>NW_028079095.1:0-1409961 GCF_014824575.4 Sturnira hondurensis
GAGGACCATCATGTAATGTGCCCAGAAACCCAATAAAGGCTGGTCACCACAGGGGCATTGGCTTTTGCTCCCCTTGAGAGAAAAGCCATGCCCACCCTTTTCCTCCACAGGACTTGGTAGTCCATGTGAATGTCTCATTTCATCCATAATGATGTGGACACTGTGGGTCAGTTTTTGCATCAATACCCTTGATGTTCTCTTAACCCATACTACTTTAGAAATGCTTCAACACGCCTAGATTGATCAAGAGATCCTGACTCACCCTTCTTCAGTTCAATCAGCACTTCACTGGATCAGTGTGTGTCCGCATACACTAGTTAGTTATTTGTCAACAGCTGACCTGTGATCCTGGATGCTCCAAGTTGTGTGTCATTCCATTCCAGTGGAAGTCCAGCCAGTACTCCTGGAGTAAATTTCAACATCACCTAAGAGGGGCTTTTTTTTTTTACCAAATAAAAGGACAAATTGACAGATTACAGCTAGAGCTGCATCAGCAGTTACAGGACATTCAATGATTGACCAAGCAAGATGTTTTTCAAACCTTCCATAATACTCTTTTTGACTAAAGCCAAAAAATTGGTTTGATGCACTTAACCTGAGAGTGTGAGGCCTTGGAGCCATTGGTTGCTTATTGATTCTAATAATGCTTTGTGTACTTAGCTGCATTTGCAAATTATTTTCCCAGGGTGGTATAAGAGATGAGCAAGTAGCAAGCACTGTAGGCCTTGATAGGGAAAGAGCCCCCTCCCGCTAGCCTAAGAATGGCACAAAGTAATCTAACTTCAGCATCTGCTTCTGTAACTTGCTTCTGCCACACAATCACAAGGGGGATCTAGCATTTCAGATATCCCCGAATAAGGAAATAGACATAACTTCCGCCTTTGCTTCTGTAACCTGCTTTTGCCACGTAGCTTAGAAAGAAAGAAAGACAGGAGTATAAAAGTAAGACCCCTGCCACTGCTTGGGGCTCAGAATTTGGAGGTCACTCTCCTCGGAGCCCGTGCACGGAATAAAGATCATGATCCTGAACCCCTCGGTGTCTGGTCGCTTCATTTTTCTGTAAAAGCCTCACTACCATAGTAGTCTCAAATAAAAACAAGGGGAGAATTATAGGGAACCAGTAAGCATGGCAGTGGTGAATGTAGCCCAGCCCCAAATTAGAAAACCACTGGACATGAGGTGGCACACAGGACCCAGGCCTGCAGTTTGTCTTCCCCATAGGGAACCAGGCCAGCATTGTACCTAAGCTGCATTAAGGTTTGCCTATGCTAAAACTCCCTCACCCTCAGTTAAGACTGCAGATGTTTAATGGATATCTCTGAAGCAACTCACTAAAGTCTGTGATAAGCTGTGCCAAGGACAGAATGTAACCAGATCAATCACTTCTATTGTCCCCTTGTGTTTGCAACATTTTTTCATTGTTATCACTAAGAAGTAATGACTTAAAGTAAACCTAAGTATACTAATGAGAACCTTGTTTGACATACTGCTACTAGAAAGCAATAAAAGCCACCCCAGGCAAGGGTCAAGGTGCTTGCTCTCTCGGAGAGTGGCTGTGCCATCCCTTTTCTCCACAGGACTTCTGCAGTCAGTATGAATTTGTTCATCGCATCTGTAACACTGTGGACACTGCTGGTCGGGGTCCACATCAGTTGACAAAAATTGAAGTGGTAATACAAAAACTCTAATGCACATAAGCCCTGGACTAGATGGTTTCACAGAGTATTACAAAGCATTTAAGGAAGAGCTCTCCTTGATCCTTCACAGACTATTCAAAAAAAACAAAAAAGACAGAAGACCTCCAAACTCTTTTTATGAAGTCAGCATCATCCTAATCCCCAAACCAGATAAAAACATAAGAAAGAAAACTTCAGCCAATATTGCTGATGAACATAGACACTAAAATCCTCAACAAAATACTGTCAATCCACATCCAGCAATATCTTAAATGGATCATACACCATGACCAAGTGTGATACATCCCAGGGATGCAAGGATGGTATAATATTTGCAAATCAATACATAATAAATCACATTAAGAATCAAACACAAAAACTGTATGATTATATCTATAGATGAGTGAAAGGCATTTGATAAGGTACAGCACCCATTTATGATAAAGACACTCAGTAAATTGGGAATAGAGGGAGCATTTCTGAACATATTAAGGGCCATGTATGAGAGACCTACAGCCAAAATCATACTCAATGAGCAAAAACTAAAACTTCCCCACTAAGATCAGGAATAAGACAAGGTTATCCACTTTCACCACTTGTATTCAACAAATTATTGAAAGTCTAAGCTATAGCAATCAGACAAGAAAATGAAATAAAAGAAATCCAAATTGAAAAAAAAGAAACAAACCTGTAATTTTTGCAAACAACATGACAGTATACATAGAAAACCCTACAGATTCCACAAAAAAAACTATTTTGTTTAATAAGTGAATTTGGAAAAACAACAGGATAAAAAGTCAATATTCAGAAATCAAAGGCATTTTTGTATACCAACAATGAAATATCAGAAACATAAATCTGGGGGAAAATCCCATTTAATGTAGCAGCAACAAAAATAAAATATCTGGGAATAAACATAACCAAACATGTAGAAGATATGTAATGAGAAAACTACACAACAATGAAGAAAAAATTAAGGAAGACACAAAGAGAGGCATGTATCATGCTCATACATTAGAATAATTAACATCATCAAAATGTTCATACAACCCAAAACAATTTATAGATCCAAAGCAATCCCTTATAAAGTACCAGTGATGTATTTCACAGACATAGAACAAACATTTCAGAAATTTACAAAGAACCATAAATGACCCAGAATGGCTGGAGCAAATTTTGAGAAAGAAAAGCAAAATAGAAAAGATCACAACGTAATATCAAACTGTATTACAAGGCCACTGTAATCAAAACAGCCTGGTATGGGCATAAAAACAGGTACTTAGACCAATGGAACAGACCAGAAAGCTCAGAAATTAACCCAAGGCTCTAAGGTCAATTAATGTTCAACAAAGAGGGCAGCAACATAAAATGGACTAAAAATAGACTCTTCAGCAAATGGTGTTGGGAGAGCTACACAGCTACATGCAAAAAAATGAACTCAAGCACCAACTTACATCATACACAAAAATTAATTCAAGGTGGGCAAAATATTTAAATATAAGCTGTGACACCATTAAAGTCCTAGAGGAGAACATTGGCAGGAAAATCTTAGATATTTCATATAGCAACATTTTCCCTGATACGTCCCCTAGAACAAGGGACATAAAGAAAAGAATAAACAAATGAGATCTCACCAAAATAAAAAGCCTGTGCACAGCTAAAGAAAACAGTATTAAAATAAAAAGAGAGCCAATTGCATGGGAAAACATATTTGCCAATGATACCTCAGACAAGGGTTTGATCTCCAAAATATGTAAAGAACTCACATGACTCCACTCTAAGAAGACAAGCAACCCAATTTGAAAAAAATGGGCAAAAGACTTGAACAGACACTTCTCCAAGAAGGACAAACAGAGGGTCCAGAGACATCTGAAAGGATGCTCAGTATTGCTAGTCATCAGCAAGATGCAAATTAAAATCACAATGAGATATCACTTCACACCAGTCAAAATGGCCATAACAAAAAAAGGCAACAAACAACAAGTGTTGGAGAGGGTGAAGAAAAGGGAACCTTAGGTTACTGTCGGTAACCTAAGGTAATTGCAGGTAATTGCAGACTGGTATAATCACTATGGAAAACAGTGCGGAATTTCCTCAGAACTAAAAATGAATCTGCCTTTTGACCCAGCAATTCCACCGCTAGAATTATATCCTAAGAAACCTGAAACACCAATCCAAAAGAACTTATGCACCCCGATGTTCATAGCGGCACAATTTACAATAGCCAAGTGCTGGAAGCAACCTAAGTCCCCATCAGTAAATGAATGGATCAAAAAGCTATGGTATATTCACACAGTGAAATTGTATTTAGCAGAAAGAAAGAAGAAGCTCCTACCCTTTGTGACAGCATGGCTGGAACTGGATAGCATTATGCTAAGTGAAATAAGACAGCTGGGGAGGGACAAATAGCATATGATCTCACCACTAACAAGAATCTAATCAACAAAACAAACAAGCAAGGAAGCTATTACCAAATACATTGAAATTAGGAACAAACTGACAGTAGCCAGAGGGGAGAGTGGAGGGGATATTGGGGGGTGAGGGTCAGGGTGTTTTAGGAACAACTATAAAGGACATAGACAAAAACAATGGGACATAGTAACGGGAGTGTGGTGGGGATGGCTTAGATAGTGGAGAGGGGTGAGGAAGGGAAAAGGCAGAAAAATGTACTTGAACAACAATAAAATTCTAAAGTATTTAATAAAAAGTAAAAGTAAAAATATTTATCACAGGATACTTTTTAATGATTGTGTTTATAAAATGAATTTCAAGCCACATACTTTTTACAATTGATAAGTTTTACTTTACAGTTATCTAAGTTCCCTTCTATTGATATAGATCTCCTTTAAGGAGTACAAGCTCTTTCAGACTAACACAAAATCTTTAGAAATAATTTATAGTTGATGTCAAGAACATTGGGTGATTGTAATGTTCTTTTTATTTTCACAAACTTTATAAAACATTTCCCAAATAATGTTTGTGAAGCTATTTTAGTCTGTGAAACATTACCTTTTCCATTTGAGTTGTTATTTTTCAGAAGAAAATTTTATTATCACCAAGGATGTTTTTCCAATTAAGTAACAACTTGTGCTAGGACAATTAAGATTATTTTAACATTTTTTATTGTTGTTCAAGAACAGTTTTTTGTCTTTTTCCCCGACTTCTCCCCACCTCTCCAGCCCTCCCCACCTCTTTCCTGTTTCCATCCCCACTTGTTATTGTCCATTTGCTCTTTATAATTGTTCCTGCAATCCCTTATTCCTTTCACCCTACAATCCCTTCCCCCTCCCCTCTGGTAACTGCCACCCTGTTCTCAATTTTAATGCCTTCTGTTATATTTTTCTTGCTTGTTTGTTTTGTTGATTATGTTCCTGCTAAAGGTGAGATCATGTGGTATTTTTCTTTCACTGCTTGGCTTATTTTACTTAGCATTATGCTATCTAGTTCAATCTATGCTGCTGAAAAGGATAGGAGCTCCTTTCTTTCTGCTGCATAGAATTCCATTGTGTAAATATACCACAGCTTATTGATCCATTCATTTAATGGTGGACACTTAAGTTGCTTCCAGCACTTGGCTACTGTAAATTGTGCTGCTATGAACATTGGGGTGGATATGTTCTTTTGGATTGATGTTTTAGGGTTTTTAGGATGTAATCCTAGAAGTGAAATTGCTGGGTCAAAAAGCAGATCCATTTTTAGTTTTCTAAGAAAATTCCATACTGTTTCCCATAGTGGTTGTATCAGTCTTCAATTCCACCAACAGTGACCTAAGGTACTCTTTTCTCCACAACCTCTGCAACACTTGTTTGTTGCTCAGTTTATGGTGGCCATTCTGACTGGTGTAAAGTGTTATCTCATTGTGGTTTTAATTTGCATCTTTATGATAGCTAGCAATACTGAGCATCTTTTCGTGTATCTCTGGACCCTCTGTATGTACCCTTGGAGCAGTGTCTGTTCAAATCCTTTGCCCATTTTTTAATTAGATGCTTGTCTTCTTAGAGTGGAGTTGTGTGAGTTCTTTACATATTTTGGAGATCCCTTGTCTGAGATATCATTGGCAAATATGTTTTCCCATGCAGTTGGTTCTGTTTTTATTATAATGCTCTTTTATTTACCTGTGTAGAAGCTTTTTATTTTGATAAGATATTCTTTTTTTAAAGATTTTATTTATTTATTTATCTTTAGATGGGATGGGAAGGAGAGAAGGAGAGAAGTATCAATCTATGGTTGCCTCTCCTGAATCCCCTGCTGGGAACTGGCCTGCAACCCAGGCATGTGCCCTGACTGGGAATCGAACCGCCATCGTGTGGTTCGAAGGCCCACACTCAATCCACTGAGCTATGCCAGCCAGGGCTGATAAGATATTCTTTGTTTATTATTTCCTTTATGTCCCTTGCTCTAGGGGACATATTAGTAAACATATTGCTGTATGAAATATCTGAGATTTTCTTGCTTATGTTCTCCTCTGGGACTTCAATGGTGGCACAACTTATATTTAAATCTTTTATCCACCTTGAATTAATTTTTGTGTATGGTGTAAGTTGGTGTTCAGTTTGCATTTTTTAAATGTAGCTTTCCAGCTCTCCAAACATCATTTGTCTAAGAGGCTATTTTTTCCTCCATTTTATGCTGCTTCTTTATTTGTTGAATATTAATTGACTGTAGAGACTTGGGTTTATTTCTGTGCTCTCTATTCTGTTCCATTTGTCCATGTTTGTGTTCCTATGCCAGTACCAGGCTGTTTTGGTTACAGTGGCCTTGTAATACAGTTTGACATCAGGTATTGTGATCCCTCCTACTTTGTTGTTCTTTCTCACATTTGCTGCAGCTATTTGGGCTCATGTATGGTTCCATGTAAAGTTTTGATTCTGATTTAATAATCATCCTTAATTAGACTTACCAGGCTGACTAGGGAAGAAAAATTAAAAACGGGAGAGGCTCTATCTGGGAAGCTCAATTGGTTAGAACATTTTCCTGAAATGTCAAGATTGTGAGTTTCATCCCTTGTCAACACTCACACACACACAAGAATTGACCAATGGATGCATGAATGGGTGGAAAAACCAATCCATCTCTCTCTCTCTCTCTCTGATATAAAAGAGACAAATGTAAGGAATGGAAAACCAATAATTTCAGGAATGTAGATAAAGCCAATAACTGCTGTCTTTTAATGTTATTATTATTTTGATTAAATAAAAATTAGATTTCATCACTCTTCTACCTAAATTCTTCAGGGGTGCTCATTGCACTTAGAAGATAATCTAAGATTCTTTCTAATCTCATTTCACTCCCTACATTTATGCCAGACTGGATCCATTCTGTTCCCCAAACGTGCTCAGCTTATGACCATCTCAGAGACTTCCAACTTGGTTCTTTCCACTTGTATGTTTTCCCTGAGGCTGTCAGCATGTTGGTTCCTTCCTGTGCCTTATGTATAGCCATCTCTTGTCACCCTATAATATAAGCCTTGCTTATTCCAACTGTTTGTAACTCTTACTCTTTCTAGTACCACTATATTTTTTCACTGGCACTTCTTGCAACCAAAAATGGTTTTATTGATTAAGAGCTTAAGACTGAATGGTTTATTAGTGAATCACATTACCTGACACTGACACATAGTGCAAAATCAACAAATATTTCTTGAATGAAAAAGTGATAAATTAGGACCAAAATTATAATTAATTTATATTTTTAGGTTGGTATGGTCTTGGGAAAAGCAAGGATAAAACTGAATTTCTAAAATAAAATCAATGAGTATAAATATCATTGAAGCATTATAAAGTTTGGAAAGTTTAAGAAGAGTTATTGTGTAAAATCCTAGGAGAAAAAAAAAACCTTTGTGAAACTTTCTTGTAGCTTGACAATTTTTACTTCATAAAATTTCTTTAGAAATGCACAAATTAACAGTTTCCTAATTTTTATTTGACCATATCCATCCATGTTTGAACTGCTTTTTCTATGAACTTGGCATGTGGATATTGAGCTAAGCAAAGTTTCACCAGCAAATATCTGATGAATTCCCAGGTAGACCTGTATGAACAATAAAGTCATTATGAATATGAATCATCCTCATGACTTCATTACTTGAACACATCATGGTGTGTAAATGAAAATTCTGTGAATCTCCAAGGAGCTGATCTCACTACATCTTGAATTGTGCTGTTGTCTCATTAATAGCAGATAAATGAGAAGAGAAGTCTGCATAGGAGAGAGAACTCCCCCCTTGCCAGTTACCAAATGTATAATACTTGGTGTCTTCTTACCATGACTTTTCAAAAAATAGTTTTTAGAAAATTACTTTATTTTTTATTTAAAAATTATTTATTTTAAGTCGTAAAGCTAAAACATTTGTACTTTATATTAGGTTTCTGAAAGTAATTTCTTGACTTTGATTAATTTAAAAATATATGCATTTTAAGCCAATCCATGTAATGTGAAAGAACAGACATGAATCTACAGCAAGAAAAAGGTGTTGGCTGAGACGTATCATACTCCTGGCTCTGTCAGAACCTAAATGCAAATGACATTCATGTGAATAATCACTTCTTTTTAAGGAATATCTATCTGAGGCACAATACATGTATGCACCATACAGAGGGAAATGGATGTGCATACAGAATTGGAAGCATTCATTTCTGTTGACTGATGACAGGATTAATTTAAGTCAAATGAAAACAAAAATTTGTAAATGTCACTAGCTTTACTCCAAGTCCCTGGAGTGGGTAAATTTATTTTTAAATATACTACTAGTGAATAATATTTAAATTATTTATCATTTTTATACAGTAGCACCCAGATATCCAGTGTGTGTAGGTTTAATTTAATTTATTGAGATTTAAGGACCAAGGGAAAATTATTGCTTCTGCAGTCTCATCAGGAGCTTACCTCCACAAGACACCCAAAGACACTTTCCCACCACATGTTTCTTTCCAATCTTAGGTGCTTGACTGGGATGTGTTTAGTTTGGCAGTTCATCAAATAATGTTCATTGGGTCTTGGTGGTACCAAATTTAATGAAAACCAAAACACAAGGGAAAAAGTGTATTTTCAAATAACTGGTTTTGCATCAAAAACATAAGTAAAAAACTCTTACAAAATAAAGAAAAAAACTTGACTATGCTCGTTAGCATTCTTCTCTGATGACAAATCCAGGCATCCTGACTTCACTTACACTTGCCAAATAATGGCTGAGGGGAGAAAGTTCTTTCTTGGTGTCCACAAAAAGGGTCCCAAACCTATAGGACATAAATAAATCATGCATACTTATAGTGGGTTCATCTGGAAGAGCTCTAAAGCATTTCTTTTTGCCATGTTCCCTCTCCACCAGAGGGCCTCCTCTTGGACTTATTCAGACTTCACTGCACCTGGACTAGCCCTCATTATGCATTATATGATGTACTACATAACTGATTTCTGAATTTTAATTGTTTAACTTGAGGGGGAGATGTTTGTGGCTGGAGGGATCAAGCAGAAAGTAAAAAGGAGTCATGGCCATAGACAATAGTTTGGCTATTGCTGCTTGGAAGAGGAGAGTCTAAGAGAACTAAATGGTAATGGCAAAAAATACAACAAAGATTAAATTAGAGAGGCAAGATGGCAGAGGAGTGAATGGAAGCCACACTAACCTCCTCCCAAGACCAATCTGGAGTTACAACTAAATGGTGGAGAAATCACCTGGAACAAACAGCTGAACAATAGCAAGAGAGAAGCCTTGTAACCTTACACAGGCAGAAGAGTCAGCTTTAGCACTAACTAACTGCTAAGAAATGTGGTGGAGACTCCAGTGGGCTGGCTGGGTGCCCACAGGTGGCAGTGCTGGAGGGATAACTTAAGTGGCCAGTTGGATCCATGTGAAAAGAATGGGGTCTAAACCCTAAGCTGGGATTCCCAACCTACAGCACCAGAGCCCAAAAAGTATACATATAACAACTGGTGATGAAAAGCAGCAGGGTTGCTCTCTGCCAGGATGGACAGCTGGAGATGCAGAGTGCCATTTAGAGGGCCAACAAACACATTTTCAACTGCTGCCACTTGCCTGGGGCTCTGGCAAAGATAGGGGAAGACTGAGAGATAGAGAAGGGGAAAGAAGATAGAGAAGGGGAAGACTGAGATAGAGATGCCTGAAGAGAGACTGAGGATGGAAGCTTTAGGGGGAGCACTGAGGGACAAGATGCTTGGATCCTGGTGCTGTGTCATCTCTCCTACAGCAGCAGCAACCATGCTCAGGCAGACCACTCCCCTCAAAGTGGTATCAGCCTGATGGGAAACAACAACCCTGCCCCCAAGAAAGATTATGCCCCAACTCTCTGGTGCTTAAGCTTGACTGCTGAGTGCAGAATGACTAGATTAATGACTGAAGGAGACAGCCACAGATAATAGATCCATAACAAAGAGGAAGCAGAGTGGACTAGAGACACTTGAGGAGAGACTGGGGATGGAGGCTATCGGGAGAGAACTGAGAGAGCAGCCACCAGTATCCCAGTGCAAAATCATCACCCCTACAGCAGCAGCCATTCTGCTCAGGCAGACCACTCCCCTCTGAGCAGCAGCAGCCTGAGGGGAAAAAATAGCCCCAACCACAAGAGGGATTCTGCCCTGCCCTCTGGGGCTTAAACCTTACTGTTGTGTCCAGAGTGACTAGATTAACAACTGAGGGAGACAGCCAGAAAGAGTACATCCCTGGTAGTATAACAGCAGGCTGCCTAAGGTCAGATGCCGTCAACAGCTGACTCCACCAGAGGCAGATCCAGAAAGAAAAAAACAGTGGGAAATTGTAGAGGCTACCAAGATGAAATCCATAGTGGTCTTCTCCATGATTAGTGATATTTTCTTTCCTGCATAGTTTTTTAACTTTCAATTCTTATCCAGCAGGTTTGTGCATATTAATTCACTACAATTCATTCCATAGTTTATTTCTCTCCTTTCTTATAATGGTCTTACTCTTTACACCTTTATTAATACTGCTTAATTTGCTGTTGATAATGACATTACAGGAGGAAATATTTTTGCAGATGCAGATTTGCCCCTGGGTTTTGTAATTTTGTTCTGGCAGCACCTGAACAAACAGCATCCAACACATGGTGGGTGGAGTGACCCTCAGTCAATCAGCTGAAGAGAAGGATTCACCAAATAAAGACCCAACAACAGTCAAAACCCAATTACACCCAGAGAGCTGACATAAACATAATCCCAAGTGCATCAAGTTCAGGAGATCGAGGAGACTACACCACTGAATCTCACAGGTCTCCTACCATAGAAGTTCACACCACAAATCCAGGGAGTCAGGATAGATCAATTCAAGAAGCAGAGGATAACAAGCAGAGTCTCACAAACAGTGGAAAGACAAAGAAACAAGCCCCACATGAAAGGAAAGGAGGAAGCCTCAGAAATAATGTTAAATGAAATAGAGGAAAGTCAACTATCAGATATTGAGTTCAAAGCAATGGTTATCAAGAAGCTCAATGAGCTCACAGACAATTACGAAAGCCTACAGGGAAACTATGAGAAGCTTACTACAAATTATATCAACATGAAAAAAGAAAAAGAAGCTATCCACAGGAAGCAAGAGGAAATGAAGAATACACTTTCTGAATTGAACAACACAGCAGAAGACAACAAAAGCAGGCTAGATGAAGCAGAGGATCAAATCAGCGAAAAAAACCCTCTGGGAAAGAGCAAGAAAGGAAAAAAGACTCACAAAGAATGACAAGGGGTTAAGGGATGTGCAGGACAACAAGAAACATAATAATATCCATACTAGAGATATGAGAAGGAGAAGAAAAGAGCAAAGGATAGAAAACCAGTTTGAAAAAGTAATGATGGAAAACTTTCCTAATTTGATGATATAAAAACTCACACAAACCCAGCAAGTACAAAGGATCCCCCCCAAAAAAGGAACCCAGAGAGGAACTCAAATACCCATCATAATGAAAATGGCAAAATTCCAAGGGGAGAATCTTAAAGGCAGCAGGGGAGAAACAGGAAGTAACATACAAGGGAGTCCCAATAAGGCAAGCAGCTCACTTTTCAGCTGGAACACTATGAGCCATAAGGGAATGGCAAGAAATATTCCAAGTAATGAAAAACAAAGGCCTGCCACCAAGACTACTCTGTCCAGCAAGGCTCTTGATTAAAAAGAAAAATGAAATAAGGAGTTTCCCAGATTAAAAAAAAAAGGCTGAAAGAATACACCTCCACCAAACCAGAACTGCAAGATATTATAAACGGTTTGCTTTAAGAAAAAGGAAGAGCCCTGGCTGGTGCAGCTCAGTGGATTGAGCACGGGCCTGCGAACCAGACGATCATGGTTCGATTCCCAGTCAGGGCACATGCCTGGGTTGCAGGCCACCATACATTGATATTTCTTTCCTTCTCTCTAAATATAAATTTTTTTAAAAATCTAAAAAAAAGGAAGAAAAAGAGTGAGAGACAGAGGAATAAAATTGAGTAAAATGGCAATGAATTAGAACCTATCAATAATAATTATAAATGTAAATAAATTTATGGTATCTGAATGGATAAGAAAACATGACCCACCCTGGCTGGTGTAGCTCAGTGCATTGAGCAAAGGCCTGCGAACCACATGATCGCGTTTCAATTTCCAGTCAGGGCGCACACCTGGGCTGCAGGCCAGTTCCCAGCAGGGGACTCATGAGAGGCAACTATACATTGATATTTCTCTCCTCTCCTTCCCTTCCCCTCTAAAGATAAATAAATAAAATCTTAAAAAAAAAAAAGAAAATATGACTCGCACATATTCTGCCCACAACAGACCAACCTCAGATAAAAAGACCTATACAGACTTAATGTAGAGGGTTGGAATATTCCAAGCAAATCGACAGGTAGAAAAGCTAGTGTAGCAATACTAATATTACATAACTTCAACACAACACAAAGGTCATAAAAAGAGACCGAGAAAGACACTTCATAAAACTCACAGAAGCACCCAGCAAGAAAACATAAACATTAAAAACATACATGCACCCAACATAGGAGTACCCAAATATATAAGGAAAATCTTAGAGGACATCAAGACATATACAGACATCAACACACTTATACTAAGAGATTTTTCTCAGACCACAAGGGCCTGAAACTAGAAACCAACCCCAAGGAAAAAACTCAAAAAAACACTCAAATTCATGGAAATTGAATAGCATGCTATTAAACAATGAATGGGATAAGAATGGGATCAAGGAAGAAATCAAAGAGTTTCTGGAAACAAATGAAAATGAACTTAGTCCATACTTAGGGGACACAGAAAATACAGTCTTGAGAAGGAAGTTCATAGTATATAGTCCTACCTTAGAAAAGATAGAAACATTTCAAATAAACAATCTAACCCTATATCTCTGAGAACTGGAGGATCAACAACAAACTAGCTCATAGAGAATAGAAATAAAGAAATAATCAAGATCAGAAGAGAATTTAACAACATAGAGACAAAAAGAACAATTCAAAGGCTTGATGAAGCTAGGAGTTGTTTCTTTGAAAAGGTAAATAAAATTGATAAGCCCTTAACCAGACTCATCAAGACAAAAAGAGAGAGGACCCAAATAAATACAATCAGAAATAAAAGAGATTTCAAATGATACCACAGAAATACAAAGAATTATAATAAATTGCTATAGACAACTATATGCCAAGAAATTTGAAAACCTAAGTGAAATGGACAAATTTTTTAAAAAATGTAATCTTCTGAAACTGAATGAAGAAAAAGCAAAAAAGCCTCCAAAGACCAATAACAGCTGATGAAATCAAAGCCTTAATCAAAAAAAGCTCCTAGCACAAGAAAACCCTGGGCTGAGTGGTTTCACAGGAGAATTTTACAAAACATTTAAGGAAGAGCTAACTCCTATACTTCTCAGACTATGCCAAAAAAAAAAAAAAATCAAGCCCTGGCTGGTGTAGCTCAGTGGATTGAGCGCAGGCCTGTGAAACAGACAATCACGGTTCGATTCCCAGTCAGGGCACATTCCTGGGTTGTAGGCCAGTTCCCAGCAGGGGCCAGTTCCCAGCAGGGGATGCACAAGAAGCAACCATACATTGATGTTTCTCTTCCTCTCTCCTTCCCTTCCCCTCTAAATATAAATGAATAAAATATTTTTAAAAAATCAAAGAAGAGAGAAGACTCCCAAACTCTTTTTTATGAAGCCAGTGTCATTTCAATCCCAAAACTAAATAAAAACACAAGAAAGAAAATAAACTACAGGCCAATATTGGTGATGAACATAGATGCCAAAATCCTCAACAAAATATTGAAAAACCACGTGAAGCAGTACATTAAAAAGATCATATACCATGGTCAAGTGGGATTCATCTTGGGCATGGTCAATGATAAAAGGATGGTATAATATGCCCAAACTAATAAATGTATTATATCATACAAACAAAAGGAAAGACAAAAATCACATGATCATATCAATAGATGTGGGAAAAGCATTTGATAAGGTATAGCACCCTTATGATAAAAACACTTAGCAAAGTGGGGGTTCAGGGAGCATAACTTCACATTAAAAGGGCCGTATATGAGAAACCTACAGCCAACATCATACTCAATGGGAAAAAATTAAAAGCTTTCCCACTAAGAACAGGAATAAGACAAGGATGTCCACTTTCACATATTTTATTCAACAAAGTATTGAAAGTCCTAGCCACAGTGATCAGACAAGAAAAAAAAATAAAAGGCATCCAAATTAGAAATAAGGCAGGAAAAGCTATTTTTTGCAAATGATATGATAATGTACATGGAAGACCCTATAGACTCTACCAAAAAGCTACTCTACCTAATAAGTGAATTTGGCAGAACAGTGGGATACAAAGTCAATATTCAGAAATTGAAGACCTTTTTGTACCAGCAATTAAATATCAGAAACAGAAATCAGGAATAAATCCCATTTGCAATCGCAACAGTTACAATAAAGTACCTAGGAATAAACCTAAACAAGGAAGTAAAATGTCTATACTCGGAAAACTACTCAACTTGAAGAAAAAAATTAAGGAAGACACAAATAAATGGGAGCGTGTACTGTGTTCATGGATTGGAAGAATTAACAATATCAAAATGTCCATACTACCCAAAAGAAATTATAGATTCAACACAACCTCTATTAAAATACAAATGTCATATTCCACAGATATAGAACAAACATTTCAAAAATTGATATGGAACCATAAATGATCCTGAATAGGTGTAGCAATTTTGAGAAAGAGGAACAAAGTAGGAGGGATTACAATACCTGATATCAAACTGTATTACAAGGCCACTGTAATGAAAACAGCCTGGTACTGGCATAAAAACCGGCACATAGACCAATGGAATAGAACAGAGAGCCCAGAAATAAACCCAAATCTCCACAGTCAATTAATATTTGACAAAGGGGGCAGAAGCATAAAATTGAATAACAATAACCTCATCAACAAATGGTGTTGGGAGATCTGCGCAGCCACAGGCAAAAAAATGGCATGCGACCACAAACTTTCACCATATTTAAAAACAAACTCAAGATGGATAAAACACTTAATGCAAGTTGTGAAACCATTAAATTTCTAGAGGAGAACATAGGCAGGAAAATCTCAGATATTCTATGCATCAATATTTTCACCAATATGTCCCCTAGAGCATGGAATACAAGGGAAAGAATAAACAAATAGGATCTCATCAAAGTAAAAAGCTTCTGCACAGCTAAAGAAAATACAAGCAAAATGGAAAGGGAACCAGTTTTCAAAGATGGCGGCAAGATTGGGGGGAGCAGAATCCACTTCCCCCTGTGCATAGATGGAACATCTAGCTGATCTCCTGAAGAACAGAGTGAACAGCCAATGGTATCCCAGCATATATAAAGATTGGAGGCCAAAACTGTAGAGGACATTGAAAAATCAGATGGTAAGGAAAGTACTACAGGACAATAAGGGACCAAAGCAGGGACAAGGGTGGCTGAAGCCCTACTGGGTCTGCCATAGTATTCTTGGGAAAGAGCCAGGTCAAGACTCCCTCCCCTGCCAAACAAGGTTTGAGCACCACTAGGATGGACCTGGATGGTTGAAGCTGGTGGGGGTAATAAGGATGAAGCGTCAAACACACAGGGGCTGTTTGCAACTGCTCAGACTGTGGATGCTGGCTGGGAAGAGTTGGGCCCTGACAGACCCTGACCCAGATAGTCTGTAGTCTGGTTGGAGAGTTGGAATGTGTAAGAGGCCAGATCCTTGTTTGGAGGGGCAGGCTTGAATAGGAGGAGTTTTTCAAAAAGAAAAAGAAAAAAAAAAAAAAAAAGAAGCACTCAGTGGCTGTTTAGGGAATGCTTCCTCAGCAGCTGCCCCTGCCTCTGCTGGCTGTGCCCCTGCAGCCTCAGCAATGGGCCCACCTCTGCTGCCAAAACCATCACTTTGCCCCTACCCCTGGCCACAGCGGTGGAGGGCACCCAACCACACCAGGAACCCCAGTGGTGTGCCACCAACCCAGCCACCCCCAATTCCATCGTAGCTGCCAGCCAGAGCATGCCTAAGACCGCCACCCCATGACTGTGCTCCTGCTGCAGCAACAGAGGCCAAGTGTTCATACCCTTGGCCCAAGGATATAACCCACCTGACCCCAATGACCAGTTGACTCCAGCAGCAGCAGCAGCAGCAGCAGCAGCAGCAGCAGCAGCAGCAGCAGCAGCAGTGTTGGCTGCACACTCACACCCCAAATCCCAAGGATAGTGCACACCCAAACTGAGACCCAGTGGCTGCCAATTTCACCCTAGCGGTGAAAGGCTGAGCGCTCACACAAGCAGCCCTAGGCACAGAGGGCACCTGACTTCTCTGCCCAGAGGCACCTCACACTCAACACCAGGTGCAGCAACAGAAGAGATATGTGCCCACACCCCCTACTGCAGCCAAAGGGACAACCCTGCCCTGCAGGGCTGACTGGCTCTCTAAGAGGAAGATAGAGATGCCTTCATAGAGGAGAGCAGCAGCGATCAGGGAGTCAGCAATCCCCAGAAAGACTTAACTCAGGGGGGAGCTGAACTACCCTGAAGAGACTTTGAGAATTCCTAGCATCTAGGACAGCAAAGAGTGAGGAGGTGTTGTGTGAGTTGCTCCTAATGGGTGCACCTCAAGGACAGTGGACAGTGCAACTGGTGGGCTGAAGGCATAGACTGGGCACAGAAGGGCACTGGGGGTTCTGCAGCAAAATCAGAAACTGGGCTGGAACTGGGAAACTGTGAAGAGTGCTGCTCAGACCTGGCCCCCATCCCCACAAAACCACAGAAACGGAGAAAAGTGAAACTAATCCCCATCAGCCTGCTGCAGCCAGGAAGACTAGGGGAACTGGCTTGGCTTGTTTAAAACTATCAGGAGGCTTCTTCTTTTTTAAATTCCTTCTTCCTTTATTTCCTTCCTTCTTTTTTTATTCCTTCTTCCTTTCTTTCTTTTTTATTTCTTCTGCCTTCTTTCTTTTTTTTTTTATTCCCATAGTGAGACAATAAAACCTGGACCTGTGAAAGTACCAGAGTTAGATCCAAAGAGGGGACATCCCAACAACTGACAGACAAATTTTACTTTGCTACACCAGAGAACTTGCAAGATATCATATATTTGTATTATTATTATTTCATTGTTTTTACATGTTTTATTTTATTAGTATTTTGGCATCTCTCTTCTTTCTGTTTAGTCTTCTTTGCTTGGTTCGTTAAATTTCATTGTTTGACTGGGTTTCCTTGTTCTCTCTTTCATAGTATGTTTTCAATTTTCCATCTTTCACTTCACTTGTGTTCCAATAGCACACTGCTCTAGGCCCTATACTTCCTATTCTTGCTATTCAGATCACATAGATCCTGTCATGTAATTGTTGCTCCATTATTGTTGTAAATAACTGCTGCTCCATATCATTGTAAATACTACACAGCACTCTGCTCAGATCTTAGCTTACTCGCTGTTTCCAGAACTTTACTACTGTTGTGGTCAACTCTATTCTCTCACACACTACACTTATTTTCTATCCTTTCGTCTCACTATAGCTCATAACTGACTTCCCCAAATCTCACTGCTGCTTCTTAGATCCAACTTGCAATCCTTCCCCTCCTCAACAAGAGTCTTATCTTCTTAACACACTTTCTAAAAAGTGGCTAATTGGTGAAATATCGTGGCTAACACTGTAAATATCGAAAGGATCTCCTAACTATTCTCTAAGGGTTGGTATTTTAAATACCTTAGAACACACTTCTACTGTCTTAAACCATTTTGCTTTCCTCCACAACTGATTACAAAAAAGAGTAGGTGGGATCTGTGAACACCAGATACCTAATGGAAGAGGAAACCAACCAACAAAGGAACCACCAACAAAGGAACCACCAAACAATAACAATAATAATGGGAAAAGGTGAAGGAAGGAGTGGAAGCCACACTAACCTTCACCTAGGACCAATCTGGAAATACAAATAATGGTGGAGAAATTACCCAGAACAAACAACTGAACAATAGTGATAGAGAAACCTCAAAACCTTGGACAGAATGAAGAAATAGCTTCAACACATCCTGTTTCCACCTGCACAACGGAATACAATACATGGCGGACAGAGTGACCCACAGTTAACCACCTGGAGGGAAGAAACCAGCAAAGAAGGACTCAACAACAATCAAAACTCAAAGATAAAGAGACCGCCAACATAAAGGACAGCCGGAGACAAGCGTGGTCAGGAGACCAAGGAGATTGTGCCACTGAATTTCAAAGGTCTTCTACCATAGAAGTTCACACCATGAACTGAGAGAGCCAAACCAGATCAATTTAAGGAGGAGATGATAACAAGAAGACTCTCACAAACAATGGGAAGACAAAGAAACACACCCCAAATGAGAGGAAAGGAGGAAGCCTCATAAATAATGCTAAAGGAAATAGAGCAAGTCAATAATCGAATATTGAGTTCAAAGCAATGGTTATCAGGAAGCTCAATGAGCTCACAGACAACTACTAAAAACTATAGGGAAACTACAGTGAACTCACTGCAAACTATATCAACATGAAAAAGGAAAAAGAAACTGTCCACAAGAGACAAGAGGAAATGAAGAATACACTTTCTGAATTGAAGAACACAGAAAAAGGAATCAAACACAGGCTAGATGAAGCAGAGGATTGGATCAGGAAGATGGAGGACAAGGTAAAAAAAAAAAAACACCCAGAAAGAGCAGGGAAAGGGAAAGAGGCTCAGAAAGAACAAAGAAGAGTTAAGAGAAATGCAGGACAACATGAGATGTAATGATATCTATACAATAAGGATAACAGAAGGAGAAGAAGAGCAAGGGATAAAAAACTTTTTTGAAAAAGTAATGATGGAAACCTCCCCTAATTTGATGAGAGAAAAAGTCACACAAATCCAGGAAACTCTCATAGTCCCAATCAAGAAGAACCCAAAGGGACACTCTTCAAGCCACATCGTAATGAAAATGGCAAAATTCCAGGACAAGAGAGAATATTAAAGACAGAAAGGGGGTAACATACAAGAGATCCCTGATAAGACAAGAAATTGACTTCCCTAAGGAAATCCTCCAAGCCAGAAAGTAATGGCAAGAAATATTCAATTATTGAAAACCAAGGGCCTAGAAACAAGACTACTCTATCCAGCAACGCACTCAATTAAAATGGAGGTCAAATAAGGAGCTTCCCAGACAAAAGAAGTCTCAAAGAATATACCTCCTTCAAACCAGCTCTTCTAGAAATGCTGAAGAGTCTGCTTTAAGAACAGGAAGAAAAACAAAGTGAGAGAGAGGAAAACAAGTACAAAAAATGGCAATGAGCCCTGGCTGGTATAGCTCAGTGGATTGAACATGAGCTATGAACCAAAGGGTCATGGGTTCAATTTCCAGTCAGGGTACATGTCTGGGTTGTGAGCCAGGTCCCCAGTGGGAGCCACATGAGAGGCAACCACACATTGATATCTCTGTCTCTCTTTCTCCTTCCCTTCCCCTCTCTCTAAAAATAAATAAAAAATATTTTTAAAAATAGCAATGAATAAGTACCTATCAATAATAACCATAAATGTAAATGGATTAAATGCCCCAATAAAAGATATAGAGTAGCTGCATGCACATAAAATCATGACCGACACATATTCTGCCTCCAAGAGATACACCTGAAAACCAAAGACCTACACAGATGCAAAGTGTAGGGTTGGAAAAAATATTCCAAGAAAATGGATAGAAAAAAACCTTGGAGAGCAAGACTCATATCAGATGAAATAGACTTCGAAAAAAGGGCCATAAAAAGAGATCCAGAAGGTCAGTTCATAATACTCGAGGGGAGAATGAATCAAAAAGACACAACCATTGTACATACATATGCACCCAACATAGGGGCACTGAAATGCATGAAAATATCTTGGAGAACTTCAAGAGAGATACTGACAGCAACAAAACTATAGTAGGGGATTTTAACACCCCACTGTCAAAAATGGGTAGATTTTCCAAACAAAAATCAACATATTGTGGCATTAAACAATGCCCTAGATCAAATGGACTTAACTGATATATAGAGAGCCTTTCGTCCCAAAGAAACACAATACACATTCCTTTCAAATGCACGTGGAACACTTTCAAAGATAGACCACATGATAGGACACAAAACAAGTCTCAAAATTCAAGAAATTTGAAATCATATCAAGCATTTTCTCCAACCACAAGGGACTGAAACTAGAAACCAACCTCAATGAAAAAAAAAGAAAAAAGAAAACCAAAACACTCAAACCCATGGAGATTCAATAGCATGCTATTAAACAATGAACAGGTTAAGAATGAGATTGGGGAAGAAATCAAAAAGTTTCTGGAAACAAATGAAAATGAACTCACAAGTCTCAAGTTAAGGGACACAGCTAGGCAGTCCTGAAAGGGAAGTTCATAGTGATACACACTTACCTAAATAAGATAGAAACATTTCAAATAAACAACCTAACACTATCCCTACAAGAACTCAAGGAATAATGACACACACACACCCCAGAGTAAGGAGAAGGAAAGAAATGGCCCAGATCAGAGCAGAATTAATGACAAGCACATTTGTGCCTAAAAGCACAATTCTCAGGATCAATAAATCTAGCAGCTGGTTCTTTGAAAAGATAAATAAAATTAAAAAATGCCCTGGCTGGTGTAGCTCAGTGGATTGAGTGAGGCCTGCGAACCACATGATTACGGTCCGATTCCCAGTCAGGGCACATGCCTGGGTTGCAGGCCAGTTCCCAGCAGGGGACTCACGAGAGGCAACCATACATTGATATTTTTCTCCTTCTCTCCTTCCCTTCCCCTCTAAAGATAAATAAATAAAATCTTTAAAAATATATAAATAGAGTAAAAAAGCCTTTAAGCAGAGTCATCAAGAAAAAAGAGAGAGGACCTAAACAAACACTAGCAGAAATTAAAGAGGAGAGATTACAACTGATATCAAAGAAATACAAAGGATTGTGAGAAATTATAACAAAGAACTATGTGCCAAGAAATTCGAAAACCTAAGTGAAATGGGCAAGTTTCTAGAAAAATGTAATCTTACAAAACTGAATGAAAAGAAACAGAAAGCCTGAAGAGACCAATAGCAGCTGACAAAATTGAAGCAGTATTAGAAAAACTCCAGCACACATAAGCCATGGACCACATGGTTTCACAGAATATTACAAATCACTTAAAGAAGCACTATCTCTTATCCTTCACAGACTATTCTAAAAAATTGAACAGGAAAAATAACTTCCAAACTTTTTATGAAGCCAGCATCATTCTAATGCCAAAACCAGATAAAGACATAACAATAAAATAAATTTTTAGGCCAATATCACTGATCAACATAAATGCTAAAATTCTCAAAAAATATTGGCAAACCACCTGCAGCAATATACTAAAAAGATCATACACCATGATCAAGTGGGATTCATCCTAGGGATGCAAGGATGGTACAACATCCACAAATCAATATGTAATAAATCACACAAACAAAAGCAAACACAAAAAACACATGATCATATCAATAGATGAGGAAAAAAGTATTTTGGTAAGGTACAGCACCTATTTATTATAAAAACACGTAGCAAAGTGAGAATAGAAGGAGCATTCCTCAACATAATAAGGGCAAAGGAACCACCAACCACCATGTACGAGAAACCTACAGCCAACATCCTTCTCAATGGACAAAAACTTAGAGCTTTCCTACTAACATCAAAAACAAGACAAGGGTGCCTGCTTTGACCACTCCTATTCAGCATAGTATTGGAAGTCCTCACCAGAGCAATCGGAGAAGAAAATAAAATAAAAGGCATCCAAAAAGGAAAGGAGGAAACAAATCTGTCATTGTTTGCAAATGACATGATAATGTACATGGAGAATCCCATAGACTCCACCAAAAAACAGCTTGACCTAATAAATGAACTTGGCAAAACAGCAGGATGTGAAGTCAATAGTCAGAAATCAAAGGCACATTGTACACCAGCAATGAAATATCAGAAACAAAAATCAGGAAAAAATGCATTGATGCAGCAACAAGAAATATGAAGTACCTAGGAATAAACCTAACCAAAAATGTAGAAGATCTGTACTCAGAAAACTACACAACACTGAAATAAGAAATTAAGGAGGACACAAGCAAACAGAAGCATGCATCATGCTCATGGATTGGAAGAATTAACATCATTGAAATGTTCATACTACCCAAAAGAATTTATAGACCTAAAGCAATCCCTTATAAAGTACCAATGATATATTTCACAGACATAGAAAAAACATTTCAGAAATTTATATGGAACCATAAATGACCCAGAATAGCTGGAGCAATTTTGAGGGGGAAAAAAGCAAATTAGGAGGGATCACAATACATGATATCTAACTGTATTACAAGGCCACTGTAATCAAAACATCCCGGTACCAGCATAAAAACAAATACATGGAGCAATGGAACAGAATTAAAAGCCCAGAAATAAACCCAAGTCTCTATGGTCAATTAATAATTGACAAAGGGGGAAGAAAAATAAAATGAAGTAAAAATAACCTCTTCAAAATATGGTGTTGGGAGATCTGGACAGCTGCATGCAAAAAAATGAAAATTGATCACCAACTTATGCCATACAGAAAAATAAATTAAAGGCGGATAATACTAAAATATGATTCATGACACCATAAAGTCCTAGAAGAAAATGTCAGACATTCCACACAGCAACATCTTCACTGAAATACCCCATAAAAAAGGGACATAACAGAAAGAATAAACAAATGAAACCTCATCAAATTAGAAAGCTTCTGCATGGCTAAAGAAAACAGCATTAGAATGAAAAGAGGACCAACTATATGGGAAAACACATTTGCCAGTCATAACTTGGACAAGTGTTTGATCTTCAAAATATATAGAGAACTCATAAGACTACATTCCAAAGACAAAAAGCCCAATTAAAAAATAGGCAAAGGACTTGCACAAATGCTTCTCCAAGGAGGACATATAGAGGGCCCAGAGAAATATAAAAAGATGCTCAGCACGAGTAGCCATCACAGAGATGCAAATTAAAACCACAATGAAATACTGCTTCACACTGGTCAGAATGGCCATCATAAATAAATCAACAAACAACAAGTGTTGAGGAGGGTGTAGAGAAAAGGGAACCCTAGTGCACGGTGGGTAGGAATGCTGACTTGTGCAGCCACTGTGGAAAACAACATGGAAATTCCTCAGAAAACTAAAAATGGAAGTTTGTTTTTTGACCCAGCAATTCTACTGCTGGGATTATTTCCTCAGAACACTGAAATACCAATCCAAAGGAAGCTATGCATCCCAATATTTATAGCAGCAGAATTTATAATAGCCAAGTGCTGGAAGCAACCTAAGTGCCCATCAGCAAATGAGTGGATCGAAAAGCTATGGTACATTTACAAGATGGAATACTACTCAGCAGAAAGACATAAAGAGCTCCTACCTTTTGTGGCAGTGTGAATGGAACTGGAGAGAATAATGCTAAGTGAAATAAGCCAGACTTTGAAAGACAAATACCATATGATCTCACATATAAGTTGAACCTAATGAACAAAACAAACAAGCATGCAAAATATAACCAGAGAGACTGAAATGAAGAACAATCTGACAGTAACCAGAGGGGAGGTGGAAGGAGTTAATAGGGGGAAAGGTTTTTAGGAACAGCTAAAAGGACACATGGACAAAACCAAGGGGAAGGGTGGAAGCAAGGGAGGGAGGAAGTTTTGGCTGGTGTAGGGGGGGAGTGGTAGGCAGAACATATAGACAACTGTAACTGAACTGCAGTAAAATAACCTATGCACCCCAATGTTTATAGCAGCACAATTTAGAATAGCCAGGAGTTGGAAGCAACCTAGGTGCCCAGCAATAAATGAATGTATCAAAAAACTATGGTACATTTACACAATGGAATTCCATGCTGCAGAAAGAAAGAAGGAGCTCCTACCCTTTGCAAATGGAAAGAATTATGCTGAGTGACATAAGCCACGCATTGAAAGACAAATACCATATGATCTCACCTTTAACAAGAAGCTAAACAACAAAACAAACACACAAGCAAAATATAACCAAAGACACTGAAATAGAGAACAGGTGGACAGTGACCAGAGGGGAGAGGAGAGGGAATTTCAAGAGAAAAGGGGAAGGATTCACAGGAACTAGTATGAAGGACACATGGACAACAACTAAGGGGGGAGGGGAATGGGAGGGAGGGAGGGAGCACTGAGGGGGGTGGGCTGGGATGGGAGTAAAAGACAGAAAACTGTACTTAAACAACAATTATATATATATATATATATATATATATATATATATATATATATATATACACACACACACACACACACATACATGCATAAGAATTATTCAAAACATTCAAGCCCAACCTGTAAATAAATCAAAGGAGAAAAAAAGTCATTATATGCCATACAGTGGATGAGTCCCTACTGTAACAAGAAGTTGTTAATGTTCCCAGATAATCTGTGTCAAGTAATTGAAACAAAACACTTTTGATTCAAACAATTGGATCTTAAAAGAAAAATTAAAAGTAAAGCAGAAACAAAAAATGAAAAAGGAACCAACTGTGGGGAAAATTTATTTGCAAATGATACCATGGACAAGAGTTTGATCTCTAACATACATAAAAAATTTACATGACTCCACTCCAGGAAGATAGACAATCCAATTGAAATATGGGCAAAGCTCCTGAATCAACACTTTCTCCAAGGAGAACATACATAGGGCCCAGAGACATAGAAA
The DNA here is from genome assembly GCF_014824575.4 of Sturnira hondurensis. Lineage (NCBI taxonomy): Eukaryota > Metazoa > Chordata > Mammalia > Chiroptera > Phyllostomidae > Sturnira > Sturnira hondurensis. Next base: position 24,904 of record NW_028079095.1, read on the forward strand.
AGGGTGCTTGGCATCACTAGCTATCAGAGATGCAAATTAAAGTAAAAATGAGATACCACTTTACACTGCTCAGAATGGCCATCATAACCAAATCAATAAACCACAAATGCTGGCAAAGTTGTATAGAAAAGTGAAGTGAATGCTAAGTACACTGTTGGTGGGAATGCAGACTGGTGCAGCCACTGTGGAAAACAGTGTAGAATTTCCTCAGAAAACTAAAAATGGAACTGTTTTTTGACCCAGCAATTCCACTGCTGAGATTATTCTCTAAGTATCCTGAAACACATTCAAAAGAACTATGGACCCCAAAGTTCATAGCAAGACAACTTACAATAGCCAAGTCTTTGAAGCAACCTAAGTGCCCATCAGCAGATGAGTGGATCAAAAAACTATGGTACATTTACACAATGAAATTCTACGGAGCAGAGAGAAAGAAAGAGCTTATACCTTTTGGTACAGCATAGATGGAACTGGAGAGCATTATGCTAAGTGAAATAAGCCAGGCAGTGAAGAACAAATGCCATATAAGCTCCCTTTTAACTGGAAAAAGAAAAAAGAAACAAAAGAAAAAACTGTTACCAGAGTCATTGAAATTAAGGACAATCTACCAATAGCCAGAAGGGAGTAGGGAGGGGACAGTGAGGAGAAGGGTTTTCAGGAACTAGCATAAAGGACACATGGACAAAACCAGGGAGGAGGATGGAAGCAAGGGAGGAATGTGGGTCTGGAGGGGGTCAAGGGAAGGTGGGGAGAAAATACAGACAACTGTAATTGAGCAACAATAAAATAATTTAAATTAAAAAAAAACAGCTCTTGGATTTATTAATCCTTAGAATTATGCTTTTAGTCTCTATGTCACTTAATTCTGCTCTGATCTTTGTCATTACCCCTCTTCCTCTTGCTCTGAGCTGTCTTTGTTGTTCTTCCAGTTCTTGTAGGTGTAGGGTTAGGTTGTCTCTTTGAAATGTTTGTATCTTTTCTGGGTAGAACTGTATCACTAGGAACTTCTCTCTCAAGACTGCCTTTGCTGTTGTCCCATAAATGTTGGACTGTTGTGAGTTCACTTTCATTTGATTCCAGAAACTTTTTTATTTTTTCCTTGATCTCTTTCTTGACCCATTCATTGTTTAATAGCATGTTATTCAATTTACATGCATTTGAGTGTTTCTGAGTTTTTTCCTTGAGGTTTGTTTTTAGTTTCAGTCCCTTGAGGTCAGACAAAATGCTTGATAGGATTTAAAATTTCTTAAATTTGTTGAGGCTTGTTTAGTGTCCTATCATGTGGTCTATATCTGAAAATATTTTATATGCATTTGAAAAGAGTGCTTCTTTAGGATGAAAGGTTCAATATATACAAGTTAAATCAATTTTCTCTGGGACATTGTTCAATACCACAATATCTTTGTTGATATTTTGTTTGGAAGATCTCCCTATTTTTGACAGTGGGGTGTTAAAATGTCCTACTATAGTTGTGTTGTTTTCAATATCTTTCTTGAATTTATCCAAGATTTTCCTTATGTTTTGAGTATTTCTTTGTTGGATGCATATGTGTTTATAATGTTTGTGTCTTCTTGATGGATTCTTCCCTTGAGTATTATGAAGTGACCTTCTGGGTCTCTTTTTATGGCTCTTGTTTTGAAGTCTATTTTGTCTGATATAAATATTGCTGCCCAGCTTTTCTTTCCTGACCATTTGCATGGAATATTTATTTCCAACTCTTCACTTTCTGTTTGTGGTCTTTTGCTCTGCTGTGTTTCTCTTGGAGGCAGCATATGTGTGTGTCATGTTTTCTTACCCATTCATCTATTCTGTGTCTTTCGATTGGAGTATTTAATCTATTTACTTTTAAGGTTATTAATAGGTATTTATTCATTTTTCTTCCTTGTACCTGTGCTCCTCTGTCTTTCACTTTTTCCTTTCTCTTCTTATAGTAGTACCTTTGGTATATCTTGTGCTGGTTTCGTGGAGATGTATTCTTTCAGCCTTCTTTTGTCTGGAAACTCCTTATTTCACCTTCCCTTTTAATTGAGAGCCTCACTAGAGTTTACCTTGCAAGTCTTTGTTTTTTATTGCTTAGAATATCTCTTGTCATTCTCTCCTGGACCGGTGCATTTCTCTTAAGAAGTCAACTGCTAGCCTTATGGAAGCCCCTTTGGATGGCACTTCTTTCTCCCTTGCTGCTTTTAAGGTACTCTTTGTCTTCAATACTTGACATTTGAATTATGATATGTCTTGGAGTTGGCCTATTTGGGTTTATCTTGATTAAACTCTCTGTGTTTCCTGAACTTGCATGTTTTTATTTTTCCTTTTCCAGGTTCAGAAAATTTTCTGCCATTTTTTCAAACAGGGTTTCTATCCCTTGTTTCTTTTCTTCTTCTTCTGGTATTCCTATGGTTAAAATGTTGCGGTGTTTCATGTTATCTTGCAGTTCCCTTAAGCTAGCTTCATTTTTTTTGAGTCTTTTCTCATACAGCTGCTCTATCTGGATGTTTCTTTCCACCTTGTCTTCCAGCTTATTGATTCAATCCTCTGCTTCATTCAGCCTGCTTGTAGTTCCTTCTGGTGTGTTTTTTATTTCCTAAATTGTAATTTTTTTTATTTTTTCCTGATTTCTGTTTATACCTTCTATTTCCTTCTTTGTACTGTTGTGGTTCTCTCTCAGTTCCTTATAGTTGTCTCTGAGCTCCTTGAGCATCCCTATAACCATTATTTTGCATCGTATATGTGATAGTTTGCTTACCTTCATTTCATTTAGCTCTTTTAGTGGGGAGTCTTCTATTCTTTTTTATTGCATGCTCTTTTTTAGTTTCTCCATTTTAGGTGATTCTTTTTATTTGTTTCTGTGCTTCCTGATGTTCCACTTTGCTGGCTGTTGTGGGGTGAACTTTTATGGTAGGATTCTATGGGATTCAGTGATGTGGTCTCTCTGATCTTGTCTGGATGCTCTAGGTTTGCCCTTTCTTCTGTTTGTGTGAGCTGTCTTGTTGTACTTGGATTTTTACCTTTTGTTGGTTCCTTTGTTGGTGGGTTCTTTCCTCTAGCAGGTATACTGGTGTACATAGCCCCCACCCAATCTCTTATGTGATTAATGGCAGGGGGTAGGCAAATTGCATTAAGACAGCAAGAGAGTACTCTATGGGACTTGAAGTACCAACAAGTAGAGAGAGAGTTGAGATCCTGTGAATAAGTATAGCATTAACTGTGATATTTCACCCAACTAGCCACTTTTTATAAAGGTGAAAGAGAGGTAAGACTCTTGTTAGAGGGGAGAAGGATTGTGAGCTGAATCCAGAAAACAGAGTGCTTGTGCTAGGTTAGATGATGAAATACAGTGAGAGTAAAGGATACAAAGTAGGTGTAGTGTACGAGAGAATAGAATTAACCACAACAGCAATAAAGCTCAGGAAGATAGTGAAACTGGCTAAGATAAGGGAGGTTTGCTGTGTAATATTCACAGTTATATGGAACAACTATTATTTGCAATACAATAATTGCAACAATTGTGGCACAACAATAATATGACACGAAATGTATTATCTGGATAACAAGAATAGAAAGTACATGATCAAGAGTAGTGTGTTACTAGAATATGAGTGAAGTGAAAGGAATAAAATTAAAATACAATATAAAAGAGAAAATAAGAAAAATCAGTCAAAGAATACAATTAAACAAAGAAAGACAACTAAACAGAGAAATGAGAAATAAAAAATTACTAATAAAATAAAAGAAGTAAAAATAACAAAAAAATAATAATACAAATAATAAAATACCAGTTCTGTGGGATAGTAAAGTGAATTTGTCTCAGTTTCTCAGTTGTTGGTGTTAGCCTTATGCTCCCTCTTTGGATCTGTTTCTGGACCTTTCATAACTCCAGGTATTATTGTCTCAATTGGCAGAAGAAAAGAAAAAAAAGAGAGAGGGAAAAAAAAAGCCTCCTGCTGACTTTAAACCCAGTGAAGGAGTTCTGCTGGTGTTCTTGGATGCTACAGAAAGAGGGGGGCTGGACTTCACTTTTCTCCCTTCCTATGGTTTTGTGAGTATGGAGGCCAGATCTGGGCCACAATAGTCACAGTTGCCCAGCCTCCAGCTCAGGTCCTCCATGAGCTGCCGTGCCCCCACTGTCCATCGGTGCCAGGCTGGTGTCTTTAATGGACCAGTTGTGTCGAAGTCTATATGGTATGCCTCTTCTTTGCTATTTGTGAGCCGACCATGGCCAGAGCTCACCACTGGGCAAGTGCACCAGACAGCCTCTGTACAAGCGGTGCAAATCAGCTGCCAGGTGAGCAGCAAAATTCAGCCACAGGGTGAGCCTCACCAGTTGGCTTCTGAGCTGGCAGCCTGAGTCAGCTGCCAGGCAGGTGGTGCAAGCCAGTCACTGTGCAAGAGTTCCTTAAAAGGTCACTGAAAGCCTTTTTTTTTTTTTTAAGTAAAATCCTCTTCTTTAAGTCTGCCATTCTTTACAAGAACTGCTTTTCACACAGCCCAACTTTATAACCAAACTGGAGACTATCCAGGTCAGGGTCCAGCACAGCCTGACTCTTCTCCCTTCTCTAGGTATCATCTGGCTCCCCAACTTCCCTGGTAATGACCTAGCTGGTGTCCACAGTCCAAGCAGGTAACTGCACCTCTGTGTATCTCCCATTTTGCTTTTATTTCCCCCAACCAACTTCAAGCATCCAGGTTCTTCCTGGTGTCACAATGCCCTCCTTGCTTTGGTAGGGGAGGGAGCTGGTGACCTAACTTTCCTCCAAGTATCCTGTGGCAGGTGCCACAGCAGCCTTGGTCCCTGTGCAGATCCCAGGGACCTTAGCATCCCAACGCAATCTCCTTACTGTATGCTTTTCAACTTCCTCTACAATTTTTGACCTCCAAATTTCATATCAGCTAGGATTCCATTGGCTGTTCACTCTGTTCCTCTGAAGATCAGCTAGGTGTTCCAGCTGGGAAGAGGGAGAACTGCTGCTCCCACCTACCTTGCTGTCATCTTAATGTACCCTATTTCTTCAAATAGGTTCTCAACTTTTTGCACTCTCTTTTGTCCTTCTGGTACCTCTATGATGCAAATGTTATTATGCTTGGTGTTTTTCCAGAAGTTTCTTAACTTATCCTCATTTGTTCAGATTGTTTTTCTCTACTCTGATTGCATGTTTTCTTCTACCTTGTCTTTTAAATTGCTGATTTGACCTTCTGCTTCATCTACTCTCCTGTTGATTATTTTTAGTGAATTCTTCATTTTAGTTATTGTATTTTTCAACCCTGACTAGACTTTTTATGGTTTCCATATATTTTTAAGCTGTTGGTGTGCTTGCTAAGTTTCTTGAGAATTTTTATATCTATTGTTTTGAACTCTATATGTGTTATATTTCTTGCTTCCATTTTGTTTACTTTGTTTTATGAAGATCTCTCCTGTTATTTTATTTGGGGAATATTTCTTTGTCTTCCCATTGGGCTGCCTTTCTATATTAGTTTCTGTGTATTAGATACATCTGCTTTGTATCCCAGTCTTGGAAGGTTGATTTTATGTAGTAGGTGTCCTGTGGAACCCCATGAGACAGACTTCCTGATCACCTAAACCAAGCATTCCAGGAGTGTTCCCTGGGCAGGTTATGTAAGTCATTCTTTGTAGTTGAGCCTTGATTGCTGTTGGCACTTTCATGGGTGTTTTGACCCTGAGGCTGACTAACTGTGAGGATTGGGCTTGACCACACTGTATGAGCCTCACCCCATGAAGCAGAATTTTCCCCAGCAGCATCTGGTGCCTGCCAAGACCTCCCTTTTGATATACCATTTCTGGAGCTAATTGAGTTGTCATTTGTTGTGGTCTCAAGTCAGTGTTGGTTATGGGACCTCTTGTGGGGGATTCACATGCAGTTCAATATCAGATGCTGCCTATGATCAGCCTTTGGCTACCTGTTAAGAACTGCAAAGTGGTCTTTGGTTGGTAGTTGACTGTGCTGAAAATGGGTACATATGGAAGTGACCAAGATGCATACTAAGGCCAGCTGCCACCAGTATCAGGCCTTGAGGAGTTCAACAAAAGGCCCAAGGCATTCTGAGACCTACCAATACCTTCTGGTTGCATATCAGACAGCCACTGAAAAAAACTTTTGGTAGTACGTAAGTTGCATGAGGTAGGTCCCCAGGGAGTCACCAGGTAAGAGCAACTGGTGTTTACCAGATTAATACAAATTCAAACTCAGTTCCAATGCTGGGTATGAGGCCACTCATCAAAAGTCTCAAGGTATACCAAGGTCAGAAACCACCTTCCTGGGGCCTGCAGACCTTGTGGTAGGCTAGGATCTTACAGAATCATCAAGTTAGATCCAGTAGAGTTAATCAGGCTAAAGCAGATTCAGATTTGGCTGTTATCTAGCACAGGAATAACCCATGGTGCCTGTCAGGAGTGCAGAAGGATAGCCCTGCCCTAAAGCTACACAAGTCAGTCTTTCCTCGTGTGCCTCCAGAAGTCTCCAGCCTGCCTGGAACTCTCAAAACGTTTTTTAAGATGGCAAGTGGGCCCAGATTGGTTGCCACTGAATTTCTGACTGCTGTGTGTGAGTTGGGTAGAGTGGGGCCAAAGGGATTCATCAGAATGGGGCTAGTATAGCTCCCCAGGCTAATTCCTTACAGAAGAGAACTCTACACAAACTGTGGTACCATCAGGCATGTGGGGAAAACAGTCCTCACCCTAACATAACACAACTATATCTTTCCCTACATGTTTCTGGCACTCTCTGAGCTATCCTGGAAATTCTTGTGATTTTGAGAAAGACTGATATGTGGATTTAGAGACTGGCAGCCATTAGCAGGTCCCACAGCCACGAGCAAGCTGGGTAAGGCAGGTCCTCAGGTAGTCACCAGTGTGAAGTTAGTGCAGCTCCTCAGGCTAATGCTATGTGGAGGGAAGGCCTACTCAGGAATGGTTGTGATAGAGGGCAAGGAAATGTCTCTTGCCTTAAAACAAATTACTATTCCTCCTCCCAAACCCAGCATGAGTACCACCTACAAGATTTGTTTGCTGGCCTTAAAGCCACACAACTCATTCTCTCTGTATGTGTCACTGGCGACCCCTGAGCTTACCTGGAAATCCTTAGCAGTTTTAAAGGAAGCCTGCAATGTGGGCCAAATCTGATTGCCACTGACACAGCCTAGATCACTATGTGCATTCTAGGTAGGACACAGCCTCTAGAAGTTGTCAGGGTGGGGCTATTGTATCTCTCCAGGCTAACGCTGTGTGGGGGAGTGCTAGACCCAAGAAAGATGGCATCCATGAGTGATACCGGAGAAAGATTCAACAAAGGTACATTTGTAGCTCTCCCTCTAGCCCTCTCCCAGAAGTCACATAACTCAATCTCTCCCTATATGACTCTGGCACCCTCTAAACTGCTGTTTTTTCTCCAAAGCCCAGGGTGAGTACCTGCAAGCAAGATTTTGTTTGCTGGCCTTTTAGAGGATGCCTTAGTTTCTAGTAGCTTTATGTCTCCTCACGAGAGGACAGAATCCCCTGATTTTCACAGCCAGATGTTATGTGGGTTCTTCATCCCAACAATGGTGCTCTGGGCTGAGGAGTATGGTGTCAGGTTGAGATCCTCACTCTTCTGGGTAAACCTCTACAGCTGAGCTATCTCACCAGACTCTCAAATGCTTGCACATGGTATTGGCCCAGCTTATTTTGCACCTCCACGACTCCTATGAATCTCAACTCAGCTTCTTCTGAAGATTGGGTTTTAGGACTTCTGTTTAGCTAGTCTTCAGAAGATTATACATGTTTTTCTTTCTATAATTGTTACAATGTTGATGTGGTCATGAAAGGGGGTGAGTATAGCTTCCGCTTACTTTGTCATTTTGTACTTCTTAACATACTTGGATGATGCAGACACTGGCCCACAGTGTCCGCGTCATTATGGATGAAATGAGACATTCACATGGACTACCAAGTCCTGTGGAGGAAAAGGGTGGGCATGGCTTTTCTCTCAAGGGGAGCAAAAGCCAATGCCCCTGTGGTGACCAGCCTTTATTGGGTTTCTGGGCACATTACATGATGGTCCTCATTTACTATGCACAAGTTCACTTTAGATGGTTACCTTTTACAGAAAACGAGGGAGAGGATGCTAGTAATCACTTCACAGAAGAGGGGTATTTGCAAATGAAAAGGGCAAAAGTGGTTGGACTAGTTACACTGGTCCTAGGAAGGTTTAGCATGGATTTTAGGAAATTATTTGCAGTAAATGTTTCCCACAAATCCAGGTGAAGGAGTTTTTAGCAAAAAGCAAGACTCAAAGTGGCCCAGGCATTTGCAGGCCTGATTACCCATGGGAGAACCTATCCATGGGTGTGGGTCCTGTGCATCTCCCAGTGGGAGCTAGGCCCTCGACATGCAAAACGGTCTCCCACATCTCCCCCCTTGTTTTTAGTTAGGACCACTGTAGATCCCACAAAGCTTACTACTTGCTGGTCTCCCAAAGGACCCTGGAAAAAGAATTCACAAATGCGTCAAAGTACACAGAATATTATCACAATGGGTAAGCAACCAGTGGTTCCAAACACCCACATTCTCAGGTTAAGGCCATCAATCATTGTCAGGCAATAATGATCAAATAGATAACATTCAAAGAACTCTGAGGGCCTATTTTGAGCAGGGTCAAATAGCTAAAGTGCCACAAAACTTTGCAAAAACAAACTCATTTCAGGCTTGGACCCTTATTATTTAAACTGAGGGTATCAGCAAAGTAGGTTGCATAGGATTTTATGCTTTCTTAGGCCTGATTGCCCTGGGGAACCTACCCTTTCCAGCACAGGGCCACACCCACCTCAGGCATTGTTTCAGGCTTAGGTTGAGCAGGAAATAAGGCAGCTAAGAGATTAGGAGACTTCTTGCAGACACAAAGAGGACTCAGGCTATGTCAGAAGCCCAGGGGCAAGTGTCCATTACCCTCTCTTTCAATAGCCCCCCAAGTCCTTCCCTGAAGACCTCCATGTGATCGTGCCTGTCTCAGGTCAATCCTCCCTTGAAGAATCTTACCTGTCACTGACTAACCCACCAAGCATTGGGGGCCATGCGGGGTGAAGTAAAGTGGGAAGAGGCGGTGCTCCTGCCAGGAAGATAAGCTTCGTTTCCTCAGTGGTTTATGGTCCCAAGGTCATTCACTCAGCCTTAGCAATGGTGGGATTACAGTTCCTGAAACCAGGCAGGGTGGTTCCCAACAGCTAATCTCCCCCGCTTTTCTATTGTAAATGCAATCGTAGCTGTTAAGCCTGTGAAACCTACTATTTGCTGTTCCTGAATGCAATCTCAAGCAAATAACCTCTATTATACATCATAAAGCACAGATAAGGATTAAGACAAAGGGGCATCCAAGGACTGCTAGGACCCAAACTTGTAAATTCAGTCCATTGAAACAGTTTTCAGGGTTTAACCATTGAACATTATGGGACACGGAGGGGTTGTTGTCCTCTGCAGGAGGTGCTGGAGCCTCGGCCTCTGTCATCGGGGCAGGCCCCATCCTCCTCCGTTGGAGGACCAAGGCCTGGGAGTGATGGTGTGAGTGTCCATTTGTCTTCTGGTTGTTCAGGGTCAGTTGGGCCATCTGGTCTGTCAGTCGATTGATTCTCGGCTTCAGGTAGCAGAGCTTGGTGTCTGTCCTGCTCATGATAAGGCTTTACTCTTGCGGCTGGTAGCCGGATGGGACCTGTAGTAATGGAAACACAAGTACACCCTCTTCCTCAAGTTAAGAAGAGGGCTACAGAGCCTCGCCAAGAGTCATCTCCCAGGGAATCTCTATACAAAACCTGAGGATAAGATGACTTCGGCTCCTTCTCCTGAAAAGGTTTCTCAATTGGGGTACAGAGTGATTAATCACAATTTAGAAAACTATAATGAAAGAGGAGAAATTACAACTGATACCAGAGAAACAGAAGGGATTGTAAGAAATTACTATGAAGAACTGAATGCCAAGAAACTTGAAAACCTAGGTGAAATGGACAAATTTCTAGAAAAATATAATCTTCCAAGACTCAGTGAAGAAGACATAGAAAGGCTGAAAAGACCAATTACAGCAGATGAAATTGAAGCAGTAATCAAAACACTCGTGTCACACAAAAGCCCTGGACCAGATGGTTTCACAGGAGAAGTCTACAAAGCATTTAAAAAAGAGCTAACCCCTATTCTTCACAGACTATTCTAAAAAGTCCAAAATAATGGGAAACTCCCAAACTCTTTTTATGAAGCCAGCATCATCCTAATTCCCAAACCAGATAGAGACACAACAAAGAAAGAAAACTTCAGGCCAATATCGCCGATGAACATAGACACTAAAATCCTCAATAAAATATTGGCAAATCACATCCAACAATACATCAAAAAGATCATACATCACAACCAAGTGGGATTCATCCCAGGGATGCAAGGATGGTTCAATATCCACAAATCAGTAAATGTGATACACCACATAAACAAAAGTAAAGACAAAAACCACATGATCATATCAATAGATGGGGAAAAGGCTTTTGCTAAGGTACAACACCCATTTATGATAAAGGCACTCAGCAAAGTGGGAATAGAGGGAGCATTCCTCAATATAGTAAAGGCCATATATTAAAGACCTACAGCCAACATCATACACAATGGGCAAAAACTAAAATCTTTTCCACTAAGATTAGGAATAAGACAAGGTTGTCCACATTCACCACTTCTATTCCAGATAGTATTGGAAGTTTTAGCCTCAGCCATCAGGCAAGAAAAGGAAATAAAAGGCATTCAAATCGGAAAGGAGGAAACAAAACTGTCATTGTTTGCAGATGACATAATTGTATACATGGAAAATCCTATAGACTCTACCCAAAAACTGCTGGAACTAATAAATTAATTTGGCAAAACAGCGGGTTACAAAGTCAATATCCAGAAATCAAAGGCATTTTTGTATATGAACAATCAATCAGCAGAAGCAGAAATTAAGAAAAAATCTCATTTGATATAGCAAAAACAAAAATAAAATATCTGGGAATAAATCTAACCAAGGAGGTAAAAAGACCTGTATGCAGAAAACTATACAACATTGAAGAAAGAAATCAAGGTTGACACAAACAAATGGAAACATATACTGTGTTCATGGATTGGAAGAATTAACATCATCAAAATGCCCATACTACCCAAAGGAATTTACAGATTCAGTGCAATACCTATTAAAGTACCAATGGCATATTTCACAGACATAGAACAAACACTTGAAAAATTTATATGAAACCATAAACGACCCCGGATTGTAGCTGCAATGTTGAGAAAGAAGAGCAAAGTAGGAGGGATCACAATACCTGATATCAAACTGTGTTACAAGGCCACTGTAATCAAAACAGCCTGGTACTGGCATCAAAACAGGCACATAGACCAAAGGAACAGAACAGAGATCCCAGAATTAATCCCAACTCTCTATAGTCAATTAATATTTGACAAAGGGGGCAGTAACATAAAATGGGGTAAAGATAGCCTCTTCAACAAATGGTGCTGGGAGAACTGGACAGCTACGTGCAAAAAAACAAAACTCTACCACCAACTTACACCATACACCAAAATAAATTCAAGGTTGATAAAAGACTTCAGTATAAACCGTGGCACCATTAAAGTCCTAAAGGAGAACATTGGCAGGAAAATCTCAGATATTTCATGCAGCAACATTTTTACTGATATGTCCTCTAGAGCAAAGAATATAAAGGAAAGAATAAACAAATGGGATCTCATCAAAATAAGAAGCTTCTGCACAGCTAAAGAAAACAGCATTAAAATAAAAAGACAACCAACTGTATGGGAAAACATATTTGCCGATGATACCTCAGACAAAGGTTTAATCTCCAAAATATACAAAGAACTCACATGACTTCACTCTAAGGAGACAACTAATCCAACTAAAAAATGGGCAAAGGACTTGAACAGACAGTTCTCTAAGGATGACATCTAGAGGATCCAGAGACACATGAAAGATGCTCAGTACTGCTAGCTATCAGAGAGATGCAAATTAAAACCACAATGAGATACCACTTTATACCGGTGAGAATGGCCATCATAAACAAAGCAATAAACAACAAATGTTGGAGAGGGTGTGGGGAAAAGGGGACTCTAGGCCACTGTTTGTGGGATTGCAGACTGGTACAGCCAGTATGGAAAACAGTATGGAATTTTCTCAGAAAACTAAAATTGAACCTGCCTTTTGACCCAGCAATTCCACTGCTGGGATTATATCCTAAGAACCCTAAAACACCAATCCAAAAGAACCTATGCACCCTAATGTTCACAGCAGCACAATTTACAATAGCCAAGAGTTGGAAGCAACCTAGGTGTCCGTCAGTAAATGAATGGATCAAAAAACTTTGGTACATATACACGATGGAATTCTATGCGGCAGAAAGAGAGAAGGAGCGCCTACCTTTTGCAACAGCATGGATGGAACTGGAAAGCATTATGCTGAGTGAAATAAGCCAGGTGTCGAAGGACAAATACCATATGATCTCACCTTTAACAGGAAGCTAAACAACAAAACAAACAAGCAAGCAAAATATAACCAAAGACACTGAAATAGAGAACAGGGGGACATTGACCAGAGCGGAGAGGAGAGGGAATTTCAGGGGAAATAGGGGATGGATTTAGAGGAACAAATATAAAGGATACATGGACAACAACTAAGAAGGTTGGAAATGGTGGGGGCGGGGGGGACCCGGGGGTGGGATGGGGTGGGAGTAATAGACAGAAAACTGTACTTAAAAAATAAATTAATTTAAAAAATAGAAAAACTATAGGTAAACAGGGCTAATAAAATCAAATTTTGTGGTGGAAGGACTGGTGAATTCCCCGTTTTCTGTTTTTTAAGAAGATTTTTAAAAGTATGAGGAGTCTGTTCTACAATTGCCTGACCGGTTGGATTTTAAGGTATTCCTGCCTTATGTTGGACATTCCAGTGCTGAAGAAAAACCTGAGTAAAATGGGCAAGGTATCCGGGGCCATTATCAGTTTTAATTTGCTGAGGCCGTCCTAAATGACTAAAGGCCTCAAGCCAATGGGCTTGTATATTTTTAGTAGATTCTTCTGTTAGGGCAGATGCATGTAGGGCACAGGAGTATCAACAGAAATATGAACGCATTTGAATTTTCCAAAGGGAGCGAAATGAGTGACATCTGTTTGCCAAAGTATGTGAGAATTTAGTCCTTGAGGATTAACTCCTGTAAATCCGGATGCCTTGCTAAGGGCTTGGAAAGACAGGCCCCCTGCTGTTTCTGCAAGCTGCAATGAGTTTAGCTCCTAGGTTCAGAGTTTTCAAGAAAAGTGGGAAAGATGGGGGGAGAGGTGTTCCAAAAAAAATATGTTTTAGAAAAAACTGGTTGCTTGCCAAGGGCCTTGTGTGACTCTATTGATTAATTGCTCCCTTTGGGAGAATAGCTAGTTCTTCCCCAAGGAAACAATCAGTGTTTACAGGTACTGAGTTAAAAAGTGGTACTCAGTCTTCCGTGGAGAAGGGCTAGTTCTCCCCAGGAGACAGTATACTTATATTTCAGTTTTACAATAAAGGTCATAGCTCTGGCATTACAAGGAGGATTCTTAATATTCCTTTAACACATCACACCCCCCATGGCACTTATAGCGTGCTTTAGATTGACAAATTTATGAACACATTCACAACTTTCAGAAAAGGTTTTTTTCTCCACTGGCAAATACATTTACTTTTTTGAAACTAAAGGTTTAACCTGCTTCGTTTCTGACCTGGGCCGGTTCACCCCTCTTTAGGCAACCTGTTTGCCCCCTGCCCCCCTCTCCCCGCTCCTGGAAAGTCACCATATTGATTCTGAACTTAGTAGGGACACCCGATAGGCGTAGTGGACTACAGCCCTGAACTCCTGGGCTCAAGGGATCCTCCTGCCTCATCCTCCGGAATAGCTGGGACTGAAGGGCACACCACCACGCCTGGCAGGTCGCAACTGTGCGGGTATGTCTGTGACTGTACCCAGTGCCTTGGTGCTCACCCAGGAGAAAGAGAGGCTAGAGAAGCCAGTCTCCCCTCCATACTGCTGTCATCCCTAGTAGAGAGACCCAGACCCCACTCGACTCATCTCGAGTGTGCACGCACGGGCAACTGCACCCAGCTGCGAGCTTGCTCATACACCCGCACCACTGCCCAGCTCACCGGGCAGCTCAGGAGACTCGCCAGCAGCTGGTGTGAACCGCAAGAAGGGCGTAGCTAGTGTGCATTGGTCCCCTCTCTTCCATACTTCCAGAATGTAAATATCCCTTATCTAGGAGACATTCAGCAGCCCCATAACTGCTGAACTAGTTTTAGACTTTGCTCTTATACCCCAGAGAGCCTGTTCTCCATGGTTGAGGATTCGCAGAAACCTCTAAAGAAATTTTGTAACAAATAAAAGAAAGTTTTTCTGTATTTCCTCCCGCTGCAAACATGGCGATTACAAAACTAGTCTCGATTTTGCTTTCTCTCCACCTACACCTTTAAACCCTTATACAGGTGGACAGAGGGAAAAGGCAAAACTGAAGGGGCTGCAAGAGGCAGCTTATAAAAAGAATTTGTTGAGATGCCTATAAACTGTTCTATAAGTTGTTAATGTTTTTAAAGCTGATTAAAGGGGAAATCTTTGCTCTTTCTCCCAAGCCCAGACCTAGTTGGGGGTTGTGCTGCAGGGATCAGCTTGTGGGTGTTTTTACAGTGTTGAGGTGAACGGCTTTGTGGCTCTTAACTGTTCAACCCATGACCTCGAGGTTGTGGCAAAAGCTTCGGAGAGGGAGCAAGGCTCTTGCTTACTAAAGAAGGTACAGTTGCAAAGTGGTCGCAAGAGAGGGCGACTTAGGAAGAAAGTCCTTATCCTCTGAAATCCAACACACCCTATGACATTCCCAAACAGCACTGGGTTGTCGGCCCTTATCTGGGCTAATGCAGGCACATTCCAACCCAGTTGGTGTGTTGTCTACAATGATGATCGCTAGTGGCCTCTGGGTCCCTGTTCGTGGATGCCACCTGATGTGGACACTGGCCCGCAGTGTCCATATCATTATGGATGAAATGAGACATTCACACAAACCACCGAGTCTGGTGGAGGGAAAGGGAAAGCATGGTTTTTCTCTCGAGGGGAGCAAAAGCCAATGCCTTTGCTATGACCAGCCTTTATTTGGTTTCTAGGCATAATACACCATGGGCCTTATTTACCATGCACAGGTTGCTTTAGGTGGTTACCTTTTACAGAAAACAAGGAGCCAATGCTGCTAATCACATCACAGAAGAAGGATATTTGCAAATGAAAAGGGCAAAAGTGGTTGAACTGGTTATACTCATCCTTGGAAGGTTTAGCATGGATTTTAGGAAGTTACTTTGCATGTTTGCCATTGGGGGCTGGGCTCAGTCCGAGAAGAATGGTCTCTTACAAGTAAGAGCAGTTTGAACTGACTCAAGGAGGGCAGCAGTTGCTGTAGCAGTAGTAGGTGTGATAACTATAGCAGAGATGATGAATGCAATTATGGTGCTGATGAACTGTCATACTCATAAGGAGGACAGCTTGTTGTTAAGCTCTATTATGCCATTGGGATCCTCCCTTTCCCTGATTACATTAACTGGCTCCGGTATTTGAGTTTATCTCTAACTATATAAACTGTAGTGAGGCTTAACTGAGTAATATTGAGGTGGGTAGTGTAGTGGGTAGGGTGGCTGGCATATATAGAGCATGCAGGGACAGGCAGAGAATAAATATTTTGCGATTCATTATAAAAGATCTAGGCTGTCCCTGCGGTTGCAAAAAACAATTAGGGGTGAGAGGTACAAACTGTGACCCAATCCTGTTCTGGAGGGTCAATCTAATAGAAATATCTCAGAACACCCTTAGGGTCACAGCCAATTTTTGCATACAGATGCTCCCTAGTAATAAAAGGCAAGCCCATTTTCCAAGGGTTATAATGCCACAGGCTAGTGTGGCTAGGAGAAACAATTCTAACAGGTGCCCTGGTGCCGGGCCCCTCCCACTACATATTAGTATATAGTTATTGAGGCTGAGCCAGAACTATTATTGTGTCAGGTTTAGCTAATATTCTTTAGTTAGCTCCTCAATTCTCCACTACAAAAGGACTTTTGGGGAGAAAAGCAATAGTGGAATTTGGTCCTCTGTTGCCTTCATGACACATAAAGACCAGAAGACTAAGTCTTTATGGCTAGTGTCTAAGGTACAAGGAGGAACCAGAAAGAGACTGAAAGTATGGTAGACTCACTCGTGGGTACACAGCCAACCTTGGCTACCATGGAAAGCTGATAGTAGTCACTGCATTGCTCCTTGATGGTAGTGTGAGTTTGCTCTTTTAAAGGTAAGCACAAAGTGTTAAGAAGGACAGGAAAACGAACTGGTAAGTGTTCAGCAACATTAACAGTATTTTTCCTCACCAGTATCCAGCGTTTGTTTTCTTCTAGTGGTCCATCAGGGGGCATCCACACCCCTCCGGTCCACTTAGTATTGTTAGTGGAAAAGGGAGGTTCAACATTCTACCGGGTATGTAGCTTAAACACTGGTGGATCAATAATGTGGCTCCAATAGATATAAAAGGAATTAACCTCAGTAGCTAGGCCCTGGCCCCCTAGGCAAAGTATAATGGCAATTAAAAACAAAGTTTTAACCAAATTGGCTGACAGCACTGCTAGGTAAGTGATAAACCTGTTTTCCGGGGTGTCTTCTACTCTTGTTTCAGCAAGAATTTCCACGGCTCAAGCATTAAGAGCCTGATGTCCCCTCATGCGGTGGGCACATGCCTAAAGGGAACATTATAGGGCATCAGGGGGTTGTTGACTCCACAGGAGGCACCTGAGCCTCGGCCCATGCCACTGAGGCAGGACCTACCCTCCTCCGTTGGTGGGCCCAGACCCGTGTGTGATGCTGTGGGTGTCCGTGTTTCTTCTGGTTGTTCAGTGTCAGCTGAGCAACCTGGCCTGCTAGTTGACCAGTTTTCACCTCCAGGTAGAAGAGCTTGACATCTATCCCACTCATGATAATGCTTTACTCTTTTGGCTGGTAGCCAGATAGTACCTGTAGGAATGGAAGCACATGCATACTCTCTTCCCCATGTTAAGATATCTGCAGGGCCCTGACAAGAACCATATCCCAGGAGATCTCTGTATAAAACCTGAAGGTAGGTGGTTTTGATTATTTTGTCTGAAAATGCTTCTCAATTAGAGTACAGAGTGATTCATCACAACTTAGAAAATTATAGGTAAGCATAACTAACAGTCAAAGTTGGGGGGAAGGACTCATGATTCCCCCTTTTTTGTTTTTTTAAGATTTTTAAAACTATGATGAGCCCATTCTATAATATCTTGACCAGTTGGATTGTAGGGTATTCCTATTTTATGCTGGATATTCCAACATTGAAGGAAAACCTGAATAGAATGGGCAAGGTATCCAGGGCCATTATCAGTTTTAATTTGCTGAGGCCATCCTAAATGACTAAAGGTCTCAAACCAATGGGCTTATATATATTTTTGCAGACTCTCCTGTTAAAGCACATGCATGTAGCACACCAGAGTAAATATCAATAGAAATATGAATGCATTTGAATTTTTCAAAGAGAGACTAGTGAGTGACATCTGTTTGTCAAATTATTTGAGAACCTAGTCCTTGAGGATTAACTCCTGTAGATGGAGGTGCCTTGGCAAGAGCTTGGCAGTCAGGACATTCTTTAATAATTTGCTTAGCTTGAAAGTGAAGAACATTAAATTACGTTTGGAGTGCCTGGCTATTTTGATGAAAAACTGGTGAGAAGCTGTTGCCTGCTGGAAGGCAGTAAGGACACTAACTAAGGCATCTGCCTTATTATCACCATCCATCAAGGGACCAGGCACGTCCAAATGGGACCAAATATGAATAATGAAGAGAGGGTGTTCTTTCTTTTTGAGGAGAGACTGTAGGGTTAAAAATAAGTAGATTGGAGTCAATAAAAGTTTTAATTAATGTGTGATCTAGATGTAGAATAGTATAAACAGTATATCCCGAGTCACAGACTATATTCAAAACTTCCTGGGGCCATTGCCACAGGGCCATGGTTGCAGTGAGAAGCTTGGCCCTTTGAGGAGAGGGATTTCCTGAGGAGACAAAGTTTTTCCAATTTTTGCCCTCTTTCCAGACAATGGCAGCCCATCTGGTCTTTCTGGACCCATAAAGAAATATAGTTCTTGCCCCAGTTGGTGTTGGGCTGACCTTTTCTGCTAGCCTTACTTGAAGGAATGGAATGTTTTGAAGTAATCTGTCCAAGGGCAGATTAATTTCTAGTCCTCCTACAAAGTCAGCTATGGCACACTGAAATTCTAAAGATTGAGCTGTTAATTATTGTAAATAAAGCTGAGTTAAGGGGACATGAATAAAGACAGGGTCATATTCATATAACCGTTGTGTTCACTCACGCCCCTTTATAAGATAACACAATGCAGTTAAATAGGTGGTAATAGTGCCTTGTGGCTGATGAGACAGGAAAAGCCTCTCTAGCATAGCTAAGTGAGGTGACAGCTGTACCATGAAAACCATTGGGGTGCCAAAGGTTGAAAAACAGAAAAGCTGGACAGGAGACCGTGGATCAATTTTGGTTAGTTGATTTACTACAGTTAATTCTTGTAAAGCCTCGGGGGATAATTCTCTGGGGGAGTTAAGATGAGGGTCCCTTTTAAGGATGTTAAATAAATGAGTTAACTGTTGGGTAAGTATTCCAAGGCTGGGTTGCACCCAGCTGATTGCTCCTAGGAGTTGCTGGAGGCGTTTGCGAGTGAAATCTTCAGGTGGATTAATTCAAAGGACTTGAGGCTGGATTTTCTTATTAAAAGGGATATAGTCTAAATATTTCCAATGCTCTTAATGCTGGATTTTCTGAAGTAATTACTACACCAGAAGAGGCCACAGAATTTTTAAGAAAAGAGGTAGTTTTTTGCTAAAATATCTTGTGAGGGAGCTTTGATCAAAATGTCATCTATATAATGATAGATAATTGTATTAAGGAACTGGTCTCTTACTGTCTGAATGGCTTTATGAATGAAATGCTGGCAGATAGTTTGACTGTTAAGCATTCCCTGAGGTAAAACTTTCCACTGAAATTGCTGTAAAGGCTGAGAATTATTAATGGCTGGGAAGGGAAATGCAAAATGCTCCCAATCCTTTTTTTGCTAAAGGGATCATAAAGAAACAATCTTTTAGGTCAAGAATTAAAAGCAGCCAATTTTTGGGAATGCAAGCTGGAATAGGGACCCCTAGCTGTAGGGGGTCCATGAGCTGGAGGGATTTATCGATTTTTCTGAGATTGTGAATAAGCCTCCACTTGACAGATTTCTTTGGTACAACAAAAATAGCCATATTCTAAGAGCTTTGAAAGGGTTCAATATGACCCGCTTCTAATTATTGTTTAACTAAAAGGCAGGTCTGTTCAAGCTGCTCTCATTTAAGTGGCCACTGATCAACCCACACTGGTGTATTGGAGAGCCAGGTAAGTAGCAGGGGAGTTATGTGAGCAGTGGCCACTAGGGAAAAGGTGGCAGGGAGATTTACATTCTCCGCTGACTGAGAAGATTATGGCCCCAAATATTAAGGGACATAGAAAAGATATATGGTCAAATTCTTCCTTCCTGAACTTTTGGCCAATAACATCTATGAGACTATACACTGACTTGTGGTTTGACTCCCCAAATACCTGTGACAGGCATTCCGCTGCCTGTTAAAGGCCACTCAGGAGGCCAAAACTGATTTGAGATAACAGAGAAATCGGCTCTCATACCTATGAGGCCGTGAAAAGTTTTATCTTTTATCTTTATTTGTAAAATTGGTTTATTTAATTTAATTTATTCTGTCCAAAAGATTGATTGATTGTCTGTACCAAAGCTTCCTTACCCCTCATTGTATTTTGCATCTTTAAGACTATGCAGGGGGGTAAGAACAGGTGGGCAATGTGCATTTAGGCAGGAATAATATGATAGCCAGATGCTTTAAGCATAATTTTAATTTCCCCTTGATAGTCTGAGTCAACGACTCCTGACTGAACAAAAATGGCTTTGGTAGTAATACTGGGTCTCCCTAAGGTTAGGCTGACTGTTCCTGGAGGTAGAGGTCCCCAGACACCAGTGGGAGTCACAATTACTTGATCCCGTTCTTTTAAGATGAGCTCGTTGGTGGTGACCAAGTCAAGTCCTGCGTTTCTGTGGGTGGCTGCATGAAGGCTCGGAACTGTGCATTTCCCTGAATTCCCTGATATTGATTGCTATTCTGAAAGCTTTATTGGGCTTGGGGCACTGTAGTGGGTGCCCTTCTGGAAGTTTCCCTGTTCCCCCTCTCAATGTGGACAGACAGTCCTTATGCAGGTGACCGGGCTTCCTACAGTTATAACATTTGGAATCTCCCTTAATTGCAGCAGCTAAGAGAGAGGCCTTTTGCTGTTCTGTGCCAACATCTTGTCAAGCCTTGATAAACTCACTGATTTCTCTGGTGGTAGCTTGCAGGGGTCCGGTAATGGCCCTGCAGTTTTTGTTAGCATTTTCATAAGCTAGCTGCCATAAAAGAGTTTTGGCTGCTCTGTCATTATCTACTTGCCTTTCAATAACTTCTTGGAGGCAATCAATAAAGTTAATATATGCCTCTGTAGCACCATGACAGATATTAAAGAAGAAAGAAGTTTCCTTGTCCTGAGAATCAGGCATGTCTTTCGTGACTCTGAGAGCAATTTGAGCGCTCTGACTAAAAGCATGAGGATCAAGCCTGGCATGATCTGTAGCGGTAGCAATATCACCAGACCCAAGCAGCATAGGGAGGGTGACAGGATTATTTACTCGTGCATTTTTCGGTGCCAGCCATTTGAGAGTATTCTGAATGCCAGACAGTGAATTGGGCAGGGGTGAAGACAGTCCTGGTGAGGCGAATATAATCACAAGGGGCCATTTTATAACTGTCTGCAAGGGCCCAAAAGAGCCTGCTAGTATAAGGAGATTGAAGGCCACTTAAAGATAATGCTCTTTTTCAAATTCTTGTAAAGAGAAAAGGGAAGGGGGTGATCGACAGGTCTCTGGCCCTTGACTATAATAGGGAAAGCTGAAAGGGCATCTAAATCCCCAACCTCCGCTGCTTGCTGAAGGCACTGCTGCATAGCCCCAATAGGATATCTGTTTGAATTTTCTGGCTTTCTTGGTAGTGACACACCCTCCAAGGAGGAATGCTCCCAGCGTTGAGACAAGGTGTGATGACTATGTGGCAGGTCCTCTGGTGGGGCTGCAAGCAGAACTTCCACGGCCTGCTCTGTTACATCATATATAAGTTCCTCTTCTGAAGTAGAGTTCTTATCCTTTTCTGTGACTAACTCCAGTTTTTTAGCCCATATAGGCATGAAAACAGTCCTGATTAGTCCCCAAGTTAATAAGTTTTGAACTCTAATAGAAACATCACTCTCCTGTAAAGATTTTAGCTTGTTGCCTGCCTTTTCCCAAACCTTAATATCTAAGGTCCCCTCATCAGGAAAAGCAGGGTAATATTCCTTTATTGTTTGTAAATGCAGAATGAGATATTGTTCCTTCACCATACATCCTGCTCCCTGGACGAGCTGCCGTAACACACACAGGTAGACTTCTTGTTCTTTAGATAAACCAAAGCCCATTCTTGTTATTAAGAGGGCCCTTTTTTACTTTCAATTTCCGTCCTTTCTAACTCTGCCACCTGTGCTGAATCCTAGCTAGCTAGCTGTTGGAGGATATAGTGTGGTGGGTTAAAAATGTGCTGTTGGTGGAAGAGGGTCAGGGAGGGCTGCAGGATATTTTGGGTACACTAATTCCGATTACGGGTCTCAGGTTCTCTCCCAAGTGTCTGACACTGAGGTGGGGGACTCAAAGCACTAGGTGACCAACCTTTATATCACACATTCCAGGATGAACCAGAAGTTATATTAGAAATCATTTCCTATAAGGCCCCTCGACATCTTGGGAGTTGATCCCAGGCACCCTTGCAAGGGTCTGACACATGTGGGAACGCCTAATTTCTCCAGCCAAGGGGCGGAAGTGCCTTTTATCTTTGGAGCTTGGCAAATGCCAAACGTTCTCATACAAAACCTCTGACTAACACTAATTTCTTCTGGAAAGCAACCTTTGGAGTCCGATTGAAACCAAAACACTCACTATCCACTTTTCCTTATGCAAGGGGATGGAGGGAAAAGGCAAAATGAAAGGACTGCAAGAGGCGGCCTGAAAGAATCTGCTAAGATGCTTGTAAATAACCCTGTAACTAGTTGCTGTTTTTAAAGCTGATTAAAGGAAAAGTCTTTTCTCTTTCCCTCAAGCCTGAACCTAGTTGGGGGTTTTACCACGGGGATGGTCTTGTGAGTGTTTTTACAGTGTGCCTCTCGTTCCCTGGACTTTTGCTTGCAGCTGATGGGAAACCTAGTGTTCTGTCCCTGTCAACGTTCCAGATTATTCTCTCACTAGTGTCTTTATTGCGGTGAGTACCCTTGTGGCTTTTAACTGCTTGACCCATGCCCATGAGATGCAGCAAATACTTGGGAGAGAGAGCAAGGCTCCTGCTTACTAAAGAGGGTACAAATACAAGACAGATGAAAGAGAGGGCAACATTGGAAGGAATCCCTTTTTCTCTGAAACCCAACACAGCCTATGACCTGACCCAAAAGCACTGGGTGTTGTCTGCTCTTACCTGAGCTGATGCATGCACTTCAACAAAGTTGGTGTGTTGTCCACAATGATGGTTTGCAGCCCTTGGTCCCTGTTCCAGGCACCAGATGATGTGGACCCTGACCAGCAGTGTCCACAGTGTTACAGATGCGATGAACAAATTCATACTGACTACAGAGGTCCTATGGAGAAAAGGGATGGCACAGCCACTCCGAAAGAGTGAGCACCTCGACCCTTGCCTGGGCAGGCTTTTATTGCTTTCCAGTTAGAAGTATGTCATACAAGGTTCTCATTATTATACTTAGGTTTACTTTAAGTCACTACTTCTTAGTGATAACAATGAAAAAATGTTGCAAACACAAGGGAACAACAGAAGTAATTGATCTGGTTACATTCTGTCCTTGGGACAGCTTATCACAGACTATAGTGAGTTGCTTCAGAGATATCCATTAAACATCTGCAGTCTTAACTGAGGGTGAGGGAGTTTTAGCATAAGCAAGCCTTAAAGCAGGCTAGCTACAATGCTGGCCTGGTTACTTATGGGAGAGCCAAACTGCAGGCCTGAGTCCTGTGTGCCACCTCATGTCCATTGGTTTTCCAAGTTGGGGGCTGGGCTACATTCATCACTGCCATGTTGACCAGTTCTCTATAGTCAGCTTTTATTGTTCTGTTCAGGTCTTCTATTTCTTCTTCATTCAGTTTTGTAAGATTATATTTTTCTAGAAATTTGTCCATTTCACCTAGATTTCAAATTTCTTGGCATAGAGTTCTTTGTTGTAATTTCTTACAATCTTTTGTGTTTCTGTGGTATTAGTTGTAATCTCTCCTCTTTCATTTCTGATTCTGGTTATTCGGGTCCTCTCCTTTTCTTGATGAGTCTGCTTAGAGGTTTTTTTATTTTGTTTATTTTTTCAAAGAACAATTTCCTGGATTTGTTGATCCTTAGAATTGTGCTTTTATTCTCCATGTCATCTAATTCTGCTGTGATTTTGGTTATTTCTCTGCTTCTACTTGCTCTGAGCTGTTTTTGTTATTGTAGTTTGAGTTCTTATAGGCATAGGGTCAGGTTGTTTATTTGAAATGTTTCTATCTTTTCTAGGTAGGCTTATATCACTATGACCTTCCCTCTCAGGACTGCCTAGCTGTGTCCCATAAATATTGGGTTGTTGTGAGTTCATTTGCATTTGTTTCCAGAAATTTTTGGTTTCTTCTTTGATGCCAGTCTTAATCCATTTATTGTTTAATAGCATCCTATTCCGTCTCCATGAGTTTGAGTGTTTTTAAATTTTTTCCTTGAGGTTGGTTTCTACTTTGAGTCCCTTCTGGTCAGAGAAAATGGTTGATAGGGTTTCAAATTTCTTGAAGTTTTTGAGGCTTGTTTTGTGTCCTATCATGTGGTCTATCTTTGAATGTTCCATGTACATTTGAAAAGAATATGTATTTTGCTTCTTTGGAATGAAAGGTTCCACATATATCAGTTAAGTCTATTTGATTTAGGGTATTATTCCATGCCACAATACCTTTGTTGATAGTTTGTTTGGAAGATCTGTTAATTTTTGACAGTGGGGTGTTGACATCCCCTACTATAATGGTTTTGCTGTTAATATCTTTCTTGAGCTTCTCCAGGATTTTCTTTATGTATTTGGATGCTCCTATGTTGGGTGCGTATATATTTACAATGTTTATGTCTTCTTGATGGATTCTTCCCTTGAGTATTATGAAGTGATCTTCTGGGTCTCCTTTTATGGCCCTTGTTTTAAAGTCTATTTTATCTGATATGATTATTGCTACCCCAGCTTTTCTTTCTTGTCAATTTGGTTGGAATATTTGTTTCCAGCCCTTCACTTTCAGCCTGTGTAGGTCTTTTGTCCTGAGGTGGGTCTCTTATAGGCAGCATATGTGTGGGTCATGCTTTCTTATCCATTTAGCGATCTTATGTCTTTTGATTGAAACATTTAATCCATTTACATTTAAGGTTATTATTGATAGGTACTTATTCATTGCCATTTTTTTGTGCATGTGTTCTCTCTCTCACTCTTTTCCTTCCTTTATTTAAAATAGACCCTTTAGCATCTCTTTCAGAGCTAATTTGGAGGAAGTATTTTCTTTGCAGCTTCTTTTGTTTGAGAATCTCCTTATCTGGCCTTCCATTTTAATTAAGAGCCTTGATGCATAGAGTAGTCTTGGTTACAGGCCTTTGATTTTCATTGCTTGGAATATTACTTGTGATTCCCTTCTGGCTTGGAGAGTTTCCTTTGAGAAGTTAGCTGCTAGTCTCATGAGGGCTCCCTTGTATGTTACTTCCTGTTTTCCCCTTGCTGCCTTTAAGATCTTTCTTTGTTTTGGAATTTTGCCATTTTAATTATGATATGTCTTAAAGTGAGCCTCTTTGCGTTCCTCTTGATTGGGACTATATGGGTTTCCTGAATTTGTGTGAGTTTTTCTCTCATCAAATTAGAGAAGTTATCCATCATTACTTTTTCAAGCAGGTTTTCTAGTCCTTGCTCCTCTTTTTTCCTTCTGGTATCCCAATTATACAAATATTATTGTTTCATATTGTCTTGCAGTTTTCTCACCATTTCTTCATTCTTTCTAAGTCTCGTTACCTTTTCTTGTTCTTTCTGTGTGTTTTTTTTCTACCTTGTCATTCAGCAAGCTGATTCAATCCTCTGCTTCAAACAGCCTGCTTGTAATTCCTTCTGGTGAGTGTTTTTTATTTTGGAGACTTTATTGTTCATATTTTCCTGTTTTTGTTATACTTTCTATATCCTTTTCCATACTGTTGTAGTTCTCACTCAGTTCCTTGTAGCTGTCTGTGAGTTTCTTGAACATCTTTACAACCATTATTTTGAATTCTATGTCTTATAGTTTGCTTATCTCCATTTCATTTAGCTTTTTTAGTGGGGAGTCTTCCATTCCTTTTGATTGCATGTTCTTTTTTCATCTCCTAATTGCAGGTGACTCTTTTTGTTTATTTCTGTGCTTCCTGATGTTTTGCTTTGTTACCTGTCTTTGTAGGGTGAACTTCTATGCTAGGAATTCTATGGGGTTCAGTGGTGTGGTCTCTTTGATCTCCATGTCTGGACACTCTAGGTTTGCCCTTTTTTCTTTTTCTGTGGGCTTTCTTGTTATACTTGGATTTTTACCTTTTGTTGGTTCCTTTGTTGGTGGGTTCTCTCCTGCAGCAGGTATACTGATGTTCACAGCTCTCACCTATTCTTGTACGTGATTGTCGGTAGGGGGTAAGCAAAATGGATTAAGACAGTGGGAGAGTGTTTTGTCGGATTTTAAGTACCACCAAGTAGAGAAGAGATAGGAGATTCTTTGGATAAGTGTAGTGTTAACTGTGATATTTTGCCCACCTTGCCACTTTTTATGAACAGTGAAAGAGAGATACAATTCTTGTTGGAGAGGAGTAGAACTGTGAGCTGAATCTAGAAAACACAGCACTTGGGCAAGTTTAGATGATGAGATATAGTGAGAGTAAAGGATAGAATATAGGTGTAGTGTGGGAGAGAATAGAGTTAACCACAACAATAATTCTCAGGAATAAAGTGAAGTGGGCTAATATCAAGCAATGTTGTTGTATAGTATGTACAATTGTATGGAACAACAATTATTTACAATAGTACTGGCACAACAATAATGTGACAAGAAATATATTATTTGGATAACCAAAATAGGAAGGACACAGTTAAGAGTAGTGTGTTATTAGAACACAAGTGAAGTGAAAGAGGGAAAATTAAAACACACAAAAAAGAGAATAAGGAAAACTACTCAAACAATGTAAATAGAGAAATAATACAAGGAAAACTAAACATTTGGAAGAGAAATAAAAATACTAATAAAATAAAAGAAGCGAAAATAATGAAAATAATAATACTACACATAAACAATAAAATGCCAGCTCCATGGAATAGCAAATTGATATTTGTCTCAGTTTCTCAGTTTTGGGGTTTAGCCTTGTGCTCCCCCTTTTGATCTGTCTGTGGACCCTTCATAACTCCTCTTCTTATTGTCTAACTTGGGGGGAAGACAAAAAGGAAAAAAGATAGAGGAATGAAAAAAAAGCCTCCTGCTGACTTTAAAGCCATCCTGGGAGTCTGCTAGTCTTTGTGGATACCACAAGAAGAGGGGGTGAGCTTCACTTTTATTCCTTCCGATGGTTTTGTGAGGATGGGGACCAGGTCTGGGCCTCATTATTCACAGTT
Organism: Sturnira hondurensis; assembly: GCF_014824575.4. Classification (NCBI taxonomy): domain Eukaryota; kingdom Metazoa; phylum Chordata; class Mammalia; order Chiroptera; family Phyllostomidae; genus Sturnira; species Sturnira hondurensis. The sequence continues at coordinate 51,776 of NW_028079095.1, forward strand.
GCCTGGTCTCTGGCCCAGGTCCTCCATGAGTGGCCAATCTCAAATCAGCCACTCAGTGTCTGAGCACACAGCATAATTCAAGCTTGGGTGTGCTGTTCCCACTGTTTTTCAATGTTCTCTACAATTTTCAGCCTCCAAACTTCATATAAGCTGGGATTCCATTGGCTGTTCAGTGTTCCTCAGAAGATCAGCTAGGTGTTCCAGTGGGGCACAGGAGAACTGGGCTCTGCTTCCACCTACCTCGCCATCATCTTGTCCCAAATTTTTATTAAATTATTTTACTTTTTCTCCTTAAGGCACTTAAATGCAATAAAATTTTGAAGAAAAAAGATGGGGAAGAATAGTTGTATTTTTCAATCATTATCTCTCTTTTTTCCTCTTTTGCTTTATATGTATGGATAGTTGAATCTCCTTATTTCTGCAAGTTATGTTCTATAAAGTCCCTGAAAACACTGAACTGGCAAATATCAAGCCATTGTTTCTGGGAGAAATGCAATATTAAGTTCTGTAGTACTCTAGTCACATTTTTGTCGAGATTACTATATAACCTGGTTACATATATTGTGTTTCTGTTTAAAGACATCTTATTTAATATGTTTCATTGAGTCATTAACATTGAACTCATCACCAATAGAGTTATAACTCATGAATGACTAGCTTATTTAACAAACATATTGCAATTTGAAAAAGAAAAATTCAGAATCTTATCACAGAGATTTTATAAAATATACTGGCATGTGAGTATTCTCAAGACTCCTTGGATTCTAAGAAATCTCTAGTTCTTTGTAGGCTTGTCAAGGCTTTGAAATTTTTATCTAATACCAATTATTTTACTTAGAAATTATTGAGTGCTCAGATAGAGGTTCATTAAGATCCTACTTTCTGGGAATTATTTGGACTCAATTAGACCAAGTGTGGGAGGCCCCATCCTGCAGAGCTCTCCCAGCCATCACAGATGCAAATAAGTTGTCCTGGACAGAATATGTTTTTCTGTCAGGAAAGGGTGTGGCGATTCCCTTTGGTGGGGAATGCCCCAAGCCTTTCTCCAAAACAGCTTTTATTAGGGTTGGGATGTCCAGGGGATTATGGCATACAAGCATAGCTTGATCCTCTGGTTCGCAGGCCTATGCTCAATCCACTGAGCTACACCAGCCAGGGCCCGATTTTCTTTAAGATAGATGACACTTCTTATTTCACTATAACATGTATGAGTAGTTTAAGGAACTAGAAATATGGAGATAGGAATTAAAAAAACAAAACAAAACAAACCTCTCTCCTTTTGACTTATTTACTTCTGTTTTCTTTCTCCTCCAATTATTACATCCATGAACACTTTTCTTTCTCTTAACTAAAAAAAAAAAAAAAATTACAGCTACTCAAAATGAAATAAAATAAAAATGCATAACTGACTTTATGTAATCAAGCATAAGATAATTTCAGCTAAATTTATTCCTCCTGAAATAGATTTCTAAAATAAGCAAGCTCAAATGATGTAGGGTGGTCTGGGTGGTGTAAATTACTTGACTTCTTTGTTCTGGTTTCTTCATTGGAACACACACAATAATGAAAACTTGTTACCATTCTCCTGGTTTATTGGGAAGATGCTGCATTCAGGCTCCTTGACCTGCAGTACATTGTTGATGGTCTAAGTTGCTGAAAAGTCAACTTGTACTGAATTGATTAGTAACTGGAGTTTCCCTAGAGTTCATACATTTTTTGTGGCAAATACTTACTCAATTTGTAATTCAGTTTTCTCAGACTTGCACAACACAGACTCTTAAGCCCAGTTTCAAAGTTTTGCCTACTTGTTATAGGAAGTCCTCAGAGATGTCTTGTGATCTAGCTGATAGTTTTCACTTAATTTTTTCAGTCTTGGCCCTTTCATTGATCTATACTTTTTCTAAAGTCACTTAATACAGACACCTGAACACCAGAAACCCCGTTTCACTAGAAATTCAGGGAAAGCATCTTTCTTTCTCACCACTTGGCCTCCTAAGCTTTGAAGAGTCATTTCTGCTCATATGTAAGTTTCCCACATTTCATTTATTTAAAAAGCCCAAGGAACATACTCTGCCCCTACGAGTATACATCTCCCATAGTTCCTTCCCTTAGTATATTGATTCCAAGGGCTATGAAGTCTACCAGAGTTGCCTGGAAAAGTGTGAATCCTAATGTGGCCATAAAAACACTCAGATTGAGGAGGAAGATGGCAATGGAGTAGGGCAGAGTGGATTCTATTTCCCCTGTACACATGGGAGAAAATCCTGGCTGATCTATGGAGGAACAGCTCAAACAGCCAACAGTTCCCCAGCAGATATGAAAAGAGACCAGAAATTGTAGCAGACACTAAAAAATCAGACAGTAAGGAGACATATGCAGGACAGTAGGATCTCAGGGACTGGAGCAGAGACAAGAGTGGTGGCAGTAGGGGGGTCTACCAAGGACTCTTTGGGAGCCCTGAGCCTTAGAGCTGGGTTATTAGCTCCCTTCCTCCCCAGCCAAGCAAGGTTGGGCAACGCCACTGGGAGATACCTGTTTGTTTGAATTTACAGAAAGGGTGATAAGGACAAAGGGCCACAATCAACCCTGGAGTCTGTGGTTGCCAGCTTGGGAGAATTGAGAGGCACAGTGTTGGGCTCTGACTCTGATAGTCACCAGTCTGGGGAATGGGGCTGTGCTGAGCAGCAAGATTTCTTAAGGAGAAATTTTTTGGAAAGTAAACTGAAGGATTCTCCTGCCACAGCCACTAGGCTTGCTCCACACCTGGTCTGGCAGCGATCTTGGGGTTGGGCAGAGGGCCTGGAGGGCCCGGAGTTCCCCCATGGGCAGAGGGCCTGGAGTTCCCCCATGGAACTGGGATGGGTCTGCACCAAAACCTGTGAGATCCAGGCAGCCAGGCCAGCCCGCACACCTGTGCCCTGCACCCCAGCCCACAGCGATGACCCCCAGGGAAAGAGTGCTCTGAGGAGGACCTAGATCTCATTTGTGGGGCACTGGGGAGAGGCGCTGGGCTGGCTCTTGGGAGAAGGCTTTCAGAAAGGCCACACCAATTGACCCTCAGCCTGATGGAGCCAGAGAGATCAGAAAAAATAGTTTGGCTAGTTTGAAACCAACAAGAGACATTTTTCTGCTTTGTTTGTTTGTTTTTTAAGTAATCATTTATCTCTTTAATTTTATTATTGTTTTATCTTTCGATGCCTTTTCCCTCTCTTTTCTCATTTCTTATTTTATTCTTTCTTCCTTTCTTTCCAAACTTATCACTTCTTCCTCCCTTTTCCTTCATTTTTTAAACCCACAAATGACACAAAAAACTTGAGACTGCCAAAAGAGAAGAGTTGGACCCAAAGAAGGGGCATACCAACAATAGAGACAGAAAGACAAATTTCACTTTCCATGGCAAAGAAGCCAGAAGTTGCTGCATATATGTATTATTATTATTTTTATTATTCTAACATCTTCATGTTTTAATAGTATCTTTGTATTTCTTCTCTTTCTGTATAGTCTTCTTTGCCTTGGCTGGTTACATTGTATCATTTAACAGGTTTCCTCTATTCTCTTTTTCACAGTGTATTGGTAATTTTCTATACTTCACATAACTTGTGTTCCTTTAGCATACTACCCAAAGTTCTATACCCCCCATTCATGTTAAACAGATTATAGAGTCTGTCATATGATTGTTGCTCTAATATTATTGTAAATATAGCTGTTCTTTATAACCGTAAGTACTACACAACACGCTTCCTGGATCTTAGCCCAGTTCACAGTTTCCTGAACTCTACTGCTGTAGTGGTTAACTTTATTCTCTCACACACTACACCTATTTACTATCCTTTACTTTCACCTTATCTCAGAATCTGACCTCCAACAACCTCACTGCTTTCAAGATAAAACTCACAAGTCTCGCCTCCCCAATAAGAGTCTTATCTTCTGTCCATCCTTTCTTAAAAGTGTCTAGTGGGGTTGAAGATTACAATTAACATGATACATAGCCTGAAGATCTCTTATCTCTTCTTTACCAGCTGTGACTGTAAATATCATAAAATACTCCCCTGGTGTCATAAACCATTCTGCCTCCACCTCCAACTGATCACACACACACAAAAAGGAGTAGGTGGAAGCAGAGAACACCAGGATACCCATTGGAAGAAGAAATCCAACAAAAAAGAAACCACCAACAGATAACAACACAAGAAAATGAAGGAGGGAGTAGAAACCACACAAATATCAATCCAAGAACTATCTGGAAATATAATTAAATAGTGGAGAAACTTACCCAATACAAACAACTGAACAAGAGCAAAAGAGAATCCTCAAAACCTAGTACGCATGGAAGAACTAGCTTCAACATAACCTGCCCTCACCAGTACAACAAATTGAAACAGGTGGTGGAGAGAACCACCTGTTCAATGGTGGTTCACCACCTGTTCACCACCTGATGGTGGTGGACCATCAGTTAACCAGCTGGTGGGAAAGACCCACAAAAGAAAGACCCTAAAACAATTAAAACCTAAAGACAAACACAGAGCCAACTTAAACGACAGCCCAAAGCAAGTGAGCTTGGGAAATCAAGGAGACTAAACCACCAAAGCTCACAGGTATTATACCACAGAAGTTCACACCATAAACCAAGGAAGCCAGAACAAATCAGTTTAAGGAGCTGAGGCTAGGAAGAAGTCCCACAAACAATGGGAAGACAAAGAAACAATCCCCAAATGAAAGAAAAGGAGGAAGCCTCAGAGAGAATGCTAGATGAAGTAGAGGCAAGTCAACTATCAGACATTGAATTCAAAGCACTGGTTATCAGGAAGTTCAAAAGAGCTCACAATGAGCTACTAGAAACTACAGGGGAACTATAGTAAACTCACTGCAAACTATATCAACTTGAATAGGAAATAGAAACTATAAGCAAGGGCCAAGAAGAAATGAAGAATACAATTTTTGAACTGAAGAACACAGTAGAAGGAATTAAAAGCAGGATCAATGAAGCAAAAGATCAGATCAGTAAGTTGGAGGACAAAGTATAAAAATACACCCAGAAAGAACAAGAAAGAGAAAAGAGGCTCAGAAAAAAACCCCCAAAAAACCCAAAGAGGGACCAAGAGGAATGCAAGACAGTATGAAACATAATAATATCCAAATAATAGGGATACCAGAAGAAAAAGAATAAGAAGAACAAGAAATAGAAACCTATTTGAAAAAGTAATGAGAGAAAACTTCCCTCATATGATGACAGAAAAAGTCACACAAATCCAGGAATCTAACAGAGTCCCAATCAAGAGGAACCCAAAGAGGCCCACTTTAAGACGCGTCATCATTAAAATGGCAAAATTCCAAGATAAAAAGGGAATTGTAAAGGCAGCAAGAAACAAAAAGAAAGTAACTTACAACAGAGCCCCATTAAGGTTAGCTGCTGACTTCTCAATGAAAACACTCCAAGCAAGAAGAGTATGGCAAGAAATATTCCAAGTACTGAAAACCAGAGGCCTGCAACCAAGGCTACTTTACTCAGCAAGGCTCTCAATCAAGATAGAAGGCCAAATAAAGAGCTTCCAAGATAAAAGAAGTCAAAACAACACCCCTCCACCAAACCAGCTCTGCAAGAAATGCTAAAAGGACTGCTTTAAGGAAAGAAAGGAAAGGAGAGAGACAGAGATGAACACCGGTACAAAAATAGCAATGAAATAAGTACCTATCAATAACAACCTTAAATGTAAATGTATTAAATGCTCCAATCAAAAGACATAGAATAGCTGAATGGATAAGAAAGCATGACTCACACATATGCTGCCTACAAGAGACCCACCGCAGGACGAAAGACCTACAGACTAAAAGTGAAAGGCTAGAAAGAAATTTTTCAAGCAAATGGACAGGGGGGAAAAAGCTGTGGTAGCAATACTCATATCATACAAAATAGACTTCAAAAAAGAAAAAGGCTATAAAGAGAGACCCAGAAGGTCACTTCATAATACTCAAGGGAAGAATCCACCAAGAAGACATAAACATTGTAAATATATATGCACCCAACATAGAAGCACCAAAATATATAAAGAAAATGTTAGAGGACTTCAAGAAAAATATTGACAGCAACACAATTATAGTAGGGGATTTTAACACCCCACTGTCAAAAATGGACAGAGATTCCAAACAAAATATCAACAATCATACTGTGGCATAGAGCAATAGCCTAGATGAAATGGACTTAAGTGATATATACAGAGCGCTTCATATCAGATAAGCTAAGTACACATTCTTTTCAAATGCACATGGAAGCATATCAAAGATAGACCACATGATAGTACACAAAACAAGCATCAACAAATTCAAGATAATTGAAACAATACCAAGCATTTTCCCTGACCACAAGGGGCTGAAACAGGAAACCAGCCCCAAAGGAAAAAAACCAACACATCCAAAACCATGGAGATTGAATAGCATGCTATTAAACAACAAATGGGTAAATAATAAAATTAGAGAAGAAATCAGAAAGTATCTGGAAACAAATGAAAATAAACTCAGAACAAACCAAAACTTATGGGACACAGCAAAGGCAGTCCTGAGAGGGAAGTTCATAGCAATACAGGCTTACCTAAAAAAGATAGAAACATTTCAAACAAACAACCTAAAACTACACCTGCAAGAACACAAGGAACAACAACAAAGACAGCCCAGAGCAAGTAGAAGAAAGGAAATAACCAAGATCAGAGCAGAATTAAATGACACAGAGACTAAAAGCTAAAATTGTAAGGATCAATGAATCCGGGAGATGGTTTTTGAAAAGATAAAGAAAATCAACAAGCCTTCAAGCAGGCTCATCAAGAAAAGATGCTCAATATCGCTTGCTATCAGAGAGATGCAAATTAAAACTACAATGAGATACCACTTTACACTTGTCAGAATGGCCATCACAAACAAAGCAACAAACAACAATGTTGGAGAGGTTGTGGAGAAAGGGGGACCCTAGTGCACTGTTGATGAGATTGCAGACTGGTACAAGCTCTATGGAAAACGGTATGAAATTTTCTCAGAAAACTAAAAATGGTTCTTCCTTTTGACTCAGCAATTCTACTGGTAAGATTATATCCTAAGAATACTGAAACACCAATCCAAAAGAACCTATGCACCCCAATGTTCATAGCAGTACAATATAGAATAGCCAAGAGTTGGAAGCAACCTAGGTACTCATCAGTAAATGAATGGATCCAAAAACTATGGTACATATACAAAATGGAATTCTATGCAGCAGAAAGAAAGGAGCGCCTACCTTTTGCAACAGCATAGATGGAAGTGGAAAGCATTATGCTGAGTGAAATAAGGCAGGTGGTAAAAGACAAATACCATATTGTCTCACCTTTAACAGGAAGCTAAACCACAAAACAAACAAGCAAGCAAAATATAACCAAAGACACTGAAATAGAGAACAGTCTGACAGTGACCAGAGGAAAGAGGGGCAGGAATTTCCAGGGAAAGGGGGAAGGATTCACAGGAACAAGTATAAAGAACACATGGACAACAACTAAGGGGAGTGGAAATGGGAGGGAGGTGGGGGGCACTGGGAGGACGGTGCCTGGGATGGTAGTAAAAGACAGAAAAGTGTATTTAAACAACAATCATATTTAAAAAAAAGAGAGAAAAACCCCACTCAGATTGATAGTCTTCTCTAGGTGGAAGTTAATGTAGCTGACATAGATAATTTACCTATTCTACCCTCAATGGCTGTTTAAGGAAGAAGATGTAAAGAATTCTGTGTTCCACTTTCTGAGGCATTGGGCATTCATTTAGTTTGAAGTGACCTGTAACTTCCATTACAAACAGTTATTTTACATGGCCAATCTGTTCCTTCCACAAAAGTCTCCCCACAAAAAAATGAGGACAACATTTGTAATAAATATAAGGGTTTCCACATAAGATAATTATAAGTAGATAATTGTGGTCTTAATAAACTTGAATCCTATACACTTAAGAAGAAAACTGTGACATAAAAGTGGTAAAACTATGGCCTGATTTCTATGTAGATTTTTTAATACCATATCTGATTTTTATAGACTTGCCTAAGTCAGACAGTCAAAACAGAAATAATAGCATTGCTTTAAAAATAAGTTGATGTATTGGTGAAAAAGTTCAAAATTTTAACTTCTCTCTCAGGCCCTGCCAAAGCACTGGAATTCTAACCTTGCTTAGGATGGCAGTTGAATTTACCCACAGCAAACTGACTGGAAGCAATTATCCTGCTAACTAGTCAATACTTTGTTCACTTTTTTCTTCTCATCAACCATGAGAACTGGACTAGATAAGCAGAGAAAATACTTTGAAATTATGTAAGTGTTTTTTAAAATATGTTTTATTGATTATGCTATTATTGATTATTGCCCCATTTCCCCCCTTTATTCCTCTCCATCCTGCACACCCCCTTCCATCCACATTTCCCTCCTTTGTTCATGTTCATGTGTCCTAAGTTCTTTAGCTTCTACATTTCCCATACCATTCTTGCCCCCCCATCTATTTTCTATCTACTGTCTATGCTACTTATTCTCTGTACCTTTTCCCCCTCTCTCCTTCTCCCACCCCCCTGCTGATAACCCTCCATGTGATCTCCATTTCTGTGGTTCTGTTACTGTTCTAGTTGTTTGCTTAGTTTGCTTTTGTTTTAGGTGTGGTTGTTAATAACTGTTAGTTTGCTGTCTTTTTACTAGTTCATATTTTTATCTTGTTTTTCTTAGATAAGTCCCTTTAACATTTCATATAATAAGGGCTTGGTGATGACAAACTCTTTGAACTTGACCTTAACCGAGAGTGCTTTATCTGCCCTTCCATTCTCAATGAGAGCTTTGCTGGATAGAGCAATCTTGGATGTAGGTCTTTGGATTTCATGACTTGAAATACTTCTTTCCAACCCCTGTTGTCTGCAAGGTCTCTTTTGAGAAATAGGCTGACAGTCTGATGGGAACTTTTTTGTAGATGACTGCCCCCTTATCTCTTGCTGCTTCTAGAATTCCCTCCTTCATTTTTAAAAAGTTTTTAAAAAGATTTTATTTATTTATCTGTAGAGGGAATGGGAAGGAGAGAAGGAGAGAAATATCAATGTATGGTTGCCTCTTGTGAGTCCCCTGCTGGAAACTGGCCTGCAACCCAGGCATGTGCCCTGACTGGGAATCGAACCGTGATTGTGTGGTTCACAGGCCCGCGCTCAATCCACTGGGCTACACCAGTCAGGGCCTCTCTCCTTCATTTTGATCTTGGCTAATGTAACTATGATGTGCCTTGGTGTGTTCCTTCTTGGGTTCACCTTTTTGGGACTCTCTGAGCTTTCTTGACTTCCTGGAAGTCTATATTCTTTGACAGAATGGGGAAGTTCCCCTTTATTATTTGTTTAAATAAGTTTTACACTTGTTGCTTTTCTTCTTCCCTTTCTGGTACCTTTATAATTCAGATGTTGGAACGTTTTAAGATGTCCTGGAGGTTCCTAAGCCTCTCCTTATTTTTTTCTGAATTCTTGTTTCTTCATTCTTTTCTGTTTGGTTGTTTCTTTCTTCCTTCTGGTTCACTCCATTGGTTTGAGTCTCAGTTTTCTTGCCATCACTATTGGTTCCCTGTGCATTTTTCCTTCATTTCACTTAGTGTAGCCCTCATCTGTTCATCTAATTTGTGACTAAAATCAATCAGTTCTGTGAGCATCCTGACCACCAGTGCTTTGAACTATGCATCTGATAGGTTGGCTATCTCTTGGTTGGTTAGATGTATTGTCTCTGGGGCTTTGACCTGTTCTTCTGTTTGAGCCTTTTATTTTGGACTGATTGCACCTCTTATGTATGAGGGGAAGAGCCTTAGGTGTTCACCAGGTGGGGCAACCCAGTCACTGAGTTGTGAGGTTGTATGTGGGGGTGGGGTCAGAGAGGGAACAGTGGTGCTTGCTCCACTCTCTCTTGGATTTCTGTTTCTTCTGCTGCTTCCCACAAGCAAATTGGACACTTCTGGTGCTGGTTGCCAGGTATGTGGGCTTGTGTACATTCTAGGACCCTGTGGGTCTCTCCAATGAACTCTCCTGTGAGGCTGGGAGTTTCTCCCAGCACCTCACCCCCCACAAGTGTTTTCATTCAGTCCTTTTAGGCTTTATTTCCCAGCACAGTGGCCCTGGGTTGCATGGTTTGTCTCACTGGCCGTTTTTGCTTTATCTGTGTGCGAATGTGAGATCATGCTCAGCCAGCCATCTTGCATGTCTCACTGGGTCTGCTTATTGCCACCCCATGCCCAGGGGTCTACCAACCACTGCTTTTTCCTGTGATGACCGCTCTTCACAGGCTTCCAACTTCACCCCTCTTACTGGTTTGTATGAATGATTGTTGGACTTCCATGCAGTTCAATTTTCTGTCAGTTCTGGTTGTTTCTTTTGTTTGTTTCTAAATTTTTGTTGTCCTTAATTTTGGTTGTGCAAGGAGATCCAGTGTGTCTACCTATGGCTCCATCTTGGCTGGAGGTTGGACAAATTATGTAAGTATTCTTAACGCATCTTGTTTGACCTAATTTCCAGAGAGGATATATTCAAATGAAGAAAGGCAATGTTGTAAAATTAAGTGGGATGCATAATCTTATTGTTTTCCAGACCAGCTTTTAAACTTAACATACACACAGAAAACCTGGGGATACTATTAAAATGTAGATTCTGATTCAGTAGGTCTGGACCTGAGACTTTATTTCACCAAGCTGCCAGGGGATATTGATGCTGCTTTCCAAGGACCACAATATGAATAGCCTGGATGAAGAGATGTTTAACTTTTCTTCCTCTCTTTTGCCATATGGCTACAATAGCCAACCACTTGGATGTTTGCAGTTAAAATATAATAACAAAAAGTAATAGCTTACTTTTACCATTATTATCCATTTTGATAAAGAGTAAGCCTTAGTCTGTTGGGGCAGCTATACAGACTGCCTGAGTCCACAGGCTAGGTAGCTTATGAAGACCAATAATTTATTGTTCACAGTTATAAAGGCCGGAAAAACCAAGTCAAAGTGGCAGTATGGTTGTCATCTGCAGGACTTCTCCCTCTTCATAGCTGGAACATTATTTTTAATGTCCTCATTTGGTGGAAGGGGCAATATATCTCTTCTATGAGGATACTAATCCTGTTCAAGAGGGTTGCTCCTTTAGGACCTAAGCACCCCCAAAGCCCCATCTCCTAACATCACCATTTGGGGGGAGTAATATGAATTTGGAGGGGACACATTCAGATTATAGCATAGTGGGAAGAAGCTACTAGAACAACATTTCTCAAATGTTACAAGGCACAGGAATTACCTTGGGAGCCTGTTAAAATATAGATTTTGATTCAGTAGTTAGAAGTGGGGCCTGAGATACTGCGTTTCTATAGGCTCCCAGGTGACACTGAAATTGCTGCTTAAATTTTGAGTAGTGAAGTACTCACTAGTAGATGACAGAACTTAAAACTCACTCATCCTTTTTCTATTTGCTGCTGTTGAATTTTCCAGAGCAGACTGAGGAAAGGCATGAGACATAAATCTTAATTTTACTTAATAGAACACTCGCTGAGATTCTGGAGAAGGGAAGATGAGAAGGATGAGGTGGGCTGCATAGTATCAGTGTCAGGATTCCCCTTTGATTTAAGCTCTCTCCTACATGGGTTCATTTGCTGGTTTATGCCTCTACTATGGCCCAAAAGTCCAGAGGTATCTGGATGAGTCATCACTCTGCTACACATACCAGGCCACTTACAAGTCCAAAAACAGATAATTTTAACCCAAGGAATTCCCTTTATAACTAGAACTGTCTCTTCTTTTTCCCACTTTGAATAAACAGAAGTCAGTGGGACTTCTGCCACCTCTCTCTTCTGTTCAGTTCAAGTTTCCATCTGCACGTGTATATACTATACATATCATTTGGAGGAAAACAGAAAGGCTGGGTCAAATCAGCTACTAGTGCTACTCTTCATTTCCTAGGTGGGCAATGGCCACCTAATGCAGTTTTCCATATATACCTAAGCATTTTCCCTCTAAACTCATCTCCAGTGCATCCTTACCCAACACCCTATTACTCTTACTCTGTCATTGTTGTGACAGTCCTGGCTTTAGCCTGGGCTTTAACTGTTGGACTGCCTGTTGAAGGCAAGCAGCATAGAAAAATCCCAAGATCATGGGATTTACATACATGGGATTTTCATTCATTTACATACTGTGATGATTCATTCATTTGCTTCCTTCTTATTATGTACCCAGACAGTTCAGATGGTCTTTTGCTTCTATTCTGAACACACACACACACACACACACACACACACACATCAGCTTTTCCTATTTCTTTTGAAATCATATTGCACAAGTGTGAAAGCTGAAAAATATCCCACTTCCTTACAAGCCAGTTGAAACGTTCCTGATGACAGTCTGAAGTAACCACAATAGACAATGAGCTAACATTTCAGTTGGGAGGATTTCCCCATTCTCCTGTGTTCTCAATGAGGCATAAACTTCCAGTTGATTTCTCCATCTGGTCTTACCATTCCTGGAATCCTGCTTCCAAATAAGTCAACGAGAAGATGTGAAAGAGGAGTGGGCCTGGGCATGGGAGGTGGAAATAGGGAACCAATGTGGTCTAGTAGCTCTCTCATGGGACAAGGAGTGGGAGCCTGCTGCTTATTTTCAAACTTTGCAAACTAGCTTACTAGTTTAGGGCTGCAAAACCCTGAGTTCTTAAAATAAAAATAAAATAAAAATACAAGGAAGTTACCATTTATTATTAAAATATTTTGAGCATAAAAATTTCAAGGATTGGCCACATACATAAAAATCTCAGATGTCTATAGGTAAAAATATAAGCCAGAATTTTAGCAGAAATGTTTTTTATAAATGCACTATAACATATACAATGTAGATAACAGCCATAGAAAGATCTAATTTTTTAAATGTTGAGGGGCAGACATCTCTCATTACTCCCTCCTCTTTCTCAGCATTGATGCAAGAGGGTGGACTGCATATTAGGAGGTAGATACACATTTAGTTTTCCCAAACTGGGTGAAAAAAATCTCAGAATTATAATTCTTGTAAATCAAGTTATCATGCTGCATATAATAGCATTGTACAAAGCCAAATGTCACAATTAGAGGCAGGAGTTAAAATGGTGATAGTGAGGTAGAGGCAGAAAAGACTCAAGGCTTCATCACAATATTTCATTGAGCAGAAATTATTCATGTCAGCCTAGAATCCCAGGAATTCAAGGGAACCCAGATTCTAAGATCACACACTCCTAATACAAACATTGCTGAGTGGCGATTCTCTCTGAGACTATCTCAAACAGAAACAACACATTGCTTAAGCAATGTCTATTATTACAAGAGAATAATTATTTTCTCTACTTTGTAGATTAACTAACACAGAGATCCAACTACCTTTTCATGGGCTCTAGAGAAAATTCTGTTGTTATTATTATTTCAAGTCAGGCCGAGAGGGATGCATTTCTGGCTAGTCAACCAGGTGTAGCTCTGGGCCACTGATATTTGTGAGACTTTGTGGGATACTACAGCAGTTGAACTTACTCATGCACTCAATACTCATCAGGTACAGAACTAAGTAATTCACATATGCTATTTCATTCATCCGTACAATCTTCCTTTGCAGTAGATATCATTATCAAGATTTTACAAATGAATAAACTAAAGATGGCGGACTTAAGTAACTTAACTGAAGTCATTTAACAATTAAACGAGTGAGCTCAAATTCAAACCAGATCTCTTAGACACCAAAGCCAATGCCTATAATGGCTATAGTGGACAATTTCAGGACCACCTGCAATTCAGGAATTTATGGTAGAGACCCTATGCAATTCAAGTTTATTTTGCTTCAAAAATATATAAAAATATAATTAAAAAGAAAAATTATGGGAAAAAAAACTAAAGTGTTACCACTATACACAGAACAGCATTGGAATTGTGCTTATTTATTTCTTTATATTAATCATTTTTTATTGTTGTTCAAAAACAGCTGTCTTCATTTTCCCACCACCACTTTCGCCCACCCTACCCACACACCACCTTCTACCCTCAAACCTGGACCCCTCTGTCTTTGTCCATGGGTCCTTAATACATGTTCCTTGACAAACATTTCCCTTCTTTTACCTGTTATCTCTCTCTCCCCTCCCTTCTGGTTACTGTCAATTTGTTCTTTATTTGAATGTCTCTGGTTATATTTTTCTTGTTTGTTTGTATTGTTGATTAGGTTCCACTTAGAAGTGAGATCATATGCTATTTGTCTTTCACTACCTGGCTTACTTCATTTAACATAATGATCTTCATTTCCATCCATGCTATCAGAAAAGGTAGGAGCTCCTTTTTTCTTTCTGACACATAGTATCCCATTGTGTAAATGTCACAAGTAAATGGAAGCATATATCATGTTCATGGATTTGAAGAATTAACATCATCAAAATGTCCATACTACCCAAAGCAACTTATAAATTCAAGTCAATCCTTATTAAAATACCAATTTTTTATATTTCACAGATATAAAAAAAACATTTCAAAAATTTGTATGGAACCATAAATGACCCTGAATAGCCACAGCAATCTTGAGAAAGAAGAACAAAATAGGGGGGTACACAATACCTGACATCAAACTATATTACAAAGCCACCACAGTCAAAACAGCCTGGTAATGACAAAAGAACAGACACATATATCAATGGAATTGAATAGAAAGCCCAGAAATAAACCCAAGCAAGTCTCTATGGTAAATTACTATTCAAAAAAGGGGGCAGAAGCACAAAATAGGATAAAAATAGCCTCTTTAACAAATGGTGTTGGGAGAACTGGACAAGTACATGCAAAAAATGAAACTTGACCACCAACTTACACCATAAACAAAAATAAATTCATGGATAAAAAGACTTATATGTAAGTATGATACCATAAAATTCCTAGAGGAGAACATAGACAAGAACATCTCACATATTCCATGCAGCAATATTTTCACCAGTATGCCCCTAGAGCAAGGGGCATAAAGGAAAGAATAAGCAAATAGGACTTCATAAAAATAAAATAAAAAAAACCCTTCTGCACAGCTAAAGAAAACACCAGCAAAATTAAAAGGAACCAACTGTATGGGAAAATATATTTGCCAATGATATATCAGACAAGCATTTGATCTATAAAATATATGAAGAACTCACACGACTCCAATCCAGGAAGAAGTGTGCTCTTTTAAGGCATATTAGGTGCTGCCTAGTGATTGTGAGCCCTTTTGTAAGGCCCAACTTTGATTCCCAGCTCTTTGAGTCCCAGTTTTGTGTTCTGGGAATGAGTATAACACGTACCTCATATGTTTTTAGTAGGGGTTAAATGAAGGCCATCCATAAATTGCTTAGTACACACTATATGGCAAATGGTAAGCATAAGATTATATGCTTATGTGTGGGGGGACATGTTGAGTACATACACAAGAGTACAATTTAGTCTGGATAAACCTAGAAAGATCAAGTTTTGAATTCTTGCATCTTTTAAGCCATCAAAAGGTTAAAGTGTCCTATGTAGAGACATAGGAGATATATGATCTCAATATATTGTACACTTATGAGTCTAAAACTGTTCTCAGCAGTTTCAGATCTCTCAGATAGTCACCAAGGATTCATATGAGTTGAGTTCTACTATGATAATATATTTTTAATAAGAAGCAGCTGATCCATATCATTTAGCAAATTATAATGTGAGAAATTGAGAGAAAAGATAGTTGTTTATAATATCTGTGAAAACTAATAGAGCTAGATGTCATGCTCAACTAGATTGATTATTTGTGAAAGTTTTTGCTCAAAAATGCTATTTATTTATTTATCTATCTATTTACTTCAGAAAGTTAATAAACTCATCTCTTGTGGCATAAAAGCAAAGTAGATGCTGAATAGCTCCTTGAGAACATTGAACCTGTTGTTGGAGTAAACGAGTAGATTGTGATTACCTTTACTTTGGCCAAGACTGATAGCAAGAGTCTTAATTCTATAGCCAAGAACAGACACTACAAGTCACAGAATTGGGCACATTTGATAATTGCTTTTGACTTAAAATGTCCTTAAAAGTATGATTACTAAGCCCTAAAGTCACCTGTAATCAGCTGTTGGGGACTCTGAACACGTCAAAAGTTTGCCAAGGACTCTAAGTGAAGCATAAGAAGGAACAGATTGGTGGCAAGCACTGTTCATTGCATTCTTCCTGTTGTACTATATTCCCCACAGATTTTCCCCTTATCACTAGGCATTAGTAGCAGCACAATGAATTTAGCCTACCAATTTTTGATGAATTACTCTTTTTAGTTTTTGTTCCTAGAAAAAAATGTATATTTATGCCTTGCAAATAAATTGGTGGAATGGTTTGATTCCTAGAGAATGTCATGTGATATTCATAGTAAAGGTTACTCATAGCTAAGCAACAAAGATACATAATTTGCAAATAAGCATATAAAATGCTCCACACATTATGTCATCAGAGAAATATAAATTAACACAACAATGAGATATCACTACATGCTTTGTATAATGGTTGAAATCCAGAACACCTACAATACCAAATGCTGACAAGGACATGGAGCAACAGAAACTCACATTCATTGCTAGTGAAAATGCAAAATGGTACAGTCACTTTGGAAGATAGTTTAAAAATTTCTTATAAAACTAAGCAAACTCTTAATATATGACCCAATAATTACACTCCTTCATATTTACCCAAAGTAAATTTGAAGTTGAAAATTTACAACCATATAAAATCTGCACATAGATGTTTATAACATGTTTATTCATAATTGCCCAAACTTGGAAGCAAGCAAGATATCCTTTGTAGATGAATGGATAAACTAGTACATCTAGATAATAAACCATAATTCAACACTAAAAAGAAATGAGCTATCAAACCACAAGAAAACATGATGGATTCTTAAGTGTATATTACTAAGTGAAGTAAGCCAATCCAAAAAGGCAGTATAATATAATTCCAAATAGATGATATCCTGGAAGAGGCAAAACTATTAAGTAAAAAGGTCAGTGGTTGCTAGTGGTTGGGGACAGGAGAGGAGATTAATAGAACACAGAGAACTTTTGGAGCAGTGAAAATACTTTGTATGATATCATGACAATTGATACAAGTCGTTACATATTTGTCCAAAACTACAGAATACACATCTCAAAGAGTGAACCCTAATGCCAACTGTGGACTTTGGGTGATTATAATGTTTCAGTGTAGGCCTATCAATTATAACAAACATATTCTCTGGTTGGAGAAGTGAATACTGCAGGAGGCTGTGCATGTGTGGGTTCATGGAGTATATGGGAAATATCTGTACATTTTGCTCAACTCGTTGTGAACCTAAAACTACTCTAAAAAAGCAGTCATATATTTTCATGGGAATATACCCTAGGGCAAGGGATATAAAGAAAATAATAAACATGTGGCACTACCTCAAAATAAAAGACTTCTGCATGGCTAAAGAAAACATCAGCAAAATAAAAAGGGAACAAACCATATGGGAAAACATGTTTGCCAATGACACCTCAGACAAGGGTTTGAACTCCAAAATATTTAAAGAACGCACATGACTACACTCCAGGAAGACAAAAAAACCAATTAAAAATGGGCAAAGGACTTGAACAGACACTTTTCCAAAGAGGGCATACGGAGGTCCCAGAGATATATGAAATGATGCTCAGCATCACTGACCATCAGAAAGATGCAAATTAAAACTATAGTGAGATATCTCTTCACACAAGTCAGAATGGCCATCATAAACAAACCAACAAACAATAAGCATTGGAGAGGATATGGAGAAAAGGGAACCATAGTACACTGCTGGGAATAGACTGGTGCAGCCATTGTGGAAAACAGTATGAGTTTTCTCAAAATATTAAAAATGGAGCTTCCTTTTAACCCACTAATTCTACTTCTGGGTTTATACCCTAAGAATCCTGAAACACTAATTCAAAAGAACCTATGTATCCCTATGTTCATAGCAGCGTTATTTATGATAGCCAAGTGCTGGAAACAGCCTAAGTGCCCATCAGTAAATGAGTGGATCAAAAAAACTGTGGTATATTTACACAATTGAATACTATGTAACAGAGAGAAAGAAGGAATTCCTACCCTTTGTGACAGCATTGATGGAACCAGAGAGTGTTATGCTAAGTGAAGTAAGCCAGGCGGTGAAAGACAAATACCATATGATCTCACCTATAAGTGGAACCTAATAAAAAATAGAGTAAATGAGCAAAAAAGAACCAGAGACATGGAAATAAAGAACAAACTGATAGTGACCAGAGGGGAGGGGGGAAAGGGATACTGGAGGAAAGAAGGGGACCATGTACAAAGGACACATGGGTAAGGACAATGGGGTAGGAATTGCCTTTGGCAGCATGGAGTAGAGGAGAGCAATGGGGGCACGGAAGTAGGGACAACTGTAACTGAACAACACTAAAAAATAAATTAAAAATATCAGTCTTAAAAAAGATTAGTTACTCAGAAATCTTTAAAAATATATATCATCTAATTCATACACAAAACTAGGTTGTTGCCATATTTGAATTATGTCCAGAATTCTGGTGGGAGTCACTTGAGTACATGTCTTGTGTAGGGTCTTTACTAGAAGAAATAATCAGTAGAAAAGTTAACAAACTACAATTTAAAAAATAAGAGTGCCTTAAATGCATAACCCAGTGACACAGATAACAGTGAGTAGATGGCTAGAGGGAAGGGGAGATGAGGGCAAGGGGGTGAAGTAGTCACAGGGGAAGGGAAATGGGGACATCTGTAATAGCGTAAACAAGAAAAATAAAGTAAAAATTAAAATGAAATACAAGTGTCTTCTTTAAGTCCAAACTATTATTCTATGCTATGAGAAATAAGGTATCACTGTTTCAAAGTTCACAGATCTGGTATTAGATAATCTTCCTGAAAGAACAGTAGATTTTCTGAAATACTTTAAACAGTTGCCTTTATTTTATTTATTCCTTAAATGTGCATGTACAGTCATGAGGCTTTATTTCAAGGCCCCAAACTGAGATTCCTCTTGTTACACATCAACTGCCAGGCAGACTGTTAATTTCCTTTTTAAAAAATATTTTATTGATTATGCTACTACAGTTGTCCCAATTTTCCCCCTTTTGTCCCTCTTCATCCAGCACCCCCAATTCCCTCTGGTAATTCCCCCTTAGTTCATGCCCATGGGTCATACATTTAAGTTCTTTGGCTACTCCATTTCTTATACTGTTCTTAACATCTCCCTGTCTATTCTGTACCTACCAATTTGTACTTCTTAATTCCTGCACCTTTCCCCTCCATTCTCCACCTTCCTGCTCTCCACTGATAACCCTCCAAATGACCTCCATATCTATGATTGTGTTTCTGTTCTGCTTGTTTGCCTAGTTTTTTTTATTCAATTGTTGATAGTTGTGAATTTATTGCCTTTTTAATGTTCATAGTTTTGATCTTCTTTCTTCTTAAATAAATCCCTTTAACCTTTCATATAATAGTGACTTGGTGATGGTGAACTCCTTTAGTTTTACCTTGTCTGGGAAACACAATTTTGATGAGTCTTGGTGTGGACCTCTTTGTGTCCATCTTGTTTAGGACTCTGTACTTTCTGGATTTGTCTATTTTCTTCACCAAAGTAGGGAAGTTTTTTTTCACTATTCTTTTCAAATACATTTTCCATTCCTTGCTCTTCCTCTTCTCCTTTTGGCACCCCTCTGACTCAGATGTTGATACATGTGGAATTGTGACAGAGACCTCTTAGCTTATCTTGTGCTTTTTGGATATTTTTTTTCTTTTTGCTATTCTGATTGAATGTGTTTTTCTTTCTTAGGTTCCAAGTCACTGATTTGATTTTCAGCTTCAGCCACTCCACTGTTGGTTCCCTATATATCTATTTTTTATTTCACTTAGTGTAACTTTCATTTCTGCCTGAGTGTTTTTTTTGTGCTGTTAAAATACCCAATGAGTTCCTTGAACATCCTAATAACTCTGTTTTGAACTCTGAATATGATAGATTGCTTATCCCCATTTTGTTTAGTTCTTTTTCTGTTTTTTTTTTTTTCCATTTGGGTCATATTTCTTTGTCTTCTCACGTTGGCAGTCTCCCTGTGTCTTTCTATGTATTAGGTAGAGATTTTTTGACTCCTTGACTCAGTAGTTTGGCCTATTGCAGAAAAGTGTACTGGTAAGTAGGATGGGGTGGTGTTAGGTAATTTCCAGCATGGGGAAGCCTGTGTGAACTAAGTTGATGGAGTCTCCAATATGGTGTTGCCACTTTATGGCTTTGTGTGGTAGAGGGCTCTGAAAGCAGTCAATGCCTCTGCCTGGTCTCTGGAGTTTTGTCCAGGAGGAAGCTGTCCTCTGGCACTCTCTTTGATGCCTGGCACTTCAGTTTCTTCCTGTATGCCACTGGTGTCCTTCCAGCTGTTGCCCTGGTGCTAGATCTCAGAGTGAGTGAGTCTGCATAATTCCTAACTATGTTGGGGGACCTTTAAGAGAAGACTCCTGAGAATCACATTGTTTTTTCTGCCACCCTAATCCCCACTGGTTTTTACAATCAGAATTTTTAAGGAATTATTTTCCTGACTTTGTAATCCTGGGCTGGGTGGTCTGGTGTGGGGCTGGGATCCTTCAATGGTGAGATATTCCTCCTAATTTTTATCTACCACATGTGGCTATGGGTAGAATGTGGCCATTCTGCATCTATATGCCTCCATGCCTCTGTTCTTCACCATTCATCTCTGCGTCTCTGCCTTTCCTACCTGTCTGGTTTAATGTGACCTCTTTGGTTGTCAGACTTCCATACAGCTCAATTTTCTGAAAATTCTGTATGATATTTGTTTTGCAGTTTAGTTGTAATTTTTGCTGTGTTTATGTGAGGAGGCAAGCCATGTTTTCTTATGCCTCCATCTTGTCCAGAAGTCCCACACCATTAATTTCTAAATGCCATCCTTGAGCCGGCAGAAATAAAAACACTTGGGACATTTTAAAAAGTTTTGATTACAGTTTCCCTCTCAGAAACCCACTAACTTAAAGTTTCCAGGGTAGAACCATGATGATTTTTATGGTTCCCAATATTTTTGGATATGCATGCAAGTTTGGGAACCATTGAATTCAGGGTCTCTTGTTTTGTTTGTTTGTTAATTTAAACTTCGAATGAGCCCGGGCTGGTGTGGCTCAGTGGATTGAGTGCTAGCCTGTGGACCTCTAGGCCTGTAAATTGAAAGGTTGCAAGTTCAATTTCTAGTCAGGGCATGTGACTGGGTTGCAGGCCAGGTCCCCCAATGGGTACATGTGAGAAGTAACCAGTCGATGTATCTCTTACACATTTTTAAAAAATTTATTTACTTATTTTTCAAGTACAGTTTTCTGTCTATTACTCCCATCCAATCCCACCCCCATGCTCCCCCCTCCCTCCCATTTCCATCATTCTCAGTTGTTCACCATGTGTCCTTTATATATGTTCCTCTAAATCCATCCCCTATTTCCCCTGAAATTCCCTCCCCTCTTCCCGCTGGTCACTGTCAGCCTGCTCTCTGTTTCAGGGTGTTTGGTTATATTTCGCTTGCTTGCTTGTTTTGTTGTTTAGCTTCCTGTTAAAGGTGAGATCATATGATATTTGTCCTTCAACACCTGGCTTATTTCACTCAGCATAATGCTTTCCAGTTCCATCCATGATGTTGCAAAAGGTAGGAGCTCCTTCTTTTCTGCTGCAGCATAGAATTCCATTGTGTATATGTACCATAGTTTTTTTATCCATTCATTTACTGATGGGCACCTAGGTTGCTTCCAACACTTGGCTATTGTAAATTGTGCTGCTATGAACACTGGGGTGCATAGGTTCTTTGGGATTGGTGTTTTAGGGTTCTTAGGATACAATCCTAGCAGTGGAATTGCTGGGTCAAAAGGCCAGTCCAATTTTAGTTTTCTGAGAAAATTCCATACTGTTTTCCATAATGGTTGTACCAGTCTGCAATCCCACCAACAGTGGACCAGAGTCCCCTTTTCCCTACACCCTCTCCAATATTTGTTGTTTATTGCTTTGTTTATGATAGCCATTCTCACCGGTGTAAAGTGGTATCTCATTGTGGTTTTAATTTGCATCTCTCTGATAGTTAGCAGTTCTGAGCATCTCTTCATGTGTCTCTGGATCCTCTGTATGTCCTTGGAGAAGTGTCTGTTCAAGTCCTTTGCCCATTTTTTAGTTGGGTTAATTGTCTTCTTAGAGTGAAGTCATGTGAGTTCTTTGTATATTTTGGAGATTAAACCTTTGTCTGAGGTATCATTCCCATACAGTTGGTTGTCTTTTTATTTTAATGCTATTTTCTTTATCCATTCAGAAGCTTTTTTATTTTGATGAGATCCCATTTGTTTATTCTTTACTTTATATTTCTTGCTCTAGGAGACATATCAGTAAAAATGTTGCTGCATTAAATATCTGAGATTTTCCTGCCAATGTTCTCCTTTAGGACTTTAATGGTGCCACGGCTTATACTGAAGTCTTTTATCAACCTTGAATTTATTTTGGTGTATGGTGTAAGTTGGTGGTAGAGTTTTGTTTTTTTGCACGTAGCTGTCCAGTTCTCCCAACACCATTTGTTGAAGAGGCTATCTTTACCCCATTTTATGTTACTGCCCCCTTTGTCAAATATTAATTGACTATAGAGAGTTGGGATTAATTCTGGGATCTCTGTTCTGTTCCTTTGGTCTATGTGCCTGTTTTTATGCCAGTACCAGGCTGTTTTGATTACAGTGGCCTTGTAACACAGTTTGATATCAGGTATTGTGTTCCCTCCTACTTTGCTCTTCTTTCTCAACATTGCAGCTACAATCCGGGGTCATTTATGGTTTCATATAAATTTTTGAAGTGTTTGTTCTATGTCTGTGAAATATGCCATTGGTACTTTAATAGGTATTGCACTGAATCTGTAAATTGCTTTGGGTAGTATGGACATTTTGATGATGTTAATTCTTCCAATCCATGAACACAGTATATGTTTCCATTAATTTGTGTCTTCTTTGATTTCTTTCTTCAGTGTTGTGTAGTTTTCTGCACACAGGTCTTTAACCTCCTTGGTTAGGTTTATTCCTACGTATTTTATTTTTGTTTTTGCTATATTGAATGGGATTTTTAAAAAAATTTCTGCTTCTGCTGCTTCATTGTTAGTATACAAAAATGCCTTTGATTTCATTTATTAGTTTGAGCAGTTTTTTTGGTAGAGTCTATAGGATTTTCCATGTACACTATCATGTCATCTGCAAACAATGACAGTTTTGTTTCCTCCTTTCCAATTTGAATGCCTTTTATTTCCTTTTCTTGCCTGATCACTGTGGCGAGAACTTCCAATACTATATTGAATAGATATGGTGAAAGTGGACAACCTTGTCTTGTTCCTGATGTTAGTGGAAAAGCTTTTAGTTTTTGTCCATTGAGTATGATGTTGGCTGTAGGTCTTTGATATATGACCTTTATTATATTGAGGAATGCTCCCTCTATTCCCACTTTGCTGAGAGTTTTTATCATAAATGGGTGTTGCACCTTATCAAAAGATTTTTCCACATCTATTGATATGACCATGTGGTTTGTGTCTTTGCTTTTCTTTATGTGGTGTATTACATTTACTGATTTGCGGATATTGAACTATCCTTGCACCCCTGGGATGAATCCCACTTGGTTGTAGTGTGTGATCTTTTTGATGTATTGTTGGATGAAATTTGCCAATATTTTGTTGAGAATTTTAGCATCTATGTTCATCAGTGATATTGGCCTGAGGTTTCTTTCTTTGTTGTGTCTCTATATGGTTTTTGAATTAGGGTGATGCTGGCTTCATAAAAAGAGTTTGGGAGTTTCCCATCATTTTGGACTTTTTTAATAGTCTGTGAGGAATAGGGGTTAGGTCTTCCTTAAATGATTTGTAGAATTGTCCTATGAAACCATCTGGTTGGGGGCTTTTGTGTGACGGGAGTATTTTGATTACTGCTTCAATTTCATCTTCTGTTATTGGTCTGTTCAGGCTTTCTACTTCTTCATTGAGTTTTGGAAGATTATATTTTTCTAGAAATCTGTCTATTTCACCTAGGTTTTCAAGTTTCTTGGCATACAGTTCTGCATAGTAATTTCTTACAATCCCTTCTATTTCTGTGGTATCAGTTGTAATTTCTCTGCTTTCATTTCTTATTGTGTTTATTTGTGTCCTCTCTCTTCTTTTCTTAATGAGCCTACTTAAAGGCTTTTCTATTTTGTTTATCTTTTCAAAAAAACAACTCTTGGATTCATTGATCCTCAGAATTGTGCTTTTAGTCTCTATGTCATTTAATTCTGCTCTGATCTTGGTTATTTCCTTCCTTCTACTTGCTTTGGGTTGTCTTTGTTGTTGTTCCTCAAGTTCTTGGAGGCGTCGGGTTATGTTGTTTGTTTGAAATGTTTCTATCTTCTTTAGGTAGGCCTGCATTGCTATGAACTTCCCTCTCAGGACTGCCTTCACTGTGTCCCGTAAGTTTTGGGTTGTTGTGAGTTCATTTTCATTTGTTTCCAGAAGCTTTCTGATTTCTTCCCTAATTTCAATCTTGACCCATTCGTTGTTTAATAGCATACCATTCAGTCTCCATGATTTTGAGTGTTTTGGGTTTTTATCTTTGGGGTTGGTTTCCAATTTCAGTCCCTTGTAGTCAGAGAAAGTGCTTGGTATAATTTCAATTTTCTTGAATTTGTCGAGGCTCATTTTGTTTCCTATCATGTGGTCTATCTTTGAAAATGTTCCATGTGCTTTTGAAAAGAATGTGTATTTAGCTTCTTTGGGATGAAGGGCTCTCTATATATTAGTCAAGTCCATTTCATCTAGGGTGCTGTTTAGTGCAGCTATATTTTTGTTGATTTTTTTGGAAGATCTATCCGTTTTTGACAGTGGGGTATTAAAGTCCCCTAATATATTTGGGTTGCTGTCAATATCTTTCTTGAAGTCCTCTAGGATTTTTCTTATATATTTGGGTGCTCCTAAATATATATTGGGTGCATATATATTTACAATGTTTATGTCTTCTTGGTGCATTCTTCCCTTGAGTATTATGAAGTGACCTTCTGGGTCTTTCTTTATGGCCCTTTTTTTGAAATCTATTTTGTCTGATATTAGAATTGCTACCCTGGCTTATTTTCTTGACCATTTGCTTGGAAAATTTGTTTCCAGCCTTTCGCTTTTAGTCTGTGATGGTCTTTTGTCCTGAGGTGGGTCTCTTGTAGGCAGCATATGTATGGGTCATACTTTCTTACCCATTCAGCTATTCTATGTCTTTTGATTGGAGCATTTATTTCATTTATATTTAAGGTTGTTATTGATAGGTACTTATTCATTGCCATGTTTGTACCTGTGTTCATCTGTCTCACTCTGTTTTTCTTCCTTTTCTTAAAGGGGTCCTTTTAGCATCTCTTGCAGAGCTGGTTTGGTGGAGGGGTATTCTTTTAGACTTCTTTTGTTTGGGAAGCTCTTTATTTGGCCTTCTATCTTGATTGAGAGCCTTGCTGAGTAAAGTAGCCTTGGTTGCAGGCCTCTATTTCTCATTACTTGGGATATTTCTTGCCATTCTCTTCTTGCTTGGAGCATTTCCACTGAGAAGTCAGCTGCTAACCTTCCTGGGGCTCCGTTGTATGTTACTTCCTTTTTTTCCCTTGCTGCCTTTAAGATTCTCTTTTTACCTTACAATTTTGCCATTTTAATGATGTGTCTTGAAGTGGGCCTCAGGTTTCCTCTTGATTGAGACTTTCTGTGTTTACTGTATTTGTGTGACTTTTTCTCTTATCAAATTAGGGAAGTTTTCCCTCATTACTTTTTCAAATAGATTTTCTATCCCCTGCTCTTCTTCTTCTCCTTCTGTTATCCCTATTATTTGTATATTATTATGTTTCATATTGTCTTGCATTTCTCTTAATCTCTCTTCATTCTTTCTGAGCCACTTTTTTCTTGCTCATTCTGGGTGTTTTTTGTTTTCCAATTTGTCTTTCAACCTTGCTGATCTGTTCTTCTGCTTCATTGATGCTGCTTTTGATTCCTTCTCTGTGTTTTTCAGCTCAAAAATTGTATTCTTCATTTCCTCTTGGCCCTTGCTGATAATTTCTGTTTTCTTTTTCAAGTTGATATAGTTTGCAGTGAGTTCATTATAGTTCCCCTGTAGTTTCTGGTAGCTCATTGTGAGCTCTTTGAACTTCCTGATAACCAGTGTTTTGAGTTCAATATCTGATAGTTGATTTGCCTTCATTTCACCTAACATTCTGTCTAAGGCTTCCTCCTTTTCTTTCATTTTGGGATTGTTTCTTTGTGTTCCTGTGTTTGTGAGACTCTTCTTGTTAGTTTCAGCTTCTTAAACTAATTTGTTCTGCCTTCCTGGGTTTGTGGTGTGAACTTCTGTGGTATAATACCCATGAGATTTGTTGGTGTGGTCTCCTTGATCTCCCAAGCTCAGTGGACTTGAAGTGTCCTTTCATTTTGCTCTGTGTTTATCTTTGGGTTTTGGTTGTTTTTGTGTCTTTCTTTTATGGATCTTTCCCACCACCTAGTTAACTGATGGTCTGTCTCTCCACCACCTGTTTTAATTTGTTGTACTGGTGAGGGCAGGTTGTGTTGAAGCTAGTTCTTCCATGTGTATAAGGTTTTGAGGATTCTCTTTTGCTCTTGTTCAGTTGTTTGTACTGGGTAAGTTTCTCCACTATTTAGTTGTATTTCCAGATAGGCCTTGGGTTGAGGTTTGTGTGGTTTCTAATCCCTCCTTCACCTTCTTATGTTGTTATCTGTTGGTGGTTCATTTGCTGTTGTGTTTCCTCTTCTAGTGGGTATCCTGGTGTTTACCACTTCCACTTACTGTTTTTTGTGATCAGTTGGAGGGAAAGGAAAAATGGTTTATGACAGTAGGAGAGTATTTTTTGATATTTACAGTATCAGCCAGTAGAGAAGAGATAGGATATATTTAGGCTTTGTGTAGTGTTAACTGTAATCTTCAACCCCACTAGCCACTTTTAAGAAAGGATGGACAGAAAATGAGACTCTTGTTGGGGAGGGAAGGCTTGTCAGTTGGATCTAGAAAGCAGTGAAGTTGTGGAAGGTCAGATTCTGAGGTAAGGTGAGAGTAAAGGATAGTAAATAGGTACAGTATGTGAGCAAATAGAGTTAACCACAACAGTGCTAGAGTTCAGGAAACTGTGAAGTGGGCTATGATCTGGGAGGAGTGTTTTGAAGTATTTACAATAGTGTGGAACAGCTATTATTTACAATAATATTAGAGCAACAATCATATGACAGACTTTATGTGATGTGGATAACATGAATAGTGGGTATAGAACTTTGAGTAGTGTGCTAAAGGAACACAAGTTATGTGAAGTATAGAAAATTAACAATACATTGTGGAAGAGAGAACAGGGAAAATCTGTCAAATGATACAATATAACCAGCCAAGGCAAAGAAGCCTATACAGAAAGAGGAGGAATACAAAGATACTATTAAAATATAAAAAATGTGAGAATATTGAAAAGTAATGATACAAATATGCAGCCCTTGTGGCTTCTCTGCTATAGCAAAGTGAAATTTGTCTCTCTCTCTCTACTGTTGGGATGCCCTTTTTTG
The DNA here is from genome assembly GCF_014824575.4 of Sturnira hondurensis. Taxonomy (NCBI): domain Eukaryota; kingdom Metazoa; phylum Chordata; class Mammalia; order Chiroptera; family Phyllostomidae; genus Sturnira; species Sturnira hondurensis. The sequence continues at coordinate 79,386 of NW_028079095.1, forward strand.
GGTTGAACGCTGGTCTTTTTCATGTTTAAGTAGTTTGTCTCACTTGTGGGTAAAAAAAAAAGGCAGGAGAAGGGAGGAAGAAGTGATAAGTTTGGAAAATAAGGAAGAAGAAATAAAACAAAAAAGAAGAAAAGGAGAGAAAAGGTACTGAAAGATAAAACAATAGTAAAAGAAAAAAAATAAAAGATTACTTTAAAAAATAGCAGGAAAAACATCTCTTGTTGGTTTCGAACTGGCCAAACCAGTTTTTCTGGTCTCATTGGCTGCAGCAGGCTGAGGGGAGATTGGTGTGGCCTTTCCACCAGCACTCTTCCAAGAGCTAGTCTGGCACCTCTCTCCAGGGCCCCTGGAAGGGGATCTAGGGCCTCTTTAGAGCACTTTTTCCTAGGGTGTGGGCTGGGGTGCGGGTGCTCGCACTCGGCCAGACTTTCTCGGTCCTGCAATTGGGGTATGAACTCTTCCCAGTTCTGTGGGGGAACACAAGGACTTCTGCCCAACCTCAGGATCACTGCCAGGCTGCGTGGGGAGCAGGCTAATGGGCTGGTGCAGGAAAATCCTTAAGTTTACTTTTTAAGAAGTTCCTCTTCAAGAAAGCCTGCCAGGAGTCGCCTCTCAATTCTCCCAAGCTGGCAACCACAGACTCCACGGTTGACCACAGATCTTTTTCCTTATCACCCTCTCTGCAAACTCAAGCAACCAGAGCTCTCCTGGTGTTGGCCAAACCTTGCTTGTCAGGGGAGGGAGGGAGCTGATGACACAGCTCTCTCCCAAGGACCATGCAGCAGGCCCGGGGCTCCCAAAGAGTCTGTGGTAGACCCACTGGACGACCGGGAAGGCTGCCGCTTGTCCTGTCTCTGCTCCAGTCCCTGAGACCCTACTGTCCTGAAGCCATCTCCTCATCTTCTGGTTTTTCGGTGTCCACTAAAATTTCTGGTCTCTTATTTTCATATATGCTGGGGAACTGTGGGCTGCTTGCTCTGTTCCTCTGTAGATCAATCAGGTTTTTCTCCCATGTGTAGGGGGAGATGGAAGCCACTCGGTCCTACTCTGTCCTCGTCTTCCCCCAGCGCCTTTCCTTTCCCCCCAGAATTCTTAAATTAATTAGCAGTTTGAATTCAAACAAGTTAGTATCTGTCTATGCCAAAGTGGATTTTAAAATACAGATGTTTATAAAGATAACATAAATTGATTGAAGATGACTGAATCCATACTACAGAATGAAGCTAATATTCAACTTACTCAATTATAATAAAAAAGTCATATTAAGACAACATACAGCAAGTAATATAAAGTATTATTCTGGATCCTTCTAATTCCTTCTGGTAAAACTGGGGAAACATGTAGGGGTAGTAGAATTAAGCATCTCTGTCTAAATTCCACTCATTTTGTTGATATCACTGGCCAGATTCCAAATTCTTTGTTGATCCTTTTCTAGGTGTCTAGCGTAGTGGAATCGTCACCTGTGTACTTCAAGCTAGGTAAAAAGTATTAGATTTTGTTTGTTTGCAATTGCTTAACATTTATTACCTCAGTAAAGTGTCTATATCATGCTCTACCCCAGACAAATGCACTTGTAGATGGAAAACATGTCTCTGCTTTACAGTAAGTATTAACACCAAGAATAATGATTGAACTGCTTGACATGTGACATCAATTCAGTACAACCCTGCTGCCCTTTTTAAAAGTTGTTTTGAATAATCTGACTCCCTTGCATTTTTATATGAATTTTAGGGTCAGCTTGCTGGTTTCTGCAAAAAAGCAGTAGTGGTTTTGATTGGAGTTAAGACAGTGTGTCACTGTCATAAATAAAGATCAATGGTATAGAATTAAAAATCCAGAAATAAATCTAGAATTTAAAAAGAGTTACCATATGACCCAGTAATACCTCTCCTAGTTATAAACCCAAGATAAATAAAAACATAGTTCCACAAGAAAGCTCATGCAAACATAGATATTGAAGTATTATGCATGATTCTAAAATGTGGAAATAAGCAAAACATCTTTCAACTGATTAATAGATAAACAAAATGTGATATATTCAACAGTAGAATATCCATCAATTAAAGAAATAAAGTATTGATACATGATAAACATGAATGGCCTTTATAAAATATTATGCTAAGTAAAAGAAGCCAGTCTCAAAGGCCACATATATTATCTTATTTATATAAAGTCTCCAGAATAGGAAAATCTACCTAGAAAGAAATTTGATCAGTTGCTGCATCGAGCAGATTCTTAGAGAAGAATGGGCAGTGACTGCAATTGGGGATACAATTGCAGGTGAGAGTAAAGGATAGTAAATAGGTATAGTGTGTGAGCAAATAGAGTTAACCACAACAGTGATAGAGTTCAGGAAACTATGAAGTGGGCTATGATCTGGGAGGGGTGTTTTGAAGTATTTACAATAGTGTGGAGCAGCTATTATTTACAATAATATTAGAGCAACAATCATATGACAGACTTTATGTGATGTGGATAACATGAATAGTGGGTATAGAACTTTGAGTAGTGTGCTCAAAATTCACTGTAATTCACTGTAATTTCTTTTTGGGGTAATGAAAATGTTTTGAAATTGATTGTGCTAATAGTTTCACTCTTATGTGAATATACTCAAATCCCTGAGTTGCACAGTTTAAATATATGAAATTTAAGATATGTGAATTATATATCAATAAAGGTACAAAAATTATTAAAATATGTAACCGAAGACTGAAATTGTTGAACATTGTAACAATAAAAACTATAATTCATTGTCTAATGGAATAAAATGTTGGCATTTGTATATAAAAAAGCTTCTCCTTCATTTCTTCCTAAAAATGTCAGCAGCTGCTGCTTATTATGAGGAAAATGAAGTCTATCTCTTTGTATAGGACTTCATTCTTCTGTACTGACTGATTTTCTCCTCTTTCCATTTTAGGTAGAGTAAAATCAACTTCCAGATTCCTAATAGTTCTGATTTTACATAGAAAAATCCCCCAATTCATTGTGGCCATGGGAGTTTATGGCCTCTCTTTCCTAATCCCAACCTAATCACAACATAATCAGTAATGACTTTTTCTCACCATTTTATAGTTTAACATCTCTATGCCCATTATTGTTGAGTTGTAAAACCCTTGTATATGTTCTATTTCTTTATTTTATTATTTTTTTAGTTCTTACCCGAGGACATGTTTCATTAGAGAGAGAGAGAGAGAGAGAGAGAGGAAGAGAAAGAGAGAGGGGGAGAGAGAGAGAGAAACATTGATCTGAGAGAGAAACATAGATTGGTTGCCTCCTGTACATATCCCAATAGGGATAGAACCTGTAACCTTTTGGTATAAGGGACAATGGTCCAGCTAACTCTGCCACCTCGTCAGGGCTATATCTCTATTTTAAAAGTTGTATTATGTTTAAATGACTTTGATTCATGTTTACCTCACATTTAAATAAAATACAACAGAAAAAAATGAAGTGGCAATGAAACAGATAAAATGCCTAGGAAGAAAATTAAAATTGTGCAAAATTTATGTGAATAAAATTTTAAAACACTGAAAGACATAGAAGAAAAATTGAAAATTTAAAATGATATATCTTATTCTAAGCTAGGAAGATTTAACATCCTTTTGAGGTTAGTTCTCCCTAAATCAACCTTTAAATTTATTGTGAGCCCAACAGAAATACTACTGTCATATTCTTAGAACTAGATAATCTGATTTTTAAGTTCATGGAAAAAATAACTGTGAGAGAATAGCCCAGAAAATCTGAAGAGAAAAATTAATTTGCAGATATTTATGATATAAAGTCACTGTAATTAAAACATCAAGAGAGTATACATAAACAAACATCAATATAATTGCACAGACCCTGGAAACTGATCCAAACATGGGGATTTATTATTAGGAAAAGCCATCACTGTATATCATTGAAGAAATATAAGTTATTAAATGAATGATATTGAGCATTTTATATTTATCAGGAAAATATTATACTGTATTCTTATCCACCTCCTTGCATTAGAATAATACAAAATGGATTCAAGATAAAGCATAGATAAGGTAACTACAAAATTATGGAAATAAATTTTTCAACCAATCTTGGCAGGAGGAAGGCCTTTTAATGCATGGCAGAAAAATCAGAAAAGAAAATACTGTCAAATTGATAAATTTAATTATAAAATAATAAAATGTTTCACTTAAAATTTCTTGTGTTGAGTATAATTACGAATTTTTAAAATAAATTGTAAATACTTTATTTATTAATTTTTAGAGAGAGGGGAAGGGAGGGAGAAAGAGAGTGAGAGAAACATCAATGTGTAGTTGCTTCTGGTGTGTGCCCAACTGGGGACTTGGCCCACAACCCAGGCATATGCCCTGACTGGAAAAGTGACCCTTTGCTTTGCTGGCTGGTACTCAATCTATTTAGCCACACCAGCCAGGGCTAATCATGAGTATTCATGCTTATATATTACTGTATCTAAATAAGTATGTCTGTACCTGTTAAAATAAAAAAATTAGTTTAGTAGAAAAGAGATTTATTGCTTTCTCAATTAAATGCTGGCTATTTGAACTTCATGCTTGATATCATTGTTTTATTTTTTGTTTGTTTTTATACAAAATACTCAGAAAGAATAAATTTAAACACTGGTGCTGTAAACATAAAGTCTATGTCACCCTGTAGGGAAATGGCATGTTTGGGTTTCATTAGTGATGTTCTAGAAAGCCTTGCAAAGTTTCCATACTTAGTAAGAGAGAGCTCTTGGGCACTTTCAGTCTGATTGAGTCATTCTGTCATGTTTTCAACAAATGTCTTCAACATTTTGTGCAGATGTTGCTAGGCATGGAGAAGATTGTCATGATCCCTTGCCTCATGGACCTTACAGACTCTCAGAAACAGAGAGGATTCTTCCTTGAGCCAAAGGCAAATATTTCAGTTGATACTTAGTATATTTGACATGAAGTGAATTGACTGGGTCTGTTTAAGATCAGCTTGTTCTTCCCAACACATGACTGGGGCCAAGAAACTAATTACTCATTATTTTTTTTAAGAGCTGGATTTAAAAGTGGCCAACCAATTCATGCCATTTGTTTAAATACATTCTAATAAGTATTTTCCTATATTCTGGACTTGATAACAACTTTATGAATTACTAATAATTTTTTCATTCATTGCTTATTGCAACAACAGTGATAATGTATTTTTTAACTAGAGTGACAAATTTAATATAACCTATTGCCAAATTTATCTCTTCATCTATTTTTGTGGCAATATTACTAAATGAGGTTAAAAAATGTATTAAGCCCATACATTTTGGTTTCTAGATTCTTTGAGCATCATATATGAGTTATTTAATTAAAGTATATATTAGTATTAGTTAGGCGATATACTACTAAACTAACATAATTGCATACATCTGAGTTTTCTTCTTTACATTAACTGGTTGATATTTTTTGGTTGTTAATAGATATCCAACTAATTTTGCAAAGATAATTCAAATGCCTTTTTTAGTTGCCTGATAACCACATGCTTTCTCAGCAGCTTCTCCTTGGAGCTTTAAAGTGCTTTGATAAGTGGTTCAAGGTGAGTCAGGTGCAGGGTAGCATTTTCAAAGTAGAATGCTAACCTGGTTGTGTCTCCTGAGTTCCATACAAATAAATCAACCAAAGGGCATAAAATTCAACCTGTAATAACAATCATGAATGTTTAATAAATAACCAACTGGTTAAAAAACTTGTTCAAATATTTTGTACCACCCACAAAAACAGTTGTAATAAACTGCTTGGTTATAAAAGTTCACATAACACATAATTATTAGCATTATCATGTTCATTTGTCCTCTCATTCTCTGTTTTTGGAAACAAAATTCTTGGTTTGAAAATGACTTTTCAGTGGCATTTCCTGTTCTGAATTGTTATGTCAATTTTAAGTAAGAAATAAGCTTAGAGCAGTGATAAAGATGAAACTGAGCTTTTTTATATGTAAGAGATTATAAACTATAATTTTAAATGAGTCACTGCTGATTAATATAATAATAAATTTCATAGGGAATTTGTTGCAATTTCTATAGAAAAACCACTATGGAAAGCGATAAAAGTGCTGTGATTTGTCAAAGTTTTAGATTAACATTTTGTAAGAAAAGTGACTTGGAAACTATAAATATGTGCCTGAATTTAGCAAAGGGAATTTTGGATTTTAAAAGAAGAAGCCAAAGTTCTGACTTATTTATACTGGCCAAAACTGTAGTTTCTGGTGTCCCAAGAAATGTTGAGTTCATGTGATGCAAATGCTGTTAGAAATGGATATTGCAGTACCTACTGAGATTCTTGCTGTTTGTCTGTATAGTAGGGTTTTGATTTTAAAAGTTAGCCAAAGTTCATTGGTTATATATTCAATGAGAATTCTGTTGCATAAAGAGGGCTTTGCCCTTCCGATAATCACTGATCTCAACAAGTCAACTGCCAGTGACAGGTAACTGTCAGTTACTCTACTCTCAGTATCTCAACATCTGAAAATGATAAGTTATTTTGTTGACACCTTTCTATATAAACTAGATTAAAAATCTGAGGACATTCCTGAACAGGATGAATGTGAGGATAAGGTCAGTGGCAATAGAGCACTCATGAGGCAGTGGGACATATCTATGTAGCTGAGTTCTAAGATTTCCTTGCATCATCTATGTAAAACTCATTAATCAAGGACCAAATCTCATAGATTTCACCAATGATACCCAATGCCTACCAGAGGCAAAGAAAGGTGGGAAAAATATTTATGACTTCTTTAAAGGACTTCAAATTAATTTCAGTTGTAAAACCCTCTAAGCTCACATTATGTAATTTCTCTTGCTGTGGGGTTGTAACCATTTTATATATTAATTATGTAGAAAAAAGCGAAAACACTAAAGATGGATGATATACCAATGGCTTTGGAGAAAATCTAATTGGAGCTTTAATAAAGCTTGGTAACTTTTTCTTTTCCCATAAATTCTCTTTTGACTTTTCTGGGGTTGCATAAATTGCTTTGAAAAGTTTGTTCTAATCCTGAACAAGGGTGAGTATCAATATTCCAGTGTAAACCTCCCTATTGTCAGAAGAAGCCTCATGTGTCAGATGATCTGGGTGGCAAATGCCTGCAGATGAAGTGATACAGACAGAAGAAGCACACTTGAAGGAAGATAATCATAATTTTATAATGCCTTACATAATATATTTTTGGTTGACACTCCCCCATCAATTCCATCTTTCAGATGACTAGTCTAACCAGTGAAGGTAATTTTTACCTTGGCCAGTGATTGGTTCAGGAATTCTGAGGCCTAAATGAACCAGAGCCAATAAAATGTAAGGAGAGTTCAGGTTAGCTTAAAGAATCTAGCTGAGAGAGGAAATGAGAGAGAGAGAATATACACAGTAGTTCTTTCTTACCCGTGGTTTTGCTTTTCATGGTTTTAGTTAGCTGTGGTCAACTGTGATCCAAAAATATAAAGTGAAAACCTTCAGAAATAAAAAATTCATATGTTTAAATATTTTTATTTGTTGAGTTTAGATAGAAAAAAGGAAAGGGGAGAGAGAGAGAGATTAATTTGTTCTTGCACTTATTCATGCATTCATTGGTTGTATCTTATGTGTGCCCTGATTGGAGATTGAATCCACAATCTCGGTGTATAAGGATGATCCTCTAACCAACTGAGCTATGCTGTCAAGGCCTCAATTCATGTTTTAAATTGTGCATCATTCTGAGTAGCATGACAGAGTCTCCTGCTGTCTTGTTCTGTCTCACTGAGATGTGACTCATCCATTTGTCTCCACACTGTATGTACTCCCTGCCCATTAATCACTTAGTAGCCCTATCAGTTATTATTTGTTCTGTTACAATATCACAATGCTTGTCTTTAAATAACCCTTATTTTACTTAATAATGGCCCCAAAGTTCAAGAGTAGTGATTTTGGCAATTTGGAGACACCATAGAGAAGCCATAAGAATTGCTTTTTTAAAAGTAAAAATGTGAAAGTTCTCAATAAGGAAAGAAATAGTAATATGCTGAGATTGCTAAGATTTATGGTAAAAATAAATCTATCAGTGAAATTGTGACAAAGGGAAAAGAGTTGTGTTACTTTCGCTGTTGTACAACAAACTTCAAACATTAAAGCCGTAGAATGTGGTGTTTAGTTAAAATGGAAAGGAACTGTGGGTGGAGAACATGAACAGACTATTTGTTCCAATTTGACAGCAACTTGTTGCACCTGAAAGCACTGAGCCTCTAGGTTAAGCAAAGACCCACCTGAAATGAGTGACCAAGCCATTTATTTCAAGTAAGAGATGGTTATACAAATTCAGGAATAGGTTTGGACTGAAAAATACAGAAATCGCTGGAGAGGTTGTGTCTTCCAATAAAGAAACTGCTGCCCTATTTCCAGCAGAGTTGATGAATTGACTACGATTTGGTACTATGCATGGCTTCAGGCATCCACTGGATGTCTTGAAATGTGTCTCCTATAAGTAAGGGGGGACTATTGTATATCTGTATACCTATCAACACAAACACAACATCTAAGCTAGTAGGAATGGACAAGAAACACATAGAATACCATTTATTTGCCTCCTTGTGTCCTCATTTCCTGGTCAACACCAGACAAGCAAGAAGATGTTTTCTTAGTTATTATTGGTAAGCCAGCCTCAGAATAAATTTGACCTTGTTGAGATGAGTAGAGCAAGGAGATGCAAATACTTAGATATCCTTGATGATGACCCAAAGCTACTAAATCAATCTACCCTGAAACTCTTTTACCCTGGGTCTTCCTTTCATCTGTATTCCTAAATTTTCTCATTATATAAACCCATTTGACTTCTATTTTTGTACCTGTAATAGAAATCCTAATCAATGTAATGTAACATTTACTAATTTGATTGACATCATACTGTTTTGGGGGTCTGTGTGCTGGACAGTTACCCTTCCCCACACACTCCAATCCCTTGTCTGTCTTTTTCTGCACCTCACTTTGGACTGTATCACCTGAGTTATCATGCTATCTTGCTTCCAGTTAGGGTCAGACAATGGTAGGCATCAGTAGGATATATGAGGACAAAGGGAGACATCGGGGTGTTCAACATTTCCACCAGTTTAGAAGCTGCCTTTTTTTGGCAGTTATGCCACTCCATGACCAGAGGTTTTAGAGGGGGCCCTTCTCCTTGGCTCCAGGCACATTTCCTTTCTTGTTTCTTCAGCCCTGGGTGGTAACAGCTTTCCTTTTTGACTACCTTTGGCTGCCCAGCATTTCTTGTTAACTTTTTTAAGTTTGTCCATACCTCTGAAAATGGCCTTTTATTAATGTTTCTTCATTTAAACCATCCGTGGGGAATCCTGTTTTCTTCCAAAACTTTAACTGATGTAATTTGCCTTCTGCCTCATTTCCTAACCTTTATGGCAGAAATTGGGGTTTGGCAAGGAATTAGAGGATTTCTTCTTCATATTGATTTACTTTGTATGAGTGAGAAACTGGCAATTTTATTAATGCAAATATTTTAGGCTTTATGAACTGTGAAGTCTCTATTGCAACTATAAACCTTGCCATTTTTAAACAAATGGGTATATGGGTGTTCTGATAAAATTTTATTTACACTAACAAGTGGGGGCCTAATTTGGTCCTCAAGCCATGGTTTGATGACCTTTGAGTTAGTTCATTCAGTTTATGACGTTGAAATGAAATAACAATTGGAAAGGAGGAAGTAAAACTATCATTATTTGCAGATGACATGATAGTGTGCATAGAAAACCCTATAGGCTTCACAAAAAAACAAAAAATACTTGAGTTAATAAGTGCATTTGGCAAAACAGTGGGATACAAAGTCAATATTCAGATATTGAAAGCACTAACAATGAAATATCATAAGCAAAAACAAGGAAAAAAATTCCCTGTACTATAGCAAGGCCTATAATCAAAACAATCTGGTACTGACATAAGAAAAAACACACAGGTAAATGGGACAGAACAGAGAGCTCCTGAAACAAATCCGTTTCAGTGTGATCAGTTAATAATTAACAAAGGGGTCAGGAACATAAAGTGGAGTAATAATAGCCTCTTCAACAAATAGTATTGGGAGATCTGGACAGGTACATGCAAAAAAAAATGAAACTAGACCACCGATTTATACCATACACTACAATAAACTTGAGATGAATAAAAGACTTAAATATAAGTCAAAACACCATAAAAGTTTTAGACGAAAATACAGGCAGTGAAATTTTAGATATCCCACACAGCAATGTTATCAGCAATACACCTCCAAGGGCAAGGGATATAAAGGAAAGAATAACCAGTGGGACTACATCAAACCAAAAAGTTTCTGTACAGCTAAAGAAAACAATAGGGAAAGGAAAAGGGAACCAACTGTATGGGAAAACATTTGCCAATGATACCTCAGACTAGGGTTTAATCTCCAAAATATACAAAGAAGTAATAGGACGCAACACAAGGAAGACAAAAATTTCAATTAAAAATGGGCAAAGGTCACTGTAATAAAAACAGCCTGGTACTGGCATAAAAAACAGACACATAGACCAATGGAACAGAACAGAGAGCCCAGAAATAAAACCAACTCTGTACAGTCAATTAATATTAGACCAAGGGGTCAGTAACATAAAATGAAGTAAAAGTAGCCTCTTCAACAAATAGTGTTGGGAGAAATGGACAGCTACATGCAAAGAAAATGAAACTTGAGCACCGACTTACACCATACACCAAAATAAATTCAAGGTGGATAAAAGACTTAAATATAAGCCGGGAAAACGTTAAAGCCCTAGAGGAGAACATTGGCAGGAAAATCTCAGATATTCCATGCAGCAATATTTTTACTGATATGTCCCCTAGAGCAAGGAATATAAAGGAAAGAATAAACAAATGGGATCTCATCAAAATCAAAAGCTTCTGCACAGCTAAAGAAAACAGCATTAAAATAAAGAGGGAACCAACTGTTTGGAAAAACATATTTGCCAATGATACCTCAAACAAAGGTTTAATCTCCAAAATATACAAAGAACTTGTTTGATTCCACTCTAAGAAGACAAGAAACCAAATTAAAAAAATGGGGAAAGGACTTGAACAGACACTTCTCCAAGGAGGACATACAGAGAAGCCAGAGACACATGAAAAGATGCTCAATATCACTAGCTATCAGAGGGATGCAAAATAAAACCACAATGAGATACCATCTTACACCGGTCAGAATGGCTATCATAAACAAAGAAACAAACAACAAATGTTGGAGAGGTTGTGGAGAAAAGGGGACCCTAGTTCACTGTTGGTGGGATTGCAGACTGGTACAACCACTATGGAAATCAGTATGGGAGTTTCTAAGAAAACTAAAAATGGACCTGCCTTTTGACCTAGCAATTCCACTGCTGGGATTATATCCTAAGAACCCTGAAACACCAATCCAAAAGAACCTATGCACCCCAATGTTCATAGCAGCACAATTTACCATAGCCAAGAGTTGGAAGCAACCTAGGTGCCCATCAGTAAATGAATGGATCAAAAAACTATGGTACATTTACACAATGGAATTTTATGCAGCAGAAAGAAAGAAGGAGCTATTACCCTTTGCAACATCATGGATGGAACTGGAAAGCATTATGCTGAGTGAAATAAGCCAGGCGGTGAAAGACAAATATCATATGATCTCACCTTTAACAGGAACTTAAACAATAAAACAAATGAGCAGGCAAAATATGACTGAAGACACTGAAATTCAGAACAGGGGGACAGTGACCAGAGGGGAGAGGGGAGAGAATTTCAGGGGAAAGGGGGAAGGATTCACAGAAACTAGTATAAAGAACACATGGAGAACAACTAAGGGGAATGGAAATGGGAGGGAAGGGGGACACACGGGGGGGGGCGTGCCTGGGATGGGAGTGGGAGATGGAAAACTGTACTTGAATAATAATTAAATAAAAAAATTAAGAAAACGGGCAAAGGAACTGAACAGATACTCCTCCAAGAAGGACATACAGAGAATCCAGAGACTCATGAAAAGATACTTAGTATCATTAGCTATAAGAGAGATGCAAATTAAAACCACTATGAGATACCACTTCACACCAGTTAGAAGGGCCATCATTAACAAATCAACAAACAACAAGTGCTGGCAAGGATGTGGAGAAAAGTGAACTGTAGTACACTGTTGGTGGGAATGCAGACTGGTGCAGCCACTGTGGAAAACAATATGGAATTTTCTCAAAAAAGGAACTGCCTTTTGATCCAGTGATCCCACTGCTGGGATTATACCATGTGTAAGAATCTTGAAACTCCAATCTAAAGAACCTGTGCACCTCAATGTTCATAATAACATTATTTACAATATACAAGTGCTGGAAATAGCCTAAGTGTCTATCAGTAAATGAGTAAATTAAAAAAAACTGTGATACATTTACACAATGGAATACTATGAAGCAAAGAGGGAACTCCTACCCTTTGTAATACCATAGATGGAACTGGAGAGCATTATACTAAGTGAAATAATTCAGGTGGTGAAATACAAAAGCCGTATGATTTCACCTATAACAGGAACCTAAAGAACAAAACAAACAAATGAGTAAAATAAAGCAAGAGACAAGAAAATAAAGGAAAAATTGACCATGGCTAGGGTAGGCGGAAGGGATAATGGGAAATAAAGGGAAGAGTCTAAACAAGGAACATACATAAAGGACCCATGGATGTGGACAACAAGGGTAGGGATTGACTGTGAGAGCCAGGGTGGGGGAGGGTTGGCAGGTCATGAGAGAGCAACTGGGGAATTAAAATTGGGATAACTGTAACTGAACAATAAAATAAATAAATAAATAAATAAAAGAACAAGATGTTAGTCTCTCAGACAGTTACAAGAAAGAATGCTTTGTGAGGCAAGTTTTTCTTTTTAAATACAAGATATCTCTTGCACGTGCAAAGTTATTCTGGAGAGATAAGTTTTATGTCACAGATAGTGTGGGGGAGAAAATCTTTCATTCTCCACTAGCAGAGAACCACAGCACAGATGCAGCAATCAACAGAATGGGAACTCCCACCTTTGGCAAGTTCTTCCAAACTCCTCTAGTGAGTCTGAGCTAGATTGTTAGGTCCAAGGAAAGGCTGGGTTTTAGAAGCCACTTTCTACCAGCACTATATTTTGTCAACCAAGGAGAGGAAACAGGCATTTCCAGAGTGGCTCCTTTGGCTGAAGAAAACTCAGATTGGTAAGCTATTGAAATCTCAGTTCTTCTAAGAAGGCTTTTGGATTTTTTCAAGATCATACTGCCTCTGCCTCTCTGGTGTTTCCATAGGAATCTCCCTATATGTATCTTTGAGTTGATGTTACATTTTGGTGTGTTGTGAGTTTGTGGTGCCCATCTCTGCCCTCAGCTGATAGGCAGTACAGGCTTTGAGGACAGAGACAGACTCAATTCATTTTTCCATGTGCCAATAAAACCAAGCACTGGGCCTTACACACAGTGGATACTGACTGATTAATTTACTGAGCTGAATTTAATTATTAAATAATTATAATAACACTTAAGAGCACACCTTGAACATTACTTGAGACAAGAGAATAAGTGAAGGCCCATACATTGCATGCCTAAATATGTGACATCAAACTATGTCTATGGCTTCACTTGTCTTCCCACCCCTGTCCCTATAGCTTGCTCACTGGCAATTATACATGTGATTTGGGGTCAGTGCTCTCCCCCCAGGCCTACTGTCCTCAGCCTGAGAGATTACATAGACTTCTAGGGGCAAAGCAAAGTGGAAGGTGGGCCCAGGCTCTGGATTTTTGGGCTGTCCTGGGGAATCTGGACTGAGCACTGAGTACTGAGCACAGCACTCTTTTACTGATAAACACTTAGGTTGTTCCCAATCCTTGGCTATTGCAAATTTTGCTACTATAAACATTGGGGTGCATAGGTTGTTTTCAATTGGTGTTTCAGGATTCTTACAGTATAATTGCAGCAGTGGAATTGCCAGGTCAAAAGGCAATTCCTTTTTTGGTTTAGTAGGAAATTCTAAAGAGTTTTCCACAGTGGTTGTACCAGTCTGCATTCCCATCAACAGGATGCTAGGGTTCCCTTTTCTCCACAACCTCCCTGGCACTTGTTTGTTGGTTGTTATATTTTCATGATAGCCATTCTGACCTGTGTGAGGTGGTATCTCATTGTGGTTACAGTTTGCATCTCTCTGATGACTAGTGCTGCTGAATGTCCTTTCATATGTCTCTGTGCCCTCTGTATGACCTTTTTGGAGAAGTGTCTCTTCAGGGTCTTTGCCCATTTTTTAACTGGATTGTTTGTCTTCCTGGAGTGGAGTTGTGTAAGTTCTTTATATATTTCGGAGATCAAACCCATACATGAAGTAACTTTGGCAAATATATTTTCCCATATGATCGGTTCTCTTTTAATTTTGCTGATGTTTTCTTTAGCCATGCAGAAGTATTTTATTTTGATGAAGTCTCATTTGTTAATCTTTCCTTTATGTCTCTCACTCTAGGGTACATATTGGTGAAAATATTGCTGCATGGAATATCTGAGATTTCCTTCCTATGTTCTCTTCTAGGTCTTTAAGGTGTCACAACTTATATTTAACTCGTTTACCCATCTTGAGTATATTTTTGTGTATGGTGTAAGTTGGTGATCAAGTTTCATTTTTTTACATGTAGCTGTCCAGACATAGTACACTTGCACAATGAAATATTACATAGCAGAAAGAAAGAAGGAGCTTCTATCCTTCATGACAGCATAGATGGATCTGGAGAGCATTATGCTAAATGAAATAAGCCAAGGGGTGAAAGAAAAATACCATTTGATCTCACTTATAAGTGGAACCTAATCAACAAAGCAAGCAAGCAAGCATATTATAACCAGAGACATTGAAATAAAGAACAAACTGACAGTAACCAGAGTGGAGGGGAGTGGGGGATATTGGGACAAAAAGGGGAAGGGTCATCAAAAAGCATGTATAAAGGATACATGGACAAAGCCAAAAGGGGGTAGGATCAAGTGTGAGAGATGGGAATAGGTGGGTGGGGGGTAGTGGTGGGCGGAAAATGGAGACAATTGTACTTGAAAAATAATTAAAAAATGAAGTGTCTAAAAGGTGGAAAAAAAACAACCAAAAAACCAACATTGCTGTGTATGATATAAACTCAGCAAAGATTCCAAATAACCATGGTTCTCATAATTCCACAAATGTGCTATGGAAAACCCTAGCTAGCACTAGACCTAAGATATTGTTAGATACTTATTTTTAGTCACTGGGAAAAGAAGATAAACATTTAAAGCTACAAGCAATTTCCAATGTCTAATTGTAGTGACATGAATTTATCTCACAGGAAAATTGTTTTATTTAGTCTGGGAAAGCAACTTGCGTCTTCCATTTGTTTACAAAAATGTAAGTTAAATATTCACTCATTGTTCTAGAAGGAAATGTGAGGTTAATAGTAACCCGAATACAGATGTTTGAGACAGATGTTAAGTGTACTATTTGATAACATAAATCTTGGGGGAAGAGTAAGCCCAACTTCTGTTTGGAAGACATAGTTGTGTGGGTGTCGGTAGGGATATGGGGTGCATGCTCTAGTAGTTCTAAGCCTGCCCTACTCTAAGGATACTGTGTATGCAGCTGTTGTTTTCCAGAACTCCAGAGCTGAGAGTCAAGGATGAAGGAAAGAGCAGTGTCTTTAGAAAAACAACTCTACCAGGTACTTGATATATCTCACACAGGGTTATTTCTGTCACAATAACCTCCATGTAATAAGGCTTAGTTATAATTTCTGATGTACTTTTTCTACTAGAGTATTTTCTCTGGAGGAAAGGAATATTGACACTGTCAGTCTACCTGGCTTATCATCCTAGAAAAATGAGAAAAGAGGAGACAATTCTCTGAGGAAAGGCATTCTCCCTTCAGGGCTTAAGGGCAGCTAATCCTGAATCCTGAGGACCACAGGTGATGGTGAGAACAGGAGGTGGGCATGAATTGGGATCTTGACTGGAAAAGGCCAAAAGACTGGCCTTGAAGACGTAACAGCAGTACTCATGGACTCTGAAACACACTACTTCCAGTCCAGGTTGTTCTTTCCTTCTCTAATACCCAAGGTTTTGTTGAAATAGTGTTGAAGTTGGAGTTTGATCTCCGAGGGCTAATGAGTGTTTAAGGAAGGATATCTTACCAACTTGCAACTAAATGTCCAAGGAGAGGGCAGGGCTCCTGTCCAGGGCTACATCTTAAAGAGAGTGGACCTCCCTACAGTGAGGGTTTCCCAAGGATTGCTGCAGGGATAGAACAGAGAAATAGGAGGGCCCTAACCATGTGTAAAATTAAACAATGATGGGCAAGGGTACATTTCTCTATAGGCAGGTTGGAGCTCAAGACAACCAAAATTATGAAGCTATGATACGATAAAACTGGATGTTTGAATTATAAGTAAAGTATAGTTGCTTGACTTGGTTATTAACTAGAGGTAATTTAGAAATAGACACTGCATATGAACAGCTATGCTAAAGATCAGATCCAAGTAAAAACTAGCTCCTTCCTTTAATAAGATAAGGTAATTTAAGTCTTCATGACAAGTGAATATATCTACATAGCTACATCAGCAAGAAATGGAACTCTTTATCTGTAAGTCTGAGACAGGAAATGAAGTTTTATTATATGAGCTTCAAAAACTTCCTCTAATTAGGCAAAATGATTTCAATAAACTATTAATTTCCAATGACCCATATGTAAAAACCCTAAACACGAGAGAAGTAAAATCATGTTGTAGAAACACAAAGAATTGGTAGGTACAGAAGGTCACTAAAGGAAATCCATTTTCTAGTAATTTACTTGAGAGATCCAAAAATAACAAACAAATACCAATTTGAAATCAGATTCTTCCCCACTTCATCATGGCTCTGAGGGACTAACATACCAGACAAGGCCATCCAGAAGGTGGGACATCTTGATTTTACCCCCAAATAAGCATACTTGTACAGAAAACCAAAACAATATGAGAAGAAAAGCCAAGATGTAACACATACTGACTCCATAAAACAGTAAATTTATATCTGGTATCTCAAAGAGTTGGCTCTAGGACATTACACAGTGGGTGCAGGAGCCTTGGAACTGATTACCAATAATTCACACCAGATCAACAGCTATATGCTGAAAGCAGTCATATAATGCATAATGATGCCCATTGGCTTCTTGATTTTAATAATCTCACAACAAATGAGAGTATATTACACTCTCTTTTGGTGAAAATGGAAGCTATTATTTTCTTCAATGTACCTAAGTCCAGATCCATGCCCAGAAAAGTTACAACCTCATTGAGTTGCTTCTTAATGCATGTCTCAATGTATCCTTTCAAAAAAGATTCATATTTCACTGATACTGTGAGACCTATTTATAAAGTCACTTTACACAATTAACATTAAATAGAAAGAAATTATGTTTCCCACTTAGAATATGTTATAGATTAATTATCTTTGATACTATTTCTTGAAATGCAGTTTTTCCCCTGCTTACATAAATTCCTTTGGAAAATCTGATGGTATGATATTATCTTTTAACCACAATTTTCTAGCAGAGATTTCTGAGAATCTTACCAATATTTTCCTACTCATCTCCTGGCTGGAAGCAGCAATTATTTCCCTCCTTTGAACAGTGAAGACAGAGAAGAAAACACCAGTGAAGTTTGCTCAAGGTCACATAATAAGTCAGCTGTGGAGTCAGGCACTGACTTTTTGGGCTTCAGATGCCCAACCGGGACTTATTGCCTTAGTCAACAAGATTGTTCCACCTCTAATGGCCATGGCCTTTAGTGGTGTTGAGTGCCGCTATCATTTCTAACACCAAACTGTGTATGTAGTAGAAGAATTACAGGAATGCTCAAAAATAGGACGGTGAAGACTGGAGGACATTCTACTTTGCTGGAACTTCTCAAACTAAGTTTTTGTCACATATGATGAACTTCAAATATTTTCTTCTTTGATTGTAAGACCCTGCTATTCCACAGGCTATTAGGCAGTTCTGATTAGCTGATTCTTCACTCATCAGAATAGTTGTTTTGCAAGGTCCATCTTAATGCCAAAGTATTTGGGGGTGAGTTTTAAAAGCAGGTTTTGAAGAAGTTTTCCTTTGAAGTTATAAAATTGTTTTTTGGCAAATATGAATGAAATTTAAGTTCTAATTCAAATCTACACAGATTTGAATTAAGTTTATATAGACTCTTGGATAATTTATCACATTTGGCAATTCTATCTTTTACAGTATTTATAAAAATATTAGCTGTTTAAGCTACTGCCTGAAAAAAGTAGTAGAAAAGTGTCTAGGGCTGCCAAAACATGAGGGTCAATATACTGCATTTGTACATGCTTCCACTAAGTGCCTGCTCTTTGAGGTAGCATGATCTTTACTTTCAAGGAGTTTAGCTTTGAATGACAAGAAAGAAACTCACAAAAAAGTAATAAAAGCTATAATGTATACAAAGTATTGATACTATGAAAGTATAGAGGAGTGGGAAATCATTTTATGGGAGAAAAGAAAGTCTTCAGGGCTAAGACCAACTTTTCCCTTTCCGATGGTTTGGGATGTTATACAGGGGGATGAGGTCCCATGGCTCTTACTTCACATGAGCTAAATGAAATGTGGGCTAATTCAGGAAAGAATGATTGGACTGAAGCATGAGTTTTCCATCTTAGTAGCAGTCTCTAAAAATGCTCATGAAGCATTAAGTAGAGACAATTAATCATGATTTACCAAGTATACTTACTTGTGTGGTCTTTTTGCAGTCTCCATTTTATAGCTAATGGATGGAAGATCCTGTCATATGGCATGTAAAAAATAAAGTGTGATGACCTGATGGGCTTCAGGGACACTATTTTCCGTTTGGGCAAGCAGTATACCCTTGAACTTCATACCATGCCCCTGGATCCATAACTGCTTTTTATGTATGGAAATTTGCCTTTGCCTCTGTACCTGGGCATAATCTGTTATTTGATAACATGAAGCTTATTACTTTGTCCAGATATTTTTCAGTATCTTATCAGCATGTTCTTTTTCAAGTGGATCTATTTATTTACTATAGAGGATCTATTATTTATGATGAATGAAAGACAACCCACAGAATGGGATAACATATTTACCAACACATCTAAGAAGGGGTTACTACCCAATATTTATAAAGAACCTACAAAACTTAACACCATAAAAACAATTCAATTTAAAAATGGGCAAAGGACCTGAATAGACACTTCTCCAAAGAAGGTATGCAGATGACCAATAGACATGAAAAGATGTTCTGTGTCACAAATAATCAGAGAAATACAAATTAGAACTACAATGAGATATCACCTCACACTTGCAGAGTAACTATCATCAATAAATCAATAAACAAGTGCTGGCGAGGATGTGGAGAAAAAGAAACACTTTTGTACTATTTGTGGTAATGTAGACTGGTGCAACCTCTGTGGAAAGCAATATAGAGATGCCTCAAATAATTAAAAATAGAACTGCCTTTTGGGTCACAGGCCTGTGCTCAATCCACTGAGCTACACCAGCCAGGGAATTTCAGGGGAAGAGGGGAAGGATTCACAGGAACTAGTATAAAGGACACATGGACAACAACTAAGGGAGGGTGGACATGGGAGGGAGGTGGGGAGCACTGGGGAAGGGGTGGACTGGGATGGGAGTAAAAGACAGAAAACTGTACTTGAACAACAATTAAATTTAAAAAAATGGAACTGTCTTTTGACCCAGCAATCCCACTTCTGGCAATATATCTGAAGAAAACCAAGACACTAATTCAAAAGGACATAAGACCACTATGTTCATTGCATTGTTATTTACAACTGCCAAGACATGGAAACAAGCCCAAGTATTCATCAATATATGAGTGGATAAAACAGGTATGGGACATTTACACAATGGAATACTACTTGGCCATAAACAGAAGAAAATTTTACCCTTTGCAGCAGCATGGATGGACTTAAAGAACATTGTGTAAGTGAAATAAGCCAGTCAGAGAAGGAAAAATACCATATGATTTCACTCATATATAGAATATAATGAACAAATTAACTAACAGGCAAAACAGAGACAAACTCATAGATAGAGAGCAGGATGACAGCTATGGAGGGATGGTAAGGGGTGAAATGATTGAGCAAAATGAAAAAGGGACTTGGACATGGACAACAGTGTGGTGACTGCAGGGGGAGGGGTTGTAAGGAGGTTAAATGGTAATAAAAAATCCAATAAAAATTTTAAAACAGAAAAAAAATTTTATAACTATTAAAAAAGAGAGATAAAGACTTGTTTGTTATTAAAATGATGTGCCCCTTAATATGTATGCAATACTTATCATTGAATGCTGGAAAGAAGAATGAAAATTTCTTTTATTTTCATTTTTATTGTTTCTATTTTTTAATTTTAATTTTTATTTAATTCTTGTTCAAGTACAGTTTTCTGTCTTATATTCCCAGCCCTGCTCCCCCAGTGCTCCCCACCTCCCTCCCATTTCCACCCTCCACCTTAGTTATTGTCCATGTGTCCTTTGCGAGTCCATCCCCGTTTCCCCTATGATTCTCTCCCCTCTCCTCTCTGGACCCTGTCAGCCTGTTCTGTATTTGAGTGTCATTGGTCATATTTTGCTTGCTTGTTTGTTTTTTTTAGATTCCTGTTAACGGTGATATCATATGGCATTTGTCTTTCACCGCCTGGCTTATTTCACTCAGCATAATGCTTTCCAGTTCCATCCATGATGTTGCAAAGGGTAGGAGTTCCTTCTTCCTTTCTGCAGCATAGAATTCTATTTTAATGTGAAAATAAGAAGTGAAGCTTTACTAACTTATAATATGCAGCCTCAGGGATATATCAGAGACTCAAGTCACCTTCTCCAAATGTGAGTGTGAGGTCAGAAGGAAAACAGGCATGACCTCGGTCATTTGCAATAATTGAAACTTTCATTTATAATTCTATTTTATTGCATTTTGTTTTCTTATATTATCAAGTTTAAATGAAATATGCAAATATCTTAGAAGAAATTCCTGTAAAGAAACTGTAATTCAAATACATTTCTAGTAATGCAAGCCCAAGTGAAAATCATGAGAAACGCATGGAACAATTACTTTTTTTACAAGGTCTTCTGTTATATTGAAGTTAAACACATGACTGCATATTTTAATCTTATAATAAATTGGCCAAAAATATAATTACCAAGAAAACTTTTTAGATAGAAATTTATGACTTATTGTTAAGGATGATCTGGCTCTAAGAATATATTGTGCCTCATTAGATAAAAACAGTAGTAAGTAAATATGATTTATAAACAAATATGCACATATTGAGACATAAATTTGAAATGTTAGAGACCTTGAGAAAGAGTATCTGCTTGTTTGTATCAGGCACCTGATAAGATTAAAATTATTCCTATGAGCACTACTCACCAGATGACACCTGCTGTTTCTGCCCATGACAAAATAAGATCCCATGAACCCCTTTCCTAGGTCAACACTGCTAAATTCTGGCCCTTTGGAATCCCATTTCTAGACTTTATGTTGAGCATCTCCATTCAGCTTAACATTCTATCTGTAGCTATCTTAGTTATACCCTGTTTGTCTGGCATTGGGTCTAAGAAAATTGGATAATAAATGTTATTTCTATGGATATACTTTTATTTCATTCTATTTTGATTTTGTTGTATTGGAAGTGAGGGAGGCCTTGGTTACTATATATGCCACCTGCAAAGGGCACCTTCATTTATGTGGGACAACATATACCTTCCAATCAAGATGGTAAAAAGACTAAAATAGAGACGTGGTTTCCTTTGTAAATCTGACCTTCCTAGGCACTACGGAATTCCACCCATATCACAAGGACATGAAAACAAAACTGTGTACCTTATTGTGAGATGGCATAGGGTGACATATCTATGTAGTAAATCAGGGCCTAGTAGCATTGTACTTTTTCATCTCCTAAACGGAGGTGCTGGAGAAGGTGGTAATAATTAGTGACTTGTCTTAAGTTGAGCTAGTACTAACTCCCAAATTAGAATTAGATCCTTTTTTCCCCCCTGCAGAATCCTTGGAAGGGATAAAAATGCTTAGTGCTACAGATACAAATATGTATTTTACATGCTATAGATAGTTATTTTCTAATTTGGTTTTAATCTCTTCTTCCTTTTAGCCAAGGGCTCTGGATAACTGCTATAATTCTCTGTCAACTCCTGAGGTTTAATAAAGTCTTTTGATAACTTTAATATTATTTGAAATCCATTAGTTTTATAATGTGCTGCCTCTCTATCCCAGCAGTAGTGACCATAAAATAACAAAATAGAGTGTAAGAATTTGCTCATTGTTTCTAGGTTGGGGATAAAAGTTATATTCTAAGACAAATCTATTGAGTAAGGTGGGGGCACTAGCTACAGCAGGCTAGAGATCTGTCCTGACCTTGGGCTTCTTACCTTCAATTTGGAGTGACAATTAAGCCAGACAAACAAACAAACAAACAAACAAACAAAAAACCAAAAAACAAAACAAAAAGGGAGAGATATGGGAGGGGTGTGGAATATACCATTTCATAATGGTGAAACTGAACACTTCAGTACATGATGTCAAAAATTATTGGCATTAATTACATTCTCTTAGTGGATTATCTTAGTGATTCAATGCAATATTAATTTTATTGTTTCTTGCTAGGTGGTATCAAGTGCCTGATCTGAATGAAGTAGGTTAGTTGACCAAACTCCCCACCTTAAGGGAGTCATGTATACCCTCAGAGAATGTAGCTCACTGTTCCTCAGAGACTTAAGTCACTGTCCAGGAGCTGTTAACTTCCTTTCAGTTCTTTGCTCATCTATGTTATGGAAAGCTGCCTTTCCCTCTCCATTTGCCACTGAAGTTTCCTGAACTCTGCTCTAGGAGTTTGGCTTGTGGGATCTCTCTACTAAGGATTTCAATCTAAACTTTGGCTCTTTGCAGGATGTATCAAGTCCTAACTGAGGCCCAGCAACTCTGAAGCCAATTTAGAGGCCTCTGGCAAGTGTAGGTGGCCCCAGCCTCTTCACAAAATGAACATATTTTCTTTTTATTACTCTAAATATTATAGCAACAGGGCCAAATAGGTCCCTGCCAGCTTACCTGTCAGTGGGACCAGGAAAATACCCCATCATGTATGGCTGAACACAAGGAACTAGACGTTTTGGCAAGATTGGGGAATTGGGTTTTTAATTTTTTGCCTTTAATGGAATTAGAATTGGTTGCCACATAATTGCCATACATACACAAGCTTAAGTATGAAAGACTGAATGCAACAGCTCACACTTAAAAAAATGATCAATCACATGCCATCCCAAATACAGGTGCCAACTATGCTAATTTAAGTCAGTGACAAGGAGAAGTTCTTAAAGTTTTGTGGCATCGCCTCCACGTGCTTTAAATTGTCTTAAAACACTATAAAAATTCATGTTTTTTTATCATAAGAGTATAAAGGCTTCTAGGAATGTTGGGGGATGGGTATGTGTACACATGCACATGTGCAAATGTATGTATGCTCACAAGCACACCCTCACCTTTGGTCATGCGTATTTGTCATAAAACTTGATAGAAATATGAGTTTTGGCTGGAAGGAAAGCATTTTTTTATGGCAGAGTTAAAAATCGCTTCAAAGACTGATTTTTCAGTTAAGAGCTAACTGCTCCCTCATGAAGTGACCACACCAGGCCTGCCATTCAGTGAAGCTTGGAGACCAGTCTCAGGCAAGATGGAATATTATTGTAATTGTCACTGTCTTTAGATGAAACTAGGAGGAGGTGTTAATATGATGTAATATATAATACTGAGTATGAAATGACTAAGCAGTTATATACTGAGCTACTGTTTGGGGCAGAGAAGAAACAGAAATGCTATTTGTTATACAAACAATGTCTGTCCATCATATTTCTGTTCAATAAATGATCCATTTGCAGTTATGACTGCAGGCAGTAAATTTTTGTACCTGTGTAGTGTGCTTTATAACTCTTTCCCATCTTATAATTAGAACCCCAAGCCCAGGCAGCAATATCAGACACACATCTCTCAAGCTAGACTTCAAATTTCATAGCACACCAGAATTAAAGCTAACATTAACAAAATATAATGGAGGTCCACAAAGATACTCATAAAAGTCCATTGAGAAAGACTCCCGTTTAAGCAAGAGATTAAATCATCTGGTCTCTGAAGCAAGAAGTAGACCTCCCACAACACGAGGCCAAATGGCTGTGAATAATGGAGGACGCACAATCTATATAGATTAGATATGCGCTCACCTCTAGCAATTGCTGTTAGCACCAGTTCTTTAGAGTAAAGCAGCAATTTCAACCAGAAATTCAGCACACTGATTTTCAACCAGTGTTGCAGCACACTGGTGTGCCACAAGAATTTTTAAAACAAGTAATACCTGACTATTTAGTCAGGAACACTGACCTCTTTCCCCTTAAGTTATTTTTAAAACATTGACAACAGACAACACAACAATAGCTGTTCAGTGTGAATGAATCAAAATTATACCTATACTTTTGTCAGATCAGCAAAAAATATAGTATATTTTTTGGTGAGCAATAGAAGTTTATTAATTAGTTTGTGTGTGCCATGATATACAAAATATTGAAGAGCTGGTAATCAGAAACCACTCTATTTCTATTCCTGTGAGAGTTCACTAAATACAACTATAAAACTTTGGTTCAAATGTTAGAATAAAAATTGAAAGTTATGGGATTGAAAATACTTAAAATACTTTTTGAAATAAGAAATGTATATTGGTCACCAAAATATGTTTTTTCTTGCCATATCAACTATTTTATGGAAAATAGAATATTAAAAGGAGCTGATTTATGAAATAAATATGAACAATGTCAATTAGATGCAGAGAAATTTCCAGAAAAAACCCTTGGATGTTGTTCTCCATCTGTTGTTAGAAATTCTTGCTGAAGAAGCATCTGTTACTTTTAGGGATAGCACAGATTAGCCCTTTGTTATGATGTTTCTTCCACAGACTGCTGTTCCAGGGTCCTCTCTAAGGTGATGCAGAAGGCCAAAGTTGGCCTGTGTTCATTGTTTTCAGTGTAGCTAAGAACTTTTATTCTATCTGGAACAGTGATACTCTCCTGTTTCTTTTCATTCATCATTTCCCACAACAATGTTATCCAGTATATTCCTTACTTAATTTCACAGAACATTTAAGAAAATAAAAAGCACTGGGAAAATATGTGCATTCAGAAAGCAAAATCTCAAAAACTATTGCATCCATATTTTTGAAACATATTAATTTCTTCTTCACTTTATCCCTTTGTATAGTAGAATTTTAATATATAATTTATATACATATAATTTACACATTATATTTATATATTTCCATAAATCTTGAATAGATTGATAAATGACTACAATTCTTATTATACAGAGTTTTTAATGTATTTTTCAAGTTTTGTCATGTACAAAATACCTGAATCAGTAGACTGATTTTCCCAGCCAATATCCTACTATACTGGCAAAACTAGAGCAGGCAAAACTAAAATGAGCAGCATCCTTTGCAACCTTTGGCTTAGTGAGGCTGATTTCTGTCTGGGTATGTGGTGTGCTCAGTGGCTCCACCAGATGGAACACCTAACCCAGTCAACACCCCTCCCACCACTGCATGCCACCCTGTTGGAGAGAAAGCTGTGCAGCAGATAAGGACAGATGAGGAAGTGTGCTCCTAGAACAAAAACTGTAGCACTCCTGACAACAATAGAAAGAACTTTTAGTTCAATAATATGGAGATGGGGTGGATTTAGGTATCTAGTTAGGTACTGGAAGCAGAATTTTTTAAAAAACTATTCTATTGTTCAATTACAGTTGTCTGCATTTACTCCCTACTGCTCCCTGCCCCACCTGCCCATCTCCACCTCCCTCCCCTGCTTCCACCCCTGCTTGGTTTTGTACATGTGTCCTTTATAGTTGTTCCTGAAAATCCTTCCCCCTACCCACCATTATCCCCTCCACCTCCACTCTGGTTAATGTCAAATTGAAGTCACTTTTTTTTTTCCTGGCCTGTAGCAAAGTGGCATATGTTTTCACCCCATTTTTCCCTTGCTGCTGCTTGCAAGGGGATTATTAATTTCCCTAAGTTATGCTTTTCAAAAATTAAAAACAAAATCAAGGTTCTTGTTATTAAAGTCTCACTATCACTGCTCTAGCCTGTAATGAAAATGCCTGTCATGAAAACGCCCATGACAGGCCCTACAATCCAGTGTCTTTTTCTCTCCCTTCCACGTCTCCCTCTTTCTGACAAGGAATCTTCAATCTGTAAATCAATAAAAGAAGGCATTCTTGTATACCCTGGGCCTAGTCTCCTTTTACCGTGACTTCTCTTTGCACTTAATAACATGGAGCTTAAAATGCTTGTTGCTAGCAAAGATTGAGAAAAGGCCTACCTCATTCCTATAATGCATACCTTCCCGCAATCCAGTGTTTCTGCTTTAGTAACTGGCTTCCTTTTCCTTTTAGCTATTGTATTTAACTTCCAGTTCCCCCTCTGTATTATTTTGTCTGTGTTTTTTATAGTGTTTCAATACAAACACCTCAGAGTTCATTTTCTCTTAAGCAAAACTTCTTGGGAACTGGACAAAATGCAGGCTGGAGCTAGTTGGGGGCACCAGTCAAATGTTCAACACATGTAGACGCTGCAAAAAGCATTCCCTCAAAGCATTTCGTTTATATTCTAATGCACTTAAAATTTAATAATATTCCACTTTGGAAAAATGTAAGTTGTTTTCTCTCAATGAGGCAGATCATGACTTTTCTATTTGTTAATGTGGGCATGCACACTGTCTTTCATAACTGAGATGCTACAAACACATCAATCAGCAAGAAGTGATGTGAATTATTTTCTAATAAACAGCACGTGATATTGTGCTGATCCAGGCATGGTACATTTTCCATACGCCTAGTGACTAACAATGCATATTTGTAAATTTCCTGGCTGGTTTGGAAATAAGGTTTATAATTTTTCTTTTCCTTCATTAAGCTAAATTATTTACTTCAGGCAAACTCTTAGGCATTTTATGTTTAGACTCTATGAAGGAGCAGCAAACATTGTGGTTAAGAGTTTGGGCTTTGGAGTCAGAAAGATCTAGAGGAGAGGACAGGGTCTGAGTGACTTTCTGCAACTTGAATGCTCTTGAAGTTTCCTGCTATGAATCAGAGATCAACAGTCAAGACTGCCTGAAAAGATGTTTGTATTTTAGAATATTGGATTAAGTAATGTAGGTGATATCAGCTTTATAGTTCTTTGCACCTACCTAGGACTCTTTAAAAGGTAACTGATTACTATATTCAGCTGATTTTATCTTAAGAAATGGTGGTGAGACACCCTCCACAGAGTGTTCAGGAAGTAGTCAGCTTTTAACATCATTATAACCTCCTAGGAGAGTATTCCATTTCTACCCTTGGATTGGTATGATATCATGACCTATAGCTGTCCTCTTGTATCTCTGGCCTCACAATGCCACATCATTCTCTTCAAGCCATTAACTGCCATCCTCGTCACTATCTTCTCTCTCTTCCCCTAAGCCAAGCTATCATCAAACTCTCTGGGCTTGTCCTCTGGAATTCATTCACTTCACTCCATATGAACATCTACTGCCATAGCCCAGGCCATCAGTGCATATTTCCCAGGTGACTGCCAGGGCCTCTCTACTGGTCTTCATGTACTCAGCCTTTCTCCTTCTCTAAAGAAGAGTGATCACTTAAAAATGCAATTTGAATAAACTATCCTCAGGCAACTCTCTCTCTCTCTGCTTAAATCCCATTCTTTTCCTTGTTCTAAGATAAAGATTGCTAACCCAATCTTCCAGAACCTGTAACACCCAGCTCTGCATATCTGTCTGGCTCCATCCTGCATCACTCTGTTTCTTCATTCGACCTTGCTAGACTCCTGCTCCCAGCAAGTAGAGATTCTTGACTGAGCACTGGCTTCTTTTCTCTTCTTGCATTTACTTTTATATTTATAAGGGGGACAGAATAATTCATGCTTTTTTTCCTTCCTAAGGGTGCAAAGAAGTTCAGTGAGTTCAGATTTTCCATAGATTTTTGGAAAGTTCCAGGTGAAATGTCAAAAACAAGTGCAACATATTATTAGTATTTGAAGTATGTCCAAACAGTGTTGGTATTTCTAGTAGAACTGAAATTAGATTTGAACTACAGTTCAATTATAACTGAAATAAACCAATAGCCATTCTTTTAGCATGTGTGAACTTCAATTTCAAGGCCAAAGTTTAGCTAAGAAAGTGCGGACATTTTGAAATTTTAGCAGAAAAAGGTAATGGAATGTTCTACAACCTCAAAAAAAGTTCAGTTTGGGACTCAACTTTTGGGACTCAAACTTGCCATATGTCAGGTATGCAGAGGTGGATCAAGAACTGACCAGAAGACCAGAAGCTTCAACCCCCACCCCCTGCTTAGAAGTGAAAATTTCTAGGTCTAAAGCAGAAAGCTGTTCTATAGTCATTTCTGGGTGACATCCCAACAGAGCCCACCTCTTCTCTCCTTGCTGCTATTCTATTACCTATGCTTCATTCTCCTTTATGCCAGAGGTAACCTCCCAGGGGGTCTATAAGATACTCGGTCTGGAGTTAAGCTGCAGAAGGTACTGAAAGAAGCTGTAGGAAGGCACCCATCTACTCACAATGATCTCTATATTGATAGCTTCTCAGTGGGAATTCCTAGTTTTTCTGATGCTTATAGACATCTTCCAGAATATATAGCCAATAGTGCAGTTGTCATCTCCCTGTCATCTCAGGAGTGGAAAGTTGGGGGGAACATGGCCAGGGCTGGTCCATGTCTTGCAGTGGAGCCCGAGGTCTCATTAATTACTTCTTTATCTGCATCTACATTTTACTGACAAGAATGGGGAGGTGTTGAAATTGTTACTATTTTCAATTTTGGTCAATTTATTTCAAATTGAAGACTTTGAGTTTCAAAGATGAGCTTTTCTATTACTATCCATTGGCTATTTATTGCTAGAAATGTAATGATGACTTTTGAAAGTTAAGGGTTAAATCCAGACCCCCTCTTTTAGCCTCTTCATAGCACTTGATATTTTTTGAAGTTACTGCACCTGTAATAGTTGTTTTAATATCTTTATTTCTTACCAGACTGACCATGCCATATGTGCATAGAGCCCTGCGCATCTTATATCTTATTTACTGTTTTTACCCTACATGTTGGTAGGCCTTAAAATATATATGTGTGTGTGTGTGTGTGTGTGAGTGTGTGTTTGTGCATGGATAAATAAAAGTAAGTGAAAACCAGATTATGTGTCATCAAATGAGACATCCCACAATGTTATTATGAGGTTGAAAATGATAAAATATATTTCTGCTTTTTAACAAGGCCCCTCAGAACCTCCTTATACTGATGAAATAATAACAATTTATAACAAAGAAAAGCTAACACATAGATAATGCTCACAGCGTGCTAAGGTAATGTTCTAGCACTGTACCTACATACAATCATCCTCATAACAGCTGTATGAGGTAGGTACTACTATCCCCAATTTATGGATGAGGAAACTGAGACTTGAAGAATTTGGAGACTTGTAAAATTGTAAAGAGCAGAGCTGGGGTTCATATCCAGCTCTATTCTCTTAACTCTTGTTTTAGAGAACTGAAAGTCAATGCCAGATTAAAGAAAAGAAATAAAAGAAGTTTATTCTGAGTCCTATTCTGCCCAAAGCCCTGACAGGGACCTAAAGACTAAATATGACTCTGTCCCAGTCCTGAAGGAGTTGCCAAGAGTTAAGTAACATTTAAAAAACTAAATAAAAACACAAGGCAATAAGATCTCTGTGGAGATAGGGTATGACTAATTATCACATGAACTGTACTCATCTTAAATGCCATGGTACAGAGGAAGGAGGTGGGGACAGCCAAGGCCTGAAACAGACCATGCTCTATGGAGAGCAGCTGACCCTGAACTTAGCCAAGAAGAATGGCACAATGTGGATGGGTGGAGGGGATATGAAAGTCACAGAGGATAATGTTAGCAAATATTTCACATCAAAAGTTTTTCTTTTTAATATAGATTCAAAATAATGAATAAACTACTGTCCTAAAGCCCAGATGATTGATTCTCCACCTCTGAGAAGAGTGTGGGATTTTTGGTCAAGTCAGTTGCTCTTTTTCCACATTTGTTTTTCCCGGTATAAAATGAAAATATTACCTGTCATATTCCTTCCCATAGAGATTTTGAAAGAGTTGAACACTTTCCATAAAGCTTTAAGAACCTCTTTAAAATAGTATTATTAAACCACATTATAATCATCATTACTGTTTTGCTGTTGGTTTTTATTATCATTATTGTCAAATTGCCCCCAAGGAGGCATACTTGCTAGTGCAGTCACAGCTTGCTCAGACAATTAACTCTCTGTGTTGTGACCCACCTGACTGGAGTAGGTTGGGCAGAGCCATGGTCTCTGCAGATACTTCCTCTAGCAATCCCTGCTTGTCCAGAGGGTTGTCTGTGATTAGAGCCTGCTTCCCAACTCCCTTTGACCAAGACTGACTCTCAGATATTTTTTTCCTCCAGAACACACAGGCTTTAAAAAATGATAAGTAAATATCAGAAAGTTTCAATATGAGTCTAGAATTCTACCTTCCTTTTCACAGAACTGATGACAATGGGCCCACATTTTTAGCCCCTGTCACAGCAAAGACCAAACATTTATTGAATGTATACTCATGCATTGACTAGGCCCCATGTAGACTTTGTCATCATGGGCATAGCTGTTAGTCCTGTGAGCATCTTTCTACTTTCCATCCAAAGCAAAGGCAGGTCTAGTATGAGCTGCTTGTGGGGCTACACTAGGTGAGGAGAGTTCCAAGGCAGAGTTAAACTGAACATTGGTGGCATTACTTATTGCCAGTCCAAGGAAAATGAGCTAAAGAAAAAAGAAGGGTCTGAATTCAGAGCCTGGAGCCAAAGACCAGAGCCAGAAAGTCAGGAACTAGGCATCTCTGATTGGAGAATGGGAGCCAAAAGCAACAGTTCTGGAGCAGATTCCAGCAGCCTAAGTGTCTGCCAAAGCATGCCTTTTAATGACATTGTTTATGTTGATTAGATAGCTTATACTTGTACATTATAAACAGTGGGAAATTACATACCTACATATCCTTACATAAGTACATATGTACACCCACACTGAAGCCCATGTTCAACAACTCTGATTTCATTGTTGGGGTAGATGTGGGTTGGCAGCATTGTGTAAATGCTCCCTGGTATTTCCAATGTTCAATGTGCAACCAGAGTTAAAAACGACCAATCTAGGTGAGTTCATTTTCTTTCTGAAACACTTTTTCTACTCAGTGACATCATTTTCTAAATAACTGTTTCTTTTGCATAAACCCCCCTGCTTATGAGATTCTTCTCCTTCTCTTTCAGCTCCCTGAGATGGTGTCTGGATGGATGAGGGCAGCTTATTGCATTTTGGATCTGAGTTTCTCTTTGACACCTCTGAATGGCATCTTTTGTTTTCCTAGTCATTGCAACTCAAACTGGTCCCTTGTGGGACATGCTTTGGCTGCCATTGATGTAGTAAGGGCCTGACTGACAGTCTCCCTGCTAACCTAGTCCCAGCTTGCCTCATGTGAGTGCCATGAACTCCTCAGGGCCAGTTGTTCTCCCTCTTTGACCCAAACAACCAGCCCAGCAGACTCTGCAATGCTGCACACTGCCTCACCACAGGGGACCCATGGTAGTCTAGCTGGTCTTGGAGTGCCCCTCAGAGCCTGTGCCAGCCTGGGCTCTGTCCAAACCATGAGAAATAAGTGTAGCCCATCAAGGAATAATGGAGCACTCCATGTTGAATTGTTACTTTTCTTTAATGGGGTCTCACTTGGGTGGGTGCAGAAGCAGCTGTTAAGGAGATATACTGCCAAAGTTCTTAAAATTGAAACAAATGCGCCCTGCCCTCAGTTTTCCCCCACAAACTGTAGAGTTCCCCATCAGGTTTCCCATTTTCTGCTTCACCTGTCCTTCTCCCCATTTGTCTTCCCAGAATTTCTGTGGTTGTCAGCGGAAATTTTACTGATATTTCCAGTCAAATTCTGTCTGAGATTCCCACGTCACAGCTTCTTTCCTGACTCCAGCTTCACTGAGGCTTAGCCAGTTGGGATGTCATTGATAAGGAGACCTAACTCAGGAAGACTTCACATGATTGTCTTCATTACAAATCAATTTTTAGTAATTATTTTTTCAAATGTTCTGGGCTATTCTTACTCACTCTTTCAGATGAATGGGTCTAGAAGGTTTATAATCATGGGGAACAGTTTATTATATTGCATCTGTTTTGTGGGCAAGAGGTGTTTTAGAGTGACCCAAATCTGAGAGACAAACTCCCATGCAGTGGTTTCAAAGACACCTAAGAGTTCCTCGAACATTATGGCTTTTATAACAAATTTCCTCTTTGGATCAGAAGAAAATGATATAATATTCATTGGAATGTTTACAGATATTCTGATTCATGGATGGGAACAATCTCCTTCAAATGGTAGAAATTAGGTATGGCCATTCAGGGCAAGTGTGAGCTTCCCCATGGTCTTGGTGTTCTCTACCGATATGTTGGGCACTGTTTTGGGTGGCGGCTTCCGTCAGGCCATGTCCTGGATTGAGAACATGATGTAGCAAAACCTCATACAAACCTCAGTGGTTGTGTGGCATGAGTGAGAAACAAACCTTTGATGTTTTAATCTCCTGGGATTTAAGAGAGTTTGTTAGCACATCATAACTGAGTTTATCTTGAATAAAGTAAAGGAGAACCAGCAAGTGTTTGTGCATATGTGACCAGAAACACAGAACACACCCCCACCCAACTCAAACACTGTCTTTCTTTGCTCTCTCCCTTTCTCTCAATTACCTCATTTATACTGAATGATTAATTCATCCTTTTAGAAAATAGATTATAGGTACAGATTTGCTCTTATTTACTGAAGGAATGATCTAAAACAATAACTGGGGAGAAAATAACAAGAGAGAAAAGGACACAGACTGGTGGTCTCTTCTAAGATTGATGGGGATGTATTGTTTGGCAACACGTTACCTAAAAAATGTGAAGTGAGGACTGCTCTGAGCACAGACACACTTTTCCCCGAGCCGCAACTCTTGACACCATGACCCGTCTTCCTACTTTTTTTTTTCATCTTGCCCTTCCTCTTCTTGGATCCCTCCTAAACAGTGTAAAAGAAAACCCGTGGGACCCTAATTTCTCTGTCTTTGGAAATATGTACTTTCGAGGAACCAGCTGCCTGTCACTTCTCCTCTGGACCTCACATGGTTTTTCTAACTGAGAGGTTTACAGGTATTTTTAAGATACTGCTTTCCCATGACAAAGCCTGAAGTTTCTTCAACCAATAAGGCAAAACACAGCTACTCATCTTCCTAGTTTAAAAGTCAAAAACTGACATTTTATAGCATGTGAATGCCTTTATAGCATGTGTATAGCGTGTGGGGTGTTAATTATCCCAGATTATTATGCTCCTTCCTCCCAGGTCCCACTCATCTGCCTCTATACCTAGAAGGAGAATGCCATGTTACCATGGCCCCACTTTTCTTATTGTTAATTAATTAACCCTTTTGTCACCATTTGTTATTATTTGTTAAAAATATTATTAAAAAATTTAAAAGTGGAATAAAGGATGAAAAGAAAGATGTATTTATAGTTCAAGATAAGAACCAAAATATAAAGTAGCCCAGAGCTAGAATGAAATAGTTATACCTTAAAATCTTTGTCTCTTGCTAAATGTAGGCTAAAATTTGATTTTTCTAAAAAAAAAAACCTTTAAAGTTTTATAGTGTCTATAAGGTTAACCAAATTAGTTTAGGAAAAGAACAATGGTTTCCTATAGTGAGTCTGAAACAACATTACCCAGAGCTTCTTATATAAAGAAGACTATGTGAAGTAATGACAACATCTTCACTGTAAACATGTGACAGACTTTGCAGTGTTGTCTGGTCTAATTTCCTTCAGTATAGGATGATAGCATTGCATGGGATTTCACTTGGAAAAACAAGACATGGGTGGTGGGGTTGAATTGATGGTGCAATTGTGCTATCTAGGAACTCAGATCTTTAATTAGCTGGTGGATCCAAGGATGAATTTCAAACAGTCTTGAAGAAAATTATCAAACCTCCATGAATTGTTATTTAACTGATTCAGCTTTTGAAAGGTGTAGGACAGCAGTGAATTTGGGAATATCTTAACAAGACATGAAGTATTAATATTCTATGTGGCTACTTAAGTACAGAGCCACTCTGCTTAGTGCAAACAATAAGTGGAATAGAGTCAACTCAAAAGAAGTCTAAATGGCAAAAAAGGAAATAAATACAGGCACTCTTGGACAGTGACAGTGGCTATGGAAATTAGTACAATATTGTTGGTAGGCATTTTATTAACAGACAAACATACAAGGTCTGCCCAGAAGGTATCTAGCCATGTAATATGAAAAATAGAGATATTTAGCCCTGATTGGTGTGGTTTAGTGTATTGAGTGCTGGCCTGCAAACCAAAGGGTCACTGGTTCAATTCCCAGTCAGGGCACATGCCTGAGTTGAGGGCCAGGTCCCTAGTAGAGGGCATGTGAGAGGCAACCACACATTGATGTTTCTCTCCCTCTCTTTTTCCCTTCTTTCCCTTTTCTCTACAAATAAATAAATAAATAAATAAATAAATAAACACATACATACATACATACATAAATAAATTAAAAAGAGAGACATTTATTGCAGAAGATACAAGATACAAGAAACATTGTAAATAACACAAAGACTCCTTAGTGCCCTTAAAGCAGGCACCTTGGGAGCTCACACAGTTCCATTTTCCATAAGTTGCCCTGAATCTTATTAATGGTCTAAAATATCTTCTTTTTCAAGGGTGATTTTAGTTTGGGAAAAAGTCATAAGTCACAGGGTTCCAAATCTGGGCTGTAGGGGAGCTCAGTCACCTGGGTTATTTGATGTCTCACGAAAATACTGCGTGAGATGTGATGCATGAGCAGGTGCATTGTCATGATGAAGCTGTCAATTACCAGTTGCCCATATCTGTGGCTTCTGAATCATCTAAATAGTTTCTGCTGAAGAATACTCAAGCTTAAAGCAAACTTTAATGCAGAATGGTTGCTCTACTCATTCAGTCATTTTTAATGTGATGGCCACAATGTACACATGCTAACTCAACAGCATCTACTGCCCCTACTGACTAATACAGTGAAGTTGTTATTGTTCACATTTGCACATTCCAGTCCACTCTCCTTGCCTGCCAGTTTACATAAGTATTGTGCAAACCATTCTAGTTATATTAACAATGGCTGGACTTTTTTTCAGACAGATCTCATATATGTACCCTTTGATTCATCAATTCTACTTCTAGATTGTCTCCTGAGAAACTGTTTCATGATATATGCAAATATTACTGTATAATGATATTTGTCAGATTGTTGTGCAAATTAATGAGAAAATGAAAGCACTCTAAATGCCAGTGGAATTTCATTTGTTGAATTTAATTTATTCTGGAATGCTGTTCAAGAACTGAACTATTAGAGATGGGAGACATTCAAGAACTGAGGTTTGACTATATTGTGTTACCTGCATGCAATAGTATACTATTTCACTCTTTAAGATAATGTTTTTGACAAATATTTATGGGCATAGTCAGTATACATTAAACATTGATACATTTTATATAAAGCAGTTTACTAATGAAGTGTGGTTTCTTTTGTATGAAAAACAATACCGAAATACTATATACATATGTAATAGTTATTTTGCATATGAAACAAAGCTTTTCTTCTATGTACTTCTTTCCACTAAACACTTTGAATCTGCATTCCTTTTTCTTTTAACAATATCAGATTCCATGTATATAAAGCCACTTTCAGTTATTGCAGGTACTCTCAGTTTAAATCTGCAATCTCAAATCTAGGTTCACTGTTATCATTTGCCTCTTCAGTGTCAGCCTGAGGAATATGGAATGTGAAGTGAGAGTCTGCTCTAAGGGAGAACAACTTTCTACATAATGATTTGGCCATGGGCAGTGTCTTTGTTGAAGTCTTTGTTGCTCTGATTAATACCAGATGACAACGCTGCTGCCTGTGGGGTGGTCATCCAAATGCAGACACTTCAAATGTGTACATTGTCAGTTCTTCCATGCACAATCACTTGTATAGGGGGCAGTAGGGCAAGATGAGCTTGACCGGGGTAACTTCTTCAGTTTACACTTGTCCACACAGAAGCCATATGCCTCCAAGATATGACAAATTGTACAGGTGCCTGCTACCCCAATGATACCCATTTTGCCAGATTTCCCTCTCTTTTATGGTCATTTATTTGCCAATTTAAGCAAATCCACCACCTAAGTAGATATCCAAGAGAGAGTGTATGTCATTCCCCTCTTGTTGCAAGCATCCCTAATCTGCTTAATTAATTTTTCTGGGCTCTGTCCTCACTGACCTTGAAGAGGTAAGACCATGAACATCTCCATTAGAGGGAAAGCAAACAAATTCCTTTTAACTCTAAATGTAAACACATTATAAGACTGATGACCTCAGTGATTTCCCCCTTGTTCTTTTTACACAGACTCTGGAGGGAGGAATATGGGGAGGTTGGTTTGTCGTGCAGGGTCTGATTCTGTCATCACTTATAAGGACTGAGATAAGGTATCTAGTCCATGGCTTGCTTTTTATCTCATGTTGGGACCTTGGAGCCTCTTGATTTCAGTTTTGGGGTTTTAATGGAAAAAGTCCCAATCTTATACACAGTCTCTTTATCTTATAAATAAGTGCCACCTGTACACACTCCCAGAAAGAATTCTAAAAGGTTGTGCATCATTATCAACAATGTTTGCATAGGAAAATTATGGTTTTATAATTTTCTGCCTTCTTTATAAAAATCTTCCTCACATTTATAATAAAGGCTGTATGTAAACAATATTTTATTAAAAAAACAAATGTTAGACTTAATAGGCAAATGAATAAATAAGTTGTGGTATATCCATGCAATACAAAAGTATCAAGTAATGAAATGGAACAAACTACTCGTGCTAACAGCAATATGC
The DNA here is from genome assembly GCF_014824575.4 of Sturnira hondurensis. Taxonomy (NCBI): domain Eukaryota; kingdom Metazoa; phylum Chordata; class Mammalia; order Chiroptera; family Phyllostomidae; genus Sturnira; species Sturnira hondurensis. The sequence goes on from NW_028079095.1 coordinate 116,471, forward strand.
AGGAATCAAAAAAATATGCTGAGCAAAAGAATTTTGACACAAAAGAGTACATATGATTTCATTTGTTTGATGTTCAAGAACACATAAAGCTCATCTATAGTGATGAAAGTAAAATCTGTGACAATAGATTAGAGGGTGGGGAAAAACTACTAGGTTGGTCAAAAGCTCATTTTTTCTTATAATATGGCTCTAGTAGTGCTTACCTATCTTTAACTTCATTCAAAAGAATTTGTTAGATTGTATTGTGACAACTTTCATATCAGCATGCATTTAAAAATAAAAATTGGTGAATTTTTTGTAGCTATTTTTATATTGAGAAAAAACATGCAGCATTTTTGGCATATTATGCTTTATTTTTTTCAAGAAAGATAAAGATGCAACTGAAACACACATGGAACAAAATTTGTGCAGTGTACAGAGAAGGTGCTGTGATTGATCAAACATGTCAAAACTGGTTTGAAAAGTCTCTTGGTCCTATTGACTTTTTGGGCCAAATTATTCTTTGCTGTGGGGCTGTCTTATACATTGGAAGATGTTTAGCAGCACCCATAGACTCTGTTCTCTAGAAGCCAATAGGGGGAGATAGCTGACATATTCAAAGTATCCAAAATTAATAAAGTTATTGGTGAAAATGAAAAATGTGTCTTTTATTTTACTAAAAAAAAACCCTAAGTGGACATTTTGACCAACCCAAAAAGTGTAGTGGGGCACAAGGAAACTTTCTGGTTTCATAGAAATATCCTATTTCCTTACTGTGGTAGTGGTGAACTACCACTACCACTACAATTGTGGTAGACATTTTTGTAAACTCACTAAATTGTACATTTAAAATGGGTGCATTTCACTTTAAATAAGTTGTAATTAAGTAAATTTGATGTTTAGTAAAAGTTGTTTTACTGAATCAGTGAGCTATGAGAGCTATTAGGGAAACGTGAATCAGAAGTTCAATGAAATACTACTTCATACCCCATAGAAAGGCTATAATTTAAAAAAAGAAGAAAACAAATGTTGGGGAGAATGCAGAAAGTTGGAGTCCATTTTACATGGATGGTAAGAATGCAAAGTGGTGCAGTCATTATGAAAATAGTTTTGCTATTTCTTCAAAAAATAAATGTAAGATTATTATATAGCCCAGTAATTTCACTCCTGGTATCTATGCCAAAGCATTGAAAGCAGGTATTCCAACAAAAATTTGTACTCAAATGTTCGTAGCAGTACTATTTTCAATAGCTAAAAGATAGAAACAATCCAAATGCTTATCAACAGATAAGTAAATAAATAAAATGTAGTATATCCATGCAATGAAATATTATTCAGCCATAATATTTGAAGGAATGAAATCAGGAGAGGTACTACAATAAAAATAAACCTTGAAGACATTATGCTCTGTGAAAGAATTCAGACAAAAAAGGACCACATATTATATGAAATAGGCATAATAGAAAAATTTACATGAAATATTCAGTGTAAACAAATCCAGAGAGACAAAATATAGACTGATGGTTGCTAGCGGATTGGAGTACAGGAAAATGGGGAGTAACTGCTTAATGGGTATGAGATTTCTTTTGGGGGTTATAGAAAGATTCTAGTGCTAGTGAAGATAATTGGACAACTTTGTGAATGTACTTAATGCCACCAAATTATAGACTTTGAAATAATTAAAATGACCAGCCATGATGAAGGCATAGATAGATAAACTGTGACCTCTTGCACAATGAAAAGAAGGACAAAAATTTAAAAACAAAAAACAATCAGAACTGCCAGAAAATCAAACTGTATGAAAATCCAACAACCAAGGAGTTAAAGAAGAAACACTCCAACCCACCAATAGGAGGGGTGGAGACAGGCAGCTGGGGTGGAGAGGACTCGCAGCAAGGCGGCAGCTGGAGGATCAGGCAAGATGATGGCTGATAGAGTGGGCTGTTCCACTATGCCACATTTGCATGTGGACAAATCAGGAGGAACAACTAGGGAGCCAGACAGACCCTGCAACTCAGGGTTCCAGTGTGGGGAAATAAAGCCTCAAAACCTGTGACTGAAAAAACCTGTAAAATTAAGGCAGAAGGAGAACTCCAAGCCTTGCAGGAGAGTTCATTGGAGATACCCACAAGGTTTTAGAATGTCCACAAAACCATCCATCCAGGAATCAGCACCAGAAGGGCCCAATTTGCTTGTATGTAGTGGAGGAAGTGATTGAAAGTCCACCAAGAGCTGAGTAAGTGTCATTGTTCTCTCTCAGACCCCTCCCCCACATAAAGTGCCACAACACAGCATTGTGGGTTGCCCCTGGAGAATACCTAAGGCTCTGCCCATTACTATGAAACAAGCATGCCAAGACCAAAAAAAAAAAAAAAAAGGCCCAAATGAGAAAACAGATCAAAGCTCCAGAAAAAAATACAACTAAGTGATGAAGAGATAGTCGATCTATCAGACGCAGAGTTCAAAACATTGGTAATCAGGGTGCTCACTGAAATGGCTGGGTATGGTCACAAAACAGAAAAAAGTGAGGCTATGCAAAGTGAAATAAAAAATATATATACAGGGAACCAACAGTGATGGGAAGGAAATTGGAACTCAAATCAACAATTTGGACCAGAAAGAAAAAAATAAATATTCAACCAGAACAAAATGAAGAAACAAGAATTAAAAAAATGAGGAGAGGCTTAGGAATTCTGGGACAATTTTAAATGTTCCAGCATCCAAATCATAGGGGTGCCAGAAAAAAACGAAGATCAAGAAATTAACAACTTATTCAAAAAATTTGTCCTGGCTGGTGTAGCTCAGTGGATTGAGCGCGGGCCTGCGAACCACATGATCATGGTTTGATTCCCAGTCAGGGCACATGCCTGGGTTGCAGGCCAGTTCCCAGCAGGGGACACACAAGAGGCAACCATACATTGATATTTCTCTCCCTCTCTCCTTCCCTTCCCCTCTAAAGTTAAATAAATAAAATATTTTTAAAAAGTATTTAAAAAATTAATGGAAAATTCCCCCTGTCTGGCAAAGGAAATAGCCTTCCAGGAGATCCAGTAAGCTTGGAAAGTCTCCAAGAGTTGGACTCAAGGACACACACACCAAGCCACATCATAATTACATTACCCAAGATTAAAGATAAGGAGAGAATTTTAAAAGCAGCAAGTGAAAAGGAGAGAGTTACCTACAAATGAGTTCCCATAAGACTATCAGCTGATTTCTCAAAACAAATCTTGTAGGTGAAAAGAGACTGGAAAGAAGTATTCAAAGTCCTGAAAGGCAAGATTACTGTCACATACAAGATTGCACTATCTAGCAAAGCTATCATTTAGAATGGAAGGGCAGATAAAGTGCTTTCCAGATAAGGTCAAGTTCAAGGAGTTCATCGTCACCAAGCCCTTATTATACAAAATGTTAAAGGGACTTATCTAAGAAAAAGAAAATCAAAAGTATGAATAGCAGAATGACAATAAACTCATAACTATTGACAACTGAACCTAAAAAAAACAAAAATGAAAACAAACTAAACAGGCAACTAGAACAGAAACAGAATCACAGAAATGGAGATCACATGGAGTGTTATCAGTGGGGAGGGTGTGGGAGAGAGAATAAGGGAAGGGAATAAGAAGCATAAATGGTAGGTACAAAATAGATGGGGAGTTTAAGAATAGTGTAGGAAATGCTGAAGAGAAAGAACTTATATGTATGACCAATGGACATCAACTAAGAGGGGGAATGCTGGTGGGAGTGGAGGTGAATAAAGGGGGGATATGAGGCAACTATAATAGCATAATCATTAAAATATATTTTAAAATAGTTAAAATGAAAAAATTATGGCATGTGTATTTTACCACAATAAAAACAATCCTTGAACCAAATATTATGGTGGAACAATTAATGCCTCTTTTCTACTATTATCATGTGAAGAAATTTCCTGAGTTATCCTCCTGGTGTATCAATTTGTTTCAGTCCCTTTTTCCTTCTCCCTTTGGGATTGATCTGTCCGAGGGAAAATGTTCATCAGACTGGGCTGCCATGGTAGAAACCTGCTCTTGCCCATCACTGCCTGTGATGGGCCATGCCTACCTCATTCATATCTAAATCATGATATCCAGATTAGCTTATAAATATGAAAGAGGAATTTTAGCCTCATATGACTTCTTCATCTATCCATCTGAATTTTAAATTTAAGTTGGGTGGAAAGGGGGATTCCTTCCTACAAACTCTTTCTCTTGAAACCCCAACATACCCATAGTTTTAAACCACAATGCATGGCTGTGATTTTTTCATGTATGTGTAAGCAAACATTCACCTTAACTATTTTTAAAAGTTAAGCCAAAAAGTTGACAAATACAAATCTGTATTTGAAGAATGAGACTTATCAGTGTGGTGGCCAAGCTAAACTTGGAAATTTTGCTTTATATAATCAAATAGATTGCTCTACTCCATGTCATTTATTAATTATAACCTAGCTAAAATTAGAAAGACATTTAGAAAAAAAAAACATTTCAACCACTTTATCATTGCCGGTGTTTCTTCATTTACCTCTCCACATTCCTCTTTATTGTATGTTACACTTTTCTTCTTCTATTTTTTGAGGGTATGGCTTACAGGAGTTAGTATAAGACTATAAAGACATCTTGGGGAAGATGGCAATGGAGTAGGACAGAGCAGATTCCACTTTCTCCTTACACATGGGAGAAAAACCTGGCTGATCTATTGAGGAACAAAGCAAAGAGCCAATAGTACCCCCAGCATATATGAAAATAAGAGACCAAAAATTGTAGTGGACACTGAAAAACCAGAAAGTAAGGAGACTGCTGCAGGACAATTAGGTCCCAGGGACCAGCGTGGGGATCAGGGCAGCAGCAGCCCCAGGCTGAGTGCCCGTTGCTGACTCTGGGTCTACCACAAACTCTTTGGGAGGCATGGGCCTGCCACAGAGTCCTTGGAAGAGAGCCAGGTCAACTGCCCCTTCCTTCCCAAGCCAAGCAGGGTTTGTGCAGCACCAGGAGAAATGTGGTTGCTTGAAGTTGCAGAGAGGGGAATAAGGACAAAGAGGCAAACACACAAGGGCCAAGATCACCCATGGAGTCTGTGGTCGCTGGCTTGGGAGAGTTGAGAGTCGAAATGTCCAACTCTGACCCAAATAGTTACCAGTGTGGCTGTAAAATCAGGATGTACTGAGTGGCAGGCTTGAGCAGGAAGAATTTCTCAAAAAGTAAACTATTGGGGGGATTCTCCTGCAAAAGCCGCTCAGCTTACTCCCCACCCAGTCTGGCAGCGATCCAAGGCTGCATGGAAGTCCTTCCATTTCCCCACAGCACTGGGAAGAGTTCGTGCCCAAGCCATGGGTTCAGGCAACCTGGCCAGGCACACCCACGGCGATGACCTTGGGTGAAAGAGTGCTCTAAAGAAGACCTGGATCCCCCACATGGGGTGCAGGGAAGAGGTGCCAGACTAGATCTTGGGAGAGGGCCCACAAGACTAGTAAAGTACACAAGAAAGGCCACACCAATTTCTCCTCAGTTTGGTCTAGCCAACAAAACCAGAAAAATCAGTTTGGCCAGTTTGAAACCAACAAGAAGTGGTTTTTTTTCAAGTAATGTTTTACTTTTTTCATTTTTATTATTGTTTTATTTTTCAATACCTTTTCCCACTCTTTTCTTTTTTCTCGTCTTATTCCTCCTTCCTTTCTTTCCAATTTTATCTCTTCTTCCTCCCTTCTTCTGCCTTTTTTTTAATACCCACAACTGAGACAAAAAACCTGGAAATGTGAAAGGACCAGAGTTGGACCCAAAGAGGGGGCATCCAAACAGTAGAGACAGAGAGACAAATCTCATTTTGCTATTACAGAGAAACTACAAACAACTGCATATTTGATTATTAGTTTTTTATTATTCTTACATCTTTTATTGCAATAGTATTTTTGTATTTCTCTTCTTTCTTTATAGTCTTCTTTGCTTGGCTGGTTATATTGTACCATTTGACAGGTTTCCTCTGTTCTTTCTTCCACAGTGTATTGCTAAATTACTATCCTTCACGTCACTTGTGTTCCTTTAGCACACTTCTTAAAGTCCCATACTTACTATACATGTTATCCAGATCACATACATTTTGTCATATGATGGTTGCTCTAATATTATTGTAAATAATAGCTGTTCCAAACTATTATAAATACTTCACAACACCACTCCCAGCTCTTAGCCCACTTCACAGTTTCCTGAACTCTATCACTGTTGTGGTTAACTCTATTTGCTCACACACTATACCTATTTACTATCCTTTACTCTCACCTTACCTCAGAATCTGACCTCCCACAACCTCACTGCTTTCTAGATCCAACTTACAAGCCTCTCCTCCCCAACAAGAGTCTTATCTTCTTTTCATCCTTTCTTAAAAGTGGCTAGTTGGGTTGAAGATCACGGTTATCACTATACATAGACAAAGGATTTCCTAACACTTCTCTACTGGCTGCTACTGTAAATATCATAGAATACTCTTTTGCTGTCATAAACCATTTTGCCTTTCCAACCAACTGATCATAAAAAAGAGTAGGTGGAAATGGTAAACACCAGGATATCCACTGGAAGAGGAAACCCAACAACAAAGGAACCACCAACAGATAACAACACAAGAAGGTGAAGGAGGAGGTGGAAACCACACAAACCTCAACCCAGGACCTATCTGGAAATACAACTAAATAGTGGAGAAACTACCCAGTACAAACAACTAAACAAGAGCAAGAGAGAAGCCTCAAAACCTTGTACACACAGAGGAACTAGACTCAACACAACCTGCCCTCACCAGCATAAGAAATTAAAACAGGTGGGGACAGAGGGAGTATCAGTTAACCAGCTGGTGGGTAGAACCCACAAAAGAATGACCCCTAAATAATCAAAACCCAAAGAATAACACAGAGCCAACTTAAAGGAGAGCCCAAGACCTGTGAGCTTGGGTGATCAAGGAGACTACACAACTGAATCTCACAGGTATGACGTCACAGAAGTTCACACCATTAAGCCAGGAAGCCAGAAAAATCACATTAAGGAGCTAAGGCTAACAAGAAAAGTCTCATAAACAATGGAAAGACAAAGTAACAACCCCCAAATGAAAGGAAAGGGGGAAGCCTCAGAAAGAATGCTAGATGAAATAGAGACAAGTCAGCCATCAGATACTGAATTCAAAGCACTGGCTATCAGGAAGTTCAAAGAGCTCACAGTGAAGTACAAGAAACTACAGGAAAACTACAATGAACTCACTGCAAACTATATCAACATGAAAAAGGAAATAGAAACTATCAGGAGGGCCAAGAGAAAATGAAGAATACAACACAAAAGATATAGAAAAGCTGAATGAGTAAGAAAGCAGGGCCCACAGATATGCTGCCTACAAAAGACCCACCTCAGGACAAAAGACCTATATAGATTAAAAGTGAAGGGCTAAAAACAAATTTTCCAAGCAAACGGACAGGAAAAAGAAGCCGGGGTAGCAATACTCATATAAGACAAAATAGACTTCAAAAAAGGGTTATAAAGACAGACCTAGAAGGTCATTTCATGATACTCAAGGGAAGAATCCATCAAGAAGACATAAACATTGTAAATATACACACACGCAATATAGGAGCACCAAAATATATAAAGAAAATCTTAGTGGACTGCAGGAATGATATTGAGGACAACACAATTATAGTAGGAGATTTTAAAACCCCATTGTCAAAAATGGACAGATCTTCCAAACAAAATATTAAAAAAAGATATGTGGCATTGAATAATGCCCTAGATGAAATGGAATTAACTGATATAGAGAGAGCCTGTCATCCCAAAGAAGCTAAATACACATTCTTTTCAAATGTGGATGGAATATTTCCCAAGATAGTCCACATGATAGGACACAAAATAAGCATCACGAAATCAAGAAAATTGAAATTATGCCAAGCATTTTCTCCAACCACTAGGGACTGAAACTGGAAATCAACCCCAAGGGAATAAACCCAAAACACCCAAAACCATGGAGATTGAATAGCATGCTATTAAACAATGAATGGGTCAATAATGAAATTAGGGAAGAAATCAAAATATTTCTGGAAACAAATGAAAATGAACTCACAACAACCCAAAACTTATGGGAAACAGTGAAGGCGGTCCTGAGAGAGAAGTTTCTTGCAATACAGGCCTACCTAAAAATGATAGAAACATTTCAAACAAACAACCTAACCCTACATCTATAAGAACTCGAGGAACAACAACAAAGACAGCCCAGAGCAAGTAGAAGGAAGGAATAACCAAGACCAGAGGAAAATTAAATGATATAGAGACTAAAAGCACAATTCTAAGGATCAATGAATCCAGGAGCTAGTTTTTTTGAAAAGATAAACAAAATTGACAAGGCTTTTAGCAGTCTCATCAACAAAAGAAGAGAGAGGACCCAAATGAACACAATAAAAAACAAAAGGGAAGAGATAACAACTGACATCACAGAAATAAAGGATTGCAATAAATTACTATGACAAAAAGATATGCCAATAAATTTGAAAACCTAGGTGAAATGGACAAATTTCTAGAAAAATATAATCTTCCAAAACTCAATGAAGAAGAAGCAGAAAACATGAACAGACCAATAACAGCAGATGAAATTGAAGTAGTAATAAAAAAAAAAACTCCAGACACACAAAAGACCTGGATCAGATGGTTTCACAGGAGAATTCTGCAAAGCATTTAAGGAAGAGCTAACCCCTATTATTCACAAGCTATTCCAAAAAATCCAAAATGATGTTATACTCCAAAACTCTTTTTATGAACCAGCCTCATCCTAATTCCAAAACCAGATAGAGACACGACAAAGAAAGAAAACTTCAGGGCAATATCACTGATGAACATAGATGCTAAAATCCTCAACGAAATATTGGCAACTGCATCCAACAGTATATTAAAAACATTATACACCATGACCAAGTGGGATTTATCCCAGGAATGCAAGAATGGTTCAATATTCACAAATCAGTAAATGTAATACATTTCATAAACAAAAGCAAAGACAAAAATCACATGATCATATCAATAGATGCAGAAAGGTACAGCATTTGATAAGGTACAGCATCCATTTATGATAAAAACATGTTGCAAATTGGGAATAGAGGGAGCATTCCTCAAGATAATAAAGGACATATATGAGAGACCTACAGCCAACATCATACTCATCAGGCAAAAAATAAAATCTTTTACACTGAGATCAGTAACAAGATAAGGTTGTCCACTTTCACTATTTCTATTCAACATAGTATTGGAAGTTTTAGCTACAGAGATCAGACAAGAAAAGGAAACAAAAAGAATCCAAATTGGAAAGGAGGAAACAAAACTGTCACTCTTTGCAGATGGTATGGTAATGTACTTGGAAAATCCTATAGAATCCACAAAAAAACCACTCAATCTAATAAATAAAGTTGGCAAACCAGTAGGATACAAAGTCAATATCCAGAAATCAAAGGCAGTTTTGTATACCACCAATGAAACAGCAGAAACGGAAATCAAGAAAAAATCCCATTTGATATAGCAAAAAGAAAAATAAAATACCTAGGCATAAACCTAACAAAGGAGGTAAAAGACCTGTGTGCAGGAAACTACACAACACTGAAGAAAGAAATCAAATAAGACACAAACAAATGGAAACATGTATCATGTTCATGGATTGGAAGAATTAACATAATCAAAATGACTGTACTACCCCAAGCAATTTACAGATTCAGTGCAACACCTATTAAAATACCAATGACATATTTCACAGACATAGAACAAGCACTTCAAAAATTTATATGGAACCAGGAGTGAGGGGAGAGAATTTCAGGGAAAAGGGGGAAGGATTCACAGGAACAAGTATAAAGGAGACATGGACAAAAATTAAGGGGGGTAGAAATGGGAGGGAGGTGGAGAGTACTGGCAGGGTGGGCTGGGATGGGAGTAAAAGACAGGAAACAGTATTTGAACAATAACTAAATAAAAATAAAATAAATAAAATAAATTTTTATGGAACCATATATGACCCCGAAGAGCTGCTGCAATTACCCTGAATAGCTGCTGCAATTTTGAGAAAGAAGAACAAAGTAGGAGGGATCAGAATACCTGATTTCAAACTGTATTACAAGGCCACTGTAATCAAAATGTCCTGGCACTAGCATGAAAACAGGCACATAAACCAATGGAACAGAACAGAGAGCCCAGAAATTAACCCAAGCCTCCATGGTTAATTAATATTCGACAAAGGTTGCAGCAACATAAAGTGAAGTAAAAGTACCCTCGTCAACAAATGTTGTTGTTAGAACTGAACAGCTACCTGGAGAAAAAAGAAACTCAAGCACTAACTTACACCATACACCAAAGTAAATTCAAGTTGGATAAAAGACTTAAATATAAGCCATGACACCATTAAAGTCCTACAGGAGAACATTGGCAGGAAAATCTCAGAGATTTCATGCAGCAACATTTTCAGTGATATGTCCTCTAGAGCAAGGGAGATAAAGGAAAGAATAAACAAATGGGATCTCATCAAAATTAAAAGATTTAAGAAAACAATATTAAAATAAAAAAAAAAACAACTATATGGGAAAACATATTTGCCAATGATACCTCAGACAAGGGTTTAATCTTCAAAATATACAAAGAACTTACATGACTCCACTTTAAGAACACAAGCAACCCAGGGTGGGCAAAGGGCTTGAATAGACATTTCTCCCAGGGGGACATACAGAGGATCCAGAGACACGTGAAAAGATGCTCAATATCACTAGCTATCAGAGAGATGCAAATTAAAACCACAATGAAATACTACTTTACATGGCTGAGAATGGCCATCATAAACAAAGCAACAAACAAGTGTTGGAGAGGTTGTGGAGAAAAGTGAACCCTAGTAAATCCCACCCTGTTGGTGGAATTGCAGACTGGTAGAATCACTATGGAAATCTGTATGGAATTTTCTAAGAAAACTAAGAATGGATCTGCCTTTTGACCCAGTAATTCCATTGCTAGGATTATACCCTAAGAGCCCTGAAACACCAATCCAAAAGAACCTATGCACCCCAATGTTCAAGGCAGTACAATTTAGAATAGCCAAGAGTTGGAAACCAATCTAGGTGCCCAGCAGTAAATGAATGCATCAAAAAACTATGGTACATTTACACAATGGAATTCTATGCAGCAGAAAGAAAGAAGGAGCTCCTACCTTTTTCAACAGCATGGATGAAACTGGAAAGCATTATGCTGAGTGAAATAAGCCAGGCGGTGAAAGACAAATACCATATGATCTCACCTTTAACAGGAACCTAAACAACAAAACAAACAAGCAAGCAAAATATAACCAAAGACGCTGAAATAGAGAACAGGCTGACAGTGACCAGAGGAGAGAGGGGAAGGAATTTCAGGGGAAAGGGGAAGGGGTTTACAGGAACAAGTGTAAAGGACACATGGACAACAACTATGGGAGGTGGGAATGGGTGGGAGGGAGGGAGGGGGCATGGGGGGATGGGCTGGGACTGGGGTAAAAGACAGAAAACTGTACTTGAAAAACAATTAAAAGAAATAAATTTTAAAAAAGACTATAAAGACAAAATACTACTTAAAATTAAAAATAAATTTTCAATAAATAAAGAATTATAGTATCATATTTTTCTCATTTTATATTTTAAAAACTTGTTATGTAATTTTCAATGTATTTCAACACAAAAACACCCTATTGTTATAAAACTGCTATCTAATTGGATCCTTTAAAAATTCTGAGTTGCACATCAAAGGGGATACAAAAACTTGAGAAAAAGTCTGGTATTGTAAAGAAGAGCCAAAGAGTTTTTAAAATGAAAATATAAGAAGGTTTTTTTAAAAAGTCTGATTAGCAATAAAATAAATATTTTTAGACATTTAAAGGGCTTTTACTGAGGCAATAATGTGTCATGATATTTGCCTTTTTGCTCATCATAGTTGAATTTTCTTCTAGAAAAGGAATGGCTTCCTTACACTGAAAATTGCTACATAATTACTAGATATCAGCAGTTTTTAACGAGCCTAGAGAGTTTGAACACAGAAGGTGAAGAAGGATGTTCTCTCTCCAACAGCTTGGTGCAGGCTGTGAAAGCATGCATGGAGGTGTGGTTTTGCTTCTTTCTATGTTCAATTCTGTTAGAATGTCACCAGCTGGTAAAGGACTATAGAGCCGGTTGGAAGGAGTGGGTGAGAAGGCAGCCTAAGTGCCCCCAGAAGATTTTATTCTTTTTTTTATTGTAATAACAACACTGCTTGCTATGACCTTTACTCCCACAAATTTTTAGAAATCCTTTCAGTAATACACATGATCTCCAATTTTATCATCTATATTGATCTTGCCCTCTTTCTGAGATAAAGAATCTTGAAAGGGCCAAGACTATAGCTTCAAAGAGGAAGGAATGTGACCCCATGTTACTGCTGTAAAGTCAGTATGGGTGAAAAATATCAATGAAAAATGAGCTATACACATTGTTGCCCATCAGGTTAGCATATTTTACATTAAATATTATAAGGTGAATACCTAGATCTGACCAAAAGTGGAAAACTCAAGTGTATATGGTTAGGAAAGACAGATCTGCACATGGTAGAGTAGATAGATTCTGTGTTCACCTCCTCCCATGACCACATCAAAATTACACCTGAATTTAGAAGCATCTCTCAGAAACACTTGAAGAGTAGCTGAATATAAGTCCTATTAATTAAGGATGTAAAGATGAAGCCACATTGAGAGTGGTAGGAGGAGCAGAGTGGAATTGAATGGGCAGTACTCACCCCTATGGTGTAGTAATTAAGAATGAGGAGATAGACTCCCGGCCAAGATGGAGGTATAGGTGGAAACACTGTACCTCCTGGCACAACCAAGTTTAAAGACAACAAAGTTAGTAACAAAAATTCAAACAAAGCACAGAAAATTGAACTGTACAGAAGTTCAACAACAACGAACCATTTAGCCAGACTGGTAAGAGGGGCAGAGTCAGAGAGTCAGCAGCTGTCTGAGTGGGGCTGTGCAAGAAAAAGTGGCTGGACCAACCCAGGCATGGGCTGTGGTTGGCAGATCCCAGGTATGGAGTGGCAACCAGCAAACCCAGTGAGGGCACAAGGCAGCTGCAGACCACAGTCACATATTCACACTCGGATAAACCAGGCAAAGGAGCGAGCAGTGAGATAGATTGCACAACCCAGGGCCCCAGTGCCTAGAAGCACCGATTGGAAAAACTTTTGGGATTGAGGTACCGGGAGAAGCTCCCAGGCTCACAGAGAGTTTGTTGGAGAGACCCACAGGGTACTGGAGGGTGCACAGGCCCACACACCCAGGAGCCAGCCAGCACCACAGGAACTCGGTTTGCTTGCAGGAAGCAGCAGAGGGGACCAAAATTCAAGAGAGAGTGGAACAAACGTCATTGCCCCTCTCTTACCACACCCCCACATACAGCGACTGGGTTGACCCGCCCTAGTGAACACCTAAGGCTCCGCCCCTCATACCAGCAGGCTCAAATAGACCAAAATATTATGGCTCAAGGAGAACAGCTCAAACCTCAGAGCCAGTACTTCTAAGTGACCAAGAGATAGCCAACCTATCAGATGCACAGCTCAAAACACTGGTAATCGGGATGCTCACAGAACTGATTGATTTTAGTCACAAATTAGAGGAACAAATGAAGGCTAAACTAATTGAAATAAAGGGAAATGCACAGGAAACCAATAGTGATGGGAAGGAAACTGGGACTCAAATCAATAGAGTGGACCAGAAGGAAGGAAAAATGACTAAACAGAAAAGAATGAAGAAGCAAGAACTCTAAAAAATGAGGTGAGGCTTAGGAACCTCCAAGACATCTTTAAATGTTCCAACATCCAAATTGCAGGGGTACCGGAAGGGGGAGAGAAAGAGAACGTGGAAAACTTATTTGCACAAATAATAAAAGAGAACTTCCCCAGTCTGGCAAAGGAAATAGACTTCCAGTAAATCTAGGAAGCTTAAAGAGTCCCAAAGAAGTTGGACCCAAGGAGAAACACACCAAGGCACATCATAATTACTTTAGCCAAGATTAAAATGAAGGAGAGAATTCTAGAAGCAGCAAGACATAAGGGGACAGTCACCTACAAAGGAGTTCCCATCAGACTGTCAGAGGATTTCTCAAAAGAAACCTTACAGGCAAGAAGAGGCTGGAAAGAAGTATTCCAAACCATGAAATCCAAAGACCTACATCCAAGATTGCTCTATCCAACAAAGCTTTCACTTAGAATAGAAGGACAGATAAAGTGCTTCTCAGATAAGGTCAAATTCAAGAAGTTCATCATCACCAAGCCCTTATTATATGAAATGTTAAAGGGACTTATCTAAGAAAAAGAAGATAAAAAATAGGAACAGTGAAAGGACAGCAAACTCACAGTTATTAACAACCACACCTAAAAAAAAGCAAACTAAGAGGACAGCTAGATCAGGAATGGAACCATAGAAATGGAGATCACATGGAGGGTTAGCAACAGGGAAGTGGGAGGAGGAGATGAGGGGAGAAGGTACAGGGAATAAGTAGCATAGATGGTAGGCAGAAAATAGACAAGGGGAGGGCAAGAATAGTATGGGAAATACAGAATCTAAAGAACTTGTGACACATAGACATAAACTAAAGGGGGGAAATGGTGGGGGAGGGGTGTGCAGGGTGGAGGGGAATGAAGGGGGGGAATGGGACAACTGTAATGGCATCATCAATAAAATATATTAAAAATAGAATCAGGAGATATTTATTGACTGTGGAGATTCCCTTTTGTTGGGAACTGCTCTGCCTGGATTCAGGGATTGTAACTGCCTCCCATGGCTAAGACTGAGTAAGCAACCTCCAGAATGCAAGTCACAAAGAGACAAAGCTTGTCTCTGGTAGCAAATGCTGCCTCAGCTTACCTCCTTGGCCCCAAAGCAGGGTCGATAGTCAATGACAGGTATGACTCCTTAGAGAGAGGGGCAACCTAAGCCAAACACAATCACTTGGGAGGCCATGATGGAAGGACTCGGGGGGCTGGGACAAAGAGGGAGCAATGTACTCTCGCCACCCTGGCTATTCTGACATAGCCCAAGTCCCCATTTCCATCTGGGAGAAGAATTCCCTGGCTCTAATCCACTTAAGCCTAAAAACCTAGGATGGGGAAGGTGGTGCAGCCTTGTGCCCCAGGTGATCAGGCCTAAGGAAGAATATGTAAAATCCTGTGAAACCTGCTTTATTTAGTTAGAATGCTCTCATTCAAATGATAAGGGTCCACGCAAGAAGTTTGTTCCTCAAAGTTTTATGACTCTTTAGCTATCTGACCCTGGCTGAGAATAAGCCCTTACAGTTTTTTGAATGCTACTACTGTTTGATCCTACCTGTATTCTTATGCAAATGAACTCAGTAAAAGCCCTTTGAGCAGGGGTCACTTGGTCCTTCCCTTTGAGGGACTGGATACCTTTCCTCCCGAAGCAGATCATGACTTGGTAGTTTCACTTTCATCCGTGGTGGATGAAGGGACTTTGCGGGCAGAGTTGCCTCCACACCCTCTGAGGACTGAGGGGTCCTAGCCCCATATGAGGCTCCCAGCAGAAAACCTCAGTGCTGGGAAGAGCACTATCTATAACATATGGTTGTAAAAAACAGTGGGGGTTGCAACTGAGTGAAACAAAGGGCTGCAGGAGTTTTAGGTGTTCCTCTTGAGGGGACCATGCAAGGGCTTGCTGCTCTCAAATTCTCTTGCTCCAGGCCTCAGGGCAGAAGTAGCATCTTGAACAGTGCCAGGAGTAGCAGCTTAAACAGTGCCAGGGACATGCAGTGAGGAAGCAAATTGACTAGCTTCAGGGTGAGGTCTGGAGGGACAAGGATTAGGGCAGTTCTTTCTGGGGACATAAGCACTGGCTGAGCCCTCCAACCACAGAGTCAGCACCACACCTATGTGTCCATTATCCCAGCTAATATTGTTCACCCAGCCTTGGCGATCACTTGAAACCCCACTCCACCCAACTCTCACACCCTGTCCAAACCTCTTTTAGCTTTTTAACTGCTTGAGCAGCCTGCCTCAGGTCATGTTGTGGAATTTCCTAAAATCTCTAAAAAGTCTACAAACCACCAAACAGCAGAGTCTGGCTTTGGCATGTCTCATAATTTCTCCTGAGCAACCCCCAAGCCCAGCAACCAGTATTAACTTGCATGGTAATTTCCATCGGGTGACTCCAAGCCTGACATAAGTGGTGGCCAGGCTTGACCTGTAATGTAGCTTCAACTAAATGCCCAAATGCAGAAGTGGTGGCTGGCCTCAATTCACAGTGTAGTGCACACCACAATGTCCCAATCTGGACATTAGCTGCAGCCAGCCTCAGTTTGCAGCATAGTCTTTCCCCAAGCAGCTACAAGCACAGCACAAGTGGCAACCAATCAAAAATCACTTTGACTTTGTAGCTTCTACCAAGCAACCACAAACCTGGCACAAGCAGAAGCTGACTTTATCCCACAATGGAACCCCTCTGTAGAGGCTCCAGAAATAATAAATATGGTGGCCAGCTTCAGAGCATACCAGAGATCCACCCAACCAGCTCCACAAACAACACACACCCAAAGAGTAGACTTAGTTAGCACCAGAGCCCTATTAAAGTGAGTTCTACTCTGTAGGATCAGCTCCCACACAACAGCTTATCTATTCTAGTCATTACCAGCCCTCATAGCCAGCCAGCCTGAGGGTCAATCCTGTCCACTGACATGCCAACAGCCATCAAGGCTCAATGACAACAAAAAGGCACGCAGAACCCACATAAAAAATACTCCTGGAGCACCTTGCTCAGGTGACCATGGAGACAGCACTTCTGAGACTCACAAGGTGTTTTCTACATAAGGCTAGTCTGTCAATACTGGGATACAACTCTACCTAATATGTAGAAACAAACACATGGAGTCAGCCAAAATGAGAAGAAAAAGAAACATGTCCTAAACAAAAGAACAGGTTGGGAAAGACATACTTTGTTCCTGTGCAAATTAATTTAGTTTTTCTTTAAATCAAAATTTCTACTAAAATTAGTAATAACTATATTCTTCTGCATAGGCATTTTCTTTCTAGGTATCTAGTTCAGAGAAGAATTCACATGTTTATAAAATAGCATTCATTAAAACATTTTCTGTCACTGTGACTAATTAATAGCAACCTTAACAAAATGGAATAGCTAACTTATCTGTGGAATAGTCATACCATGAAATACTATACAGTGATTATTAAGAAGAAAGTAGAGTTTTATATTTACACATAGAACACGTCTTAGATATCATACTAAATGAAAAAGCAAGCTTCAAAAAGAACCATAGAATATAATTCTATTTGTATAAATAACAAAACATAAAATCCAACTATTTAGAGAATGACATACACACATACATATGTGTTTAAAAGCTTCCTATGTTCCAGTTCCTGTACTAATATCTTTATATGTAGTTTCATTAAAATCCATAATAGTTTTATAAAGTATACAATATTAATATCCACATTGAAAATGAGAAAACTGAGGCACATTGGTTAAGTAACATGCCCAAGAGTCACTGTGTAAACATATGAAAATATACAAAAAAAGTCCAAGAAGGATGAACAGGAAATGATAATGGGGTTGTCTGCTATTAAAATAATAATAGCAATTATGTATATATCTTACTCAGCTCTGACTTCTGTATGGCTTAAACAAAATTTTATTTCTTACAATTCTGGAAGGTGGAAAGTCAAAGGTAAAGGTACTACAGATTTGGTGTCTAGTGAAAGCTCTCTTCCTGCCTTCTAGACAGCCACTTTCCTGCTGTGTGTTCACATGTCTTGGTGTGTGAGTGTGGACAGAAAGAAGGCTTTTGTCTTTTTATAAGTGCACTAATTTCAATTTACAAGCTTCACCTTAAGGATCTCATCCAAATTTAACTGCCTACCAATGGCCCCACCTCCAAATATCACCACATTGGGGGTTAGAGCTTCAACATATGAATTTTGAAGGGAGACACAAACATTCATCCATAGCAAAGTACATGTGTGTATATGTACTTTGTGTGTATATATGTATATATATAAAGTAAAAAATAATTAAAATAGGAAGGAAAAAGTAAAAAAAAGAACCTCACTATTTTTTCTTCTTTTTAAACCTTAATCAAGTCAGTGAAAAATTGTCTATTGACCTGAAATCTGCTCTTTGATTCATGTATTCGTAATGTTATCCTGCCTCTCTGGAGGAATCTCTTGACCACTTATTTGTAAGTCTTGCTTTCTCAAGCACACACTAGCCTTAGTGAAGATGAATAGTTCAGAATTATCTAACTGTCACATGGTAAGGCAAATATCACTGGCATTCCCTAATACTCAGATCCTAAGAGGTAGGGAGTTCCAACACGAGGGAATAATCCCATTTATTTGGTATTTTCAGGCCCCACCTTGCAGAGTCACTGAGACTTCTGAAAGTCTCCTCATTTCTTTGGTAGCTTCCCGGGGAGTTCAAAAAAGATTCCATTTTCATGGCAGTTTGTGAATACCTATCTGGACAAATCCATGCTATTCTCCATTCCATGACCTTCCCAGTTCAACACTCATCTAGTTGCTATCATTGGTACCAAGCCTACCAGAATGTCTTCTTAACAAAATAATCCTTTCTGCAACCGGTGTTGACATTATAAACTCATTTAGTGTGTACACACAGGGTCTTCAAAGGGAATTGCAGCAATTCATATTGTAATAGGCTTGCCCTGGACCATATTGTGTTAAATTCTCTTCAGGACAGTCAGAGGACATTTTATAAAAAGTAACTCGTCATTCCTTTATGGTCACCTTCAATGGATCCAAAGATAGTGTCTAGAAACTCTGGGGTTCTCTCTCTTAACTTGAGCTATGCTCTGCCTACTTGGATATTACACTCCAAAGTTAAGAGAAGACCATTATACTCCTTTTAATCTGAAATATGTACTTTATTGTGCAAGAACCTACCCTTAATTTATTTTTATTAATTCTCCAAGAAGGCCTTTTGGGCCATGTACAGACATTACTCACAATACTGTAATTTGAATGTTTCCTGAGTTGAATATGCAGGTTAGGATTCTGCTCTTCCTTGTCCCCAGGTACTTATAAAATACTTTTCTAGTGATAAAGTTGAGGAACCAGCAAAACATCTGAAATGTGTATGCTTGTAAGCTCTTAAAAGGTTAAATGATTTGGCATGCACTTGTTTATTATACAAATGTTTGTTTACTGGAACATAAGTTTTTAAATATTCTTGTATCTACCTCTCTCTGAATAGTTTGATTTTACATATTGTTATTTACACAAATGGAATGATGGTCTATGCATCTTTTTGAAACTTGCTTTTTCATTTAGTTAGTCTTGACTGAAATAAAATATGGAAACACATATATTGATACAAGTATTCCATTAAGAAAAAAAACATTTTGCTTTTCTCTCTTATTGTATTTTCACACCTTGGGTATTTTTTGATATGAGTGTATATGCCTATATACCACTCCAAAATTAACATTGGTTGGAGCTTTTCTTTCTAACTCTGAGGAAATCCTGGAGGGAAGACGAGGTAAAATGTGGAAGATATTTTCTAGTTTGTTTTTAATTGGTTATGCTATTACAGTTGTTCCTGCTTTGTCTCCTTTCCCCATCTTTACCAAGCTCCACCCTCTCCCCTCCCCAAGCCAATCCCCATATTGTTGTCCCTGTCCATGGGTTGTGTATAAATGTTATTTGATTAATCCCTCACCATCTTTCAACCCTTCCCCTGTACCTGTCTCCTTTCCAGCAGCTGTCAGTCTGTTTTGTGTATCTAGGTTTCTGTTACTATTTTGTTTGTTAGTTTATTGTGTTCATTAGATTTCACAAATAAGTGATATTATGCGGTGTTTTTCTTTCATGGACTGGCTTAATTCACTTAGCATACTTTTCTCCAGGTCCATCATACTGTTGCAAAATGGAAGAGATTCTTTTTTACTGCTGCATACTATTCCATTGTGAAACATACCACAATTTTTTTATTCACTCATCTACTGATGGGCATTTAGGCTGTTTCCAAAATTTGGTTATTATGAATAACAATGCTATGAATACAGGGGCATATATATTCTTTTGAATTGGTGTTTTGGGATTCTTAGAATATATTCTCAGAATGGTATCAATCACTGGGTCAAAGGTAGATTCATTTTTAACTTTTTGAGGAAGCTCCATAAAGTTTTCAAGAGTGGCTGCACAAGTCTGCATTCCAATCAACAGTGCACAAGAGTTCCCCTTTCTCCACATCTGTGATAGCCAGCATTTATTGTTTGTTGATTTATTGGCGGTAGCCATTCTGGGAGGTATGAGGGGATACCTCATTGTGGTATCACTTCTCTTCTTTGGAGAAGTGTCTATTTGGGTCCTTTGCCCATTTTTAAATTGGATTGTTTGTCTTCCTGGTATTGAGTTGTGTAAGTTTTTTATATATTTTGGAAATTAACCCTTTATCAGATGTATCATTGCCAAATGTATTTGCTATCTTTTTGTTTCTGTGTGCTGTAATTTAATGATTTCTTTACATCTGTTTTCCAGTTTAGCAATTCTTAATTTTTAAAGAATTTTGTGCAATAAATTTATGCACTGTCTTATAATTCCAATAAATGCCATAAA
The DNA here is from genome assembly GCF_014824575.4 of Sturnira hondurensis. NCBI lineage: Eukaryota > Metazoa > Chordata > Mammalia > Chiroptera > Phyllostomidae > Sturnira > Sturnira hondurensis. The sequence continues at coordinate 137,110 of NW_028079095.1, forward strand.
CATTTAAATTCCTTGGTGTTGTGGACTATTTCTGTCAAGTTTTACACCTGAACTTTTCCTTTCACTTATGGGTTTGGTTGATCTTTTTTACAAAATTAGTTAATTAATTAATTAATTAATTAATTACTTCTTTATTTAATTCTTGGTCAAGTATAGTTTTCTTTTGGTTGATCTTAATCTGTGGAAAACTTGAACACTTAAATTGAGGATTCTTACTTCCTGAGAGGATTTGTACTTCATTCATCCGGGCACTACTACTCTGGGATGACTTTCATCACCTCCTGTGGGTTCTAGATTTCATAAAAGCACTTGAGAGCCAAAGGCTAATTTTCATATCAGGGTGTTTTGTTGTTTTGTTTTCTTTTTATAGGTATCTTTGAAATATGTCAGCTCCACAATGCCAGTGTAGCAATGAAAATGTAGCAAGAACATCATTTAGAGTTCCTGTTCTCTGTATGGTAGGTGGTAGAAATCTCTGCTTTATTTCAGTTTATATTGTGCCATATTTGTTTAATAAAGTAAAGGACCAGGTACTAAATAAGAACAATTAGATTCTTTAATTGATTTTTGTAAACCAAAATCATTTAACAACAGGAATAAAAAGAATTGTATCCAGAGACTGACATTAAACTAATTTCTCTATGAACATTCCTTTAATGTAGTCACAGAACCAAGGCTAGAGTCATTTTCTGAAGCAGGAGCTAAAGTGTGTGCTTGGAGATGTGTCTCCATAGGTTTAATAGTACTCCATCCTATTTATTTGCATTAAGAGCTGCATTTTTAAAGAGGGTAAAATCTTCACTATAAATAAAATAAATCCCATACATAAAATTATTTAATCCATTGATTAATAAAGGGACCTAAAAGATTTTGCAACCTCTCTAAGAAAATAACTGGAGAATGTGAAAGATATACTATCCTATCTTCTGCCATTCACTCTTGGTACTATGACTCAGCATCACTCTTTAACATAAATAATCCTGCCCAGTCTGACATGATTCTTTGTACCACTGAGATGCCATTGTTGGTTTTTTAGTCATTGTTCATTGTGTAGTGACAGTATGGAAGGGAGAAGAGGTCCTGGATCTTGGTGGTGTGCAGTTTGTCAAACACAGTACAAATGTAGATCAGTATCTAAATGGGCCACAGTGATTTTTTGTGTTTTTTTTTAATTTAAAATTATATATTTTTAAAATATAAATTTTACCACTTCTTATAAAATAAATGTATCCTTTTATGGAGGAGGAGCAATTATTCCTTAAAAAGTTACTGAGTGTATTTATTTACATTTAGCATAGGTTTCAAACACATAAACAGGCAGGCACCCTTTAACAACAGGGATAGATCTTGAGAAATGCATTGCTAGGTGGTTTCGTTGTTGTATGAACATCATAGAGTGCATTTTCACAAACTTAAATAGTATAACCTACTACACACCCAGGCTATATGGCACAGCTTATTGCCCTAGGCTACAAGACCATATAGCATGTCATGGTACAAAACAACATGATATTAAATCAAGCACAAGAGAAAATGATGCAATCAAGAGACTCAGTAAACTCTGCTGCTGGCATAACACAATATACTGTTTTACAGCAAACTTTTTTTTATAAGTAGAAAGAATGCAATGTAAAATAATGATAAAAAGTATAGTAGAGTAAATACATAAGTCAGTAACACAGTCATTTATTATCATTATCAAGTACTATGTATCACTAGCCAATAGGAATTTTTTATCCTCATTGTATTCTTATGAAACTACCCCAATACATGCAGCCCACTGTTGACTAAATCAATAACACTAGTAACACATGTAACAGGAAGGGATGAATACTGCCTTAAGACTCATTCCTACTGGAATGTCCTGATTATTAACATAATTTTTAAGCAATAACATCTTGCTATTAACCACTTTTAAAAGACATGCTTAATTAAATTTTTTAGAATTGAAGAGAATCTCAAAATGTATTGAATATTAGGGAAGGGATGAAAAAATCAAATTTACAACAGATAAGTCTTTTTATTATGTCATACTAGCAGAAACTGGGCATAATGGAGTACATTTTGCATGTTTTTTTTGTTTATTTGTTTTTTGCATTGTATAATAATAAAACATTTTTATTATTGTTCAGCTACAGTTGTCCCCAATTTTACCCCTTACTCTCCCCTGCCCTACCTACCCCCAACTCCCACATTTATCCCCCCTCCAGTAATGACCACTCTACACCCTTCAAACTTTGCTCCAAAAGAAATATTTGTCAAAGAACAATGAGAATTCTAGCTTTCTAATAAAGGGCAGTGTTTAGCCTGTTTCTAAACAGATATTCTGGATGTAGATCAGTATTCTGGGGAAGTGGCTGTGTGAATCTAAGTTGCAGCAAGTTGGATGACTAGAACATTTCTCTCCTAATGACATCTTCAGTAACTAGGAGTTCTATTGGTTGCATCATTTTACTTATAAATCTATCTGGATATGTATGATTTATCAAAATCAGTCTCCAATTTTCTCAATTTTAAGTTGGTGTTTTTTGTAAGAATAAAGTACTTAGATAAAATTGATGTTTGTATCTGAGTTAAGTACTTTCATCCTAAATGAAATTTCAGTATGTGCTCTTCAGGAATCACAGTCAATAGCAGAAAATTCCTGATTTCATTTAAAAACCTTGTTAATGTTTCTCTCATTCGTTCAAAAGATTTAGGGAAGCAAATCTTAAGATGATAATGGCTCTCACATGTTATTTATAGTTCCCTTATTTATATCTCATCTCATGTCATAACTGAATTTGTTTTCCTTTTCTGGTGTGTTTCCCCCCTCCTAGTTCTGTATTGCCCTCATTCTGATTGCCAGTGCTTTATTTTCTCACCAGTACCCTCCAATGAAAGGACACTTTAACAGTTTCCTCTGAGTAACTGTTCTGTCCATAGCCCCCTAGAGACCTTCTTCATGTTCTCTGCAGATAACCTTTTCTTTACTTCAGAAATTCTGTAAACCTTCAAAAGAACTCTTGGGAACATCTGTTTTTAAGGTCATTATTTACTAATTGATATCTATCTTCTCCACTATGTACGGAATATGTTTTATGGTCATGTTTGCAATCTCCTGATCATCTTGGCAATAAGAACGATAGCCTCTCAACAGTCTTTAAGCTGCACATTTCCTATTATAAGAGGAGAAATATTAAATAGATAAATTCTTTGCTTTTATGGCTTTACTATGTTTATCACTTGGCTGTTTATTGAAAATAACAATTGTGTGCCGACTATGTGTTAAGCGCTGTTGGAGCTACCTGGGATGAAAAATGGAGATGACACCACCCTTGGCTGCTGGGAGCTCCTGGTCTACTGGATGCTATAAACACATAGATAAATGTAACATAGTGAGAATTACTAAGAGAGTTAGAAGAGAGTCTCTAACACCAAAATTACCTTCTATTAAGAGAGTGGGGGTAACAGAGGAGCACAGGAGGGAGAAGAGAATCATGTATTTATCCCTCAGGATGTTTGAGCAGTGTTTTGAAGATAGAATAGAAGTTCTCCAGGAAAGGCACACAGATAGGGGGCTGTGCAGATAGGGAGGAAAATGCAAGGAAGAAAAAACCAGCAAGGAAGCATGGAGAACCATTACACTTTGAGAGAAAGCCACTCTTGGCTGTTGTAGGGGCAGTGCCTTGGGATATAAGTGGGGGGTTGAGGGTGAACATGTATACAGAGCTCAGAGAGCAAAAATCTTTATATGTAATGTTACTCTATTTCCATTTATTCTTCAGGTAATGATACAATGTTGAAGACTAATATTAAAGTCTCAATTGACTTGAAGTCTAAAAGAAGTTGGTAGGTTTATTATAGGAAATAGATTACCAGCATAGAAAAAACATTTAAGTAGCCAACTTAAGAAATTAAAGGTCAATGAGAGTGAAGGTGAGAGTGTAAATTAATAAGAACAGGAATCCCACAAAGACTTGTTGAGCCCAATCAGCCAAACTTTGTGCAACTGAAGAAGGCCAAGTGGAGTCTGGAGAGAAAGAAATTAGGAGTGTTGAGGAAGGAGCAGAGAAGAGCTAAGTGTCATTGACAAAGTTTTGACTTGGGGCATCTGTGTAAATTTCAGTACTATAAACCAAGATGTGATTCTGAAGAAGAAAAAAGATGGGTGGTGGCAGGGTAGGGACTTAGTTCCATTTTGAACATATCACATTATGAGTTTCTGGATGGTTATCAGAGTAGACTTGGACTCAAGAGAGAACAGTGAAGGGAAAAAAAGGAAGAGAGAATTAGTTTTGTTTTAGGTGCTAAGATCTGTGCTACATACTCAGAGTTCAGTGAAAAGGGATGTTAACAATTTAGTAAATGTGTTGCCACTCAGAGTTCTAGTAACTCCTTTTACTAGAGATCCAATCCTCTTGGTTTGTGGTGGGCCCTCTGATTACAGAGAAGCAATGCAAAAATTATTCTATGATTCTTGGTGAATTTTCATGTCATTATGAATATATATATAGATGCTGTAACCTGAGATGTCAATTGGTCTGTTTAATCATGTAAATTGGATAGATCCAGTGTTGAACTATGGCTTTCAAATTAGAGTCAGGTTTTCCATAATTCCAATTTGGACTGAACCATTGGTATTTCCCACAGGGTATTTTTAAAAGACTGACACATCCAGACATTAGCAAATTCACAATGGACAATTATGGGACATGGGAAGCAAATGAGGACACAGCTATGGGTGGAACTGGGATAATTTTTTTCCCCAAAAGAACCTTGGAATACAAGTGAGACTTAATCATGTCTTTCATAGCATGTGGTAGAAGCAGGCACAGAAATAAAATCCATAGAAACCTGGTGTCCTGAAAGAGTTTGAGACTGGGCAGGTTAATGTGGGATTCAGGCAGCCAGAAGAAAATAAGTGGAGTGGTCGGGAATTCTGACATGTCTTTATTTGGGGGTGGGGTAATCCACACTGGTGGAGAGCCCTGACTTGCTTATATACTAAGTGAACACAAAACCAGCAGAGTGACCATATATGACATTACTGGTTATATAACAAAGTTTGATTCTGGGCATGTGGACCCTTATCATGGTTATATGAACACTGCTGAGTCATAGTCTCCCTGATATCTGGGTGAGGAAGCCTGACTGACTCCATTTTCCCTTCATTCTATCCCTTTAGGGTTCCTCGCCACACATTCTACATGAGGGGGTGTTCCAGGGGGGTCCCTTGGTGAGGAGGGCAGAGCCCTGCACCCAAGTGCAGCAACAGCAGTACAAGCCGCAACAGCAATTGACCAAAACACAAGCACTGCCACCCAAGACAGCAAGGAACCACCATATTTATTCATGGATGCCTACCATTCCTGCAGGGGATCACCTGTTAGGCATTTGATAGCATGAGTCTCAGAAGCCAATGCCCACAGAGCTTGGCTAATGTTGTGAGGGACATTTGGAATGTATACACAACATTTGGCTTTAACTAGGGTACATACCCTGCCTTGTGATGCAGTGTGCATGACTAAAGCCATGTGATTTTTGTAAGACCACTTTTCATAACTGATACACATCCTCATTTAAGAAGCTCAAGGAATCATTTGTTGTAGTCAATACATGAGCAGTATGCAAAGCCAAAGCAGTTATCTCAGACTCAATGACAGTAGAAGCAGATTGAGGAGAAAAAATGGCTAACGGGTAGTACCACCATGGAGTAGGCTTTGCCTGGTGTCATGCCTTAAATGCTTAACTGGCTGGATTGTGGGAGTTTTCTGAACTCAGATAGGCAGATAAGGCCACCCCATGTACAATGACCAGTCCAATTTCTGGGCAAGCAGGGCCACCCATGGGAACTGTAGCCCATACATTATTCCATGCCTCACAGTAATGCTTAAGAATTTGCTTCTCTCACAGACTTTTTGGAGTCCAGGCCATTTGGGCTTGTCCTTTGAGGTTCTCAATACAGAGAGAGGCTGGTCTAGCCAACTCCATAGCCTCAGCTGTGAGCCATCCCGAGTCATCCCATATGAAGTAGCCACCTAATGGCCGGGGCCAGTCATACCATTGCTACACCCCAGTGTAGATATTGGTCCAGGTAGTGTTCCATAAGGAATGTGCACTGTTATATTGGTGTGACCAAGCTCAATTTGAGACAGAAGCCAGAGAGATGTGCCACAGGAGGCTAGCAGCTGTACTAAGGGGGATTTCAGTACAGATCCAGCACACTGATTGGTTAGCCACTTGAGTCATAGGTATGTACCCAGTCAACTAAGGTGTTAGTTTGTATCCAAGGGTCAAAAAGACAAAGCAGTTATTGGAACTAATAAATGGCAAATCATGACCTTCATGCAATATACAAGTAAGTTTCTGGTAAGCTAATAAGATGGTGGCTGACAAAGGGGCCTTCCTGGGCATGAATACTATACCTTTATTGCCTTAGCAGGGGGTTCAGCATCTACTTGCAATAAGAGTGAAGAACTTATTATGGGACATAAAGATATCACAAAGGAACCACACAGAAGCATTTCGTGGTCTGCTGGCCCTGGGTATGTTACCTGCAATGTTGAGGGGCATGGTCCAGTCAACCAAGGCAGTATTTGCAAGTTTCTCTCCACCATTTATACCCTAGGGGCAACAAGGGCCACACAACACTTGTGGGGGCTTTTATCTCCCAAGGCCAGGTCCAAGTGGCTATCTGCCTTCCCTCTAGGCTCACAGGTATAGGCAATAGAATATTGTCTTGTTTTCTCATGTGTGATTTTAGCAAAACATCCCTAGTCTGCACTTGTAGCTGAATTGGAACTGCAGTCCAGTAGAGTAGTGTTTTCACCAGAGCTGGGCCTCCTCTCCTACTTCTCTCATTTAGAGTTTGGAAGACAATCCACAAACATTCCATACAGCCCCCCAATGTAGGAGTGGCATCTGTGGCTCGCAGGCCCTGCTTTAACAGGCCATTGTATCGTTTGATCATTCTGGCAGCTTGCGGGTGATAGGCTGGCCACATGGAACTTTCAGTTGGTTTGTATGTCTCAGGCCCATTGCTGCACCAAGCCCCAGTAAAATTCATCCCTTGATCACTTTCAATGATCAAGGGTCACCCATAGGTGGTGCTTAAGCACTCCAGCACAGCTATCACTGCTTTTTGATCTGGGTGGTGTGCAGGGCACACAGTCAACAGTCCAATGGTCATGTCCACACATGTGTTGCATACTTACATCCCTTTGAAAAAGGTAGTGGTCCAATCATATCAACTTGCCAGTGAGCCTGTGGTATCCATCCCTACACTATCTGCCCAGTGGTTCCCACAGGGCACTGAGGATGCTCTCATGAGCAGACAACACAGGTCTCACAGACTTTTTGTACCTCTGCTAAAGTGACAGGTAATCCCCAAGTTTTTATTGGAGCCCACATGTTCTTCTCTCCAGCATGTAACAGGAGATGGTGTAGCCACTGGGGGATTTCTGTTCCTGACATGATGGTAGGCACCATTTCCAGCCATCACACCTTGGCTAGAGTATAACCCTCATAATTCCTCAGGAGGCAAGGGGTACATGCCTGGACATATGATATACAATGATTTGTTTCTCATGGCCTAATTTCCATAGGTCTTGCCATGAGGCCTGCTCCCATAATGGGCTATGCATAACCATCCACTTATTTGCATGCCATGTAGAGTTCCACAATGTTTGTCCCCAGTACACCACCCAACTATCAATGCAAATAGTCAGGGGTGGTGCTTCATTTGCAACCACAAGCCACATGGCTCACAGTTCTGCCCACTGACTACTCACTACTCCAGTGTCAAACCAGATTGTATCTATTTCTGGCTGAATCACTGTAGCAGACCACACAGTGGGCTGTGGTATACCATGGTATACCATGCACCTGAGGGAATAAATACCTGCCCTTCATGAAAGGGACCAGCTTTTATTTCTTCTCTAGTTGCAGGGGCAATAATAAGATTTTCATTGACATAGGTAACAGGGCCCAATACTTCCCAAAATTTAGCCCATTGGGGCCTAGTCAACAGAGTACTCCTTTGTTACAGATAAGCCCCCCACTTAGCCAATGTGAATGTCTGGACCATATCCCTGTGAGGCTTGGCCATCTAGTTTCAGATCCACTCTGCAATGGGGTAAGTTGTCCTTAGTGTCATGGGGGCAGTTTTTGTTATAGCCCCCTTGGCCAACAGGGCAGCATATACTGCCACCAGTTGATTTTCGGTTAGGGAGCAGTGTACCTCTGCTCCTTTCCATCGTTGGAGCCAGAATCCTAGTGGTTAACATAGCCATTCTGATTGCTGTCAAAGACCCCACTTAAAGCCTTCTTGAGTCATGGCAAAGTTAGCTCACAAGATATAGCAGGATCCAGAGCACACCAGAGCTAAGCATGTTTAATGATGCACTTTGCTCCTTGGAATGTTTGTTCCAAGGTCAGGGTCCAGTTCCATCATCCTCTTTTTTTTACCAATGTGTGTAAGGGCAAATAACCTGTGTAAGGGGCAGGCAGGAACACTCTCCAGTACCCAAGCAGGCCTAAAAACTTTTGGAGCTACTTCACAGTGGTAGGGGTAGGACTCACCTGAATTGTTTCTATTATGGCACTGGGGATCACTTTTGTCTTACCCAACCATACCACCCCCAAGTATTTGGCAGATAATCCAGGCCCTTGCAGCTTGACTTTGGTGACTGCCCAACCACAGGACTTCAGGCGCAATATAAGACTTGTGGTACTGTCTTCTCTAATTCTGCAAGAGAATCACTGATTAGCAAAATATCATAAATGTATGGCTACTTAGCTAGATCTTCCACTACAAGCCCATGACAGATCATCGGGTTCCTGTAATACTCTTGAAGGAGCACTGTAAAGGTCCATTGCCAGCCTTACCTGGTAAAAGCAAATTGATCTTGACTGTCTGGAGCAACAGCAATGGATAAAAAGGCATTTGCCAGATTGGCCACAAAATGGTAGGTCCCAGCTCATTGGTTAACAGGTCCATCAATTCCATCACAGAGGAGACCACTGCATGTATTGGGCAAATGACATTATTCAGGACCTGATAATCCACCATCATTCTCTGTGTGCTATATCTGGCTTCTTCACTGGCCACATGGGTAAACTGAAGGGACTGTGAGTGTATCTAATTATCCCTAGCTTTTTCAATTCTCCTATAGTTGCCATAATCTCTTCATGTCTTCTGGGCAGCCAGTACTGCCTAGGTGCCATCATCTATTGTGGAGATGGCAACTGAATGAGGGAATGTTATCATGCCCCTTGCACTCTCAAGCAGAACTCCCCCACAGTGCTTTGCAGCCACAACAATGCCCAGGATATACTCAGGAATGGGGGACACATACACAGTGTTGTCATGGGGGGCGGCAATTGCCCAATACTCAGGGAAAGTTACATGGCCTTCACCTCTACACTGCATCTCCTATAACCATCAATATGGGATGCAGGCCCCAGAAATTTGTCAGGGTCTTCACATAGGAGAATACATTCTGCCCCTGCATCTATTAGAGCCAGGATCCACTGGAAATTTACGGGAGACCAGTGGATAGTCAATTTCACATGCAGCCTCTGGTCCCTGCCTGTGCCCTATAGATGGGTTCCTCCACCCTTTCCCTATTAAGTTTTTAAAGGAAAGCATTATGCTGAGCAAAATAAGCTAGGCAGTGAAAGACAAATACCATATGATATCACCGTTAACAGGAATCTAAACAACAAAACAAACAAGCAGGCAAAATAGGACCAATGACACTCAAATACAGAACAGGCTGACAGGGTCCAGAGGGGACATGGGAGAGAATTATAGGAGAAAAGGGGATGGACTCCCATGAACAAGTATAAAGGACACATGAAGAATAACTAAGGTGGGGGGCAGAAATGGGAGGGAGGTGGGGAGCACTGGGGGTCAGGGCTGGGAATATAAGATAGATAACTGTACTTGAACAATAATTAAATAAAAATTAAAATTAAAAAAAGAAATAAAGGATATCTTCTTCTTCTTCTCAGGAGGTTAGCACAGCCATATGATCTTCCAGACGCATAGGACAGGTTTTCTGGATCACACTCCTGGGTTTCCCCTTCACCTCCTTCTTCTTCTGGGGCCACAGAGAAGATTGGTCAGCCTGCAACTGTTTCCACAGTTCTAATAAGTAGGCATTTGGTTTCCTGTCAATCTTGTTTCAATCTACTCCAGCCCCCAAAAGATCTAACCATATCTGGGTCCTAGTCACCTGAAAGGCTTCATTTTTAGCCTGAGAGATAGAGAGAGCTCAAGACACCATTCAAACTCATTTTTGCTGCAACTGACTTTCTGCCTCTCCCAGATTTGCCACTATTGTTGTGACATCATTAATACAGCCCCCAACACAAGGGCCCAAAATAGCCATGAGGGATCTAAAGGAGGAAGAAGGGGCAAGCTGCAGTACTAGATCCCTCATCCCTGCTATAAAGCATTCATCATCAGGGTTATGAATATTGAGATTAAATATGGCCTGGCACATGCCCAACCCCTATAAGATCTGCACTGACTCCGGACTGCCATTTGCTCATAATGTCTGGCACATCTCCTGAATCTGCCCAAACCATGCAGATAGTGGTCATGACCCATTCTCTGACAGAGAATGAGATCCCTGTTCTCTTCCATGTCACTGGCTATTTTACAGCCACTGGTGCAGGGAGGGGTGAGTCATGATGGAAGGTAACTCTTCCATCTCATTATCAGTGCACATGATACTATCCATCCCTAAATCCCAAAGTCAGAGGAGGCACACCACCAGAACAGCTTCCCTAGATCTACTAGCTCATCCTGCATGTAGTGATGATACATCATGTGCTCAACCATCTGAGCAGGGCCAGCTAGATTCCTCTCAGGATGCATTCCTGAGGACCACCAACAAGAGGTCCTTTTTTCCCACTCTGGAAAAAAGAGAAAGCAGAGATTATCCTCCACTTTATTAAAAGGACAAGAGTGACTGTGGGCAGCATTGGCTACATAATTGGTGAGGCTCAGTACAAAATAAAAATGGAAGATATGCTATATCTTTGCTAATCTGAACGTTACTGAATTTCTTCTACTAGAGATAAGATGATTTCCTGAGATCAGCACATACTCACATGAGGCTCCCCTCTCTCTCCCTGGCAGGTCCTCTTTTCTTTCTTGTCAGGGATCCTCTTCATGATCTCAACTGGCTTTTCTCCTTTCTTGCAATACTATCTGGGCCATATTATGAATTAATTAATTTTCAACTCTGGAATCTAAGGCAAGAAGCCTCTTTTACCAGTATATTTGGCGAGTTCCTGAAAATGTGGGCCTACACCTATTAGTTATACGTGATACTCTATGTTCCCACAGGTGCTTGTACATTTACAAAGGCTTTTCCACAGGTGATTGCAGAGCATCTCAAATACTTAAAAAAAATACAGGTCCACCATCATTTACTATCCACAAATTTAGAAAGGGAGGGAGGTGTACTCTGATAGCTATTTATTTTTGGCAAATTATTTGAACTGATATGAGGCTTTTTAATAGTGTTAGTCCCACTTAGTGTAAATATTTACATGTCTTATTGTAGAAAACTTCATGAGTTTAAGTACTTCTCCCAGCCCTTGATAGGAGTGTTACACAATGCACAGGATGTGCTCACATTATGTTTCTGAAAATACAAGAAATTCTGAAGTCTGGCCTACGTGGGATGTAGTTCAAACACTGTGATCCAATATTAATAGTCCCTTTGGGAACCAATTTTCACTAGTCAATATATAATTTATTATTATTTAGTTCATACACAAACTCTCTGGGAACATAATTAAGTGGACATGAAATCCATCACCTTTTTCAATATTCAAATATAGGTAAAAACACAATTATAAACTTTTTAGGTATTTCTATTTCTTTGGGTATATTTGTTGACTGGGTAGAATTTTAATATTTAAGTCTTTAATTTTTAGTGACAAGTTCCTTGTGAATTTATTAGTGTTGTATGAAGTTAGTAATCCTATATTTAAATACCATAATAAAGATGGTATGGTTTTAAAAATATAATGTTATTGCAATCAATAAGCATTTCTAAACTTAATTGAGAAACAAACAAAAATACAATCCTCAAGCACATTAATCTATAGTTAGAAGTATTTAGGTACTAATCATGATATTTTATTTTCCATGAGAAGCTATGTATAATATGCCTGATGGGTGTTTATAGTTTTGTAGTTAGTGATTAAAAGCTAACTGTAGCTGTAAATTGGGCAAAAATATAAAGTTCTACTAAAGGAACTTGATTTGAGCTGTTATTTCTCTTTACCAGTAAGTGAACTTCTCTGGCTTTTTAATTTATTTTTGGTCCTCCCCTTTCTTCTGCAAATCAGTGCCATAGGTTTATTTTCTTTTTCACTTAGCATTTCTATTGTCATTATTGACATAAGTATTTTTTCAGTAAACATGCAAGACATGCATAATGGCAATGATTACCTTCTTGAAGACAGAATTAAAGACTATAAAATTGATATGAGGTCTAGGATTGATTTTATTGGCCAAGCTAAGAAACCCAGTACTTGGCAAAACCATTAAAGTTTAATATGATTAATTCTGAGAAAGAGCTAGTGGCCATAATGATAAACACTACTAAAAATGAGTGAGATTGTAAAACATTGTGGTCCTGGCCAGGTAGCCCAATTGGTTAGAGTGTCATCCTGATAAACCAAGGTTGTGAGTTTGAACCCTGGTCAGGGCACACACAAGAAGCAACCAATGAATGCTTAAGTAAGTAGAACAGCAAATCTCCCACTCTGTCTCTCTCTTTCCCTCTCTCTTAAATAAATAAATTTAAAAACATTGCTCAATTATGCTTAGGTAAACTTCAGTTTACAGAGTGCGCAAAAAACATCATGGGGCTGATGTTGAGAAGATCGGAGAGTGAACTTCACAAAAGACTTTATAATGTGATTTGGTGTTCCTTCTTTCCTTCTAATTTGGTGAGGTGAATTTAAGGTGAATATTATCTTCTAGGAGCCATATGCCTGGTGACATTTATAGTATACCTATTGCAAAAGTGAAGTGACAGAGCCAGAATTAAAACTTAGGGCATTTGGGGATCTTGAATCTGCTCCTACCCATTTAGCCATAGAGGGGTGAATTGAGTCACCAGTGCAAACTCTGGGGGAGGGGACCTAAAATAATTTCCTCTGACTATGGTACATTTTATCTTGTCACATAGTGGGTGACAGAGCCTGTCCTTATTATCTTATACTCAACCATGAGGCCTTGTGTAGGAGATGTGAGGAAAGTGAAGTCTGTGGTGTGATTTTGATCGTCATGTAAGATGAGGTTGTAAGCATCTCACTCCTCATAGATTGGAGATCTGAGAGAGCAGGCCTTTCAGGGTGGATCCCAGGCATAAGCACACTTTTTTCTGTCTGAGAGCTGAGAGTGCACCTCCCACTTTCTTGTCCACAAGCACATATTTTTAAGAAGATATCAGTTGAGCAACAGAATATTGGATATGACTTTTAATAGTATTTTGTTTCCCACAAGCTCTATCTCTTTGTTGTTAAAGATAAGATCCTCCCTTTGGGGGGAACAAGATAGATTTATTTGATATGCAATCTCCTAATTCCATTAAAAATTATTTACCAGTTTATATTGTGAAATCAGGTATTCCCCTCAGATCCAAATTATATTGACCCCAAGCCTTTGTCCTACTGAGGCTTTTTCTCTGAAAGTATCTAACAAATGCTTTCTCATTGGAAAGGAGTCAGTAGTAATTAACAGCTTTTTATAAAGGAGGGAAAGGGGAAATTTGGCCATTTCCCCTGATGAGGTAAAATAAAGGTGTTGCAAGGTGTTGTCACCAAGACAGGAAGTCAAGCATTGTAGGGAAAGACCTCATCTGCCTAAGAAGACACAAAGCAAGGCACTGAAGGGTACCCTGGCCACACCTTTGGGTCCAGGGTATAGAGAAAAATGCTTCTGCTCTCAGGCTTAATCTCATCCACAGCTGCCTCACACCAAACCAGATACTAATTTCAATATATAAGCCTATTATTTTATGCTCATGCACAAACAGTTTCCCCAGGGCATACCATTGTGCTTGAAGGGTTTAGGAAGGGTCATAGAATCTGCTTTGCCATTGGTTTAGGAAGGGTCATAGAATCTGCTTTGCCAAAAGACCCTCTCCCCATCAAGACAGGCCCTGATTTGGAACTTGAATCCAGTTCTTCTGGGAGCTATTTTTCTTCTCTTTTGGATTCTTTCAGGGCAACCCCAGGATATCAGATATCCTCTAATAACTTAGAACCACAAAGCGTCTATTTCTTCCCTTCTAATGATATTTGGCCCTTAACATGAATCTGCTAATACAAATTGATACAAAAGAGATGAATAATGCACAGGTTTGTCCACCTATGGAAACGAGGCCTCACAACTTGCCATGCCAACAACAAAATCATCGTGTGCTTGTCTCATATTGTGGGGGTGACTTTCCTCAAAAGTCCCACCATCTGCCATGGATGAAAGTAAACACTACCAAGACATGATCTGCTTGGGGAGGAAAGGTGGCTGATCCCTCAAAGGGGAAGGACCAAGTGACCCCTGCTCAAGGGGCTTTTATTGGGTTCATTTGCACAAGAAGACAGGTAAGGATCAAACAATAGACAGCATTCAAAGAACTATGAGGGCTTATTCTCAGTCAGGGTCAGATAGCTAAAGAGCCATAAAACTTTGAGAAACCAACTTCTTGCTTGGACCCTTATCTTTTAAATGAGAGCATTCTGAACAAAGCAGGTTTCACAGGATTTTACATATTCTTTCATATGCCTGATTTACCCTGGATACTTGCCCTTTCCAGCACATGGCTACACCACCTTCCCCATCATAGGTTTTTAGGCTTAAGTGAATTAGAGCCAGGAAGTGCTTCTCCCAGATGGAAATGGGGACTCAGGCTATATCACAACAGCTAGGGGGACAAGGGCCCATCGCTCCCTCTTTGTCCCAGCCCCCCAAGTCCTTCCATGATGGTCTCCCAAATGATTGTGTCTGGCTTAGGTTGCTCCTCTCTGAGGGGTCGTACCCACCTTGGACATTGACCGTGCTTTGGGGGCAGGGGAAGAAGCAAAAGCAGCTCTTGCTGCCAGAGACAAGCTTTGTCTCCTGCGGCTCACATTCTGGAGGTCACTCACTTAGCCCCCGGAGGCAGTTACAATTCCTGAAACCAGGCAGGGCAGTTCCCAACATCATATGACATATTTAAAATGACTACCTATCTACTTTTTCCTGAACAAAAAAAGGAGGTGTGTTGTGCTGCTAAAACTAAAAATAACTAGTGCTGTTTAATGTTAATTTTCTTAAAAAATACAAATTTCCCTTTCTCCACATCTTTCCCAAGACTTGTTGTTTGTTGATTTATTGATAATAGACATTCTGGCAGGTGTGAGATGATATCTCATTGTGGTTTTAATTTGCATTTCTCTGATGATTAGTGATGTTGAGCATCTTTTCATATGTCTATTGGCCATTTGTATGTCTTTGTTTGGAGAAATGTCTATTCAGGTTCTTTGCCCCTTTTTTAATTGGGTTATTTGGTATTTTGGTGTTGAGTTTTTAAGTTTTTAATAAATGTTGGATATTAATCCCTTATCAGATGTATCAGCAAATACGTTTTTTTATTCTTTGAGTAGTCTTTTTATTTTGTTGATGTTTTCCTTTCCTGTGAAAAACTTATTTAATTTAGTCCCATTTGTTTCTTTTTTTTCTTTTGTTTTCCTTGCCTGGAGAGATATATCCAATAAAATACTGCTATGAGCAATGTCGGAGATTTTTGCTTCCTATATTTTCCTCTATGTTTTTTTTGGTTTCAGATCTCACATTTATGTCTTTAATCAAATTTTGAATTTATTCTTGTAAGAGGATAGTCTAGTTTTATTTTTCTGCATGTATCTGTCCAATTTTTTCAGCACTCTTTATTAAATACAGTCATCCCTTGCTATATTGTGGTTCACTTATTGCAGCTTCACTGTATCCTGGGTTTTAAATATATATATATATATATATATATATATAATCTAATTCTGTATTGCAGAGTTTTTGCTATATTGTGGGATTTTGCAGTATATAGGTATTTATATGACATTTATGATTTTAATTATTTTTGCCTAAAAATTTAAAACAATATAAAATGTTAATTCAAATGTATTAAAAGAATATTAAATTGAAATAAAATACAATATGTATTTCATCAGCAGATGAATACCATACTGTACACAATGAAAATGCAGTATGCCACTAGTACTGCTTGTGCAAGTTTGCCAGCCTGAGATTGTAAATGGCACACTATTGGCTGATGGAATGGAAGGTGACCAACCACAGCACTGTGTTCTGTATCCTGGGTGCTGATTGGTTCAGTGACCATAGCACTGGTCTGTTTGCTCTCCCATACTCTGCCCATATATTCAGCATCTCTCCTTAACCACTTCACATCGATGTCTGATCACTAAATGTAGTGTTGCTCCGCAGTGTGGTGTTTTTGTGAAATTTTCATAAAAGTTTGAATTTTTTTCAAGCCCTATGATGCCACCTAAATGTTCTGAGCCCACTAAGGCTTCTGGTAGTGAACCCAAGCCCCAGAGGAATATGCTTACCATCAAAGAAAAGGTGGAACTTCTCGACATGTTAAAGGAAGGCAAAAGCTATGCAGCTGTAGACCACCATTGCAGGATCAACAAATCTACTGTTCGCTACATTAAAAAAAAAGATGAGAAGAATATTAGGTCTATGGCAACAATGACTTTTAACAAGACTGCAAAGAAAATGTCCACTTCTTGCAATAAGGCCATTGTGAGGATGGAGTCTGCATTGGCCCCGTGAATAAATGACTGCAGGAATAAGAATATCTCCCTGGATACCAACACTATCCAGAGGAAGGCCAAAAAACTTTATGATAGTTTTGCAAAAAGCATGGAAATTCACAACAGTGATGATGATGAAAACAAGGATGAGGATGCAGAAGCAGGACCATTGAGTGCTTCTCTCACCAGACCAACCCCATTTGGTGCCGCCAGCAAGGGCTGGCTTGACAAATTTCAGAGACACTTTAGACTCAAGAATATTTCTCTGCATGGAGAAGCTGCTTCTGTGGATAAAAAGCAGTGCCAGCAACTCCCCATAACTATGTTCATCACTCTAATGAAGAAATCAGTTATGTCTAAGACTAGTGGAAATAGAAGTTATGGCCCAGAGTGAAGATACTGCACCACTCGATAAAGCGCCTGATGAAGTGGTACCTTCAGAAGAGCTGTAATGCTTTTCTTGTCTGTGCAGTACATTCATCTCATCATCATCACCTTCATCGCCATCAGTATTGCACAGCTACATAATTCACGATCTTCTTTGTTCAAGTTGTAGTACACTTCACTGGTGAGTACCCATATAGAATTTTATATGTTGTTAAAGTTACATAGGTTTAAGAGTGTAGAACGTGCTTAAGAGCATACAAAGTATTTATAAGAGTGTGGGAAAGGTTAGTAAGAGAGTGGATAAAGTTTATAGGAGTGTGGGAAGGGTTTATAAAGCCTTAAAATATATATAAATAATAAAATAAACATAATGCTGCTACTTCGCGGATTTTCACCTATCGCTGGGGTTTCTGGAACGTAACTCCCGTGGTAGGTGAGGGATCAATGTAAACTATATTTAGCCCACTGTATGTACTTGCTTCTTCTCTCAAATATTATTTGACTATAAAGCAATGGGTTTATTTCTGGGCTTTCTATTTTGTTCCATTGATTTATGTGTCTGATTTTATTATATTATAATAAATAATATATTGTTTTCACTATTATGGCCTTATAGTATAGTTTGATAACAGGTAGATTGATTTCTCCAATTTTGTTCTTCTTTCTCAAGATTGCTGTTGCTATGTGGGACATTTTGTGGCTCCATATAAATTTTTGAAGTGTTTGTTCTTGTTCTGTTAATTATGTCCTTGGAATCTTGAGAGGAATTGTGTTGAATCTATAGACTCCTTGGGTAGTATGGACATTATTTTTACAATGTGGTTTCTTTTAAAGGTTATTTTTTAAAGATTTTATTTATTTATTTTTAGAGGTGGGAAGGGAGGGAGAAAGAGAGGGAGAGAAACATCAATGTGTGGTTGTCTCTCATGCACCCCCTAATGGGGACCTGGCCTGCAACCCAGGCATGAGCCCTGACTGGGAATCCAAACAGTAACCCTTTGCTTCACAGTATGATGCCGAATCCACTGAGCCACACTAGCCAGGGTGTGGATATTTTGATGATGTTAATTCTTCCTATCCATAAACATGGTATGTGCTTCAGTTATTTTCTTCTTCAGTTATTTGTATCTTCTTCAGTTATTTTCTTCCCTGTTGTGAGATTCCAGATTTGTGCAGCCATTGAGGAAAACACTATGGAGATACCCCAAAATTAAAAATAGATCTAGCTGTTTGACCTAGCAATTTACTCTGGGAATATTTCTGAAGGAACCCAAAACCCTAATCCAAAAAAACATAAGCACCACCATGATCATTTCAGTGTTATTTACAATTGCCAAGACATGGAAGCAGCCCAAGTGTCCATCAGTAGATGAGTGGTGGACTAAACAACTATGGAACATTTACACAATGGAATATTAGCCATAAAAAGGAGATTTTACCCTTTGCAATAGTATGGATGGACCTGAAGAACATTGTGCTAAGTGAAATAAGCCAATCAGAATAAGAGAAGTACCATATGATTTTACTCATGTGTAGAATCTAATTTTAAAAAACTGAACTAACAAGGAAAAGAGAAACAGAATCATAGAGAGCAGAATGACAGCTAAAGTGGGAAAGGGGTTAGAGAAAGCGGTGGAGAGATTAAGCGAAAGGAATGTGGGGAAGAGAGAACTCCCATGTACTGTTGGTGGACATGTAGATTGGTGCAGCTACTGTGAAAAGCAGTATGGGATTTCCTCAAAAACTTAATAATGTAACTGCATTATGACCAACCAATTCCATTTCTTGGAATATATATGAAGAAATCAGAAACAGTGATTCAAAAGAATATATGCAGCCCTATGTTCACAGCAGTGTTGTCTACAATAGCCAAGATTTGGAAGCAGTCCAAATGCCCTTCAGTAAATGAGTGTATAAAAAAGCTGTGGTACATTTATACAATAAAATACTACTTTGCTATAAAAAAGAAGGAAATCTTACCCTTTACAGCAGCTTGATGGACCTGGAGAACATTATGCTAAGTGAAATAAGCCAGTCAGAGAAAGACAAATATCATATGATTTCACTTATATCTTTTGATGAAGGAATAAAAAGAACCAAATAAACAAACCAAATGGAGAAAAAGATATGGAAAAAAAAAGACTGACAGTTGTTGGAGGATTTTTAGGTGGCTAGGTGAAAAAAGTGAAGGGATTAAAATAAAAATAATAAACCTCATAGACACAGAACAGTATGGTGTTTATTAGAGGGAAAGGGGCTGGGGGAGGTAGAAGAGGGTCCAAAGCAGGGCAAATGTTGATGAATTGAGACTTGAGTTTAGGTGGTGAATACACAGTACAATATAAAGATGATGTATTTCAGTACTGTACACCTGAAACCTGTTTAATTTTATTGACCAATGTCACCCCAATAAATTCAATAAAAATCTTAAAAGAGAAAAATAAAGTGATAAACAGCTGATATTTATAATGCTTTAAGTTGACACTTCTCAACAAACCAGTTCCGATAGTTTAGGAAATACCACTGATGCACACATAACAGCACTAACCATATTGTGAAACTTCTGTGTTTATTCTAATAATACTCCAGCTGATTCTTTTAAGTTTTATAACTAATGTATCTAAAAATCCCCAAGGTAAAACCAATAAAAATATACAGTGATGTATAATACTTTAAATATGAATGAAAACATAAATGCACAAATTAAAAGAGTTCTTTAAAATGCAATGGCAATTTATGAAATTAATCATACAATAATGAAATGAATATATTACCCCTTGTCAGTCAATACCAACTAAGAAATAGAACAAAGGAAGTGTAGATGAAGTTAAATGAATCAATTCCTTACCATGAATATTTTCAGACTCAAAAATCACTGAAAATTAGAACTGTGT
Source organism: Sturnira hondurensis (assembly GCF_014824575.4). Taxonomy (NCBI): domain Eukaryota; kingdom Metazoa; phylum Chordata; class Mammalia; order Chiroptera; family Phyllostomidae; genus Sturnira; species Sturnira hondurensis. Next base: position 157,218 of record NW_028079095.1, read on the forward strand.
GGCTTTACATATGTAGTTTAACATGCTATAAGATAACCCAAGTAGAATAGAAAAAAATATAAATCGAATAAAAAATAACAACTGTAGAATAGAAACCTACCACTATAGAATAGAAATAAACAGCTTAATGTCAACATAAATGTCGAGTCTTAGTAATCTGGAAAAAATTACATTTGTTTTGCAAAAATATTTTTGGAGATACAGAAAATTAAAAGAAGAAAAATACAAGAGTGCCCGGGCTGGTGTAGCTCATGGATTGAGCGTGGGCCTGCGAACCAGACAATCGCGGGTTGATTCCCAGTCAGGGCACATGCCTGGGTTGCAGGCCAGTTCCCAGCAGGGGACTCACGAGAGGCAACCATACATTGATATTTCTCTCCTTCTCTCCTTCCTTTCCCCTCTAAAGATAAAAAAATAAAATATTTTTAAAAAGAAAAATGCAAGAGTAGTCATTAATACAATACCTGCTGAGTTAATTATTTTAAATGTTTGACTATATAAAATGTACATAGCATTCATAAGAATCAGTTAATATGCACTTATTGCATTTAACTTTAAAAATAAAGGCATGTCTTCTTCTTATATGTTGATAAAACATTTAGAAAACATGAAGTACATATTACAATTCAAAATTTCAGTGATTCTCAAACAATAGTACACAGAATATGTCAAAATTCATGAAGTTATAAAAAATAAAATATGTATTTTACAGCATTTTACCTCAATCTCATTTGGTAGTATGGGTGTGCACACATGTGTGTGAATGCACTTATTCATGAGTGCCTTTAATAAACATTCCATACATAGAACTTCAAATGTCCAAAAATGTCCTAACCAGTGTGGGTCACTTGGTTGGACATCATTTAATAAAGCAAAGGGTTAGGGTTTGATTCTTGATCAGTGCACATGCTTGGATTGCAAGTCAGGTCCCCAATTAGAGTGTCGGTGTGTTTGAGAGGCATTCAATTGATGTTTTTTTTTTTTTTCATATTGATGTTTCTGTCCCTCTGTTTCTCCTTCTTTTCCCCTCTCTCTGAAAATAAGTAAATAAAATCTAAAAAAATAATAAGATAAATAAAACGCCCAAATAGAACCTCCACTTTTAGTTGGATATTTGGCCAACCAGAACAAAGACTATTTTTTTTCTACCCTCCTTGTGGTTAGAGCTAGACATGTGACTGCATTTAAGCCATTTAAGTTGTGTGCACAACTTCCAGTTACTGTTCTTCAAGGAAAGGGAATGGTGTTTCCATGTCACTTCTTTCCTCCTACCGGATAGGCAGTGGATTGGGGTATATGTAGCTATCTTGGACTCTAGAGCATCAGCTAAGGATGACTGAGCAACAAGGTAGATAATCCTGGGAACTTGGTCTTACAGGGTCTTTTGATTACCTTTAAATGAGCATTTCCTGATTAGTGATAGAAAAATAAAAACAAAGTGAGTTGTATGGGGGAATGAGTGGTAAATGACAAGGAGAAGCACAGAGTACAGGCTAGTTTTTCTAGAAGCTTCACTGTGAAGACAAGGAGACAAGGGGTAGTAACTTCTGGTGAGTCAAGGTTGGAAAAGGGTCATGAATTTTCATGATCAGTAGCAGTGCAGTGAACAATCTGAAATGTTTAGATTCTAAGTCCAAGAGAGAATTAATTGCCTGTGGTGAGAGAAAAATTGAACATATTACCAAAACAAAAAAGAAAAAGAAATTTTGGAAAGGAGTAGAATCTAAAGCAAACAGAGAAGCGTCTCATCTTCTGTGGCTAAAGAGAGAATATGGACAGATAAAGACAGATTGGGAAGTATAGAATAAGAAAGTTTAAAGTTGTGTATCCTTTGCTTTTTTTCTGAAAGTTAAGAAGAAAATCAAGCATTAAGAATGAGGGAAGTACTCAAGGTTTGAATGATCCTTGAGGGCTTAGAAAAAGAAGCAAATTGCAAGTAAGAAAGAACATTGTTGAGCATTCCTGAGATCTCACCTGAGACTGGACAAAATAATTTATTATTAGCCAATGAGCAAAGCAAGAAGACTTTCTTCAGCATCTTAGAAATTAGAGTCAGTTAGAATGAGTCATTAGGCTGTTATAGAATAGGCTGCTTGCAAGACTTTTACAGCAAATGATCAAAGAATTGGCAGAAAAGAGGGTGATGATGACAGTGTGGTTGAAATAATAAACCATGAAGTCCAGACAACATAGGAAGTCAATGGGAACAAAGAAGGTCAGAGCTGAAGCAGAGGCCAAGGCTAAAGCAGAGGGGGTGGGTTGGGGTGGGTAAGAGCAGAGGGGGTCAAAGGCCTATGAAACTAAAATATGAAATGCAATATTAAAATAAAAGTTGAAATCACACACAGTTTTGAAAGAAACAGGGTAAAAGAAGAAAACTGATTCAGGGCCACCTTTGTTTCAGAAGTCATGATTATAAACCCAAATTGAATAGGAGGGACACATACCATAAAGAAAGCAGGCCAACCAACTAAAAACCCTGCAAGATATGCACTATTAGCTCCATTAAATAAGTAATTTTTAGAAAAAACGTTGACCACTATCAGGTTATTATGAATGAGGCATGTTGGATTCATACAATTATTATTTTCCCAAAATAACACTTTAGTAGTTAGGAGGGGACCAAGCAAGCCTCTGTGCCATTGATAGTTTACTTTTTTCTTGCTCCAGTAGAGGGCACTCAGCCCAAATAAATGCATGCAATCACTTTATAGCAATTATTCTTTTATATAATTAAAGCTCATATTCAAATGAAAGAGATTCTTATTTAATAAGACAATGATTAGTCATGTGTGTAAATTTCAGAAATGAAATGAGATCTTATAAGTGACTAAATGAGAACATATTTCTTTCATTTTCAGTCACTGCACACTAAAAATAGAAAGGAAATTTACTCTTGTCTGAGAAACAAATAAGCTTTCTAAATACACATCTGGAATGGACGTCTGACCCGTTAATTCCATTTCCACTCCCATATGATTTCTTTGAGAGGGGTTTTAAATAACACAGAAATAATCCTATTGATTATTGGACACATATTCTTCAGTGAAAATATCTGAGAAAGAGCCTATATGATAGAAATAACTTTAAAACTGAATAGCAATAGGTAAAAAAACCAACAACAGCTAGAGGAGCCTCCTCTCATTGGCAAACTTGTGCAACAAATCAGATCACCAAGAGTGAGGTTGTGGCCCCTGTGCATAGCCCACAAGAGGTTCTTAGGGAAGTTTCAATAAAACCTAGTGTTTTAGAGAGTTGTGAACATGCAAGTGTTGTTAGTACTTGAGGGGAGACTATCTTCTAAGCACAAGATTAACTTTGTGTGACTTTGGTTGCCAATTTGGCTGAATTACAGTGGAAGATGTGAACAGTGGTAACTTGGCTATCAGCATTTCATCAAAGGTTCTCCTGGAGGAGTTAGACCCTGGGGTCAAATGATTCTACAGCTATCATCTTTGCCACAAAGGGGCTGATCCAAACATAACAACTTTTCCCAACACAGTGGAGTTTTGCCTTGACATCTGTCAGAGTAAGGGAAATTTGCAGGAAGTGACTGGGAATCACTCCAATTATCTTGTGATAAGGGACCTATCAATATGAATTAGCTTCTTAGAGTGAGCACTGCTAAATAAAAGAGAGGCTCTTTCTAAAACAACAACAACAACAAAAGTCTTTTTGGCAGAGGAGGTGGAGCTGGCATTATGAAGAGTGTGTTATAACTTTATGAGTAACTTATAACAGATTTTTAAAGCACATGTTGCAAGACTCTGAAACTTTGTGATTTAAACAGCTCTCCTATCTTCACCCTTAGCAGGCAGTGCCCTCTTAGCATTCAGGAACTCAGCCCCATCTCTTCTACCTTAGTGCTGTGATTCTTCAGTCATGCTACACATGTGTTAATCTCATTTTGCTAGGGATGCACATGACATTGAAGCAAAGGTCTGAGAATGTATGCTAATGGAATTCTTTAAAAAGCATTTTCCTAGTACAATGACATTGCAACATAAAGGATTTAGAATTTAATGCTCCGAGAAGGTGTAAACATCAATAATAAAATCAAATAATTTTATGATTGTTGGATTAAATAAGGAATATATACTTATGACTTGGGTGTAATTGTTCAGCATGTCTAGCCTTGCCATATATTACTTAAAGATCAGCAATCTTGTCACCTTTCTGATATTGTCCTGATTTATAATTGTAAGCAATAAATTACAAGGTTGAGTCTAGTTTCTTATCTTTTGGGTAAAGATTTCCTATTATATGGTTAGGTAAGTTAGTATTTTATTTTAAATGACATCAAAATCATAATAAGAAAGTTATTCAAATGAAAATGAATGCCAGTGGTCCTAAAACTAACAAGCAACTCTCTAGATGACAGCATGGTAGAGTAGGAAGCACATAGGAGTCCCATCAGAAAGTCTATAATCTGAGCAAGGCACATCTTCTCTGTGACTGTGAATTACTCCTCCAACCCAGCTAAAAACTCTCATGATCTGTTCCTCTACAGATGATTTTTGTATTACTTAGGTTAAATTCTGCTGCAAGTAACAAAAAAACTTAAAACTAAAAGTAGCTTAATAAATAAAGACATGCATGGTTTTACCTAACTGGAAGCCTGGGCACTGGGTAGTTCCAGGGAAGTTTGTTCAGTACCTTGGTGATGTCAGTTGACCTGCAATAATCTTCACTTTTTCTCTTCAAGGTCACAGAATGACTGCTCTTAGTATCACATCCTCACACAGTGAGATTCGGAAGCAACAGAATAGGTATTTTTCTTATTTCCATTTTGTTAAGGGCAAGGAAAACTTTTCCAGAAGTTACAGATTTCACTCACTGGCCAGAATTGTGCAATGTGTTCGTCTCTTGGAGAATCACCAGTCTAGGAAAGAGAATGACCATAGTCAGTCTCAATAAATTAGCATTCACCTCCTACAGGAGGAGAGTCTCGGCCTGCCCTGGAATACAAGATACATGTGAACAAAATCAGGAGTGAGTGAGATGAAAGTGATGGTAGGTGGAAGTTGGATAGGTGAGGAGCAGAGTCTATCACTCCCACTCAAGCTCTATTTGAGTGTAAACATGCATACGTGAGTCACTTGTATGTTTTAGAGTGGTCTTAAAAGCACAGTAAATACCCTAAACAACAAACCTTTCTATCCAACCAGTACAATTCCACTAGGTAGATAATGTCCTCTTTAGTTCACAGTTTGAATACTACTTTCTTTAGAAAATAATTTATAATTTGTTTAAATCATTTAGGAGTACATATTAAATTGCTCAAACAGGATCTCCTAAACCTACTGAATTTAATTGAATCCTGGTTCCTATAACTAATGACTGATAAAGCATGACCCTCATTCTACAGATTATGGAGAAAAACTACTGTGTCATAACTGCTTCAGCCTTACTAAATGATGATGGTGGAGAAGGGGGGAAAGAGTGTTGCTTCTAGAACTCTTCACGGTTAAATTGTAAACTTCATATACCATTTTTTACTATCCTTGCGGTTGGATAATTTTCTCCCCAAAAGATCCAGAAGCCTTTCTTTACCAGGTATTCCCCCCTCTTTTTATTTCAGGAGCTTCATTAATTCAACATGGCTTTACCCATTGATCAGCACAATGCCCTCTCTTTTTTTTTATTGTTGTTCAATTACAGTTGTCCCCATTCTCTCCTATTACTCTCTACTGCTCTACTCACCCCCCACCTCCAACAGACAATCCTCCCCATTGTCTTTGTCTTTGAGTCCTTTATATATGTTCCTTGACTTGACCTTTCCTCCTCATTAACCCTCTCCCCTTTCCCCTCTGTTTACTTTCAGTTTTTTTTTATTTAGTTTCATGTCTCTGGTTCTGTTTTGCTCACTTGTTTGTTTTGTTGATTATATTCCACTTATAGGGGAGATCATATGATATTTGTCTTTCACCACCTGACCTATTTCACTTAGCATTAATACTCCCCAGTTCCATCCATTCTGTCACAAAGGGTAGGAGCTCCTTCTTTCTTTCTGCTGAATAGTATTCCATTGTGTAAATGTACAATAGTTTTTTGATCCACTCATTTACTGATGGGCACTTAGGCTGTTTCCAGCACTTGCCTATTACAAATAGTGCTACCATGAACATGGGGGTGCATGGGTTCTTTTGAATCGGTATTTAAGGATTTTTAGGGAATAATTAGAGCAATGGGATTGCTGGGTCAAAAGGCAGTTCTATTTTTAGTTTTCTGAGGAAATTCCATAGTGGCTGCACCAGTCTGCATCCCCAGGAAAAGTGCACTAGGGTTCCCTTTTCTCCACAACCTTGCCAGCACTTGTTGTTTATTGGATTGTTTATGATGGCCATTCTGACGTGGGTGAAGTGGTATCTCATTTTGTGGTTTAAATTTGCATCTCTCTGATGGCTAGTGATGCTGAGCACACTTTTGTATGTCTCTGTGCCCTCTGTATGTCCTTTAGTATTGGAAGTTCTAGCCACAGTGATCAGACAAGAAGAAGAAATAAAAGACATTCAAATTGGAAAGGAAAATGTAAAGCTGTCATTGTTTACAGATAACATCATGGTGTAAATAGAATACCCTATATACTCCACCAAAATGCTGATTGATCTAGCAAGTAAATTTGGCAAAACAAGTCAACATTCAGAAATTGAAGGCATTTTTGAACACCAACAATGGAATCTCAGAAAATGAAATTAGTAGAAAAATTCCATTTGTTATAGCATCAAGAAAAAATGGAGTACCTAGGAATAAATCTAACCAAGGAGGTAAAAGACCGGTACACAGAAAACTACAGAACACTAAAGTATAAATTTAAGGAAAACACAAATGAATGGAAGTATATACCATTTATGCTTCATGGTATTGGAAGAATTGACATCATCAAATGTCCATACTATCCAAAGCAATTTACAGGTTCAACACAATCCTTATTAAAATACCAATGATACATTTCACAGATATAGAATAAATTTCTCAAAAATTTATATCAAACAATAAACAACCCCAAGTAGCCTCAGCAATTTTGAGAAAGAAAAAACAAAGTAGAAGAGATCACAGCACTGATATTAAACTATATTACAAGGCCACTCTAATCAAAACAGTCTGGTACTGGCATAAGAACAGATATGTAGGTCAATGGATCATAATAGAGATCCCTTCTCTCTATGTGAAATAGATGAAACCATTACAAATGTAATGCAGCTCCCACTCTTTATTCTTTAACCTCTGTCTTCACTATATTTGTCTGAAATGCTCCTGTAACTGGAGTTGAAGGGGAAATGTGGTCTTTCTGTTGGAGTGAGACTGAAGTTCTTTGTCATCTAGTTCATCTGAGCTGCAGCTTGGCTAATGTTTGGAGTTCTTGAAGATAGAACTTTTATTAGAAGTAAAACTTCATGCATAATTTATGAGAGCTAAGGTCGCAAATACCTGGAGGTGAATCAGAATGCTCTTAACAGTTGGAGGATCAGAGTAGAGGCAGATGTCAACTGGAAAATGGTTCAAAATATTCATAGCTAGGACAGCATGAAAGAAAGCACATTGATTGAGAGCACAGAGAGAAGGGGACTAAACAATTGATGCATCCGTTGGTCAGTTAACTTGGCTTAACCAGAAGCAATCTGAGTGTTATTGTCTTCCAAATGGCAGTGACAAAAATAAGAATGCATTTCTATTTTTTTCTGAAGTTTTAGAGTGGTGACTTTGGGATCCACAGATATTTATTGCTAAAGTGGTCTGAGATTCTGTCAGCTTTGTCTTTCTCATAATTTAATCTGATCTTACTCAAGATTCCTTTTAGATTTGGGGATAATTATTTGTATGCACTTTAACTTTATCTTCAGGAACAATAAGTTTATGTGGGAGTTGTTGTGTCTGCCTTCCTATTATTGCAATATATTTGGATGTACTAATTTTTAGAGCATCACAACATTGCAGACACAATGCCTATAGGCTTGGGTTTCAGATGACAATTTAGATTATAGAGTCAAATCACATCAAGCAGTTAAGCTGTCTTTTCTTATGTGTGAGAGTCCTGAAAAGAGTTGAAACAATTTTCAAGGGATAAATATAAATAATGTTCTATAATTATATTTAAAATTTTTATTTTATAATTCAAAAATTAATATATCATTTAATATTTTATACAAACATGCTATATATGTATATGTGCATTTTTTCACTTATCAATTGAAAAGGCTTGTAGCTTCATGCAATCAAAATATTGACTAATAGTGGCCTAACCGAATAGAGATTTACATTTTTTCAGTTAACAGTATCTCTGGAAACAAGCAGTTTAAGAACTGCCTTTTAAAATTTTTTTATTCTCAGCATGATATCTCATTGTTCCAATATCAAAAGATGGTTGCTCCAGCTCTCACTGTCTTATCTGTGTTTAAGACAGGAGGAAAAGGAAAGTGTAGAGGGTTGTAAACTGAATTTAGAAAGAGTCTGAGGGCTGGCAAACATGAGTCATTAAAACAATTTTTAAAATTTAATTTATTTACTGATTTGCTTACCTTTAAATTTTATTCCAATGTTTTCATAAAATAATTTCAGGAATATTTTAAAATACAAAAAGTATTACAAAATAATACAAATTAAAATTAGAGCAAATAAATAGAATGAAAGCAAATAAGAAGCAAGAATTTCACTAAAAAGTAAATTCTTTGTTGACATAAACATGTGCTATGGTGGGTCTAAAATTTGCCTTTAATCTATATCATTCAAAAAGGAAAATCATGGCCATTACATACATAGTTCACTTTTGGGGGTAAGTTCTCCATAGCTGGTTGGCCACTTCCAATGTGTAAAGAATTTTTTTTCTAGTAATAAGTGACTCAGACCAAACTTAGCTTATACCTAGTAGACAGGAACGTTGTCTTGGACTTGGGTCCCTGTCAAACAAGACATTTGAAGTATGATCTGCTGTGGACCACTCTGCCTAGTTTCAGGAACTGTAACTCTACCCCCCCATGGCTAAGGATGAGCAAGTGACCTCCGGAATGCGAGCCACAGGAGACAAAGCTTGTCTGGTAGCTAATTCTGCCTCAATTTCCTCTCCCTGTCCCCAAAGCATTGTCTATGTTGTTGACAGGTAAATCCCCTCAGAGGAGGGGCAACATAAGCCAGACTTGATCACTTGGGAGGCCATCATGAAAGGACTTGGGGGGCTGCAACAAAGAGCAATGGACTCTTGCCCCCAGGCTTTGGCAAAGCCCAAGTCTCCATGTCCTCTGGGAGAAGCGCTTTCTGCTTCTAATCCCCTTAAGCCTGAATATCTGATGGAGAGGGGTGCAGGTCCTTGCCTTGCCAGAGTAGACCCCCAGGAGAAAAATCAGACATCCAAAAGAATTCCTGAAAAACCTATGAAATCTGCTTTGCTAAAAGTGCTTTCATTCATATGTCAAGGGTCCAAACAGAAAACCCTAAAATTTTCTGAAAAAATCCCTTCCTGACAGACTCTGACTCAGACTAAGCCCTCAGATTTCTTTAGAATGTTATCTACTGTTTGATCCTGGCTGCCCTGTATTCCTGTGTATTACAACCCAATAAAATCCCCTGGAAGAGGGGGCTCGAGGCCCTTCCCTTTTGAGGGATTGGCCACCTCTCCTCCCCAAGCAGATCATGTCTTGTTTACTTTCATTTGTGGTGTACAGGGGACTTGCAGGAAAAGTTGCCCCACAAGGATCCTGCCACCTTAACTTCCTAACCACTGGCACAGTTCATTCAGTGCAGTATAGATGTACGAGAAAAGAACCAGGCTGAGACTTAAAATAAAATGGAAACATCCAAGGCAGATGGTAGGAAATTTTGTTTTGGCTAGGCAGACAATCAAACAATAGAACAAATTACTTGGGGAAACATTTGTGGCTCCCTCATACAGGTTTTAGGAGAAAATTAAGGTAGAGCACATATTCCCATTGTCATTACTAAGCAGTATTTATTGAGTACACAAGGTAGGAGGTAGGTATTCAAATGTAAAGGCATCCCCAGTTCCTGTATAAAAGTGTGGGGAAGAGCTGCATTTTGGCAACTGTGGGTTATATTGGAACTCATGACTCATGAAGATCCTGCTGACTAGCTGAATCTGTGGCTCCATGGCAAGTTTACAAACTCCAAGAGGTTTCCTGCTTCAGAAACTGTTTCTCAGGCTAGTTATGAACATGGAAACATTAATCTCATTGTGATCATTAATGGTAACTGTAATAATTAGTACACTTAAAATTCTATGTGTTATTTTACTTATTACCATGTTTTAAAACATTACTAATCAGACAACTCTTTTCTCTTGGGTATTTGGTAGGAAAAATTGTGTTTGGGAATAATAGCAACTAAGTCATGATGTGCATTGCCTCATATTAAATAGAAACAAGTTAGTTTACAGAAAATTTCATGAATACAGGAGGACAGGCTGGAAAAATATATCTGCAACAGACAGAAAGGTGAGAAATGTCAAGAAAGGCCTTTGTTATTGTCCAGAATTGTATTGTGTTTAGAAGAGGGAAAATTGATTGGTCCAAATATGTCATAAAAATCTTTTATACAGATCTGCCTTTCCTTAGAACCACTTTACTGATGGAAAACAAGAATACAGTTAAATTGGTTCATCGTTTCACAGAAAAATAATGCTCCTGATTCCCTTCTGAGTTACCTTCAATATTAGCAGACAATCAATCAAGAATTTAGGGGATATTTTCATTAACTCTGACTTTATTGGAGCCTGATTGGCCAATATATGCATTGACCCATGAAGTTAAGTGAAAAGAAAGAAGAAAAGAGAACATTTTATCCCTCTCCAACTTTGGACTCCCAGCTAGTCAACTGTGCATACCTTGCTTTACTGTGTACATAGTGCCTTCAAAGGACCTAAAATGTTGTCTTTTTTACACCTCCTTTGTTACCCCTTTTTACTTTTTTGCATTAATTGTGAGACAGTCACTTCCAGAAAACACAGGGACAGATATTTGGCACATTGAATTCTAGAAATGTCATCCCTTGATAAAACTCTCAGGTTTAGAAATGGAAAGACCTCTATAAAAGTGTCTTGGTAATTGTAGGTTTTCATATACACCACTTGTGTAGAATATTCCAAACCAGTTATATTAAGGACACTTGTGGGAATTACTTCCTTTCAGGGTATTTCACCAGGTCACAGAAGTTGAAGAACAGAGCCCCAAAATCCAATAGTTCTCTTTGCGACTGAAAAGGAAAAGGAAAGAAAAGACCAATATAAGAACTATGCAGTTGAAAAAGAAAAGTGATTATAGTATTTAACATTTGGTGGAAAAGTATTCTTCTATAATTCTTTACCAATATAAGAATATTTAAGTGATTTGGTAACCCAAAGCAGTATAAGAAAAAGTGACCTGAAAAAAAGGGTGATGTGATAAAAAGCAATAACCTATTTTAGAAAGAAATGAAGAATAAAAATGATAAAAGAGTTCAGTGAGATTGAAAGATGATTGTAAAGAAATTAAAATTATAACAGCAGAATTAAAATCTGTACTACAGTCTATAAGAAACAAGATTCATATGAAATAAATTTTTAAAAAAATTTTATTCATTTATCTTTAGAGGGGAAGGGAAGGAGAGAGGGAGAAAAATATCAATGTATGGTTGCCTGTCATGGGTCCCCCACTGGGAACTGGCCTGCAACCCAGGCATGTGCCCTGACTGGGAATTGAACTGCAATCCCTTAGCTCACAGGCACATGCTCAATCCACTGAGCAACACCAGCTGGGGCTGTATGAAATAAAATTTAACACTGATGATAATAACTCACTTCAGTAAATTTTCCAGCAAGAAGAAAAATACACTGAGTGAATACTGAGAAAAGAAAGGTATGAGGTTCATAAAATGGAAAGCCAATGATATCAGCTATAGATGTCCCTGGAGAGGAAACCAAACTAATTGTAAGAAAACTTCCTTGAGCTAAAAGAACAGCAGAGTATGCCTATTGAAAAAGGTTAAACAAGTTTCAGGAAATGTCAACAAAAAGAATCACAGAATTTCATAATAATTTTTTAAATTATAAAGATAAAGAAAAACATAATAAACCAGAGCTTAAAGCATCTATGAATAAAATGAAAAAAGTAGTAACAATCTAACTCTGATAGCAACAACAACAAAAAAATCAAGTTGCCTTTAGACTTCTCCAGAAGCCAATAGAAGGCCATGGAAAAATCGGTAATTGTGTTAGATTAAGAGATAACTGTCTAAAAATTTTATTTAATCAAACTCTGATATGTGAAATTTATTAAAATATGTCATTACACATATTTTGAAGAATTGTTTGTAGATATATGCTATGGCACAATTATGACATATGGCACAATTATGGTACAATTATGAATGAAGAATGGTGATGAGTATTTATAAAACATACTGTTTCTAAGGTGATTTAAATAATTTTATAAGATATTTACTCAAGTTCTCAAAAAAATTCTGGGAAACAAGCAGTTGATGAAATTTATAGCCTCCATATTTAGAAAAACTAGGATTTAGGTAGGTTAAGTAATACAAATCAAAATCTCACTAATACAAATGGAATCAGAATTTGTATTTTGGGGTTCTTGATGCAGAGAGCACTAGTTATCAGATCAGCATTGCCTTTTTCTTCCTTGATTTAATTCTAGGCAGTTTCTATACTAAATATAAGAGAAAAAAATTGGCCTGAGGATTGACTGTGTTTAAAACAAATTCCTCCTCTCTTTACCAGAATTAAGTTAGTGCCTATGCTTCAATAGAAGCTTTCTTTAGATTCCACTAAGAATCTTATCAACTACAGTACAGAAAGGCTTTTGACAACAACGAGATCTTATCATTTAGATCCTTAGTATGTGCCAAGCACTATTCTAGGCACTAGGGCTTAAGATACAGAGAATAAAATGGAACAAAATAATGTGGTCTGTCTTTTAGAGTTAGAGAAGAGGCTTTTTGGGAAAAGAGCCTTACCTGGACTACAGCAAAGGGTACCCATTCTGGCTCTGTTGATTAACATGCCAGCTATGATAATTAACTTACTTCATCTTAAACATGAAAGGAAAACCTAGGATCATCTGACAGGAGGAAACCCAAAGGTATGGAAGATGAAAAAACAAAAGAAATGCTTAGAGCATTTCTTTATTATTCAGGGCACAGAAATTTAGAAGAATTAAACCCAAAGACAGAAAAGAAACAGAGACACTACAAAAACATTTACAAATTAAAAATATAAGTTAAAATAAAAGTGAAGGCAGGGCAGGAAGGTAACATGTGAAGAAGTCCCTCAGAACAAAGAGCAAAGATATGGAAAATATAAAAGGAAAAAGAAAGAAGGAAACAATAGCATTGATCCAAAATATCCAATATCTGATTAATGAACATTTGTGGGTGTGGTGGTACAGTTTACTTATACTGTGGTAGTAGTAGAGTTTGTTATTATTTACTAGTAAAAATAATAGCTAACCTTTGTTGAAGGTTTTTTATTGTGCTAAGGTCCTAACCTACAATGTCTTGTTTTATTGTCCTACCACTCCTTTAATGGAACTGTAAAGCTGGACCAGGAAATATTTATAACGTAAATAATTTTATGGGGTTGTTTATTCTCTTTAGTTGTGGGGAATATAAAATAGTCAAAGAGTAACTCTTGGGTGCTTGGACACTAATGACTGAGATCAGAAATGCAAAAGTAGATAAAGAAGATGTGTTCAATTTTAACATGTTGAATTGAAGGTGCCTAAAAGATATACAAATGGATATAATCAGTAGGTGGTTGGCAATATGAGTCTAAAGCTCAGAGAAGTGGTTGGGTCTGAGAGAGATTTAGAAATTATCCACCTATTGGTTAAAATCAGAGAGGATACAATCACTCACAGAGAGTCAGAGTATAGAAAGAGAAGATGAGAAGGCAAAGGAAAAGGAAGCTAAAGGAAAGGCTGGCTGGGAAAAAGCTTTCAGTGAGTGGGGGCAAAATGGGTAGGGATGTATTTGCCCAGGATGGCAAGAGATGCACTGTAATTTTCTATACAGGGGATTATTGGTAGGCAATATTTGTCAGAATAATTTTAATGAACTTTTGGGAACAAACCAGGTCACAGCTGAAGAATAAGTGAGAAATCAATTTAAGTTCTTCATCTGCTTCATGCATGAAATGGATGAATAATGCATACACCAGCAGATATTGTAGGTTTAAGAGAAAATGTCTTAGCAAAGTGCCTAGTTCATAGTACATACTGAACAATATATAGTGCTTGATTGGTTGCATGAATTTTGACCTGGTTAGACATGGGCTTTTAGTTTAGCTCTGTCACTGTATACCTGTGTAAACTTGGACCAGACACCTTGTTTCTGATATTGTCTTTTCTTTTATCCATAAAGTGGGGCTAAAAAAGCATATGCTCTCTAAAATAATATATATTAGTCATTTTTATTATGAATTGTATATAAGTGTTCTGTCATAAGGCTGAATTCCCATGTTAGTATATGAATTGATAGGTTATATAATGGTGAATACAATTTGGTTTAATATTCATCTGGGTTGTTTTTCCTAGGGTTCTCTTTTCCATATATGATGGATAGACTTTTGCAGGGCAGACTTCCTAAATTTGTAAAAGGAAATAGTGGGTATCAGGAATAGGACATGGAGCTCAGACATGACAACAGGAAGAGAAGGAGAGGTGGGTAAAAGCTGGCAACCACCTCACGGAGCAGTGTAAACTTGAAGTCTGGACAGAGCCTGAGAATGCAACAGTCTCAGTCTGTTTGGGAACTCTGGCCATGACACTAGTGTCCTGGCACTAACCAATTAAGACATGCAAACAGAGAGGCTTTCTTTTGGCTAAGACCTAGAAAGTGTAAGAATAAGAGGAAGGCTAAAAAAATTACAACAGAGGTGTTTGATTTTATTCTGATTTGTGTTGATTTGAGAAGTAAAGGAATGTAATTTGTCTTGCACTTTGTGAACTAAAAATATAGCCACAGCACCCAAACCATCTACCAAGAAAGAAACACAATTTTGTTTCCATGTTTCTGAGTTTCACTCATTAGTTTTATTTCTTGCCTTATTATACTAACCAGAACTTACAAAACAATTAAGAGGCCTCACAGTTAAGAATGAGGAATGATTTAGCCATGACCTTCATAGACCAAGATATCTGTGTGGATACAAGTGAGATAGAAGCTGATCATACCTTATGTACTCCAGCCCACCGAAACTGGGAAATTAGATGAGCTTTCTTACTCCTCATCACCCTTTCCATAAAATAATTTAGGTGCTGGGGAAATTGGGAGACTCCAAATGGAGTGAGGTTCATTTGCTAGCATACTGAAATCTCTTCATACAGTAGAAGTAATGCAGTTATTTAAAAAAATGCAACAAAGTCACATATCCTGACCACCTATGTGTTGGGAAGCTCCCTGCCTGGTTTCAGAAGCTGTAACCCCCCATGGCTAAGGCTGAGTAAAAAGATAGAACCATAAGCCAGTAATGAGACAAAACTTATCTTCCCCGCAGGGATGCAGCCTCTGCCCTCTTTACTCCACCCTGCTTGTCCCCTGGACAATGGCTAAATAGTCAATGATGGGTAAGATTCCTAAAGGAAGGAACAACCTAAGATAGGCACAGTAGCAAAGGGGCCATCAGGGAAAGACTTAGGGGATTATGAAGGACCGACAAAAGACCCTCACTCTTCAGCTTTGTCATGGCCTGAGTCCTCATTCTATTTGTAAAAAGTCTTCTAATTTATTGGCTGCCTTGCTTCCCCCCTCCTTGATTCAGACCTGAAACAATGCCTAAGGTGGGGTGCACCACTGTGCCAGAACACGTGGTTCCCAGTGGGGGGACAATCAGGCTTAAGAAAGAATGCATAAAATCCTGTGAAACCGGCTTTGCTAAAAATGCCCTCAATTTAAATGTTAAGGCTCCAAGCATAAGATGAGTTTGTTTCCCAAAGTTTTATGGCCCATTGGCATCTATATATCAGACCCTGACTCAGAATAAGCCCTTATAATTTTTGAATCTTATCTCTTCCTTGATCTTTACGGCCTGACAATGATGGATGAGCTTTACATATATGCCCTGTATTCCTATGCAAACTAAACCCAGTAAAAGCCCAGGAAAAGAAGTGCTTGAGGCTACTCTCCTCTGAGAGATTGGGCAGCCTTTTCTCCCAAAGCAGATCATATCTTGGTAGATTTATTCTCATCCGTGGTGGCCAGGAGAACTGTGCTGGACAGAGCTCCCTAACACCTATGTGTAGATTAAGATTCACATCCACTTTTGCATTTGATCAGCATTTCCTTTATAGCTAGTGAAGAACAACATATTTTTAAATATCTGTTGCCTATTTGTATGTCTTATTGGAGACTTTTCTGTTTAAGTCCTCTGCCCACTTTTTGATTGGATTGTTTGTTTGTTTGGTGTTGAGATTTTTGTATGAGTATATTTTGGATAGTAATTCCTTGTCAATCTACTTCTATTTTGTTTGTTGCCCTTTTGTTTTGTTGGTGGTTTCTATTATTGTAAAGATGTGCTTAAGTGTTATATAGTCCCATTCATTTATTTTTGCCTTTACTTTCATTGCCTTTGGGATCAAATTTATAAAATCTTCTCATAGACCAATGTCCATAAACTTAGTATCTTACCTATGTGTTCTTTTATTAAGTGTCCTTTAATAGATAATTGGATTTAAAAGTTGTGGTACATATATACAATGGAATACCACTTGGCCATAAAAAAAGATAAAATACTACATTTGCAACAACACAAATTGATTCTGAAAATATTATGCTAAACAAAATTTCAGACAGAAAGTGAAGAAACATATAATTTCACTCATATGTGGGCTATAGAGATGAAAGCAATGAATGAACAAACAAGAAAAACAAACAAAAACTCATAAACACAGACAATAGCATGGTAGTTACCAGAAAGAAAAGTGGTGATGCCCTGGCTGGTGTAGCTCAGTGGATTGAGCTCAGGCCTGCAAACCACAAGATCATGGTTCGATTCCCAGTCAGGGCACATGCCTGGGTTGCAGGCCACTTCCCAGCAGGGGACTCATGATGGGTAACCATACATTGATGTTTCTCTCCTTCTCTCCTTCTCTTCTTCTCTAAAGATAAATAAATAAAATCTTAAGAAAAGAAAAGTGGTGAGGGGGTTGTAAAAGGTAAAGGGGGTCAACAATATGGTAACAGAAGAAAATTTGACTTTGAGTGGCCACACAATGCAGTTTACAGATGATGTGTCATAGAAGAATACACCTGAAGCCTATATATTTTAACCAGTGTCAGGACAATAAATGTATTTTTTAAAAACCACAATGAGATATCACCTCACACTTGCTAGAATGGCTATTAGTAAAAAAAAAGACATAACAAATATTATCAAGTAAGTGAAGAAAAAGGAACAGTTGTGTACTGTTGATAGCAATAGAAACTAGTATAGTCACTAAGGAAAATAGTGTGAAATTTCCTAAAAATATGAAAATAAAACTACCATTTGATTCAGCAGTTCTGCTTCTTGGTATATATATAAAAGAAACAAAACCACTATTTCAAAAAGACATCTACATGCCTATGCTCACTGCAACAATATTTGCAATACTCAAGATACAGAAACAACCAAAATGTCTCTTGAGAGATGAACATATAAAGATGTTCTGTAAATATACAATGGAATACTATACCGACGTGAAAAATAAACTTTTACCATTTGCAAAAACATGAGTGGAACTGGAGGAAATTATGCTAAGTGAAATGTCAGACAGAGGAAGACAAAAATTGTATTATCTCACTTATATGTTAAATTAGAAAAACAGCTTATAGACATTAAGAACAGGTGGGTTGTTTGGCAGAGACAGGGCTTATGGGTAGGTAAAATCAGTAAAGGTACACAAAAGGTACAAACTTCCAGTTATGAGTTCTTGGGTTATCAAAAATATTTTTTTAATTTTAAAATAATAAAAGTTAAAAGAACAATATTAAAGTGGAAAATTCAACAACCAAATAACAAATAAATGGAAGCATAATATTTATATTTGTACACATTCAATCAGTGATAAAAATGGCATTCCAAAAGGAGAAATTAATAAATGGTGCTAATTAAATTTATTTTAAAAACTTTAAGCCCTGACTGGTGTAGTTCAGTGGATTGAGCTCAGGCCTGCGAACCACACAATCACGGTTTGATTCCCAGTCAGGGCACATGCCTGGGTTGCAGGCCAGTTCCCAGCAGGGGACTCACGAGAGGCAACCAATCATTGATATTTCTCTCCTTCTCTCCTTCCCTTCCTCTCTAAAGATAAATACATTTTAAAAAAACTTTTAAAACTTAGAGTTTTCCCTTGTTCTGTATGCAAAATATACTCTAGATAGTTTGGGATACAGAATAGAATGCCAAAAAGTATTTAGAGGAACATGTAGGTGACTACCTATTTCATTTCCTGGAGAAGAAGCTTCAGCATAAAAATAAAGATTTCTAGTTTAGTCTTCATAAAAACGTAAACTCTCTTTTGTTCAGAAACACTATGAACAAAATTTTAAAGCAAAAACAAATGAAGAAAAATTTTAAATAATATGTAGTAGACAATGGGTTAGGGTATTTTTTATCTTCGCCCAAGGATATATTCTTTGACTTGAGGGAAAGACGAAACGAAGGAGAAAGAAAGGGAAAGACAGACAGAGAGAGAGACAGAGAGGCATCGATGTAAAAGAGAAACATCAACTGATAGCCTTCCATAGGTGTCCCAGCTAGAGATCAAACTCACAACCTAGGTATGTGGTCTGAACTGGAATTGAATCTGTGAACGTTTGGTGCATGGGATGATGCTCCAACCAACTGAGCAGCCCAGCCAAGTCATGGTTCTTTCAATATAAATAACTCTAATAACTTCTGGCCAAGATGGAGGTGTAGGTAGACACAATGTGCCCCCTCGCACAACCAGAATAAGGACAGCAACAATTTAAAAACAACAACAACAAAAAAACCAACCAGTACTGACAGAAAATTGAACTGTATGGAAGTCTGACACCAAGAAATTAAAGTAGACACACTCATCCAGACCAGTAGGAGGGGCTGAGTCAGGTGGCCGGGACAGAGAGGGCTCCTGGCAGAGTGGCTGGCGGACCCCGGGTGCTCAAGGTGGTAGCAGGTGAACTCAGCAAGGCGGCAGATTGTAGAGGGGTACAATGTGTCTGGTCCCACATTTACATGCAATAAACCAGGCAAAACTAGGGAGCAAGACAGACCACTCAACCCAGGGTACCAGTGAGGGGAAATAAAGCCTCAAAACACCAATTGAAAACAGCTGTGGGTGCTGAGGTGCCAGGAGAAACTCCCAGCCTCACAGCAGAGCTTGTTGGAGAGATCTACAGGGTTCCAGGACATACACAAACCCACCCACACTGGAATGAGCACCAGAAGGGTGCAATGTGTTTGCAGGAAGCAGAAGTGACTGAAATCTGGCAGAGAGTGGAGCAAGCCCCATTATTCCCTCTCAGACCCCTGCCCCACATATAGGTCACAACCCAGTGACTGGGTTGCTCCACCCTGATGAACACCTAAGGCTCCACACCCACTGTGTAACAGTCATAACAAGACAAAAAAAAAATGGCCCAAATGAAAGAACAGATCAAAGCTCCAGAAAAAATACAACTAAACAACGAAGAGATAGCCAGCCTATCAGATGCACAGTTCAAAACACTGGTAATCAGAATGCTCACAGAATTGGTTGAATTTGGTCCCAAATTAGATGAAAAAATGAAGGCAATGCTAAGTGAAATAAAGAAAAATGTACAGGGAACCAATAGTGATGGGAGGGTAACTGGGACTCTAATCAATGGAGTGGACCAGAAGGAAGAAAGAAACATTCAACCAGAACAGAATGAAGAAACAAGAATTCAAAAAAATGAGGAAAGGATTAGGAGCTTCCAGGACATCTCTAAACATTCTAACATCTGAACCATAGGGGTACAGGAAGGAGAAGAGAAAGAGCATCAAGTGGAAACGTTATTTGAACAAATAATAAAGGGGAACTTCCCCATTCTGGTTGAGGAAATAGACTTCCAGGAAGCTCAGAGAGTCCAAAAGAAGTTGGACTCAAGGAAGAACACACCAATGGGTAACCATAATTACATTAGCCAAGATTAAAGATAAGGAGAGAATCTTAAAAGCAGCAAGACAAAAGGAGTAAGTTATCTACAAAGAGATTTTCATAAGACTGTCAGCTGATTTTTCAAAAGAGACCTTACAGGCAAGAAGGGACTAGAAAGAAGTATTCCAAGTCATGAAAGGCAAGAACCTACATCCAAGATTTCTCTATCCAGCAAAGCTTTTGTTTATAATGGAAGAGCAGATAAAGTGTTTCTCAGATAAGGTCAAATTAAAAGAATTCAGCACCACCAAGCCCTTATTATGTGAAATGTTAAAGGGACTTTATCTAGGAAAAAGAAGAAAATAAAACATGTACAGGAAAATAATAGCAAACTCACAATAATTAACAGCTGCACCTAAAACAAAAACAAAAGGAAACTAAGCAAACAACTGGAACAGGAACAGAATCACAGAAATAGAGATCACATGAAGGGTTATCAACAAGGGAGTGGGAGGAGCAGAGAGGGGGAAAAGGTACAAAGAATAAGTAGCATAGATGGTTGGTAGAAAATAGACGGGGGGAGGGTAAGAATAGTATGGGAAAATATAGAATCTAAAGAACTTGTGACACATTGACATGAACTAAAGCAGGGGAATGTGAGTGGCAGAGGGTGTGCAGGGTGGAGGGAAGTGAAGGGGAGAACATGGGACGACTGTAATAGCATAACCAATAAAATATATTATAGCATAGATAGTAGGTAGAAAATAGATAGGGGGGAGGGCAAGAATAGTAGGGGAAATATAGAATCTAAAGAACTTGAGACACATGGTTATATACTAAGGTGGGGGGGAGAATGGTCAGGGAGGGAGTGTGTGGGTGGAGGGGAATGAAGGAGGGAATAGAACAACTGTAATGGTATAATCAATAAAATATATATTAAAATAAAAAATAAAAATAGAAAACAAGCAAAAAATCCTCTAAAAATATTTCAATATATGCATGTATAATAACACAAATTTGCATGTAATACAATTTTATTTAAAATATAAAATAGCCCTGGCTGGTGTAGTTCACTGGATTGAGCACAGGGCTGTGAACTAGAGGATCATGGTTCAATTTCCAGTCAGGGCATATGCCTGGGTTGCAGGCCGGTTCCCTGCAGGCCAGTTCCCAGCAGGGGACGCACAAGAAGCAACCATACATTGATATTTCTCTCCCTCTCTCCTTCCCCTCTAAAGATAAATAAATAAACAAAATCTTAAAAATATATACATGAGTGAAGTTTTATCAATTAAAGACATAAACAATGGGCAAAGGTTACAAATTGGCAGTCACAATGAAGTTCAAATGAACAACAAAATGCTTTAGTTTAATTAATAATTAAAAGCTCAAATTAAAACAAACCATATGCTGTATTTGGCCTCAGAGAAAAACTATGATAACAACCAGGCCAGAACATGGGGAAAGAGCCATGCCTTTAACCTATTGGTTGTTATGTAAACCTTCTGAAGGGCAATTTGGTAGTATATATAAAGACTTTAAATGTGTCCATACTCTTAAATCCAATAATTAAACTTCTAGAAATTTATATTAAGGAAATAATCAAAGATGCATTGAAAATATAAAATATGTTTGCCATAATATTTATAATTGCAAAATTTTGCAAACAACTTCAAAGCACAATAATACACTGGCTTAAAAATTAGGGCACATCTATATGAAAGATTATTCCCAATAATTAATATTTTAAGGATTACTGGGCCATTGAAAATACTAATCATGCCCTGGCAGGTGTAGCTCAGTGAACTGAGCACTGGACTGCGAAGCAAAGGGTTGCTAGTTCAATTCCCACTCAGGGCACATGCCTGGGTTGTGGGCCAGGTTTCCTGTTGTGGGGCACATGAGAGGCAACCACACATTGATATTTCTCTCCCTTCTCTTTCTCCCTCCCTTCTCCTCTGTCTAAAATAAATAAATAAAATCCATTAAAATAAAAAAGTACTCATCATATAATCAAATAATGTCATTATAAAAATTATATGTACAGTGTGATTTAAATTTTGACAAAATTTTAGTGATTTTAATTTTAGTAATGATCATTTTAATAATGATTATTTCTTGGAAGGATATTATATATGATTTATATTTTTGAAATAACAATATTAACGTTCAATTTCCAAAAAATTGTATGTTTGCAACAATACTGCAGAAGTTAAAATTATAATCCTTTCCTAATACACTTACCGTATTGTCAATTTTTATTTATAAGTAAAAGGAGCCATTTTTATTTGGAAAATCCTTTTTTTGTATACATATTTAATTGCCTTTATCAGGGTGACATTGGTTAATTAAATTATATGGGTTTCAATTGTACTGTTCTATGATACATCATTCATATAGTTCATTTTGTGCTCACCACCCAAACTCAAATCTTCTGTCACCATATATTTAACCCCTTTACCTTTTACTACCTCCCCATCCTCCTTCACTCTGGTAACCACTATACAATTGCATGTGTCTCTGAATTTTTGTTCATTTTTCTTATTTGTTCATTTTTTTTGCTTTTAGTTTTATATCCTACATATAGGTGGAATCTATGGTTCTTGACTTTTTCTATCTGACTTATTTTGCTTAGCATGACATTCTCAAGATCCAACCATGTTGTTACAAATGGCAGTATTTCATCTTTTCTTACAGCTGAGTAGTATTCCATTATATATATCACATCTTCCAATAGTGTATCAAAGGACATTTTAGTTGGCCATTGTGAATAATGCTACAGTGAACACAGGAGTGCATATAGTTTTGAGAATAAATGTTTTCAGTTTTTTCTAGTAGATACCCAGAAGAGGCATTGCTCAATCATATGGTAACTCTATTCTTATTTTTTTGAGAAGCTTGAATGCTGTTTCCCATAGTGGGTGTACTAGTATACTATTCATTTATCTTTTCCACATTCTATTCAAAGACTGTGTATTCCTTTTAAAATTAGGAAGGATGCCACTTGAAAGGGAGAAGGTGCCCCTTTTTGCTACCTTACTAGACTTTCATTCTAGACTGATGCACAAGAAGAGAGCACCACAGCCTCTTCCCACATGCACAATATCTTGTTCACCTAGGTCATGGAAGCTCCATAAGTCAGTAGGATTCTATATTGAGGTATCACATTTCTCTAGTGGTCATATTCATTTTCTGAGCCTCCCATAAATTTTTATAGACTTAGAATATGTAATTGTAAATGCCCAAGTATAAATTTCCTTTGGTCACACTCTTAACAAACACACTCTAATGTTGCTGTCTTGTATTTAGTCATTCTTTTGCCCTGGTTCCACCTAGGCAGCAGCTAGAAGTCAGGCGTCCCCCTTCATTGTAGAAGAATGAGACAAAACATTACACAATTCAATAACTTGGTTTTATTGGCCACAAACATGTTCATGGGTGTGGCCAAATTTACACCTACAACCTAATACAGCCACTGACTCTATCTGCATCTCTACATTGCTGTTTTAAAAAGTACATGCTGTTTGGAGAAATGTCTAATCAGGTCCCTTGCCTATTTTTAATTGGATTACTTGTGGGTTTTTTGGTGTTGAGTTTTATTATGTTCTTCATAAATTTTGGATATTCATCCCTTATCAGATGTTTTGACAAATATGTCCTCCCATTCAATGGGTTGTCTTTTTATTTTGCTGATGGTTTCCTTTGCTGTGAAAACCCTTTTTAGTTTGTTGTAGTTTCATTTGTTTATTTTTTGTCTTGCCTGAGAAGATATAACAAAAAGTATATTGTTGCAAGCCATATCTGAAATTTTACTGCTTATGTTTTCTTCTAAGATTTTTATAGTTTGAATATATCATTTAAGTCTTTAATCCATTTTGAATTTATTCTGTGTGGTGTAAGGAGGCGGTTTAATTTTATTTTTTTTGGGTGTATCTGTCCAATTTTTCCAATACTATTTAATTAATAAACTATCTTTAGCCCATTTTATGTGCTCACCTGCTCTGTCAAATATTAATTGACTACAAAGGTGTGGGTTTATTTATGAGCTTTCTAGTCTGTTCCATTGATCTATGAGTCTGTCTTTATGCCAGTACCATGCTGTTTTCATTTCTATGGTCTTATAGTATAATTTGATATTAGGTAGCATGTTTCTTCCAACTTTGTTCTTCTTTCTCAAGATCACTGTTGCTATTCAGGTTCTTTTGTGGTTCCATATAAATTTTTAAAATATTTGTTTCAGTTCTGTGAAATACATCATTGGAATCTTGACATGAATTATATTGAATCTACAGATTGCTTTGGGTAATGTGGACATTTTAATGATGTTAATTCTTTCTCTCCATGAACAATGTATATGTTCCAGATACTTGTGTCTTCTTCAATTTCCTTCTTCAAGGGACAAGAGTACATACAGATAGCCCAAAGACATATGAAAATATGCTCCATGTCACTAATCAACAGAGAAATGCAAATTGAAACCACAATGAGATATCACCTCACACCTGTTCAAATGACTTATCATTAATAAACTAACAAACAACAAGTACTGGCAAGGATGTGGAGAAAGGACCCCTTTTGTACTGTTGGTGGGAATGCAGATGGGTGCAGCCACTGGAAAGCAGTACAGAGTTTCCTCAAAAAAAAAAAAAAATTAACTGCCTCATGATTTGGTGATTTCATTCTGGGAATGTACCCCAAGTAATCTGAAGCACTAATTCAAAAGAATACTTGCACTTTTATGTTCATTACAGCATTATTTACAATAGCCAAGATTGGGAAGCAGTTCAGGTTCTCAGGTGTCCATCAGCAGATGAGTGGATAAAATAACTATGGAACATTTGCACAATGGAATACTACTAGGCTGTAAAACAAAGGAGAAAATTTTTACCCTAATGACATCATGGATAGACCTGAAGAACATTCTGCTAAGTGAAATAAGCTGGTAAGGGAAAGGAAAATATCAAATAACTCCACTCATATGTGGAATCTAATGAACAAACTGAACTAACAAGAAAAATCAGAGACAATTGTGTGTATAGAGAGCAGGCTGGTAGCTCTGGGGCAGGAGGACTGGGGAGTGGAAGGACAGAGAAAAAAGAAAAAGAACTCATGGACACAGACAACAGTGTGGTGATTGGGCGGGGGGAGTAGGTAGAGGTGGAGAAGCTATAAGGGGGATAAACGGTAATGGAAAAAATACAATAAATGATAAACTATTAAAAAAGAGGGAAAAAAAAGAAAGGAGGGAAAGACATGTTATTTTTCATGGTTTCTGGTAGGGGGCAGCAGATATCCTGGCATCCTTTTCTGTCTAAAGTAAGCTTGCAGGTTGGAGATCCTAAAGTTGCTATGCATTGTATTAATATTTTACTTATCTTGTGATGTGGTCTGGTAGTTCTTTCCTGCACCAGCTGATCATTTGGGGGAAACAGACCGCCCAAATACTAGAGTGATTATATTTCAAAACTGAGCAAAGGTGAAGTCAAGTAATAAGTTATCCTGTGTAATTACTGCACTGTGCCTTAGCTGAGCCAGTTTTATCACTATCTAAGTATAACAGAGCTTAACCTTCTTTTTTGGTCTGCCATTTTGTCTCTCACACATGCCCAAGTGAGCTTTATTTTGACTCCTTTAAATACTTTCAGGATGGGACTGCACATAAACAGATGAGTGAGGACATCTATAAAATTGCTTTTGCAAGGACTGCAAGATGCTAGTTTAAGAGGATGAAGAATAGTTCGGCCTGTGGTAAAAATATTTTTTCCTGATACATATACATTATGGAGTTGCTATTTTTTTCAGCTATTTATCAAATACATAAGAGCACTAAATGTTGAATCTGAACACAGGCAGTCCAGCTGCAGAACCACACACTTAACTACTACCTTTAGCACATCTTCAAATGGACTTCTTTGTACTTTAGACCACTGGGGTGGAGAGCCGGTGCCCTTGGTAACCATGAGGCCATAGGTAGCTGTGTCCGCCCATATTATTTGGGGTGTTCCCGACACACTGTCCTCTTTAGTAAGATTCCAGCAGGGCCAGAGTAAACCGGAAGTCATTTGGGATGGTGTGGCTCTAAAGATTGCCTCCGCCTCAAGTCCAGGAAGAAGCTATTCTGTGGAAAACCTGCCTTCTAGGGGACAATGACCCTTGGTGAGATTTGGCCTTTATATACCTCCATCTCAAAACTAAGCTTTTCTGTGAGGATTTGGATTGAAGGTCAAAGATGATTGCTTAGAGGGGGAGAGTGTGAAATGGTAATCACTTTCATATGACACTTGAGAAATGTTATAATAAAGCTGAGTAAATTGGAGCATGAGTTAGCCAGTCCTCTGCCTAATGATGTCACCCTCTTTCTGCTTCCTCCAGTCTATGATTAATAAAAGGGGGATTATTACAGTAACTCACTCCTAGTGGGCAGCAGTGACATCAGCAGCAGCTGAGCAAACTGACTACATTTAGTTGTGCGTGTGTATGTGGGTATTTTTTTTCTTGTGACTAACATGAAGCTAACAGCATCTAATAAAACAAAAGCTCTTTGAAATTTGTGGAACTTTTTAGGTGAACTGTCTTCTACAGGGAGCATCATTTTAATTATTCTCATTTATTTTATAGTTAAATGATGTTGGAATTGGCCAAAATTACATGATTGGCTTTTGCTCCTCTTCATTTAGTTATCACAATTTAACCCCCGGTCTTTGGGAGACAGGTTTTCTGAAGCTTTTTTCTTTCTAATAGAATGACCCTTCATTCATCATTCCATCTCATTTTAAAAAAGGAAGTCAGTGAGTATTAAGGGACTGTAGCCATAAGTTATTTTTTGAAAGTTCAAGACTAGTTGTAAAATTCAGTGGTTCAACACTTAGAATATTAGGCTTAATTCATTCCTTTGCTATCTCACCTGTGCAAACTTGACCTTCATAAAAATAGAGTGGGGCACCTGGAAACATTTACTAACCATGCTGAGCCACTGTCAGAGCACACTGTCATTATACATGAAAGTACACGGAGCATGGAACAATGGCACTCTGGTGTGGGTCTGGACATACCTCAGAGGTGCTCTGACAGAGGACAGAACCTTCGGACCTTTCTATCAGCACACAAGGGAGACAGCAATTCACTGATAAAAAAAATACCCACAGGACTGCCCCTAGCCTATTCTGTCTTTCCCTCTGACACTGCAATTTGGGAATGGTTGTGGGATATCTTTGTGGAGAGGCAAAACTGGATTTCTACTCTTTTATCTAGGTTCGAAGAAGTCTAGATACTAAACCTCTATATCCTCAAGTCAGCAACATGGAACTTATTACCCAAGGGGAGCCAGGTGAGAAAAATGCTTGTGATAGCTGTTATATATTCTTTTTTGGGTACCTCTTATAATTGTGGGGGGCAATAGAAGATCAACTGCTGTGGCATATGTTTTCTGATTGGATTAGAACTAAGTGGTGATAGTAAATTTCAAAATATGTGTTGATCAGAAAAACTTTGAGGACATAATTATTCATCTGAGTTAGTATTTTTCAACATAATGCTCTTTTACAGAGATTAAAAGTAATTCTTCCTCTCTATATATTGAGTTTTTCACAAGGACTAAATAGTCCTTGGGAAAAATCCAGGTGTTTCTGAATCATTTGGAAGTTGATTGATCTGTTTGGTTCCGAAATGACCATTTACCTGAGGAGACTGATTTATACGGTAGAGTTGATGAGATGGTGCTGGTGTGTCTAATACATTCCCCTTGTGGGTCTCTTCATCTTACAACAGTGTCTGACCAACTCTCTCCTTCAGGATGATCCAAAGCTCTCAGGGACTAAGTGATGAGTCAAGGAAGTTGGCCTCATCATGCAGGGAATGGCATTTCACATCCAAGGTCATTTGATTCAGACAAATTAACTTTTGTGTATTTCACCAACATTTGTTATTGTTATTATTTACCGTGATATAGGATCCTTCATAATAGCTTCCATAGTACTACCCACAGGAGAGCAACATCTGAAGGGGAATAGCATTCCTTCAACAGTCATACAACTTCCTTTTAAAAAGGAAATTTGGAGAATAAAATCTTGTTTGGAAGGTGCATTAGGATTTAGCAAAGCATTCTTGTTGTATCTCTTTGGATACTGTGTCATTCCCCTAACATATTAAATAAATGAAATCAAGCTGCATCATATTTGTTTGCTCTGGGAGAAAGGCATGGTAATCCCACTTTTGTGAATTTTACTTCAGGGAATTCTGTATTGCATGGATTTATCTGATACTGAATTGCTAAAATGAATAATAATCCAATTCCTCATTCACTTACTCTTTTCCATAAGCCTCTTGCTTCCTCACTACTCAGGTGTTGCCCAGCTCATCTCATTTTGTCGATGGTCACTAAAATCTCAGTGATTTTTTTGAGAAATGAGAGGTTAGGAAGAAAATTTTTGATTAACTATTCTGACTCTTGTTCCCTACTGAATTTTGGAGGAATTTTGATGAATCAATCTCTCTCTCTCCCTCTCTCTCTCTTTCTCTCTCTCTAACTCTATTCATCCATTGATTTAACTTGAAAGCAGACAGCTTTCCAGTTCAGTCTTGACTGTGAGATGGTGACCCTTCTTTTGTCCCAAATCTCTACCTAATATACAGCTGGCTGCCCAGGAAACAGGCAGGGTTTGCCAATCCCATATTCATCCTAAATCATTTGATGAGAATCCCCAAATCTCCCTGTATCAAATATAACTTTGATTCTGTGTCTGGCATTTTGAGCTTCCACTTGAGGGAGTCACTGCTCCCCACCTAGATAAGGTTTTCCTTCCTTGAGACCGGAATAACACATCAACGACTGTGAACACCTCTAGTCCTTTTGATTTCTATCTATAGTCACGTATCATGTTCTGTTTCCCGGACAGCATGAACCAGAAATTGTGCGTTTTTGGAAACAGATTATTCATAGGAAGGAATTAAAACACCCTGAGTTGTCAGCAGCCTAGTCAGTGCTTTGAACCCCCAGCTTTGTGCCAGTTCAGCTAAATCAAAGGGTAACTTCCCAGTCACCTGCTAGGGATGTTCACATCTCCTGGCGTGTACTTTTCACTGAATAACATCAGTGGAGTTAAACAGTTAAAATATCAGAGCCATGAAAAACAGCCCCCTTTTCTAGGGCTGTTCCCTTCCTCCAGGAGTAGTGAGCAAAGAGACAAATTAATAGCATGGATGGGAGCTGAAAGATATACGGTTTACTTGAGAAGAAAAATGAACATTCTTGCTCCTTGCTCTATGATAATTTATGAGGACAGCTGCACCACTAGTAAACTGCACCACAGTTTACCGAGAGTAAACGCCACTACACGTTAGCTGTGCCCTAAGGTGTGAGTCACTGAAGGCCACAGGGAGGAACAGGGACACTGGTCTTTCCCCTGGTTGCACCACTGAGCTCTTATCCTTAAACGAACTTTGTTTTTGACCAGCTCTGTAATTGTGATGGAAAACACCAGCTCCCTAGCAAGGCACAAGTCCTGGAGTTAGCAGCAGCAAGACAGGCCCTAATTGCTCCATTTACATAAAAGTGGAAACATACAACTTCTAAATATAAATCTCTGGCACATCGTGCCTTTTGCAATTACAGTAAAATAAGGTACCATAGTTTCCCTCCCAGCTCCTTGTCGCAGCAAGCTGCTCAGCCGGGTTCGCCAGGGGCAGCTCCTCTAGGAAAGAAAGAGCCCTGCAAATGATCCAGCGAGGAGTTGGGCACTTTTCGAAGTGTCCAATCGGGCCGACTGCACTAGGTGGGAAACTCAGTGGCAGCAGTGTTCACAGTCTAGTGCAATGGCTGCTGGGGCCCAACTCCACGTGGGACGTCAACGCTCCTGGCGCGCCTCTCTGTCTGCCCAGCAGCCAGCTCCCGGGTCCCCATCCTAGTCCCTGACACTGGCTGTGTTTTCGGCCCTGGCACTGGGGGCTGGTTCAGAAATTCCCAGCTGCACTCACTGAACAGTGATTTTTTTTTTTCCACTCTGAATTCTTTAGCTGCCAAAAGCGGGCAAAAATCAAGAGCTGTTCTGAAAAGAACTTGCCCTTGCTGGTGCTCCGGGTAAAAATAGAGGCGGTCACTCCGCACGGCTTGGCGGTCGTGTTCCGGCGTGATCCCAGGGAGCTGCCAGCAGGTGCTGCTCAAGGTACGGTAGCAGCCGAGAACCGGCCGCAGGGCTAGGGTGCGGAGCTGCTGGGGGAGGGGGTAGGAAGTGAAAGAGAAACCAAACAGGAGGAAGAAGAGGAGATGATTGGCAGGAACTGAGCTGAGCAGCTTACCCTGGACCCTGGTGTTTAGAAGGAAAAAGAACACTCCCAGTCCAGAATATTCAAGAGAAGTTATTTTAACGAGACTGCTTCCTCTCCACCTCCACCTTAATTTCCACTGAGTGAGGAGGCATTTCCAGTGTGCCTCAGCTCTGAGGCTGGGGATTCAGGTAGAAAATTACAGCTAGTGGGCTGACCTGGCAGGTGGGCATTTGATGGTATAACGGGTCTGACTCACACATGTTGGGTGGCTTCTCTAGTCAGGGCGTTGTAGATTCTTGTGATACAAATGTTTAGAGAGGATCGAAAAATGGATCCCACTTCTGGGACTTAAGTTATGTGGTTATTATGTCATGGGACGGGTCTTATCCAGGTTCGTTGTGTACCCCCAAAACCCATACACGTGATGATATTTCTAAGACACCAAGGTTTATGCATGGGGGAGGGGGTGAGTTTAGATGCCTTGCAGGCCACTGCTTTCCTTGAGGGGCTCATCATATAGTATGGGGAAGTTCTTTTCTTATAAAGAGGTTGAGTCCATCTAATTCTAAACTGATGGTCAGGTTTGGAGTTAACCAACAATGATCCTGTTTATATCTTTTCTTCTCATATTCCCTGTTCCTCCACAACCTTATGACTTAATTTCCTACTCTATTTCTGCATATGCAATTCTTAGAATACTCTCCATCCCCCACATACAGTTGAGCATCTACACTTTTTCTGTGTTTGGCCAAAGCAGACCCTCTTAAACACAAAACTTCTGGTGTCCTAAAGGAAGCAGCTTAAACTACACATCAGGAAGCCAGAACCTCTATATTTTGCTTGTGGGCATAGTGAAAAGTTTATTTAATGCATGTTAAATCCCGCATACAAAACAACATATCTGGTCATATGGCTTTAATTAGCTCCCAATTTTGCACATTTTATTCAACTTGTCATGAGGACCCAGCTAATGCTTCTATATCCCAAACTACACTTCTCCACCATCCTTGTCTGAGAATTCCAACTTGCTAACACTCCCTCCTCCCCGCCAAAAAAATCCTGACTAACTTAACCTCTATTTGAAGGAATGGTCACTTCTTTTCATTAATTTTATGTTACATTTGTAGCAATTTAGAAATTATAGGACTTCAAGGTCTAATAAATAAGAATGATATATGAGATTTTTTTGACTAGGGGGATCCTAAAAATAAGGAAAGGATAATTATAACACTTACTTGCAGAGAACGACTATTTTCAAAATTCTTGATCATAAGTGATTTATGAAGCAGGCATTTAATTTCAAGATGTAAAATAATAGTGTAAGTCTGGGGAGGGGAGACCATCATATAGGTATATATATATATTTTTTCTCAATGGACTATTTTATTTAAAAAAGTAAAATTAGAATACTAAAAAGAGCACTGTGAATTTTCTTGCCTGTAAGAAACAATAAAATACTTTGTAAATAGAGGCAACTTCATAAAGTAACAGATATTTTATGTGAAGACATAAAACTGAACCTGAATATAATGAGAAATGTATGTGAGCCAATGGTAAAAGAAAAGTCGGAAGTTGACACACAATGAGATTCCAGTAGTTTTCTAAAAAGTAGTCTAGTCAGCCAGAGGTTTACTGGCTGAGTGATCACCCAGTAGTGTCACAGCAGCTAAGAAAGACTTTCCATTAGATAATTATTGTGAAATATGTCTCACACTGAAAAACTAGTCATCTGCTGATGTCATGCTGATTCTAACCAATCCTAAACAAAGCCTCAGCCCTCCTGTTTGAGTGGTACCAATGTGTGAGTATACAAGTAAGTAGTGCAGTATAAAACTTCACAGTGCCAATACCATGAAGAGGAACTCAGACAGCTCTAACCACAAGATACAAGAGGCTGCTGGTGAAAGAGAGAGCACCAGAAAGGTAATGCTTTTAACTCTTACTTGTTAGCTATTTACACATTCATAGTCAGACTGGTTAGAAGGAATCTTACAACTGATTGGCACTTCCATACACATTATGATTTGTACCTTGTTTTTATTATTCAGGTGGGTTGATACAGCTTTTTATAGTATAAAATGTACATAGATTATGTGTTTATACAACCTATTCAGCGCATATATATGAGTACACATGCCAAGAGAAAGCTATTTGTTAAGAGTTGCATTTATAAACAGCAAATTTAGGGAACACACACATACAGAGAGAATCCATATGCTGATAAATTGCACTTATCTAAATACTAATATTAGGACTCGAGTTGTTTGGAGTTATTAAACTTTTACTTATAAAACTTAATTGAACTACAAAATGCTTTGGATATGGTATCAGTGATGCCAAATAGCTAGATTATATTAAGCATTAGATTTCAAAGGTATTTTATTAAACAAATATAATGCAAATGCCCCCTTCCTCTTTCTGTCACCATCCACCACTAAAAACAGACTTTTTAGGAAATGTTGTCAAAGTCTTAACAATAATACCAGGGTAATTGATGTTCCTGGAGGTGAAACCCCACAGGTTATAAATGGCTTGTAACATAGAAAGTCTTGGGAGTAGTTGATTTGGGAAAGGGGGCAGTATATACAATTCAGAAAAGCATTGTTACTCATGCAAACTGTAATTTTAACTTAGTGTCACAACTTTCTCTCCCTCCTCCCTTCTCCTCAGATTTTATGCCTGTAGTAATGACATTTATTAACTTTCTCTCCCCTTCCCAAATTGTCTTGCTTAACTGTAATGCTCTGAATACACTAAGTGTCAGCTATAAGCTGACTGTATCTACAGAAACTGAGAGGGCTTATGTGTGGGAAAGAAACCCAGAGGGAAGGAAAGCTTTAACAGATGGACCTCTTAAAGATACTTCTGCAAGATAAAAGCATTAAGACAGAAAATGAAAAAGGGGGTGGAGGTAAAGGGAGGAGAATAAAGAACAAAAAACTCAGAAAGGCATTGTTTAAAAATTCACATTTTTCTTTTACTGTGAACACTGAAATCCATGATGATTTCATCTGTGGTGTTCCTTCTAGAGAAAAATAAGCCATCAAGGGGCTAGTACATGAACACAATGGTCTAGGATGGGCTAGGGGTAGGCTGAAAAAAATACCACATGACAAAGAAAATAATTTGCTAATTAGTTTTGAGATTCTTTTCCCATAGGATCATTAATTCAAGTTGTAGGAGCGCACTATTTATGTAAAATAATGTGAGAAAGTCCAAGTGAATTTTGCATTTTATCTGTGAAGTCAGGATAAGTGATGGTAGGCTGTAATTCGTGAGTCTGAGTGTGTGTGTGTGTGTGTGTGTGTGTGTTCAGGGTAGAAGGGGGTGGATTCTAAGGAGAGGGGAAAGCGATTCATATGACAGGAGCCTGTAAAAGGCTGCATGCCTCCCTGCAGATCTTTCAGTGCCCACTGGCATTTTGCAGTTGTAAAAAGTGGAGTGTATTATATGACCTCAAACAAAGTGCTGTTGCCCTCCCCTCAGATCACCTGCCAGTGTTGAAGATCCTGAACATTTAAATATGAATGAATGGGGAAACAGTAGATCTCCGGGATTCCCTTTGGCCAGAGAAATTGACTGGCCCCTGCGGCCCTAAGATCCCCCTGCCCGTCTTCCAGATCTTCCCAACCTGACCCCTCACCTCCAGTACCCTGAGCCCCACCTTCAGGCTCGGGGGCTTTGAATTATCTAGGGCTGTGGCTAGGAGGGTGGAGGGGCAGTGGGGACTGGCTGTTCAATTAAGTCATCCCTGCAGATTGAGACAGTGTGTTTACTTGGGGTGTTCTTTCCCCTCCAAAAGAGGAAGACGATGAAGCAAGGGGACAGGGCAAAGAAAAAAAAAGAAGTAGAACAAAATTGGGAGAATTTCTTTCAGAAAGGAAAGTAGAACTCCCGATAATGGTGCTATTTGAAGAGAGGTGTGTGTGAGGGAGCAGTGAGCAGAAGGAAAGCAGCCTGTCAGAAAACGGGCTGTCCCTCCCCTTCCTAATCACAGCCTTTACTCACAAACTCCCTCCCTCTCCCATTCACTCACTCACTTAGGGCCAATCGTTCTCTCTCTCTCTCTCTCTCTCTCTCCCCCTCTCTCTCTCTCTCCCCCTCTCTCCCCCCTCTCTCCCTCTCCCTCTTTCTCCTTCTCTCTCTTCCTCCCTCCCTCTCCCTCCCCCCTCTCCCTTTCTCTTCTGTCCCCCTCTCTTCGCTCTCCCCTGTCTCTCCCTCCCATTCTCTCACAGTCTCTGTCTCCCTCCCTGTCTCTCCCTCCCTCTCTGTCTCCCTCCCTCCCTCTCTCCTTCCCTCCCTCCCTCCCTCCTTCTCTACTCGGAGACAGTCAGAACTCTCCTTCCTGACAGCCACAAACCTACAGCACTGACTGCATTCAGAGAGGGAACCTGCAAAGAAAACTTCACAGAAAACTTTTTGTTCTCATTCCAGAGAATTTGCTGAAGAGGAAAAGGAAAAATCCAAACCAAATCAAACCAAACAAAAAACCTGTGCGTGAGGGGGGAGGAAAAGCAGGGCCTTTAAAAAGGCAACCACAACAACTTTTGCTGCCAGGATGCCCTTGCTTTGGCTGCGAGGATTTTTGTTGGTGAGTTGCTGGATTATAGTGAGCAGTTCCCTGACCCTGGGATCCCAGGGGCACAGTGTGGACCCCGCCTGCCCGTCCTGTGCACTGACCACCCTTCCCAAGGATGTACCCAACGCTCAGCCGGAGATGGTGGAGGCCGTCAAGAAGCACATTTTAAACATGTTGCACTTGAAGAAGAGACCCGAGGTCACCCAGCCGGTGCCCAAGGCGGCACTTCTAAACGCGATCAGAAAGCTCCATGTGGGCAAAGTGGGGGAGAACGGGTACGTGGAGATAGAGGATGACATCGGAAGGAGGGCAGAAATGAATGAACTGATGGAGCAAACCTCAGAGATCATCACATTCGCAGAATCAGGTGGGTAGTGGCACTGGAGGTGGGGGAAATGTATTTCTCTGACAGTCCTAGGAGGAACTTCTTTTCCCTCCAGCTGTAAACTGCCTGGGAGGGTCATTAGTTATTAGGTGATGGTAGCTGGCAGGCGGAGGGGAGTGGGGGGCGGCGAGGGGGCGGAGAGTACTTCACAGAAATGGAATTCTTAAGCCCTGGCTGGAGATGGCTAGCTTACACTTGCTAAACTCATTTGGTGACCCGAAGGAAGCTCTAGGGCCAATCTGGAGCTGGAAGCTGGTCTGTGAGAGACTCTCTTGCCCTCCCTGTGAAACCAGGTCTGAGCAGCCTGATGAAAGCTGGAACATGTTCCGGTGCTGGGGGAACCCAGGAGGCTTCTGGACGCTATCAAAAGTTTTTATTGGAGTCAGGGGTGGGGTGAAGAGTGCAGAATTGGGGGAGAATGGCACAGATAAAGTCATTGTCTTAAAACAAACCTTCCCTTTAAAAGCACAATTAGGGTCCACCTCAGAGAAGCAGGGCAAATTTATTAGTGATGGTCATTTTTATCTTTAGATACTCTGTCTATAAGAGCACAGGCATCTCATGCTAAGCAGTAATGAACAATATGGGGGGACAGTTGACATTGACCCAGCAGTTACTTTTGAAGCACTGACTTTTGCTCTTTGTGCT
This sequence comes from Sturnira hondurensis, assembly GCF_014824575.4. Classification (NCBI taxonomy): domain Eukaryota; kingdom Metazoa; phylum Chordata; class Mammalia; order Chiroptera; family Phyllostomidae; genus Sturnira; species Sturnira hondurensis. The sequence continues at coordinate 193,171 of NW_028079095.1, forward strand.
GAGAGGAGAAAAAAAAAAGAGTTTTGTTCTCTGTAAAGTTACTAAGAACTCTCTGCCAAGGAATGCAACCTTGACAAAGTGCTCTCAGATACGACACTGAACTCTCACTCAATCCTCAAGAGGAAGAACTTTAATAAATAGATTCTAATCATTGGCTTGGGACCACACTAACCTGTTGCTGAATAGAAAATACCTGTCAAAAGTGGAGGCCGGAGGCTGAGATCTGTAGCCAGGTTACTTTTAGTTTTGTGACACAGTTCCTTTTGCATGCCTATAAGCTCATGCACACCCAGGCACACAGATATGTTAATACCATGTTACTTTCATGGTAATGCCAGGGTAAGGAATCCTATCCCTCAGCTAATCTATTTGAAAGGAATGCCATTGTTTTGTTTGGTAGAGCATATGGCCAGTAAAGTATGTGTAGGGGCTTCCAGCATTTCTGTTTTAAAGTTTGCCGCAGCAGGATAAACAATAAAGGCAACACTCAGAATTTCCAATCCTGAAAACCTGTTGACTCAGATGTTCTGTTTTCAAGAAAACCTTCCAAGACCTGGGCATCCTTTTTGAGGGAGCAGATAGCCTGCTGGTTTCCTGGTTCCCTGCCCCCGCCCACCTTAGAGAAGCCTTGGTGTCCTGCAAGCTTCCTGGCAAGGAAGTTTAGCTTCTCACCAGAGCTTCTTTCTTTTACAGAAGATCTGACTTTATTTCCCTGAAACTCTTCTTAATAGAGCCCCAAAGGACATGAGGATTAGGACTATTTTTTGAAGCGTTTTGAGGAAAGTCATGTTGTGGTTTTCAAGTTACCACCAAATTTTTCTCAAGCTCTCCTAGTGGCAACGTAGGAAAGAAAGTGTTCAATGACTTTGGGTCCTGGGCAGGGAATTGATTCCTCAGTCCAGAGGTCAGCTCCCTGTCCTGACACAAAAGGACCCTATATATTTTTATACACCAGTTGCCGCACATGATGTCTTTAATTGCAGCTCCTCCTCAGTTGGCTTTACCACATCATATGGCTAAGTGTACCTATGCCTTTGACCACTTTAATATTCTAATGCTAGCAATTTGTCCTGCTTTCTGATTTAATCTGACTTGTATAATGAACCACTCCGTTGGCATTGGGAAATTTTGCAGTGAAAGAATTTGACCTTTTACATTTTTATGGTGTTTATGGACTTCATCTCAGTGACAACCTTTTTCTAAGTTATATTAATTGTTTTCATTTTTAAAAACTTTTCCTTTAAGTGTTTAGTTTGAAAGAAATTGAGTTACTTTTTAGAAAAGTGATTCATTTGACCCATAGGGTGACTAAAGTTTGAGGTTTATAATGGAAAGCTACTCCGGCTTGAGTGTATAACTCAGCTTTGGATGAGTTGCTGGTTCTTAAGACCAGGTTTATTACACTTTCTTGTATTTCTCATCTGAGAAAATTTGTCAACTTAAAGTTGATTTAGTATGATTTCATGGATTTAATGATTGCTGTATGAACAATGTGTTCTCCAAGTAGAGTACAATGTGAGTATGTTGCCACTATTTTCCTGGGGAAAAAGATATATCATCTGAATACTTGTAGTGAATATATGCAAAAGTCTTATTGCTTTCAGAGTAATTCAACTTCAATAAAATTTATACCATGTCAAATATCATAATTTTTGGAGACTAGCAAATGACATTCACTTTTATTTTCCTCATAAACTATTTTGTACAGCATAGACTCCAGTCAGTAAGTGCCACCTGCATGCATGCCACACATGCACACGCATACATGCAACTTTCAACTTCAAATCCCTCATATTTAATTTTTGCTTCTAGTCTCCTTGATGATTGAGTAAAGGCAAGACATGGCCACAGCAGTTGAAGGAATGCAAAAATTCAAGTGCTTAGAACTCTTTGAACTGAGTCTCAAGTGAAAAGTGCCCCATCTTTGTAAAACTGATATAAGTGGTTATTGAGTAAGTGGCTAGAAATCACTCTCAAGCTCTCTGAAATTTATCCCAACAAACAAAAATGATTTCATTTTTATTTCTGTCACCCAAGATTGCTCACCAAGTTTATTACATTCTGTGCACTACTGGCACAGAATCCTTTGTGGTTAACACCCGAACTGAAAGGAAGAAGGAGTGGGCAGAGTCAAGCCAGCTCTACAATTGTCATTAAAGCTAAAGTCAGTGGATGCCTTGATGGCTATATCTTATTTTATCATATTTTGATTTGTGGCAATAGCTGGTCAGTTGATGTACAGTGACAATATATTGCTGAGTCTCCATATGCTGCCAAATTTATATGCTGATTCCAGTAATTCAATTGGCAATTGATAGCACTTGTTGACGAAAGACAAATAAACCGTTAAGTATTGGAAAATGCTCATAGTTTAGGTGTTGTTGAAATCAACATTATTCTCTCCTTTTATGGAATCTAGTTACAGAAGACAAGTTAGAAATGTACACTTCCCAAACAGGGGTCTAGGAAGGCTTTTTTAGATGACTATTTCCCCCACCTTAAGAAAGCTATCTTAAGGTGGAATTGACTCCCATCAATCTAGTCCAGTGTTTTAAACTTTTCAGCAAATAGTCCTCACTGAAGGGTGTTTTACATACTTTCTTCTGTGAATAATGGGAAGTGATCAGCCACACGAGGGCGCATTCCAAAGACTTTTTAATCTTCTAGAGAAACAATCACACCTACTGGAAGCCCCAGTCTGTAGCACCCTAATCTTAGTGATTAACAGTTGCTGCCTCTAGTGCTCACCCTGGAAAATTTAGGGTTTTATGGAATGGGAGGAACGCGATTACCTGTAATACATTAAATGAAACAGAAGGAAAGGAAATGGGAATTTAAGTGGTACATGTGAACTTTCCAAAGCTCTATGGAAAACAGAGGAATGATAAATTTCAGAAGCAAACAAAACAGGGCATGGAGAAATGTGACCGTGAATCATCCATCGGCAATACTGATTTGCTCACACATTGCCCCTTAATACGGCTGACTGGGCTTTTACAAAAACGTCTTCCCTTTCCCCTGATTTTGTTGCCTAGCTTGCCTGTCTTATCAAGCTTTTCACGAGCAACAAATGACAAATGAATGCGAACGAGGAGGAAAAGGCTATTTATTTAACGCCTTGTGGGAACATGGTGTACAGCTTCGGAGGATGTGTTTGTTTCCAAACTGAGAGTGGAGAGAGGAGAAAAGATGTGAAAGAGATGGATAGTGGTTTGGGCCTGTGAAGGAGGTGTATTAGAGTGGGGGGTGGGAGGTGTCAGAGTAGAAGGTCAGTTGTAACATTTGGAGAACTGGGAGTAACACCTTCCCAACCACTTTTCATGAAAATACATATTTGTCTTGGCCATTTTTGCTAAAATATACTTGAACATGCTCCCTGAGCTGTATTTCAGAATTCTTTATACTCAACTGGTTTCTAGATCTCAAACCAAAAGTGTAAAAGTTCTCAGGAACTTTGGAAAAGTCTCTGAAAGCCTGTGTGTTGAAACTGAAGAATTTTTTTTCCTTCTTTTAGGAACCTAAAACCCCTTTCTCTCTAAATATTTAACCGTTTTTTCCATCATTGTTAAAATTGAAGTGCAGGAATGTGGCTGATCGTTTACAATTCAATAGCAGATCCTAAGCAAAGATATTACAACTAAAAATATCAATCAAGATAATTTATAACAAAACCTGCAGTTCTACTACAGGCCAGACCCTCTAGTGTAGCTGAAAGAAGGCATAACCTTTACAGCTTCACTTGCTGCCCTATGTAGAAAGCCACGGAAGCAGTCTAAATGCAGTTAGTGCTTCAGTAAACACACATGCTACAACTCACTGGTAGCTCGGTATGCTCCCACCAGTGGTTATACCATATCTAGGCAGAGTGAAACTGTGAATAATGGAAAATTACAGTAATAGCTGTATTTTACACTGAGGCTTTCCCTCCCATGGTGAGTTTAAATCCTGTATAAATAACATGGCTTTCCACATTAACATTAGAGATATTACCCATATATAGAAGGGCACTGTGCTTTATGCAGGACCCTGGTGAGGAAAACAAAACAAAAGTGAAAAACTGTGTGTGTTGCTTATTTCATTGGATATATTCATATGCTCATCTGCCCACAAATCTTAATTGGTAGACATGGGTGATCAGCTGCATCCTGGTGTGGGGGAAGGGAACAGTGATGGGCTTGGCAGCTTAACCTGTAGCATTGAGTTATTACAAACATTTGAAAAATTCTGAAAGCAAAGAGCAATCCGTTTTCAGGTGTTTTTACTTTAAGCCTATACAGTCTTTCCTCTTTCTAATCCCCCTCACTGGCAACATGTTAGAGGTGTTCCCTGTAAGATGAACAATTTATCCCTCCTACCCATTTTTATGTACTTTTTTCTCTCCCTTTGAAATATGTCCACTGAGGTTTAAGTGATGCAATATTATCACCCACATGGGTTTGCGTGGGACTTTCTTAGTGAATTACTCAGGCAGAGCAGGCTGTGATACAAGCCTTCCTCACAAGCCTCAGGAAAGAAAAAATAGTACAGAGGATGAAAAGAATATTATCAGAGTAGGTAATGAAAGGTTAGCAAAGCCACCAGCTATATCTCATTAAATAGGTAATAGTGTAGGAACCCAATATGCACCTGCACAGACTATAATGCTGTATCTGCTCACAAAGCATCATGGGAAGGCTTCCATTTCAGGATTTTACAGCAGGAGATATATTTAAGTCAAACTTGAAACTGATTAGTAATTGATCCTAAATGTCTCAGCCTCAGGCAACCTCTTTCCTCTTTCAAAATGTTAAGCATAGATATTTGAAGAATGAACCATTCTGAAAGCATCACTGCACTATCGAAATCTCTCTTAGGTAATATATAAATAAAGGGAATATAGTGAAGAGGATAGTTATATTTTTCATACCTAGAAATTTGAGGGTTGTAATATCTTTCTGAAACCTACATCCTTGATAAATGTTAATTCCATCTCAGCTTCTACCCTAATTTTCCCCACCTTCTTCCGCAATGAAAGCTAAATGTAAAAGAAAAAAATATGCACTGTTTAATAAGTCAGAATACAATAGAACTATTAAAATGTACCTGCATATAAGGTAGACATTAAGAAGACTTGATTCTCTCTCTTCCCCCTGTTCTCCTGAGCATTATGGCAACAGCATTTTCATGAAATGGGATCTCAGTTTTATTTAACTCCCGATAAAATATCATGCAATATACAAATAGCAGTTCCAAAAATGGACACCAGGAGAAGGAGGCGGCAGGCATGTCAATTCCTAAGGGGAAAATCCAAATGTCAGAAATATGGGGGAGAGATACAGCATGCAGGCAATGGATGAGGAGGCAGGGAACAGTCTTTTGGCTCAGATAATGAAACTGATGCATAAGTCCGTGCCCAATTGCTTCACAATACCAGGTGATTGATGCCATATAGTTAATTACCTGCCAGGACCAGGATAAAAGTCATTTTATGATGACTCTCTGATCCTAATATAACAGCACCTGACAGACTGAGTCCCCTCTAATGAGTACACTCTTTGTACAATCCTCTGTCAGGAACATTAAATCACTTGCTTCTAAGTACAGCTGCCTGTGAAGAAGGGGTGGGGCTATCTCATACATTAGAAACCTGCTCAAGTGAAATGGGGGGCTATCCTATAGGCTGTTACTGGAAGTAAGCAGCCTGTTTGGCCCCATTAATCAATTTGTATGTGCTGTCACTGGTTCATCTCCAATTAGCTCTTCCTTGCCTCCTCTCCCTCCAGCATCTACAGACATCTTTGGGTTTTACTAATGGAAAATCTATTGTGTGGAGGTCCACATTGCCATCTGCCCCTTCTCTTTATTTGAGGAACATCTACCTTCAGCCTCAGCCATTCCTGTCAAGTGTGGGTCAGAGCAGACCAGACCCCGTGGGAATGAGTTACCTGAAACCAAGCTCACCCATCTTAGGGACAAAACAGATTCTCCAGTTTCACACTTGTTCCTAGAAAAACAAAACACAACCTTGTACGTTCTGGCTTCTCTAATTTAGCAACTACTTTCTATCTGGTTTTAGAGTGGTGCCCTACACAGTTAGCATTTCAGAAGCTGGTCTGCTTAGAGGCAGAGGGAGAGCTTGCTGACATTCTCCACGGCAGGGCGCTTGTGTCCTCAATGGGGTAGCCTGCACAGGGGCTGCACCAGGCTGGTCTTCAGAGGCTTGGGAGGCTTCTGTAGCCTCTGCAGCCTCTGGTCTTGGGAGGTCCCTACCTATCACGTTAAAATCAGCTACTTATTGTCTTCTTAAGTTTAAATAATGAAGTTTTTCTTCCTGGAATCTTCTCTTCACTTTCTTAAAACAACAACAACAACAAACCTCACCAATTTTTAGCAAAAGAAAATACTGGATTCATTTTTTAAAAAGTGGCCATGCTTCCTAAAAAAAAACAGATGCTCCCTCTAACTGCTCCTCAATCTTGTGATCTACTCATAAACCCAGCTTTATTATTCACTTCAACTTCTGCCAGAGATCTGAGGTCAAAGGAAAACCCCTCACTACCACCTTGAAGCCAGCACCCTAGCAAGTTTATACAAAGATGCCAGAGAACCTCTCATATACAGATAGCTGCAGTCGTCTTTGGCCCTGACCTCAGTGAATTTACCACTATCATAATCACCATGTGCAGAGTGTGTTAAATTAAGAACAGAATCTGCAGTGCACAATGCACAGAAAAGCCTGCCTTCTACTGCAGAGAACTTGAAACTGTGCCTAGAATTTATAGTACCGTAAACATCTTAGGGTGGGGAATGATAAGTATGGCTAGATTTCCGTTAGCTATGGAAATCCAAGCAGGGAGACCCTCTTAGGGAATTGTAAGTTCTAAGATTAACTTATTTAAGACTGTTCTCAGATTTGTACATGGGATTCATATATCTGAGACCATTACAGGCAGGTACATGCAGAGAGGGTGGTCATGAAAAGAGAGCATGTTTCATACAGTACCAAGTGGTAAATGTCACTAAGAAAAATATTATCAATCAAAGAGTTCTCATCTGAACACCTGCACCTTACAGTACTTGTCCATGAATAAATATGCAGGTGCTAGTGGAAAGAGAAGAAAATAGATGACTTTCTAATTTTAGAATTAGGCAAGAACTGAGTGGTTACAGAATCCAATCACTCCACTGATGCATGGATTTTGCCTCTATTAGCAGCAGCTGTATTAAATTAAACTATATTAAAGAAAGGAGACAAAAATGGGGGATTCAGAGGTAGGAGGTAGATCTCTTAATTTATTTTAACTGAATACTAAGTATGCCACTATTTATTAAAAAGAAATCAAGTAATTGCCTACTTTCTGCTAAATACTGGGCTATGACAATTTACAATGTAGATAGGACCTCAGACCTGGGCATCCTATTAGACTGGCAGGAGAGTAGGGGCAGAGGTGTCAGGGAAGACCTCTAGAATACGTGATATTGTCCCATCTGCAATCTGGAACTTGTTAAGAGCAGCCACTCTAGTGTGTGTGTTGGGAGCAGGAGTATTCTATGCAGAAAGAACAGCAGGTTGCACTGCCTGGAGGTGAGAGAGTGGATGGGGTGTTCACAGCTTTGAATAAACATTGTGTGGCTGGATCACAGAGGACAGGACACAGGGAGAGAATTGAGGATGAAGGCAGAAGCAGGTCAGGCATAGCCCAGTGTCCTGAGCAGTTTCTGCTTTAAACTGAGGGCAATAGAAACTCAGAAAGGGACTGTAAAGAATGAGTGACACGATCAGATCCACCGTGAAGGATTCCTTTTTCCATTTCATGGAGAAATGATTGCAGAAGGGCTTGGTTTCCTGCTGGAGAGTCCAGTTAAAGAGAAAGCTGATGCCATGACCCAGAAAAGAAGAGATGGGGGAGTGAAAGCAGGTTTTGTGACTAGGAAGGGTGAGGCTACATGACACACAGATTTAGGGGCCCACAGGGGTGGGGATGGGGTTTGTTTGTATATTTGTATGGGAATAATGTAGCCACTGCTTGCTAGAGCTTACAGTCTTACAGTGTGTTTTATTTATGTTATTTCATTTGATCCTTCTAAACCTATTGGATAATGGGTCAAATGTCATTATGTCATTCCTACTTTATAGAAGATGAAACTGAGATTAAGCAGTTAGTCAATGGATGCAAACCCCATAAGCCCTTAGAAAAACTCAGATGTAGGCCATCTTCTTTCTACAGCAAAAGTTGACGAACTTTTCCTATAAAAGACCAGAAAATAAATGTTTCAGCTTTATAGTCCAGATAGTCTCTATTGTAGTTACTGAAGTCCATATTAAAGTGGAAAAGTAGCTATAGACACACCTATAAAGAAATAAGCATAGCTGTGGTCCAATAAACCTCATTTACAGGCACTGGTTTAAATTTCATGTAATTTTCATGTGTCACAAAAATACTATTTGTCACTAAATACTCTTCATTTACAAATGTTTAAACCATTCTTATGGCTTGTGGACCATAATTTGTTGATATGTGTTTGAGATGGCCTATAACAGAGACCCCACAGTGGCCTGAAATTAGTGAGTAGCCTCAAACACAGGAACTAACAAGTATCCCTGTTCTCTCCTGTACTGTGTTTCATTCTCAGGCACAGCCAGAAAGACACTGCACTTTGAGATTTCCAAAGAAGGCAGTGACCTTTCAGTGGTGGAGCGTGCAGAAGTCTGGCTCTTCCTAAAAGTCCCCAAGGCCAACAGAAACAGGACCAAAGTCACCATCCATCTCTTTCAGCAGCAGAAGCATCCACAGGGCAGCTTGGACACTGGGGATGAGGCCGAGGCAGTGGGCTTAATGGAGGAGAGGAGTGAACTGTTGATATCAGAAAAGGCAGTGGATGCTCGGAAAAGCACCTGGCATATCTTTCCTGTCTCCAGCAGTATCCAGCGGTTGCTGGACCAGGGCAAGAGCTCCCTGGACATTAGGATTGCCTGTGAGCAGTGCCACGAGACTGGTGCCAGCCTTGTACTCCTGGGGAAGAGGAAGAAGAAAGAAGAGGAGGGGGAAGGGAAGAAAAAGGCTGGACGAGAAGGAGGGGTGGGAGGAGATGAGGAGAAGGAACAATCCCATAGACCTTTCCTCATGATGCAGGCTCGGCAATCTGAAGACCACCCTCATCGACGGAGGCGGCGGGGCTTGGAGTGTGATGGAAAGGTCAACATCTGCTGTAAGAAACAGTTCTTTGTTAGTTTTAAGGATATTGGCTGGAATGACTGGATCATCGCTCCCTCTGGCTATCATGCCAACTACTGCGAGGGCGAGTGCCCAAGCCATATAGCAGGCACGTCGGGGTCATCGCTCTCCTTTCACTCAACTGTCATTAACCACTACCGCATGCGGGGTTACAGCCCCTTCTCCAACCTCAAGTCGTGCTGTGTGCCCACCAAGCTGAGACCCATGTCCATGTTGTACTATGATGATGGGCAAAACATCATCAAGAAGGACATTCAGAACATGATAGTGGAGGAGTGTGGGTGTTCGTAGAGGACAGTGGCAAAGTGAAGAAATGCTTAGTGTTTCTGAGTTAAACAACCAGAAAAATAGATACTAAAAATAATAAATGAAAAACAAAACCTGAAACAGATAAAGGAAGATGTGGAAAAATTCCCTGTCCAGGTCTCAGACATGAAGCAGAGAAGGAGATGGGAATTGGGAAGGAAAGGGAAAATGGAGTATCCTTCATTTCTTCCATTATCAAAGTAATGATATCAGTTGCTTAAAGAGTAGCATTGCCCTCTCCTTTTCAGTTCCCTTCCAGGGTAAGTCTTGAAGTCAACTTGTCTAGTCTAAAATAATGTGGGCTAGCAAAATCCAAATAGCATTCAGAAAGCCATGAGTTTGAAAGGGCCAGTTATAGGCACTTTCCCACCCAGCTACCCAGGTGATAAGGTATATCTGCCTGACCCTCTCTCTGTGTATATCAGTGTGTGTGCGCACATACTACATCCCTCACACATACTCACGTGCCACAGATCCTATATGCTCAGATAACCCCTTCCCCCAGGAAATGCACACACACACATGCATGGACACACAGAGACATTTCTATATACCCACATACATGCACACACTGGCAAATGAACAACAGTGTTCAGGTGGTCACACTTCCTTTTTCTGAACCACTTTCACAACAAAACAAAAGCCAACATAAAACATCTGAGAAGAATAGAAGAGTAAAAGATCAAGAAAAAATACCAAGTTATATTTCTTTAAGGTGCTTATGATCTTAGAACTATGCAACCTAATAGGTTTGAAACTGTTTACCTGAGGGAGAACAAACAGAGAGACTTTTTTGTATTGGAAGTAACCTGTTTAATTTTTATTTTCTTCAAGGAGAGATACTTGAAAGGAATATGTTTGTCCATCTGTTGGATCCAAACATTTCTATATTTTGTAAATGTTTTTTTTTATCGTTTACTATTTGCACTATGATGGTGTTTGACCTGTCCAATCCTTATTTAACAAGTATTTTCTTTGGGTGGGGATGGGAGGGTTAAGAGCTGCACTTAATGTGAGCTACAGCACACAAAATAGCTATTTTTATTATTATAATTATTATTATTATTATTATTTTATACCTTAAAAAATAGACACATACACCAAAGACATTTGTGTGAGCCTTTAAACTGTCTGTGGTTGGTATCATTCACCATCAATGAGTCAGGGGTTGTGATTCAAGGCTGAGGAGGGTGGATTGTATTCAGGCTTAAAAGACCTGAGAAGTTTGGTTTTTGACTCCTTTTATATCCATGAAAGAGGACATTTCATACTGGACATACAGTAGTTGTATATTGTTGGGGATCAAGTTTAATCAGAACCATAAATGCTACATGCTTGTATGTGTATATATACATTGCTTGTGCATATGCATATCTGTATGTATATATACATGTATCACATCATGTCCAGACACATTTTAAGCACTTCAGTATGTCATTTTTTAATGTTCTTAAAAAATGAATGTGTGTAAAACACAGTATTTTTCAGAAGGATAGGCTATAGTTTTTGATTTTACTCTGAACTGGGTGGGTACGTTTCAAAAATTTCAATAGCAAAAAGCCTGAAAATTCCAGGGAATATTCATCAAGGCCCTCTTTCAATGTACAGAGTTCAATTTCCTCCTCTTCCTTGTCCCCTACCCCCATCCTACAAGTTATTTCCCATAGGGAAAACAGGAAATTCATGTTCATCAGAGTTATAGGTTGATTTTGCAGGGTGTATTTATAACCTATTGGAATCAATCTTAAATCAGATTCTTTTTCAGAAAAAAATTAGTCTTTAGTCCAAAATAAAAGACTTGAGTGCTTTTTTAAAAATCATTAAGGCCTGCTTGTGAGAAATATTACCTGAACTACTGGGCTAAACAATGTTGCTGTCACTAGGTAAAAGATAATTTGGGAGAGGGTGCTAGGAGAGGAGAAGTAAGAAAGAGAATAGTTAAGAGGAGGCAGGGATGGGGGCGGGAGTAAAAATCCCTAGTATTTTAATTTATAGCTCAAATTCTGAATGTATAATTTGGTGTGTATTGATTCAGATGCAAAATGGGGGAAAACTACTTTGTTTTATAAATATCAAAATACACGCTTAGAGCTAAACTTTTACTAGTTTAATCCACAGTATTTAGCTTGCCTAGAATGGCTATAAGTTAATCATTTATGTGCTTTTTATACAGAATCTTATTTTTACCGACTTCTTTGAAGTTTGAAAAAATTTAAAAATTCGAATAATTTGGGAAAATTACATTCATTACTGTTTTGTAAAGTATTGAAACAGGCAGCCCTATGTCAACTCAAAGACTTAAGAAATAATTAGTAGTAGGAAAATAAAATATTAGTGGGAAATCAAGTGTTACAAAAGGTGGTTTAGCTCTTCTTGTACTATATCAGGGCACAGTAACACAAGGCTGTATGTAGGCAAATCACCTTTTTGTCATTACCTGTGAGATATACTTACTATGGTCTAGCTGTCCACCATTTGTTATGCAGGAAAGACAATAGGCACTGCATGAGAGTGGATTCTAATTAAATATGAGGAGAGCATGCAATATTGGTATTTACTTCCTCACTCTTAACCACTTATTGGGAAATCAGGCAGGTGGGGAAGATAGACATTGTGAGGAAAGTTTTAAGGAGAGAAGTAGATGTCGATGTTCATAATTTACAAATTTTCATGAAAAACATTGAGGGCTTTTTGAATGCCTCTTATTTGCAACTGGACCAAAAATAGAGTGGGAAACCAAGTGCTTGTTCACTATGCAATAGCAGAGATGGCCAAGGCCATGGAAAAAGCAAAAGATTGCAAAGACAACTGACATGTATGCTGTATTAAATGCATATGTCATATTTTAAGCCCTTTAAGTGCTCAAAATATGGGAATAAGATGGAGTTTATTAGTGGCCACATTAATTATAAGCAGATGAAAATTAAATTCCATACGAGAATATTTTAATGGGATGAATTAATTTAATTAGGTTTCATTAAGTTTATGTAACTATGAAATATAATTATAAATTGCTACTATCTGTAATAACCCTGAAAGATACACATCCTTGTGAACAACCATACCTTCACATAGCAGCAGGAGGTCAAAAGAAAAAGCTTTTAAATTCTGCCATATTGCGTTCTTCATAGTATAGTTTCCTGGATGTGATTTTGGCATCTTTCTGTTTTTTAGAGCTAATATCTAGGCTCTTAAAAATCTACCTACACCAATCTTAAAAGCTCTGAAAAGCATTTGTCACCAAATATCTTTTAAGAATAATAACAATTTTATAGTGTATTTAAACTTGTTCTATGAAAAAGTAAGACAAGTTTCGGCACACAGATTTGGATTTTTTTTTATTCCTAAAGATCAGTCAATTTCTTATTTATTTAAGATTGATTCCACACTCTGTTTTCAGAGTGCCTGAATTGTCCACTTACATAGAGCAAAGGAATTTTTTTCTGCTTCGATGAGATTGGACCTTGAGGTGACTCCAAGAAAGGAGAATGCAAATGCTTCAGTTATGAGTTTATAGTCAAATGATTGTATTTGCTTGAAAAAAATGATTTCCTGTGGACCTTTTGGCAACTTCCCTTTTCAATGTAAAGAAAAACTTAGTAACCTTGAAAACCCACACAATAAATAAACTCGTAGATGTGGGCAGAAGGTTTGGGGTGGACATTGTATGTGTTTAAATTAAACCCTTTGTCACTGAGAAGCTGTTGTATGGGTCAGAGAAAATGAATGCTTAGAAGCTGTTCACATCTTCAAGAACAGAAGCAAATGACATGTCTCAACTATATTATTTATTTTTTTATGGCTAGAGTGAATCATATCTTCTATATTAATTTCCAATGGGTTTTACCCTCTATTTAAGTGTTTTTGAAAAACAGTGCATTGACAAAGGGTTGATATTTTTCTTAAAAAGAAAAATATAATTATGAAAGCCAAGATAATCTGAAGCCTGTTTTAAAAGTTTTTATGTTATGTGGTTGACGTTGTTTGTTTGTTTTTATTTTGTTTATTTTTTTTGCATACTACATGCAGTTCTTTAACCAATGTCTGTTGGCTAATGTAATTAAAGTTGTTAATTTATATGAGTGCATTTCAACTATGTCAATGGTTTCTTAATATTTATTGTGTAGAAGTACTGGTAATTTTTTATTTACAATATGTTTAAAGAGATAACAGTTTGATATGTTTTCATGTGTTTATAGGAGAAGTTATTTATTTCTATGGCATTCCAGTGGATATTTTGGTGTTTGCGAGGCATGCAGTCAATATATTGTACAGTTAGTGGACAGTATTCAGCAACGCCTGATAGCTTCTTTGGCCTTATGTTAAATAAAAAGACCTGTTTGGGATTTAACTTTTCACTTTATGTCTTATTGGTTTTCCAAGATCAACTTTGCACACATATTGCTACATCATTTTCTGGGCGATAATTTTTTTCTACTGTAATTATGGAAGAGTATGAAAAACAGATTGAATGAGAGAGAAAGAACAAAAGCTGGAAGGAAAGCTCAAATAGAAAAAGAATATATATTGCTGTGCAGGGGTTTGTAATGGGCTGCAGATGCTTGGACCAGCAATATTTGTATTCATTTTGTTAATTTCACATTTCTTAAACTGTCATGGCAAGCAACATGAAATAAAGAGACACTTCCTGTCACTTTCTTATCACCTTCCGTTCTCCCTACTTCTTCCTTTTTTCTCTTATTTCTTCCTCTTTCTTTCTTGCTAGAAATCTAGAATTACTCAACAGAGCAACTAAAGCTAGAGAACTAGATGTGTAGAATATAAAAAGACTGGGACTAACAGGACTAATGTGAAATCACAGAATTACAGTCAAGAATGAATTGACTGGAAAACTTTTTCTTTTAGGTTTTTCTTTAGGGTCTGTACCCATCTCAGAGCTTTTTACTAAATTCTGTAAATGCTCATATGAACCAAGCAAGTACCCATTATTTTTGACTTTTATATAACATTATTTTAACTACTCTGAACAGTAGATAATTTTATCCCCACTTTTACCGATGAATCTGAGACAAAGTAACATTAATTGGAACAAAGATTTCAAGCTAGATCTATATTCAAATCTAAAGTTAATTTTCTTTTTGCTGTTTTATACTTCCATTTTGTGTTCATTTCCTTTTGGACTGAAAAAAAAAGGAGGAGATAGGGAGGGGTTGGGTGTTGAAGACACTACTAACTTTCTATTTTCAGTTCTCACTGGAAGACTTTTTTCGCTGCTTTTTGAGAGAGAGGTAGGGAGAGAGAGAAACAGTGATTTGAGACAAAAGCATCAATTGGTTGCCTCCTATATATACCTGCACCAGGGATCGTGGACCTGGCATCAAATCTGCAACCTAGGTATGTGCTCTGACCAGGAATCAAACCTATAACCTTTGGGTTATGGGACAATGCTCCAACCAACTGAGCCACACTGGCCAGGGCAAGACTGCTATCTTTTTAACACAGACACTTTTTACTCACCAGATAGTTCACTTGTACTTATCTCCAAGTCAAATGCCAAATTCATGTAAATTCGTACTAAAACTTTTGCATTTGTTTTAGATAGGAAAGTCCAATATTTAAAAAAATTAGAAAATGAAATTGTTATAGTTGTGTCTTGTATTTATTAATTTGTCTTATTTTTTTGTTCTTATATTTTGCTCAAGGAAATCTTTCATCCAAAATATTTTAGTTTAATGGACCGACTGATTGTGTATGTGTGTGTGTTGCGTGAACACATAAATTACTCTTCATTTCCTGCTAAGTTTAATAATAATAAGCATTTTGGGAACTGTCAATAAAAATTCCATTGAATTACAAATGAGCAATATTATTATGAAATTTATACGGATTTTATTATTATTAAGGCAAAACAAAACAGTTGAAGTCAGGTGTAGACAAATGTATCATATATATATATGTATATATGTAATATACAATGTGTATGTTATATATTACATATCTAACACAATATGATATGTAGAAAGAGTGTGTGATGATTTAAAGAAAACACCTACATCCAGTTCATATAGAGGCTTAATCCTTTCCCAGAAAATAGTTGTCTGAAAATGTGTCCAAACAAAAGAACTAGAGGAGAGCAAAAATTCCTCATTGCATAAATCATGTACCAGTTCCTTTAAAAGTATTCTAGTGTTTTTTTACTAACCCCATTATGAGTCTTCTCTTTGGTCCACAAAAAGGTGGGGTTCATTAGAAACTCTTTATTATACACTTTCAGTCTTTAAATGTCATGTAATTAGTGCCTAGCATAATTAAAATAAAGAAGGCAAATTGTTTATCAACAATCAAAGAACCAAGAACTGTTTCAAGACTTCTTAGAGCTGTTTTAAGACTTGTTAGAAGTAGACAATTTGTCCCATTTGACTATGCCCACTTTCAAGAAGAACCTGTAATCCTAAGAGTTCCACCATAACTGATTCACTGGAGGGAGACCAGAGAAATACCTGTAGAAAACTTAGCAGTTAAAATCTAAAAGTGGTTCTGGAAAATATTAGCCTGACTGAATAAAAATGATTGTTTTTAAAACTGATTTTTGCTTGAGAAGAAGTCAGAGCAAATGTTGAGACAAGGGCCAGTCACTGTCAGAAAAGAGCATTGAAAAAGTCACCCAGGGTAAGAGTTAATTTGTTGCTGTAATTTCTACTGTCATGGAGGTAGTAGCGCCTGCATTACTGTCATGTGGTAGGGGACACAGTCCTCTAAGACAAATAGTATAATGTGGCAACAAAGAGCCCATCTAATATGTCTTTCATTAATGAGGTTGTCCCAACACGCTTGAGTACCACAGCCCAGGCCATTTGAAAGGCTTAGTATTCACATGGGATAAAGTTAGTCATTATGGGGAAACTCTTCTATTGTGAAAGAAAGAAAAATAAGAAAAAGTAAATAAAACTCAACACTGCTAATCCATGCCAGAAACAGCAGGCCTAAGGCAGGAGAATGACAAAGCATTGTGCTTCAAAGTGTTTATTGTGCTAGAACTTCCAAGCACTTTGAAGACAATCATCAAACCCTTTTAAATGGAACCAGTGAGCCTTCTGACAATTGGTCTCAACAACAAATGTTAGTGTTTCATGATCAATTTGTCCTTCAAATATTCTAAGTAAAATTGTCATTAAATGGGATATTTTTAAAGATAAAACTAGTTTTTCATTTGAGTACTAACATCTTAAACATGATCAAATTGGGAACTACATAAAATGGCTTGATATGGCATGGAATAATACATTTAGTAGCTATCATTGTGCCAAGTATTATGGGGCTTACAATTCTGAAATCAACTAACCCTTATGGCCTTAAAATTGTGAGTTTTTACTAGTCTCCATAAGACCATGGACTGGCCCTTGTTGCCATGAAATTATTATTAATGGTCTCAGATGAAAACATGGAACTAGCAAATATAAGCCCTTCCTTTTGGACATGTGATAATAAGATATGAATGATATTGAAAATTCTAGCTAATTGGGTTTACTTAATCATTTATTCAGCCACTATCTGAGAGCAATCTTGGCAGAGGACTCAAAAAGTTTTCTCCAGCTCAACACTGGCTAATAGGTAGGATAGCCTTGTGACTCCTTGAAAGAGGAATAAACAGCAAGCAGCAGAAAGCCCTATCAGTATCCCAGCAAGTCAAATGTAAACAGGTACAGGGAAAGAAGATAAGCATGGCTTTCTCTTCCAAAAAGAGACAGCTCCCAACCCAGGATTTGGGACCACCCCAGCACCTGGGACCATCTCCACTTACTCCTGCAACCACATATCATAGGGTAATGGTGGACAGCTTTTATCTTTTGGCTTTAAACATTTCACAAAACAGGAAAGGTAATCGTAATTTATTTTATATTAAACAAGTATCCAGTTATGGTTCTGACTAGATCCATTCATCTGGAAAACTGATTTTCAAAAGTATGTAATAAATACAGAATAGGAAGTGTGTGGATGTGGATTAAGCACTGAAATTAAATTTAATAAAATAGAAATCAATGTAAAAAACACCTTCAGATTATCAAAAATGAGGCAAAAGTAGATGAAACCTAGGATTTATAAGAACTAGTATAAAGGACACATGGACAACAATTAAGGGGGGTGGAAATGGGAGGGAGGTGGGGAGACTGGGGGGGTGGGGTGGGATGGGAGTAAAAGACAGAAAACTGTACTTGAACAACAAGTGAAAAAAAAAAGAAACAGATGTGGTGAGGATGAAGTCAGGTGCTTCTCTCTAGCTTCTGTTGCAACTGAGATTTACATGAAATGCATGTACTGGCCTCTAAGAATCAAACTTCTAGAAGTTTCTTTTTGATTTTTTCCTGAAGGAAGAGTGGGTGCCTAGGGGATTAAGGTAGAAAAAGCTGCACCTTCCACCTGTCAGACTTCAAGGACAGGATCTAGGTCAGCGTAGAGAAACAGCTGCAGGCAGAAATGAAAGGAACTTCTCTATCAAGGACTGTCTATAAAGGGAGCATTCCTTTAGTTCCCAAGTAATAAGTAAATTCTTACACTATATGGAAGAGAGAACCATTTTCCCCAACTGTAAATTGAAAACATCATAGTTGCTGCCTAAATAGTCAACAGTTTGGGGAGGCATGAAAGATAGGACCCTCACCAGATTTTGGCATTTTCAAGGTAATCTCTGGAAAGGTGTCAGTGTGATGAATACCAATTAGAGATGTAGAAAAACCCGAGAAAGGCCTTGTAGTAACTGAAGCTGACTAGGCAGTTTATGGGCATCTGTGAAATGCCTGAAGTTTTCCAGGCATGACTGAATGAAATTTAGAGATGGGCTATGGAACTGACTGAATTTTATCTTTGAGAAGATGGGAAATGAGCTAGTGAAGTTTGACTTATTTCATTTAGTATAATCCTCTCTGCTCTTACATATTTGTAAGAGTGGAAGAAACTCTGCGTATTAGAACTGTATATGGAAACATGGAAAAGTGTGGTAGGCTCAGGAAACATTATTTAAACTCAAATTCAAACAAGTCACAAAAGTAAATACTTACTAATGGAAATATTAAGTATTAGTAAGAAATTACACTTTCTTACTAATGGAAATCTTTAAAAGCAACTTATTTTCATAATCTGAGGTATATTTTTAAATTATTATTTAAAAAGTGAGGCATATGAAACATTATCTGTGTATAATTAGAAGGAAAGACTTAGGAAAAGTGAGAGCCAGACTTGGAAACAGTCCTTCCTATACAAGGGTGGCTGAAGAAAACTACCTATAATATGAATGGTTTATACACATTTAACAAACTCTTAGAAAGACATTATTTGCTGGGCACTGTTTTGAATGCTGTATGCCTTATAAAAACTCTGTGAGGTACAGCTTTTGCTTCTACCTTTTAGAAGTTGGACCATAGCCACCATTTCATAGGTGAGAAAACTGTGGAACAGAGTAGTTAAATAATTTGTCCAAGGTGAAACATGTAGGATGCAACAGAGGCAGGTTTCCAAACCTGGGAAATTCTCCACCAGCCATTGCACCCTCAACTATAGTCATACGTCCTACCGCCCCTCCACCCAGAACATGATCATTGTTTCTTTATAATTCTTCTGATACCACACAACTTTCTTCTTCTTCTTCTCTATGTATATTATTTACAATGTTGCAACCAACTACTTTTTCAGCTGGTAACCGGCAAAATGAAAGCATTGTAGTGAAGAGGAAATAACTACAGACCACGCTATTCAGGAAATCCAAGCTTTAGGCTGCCTCGGTCAATAAGCAACTTTGTCATATTAAGTTACATTTACATTTTTAGGCTTTATTGTCCCTGTCTGTAAAAAGGGCTGAGGTAGACTCTTTTAAGTGCATTTCAGTCTCAAAATTGTAAAATCAAACTGACCAGATGGGTTATACAAGCATCATTTGGCTGCACCTCCTTCTCCCTGTGTAACAGATATTACCACAAGGACTTACCTAGTTGTGAGACATACTTTTTAATTGATTGACATTCTGTTTTTGATGTTCCAATAAGTGTTTTTATTATAACAGCAACAATAGTAGAAGAGGACAATTACTTCTTGTGGAAAAAAACAACTGTCAAAACATTCAAACTGAGTAGAAGAATTGCTTCAGAATTACTGACATTGATCTTAAAGAAGAGGTCAAAGCAAAGAGATGAGTTTTGGTTACATGACATATTTATATGCACTTGATCACTGTCATTAGCCTAGTTAGCTACTTTTTGCATACATTTCTATGTTTCTAAACTCTGTTCCACTCCACATTTCATTATATTTTTACTTCCTCTTTTCTTTCACTTTCCATCAAGAGAGTTTGTTTTTGCTTCCGTGTTTTTATTTCTGTTGTTCTTTATTTCAGAAGTATTCTGCTCCTGGTCTTTCTGAAATACAGAAGGGAAGGTCATTAAGAGTGAAGCATTTTGGCAGAGAAAGTTTAAATGGGGCTTTGTGTCTTCAGCCAGTAATTCTCCAACTTAAGTGTGCAAAATCACTTGAAAAGTTATAAAAATGTATATTTTTATACACCATGCTTCACTGACCAGGGATTTTTGAGACAATAAGTCAGATATAGAAACTGGGGGGTCATATTTTATAAATAAAATATATTTATATTTTATATTATTTTAATCTGCCCCAGATTAAAAGAATCTGGAACACTGGCAAGGTACTTCCCACTTTAACAATTATTCAGATCAATACAGTGAATACAGGGAAGGGCTTTATAAGGGGGAGGGTTTTTTTGCTTGTTTTTGTTTTTTGTCTTACAAGTGGAAGGAGACAGACAAATTTCACAAGTTGAACATACCATACCATTGAATTGATGACTTTGAATTCTCTGGGCGTAAGTAGGTGATGTGTTAGTACAGACTGGTTAAAATTCATAGCTGCCCAGTCTGGGTTTTTCCTCTACTTATAGTCTTTCCAGAAATACAAGTAAGAAAAGTGAGACATGGTATAATGACTGCAGACATAGTCATATTCATCAAAAGATTAGTAGTAGCCATATTCTAAAAGAGATGGATGTGGTAAGAAACTATGTATATAAAGCTTGGTGATATATTCTTAACTCTGTATTTTCTCTTTGAATTTAGTATGAAGGCTATTTTTGTAATAATATAAACTCATCTCTGAGAATAGTCAGCTTGGTTTCACATGAATGGCTAATGCGCAACATTAACCTTGATGGAAATTGTGTATGCATGAAGAAACTGAAGATGGGTTAGTTATGGAAGGAGTACTACTATACTTGGTACAGATTGTCATTTTACTTGGTGATGTGACCTTGAACTAGATGATAGATTTATTCTTTTTTAGGATGGAGCCAACAATATGTATTCTACTTATGTCCCTGAGGTGCTGTGAGAGTGAGGTCATATGAAAGTATTTTAGTGATTAAAAGAATCAAAATAATGATGAAGATGCTTTTTCCATTTACTTTAATCAATAAATACAATCTCCTAGGAAAATAACTAGTTTCTAACCTTTATTTTTTAATTTACTAATTTAATGGTATACACAAATCAGTTATTGTACCACTGTAAAATGAGTTGATGATGAAGAAGCACAGTCTGTACGAATATAGTTTTTATAGAATTATAATAACCATGAAACTCAACCTGAGTCAAGGTTTTGTTTTGTGGGACTTATGCAAATTTTGAGGTTCTTTCTGCATAAAGTTTTCAAGCACAGCCAATCTCAAAATCTCTTTGTATCAATGGAACAGAATAGAGAGCCCAGAAATAAACACAAGTCTCTATAATCAATTAATATTCAACAAAGGGATCAGAAGCAAAAAATGGAGTAAAAAATAGCCTCTTCAACAAATGGTGTTGGGAGATCTGGACAGTTACATGCAAAAAAATGAAACCTGACCACCAACTTACACCATGCACAAACATAAGTTCAAGGTGGATAAAAGACTTAAATATAAGTCATGACACTGTAAAAGTCCTAGAGGAGAACATAGGAAGGAAAATCTCAGGTATTCCACAGAGCAATATTTTCTCTGGTATATCCCCTAGAGCAGGGGTGTCTAACTCATTTTCATTGGGGGGCACAGCAGCCTCATAGTTGCCTTCCCAGGGCCAAATGTAATTTTCAGACTGTATAAATGTAACCACTCCTTAAATAGGGATAAGGAGCTTGGCGCTGCCACCAGATAGAAACAAGGTGCCAGGCTGGATAAAACAATGTAGAGGGCCGGATTCAGCCTGTGGGCTTTGTGTTTAGCACTCATGCCCTAGAATAAGGGACATAAGGGAAAGAATGAACGAATGGAATCTCATTAAAATAAAAAACTTCTGCATGGTCAAAGAAAACAAGCAGTAAAATGAAAAAAAAACATATGGGAAGCTATATTTGCATATGATACCTCAGACAAGGGTTTGATCTCTAAAATATAAGGAACTCACATGAATCCACACCAGGAAGACAAACAATCCAATTAAAAATGGGGAAAAGACCTGGACAGACACTTCTCAAAGGAGGACATACAGAGGACTCAGAGACATATGAAATGATGTTCAGCATCATTAGCCATCAGAGAGATGCAAATTAAAACCACAATGAGATACCTCTTCACACCAGTCAGAATGGCTATCATAAACAAATCAACAAGCAGCAAATGCTGGAGAGGAAGGAGAAAAAGAAACCCTAGTGCATTGTTGGTTGGAAAGCAGACTGGTGCAGCCACTGTGAAAAACAGTATGGAATTTCTTCAGAAAACTAAAAATGAAATTGCCTTTTGACCCAGCTATTTCACTGCTGGGATTATACCCTAAGAATCCTTAAACATCAATTCTACAAAACTTTTGCACCCCAATGGTCATAGCAGCACAATTTACAATAGCCAAGTGTTGGAAGCAACCTAAGTGCCCATCAGTAAATGAATGGATCAAAAAACTATTACACGATGACATACTACACAGCAGAAAGAAAGAAGGAGCTCCTACCTTTCATGACAGCATGGATGGAGCTAGAGAGTATTATGCTAAGTGAAATAAGCCAGATGGTAAAAGACAAATACCATATGATCTCACCTATAAGTGGAACCTGATCAATAAAATAAACAAGCAAGCAAAATATAACTAGAGACACTGAAATAAAGAACAAACTGACAGGGAACAGAGGGGATGGGGAGAGGGATAATGAGGGGAAACGGGGATGGGATGTCAAGGAATGTGTATTAAGGACACATGAACAAAGCCAAAGGGAGCAGGATCAAGGATGGGAGGTGGGAATGAGTGGGGTTGTGGGGAGTGGTAAGGGAAATATGGATACAACTGTACTTGAGAAACAATTAAGAAAATAAAAATGGAATTACCATTTTATCCAGCAATTGCATTTCTGGGTACATACCTAAAACAATTGGAGATAGGACCTTGAAAAGATATTTGCCAGTTCAATTCCCAGTCAGGGCACATGCCTGGGTTGCAGGCCAGTTCCCAGCAGGGGATACACCAGAGGCAACCATACATTGATATTTCTCTCTCTCTCCTTCCTTTCCCCTCTAAAAATAAATAAATAAAATCTTTAAAAAAAGAAAAATAAAAGATATTTGCACACCATATTCATTGTAGTGTTATTCACAATAGCCAGGAGATGGAATTTGTATACCACATTATAAATTCCTTATAGAATATAAATGAATTTACCGCATTATAATATACACCACATTATAAATTCCTTATATAAATTGCACAAGAATATTATTTAGCCTTAAAAAAGAATTTAACCCTGTAATATGCTACAACTTAGGTGAATTTTGTGTATATTATGTTAAATGAAATAAGCCAGTTACAAAAAGAAAAATATGGCATGGTTATACTTGTATGAGGTATCTAAAGTAGTCAAATTCTCAGAAACTGAAAGCAGAATAGTGGTTGCCAGGGACAAGAGGGAGTGGAGAAAGTAGAGTTCTCACTCATGGGTATAGAGCTTCAGTTTTGTAACAAAAATTTGTGGAGGTTTCTTGCACAACAAACTGTATGTGATTAATAATACTGTGTTATACACTTAAAGATTTTGAAAATAGAAAATTTTATCTTGTGTATTTAATTTTACATTATGACAACACACAGATACAAAAGGCAATATCCAGCATTGTATATTTGGTAGAATTTTGAACCTGTAGGTTATGTGTAGCAAACTAATATTAAAGAAATTGTGTATACTTATAGAGTGATTGTCCTAAATATTAAGGGCACTTAGGGCATAGATAATTCTGTTATTTTCCCAATGGTTAACAAGCAATATTCATATTATTTATTCTCTTTTCCTCTTCTGAATTTCAATAATGATTTGAATTATTTTTAACATCACTTCACATATTTGACATCGTATTATAACAAGTAGAGGAGGGACAGGGTATCAATGTGAAATTAAATAAATAATTTAATTTCAAAAAAACCCTTTTTGGATCTATTTGCTACACATTTACATCTCACTCCAATGTAAAGTCATTGGAAATACATTTATTATAAGCAATCACTTTACAGGGACTCAACATAAAACTGATTTGAAGAGACAAGAGGGCCCCTTTGGCCCATTGAAAGCATACATGCTATCATAACAAGTGAAGCTGAGTTACCTCTCAGTAGAGAAAAGTGTTTAGAAGATGTTTCTAATCATTGTAGTTATGCATGCCCTCTGTTATTTTTCTTCCAAGTTTTTTCTTTCTTTTTTTAGACGGTGAATTAAAATTAATTAATTAAATTAAATATAAAATAGTGGTGAAGAGAAGTTCTAGCTTAGGTAATATAAATTTTAGGTCAGTTACTTAGTGGCACTATAATATTGGGTGAATTTTTAGAATTCAATAACCATGTTTTCTTCTTTTATTTAAATTTAGTATAAAAGCAATATTTTCTTGGTAGAACTATTTAAAAAATTCATGTGAAAAGACATCTAAATGGCTGAACTCAGTGTCTGATGTGGAATTTACCACCAGATGTTGATAAAAATATCTAATTATATTTTATGGCCCACCCTTCAAGAATTATTAGAAATACCTCCTTCAGTCAGGCCCTTGCCCATGCATTCTAGTACTCTAGAGGATGTTTTTAATATTAGGACAGTTCCATAGGATGTTTTGAGAGTAAATGTTGTTGCTTGCTCTTCATATCAATCATAGAGAATCATTGTTTTTTACTTTTTTTAATAATGCTGTTATAGTTATCCTTTTCAACTTATCCACCTCTTGGGGTAACGCACTCTATTTATTTAACATATAAATTAAATTGGCACCTAATTTCCTTGAATTAATGGAAACCAAAATACATGAATATAAAAAGATATTTCATTCCATAATTGAAGAAGAATCTTTTAAATGATGAAAATAGAGTCTGTTTGGCTACATGATATAGAAATATGACTGAACAGGTTTAAATAATAAGAATATTATTTAAATAATAAGAATATTATTATTTGCTCACGTAAATTGGAACTAAATTTTCAGGCACAGAATAATCACGGTACCAGCTCTATTTCTTTATAATTCTCTGATCACTTTCCTCTTTAGTATTTTTTTTAAATTTTATTTATTTACTTATCTTTAGAGGGGAAGGAGAGAGGGAGAGAAACATCAATGTATGGTTGCCTTTCATGCGTCCCCTGCTGGGAGTTGGCCTGCAGGGAACCCGCCTGCAACCCAGGCATGTGCCCTGACTGGGAATCAAACCGCGATCCTCTGGTTCTCAGGCCCGCCCTCAATCCACTGAGCTACACCAGCCAGGGCTCCTCTTTAGTATTTTGACTTTGACATCAGGCTCTTATCTCAGCAAAGACCTTAGCAAAAAGTGGGGCATTTTTATCTTTTTTTGCATCCAATATAGAATGCTCCTTTTAAAAGTAATTAAGAAATTGCAGGTAAGTCATCAGCTAATGACTTTCTGGCACAAGTTGGCATAGATGAATCACAAGGACAGGAGGCTATGATTGACTAAGACTAATCAAAACCAACTTCCTGAGATAGGGTCAGTTCCCTAAGTTGCAATGCTTGTAGATATATACAGGATTGGGTGAGATAAATGGTATAGAGTCAAACATCACCAGTGCCAAGGTTTTATTTCAATACATTTGATAGAAATATTTACAAAAGTGTCCTCACTTTCCATATCCTTAAGCAGACAACACTGATCATAATTTAGCCTTTGTTGGATGATGATTCAGGGATTATTATTCAGTGGTGATATCAGTAACTACTATTTAGGTAGGTAGAGCTATTTTCCCTTAAACTAAATAGTTCTTGGCTTTCTTGAATTTTATGACATCTCTTCCAAAAACTTTGTTTCTTCAGTTGTGACGCTACTAACTTAAGTGATTGTGGTATACAGAAGTCCTCTTTCGAACTTTGCTGTGAGAGGAAATATCATAGAAAATATCTTAATGGATCCCACTTAACTGACTCTGGAATTAATGGATGATCATTACTTCTTGCATAAAATTATTATCTGATGTTCTCAGAATATTAAATACACATAGGTAAGTATGTCACTCTGTATAATACCTATACATATTGCTCTCACTGGTTAAGTTGTATGCTTACAAAGAGGCTCAAGTATTTTTTGTTCTCAAGCCTGTTTATGGCAGTTGTATTGGTGATTGTATCATACAAACACTTAAAATCTGAGAAAAACAAATAAACAAACAACTCCCCTCCCCTCCCCCCCCCCCCGTTTTCATAGAGTTCAAAGTATATCACTGAAAGCATTTGTGGCTAAATTAACCATAAGACAGAACTGCAAAAGAGTGAAGAAAGTTATGAAATGTAGAATAATTCTGCATTCATAAAATTTTACATTAATAAAGTTCTTGTTCTAGTTTAAAGAATCTCAAACAGTAAATTTTAGGAGATACATTGTAAATGTGAATCATACAAGAAAATTATGTCAACCTCCCTCCAATCAGGATATCAACTCTCAAAGAAAGGGCTTTAGTCCTACATCAAAGGCTTAAAGAAGAATGTAAACAATGTACTTGACATTAAAACCAAATTAAATGTACATGTACTTTGGTAAAATTACACTCTTTAACCAATTTCTATTATTAAACATCTACATCTACATCAAGGAAAAAGGTTTTCCTAGTCTATAAAAAAATGAGATAGTGATGATGCATGCACATGCATAATGGGAGACAGTTACTAGATTGCAGGGGTAACAATGCTAAGTCCTCATCCATAGTAGCAAGATAATGATTAAAGTTAATAAAACTCATAAAAATGTATATTATTTAGCACTTTAGGATAACTACTCAAAAAATAAAAACATATGGTATTTGTCTTTCAACACCTGGCTTATTTCACTCAGCAAATACCATATGATCTCACCTTTAACAGGAAGCTAAACAACAAAACAAACAAGCAAACAAAATAAAAACAAAGACACTGAAATAGAGAACAGAAAGACAGTGACCAGAGGGGAGAGGGGAGGGAATTTCAGGGGGGAAAGGGGAAGGATTTACAGGAACTAGTACAAGGAACACATGGACAACAACTAAGGGGGGTGGAAATGGGAAGGAGTTGGGGAGCACTGGAGGGATGGGCTGGGATGGGAGTAAGAGACAGAAAACTGTACTTGAACAATAATTAAATTTTTAAAAAATTAAAAAATAAAATAAAAACAAAGTGCTAAATAGCACTTATATTTGAAAAGTGAGAATGCTATAGTGAGGGGCAGGTTACATATAGGAGACTATAGTTTGCATTATACAGTTAGTATTTCAGATTTTTTAATGTTGTGCAATTTTACTCTTATGAATATTAAACTACTAACTAGGAACATCTATCACTCCTGATTTTGTTAGTATGACAATCAGCCTTCAATATAACCTTCAATGAACCTTGCTTCCTGGTATTCACATGCTTGTGTAATCCCCTCTCCAATTCCACATTGTATCAACTTCGATTTGGGTGGCCACTAAAATACAAATGAAGTGATAGTATGTCACTTCTGAGATAAATCATAAAAAATTATTTGGCTTCTGTCTCTTTCTTGCATCATTGGCTCTGGAAGAAGGCAGCTGCTGTGAGAAACTGAAGTCTCCAGTTAAACTGTTTAAGTCTCTTTCCTTATTTATAAATTTTCAGTATTAATACATTTCTTGCAAGTTATTATGGAGTTGAGATATGAAATGTAAAAAGTTCAAGACAAGAAATATTTCTCAGAGCTTACATTATTATTGCTATTGATACATTTATTAAACTTGCTAGAATCATCCAGCTTACATGGGGCAGAGATAGTATTCCAAAACTACTCGGTCTGTATCCTAAACCCAAAGCTTGATCACTGTCCACCAGTGTGAACAAATGCCCATAGGAAATTTGCGTAAATTTTTTCTCTTTTGCTATACACTTGCATGGATTATAAGAATCTCTATAATTCTCCTCCAGTGACCCCTGCAAAAAAATCTCCAGCTGGGCCAAAGGAATTCATTATAACATAAGACAGAGTACTTAAAGGCCAAGTCAAACTCTATGGAATTGCATTCTTATAGAAAAAAAAAAAGAGAGGAAAACATATATGGTGCATATCAACTCCGAGTAAAATGAATGGAGAAAATGCCATGCTAGAAAGTTTTTTGAATAAAGAAGAGAGTAGAGTGATGGCGGACAGAAGGGTGGTTGCAAGGCGAGAGAAGCCATACATGCTGGCACGAATGAGTAGTTCTGATTAGTAATAGGGGTAAAGATCTTGATGTGTATGTATCACCAGAAGAAACACCAATGAGAGACTTTTTGTGCATTTGAACCCAGCGTCTAAGAGGTTACCAGGTTTGTGGTGAGGTAAGCTAGGACTAGGAAAATTATTAACATTGAGCCAAAACACATGATAGAGTTTGGTAGGAAGTTTTAAGGATTCATCTTTTTTATGCTTACC
The DNA here is from genome assembly GCF_014824575.4 of Sturnira hondurensis. Classification (NCBI taxonomy): domain Eukaryota; kingdom Metazoa; phylum Chordata; class Mammalia; order Chiroptera; family Phyllostomidae; genus Sturnira; species Sturnira hondurensis. The sequence continues at coordinate 221,555 of NW_028079095.1, forward strand.
CAAGGACATATTTATTAGAGATAAAAAGAGACAGAGAGAGAGACAGAGACAGACAGAGACAGAGAGAGAAACACTGATGTGAGAGAGAAACATCAATTGATTGCTCCTAGTATGTGCCCTGAATGGAGATCAAACCTAATATTAGGTATGTGCCCTGATCAGGAATCCAACTCACAACTTTTTTTGTTTATGGGATGATGCTTCAACCAACTGAGCCACCCAGCTAGGGCTTAATACCTCATATTGACTGGAAGGTAGAAATTAAGTGAGGTACTAGGACATGCAGTAACCCCAGCAGTCAGATATCAGAGGAAAGGCTGAAAGAAGAGCAGGTATTGGGATGGCATGGAGAGCCCAAGAGGAACTGCTAGATGACTACATTTGACCTTCTGAGCTGAATACCAGGAGACTGCTTATTTCACTTTTTTAAATTCCCTAAAATGTGGTACAAGTTGTTCACTTAAACTATCGGATGGCCTAGATGGGATGAGATACTCTACAAGATATGGGGCAGAACATCTGATGTCAGAGCTACAGAATTTGGGAGAGGACCATTTTTCTTTTCCTGTACTGGGTCACCAACCAAGGTTCACGCTGAAGTCCCCAGGGTGAGAGAATATCCCATAGTGGCAGAGAGCCCACAGTGGCATACCTGGAGGGGATGATTCTCTCTGGAAGGGCCTGGCGAAGATGCTCCTTGATGAGGTATTGAGGAAGCAGAGGGGGAGAAAACACTTTCATAAATCCAAGTGAGAAGCAGAAATGGAATGCAGTAAGTGCTGTGTTCTCTCCTGAATGTGATCTTCCTGGAGTCAGGGGCTCCATTTAGCTGTTTTAGAGCACTAGCCCTAACACCAGAGAGTGACACAAAAAGCCCAGTAGATACTTGAGTAGATGAATTAATGAATGAATTAATAAACAGCACATCTTAGAAGATATACAACATGGAATAGGATATGTGGTTCTAAACCTACAGATACTGCTCTTGGACCAATGTAGAAGTGGGACTGATTAAATTAAGGTTTGGAAACAATTCCAAGGATAGACTGAGGGATAAGAAAACTGAAAATTAAAGGAGTCAGCCGAAAAGGAGCAAATATAAAATCTAAGAATGTGGCTATTGATGTGGCAATAATATTAGTATAGAATGTTAAAGGAGTCATGAAAGGAGAATGTATAGAAGGGAATGCTTAAAAGTGGTAAATGCCATAGAAATTAAAAGACCAAGGAAGATACTGACTGGAGGATACCTTCTGGATTTAGATAGAAGGGAGTCATCTGCAAATTTTGGAAGAACCATTTCAATGAAGTAGTGGAGGCAGAAATCAGATTATTCTGATTTAAGAAATAAATAGAAAGTGAAGAGGTGAATACAGTGGATGTATAGTTTCAATGAGCTTGGCTGTAAAGGGAAGGAAAAGATAGTCATAAAAGAAGAGTGGAAAAATGAAGGATAGCTTTTTAAATGAGAAATTTCACAATTTGAAGTTTTAACCCAGATTTCAGCTTTGACCTCCCTACCTCTTGACATCAAAATAAGATCAACTTGGAGACAGTTTCTAGGTTATTATGGTGATTACTGTGGGGAGTGTGGGGCATTGATTATTTATAGTCCATGGTCTCTACTGTCTGATCCCATTCTTTCTCCACTTCCACAGTTATCATTGAATTGACAAGATTGGAAACTCAGCTCTTGTTGGAGCTTGTTAAGAATCCATATACATTGGCCCTGGCTGGATGGCTCAGTTGGTTGGACTGTTCTGTACACCAAAATGCTGTGGCTTTGATTTCCTGTCAGGTAGCATTCCTAGGCTGTGGTTTCGATCCCTGGTCAGGATGTGGACAGGAGGCAACTAATCAATATTTCTCTCTCACATTGATGCTTCTTTCTCTAGCTCTCTGTATAAAAACATTAAACATATCCTCAAGCGAAGATTAAAAAAATATCTACAAACATTGTCCATTTGGGGACATTTGAGGAATATTGCTGAATATAAACTATTACTCATTTTATTCTTCCAAAATAAGCTTAAGATTTCACTTTCTAAGAGTCTCTTTCTTTTGGCTGTTTCTTGGTTCTGGACATTAGAATGAAGTTTTTTTTCTGTCACTTTTGGACATTTTCTTCTAGTTGCCTTTTGAATATGGGTGTTTCTCAGGATTTTGCCCATGATTGCCTTCTCTGTTACATTCCTTACCAGAGACTTCTAAATCATCACCCATTGGGTTGTATCCAGATAATACACAAGCTTTTTCTTGATCTGTGCATTATATTTTTATTTAAAATTTTATATTTCCTGGCTGGTGTAGCTCAGTGGATTGAGGGCAGGCCTTCCAACCAAAGAATCGAGATTCGATTCCCAGTCAGACACATGCCTGGCCAGTTCCCAGCAGGGGACACATGAGAGGCAACCATACATTAATATTTCTCTTGCTCTCTCCCTCCCTTCCTCTCTAAAGATAAAGAAATAAAATAAAATAAATAAAATTTAAATTTGAGATATTTGGAGATTAACAGCTGTTGTAAGAAACAATACAAAAATCTCATGTATCCTTTACCCACAATCTCCCAACGGTATTGAAAAACCATGTGCAATGTTACAATAAGGATATAGACCTGGATATAGTCAAGATACAAAACATTTCTATCATAAGATTTTATAGTGAAGCCCACTTTCTTTTCATTCCTACCCTTTCTTATCCTGGCAACCATTAATCTTCTCTATTTCTATAGTTTTGTCCTTTCTACATTGTTATATGAACAAAATTGTATCTATGGATGTATAATCACAGGATGGAATTACCTTTTGGGATTGTCTTTTTTTCCCCTTCAGCTTTATCCTGCAGAGATTTATTGAGTTATTGTGTGTATCAACAGTTCATTCATTTTTATTTCTGAAGAGTATTACATTGTATAGATATATCACAGTGTTTTAATCATTCACCCATGAAGCATATCAATGCTTGAGTTGTTGCTCTTTTTTGGATATTGTGAATAAAGCTGTTATAAATGTTCATGTATAGGCTTTTGTGGGAAGATAAATGTCTGGGATAAATGTCCAAGAAAGCAATTGTTGTATGATGGTCATATGTATACGAGAAACTGTCAATCTGTTTTCCCAGAGTAGCTACACCATTTTACATTCCTACTTGCAATAAGTGACCTAGATTCTCTGCATACCCATCAGCATTTTTTGTTGTCATCATATTTTATTACATCAATTATGATAGGTTTGTAGTAGTATCTCATTCTAGTTTTAATTTGCATTTCCCTGATGGCTAATGATGTTGAACATCTTTTAATGTGTCTATCAATATGTGTATCTGCTCCAATGAACTGCCTCTTCATGTATTTTTCCATTTTCTAATTGTATTGTTATTCTGCTTTTGATTTTTTAAAAAATATATTTTATTGATTATGCCATTACAGTTGTCCCTTCCCCCCCTTCACACCCCTCCACCCTGCACATGCCTCCCCCACCATTCTGCCCTTTTTGTTCATGTCCATGTGTCACAAGTTCTTTAGATTCTGTATTTCCCATAGTATTCCTGCCCTCCCACCTGACTATATTCTACCTACTGTCTATGCTACTTATTCTCTGTACCTTCTCCCCCCTTCTCCTCCTCCCACTCCCCTGTTGCTAACCTTCCATGTGCTCTCCATTTCTATGGTTCCGCTCCTCATCTAGCTGTCCTCTTAGTTTGCTTTTGTTTTAGGTGTGGTTGTTAGTAACTGTGAGTTTGCTGTCCTTTCACTGTTAATATTTTTTATCTTCTTTTTCTTAGATAAGTCCACTTAACATTTCATATAATAAGGGCTTGGTGATGATGAACTCTTTGAACTTGACCTTAACTGAGAGTGCTTTATCTTCCCTTCCATTCTAAATGAGAGCTTTGGTGGATAGAGTAATCTTGGATATGGCCTTTGGATTTCATGACTTGGAATACCTCTTTCCAGCCCCTTCTTGCCTGTAAGGTCTCTTTTGAGAAATCAGCTGAGAGTCTGATGGTCACTCCTTTGTAGGTGACTGTCCCCTTATCTCTTGCTGCTTCTAGAATTCTCTCCTTCATTTTAATCTTGGCTAATGTAATTATGATGTGCCTTGGTGTGTTCCTTCCTGGGCCAACTTCTTTGGGACTCTGAGCTTCCTGAATTTCCTGGAAGTCTATTTCCTTTGCCAGACTCAGGAAGTTTTCCTTTATTATTTGTTCAAATAAGTTTTCACTCATGGCTGTTCCTCTCCCCATTCTGGTACCCTTATAATTTGGATGTTGGAACATTTAAAGATGTCCTGGGGGTTCCTAAGCCTCTCCTCATTTTTTTGAATTCTTGTTTCTTCCTTCTTTTCTGTTTGGTTGTTTCTTTCTTTCTTCTGGTCCACTCCCTTGATTTGAGTCCCAGTTTTCTTTCCATCACTATTGGTTTCCTGTGCATTTCCCTTCATTTCAGTTAGTTTAGCCTTCATATGTTCCTCTAAGTTGTGGTTAAAATCAACCAGTTCTGTGAGCTTCCTGATCATCAGTATTTTGAACTGTGCATCTGAAAGGTTGGCTATTTCTTGGTCACTTAGAATTATAGGCTCTGGTGCTTTGAGCTGTTCTTGAGTCATAATATTTGGTCTGTTTGCGCCTGTTATGTATGAGGGGTGGAGCCTTTGCTGTTCATCAGGGCCGGGCGACCCAATTGCTGAGTTGCGACCCGGTCTGGCTGAATGATTCGTTGTTGTTGGACTTCTGTACAGTTCAATTTTCACTGTTTTGGCTGAGTTTTTGTTTCTAAAACTTCGCTGTCTTTAAATTTAGTTGTGGGAAGGGGCATAGTGTTTCTACCTATGCCTCCATTTTGGCCAGAAGTCCTTGCTTTTGAATTTTGAGGGTCCTTTGCCAGATATATGGTTTGTAAATATTTTCTCCCACACTGTAGTTTGTGTTTTCATCCTCTTAATAGGATCTTTCACAGAACAAAATATTTTAATTTAGGTAAAGCCCAATATATCAATTTTTCTTTAATGTATCATGCTATTTTTTTAATTCTACTAGAGGTCAAGAAATTTTATTTTATTTTTTAAAATATATTTTATTGATGATGCTATTATAGTTGTCCCAGTTTTTCCTTCTTTGTCTTCCTCTGCCAAGTACCCTTCTTCTCTCCAGCAATCCCACCCCTTAGTTTATGTCCATTGGTCATGCATATAAGTTCTTTGGCTTCTCCATTTACTACACTGTTCTTAGCTTCCCCCTTGTGGGAAGCTTTGTTCAGCAAAGCCCCCTGGCTGCCATGGATGAGAATAATTCTACAAAGACATGATCTGTCTGGGGAGGAAAGGTGGCCAATCTCTCAAAGGTGAAGGGCCTTGAGCCTGTTTTTCAATGGGATTTTATTGGGTTCAATTTGCACAGAAATGCAGGTAAAATTTATCAATCATTGTCAGGCAGAAATGATCAAACAACAGATAACACTCAAAGAAATGTGAGGGTTCATTCTGAGTCAAAGTCAGATAGCTAATGAGGCCATAAAATTTTGGAAGAGTTACTCATTTCATGCTCGGACCCTCACTAGAAAATTGAGGGCATTCTTAGCAAAGCAGGTTTCACAGAATTTTATGCATTCTTTCTTAGGCCTGATCACCCTGGGGAACCACCCGTTCCTGCCCAGGGCTGCACCACCCTCCTGCATTTTTCCAGGCTTAAGTCAGGCAGGGGAAGTGAGAGAGCCAAGAGATTAGGAGACTTCTTAGAGACAGAGTGAGGACTCAGGCTATGTCAAAACCTAGGGGAGAGGGTCCATCACCCCTTTTTTTCCATAGCCCCACAAATCCTTCCCTGATGGTCCGATTGCAACTGTGCCTGTCTCAGGTCAACCCTCCCTGGAGGAATCTTACCTGTCATTGGCTAACCAGTCATCCAGCCGAGGTCAAGCAGGGTGAAGTAAAGGGGGTATAGGTGGCAGTCCTGCTGGGAAGATAAGCTTTACCTGCTAAGTGGCTCATGGCCCCAAGGTCTTTTTACTCAGCCTTAGCCATGGGAGGTTATAGCTTCTGAAACCAGGCAGGACAGTTCCCAACACTCCCCGTCTCTTTTGTACCTACCAATTATGCTTCTTTTTTTAAAATATAATTTTTATTTAATTCTTGTTCATGTACAGGTTTCTGTCTTATATTCCCAACCCTGCCCGCCCCCCACCCCATGCTCCCCGCCTCCCTCCCCTTTCCACCCCCCACCCTTAGTTATTGTCCATGTGTCCTTTATACTTGTTCATGTGAGTCCATTCCCTTTTCCCCTATAATTCTCTCCCCTCTCCCCTCTGGACCCTGTCAGCCTGTTCCATATTTGAGTGTCATTGGTCGTATTTTGCTTGCATGTTTGGTTTGTTTAGAATCCTGTTAACGGTGAGATCATATGATATTTGTCTTTCACCGCCTGGCTTATTTCACTCAGCATAATGCTTTCCAGTTCCATCCATGATGTTGCAAAGGGTAGTAGTTCCTTCTTCCTTTCTGCGGCATAGAATTCCATTGTGTAAATGTACCATAGTTTTGTGATCCAGTCATTAACCGATGACCCAGCAATTCCACTCTTAGAAGTATATCCTAAGAATCCTGAAACACCAATCCAAAAGAACCTATGCACCCCAATGTTCATAGCAGCACAATTCATGATAGCCAAGAGTTGGAAGCAACCTAGATGCCCATCGGTTAATGACTGGATCACAAAACTATGGTACATTTACCAATTATGCTTCTTAATACCTGCAACTTTTTCCCCATTCTTCCCTTTCCCCCTCCCAGCTGATAACCTTCCTAATGTTCTCCAGATCTATGATTGTGTTCCTCCTCTGGTTGTTTTCTTAGTTTGTTTTTGTTTTTTAGATTCAGTTGTTGCTAGGTGTGTTTGTTACCATTTTAGCATTCATAGTTTTGATATTGTTTCTCTTAAATAAATCCCTTTAACATTTCACATAATAAGGGCTTGGTGATGATGAACCTTTAGCTTTACCTTGTCTGGGAAGCATTTTATCTGCCCTTCAATTCTAAATGATAGTTTTGTTGGATAGCATAACCTAGGTTGTAGGTCCTTGCTTTTCATGACTTTGAATACTTCTTTCCAGTCCCTTCTTGTCTGCAAAGTTTCCTTTGAAAAATCAGCTGATAGTTTTATGGGAGCTCCTTTGTAGGTAACTCTCTGCTTTTCTCTAACTACTTTTAAGATTCTTTATCTTTAACCTTTGTAATTTTAGTTATATTGTGTCTTGATGTGGTCCTTTTTGGATCAGACTTGTTTGGGACTCCCTGTACTTCCTGTACTTGTATGTGTATTTACTTTGCCAAACTAGGGAAGTTTTCTTTTAGTATTTTTTTTTTGTAATAAGTTTTGTATTTCTTGCTCTTCTTCTTTTTCTGGCATCGTTGTGATTTGGATGTTGGTACATTTGGAAGTCTCCCAGAGGCTTCTTATACTATCCCTGTTTTCTTGAATTCTTATTTCTTCTTGTTGTTCTGGTTGAATGCTTATTTCTTCCTTATGTTACAAATCATTGATTTGAATCCTAGCTTCTCCTCTTCACTGTTGGTTAACTGTAAATTTTTATTTATTCCACTTTAGGTAACCTTTTCTTTCTTTATGTTATTGCTATACTCAATTCATTATTTATTTTTAATTTTTAAGTATACTTTACTGATTATGCTATTACACTTTTCCCAATTTCCCCTTTTTATCCCCCCTTCACCTTGCACCCCTTAACCCTCCAGCATTCTCCTCTCTTGGTTCATGTCCATGGGTTGTACATATAAGTTATTTTTGAGGTCTCTCTTTCCTATACCATTTTTTATCTCTCTCCATCTATTTTATGCTTGCTAATTATGCTTCTTCTTCCCTGTACCTTTTCCACCCATTCATTCCTTTCTCCTCCCCACTGATATTCCTCCATGTGATATGATGTCCATTTCTTTGATTCTGTTCCTATTCAAGCTGTTTTCTTAGTTTTTGTTTTTGTAGTTTTTCTTTTCTTTTAGGTTCATGTGTTGATAGTTGTGAGTTTGTGTTCTTTTTACTGTTCATATTTTTTATCTTCTTTTTCTTAGACAAGTCCCTTTAACATTTTGTATAATAATGGCATGCTTTAGCTTTAGCTTTACCTTGTCTAGGAAGCACTTTATCTGCCCTTCCATTATAAATGAAAGCTTTGCTAAGTAGAGTAATCCTGGATGTATATTACTACATCCTTGCCTTTCATGACTTTGAATACTTCTTTCTGGCCCCTTTTTGCTTACAAGGTTTGTTTTAAGAAAGTAGCTGATAGCCTTATGGAAACTCCTTTGTAGGTAACTCTCTCCTTTCCTCTTGCTGCCTTTAGGATTCTCTCTTTGTCTTTAATCTTGGGTAACTTAATGATGATGTGCCTTGGTGTGTTCTTCTTTGGGTCCAACTTCTTTGAGACTCTCAGGGCTTCCCAAAAGCCCTGGAGACTAGACTTCCTGGAAGTCTAGTTCCTTTGCTAAATTGGGGGAGTTTTCCTTCATTATTTGTTCAAATAAATTTTCAATTTATTGCTGTTATTTTTCTCCTTCTGGCAACCCTATAATTCAGATATTGGAATATTTCAAGTTGCTGTAGAGGTTCAAAAGTCTCTCTTCATTTTTTTGAATTCTTGTTTCTTCTTTCTGTTCTGGTTGGATGTTTATTTCTTCTTTTTGTTCCAAATTGTTCCTTTGAGTCCTGGTTTCTGTCCTGTCACTGTTCGTTCCCTGAATATTTTGCTTTATTTCATTTTGGATATCTTTCATTTTTTTTGACCAAGCTCAATCAGTTCTGTGAGCATTTTGATGACCAGGGCCTTAAATTATCCATCATATGGTTTGGCTATCTTCTCATTGCTTAGTTCTCTTTCTGAAGTTTTGCTCTGTTATTTCATTTGGGTCATATTTCTTTGTCTCCACACAGCTGCTGAGTTGTAAGGGGGTGGAGCCTGAGGTATTTCCTAGGGCTGGGCAACCCTCCTTGCTGCGCTGTGGTGCTTTCTGTGGGGTAGGGGCTAGAGAGGAAACTTCAATGCAGCTCACCTGCTCATCTCTAGCCCACTTTTCAACAGACTTTAGTGTGAAACTGCGAGTTTCTCCCACTGTGGCAACTGCCATAGTCCACAGTCAAGTTTGAGTCTTATTTTCTCTTTCAGTCAGCCCCAATCACGAGGTCTGCCACCTTGCTGCAGCCAGCTCTGCCTGCCAGGTAGCTGCCTCACCAAGGTTTCTCTCAGCTGGCCCACTCCCACAGTCTGCCACCTCCCACAGTTTTTCTCTGTGCCACTGGTTCTTACTAGTCTTGTTGTTCTGGTTTACTTTTTCTTTAATTCATTGGTTGTTCGAGTTCCCTGCAGTTTGATTTTCTGGCACTTTTGGTTGTTTATTGATTTTAGATTGGTTGTTATGCTCCTTTTGATTGTGCGAGGAAGCAAAAGGTTTCTACCTATGCCTCCATCTTGTCTGGAACTCTACTCAATAAGTTTTTTGAATATCCTCATCACTAGTGTTTTGAACTCTGCATCTGATAAGTAAGTTATATCTATTTTGTTTGGTTCTTTTTCTGGGGTTTTCTTCTCTTCTTTCATTTGAGCCATATTTCTGTGTCTCTGCAATTTGGCAGCCTCACTGTGTTTGTTTCTGTGCATTGGGTAGAGCTGCTTTGACTCCCTGTCTTAGGAGTGTGGCCTATTGTAGAAAACGTACCTGTAATTGTGTAGGGGCAGTGCTTTAGGTAATCTCCAGGGCAGGGCAACCCAGCTTCACCACTCTGTGGCTCTGTGTAGTGGGAGGTCTCAAAGAGGGGACAATGGTGTTGCCTGCCTTCTGGGGGTTTGCCAACCACCTGCCCCATTTTCAGTCACTTCACCTACTCCCCCTATTCAACTAGCACCCTTCCAGCTGTTTCCCCGGTGCTGAATCCCATAATGGGTGAATTTGCATACATTCTAATATTGTGAGGGCTCTTTAAGTGAAATCACCTGAAAACTTGGTAGTTTCTTCGACCACCCCAACCCCCACTGGTTTTTACAGCCAGAAGATATTGGGGTTCATCTTCCTTGGTCTAATGCCCTGGGCTTTGTGGTCTGGACTGGGGTTGGGATCGATCACTCTCAAGGTATCCCTCCCAATTTTTACCTATCACACATGAATGTGGGACCATCTGTTCTACCATTGACACTGCCTTTCAGTGCCACACCATGCCTCAGCCCCTCATACCTGTCTGGATGAAAGGGGCTTATTTAAATCTTTTGTTGCCAGATTTTCCATACAGTTCAAATTTACGACAGTTCTGGGCATTATTTCTTTTGAGATAATAGTTGTAATTCTCTCTGTGGTTTTGCAAAGAGGAGAAGCATGTCTACCTATGCCTCCACCTTGACTGGAAGCCTTAGTGTGAAGTTTAAGAACTCTTTCCTTAGTCCTAGAGTCAGAAGATTTTCTCTTACATGTGTTTCTTATAAGTTTTCTAATTTTTTGCTGTACATTTAAGTGTATTACCTATTTTGAATTAATTAGTGTAGGAGATGTGAGACTTAGGTTGAATAAGGTCTGTGGATTCCCTCTAGCACCATTTGTTCAAAAATTTATCTTCCATTGAATTGCTTTAGTGCCTTTGTCCAAAAATCAATTCAGATTCGTTTTTTGGGTCTATTTCTGAGTTCTCTATTATGTTTCATTGATACACGTCTTTCCCTCTATACAAGTCCTATGCAGTTTTTGTGCTATTTAATACCTAATCATTTCAATTTTTGAGGGACTATGAATAGTTTTGTATTTTTAATTTCATCATTCATATATGCATTACCATTATGTATAAACACAATTGATTTTTGAATGCTTATGTTGTACTGTGTGACCTTGTTAAACATACTTATTAGTTCTAGGACTATTTTGGTAAGATTCTTTGTGATTTTCTACATATACAATTATGTGATCTGCACACAGGAACAGTTTTTTTTTTTTTTTTTACTACTTCATGATCTGTATGCTCTTTTCTGTTCTTTTCTTGTCTTTTGCATGAGTTAGAATTTCCAGCTCTATGTTGATTTAGAGTTGAAAAGAAATTTTCTTGTGTTGTTACTGATCTCAGGGAAAGTATTCAGTCACCATTAAATATAATGTTAGTCGTAGAATTTTTAGATAACACTTTACCAAGTTAAGAACGTTTTTCTTCTTTTCATATTTTTTCAGAGAGTTTTTTAAAATCATCTTAGGTCCTGAATTTTGTCAGATGCTTATTGGACATGGTTCCTTGAAAATATTTGTCAGGTAATTCTAACATTTCAGCCACCTTGGTGTTTATATCTATTGATTGTCTTTTTTTGTTTAGTTTGAGATCTTTCTGGTTCTTAGTCTGAAGAATGGTTTTTAGTTGAAGTGTGTTACATCTTATAACACATTTTTACATTGTGTTATAAGACTGTGGATCTTATTTAAACCTGCTTTTGCTGGCTTCCACTGATACCAGTTCTGGAGGAGAGGAAGGGGCGCTACTTTGGTGCTCCACATGTAGTCCCTACTGATATGGCAGTGGAGTTGGTCTTCTTACTGCTGGGTGACGGTTACTCTCCTTACTCTGCATTAGGCTTCTCCTGTTACCATCCCATGAAAGGGAGAGAGGGGGTGCCTCATTACTGCCTGATGGGGTTGGATGTCCAGGCTCTTTATGTGGTGACACCACACACCTGGATGGAGCTTGCTATTGGCTGTTGCGGATGAGAATCGTGGTTTACTACTTGGCATTCTTTGGCCCAACCCTGTCGAGGATATTGAGACACCTTGTTACAACTTCTGAAAGGTCAAAACCTAGGTGCACCTAAACATGGTTTGGGGAGGGGCAGTTTCTTCTGCAGTGATTTGTTTGATGGAGTACAGCAATAATTGTCGAAAAGTTTTCTGGCTTGCTAGGTTGCCCCTTTCTGAGTTCTTTGAACAGAAAGAGCTCAACAAAGAACTTTTGTTCAGCTTGTTTCTCTGTGTTTGTTGTTTCCAAGTTGCCAACTTCTAAGGTCCTAATAAATCTGTATTATTTTCTCTACATATAAGAATATTTGTAGGTTTGTTTTATATATAATGTCTATGGTTTTTAGTGCTATTTAATGGGAGAAATAGGGAAAGGTATGTCTACTCTATTTTCCCAGTAGTGGAACATTATTCTTCTGAACAATGTTTTATATTTCTTTTTGTTATTCTCAAATCTATACTGCTCAACTAGACCATCCACTGAGATCTAGGCAGATGAGTTCACTCTTTTGAATGTTTTCACCTGGATATACCATAGAAACCTAAATTCAACATGAACCTATAGGCTCCATCCCCTTTACCTCAGTACCCTTTCTTCTTTTGTTATATCCTGGTTGTTAGTGTTATCACAAAGCCATCCAAGCCAGAAACCAGAAGTTATTCCTATATGCCTTTCTTTCTCTTACCTGTCATATCTCAGCTATTCAAAAATGAAACTCATATATTCTGACCCATTACCTTTGTGGATATTTCTTCATTCAGGCTTTTGTAACACTTAAATGTTATGAAGTCCCAAAATAAACAATACATATTACCTTCAATTCTAATCATGCTTCTCTTTCTTATTAGTATTTTAATTAATGTCACCCTTGTTTTCCTAGTCCTTATAATAAAATGTTTTATTATGTGTTTTATTCACCTTTACCTTGTATCTAATAAATCCATTTTTTTCAATTCAATGGTAATGATATATTTCTTATCAACACCTTCCTATCTATTTCTGTTGTCATAATTCAAGGCCTAAATATTAGTGGAACAATATTATTGTTCATGTCTTCATACCCCCTTATCTGTATTATTATATTTGCCTCCAGTGATTTCTCCCCCTCAGTGCATGGCAATCCTTCATGTACACTATTTGGTTCATTTTCCTGAAGTCCTGTTCTTTAAGTTAGTTCTTCTGCTTCAAAACCTCCAATAACTCTCTATTTCTACTGGAATTGTGTCCAGGGTTTTTTAGTTTGATATTCAATGTCCTCCATGCTCAACCCTTATTTTAAGTTTCTTCTCTGATAAGCTTTGTTTATTCCTCTTTTCTGGACATAGTAAGTCTCCTGCAACACCTCCTGGTAGGTTACAAATGATCAGCTCAACCTGTACCACTGCTTTGATTCAACAGCAGTAGAAATCATGTTATTTAGTTATTAGCTCTAGACTTCACTCCATAAGATGTGAGGTGAAAAAGGGAAGAAAATATAAGAAAGCAAAGATGAGTGATGTGAGAAAATGTAGATTAAAAAATAAGTCTGTGAAGCAATCCTTATGTAAACAAAGTGCTGTGTAGTTATTCTCCACAGACAGAAAAAAGAAGCACAAGCTCACAGTGAGCCATGCATATGACTTCAAAGATAGGAACACATCAGTTGGCAATAAATATTTATAAAATGAAACTTAAGGTATTCAGACCATTAACCTGACATGTACTTCTTCCACACAATGACGTATGAAGCTTAAATCATGATAAAGACAGGCAAGAACAAATAATAGAGGACCTAAATTTAGGCTTGGGTAACTGTTCAGATTTATTTTAAAATATGGATATATGTACACAAGCATTATAGGTGAACCAGATTTTCAAATGAAAACCACAACAGCTTTTCACTCATTCCCCTTTGCTTACTCTACATTTTCTATGAAAGTAAAAAAAAAATTCAACTCACAGTATCTTTTCTTTTGTCTTGCCCCAGTTCATCATATCCAATATGACTAGAGATACCCTAATATGTTAAGTCACGTGATTCATGTGTTAAAATAGAAGAAAGAAACATTTGAAGCTGATTTCACTCAAACCAACTTTCAGTTTCTTCAAAGTCTATGTTAAGTGATTTTCAGCTAAGTATCCAATGTAGTCTTCTTTCTTTATGGATTTTTCCTATAAATTCATCTATAACAATCACAAACTAATAAACTGAAAAGTGAACATAGGCCCTTGTGTTAACAGAAGTGGTTGGGTGAGGTTCAGAGCTGATTGCAAATTCTGGCCTTTCTGAATTCCTTGTTCACTACAAATTAAATGTCCCATTTTTTTCCTTTTCTTTAAGATGGGGGAACCAAGTAGCAAATGAGATAAACCAATTTGGGTTAAACAGCTAAGGCCTGAGGTTTAATGTACTGTCTTGTCCAAGTAAAAATCATTCCATTTCCAGGACCTTTGGGGTCTCTACCTTCTATACATGACTGCTATGAAGTATGGTCTTCCATTCCGTGGCACTCTCCAAACCCTATCACCTACATAAGGCATTCTGAACACAGAAGTGTGGAATATACCCCTGTAACCTATGGTATAAAAGAAAGCATATAGTTTATAGTTTAGGTCATACCAAATTCAGTTTAATCTTGATTATCTTGCACCAGTTATTTAGAATTTCTGGTTCTCTCACCTAGGAAATGGGAATAATATTGGATTCTCAATGTTTTTGTGAGGGTTGACTGAGAAAGTTCCATGTTTACTTATGATTATTGTGTTACTGTAGGCAGAAACAGCATGAGTAACAACAGACTTGCTGACAAAGTTAGTCCGTTGAAGAGAAGGACAAGTTCAAACACTGATTTTTGTGTTCCATCATTTCTTACTATTTTATCATTCAATAAATTTGTTATCAGTTTTTTTCATTGCCTACCTTGTTGTATCCTTTCAATTGCTGAGTGAGGCCAGGTAAAAAGCGATTATTTCTCTGTGACTGAAGTATAATGGTAGACAGAGAAAAATTTGCCCAAAGCCATTTTGCTATTTTCTTTAGATTCAAGAACGTTTTTTGTGCAGTGGTTAAGTTCAATAGAATTACAATTTTTTCCCATTGGAAAGAGGAATTAAGAAATCCCCAGGCAAGAAACCTTTGATTATGGCACTCACTATACACTTCATAGCCCTAATCTGAAGTTCACTATATATTATTTCTATGCACCTATACTGAATCATTGTGAAATCTTTTAAGATGTGTATTTTAATAGTATGAATATAGTATGTTAAGTATGAATGTAATTAAA
Source organism: Sturnira hondurensis (assembly GCF_014824575.4). Classification (NCBI taxonomy): domain Eukaryota; kingdom Metazoa; phylum Chordata; class Mammalia; order Chiroptera; family Phyllostomidae; genus Sturnira; species Sturnira hondurensis. Next base: position 236,584 of record NW_028079095.1, read on the forward strand.
ATTTATCCCTCATGTGTTGCTCTTTCCTATACTAGTTTAAACTCCATTGCTAATTTATGAATACACAGATTAAAACAGAAGAGAGTTGAGTAACTTGGGCTGTAGCCTGCCTGCTACAGTGAAATAATGGACTGAAAACAGGAGACACTTGATTCTGAATCCTGCCTTTATTACTCCCCAGTTCGGTGACCTTGGCCAAGTTATTTGAGCTTCAATTTCTTAATATGTAAAGACGATGATGAGATTGAGGAGGATGATGATAACTTCCTCACAGGAATATTGTGAAAATTAAATGAGATAGTGTTTGAGGGAGGAAGGAAGATGGTGGAGTGAATGGAAGTCACACTGCCTCCTCCCAGGATCAATCTGGAATTACAACTCAGTTGTGGAGAAACCACCCAGAACAAATAACTGAGCAATAGCCAGAGAGAAGCATATAACTTCGGACATGGAGAACCAGCTTTGGCTCAACTGGTCTGGTAAGGAGTGTGTTGGAAACTTGAGAGGGCTGGCTGGGTGCCCACAGGTGGCAGCACCCATGGGATAATTATGCAGATGGTTGGATCCACTAAAGAAGTTTGGGGTCTAAACCTTAAGCTAGGATTCCCAGACTAAAACACCAGAGCCCAAAAAGTACACAGATAACAACCAGTGGAAAAATCAGCAGTGTTGCTCTCTTCCAGAGACAGATGGTTGGAGATGCAAGGGCCATTTAAAGGGCCAACACACTTTTTAATTTGCAGCCACTTACTCGGGGCTCAGGCAAAGTCAGGGACAAAGTAGGCTGGAGATGCCTGAGGAGGGACTGGGGATGGAAGCCTTGGAGAGAGAATTGAAAGAGGGGAAGCCAGGATCCTGGTGCTGAGTCATCCCCCAGACAATAGAAGCCTTTGAGCTCAGGCAGGACCACTCCTCTCTGAGGGGCCATATCCTGAGAGAAAACAATAGCCCCGACTCCAGGAGGTTCTCTACCCTGGCCCTTTGGTGCTTAATCCTGACTGGTGAGTCCTAGTGACCAGAAAAACAACTGAAGGAGAGAGCCAGAGGCAGTAGATCATTGGCAAAGATGGGGCAGTGGACTAGAGAAACTTGAAGAGTGGCTGAGGACAGAGGCTTTGGCTAGAGAATTGAAACAGTAACCAACGGGATATGGTGCTAAGCCAACCCCCATACACAGCAATCATTCTGCTCAGGCAGACCACTCCTTATGGGTGGGGATTCGCTCCCATCCTATGCTGCTTAAACCTGATTGTTGAATGCAGAAGGACCATATTAACAATTGAAGGAGACAACCAGTGACTGAAGATCACCAGAAGTATCAAACAGGCTGCCTGAGTTTAGATAGGGTCAACATCTGACATCTCCAGAGGTAGATCCAGAAAGAAAAAAAAACAGTGGTAAATACAAGAGGCTACTGATATGAAAGTGTCTGGGATCCTCATGATTTGTAATGTTTTCTTTCCTGCTTAGCTTCAAAACATTCATTTCTTGTCTAGCAAATTTGTATATAGTAAGTCACTAGATTTTACGCTATAGAGTACTTCAATTCACATATTTTTCCCCACCCTTCTCTTAACCCATCTTACCTCCCTCTTTCCTTGAACTAGTCTCATTTCAAATTTGTTTTTTTCTCTCTAGCTACAATGTTTCCATTCCACACTCTGTACTATTTCTCCCCCATCCAAACACTCAAAACAGATTCTCTTGTCAAGGGACATTTCACATCCTTTGGCACAGCTCTTAAAATACCTGTGTACTCTCCTCATCTGTAACAAATTTTGGTAGTTGCTTGTGGGTAGGGTAGTTGTTGCATTGTGTTTTCAAGTTATCTCTAGAGCTTCACTAATCCTGTATTTCAAATAACAAATTTTCTTGGACCCCTCTCCTACTCTTTTTTTTTTGCCTCAAATTTTAATGATGCTGTTTTAGCCTGTTTTTTTCTTCTGTTTTGTCTTTCTTCTATTTCTCTTTCATCCTGCCCTTTTATTTTTCTTTATTCTCTTTTTTCTTTGCATCCCAAATTTATTTTTCCCTCACTTAGTCTGTGTTGTTCCTCATTCTTAGTATTCCCTCTCCCTCTATCATTACAAAATCACATCTCATTTCTCTAAACATCCCTAAGACTTTTCTTTGTTTCTTTTTTCTCTCTTATTTCCATGCCACCTATATTAATTTTAGGTCATTTGTTGTGGATAGTACTCCGGTGGATCTTTCTCTCTAATTTTTCTCTTATATTTTATTAATTATTTAATATTTTTCTTCCTTTTTTCTCTCCCTCACTTCATTTTGTTTTATACTATTTTAATTTCTATTTAAATCTAATATTATATGCTTCCCTTCTCATACTCCATTCTACACTCTTTATTCCCTTTCTGTACTCATGAGGTAAAATTTACCTCTCCTTCCATTTCTCCAACTCCCAACTCTTATTAGTGCTCCTTCCTCTACCTTCTCAAAATCATTTCTCTTTCAGTAGGTCACATCACATCCACTCTCTTTTCTTCTAAGTCTTAATCTCATTACACCCTTATTAATACTGGTTCATTTGTTATTGATAGTAGAATTATTGGGGGGGATTACATTTGCGGATGTGGGTTTGTTTCTTGGGCTCTGTGTTTAAGTTCTGGCAGTGCCTGAACAACAGCACACCAGATGTGGTGGGCAAAGTGACCCTCAGGCAACTAGTGGCAAGGAAGGACCCATGAAAGAATAACCCAACAATAATCAAAACCCAATTACATAGAGAAAACCAGTATAAAAGGCATAAGGGACTGCACCACTGTATCTCACAGACCTCCCACCATAAAAGTCAGAAAATCAAAAGAGGTCAATCAAAGAAATAGAAGCAAACAAGAAGGGTCCTGAAGACCATGGAAAGAAAAAGAAACAACCCCCAATCTAAAGGAAAGGAGGACTCCTCAGAATGAATACTAAATGAAATAGAGGCAAATCAACTATCACATATTGAGTTCAAAACAATGGTTATAAGAAGGCTCAATGAACTCAGGGTGAACTACCAAAAACTACTAGAAAATTACAAGAAGCTCACTGCAAACTATATCAGCATAAAACAGGACACAGAAACAATCGACAAGATAAAATTAAGAATACAATTTTTGAATTAAAGAACTCAGTAGAAGAAATCAAAAACAGCCTTGATGTGGCAGAGAATTGAATCAGTGAGCTAGAGTATAAATTAGAATAAACCTCCTAAAAAAGAAAGAAAAAGAAAAAAAGCCTCAAAAAGAAGGAAGAGGGGTTAAGGGAAATGAATGACAACATGAAATGGAATAATATCCAAATAATAGGGATAGGAGAAGGAGAAGAGGAAGAGCAAGGTATAGGAAACCTATTTGAAAAAGTAATGATGGAAAGCTTCTCTAATTTGATGAGAGTAGTCACACATGTCCAGGAAGCAGAAAGGGCCCCGATCAAGAGGAGCCCAAAGAGACCAACAACAAGAACTTCATAAATAAAATGGCAAAATGCAAAAAGAAAGAGAGAATCAAAGGCAGTAAAGGAGAAACAGGAAGTAACACAAAGGGAGCCCCAACAAGGCTAGCAGCAAACTTTTCAACAGAAACATTACAAGCCAGAAGGGAATCAAAAGAAATACTTCAAGCAATAGAAAACAAACGCCTGAAGCCAAGACTACTCTATTCAGCAAAGCTCACAAATAAAATGGAAGGCCAAATAAGGAGCTTCCCAGACAAAAGAATGTTAAAAGAATATACCTCTTCCAAACCGGCACTGAAAAATATGCTAAAGAGACTGCTTTAAGAAGAGGAATAAAAACAGTGAGAGAGAAAGAAAGAAAGATACAAAGTGTGTAAAAATGCAATGCATATGTACCCACTAATAATAAAATTAAATGTAAATGGATTAAATGCTACAAGCAAAAGACATAAGGTATTTGGATGGATAAGAACACATGACCCAGAATCATGCTGCCTACATGAGACCCACCTCAGAACAAAAGACTTACACAGACTGAAAGAGAAGGGCTGGAAAAAATGTTACATGCAAACAAACAGGAAAAAAAGCTGGCCTCGCAATACTTACGTTTGACAAAATAGACTTCTAAACAAAGGCCGTGCAAAGAGACCCAGAGGACACTTCATGATACTCAAGAGAAGAATCCATTAACAAGATGTAAACAATATAAACATATATGTACCCAACATAGGAGCACCCAAAAACAAAAGAAAAATTTGGGAGGACTTCAAGAAAGATATAGACAGAAACCCATTTACACTAGGGCATTTTAGCACCCCACTATTAAAGTGAATAGATCTTCCAAGACAATATCAAAAAGGATATTGCCTAATTGAACAATGCCCTAGATCAAATGGACTTAACTGATATATATATATTTATATATATATATTTATATAAATATATATAAATATATATATATATATAAATATATAAATTTATATATATATATAAATTTTCATCCCAAAGAAGCAAAATGCACCTTCTTTTCAAATGCACATGGAACATTTTCAAAGATAGACCACACAATAGGACACATATTGAGCCTCAATGAATTCAAGAAAATTGAAATCATGAAAAGCATCTTGAACTCCAAGGGCCTGAAACTATAAACCAACCTCAAGGAAAAAACTCAAAAATACTCAAACTCATAGAGATTTAGTAGCATGCTATTAAACAATGAATCAGTTAAGAATGAAATCAAGGAAGAAATTAAAAAGTTTGGGAAACAAGTGAAAATGAACTCACAATAACACAAAACTTATGGGACATGGCAAAGGCAGTCCTAAGAAGGAAGTTCACAGTGATACAGGCCTACCTAAAAAAGATAGAAACATTTCAAATAAACAACCTAACCATATACCTACAAGTACTTGAGGAACAACAACAAAGACAGCCTGGAGCAAATAAAAGAAAGGAAATAATCAAGATCAGAGCAGAGTTCAACAACATAGAGATTAAAAGCACAATTCTAAGGATCAATGAATTCAGGAGCTGGTTCTTTGAAAGATAAACAAAATCAATAAGTCTTTAAGCAGGATCATCAAGAAAAGAAGAGAGAGGAGCCAAATTAACACAATCAGAAATGAAAGAGGAGAAACTAACTGACACCACAGAAACACAAAGGATTGCAAGTAATTACCATAGAGAACTATACGCCATGAAATTTGAAAACTGAGGTGAAATGGACAAATTTCTAGAAAAATATAATTTTCCTCTGGGAGGAAGATGGCGGCGGAGTAGGACAAAGGATTTCACTTCTCTCCATGCACCAGAGAAGGACCTGGCTGATCTTCGGAGGAGCACAGCAGATGCCCAACAGGGACAGAGCATATGAGAAGGCAGGACTCCACAGAGTGTAGTGGACACTGAATGACCAGAGGTTGAGGAGAGGAGATGGCCGCAGATCAACAAGGTACGAGGGAGCAGCGCAGAGGCAGTGGCAGGCCCCCCGCCAGGCTGCGCCAGGGCCCTGGCCGCCACCCCGGTCTCTGAAAGCCCAGGGTGGGCAATACCGTCTCTGGGAGAGAACAGGTCACTGGCACCCCCTCCCCCATCCGGCAGGGCACAGATTGGAAAACACCAACCGCTGGTCGCCCCTGCTTTCCCGGCTCGGGGTCTGCGCTGGCTCTCTAACAGTCTCGGGGAGACTGGGGCTGCTGGCTGAGCCGCTGGAAGAGAGCCAGTCGCCAGCTCCATCCCTACTCAGCCAGCGCAGACAGGGAAACACAGGGAGTCAGGCTGTTGCTGTTGGTTTGGGAGAACTGTGAGTTGTCCTGTGTGTTCAGCCACAACACAGGGAAAGGTCCGCACCCAAGCCTACGAGAAAAGGAAAGCCTGGCTGGGAGCTCCCGCCCTCATGCCAGACCAGGGTTGGAAAGCCTGGGAGAAAATCCGCTCTCAGTAGGGCACGGGAGAGCAGCGCCAGTCTGGATCTTGGAGGGGGTACTGGCGAGACCACTTGAGCTACCGAGGCCCCAGAAAAGCCACACTAACAGCCCCTGAGGCTGCTGCAGCTACTGAGACCAGAAGAAAAGGTTTGACTAGCTGGAAACCAACCAGAGGATTAGTGGAAGCAGAGAACATCAAGATACCTACAGGAGACTGCACCACTGAATTTCACAGGTATCCTACCACAGAAGTTCACACCATAAACTCAGGGTACCAGAACAGATCAATTTAAGAAGCTGAGGCCAACAAGAAGAGCATCACAAACAATGGGAAGACAAAGAAACAATCCCCAAATGAAAGAAAAGGAGGAAGTCTCAGAAAGAATGTTAGATGAAATAGAGGAAAGTCAACTATCAGATATTGAATTCAAAGCACTGGTTATCAGGAAATTCAAAGAGCTTACAACAAGCTACCAGAAACTACAGGAGAGCTACAATGAACTCTCCGCAAATTATACCAACATGAAAAAGGAAATAGAAACCATCAGAAAATGCCAAAAGGAAATGAAAAATACAATTTCTGAACTGAAGAACACAGTAGAAGGTATGAAGAGTAGGATTGATGAGGCGGAAGACCGCATAAGCCAGCTCGAAGACAGGATGGAAAGAATCTCCCAGACGGACCAGGTAATGGAAAAGAGAATCAGAAAAAATGAGGGGAGTCTAAGAGAAATGCAAGACAATAAGAAAATTAATAATATCCAAATAATAGGAATACCAGAAGGAGAAGAAGAAAAAGGGATAGAAAACCTACTTGAAAGAGTAATAATGGAAAATTTACCTAAGTTGAGGAGAGAGAAAGTCACACGAATGCAGGAATTGGAGAGAGTCCCAGGCAGGTGGAACCCAAAGAGGCCTACTGCAAGACACATCATCATTAAAATGGCAAAAGTCCAGGACAAAGAGCGAATCTTAAAGGCAGCAAGGGATAAAAAGGAAGTAACATACAAGGGGGTCCCAATAAGGTACACTACTGACTTCTCAATGGAAACATTCCAAGCAAGAAGGGAATGGCAGGAAATATTCCAACTAATGAGAAACAGAGGACTACAACCAAGGCTACTTTATCCAGCAAGGCTCTCAATCAAGATAGAAGGCCAAATAAAGAGCTTCCAAGACAAAAGAAGTCTAAAAGAATACACCTCTACAAAACCAGCTCCACAAGAATTACTAAAAGGGCTGCTTTAAGGAAAGGAAGGAAAAGAGAGAGACAGAGAGGAACACAGGTACATAAATGGCAATGAATAACTACCTTTCAATAATAACCTTAGATGTAAATGGATCAAATGCACCAATTAAGAGACATAGAATAGCTGAATGGTTAAGAAAGCAGGATCCACACATATGCTGCCTACAAGAGACCCAACTCAGGTCAAAAGACCATCACAGACTGAAAGTGAAAGGATGGAAACAAATTTTCCATGCAAATGGACAAGAAAATGAACCTGGGGTAGCAATCCTCATATCAGACAAAATAGACTTCAAAAAAAGGGCTATAAAGAGAGACCCAGAAGGTCACTTCATAATACTCAAGGGAAGAATCCACCAAGAAGACATTAACATCATAAATATATATGCACCCAACACAGGATCATCCAAATATATAAAGAAAATCCTAGAGGACCTCAAGAAAGATAATGACAGCAACACAATTATAGTAGGGGATTTTAACACCCCACTGTCAAAAATGGACAGATCTTCCAAACAAAATGTCAACAAAGATATAGCAGCATTAAACAACACTCTAGAAGAAATGGACCTAATTGCAATATATAGAGCCCTTCATCCCAAAGAAGCTAAATACACATTCTTTTCAAGTACACATGGAACATTTTCAAAGATAGACCACATGATAGGACACAAAACAAGTCTCAACAACTTCAGGAAAATAGAAATCATACCAAGCATCTTCTCTGATGACAAGGGACTGAAATTGGAAACGAACCCCACAGGAAAAAACCCAAAACACCCAAAAGCATGGAGATTGAATGGTATGCCATTACACAACGAATGGGTCAAGATTGAAATTAGGGAAGAAATCAAAAAACTTCTTGAAACTAATGAAAATGAACTCAAACCAAGCCAAAACTTATGTGACACAGTGAAGGCAGTCCTGAGAGGTAAGTTCATAGCAATACAGGCTCACCTAAAAAGGATAGAAACATTTCAAACAAACAACCAAACCCGACGCCTCCAAGAACTCGAGGAACAACAACAAAGACATCCCAGAGCAAGTAGAGGAAATAACCAAGATCAGAGCAGAACTAAATGACATAGAGACTAAAAGCACAATTCTAAGGATCAATGAATCCAGGAGTTGGTTTTTGGAAAAGATAAACAAAATAGACAAACCTTTAACTAGGCTCAACAAGAAAAGAAGAGAGAGGGCCAAAATAAATATAATCAGACATGAAAGAGGAGAGATTACAACTGATACCACAGAAATAGAAGAGATTGTAAGAAATTACTATGAAGAACTGTATGCCAAGAAATTTGAAAACCTAGGTGAAATGGACCAATTTCTAAGAAAATATAATCTTCCAAAACTCAATGAAAAAGAAACAGAAAACCTGAACAGGCCAATAAGAGCAGATGAAATTGAAGAAGTAATCAAAAAACTCCCATCAAAAGCCCTGGACCAGATGGTTTCACAGGAGAATTCTACAAAGCTTTTAAGGAAGAGCTAACCCCTATTCTTCAAAGACTATTCCAAAAAATCCAAAAGAAGGGAAAACTCCCCAACTCTTTTTATGAAGCCAGCATCATCCTAATTCCAAAGCCCAATAGAGACACAACAAAGAAAGAAAACTTCAGGCCAATATCTCTGATGAACATAGATGCTAAAATCCTCAATAAAATATTGGCAAATCAAATCTAACAATGCACCAAAAAGATCATACACCACAACCAAGTGGGACTCATCCCAGGATGCAAGGATGGTTCAATATTAATAAATCAGTAAATGTAATACACCACATAAACAAAAGCAAAGACAAAAAACACATCATCATATCAATAGATGCGGAAAAAACTTTTGATAAGGTACAACACCCATTTATGATAAAGGTACTCAGAAAAATGGGAATAGAGAGAACATTCCTCAATATAGTAAAGGCCATGTATGAAAGACCTACAGCCAACATCATACTCAATGGGCAAAAACTAAAAGCTTTTCCATTAAGATCAGGAACAAGACAAGGTTACCCACTATCACCACTTCTATTCAATATAGCATTAGAAGTTATAGCCACAGCGATCAGAGAAGAAAAGGAAATAAAAGGCATCCAAATGGGAAAGGAGGAAAAAAACTGTCATTGTTTGCAGATGACATGATAGTGTACATGGAAGAGCCTATAGCCTCTACCAAAAAACTGCTCAAAGTAATAAATGAATTTGGCAAAACAGCAGGATAAAAAGGCAATATCCAGAAATCAAAGGCATTTTTTGTATACCAACAATGAAACAGAAGAAGCAGAAATCAGGAAAAAATCCCATTCGATATAGCAAAAACAAAAATAAAATATCTGGGAATAAACCTAACCAAGGAGGTAAAAGACCTGTATGCAGAAAACTATACAACACTGAAGAAGGAAATCAAGGAAGACACAAACAAATGGAAACATATACCATGCTCATGGATTGGAAGAATTAACATCATCAAAGTGTCCATACTGCCCAAAGCAATTTACAGATTCAATGCAATACCTATTAAAGTTCCAATGGCATATTTCACAGACATAGAACAAACACTTCAAAAATTTATATGGAACCATAAAAGACCCCGAATAGCAGCCACAATATTGAGAATGAAGAACAAAGTAGGACGGATCACAATACCTGATATCAAACTGTATTACAAGCCACTGTAATCAAAACAGCCTGTTACTGGCATAAAAACAGGTACATAGACCAATGGAATAGAACAGAGAGCCCAGAAATAAACCCAGCTCTCTACAGTCAATTAATATTCGACAAAGGGGGCAGTAACATAAAATGGAGTAAAGATAGCCTCTTCAACAAATGGTGTTGGGAGAACTTGACAGCTACATGAAAAAAAAAAAAAAAAAGAAACTCGAGCACCAACTTACACCATACACCAAAATAAATTTGAGGTGGATAAAAGACTTAAATATAGGCCGGGAAAACATTAAAGCCCTAGAGGAGAACATTGGCAGGAAAATCTCAGATATTCCATGCAGCAATATTTTTACCGATATGTCCCCTAGAGCAAGGGACATAGAGGAAAGAATAAACAAATGGGATTTCATCAAAATTAAAAGCTTCTGCATGGCTAAGGAAAACAGTATCAAGATTAAGGGAGAGGCAACTGTTTGGGAAAACATATTTGCCAGTGATACTACAGGCAAAGGTTTATTTTCCAAAGAATACAAAGAACTCACTCGACTCCACTCAAAGAAGATGAGCAACCCAATTAAAAAAAATGGGCAAAGGACTTGAACAGACACTTCTTCAAGGAGGACATGCAGAGGATCCAGAGACACATGAAAAGATGCTTGATATTGCTAGCTATCAGAGAAATGCAAATTAAAACCACAATGAGGTACCACTTTACACCAGTCAGAATGGCTATCATAAACAAAGCAACAAATAACAAATGTTGGAGAGGTTGTGGGGAAAAGGGGACCCTAGTTCACTGTTGGTGGGATTGCAGACTGGTACAACCACTGTGGAAAACAGTATGGAAATTTCTAAGAAAATTGAAAATGAATGTGCCTTTTGTCCCAGCAATTCCACTCTTGGGAGTATATCCTAAGAACCCTGAAACACCAATCCAAAAGAACTTATGCACCCCATTGTTCATAACAGCACAATTCAGGATAGCCAAGAGTTGGCGGCAACCTAGATGCCCATCAGTAAATGACTGGATCAAAAAGCTATGGTATATTTACACAATGGAATTCTATGCTGCAGAAAGGAAGGAGCTCCTACCTTTTGCAACATTATGGATGGAACTAGAGAACATTATGTTCAGCTAAATAAGCCGGGAGGTGAAAGACACATACCATATGATATCACCGTGAACAGGATTCTAAAAAACAAAACAAACAAGCAAGTAAAATATGACCAATAACACTGAAATACGGAGCAGGCTGACAGGGTCCAGAGAGGAGAGAGGAGAGAATCATAGGGGAAAAGGGGAAGGACTCACATGAATAAGTATAAAGGACCCATAGACAATAATTAAGGTGGGTGGTGGAAATGGGAGGGAGGTGGGGAGCACTAGGGGGGTCAGGGCAGGGAATATAAAACAGAAAATTGTACTTGAATAAGAATTAAATTAAAAAATAAATACAGCTAAAAAAAGGAAAAATATAATTTTCCAAAATTTAATGAAGAAGATGCAGCAGGCCTGAAAGACCAATAACAGCTGATGAAATTGAAGCAGTAATCAACAGAGTCCCAGCACGTATAAGGCCCGGACTGGACAGTTTCACAGAAGAATTTTAGAAACCAATAAAGAAGAGCTAACCCCTATCATTCACAGACTATTCCAAAAAATCCAAGAAGGTTGAAGACTCCAAACTCTTTTTATGAATCCTGCATCATCCTAATCCCCAAACCAGATATAGACATAACAAAGGAAGAACACTTCAGGCCAATATCGCTGATGGACATAGACGCTAAAATCCTCAACAAAATATTGCCAAATTGCATCCAGCAATACATTGAAAAGATCATACACCATGACCAGGTGGGATTCACCCCAGAGATGCAAGAATGGTACAATATTTGCAAATCAATAAACACAATACACCACATAAACAAGACAAGATATCACATGATCATACTGTTAGATGAGGAAAAAGCATCTGATAAGGTACAGCACCCATTTATGACTAAAACACTCAGCAAAGTGGGAATAGAGGGAGCATGCCTCCGTCAACTTACTATAGGCCGTATATAAGAGACCTGGAGCCAACATCACACTCAATGGGCAAAAACTAAAAGCATTTTCACTAAGATCAGGAACAAGACAAAGTTGTCCACTTTCACCACTTCTCTTCAACATAATTTTGGAAGTCCTAGCCACAGCAATCAGACAAAAAGAAGAAATAAAAGGTATCCAAATTGAAAAGGGGAAAAAAAACAGTCATTGTTTGCAGATGACATGGTAGTGTGCATAGGAAACCCTACAGACTCCACCAAAAAAATTATTTCCTCTAATAAGTGAATTTGGCAAAACAGCAGGATAGAAAGTCAACATTCAGAAAAAAGGCATCCTTGTACACCAACAATGAAATATCAAAAACAGAAATAAAAAATTCCCATTCAATATAGCAAAAGGAAAAATAAAATATCTGGAAATAAATCTAACCAAGGAGGTAAAAGACCTGTATGCAGAAAAGTACACAACACTGAAGAAAGAATTTAAGGAAGACACAAACAAATGAAAGCATATACCATGTTCATGGATTGGAAGAATTAACATCATCAAAATGTCTATACTACCCAAAGCAATTATAGATTAAAGTACCAATGACATATTTCACAGATATACAACAAACACTTCAAAAATTTTTGTGGAACTGTAAACTACTCTGAATAGCTGCAGAAATTTTGACAAAGAAGAACAAGTATGTGTGATCAGCGTACCTGACATCAAACTAAATTACAAGGCCACTGTAATCAAAACAGTCTGGTATTGGAATAAGAACAGATACATTGATCAATGGAACAGAATAGAGAGCACAGCAATAAACCCAAGTGTCTAGGATCAATTACTCTTTGAAAAAGTGGGTAGAGAGATAAAGTGGAATCAAAGTAGTCCACTTTTTATTGAAATGGAATCATTTCAACAAATGGTGTTGGGAGACCTGGACAGCTACATGCAAAAAAAAAAAAAAATGAAACTGACCACCAACTTACACCATACACACAAAAAACTCAAGATAGATAAAAGACCATAAAAGTCCTTCAGAAGAAGATAGGCAGAAAAATCTCAGATATTCCAGACAGCAATATTTTCACTGGTATGTCATTTCTTAGAGCAAGGGACATAAAGAAAAGAATAAATCAATGAGACTTCATCAAAATTAAAAGATTCTGCATGGCTAAAGGAAACGCTAACAAAATGAAAAGGGAACCAACGGTATGAGAAAATATACTTGCCAATGAAATCTTGGACAAGTGTTCGATTTCCAAAATATGTAGAGCTCACATGAATCCACACCTGGAAGACAAACAATCCAATTCAAAAAGTTGGCAGAGGACCTGAACAGAGATACTTTTCCAAGGGGGGCATACGGAGGGCCCAGAGATGTATGAAAGGATGCTCAGCATCACTAGCCATCAGAGAGATGAAGACTAGAACCAAAATGAGACACCACTTCACAATGATCAGAAGGCTGTCATAAACAAATCAACAAACAATAAGTGCTGGTAGGGTTGTGGAGAAAAGGGAACCCTAGTGCACTGTTGGTGGGAATACAGACTGGTGCAGCCTCTGTGGAAAACTGTGGAATTTCCTCAAGAAACTAAAAATGGAATTGCCTTTAGACCCAACAATTCCACTGCTGGGAGTATATCCTAAGAATCCTGAAACACTAATTCAAAAGAACCTATGCCCCACAATGTTCATAGCAGTACAATTTACAATAGCCAAGTGTTGGAAGCAGCTTAGGTTCCCATCAGTAAATGAGTTGATCAATAAACTATGGTACACGTACACAATGGAATACTATGCAACATAAAGAAAGAAGGAACTCCTACCATTCACGACAGCACGGATGGAACTGGAAAGTATTATGTTAAGTGACATAAGCCAGGTGGTGACAGACAAATGCCATATAATCTCACCAAATGGAACCTAATTAACAAAACAAACTAGCAAGCAAAATATAGCCAGAGACATTGAAATTGACAACAAATGGACAGTACCCAGTGGGGAGAGGAGAAAAATAATGTGGGAAAGAAGGGAAAGGGACTTAAATTAACATGTACCAGGGACCCATGGATGGAGCCAAGAGGGGTGGGATTGGGGATGGGATTAAGGGTGGGAGGTGGGCATGGGTAGGGCTGGGGAAAGTTGTGGTGGGAAAATGGAGACAACTGTATTCAAACATCAACTTTTAAAAAGTAAAAAAAAAAAGGAAATAGTGTTTTAAATTACTGTGTAAGGAAAATAATAAAATAAACACTCAATAAATATGTATTTCTTTCTTTTTTTTTCTCCCACATATTGTTTTCAGTATATCTTCCCTGGGTTGAATTCAATGTACCAAATCCACATTTTGGTATAGTCTTAGAAAGCTTAGATTTCCTTCTTCCAAAATAGGATTTTAACTAGCCAGTTCTCTAAGTCTAGTGCTCAATGAATGCACAAGCAATTTGGCTGAGTGAAGAATTCCCTGTCTTATAAGAATGTTTTTTAAATTGGGTTTTTTTTTAGAGGTTTGATGAACTTTTGGAAAGAGTAATTACATAGTCTTTTTAAATAAAAAATACTTACTTGCTAATGAGATTTGTAATGAAAACTGGTCTGTCTTAGAGACAGTCCAAGTATGGGAAAAACAGATCTGTTGAAAGTCTGACCTGGAGAAGTAGCTGAATTGAAGAGCCATTCTGGCAAGAAATGTGTGGTGTTTTAGGGGAGGAAAAATGTGCCCTATCTTTGGAATAGCCAACAGTGTTAAAGATTGAGAACAGCAAAACATTAAAAAAATTAAAAAGTGCCTTGTTTTTTAAATTTTTTAATTATTTTTTGTGTTTTTTAATTGAATTTATTGGAGGGACATTGGTTAATAAAATCGTATAATTTTCAGGTGTCCAATTCTGTAACACATCATCTGTATATTGTGCTGTGTGTTCACTACCCAAAGTCAAGTCTCTTTCCATCAACATTTATCCCCCATTTTACCTTCTTCTACCTCCTCTAGACCCTTTCCCTCTAATAAATTCCATACTGTTCTGTGTCTATGAGGGCTTTTTTTTTGCTTAATCCTTTTACCTTTTCACCCAACTCCCAATCCCCCTCCATTCTGGCAGCTGTCAGTCTGCTCTTTATCTATGAGTTTGTTTATATTTTGTTTGTTAGCTTATTTAAAACATCTTTATGGAAAATATTCTGTGCCCCTAAATATCCATCAAAGTTTATAAAAAGCATATATGTAACTAGGTACCCCACTGTCTACATGCCAAGATTTTTTAAGATGGGAGGGAAAAAAAGCCAGCAATTTTGCTTCCAATGAATAGAAATTTAAATTTACCTTTGAGAGACTATATGTCTCACCTTTAACAGGAAGCTAAACAACAAAAAAGCAAGCAAGCAAAATATAACCAAAGACACTGAAATAAAGAACAGGGGGACAGCGACCAGAGGGGAGAGGGGAGGGAATTTCAGGGGAAATAGGGGAGGGATTTAGAACAAATATAGAGGATACATGGACAACAACTAAGAAGGGTGGAAATGGGAGGGAGTGGGGAGCACAGGGTGGAGGTGGGAGGGGATCGGAGTAATAGACAGAAAACTGTACTTGAAAAATAATTAAATGCATTAAAAAAAGAAAAAAAACTACATAGGGAAATAGTAAATAAAGTATACTTTTTGTAACTCAAAAAAAGAAAATAAAATATTCTGTGCCCCTAAATATTCATCAAAGCTTATAAAAAGCATATATGTAACTAGGTACCCCACTGTCTACATGCCAAGATTTTTGAAGATGGGAGGGAATAAAAAAGCCAGCAATTTTGCCTTAAATGAATAGAAATTTAAATTCACTTTTGAGAGACTATATGTGCATAGGGTGGAGCAAAAGTAAATTTATGGTTGTGAGTGAAAAAACACAAAATTTATTCTCATATTATTTGTTAGTTTTTGTATTTTTATATGATCAACTGTAAACCTACTCTTTCCCTACCCTGTGTACATAGTCAAATAACAATAGGATATATGTATTAAGCAAACATAATATAAGAATACACTCATTGTTTTGGAGATTGCAGCCTTGAAGAAGGCTGAAGAAATGTAGTTAATCATTCTACTTAATAATATAAACTTAGAGAAAATATCATGTAAACAATATCTATGCTGACTATATTACATTTATGGCATGATTATGGTTTTTATCTATGTAAATTTAGAATTTTCTATGCTTATATAGTTATTGCATGTATTTTTGTAGTTGTGTATTTACTCATTCAACAAAAATGTAATAAATACATTGTACTAGCCATTATTCTAGATAGAAGAGATTCATCAGTGAAAGACAGTATAAAAATCTTTGACTTCAAAGAAATTAATATCGTAGTAAGACAATATAGTAATATATTAACATATAGTACATACTAGCTAGTATATTAATATTTAATATGAGTATATAGTTATTGTCAAAACTTAATGTGTTTAAGACTTGAAAATGAGTAAAAGAGATCACACATCATACCAGGTTTTTTTCAGTGGAATGTTTTGTCTAAGAGATACTCAAGGGACTATCTAAATCTATAAGATGTGCACCTTGATTGTCTTTTACAGCTAGCCTAAATTAAAACTCCATAAGAATAAAATTAAAGTTGTAGAAGCTGATGAGAATGCTAAAATGTCCTACCCATAGCAATGCAAATGCTTACTATGCATGGCATTGCAAATGAATTTTGTTAAGCAAAGAATATAAACCTCTGCAAGATAAACTCTCAGTGAATCACTTTTAATGTCTTACTGATTCACCCACTAGTTAATAAACTAAATACAAATTTTGACTAGTTTTTATTTTACATTTATATTAGAGTCATGATTTTTTGAAAATTTTATGTTAGCATTAGCTGTATATATATATTTATATAAAATATTATGACTGTATGTTATAAGATGATATGTTCTATGAAGAAAAAACATGCAAGAAAAGAGATGGAAGGAGAAAACATACAGTCAGAGGGAATTACCATGGCAAAGGCCCAGAGCTGGAAACTCACCTAAGTGTACCAGAAATGATAAAGAGGCTCAATTTATCTTTGACAGAGTATCTCCCTAAGGGAGCAGTAATTTGTGACCACTTGGTCAAGGTACTCAAATAGTGGTGGGTACAGAAGATGAGGCAAAATAAGAGAATTTTTTTTGTTCCCTGAAGACAGCACTTAATTGGGTGGGGCTTGATAATGTAGGACCCACAACACAGACTCTATGGCTTGTACTGAGAAAGATTAGGAGGGTTCCGAGCAGAGTTGTGAAATAATAGTATCTAAGTGTCAAAAGAATCATTTTAATTTACTATTAGGGGTGAGGAAAGCAGGGTATAAAAAAGGTGGCAAATCAGGAGCCTCTTTCATTAATTCGGGCCAAAGATAATGAATGTCTGGAGCAAGTGGTTATAGTGGAGGTTGTGAAGAGAGTTCAGATTTTAGGTATGCTAATAAGATTTGTAAGTGCATTGGATGTGGGCTCTAAAAGAAAGGGAACATTCAGAGATGACTCCAGAATTTTGGCCTGATAACCAATAAAGAGGGAGTTACTATAGAATGAGATTAACTTAAATAAACTTTATGTATTTCTTTCAACATGTGTTTTTCTTTTGTCTGAGAGTCGCTAGTCAGGGATAGAGGGGACTAGAAGGACTTGATTGAGGGTATTCTTTATTTTTTGATGCCTGATTTTTGAGACTGAAGTTCAGGAGAAATTCTCATTTGGGAGAGGAATGTTGCCTATTCAAAATGATGGAAATCTAGGAGTGAGGTAGTGATGTCACTATTCTTAGTCTAGGAGCCCCTGGCCTTAGTTACAAATTATTTGCAGAGCCTTTTTTTCTTTTTAGTTGTTCTCCAAATTTCAGTAAAGTCTCTAAGAGCTTGGAATTCAGTCTTTACTATTATTCTGGGGAACTGAAGCAATAGCCTGTGCTCAAACTTGAGACGAAGCAATGCAGAACAAAATGATAGCATCTTGAAGGAAAGAAATCCAGGCTCAAGGCATCATAAGCCAAACTGTCAGGACCTTCTCATGAGAATACCAAAGGATTTGTTTGAAGCAAAATGTCTCCTCAGATAAAAATGACAACAGGGTGGAATTACAGCTCATTCTTGGAGAGGGTAGCCCAGGTAAAGTTTACAAATCCCATACTCAGTTCAAATGGAAGCTGTTGCTCTGGTACCTTGAGTGACAAGTTCTCATGAACTAGTCTTCTTAGAGTAATCAAGAGGACGGCTGACCTATTTCACAACGAATGAGAAATAATGGTGCTAACTAAAAATAGAATAGCTTGAATTAAGGAATTAATATTTCTAAAAACAAACAAGAACAATATAAGCAATAAAATACATAGTGATATTTGGTGTTTTATGCTGACATTGGTAGACCACCCATAGTGCAGTCTGGAACAGATGCATATAAGATCAGCTTTGGGTAGTGCATGTGTTCATGTCAAGAAACTCTATCTCAGGACAAAATCAAGAAGCACTGGGAGGCCCTGGACTCCTTGCACTTTCTTGGAGATATGCTACTTAAGCAATCTTGTATCTGTGGATTCTATAAGATATTGTTTTGTGCAGTGTTTTTTGTTGCAGCCCCCAATGCACACACACACTCACACACACACACACACACGCATGCACAAAACAAGGTTTGTCCAGAAAGTATCCACCTATGTACTATGAAAAATAGAGACATTTATTGAAGAAGAAACAAGATACAAGAAACATTGTATGTAGGACAATGACCCCTCAGTTCCTTCAAAGTAGGCACTTTGGAACCTCACACAGTTCGCCCAGTGTCTCTTTCACTGTTAAAAACACCCTACAGAATCTTTTTTGGAATGAAGTCATTAGCAACGGCAACATGATACTCCTTCTGCTCTGATAGCAGAAGCCACACAACACATTGCATACGAAAATCCTGCATCAAAGTATCGGACACAGTAGTTTTTGGAATCCCCAGATCATCTCACCCTGTCAGTCACTGATCTTTGTTGATTGCAACCTGTACATATTCAACATTCTCAGGTGTTCACCTTCTTGTAGGCCTTCCAGAATGTGGATTGAATCACTTTCAATGGTTTCTTGATCATCTTTGAAGTATCTGTGCTACATTGTTATTTACACTGCACTCATTTAATCATCTCAAAAGCTTTTTGAATCAGACAAATAGTTTCTCTAGAGGAATTTCAAGCTTAATGCAAAATCTGACCCACATTCATTGTTCCACTTACTCTGTCATTTAGAGTGACAGCCACACAGTGCACATTTTCACTAAATGGTGTCAACTTCCCCCACTGTATAATACAGTGAAGTTGTCATTGTTCATGTATGTGCATTCTAGTCTACACCCCTTGGCTGCCAGGTTACATGGATGTTGCATAAACTTTTTTCATTATATTAACAATGATTGGACTCCTTTAGCTCAGACATCTCTCTCTCTCTTTCTCTCTCTCTGTATACACACACACATACATATGTTGACCTATTATGTTAAACTTTCTTGCAACTCAGTTACTTTTCTTTTGCTATCCTCTTCAGTTACCAATGTCATTTCTTCCTATTTGACATGGAACGGCCTACCATACTATCAATTCTATATTATTTAACAAAAAAATTTCTACTTTCCAGCCTCACACCCATACCCAGGCTTTGGTTTTCTTCCTTTAAACAGAAAGGTAACATTTGTGCACATTCAGTGAGCCTATCCTTTTATTTGCTAGTTCAAGAGGATAGCAAGATGATTTTAGATTCCTAGGGCTGCCATTAAAATTTGCCTACAAATTTTGTGTCTTAAAACTATAAAAATGTATTCTCTCACAGTTCTTTGGGTAAGATATCCAAAACAAAGCAGGGGTCAGTAGGGTTGTGCTCCCTTTGAAGACACGAGATGGAAATCCTACTTATCTCTGGTAACTTTGGGGGCTTCAGATATTTCTTGGTTTGTGACACATTACTTAGTTCTTTGACTTCATCTTTAAGTGGCCTTCTGTTCTATGTCTGTCACTTTTTCTCTTCCATTTGTCTTAAATCCTTTTCTGCCTTTCTCTTATAAGGGATACTTATCATTGCATTTAGGGCCCACCCAGATAATACAGCATGAACTCCTCTCAAGTTCCTTTAGTTAATTAGATTTGCAAAGATTCTTTTTTCAAATAAGACCTTACTCAGAGGTTTCGGGGATTAGGACATAGAGATATCTCTTCGGGGGCCACAATTAAACTCACTATACTTCAGGGTGAGGGATCTTCTCTACTCAGAGGTATTTGTTAACATAGTGGCTGTTGGTTCTCAAAAGCAATGTTGTTGATGTGATATTCAGGAAGAAACATATTTCACTGGGTTCCAGGATGAGCACTGTGGTATGAGTCTGTTCTTCAGTAAGCACTTAAACCATCTTTTAAAAAAATATTTTATTTATTTGTCTTGAGAGGGGAAGGGAAGGAGAGGAGAGAAATATTAATGTATGGTTGCCTCTCACTCTTCCCCTGCTGGGAACTGGCCTGCAACCCAGGCATGTGCTCAGACTGGGAATCGAACCACAGTCCTTTGGTTCACAGGCCTGCACTCAATCCACTGAGCTACACCAGCCAGGGCAGCACTTGAATCATCGTAAGACAAACACAAATATTCCTTCTTCACTTTAAAATTATAACCAGGGATGTATCCTGTGCTAACTAGTTCACTTATGTATGATACCAATTCCTGATTAGACTTCGTCACCTTTTTAAATTTCATAATATTTTGCAGAAAACACTTGAAATGTTAACATTATATAACAGGTGGTCATATCTAATAGGTATACAAAGGAATGGTGAAACTTCTTTGAAGATAAATATTTTCTGGTAAGGTGTCTTCAGTACTTCAAGAAAGATTGCAACTGGACATGTGATGTCTGCAATATGGGCATGGTGACCATAAATTGCAGTTGATTCAGACTAGAAACTTCCAAGGGACAGAAAGTCACAACTTGAACTGAAGAACAGCAAGTTACTCTATGAATTAAGATAGAGTTGCTGTAAGTAAACATAACAATATAAGCCAGCACTTTGAACAAGCTTTATTAATTATGTGAATTAGTACAGCTAGCCCTCAACTGCACTTTTATAACTTTCATTGGCCAGATGTGTTATAATCTCTATAGTAGATTGACTCAAAGTATGTTCATCTGTGTGTCTGTGTGCTAACATATGCTCATCATTTAGACATGTGCAATGCACTCCCTTTCCTTTAAGAAATAACTTGTGAGTGTCCAAAATTTGAAGCATATTCTTCTGCCATAATAAGGTATTAAAGAAGAATTTGCTAATGTGATTAGCAATAATCTAGAGGTTGTAAGCAATTTGATTATATGTAAACATTTTGTTACAAGGCTGTGAAAATTGATTAATGGTTTTGATTTAGAACTACAATATTCTAATTATAGAGCAGCAATAAGTTATAATATATTAGAAATTAGAAGTGGAAAAATTTACAAGATTTTGAGACATCTCAATCACACTTAAATGTGACAGTGGAGCCTGGGACCTGGAAACTTATTCTCCTCATCCTTCACTCCAACTCTGCCTCCATAGGGGGCCCCTGAGGCAGAATTTTAATACTACATGAAATAAATTTTTTGAAACATTGGTTGAAAAATCATTCATGTACTCTAAAGAAATGGAAAACAATGCCTTACACCCAGGAAAAATTTCATGTCTTATTTTTCTTTTGTTCCACTGCCATATTGCTCTACTCTTTTCTTCTCTTTTCTCCCCAACCATGCTCTCTCTCTTTCATGTTTGGTGTATAATTTTGTCTAAGTTTAATAATCATGACTCTACTATTTACGTTATCTCAGTCTTACCCTTAAGGGTAATCATTTCATATTTTTATTGTATATCCACCTACAATTTATGTCATCAGAGAGCTCGCTCCTTAGGTTATCATTACCTCATCAACCTTGATTTTTTCTTCTGCAAAACCAGTTTTGTGTTACATTGATGATGCCATTTACATATATGGTAGTCTTTCCTCTCTGTCTTAATAAAGTAAAAACCTAACCCTAGATAAATATGAGGCATTAACAAGTAGCTTGCATGTTCAGTGTTTCTCTTAATTTATCTCTTTTGCTCTCAGTTATTTTTTATAACAAATTAATTTTAAAATAATAAATTATACAAGAGAAGTTTTCTATTCCTACTTCCTTAAGGGTAAGGAATCTAGGAATGTTTCATTAGTTTATTCTGCTATGTTCACCTAAGCTTCTAATGCTTAGTGTGATTGAATGCTGGCATGTTGAGGCAGATCTCTATCAGGCTCTCACTGGAAACTGAACCCTGGGTAATTACCATGTTGTATCTCATTATTGTGTTTCTACAGATGGAGGAAACACACTCTTGCTATTTGAAGAGAATCTCAGCATCATTTTCCTTCTGGACAGTCTTGTCATCCTCATTTTACATGAACATATTTGTAAATATGTACATACTTTTGAGATTGGCCAGTCCAGTGAGAGCAAAGAACAACAGAAATGGAATCTAGGTTTCCTAAATTATGGATGAATCAGTGTTTTCTTTTCCTTTTTTCTAGTAAAGGTTCTCAGTTTATCCAGTTAAGTATAGAGTTTAAAATATAATCTTCTATCAGACAAAGAACTAATTTGTTTGTACAATGGCCATGATAGGAATATTCATGAGACATTATATAACTATAAGTAACTCTTGGAACTCTAGAGATGTAAACTTCTATGACAAACACTTGAAAACATTTAATAATTATCTACATATGGAGTACACTGAAATTCATTCCAAAATACAAAAGTTCTTCTGATTTAAAAGACAATTCTGGCAATTTTACTTTAGACGGTGAATTTAATTTCAAACTAAAATTGAAATGTATGTACTGCTATTGATATGGACACAAGTGTGTCAAATATTGTTTTATCTTCTGTTTCAGAAAAAAGCAGAACCAGAAAGAAACCAACACAAATGCTCAATAGTTGGATTAAAATGGAGGACTTTTTATTGATTCAATGGTAGAGTGGTAAAGAAAATCCAAAAAAACAGATTTGCTAACATGCAGCAATGCCGTGTATATCTTATTATTTGGTTTGATTTAAGTTTGGTATTTAAAATCTATTACATATATGGTGGTTGTTCCCATAAATGTTTTACATTATTGATATTTGAGATGTGAAGTTCAATGCTACACTGAATTTAGGCAAGAGAACTGGATGTGGAAGATGAAGATGCATCAGTCAGCTATTCACCCTCTCCATTTTACTTCTCTAGTAAATGGTTTGTGCTTTTATCCATAAGGGAACACTTCTGATAGCCTACTGATATATTTGTGATGTGATATGAAATAAAGGCCAATGCCCTTCTAACAAAGATAGGGGATTGACAAATCCAGAGGCCTCATAGACATTGGAGATTATTCTCTGGCTATCAGACATGGGCTTTCTTAAATGTGTCTAAAGTTCAGAGACTATGCAGCTACAACTAGAACCCTGAATTTATTCAGAAAATGTGACAGGGATATGTAAGACATATTCCTGATTTTAAGCCAGTACTGTAGGCACAGTAACACTAGGGACATAAAAATTAAAAATATGTATTTAATATAAGTGCTCTCAAGTTTGTACGTGCATTGGAGGTAACTTCAATCTAAGTGGAGACTTAAACAGACCTCTACAAAGCCCTAGGGTGAATATCGAAGATCTGCATAATATAAAAACAATGAATTTAGAAAAAAACTCATCTTTCTTCTTAAGCCATTTTCTTATTTACTCCCTGTCATATTCTGCCAGATGTCATGGTTTCTCTGGGAAATCTTTTTAATAAGGATGTGCCTAGAACCAATCAAAATACAGATATTGAAAAAAACTTGAGCATGAAAATTTTAAATAGTAAGGACCTTTAGAAAGTAGGTATATCATAAGTTATTTTACACATGTAAATGTGTATGAATTTCTAAAATACAAATCAATGAAATCCTATCCATTGGAAATAATAATAAAAATCAGCCTAAATCTTCTAGGAAAAAATCTGTTTTGCTGTTGAAACAATATGTCACATAGAGGCCATTTTTAGTTGTCATAACTCTAATAGTTATAAAAACACAAAAACAAATCAAAACCAGACAAACCAAAGTCACCAGATGTTTTGGGGGACACATGCCACAAAGCAGAACAAATAATAATTTAAATGCAGGTGAGTAGAGCACCTACTCTATCAATCTCCTTGCTGTTTTCTGTAAGTTTAGGTTTGGCACATATGATCAAAGCTCAATACCTTTGTGTGTGCGTGGTGGGGGGGCAGGTGAGAAAGTGTGGTTGTAGCTGGGTATTTGGCTCCAGAGTTCCGAGATGTGTTAAACCTCAGAAAAGTTTAGACAGTAAGATTAGTTCCTCAACAAGTATAGAAAGGTTTATGGACACAAAGCTCATCTGAACCCTCTAAACCTATGGAGTAGGCCAAGTTGGCTAGAATCACTGACAGAATTGGGCTTTTTCCCAAGCCTTCCATCATTTCCACTCTGATTCCTGCCAGAAATCAAACAAGAAAAAGCCTTTCTTGTCTTGTTTTGACACTCCCAGCTTTAGTCTCTGCTATAAACTCTGCATCCAAATATTTCAGCATATCAACTGAAGGTTGATAATATTCACGGGGAAAGGTTCAAAGGGTGGCTAAGAGCCTGGAAAAGGGTCACTCAATGTTATATAAATAATGAACTCCTAGGATAAAATTAAAAGTGACTGATTACAGGTCCAGCCATGAAAGCAGCAACTTTTCCTGTCGCCTGATTGTCCCGAGTAGCACAGCTCTGGGTGTAGTGTCCAGTGCAATAGACATGCTCTAAAGCCTCGCAAAATGTGGCCTGTCATTGAAAGTGTTCTTCCTATGATACAAGAAAAAGAAAAACTACACCCAGTTACTTGGTTGAGTACAAATATTTATCTAGCTGGGCATGTTCATTGAAAAAGTGAAAATTTTATTCTTTTTTGAAAAATTAAATCCTCACTCAAGAATATGTTTATTAATTTTAGAGAGAGAGGAAGGGAAAGAGGGGTAGAGAAATGTTAATGCAAGACAGAAATATCATTTGGTTACCTCCCATATGTGCCCAGACCAGGGATTGAAACTACAACCTTTTCATGTATGCGACATTGTTCCATCCCACTGAGCCAACTGGTCAGGGTTAAATTTCGTTATTTATTTCAACTTTTAACCCAGTCTATTTACACACATGATTTCTTGTGTGCTCTAATACTGTTATTTTATTTACTACTTAATTAATGCTCAACATCAGTTTATCTCACAGTTTAATACATGGTTTGGGGCTCTACATTTGTGAATTACCTGAAGCAAATATTGCCATCTCCACCACAAGAATACCACACTTAACTTTAATATTTTTTCAACTTATGAAATAATTACTAAATATTATTAAAAGTAATAGATCTCAGCTTTACCTGAAGTATTATGCACTGATCACTCTTAAAAACATTGAAATACATGATACATTTTGTGCAAAAATACTTTTTTAAGTGTTTTTAAAACTACAGCTTGTAACTGATACACTCTTAAAAACAATTTATGGAGTGACAACCAGAATATTAAAAAAAGAAATAGAATAAACTAAACAAGGATAGAAAACATCACGTCAATCTTACATAGCATAACAGTATAATTATATAGGATCTGACAAAAGTAATGTCCCTTTTTTATTACAAAATTATATGCATGTAATTCTATAACATAACAATATCACATTCAAGCACACCATATGACATTTTATATGAAATGTTCAAACTAAATATATAAATTATTATACCCATATTATTATGCTACCAACCACATTCAACCAGGCCTTACTTCTGCTGGACAATGTATAAATATTTTTTAGCTATATGGGTATATGCATTTATATTGCTCATCATATAGAATGTATTTATTCCCATGGATCATAAAGTTTTGGAGCCACTGATTTAGACCTGCAAGAACCAACTTTGAGGCATCCAGCTAATTTAAATGTGTTAAATGTTTATGTATATTTTCATCTAAATGAAAATAGATGAAATGTTTATTTAAACATCTCATTTAAATGTTTAGGTATATTCTCATCACCTTTTCAGACCTAAGTCAGATCATACCACTTATTTTCTTATAACAATTCAATGCCTTCTCTATTTAACTCAGAGGCACCTCTCTGACTCCCTGACATTCCCCTCTCTCCCTCATTCATTCTGTTCCAGCCATACTTCCTTTCTGGTCCTTAAACACATCAGGAATATCCTTGCCTCAAGACTTACACAGGTTGTTCTCTGCCTAAAATTGTCTTTTCTCAGATATTCCTGATTCCCTGATATGCTTCAAATTTTGCTCCTCATGGCCACCCCATGTACCTCCATTTAAAATTGGAAAAGCTACCCCCATCTGGCCCTATGTACTCCACTTACTCTGCTCTACTCTTTTTTGCAGTACTTATTACCATTCTACATGATTTAATTATTTGCGATATTGAATCTCTATTTCTCAACTAAAATATTTATCCCAAGAAGACAAATTTGGACCACCAGAACTTGCTCAATGGGTTTAAAGTCAGAAGGGAGTTCGTTTTTTTCTTTCCTCTCTTTTTTATTTTTCTGTCCCCAAGTGAGACAATAAGAGTTGTGAAAGGTCCTGGAGTTGTGAAAGGTCCAGAGACAGATCCAAAGAGGGAGCACAAGGCTAGCCCCAAGAACTGAGAAACTGAGACAAATTTCACTTAGTTATCACATAGAACTAGCATTTTACTGTTTGTATTATTATTTATTTCATTATCTTTACTTCTTTTATTAGTTTTTTAAATTTCTCTTCTTTCTGTTTAGTTTTCATTGTTTTATTTCTCTTTTTAATTTCATTGTTTGATTGGTTTTCCTTATTCACTCTACCATATTATATTTGTTCATGCATTTAAACCCATCTTTAAACGTTGTGTAGTAAATGTTCAGTAACCATTTGTGGAATTGATTGCATTTATGAAAGAACTGTATTCAAATACGCAGACTGGAACACTTTTTTTTGCCTTTGTGCCTGCTCATGGATTATGCTAAATAGAGGAGATAACTAGGTGAAAGGCATATATCCTAGCAAATAAACTCAAACTTCCTAAGCATTTACAGTGTCCTTTAGTGGCACATTCTCCACTGACTTCCCCAGTCTCATTACTTATTTCTGCTGGATCTTCAGTGTCTTCTAACTGCACACCCAGAGCCTGTTTTCTAGATTTAAAAGAACTATAGTCCTTTGGTTATTTTACTTCATATATTTATATTTTTATGAAATTCCAACTGCCTGGTGTTTTCCTTCTCTTTTCCCAAAAAAGAGAACTCTTATTCATTCACCTAGAATCAAAATTTTTACATTGTAGACAGAAGAGGATGGCAAGGTAGGTGGGAGCAGAGCCCACTTCTCCCTGTGCCCAGCTGGAACACCTAGCCAATCTTCTGAGGAACAGAATGAACAGCCAATGGAATCCCAGCTTATATGAGGTTTAGAGACCAAATGTTGTGGAGGACGTTAAAAAACAGATGATGGTGAGATTGCGTAGCGACTCTAAGGTCCCTGGGATTTGCTCAGGGAGCTAGGCTTCTTTGGGCCCCCCACTTCCTACCCCACCAGCCTGCTGCAGGATACAGGGTGGAGAATTAGATCACCAACTCTCTCCCCTACCATAGCAGGGAGGGCACCCCTGCACCAGGAGGGACCTGGATGCTGAAAGTTGCTGGGTGGAATAGAGACAAAGCGGGAGACACACAGAGATGGTGTACACCCACTGAGACTGTGGACAACAGTTAGGTCATTACCAGAGAAACTGGGAGCCTGGTTGCACCTGGAGAAGGGAGAAGAGTTGAACCATGCCAGACCCTGACCCTGACAGTCTCCAGCGTGGTTAGAAAGTTGGGCTGTATGAAAAGTTGGGCACTTGCTAAGAACAGCAGACTTAAAGAAGAGGTTTTACTAAAATAAATAAACAAACAAACAAACAAACAAATAAATGAATAAATAAAGAGGCTCTCAGACACTTTTTAAGGACGTCTCTTGTAGCTGCTGGCTTGCTTGGAGAGTGATTTCAGCTGTGCACCAGTGCTTAGCTCAAGCCCTTAGCCTGACAGCAGATTTGAACAGTGTGCCCATGCTCCACCTGAGCAGCTTGCCCAGCTCACCCTGAGGGTGATTCCAGTCACTTGCTGCTCTTGACTTTGACTGCCAGCCAGACAGCTGAACCATACACTTCCCTGGAGGCTGACTGGTACCACTTGCCCTGTGGCTGATTCTGGCTGCTCTCCACACAGCTCAGCCCCAGGCGTATTTGAGACCTTGACTCAAGTGCTCACCCCAAGTGTCCACCCAGAGACTGAGTGGCACCATGTGCCTGGAAGCTGACCAGCAGCGATGCTTGCAAAGCAGGAGCTCCTGTCAGAGTGGGCTCCCACAGAGCAAGGAGGAGGCGCACTACATGGACCTCGCACAACTGGTGGATTAAAGGCACAGGCCTGGTGCAGATGGACAGTGACACCCCAGCAGCTCACGGAGAACCTAGGATGGAGGCTGGGCAACTGTGCATATTGCAGCTCACATCTGGCCCCCATCCTCACAAAACCATAGGAGGGGAGAAAAGTGAAGCCCAGTTCCCCTCTTGCTGTGGCTTCCAGGAGGACCACCAGAACTTGCTGAATGGGTTTAAAGTCAGAAGGGAGCTCGTTTTTTTCTTTCCTCTCTTTTTTATTTTTCTGTCCCCAAGTGAGACAATAAGAGTTGTGAAAGGTCCTGGAGTTGTGAAAGGTCCAGAGACAGATCCAAAGAGGGAGCACAAGGCTAGCCCCAAGAACTGAGAAACTGAGACAAATTTCACTTAGTTATCACATAGAGCTAGCATTTTACTGTTTATTTGTATTATTATTTATTTCATTATCTTTACTTCTTTTATTAGTTTTTTAAATTTCTCTTCTTTCTGTTTAGTTTTCATTGTTTTATTTCTCTTTTTAATTTCATTGTTTGATTGGTTTTCCTTATTCACTCTACCATATTATATTTTAACTTTCCTTCTTTCACTTCACTCATGTTCCAATAACACACTATTCTTGACTGTGTACTTTCATTCCAGTTATCCAAATCAGATATTTCTTCTCATATTATTGTTGTTCCAGTACTATTGTAAGTAATTGTTGTTCCATACAGTTGTAAATACTACACAGCAACACTCCCTGACCTTAGCCCAATTCACTTTATTCCTCAGCTTTATTATTGTTGTGGTTAACTATTCTCTCACACACTACACCTACTTTCTATCCTTTAGTCTCACTGTATCTCATCATCTAACCTTGCCAAAGTGCTCTGTTTTCTGGATTCAACTCACAATTTTCCTCCACTCTAGCAATAGTCTTATCTCTCTTTTACCTTTCATAAAAACTGGCTAATTGGGTGAAATGTCATTGTTAATTCTACACTTATCCAAAGGATCTCCTATCTCCTTTCTACTTGGTGGCCCTTTAAATCCCATAGAATATTCTACTGCTGTCTCAATCCATTTTGCCTGACCCATGCCACTGATAAAATACAAAATTAAGTGGGAGCTGTGAACATCAATGTACTCACTGGAGGAGAGAGAACACCAACAGGTAAAAACCCAAGTACAACAAGAGAGCATACACAAGCAGAAGAAAAGGCAACCCTAGAGCATCCAGACATGGAGATTAAAGAGAACACACCCCTGAATCCCATAAAATTTCTACCACAGAAGTTCACCTTAAAAAGACAGCCAACAGAGCAAAACATCAAGAAGTGCAGAAACAAACAAAAAGAGACACTTATAATGGGGAGATGAAAAAATAATCCTCAGTCAAAAGGAATGGAATACTCCCCACTAAAAGAGCCAAAAGAAATAGAGATAACCAAACTATCAGATATAGAATTCAAAAGAATGGTTACAAGGATGCTCAAGGAACTCACAGACAAGGAACTGAATTAGAACTACAACAGTATGAAAAAAGGAAGTAGAAACTATAAACAAAAACCAGGAAGAAATGTACAATAAATATTTGGAGATTAAAAAAAAACAGACTAAAAGGAATTACTAGAAAGCTGGATGAAGCAGAGGACTGAATAAGTGAGCTGGAAGAGAAGGTGAAAAGAAACACCCAGGCATAGCAGCTGCATGAAAAAGACTAAAAAATACGTAGATAACTTAAGTGAATTCCAAGATAACATGAAATGCAACAATATTCAAATCACAGGAATACCAGAAGGAGAAGAGAAGAAACAAGGGATAGAAACCCTGTTTGAAAAAATAATTACAGATAAATTTATGAACCTGGAGACGGGGGAAAAAAAGAAAGATTAGGAAGTACAGAGAATTCAATTAAGATGAATCTAAAGAGGCCAACTTCAAGACAAATCATAATTAAAATGCCAATTATTAAAGACAAAGAGAGAATCTTAAAAGCAGCAAGGGAGAAACAAGAAGTAACATACAAAGTATCTCTGATAAATTTAGCAGCTGATTTCTCAACAGAAACACTCCAATTCAGGAGAGAATGGCAAGAGATACACCACATAATGAAAAACAAAGGCCTGCAACTAAGATTACTATAACCATCAAGGCTCTCAATTAAAATGAAAGGTGAAATAAGGATTTTTCCAGGAAAAAGAAGACTGAAAGAATACACCTCTACCAAGTCAGCCCTTTCAGATTTACTAAAGGGACTACTATAAGAAAAGAAAGGATGTTGGAGAGGGTGTGGGGAAAACGGGACTCTGATCCACTGTTGGTGGGATTGCAAACTGGTACAACCATTATGGAAAACAGTATGGAATTTTCTCAGAGAACTAAAATTGGACTTGCCTTTTGACCCAGCAATTCCACTGCTAGGATTGTATCCTAAGAACCCTGAGACACCAATCCCAAAGAACCTATGCACCCCAATGTTTGTAGGAGCACAATTTACAATAGCCAAGAGTTGGGAGCAACCTAGGTGCCCGTCAGTAAATGAATGGATCAAAAAACTATGGTACATATGCACAATGGAATTTTATGCTGCAGAAAGAAAGAAGGAGCTCCTACCTTTTGCAACATCATGAAAGGAACTGGAAAGCATTATGCTGAGTGAAATAAACCAGGTGTTGAAGAACAAATACCATATGATCTCACCTTTAACAGGAAGCTAAACAACAAAACAAACAAGCAAGCAAAATATAACCAAAGACACTGAAATAGAGGACAGGGGGACAGTGACCAGAAGGGAGAGGGGAGAGAATTTCAGGGGAAATAGGGGAGGGATTTAGAGGAACAAATATAAAGGATACATGGAGAACAACTGAGAAGGGTGGAAATGGGAGGTAGGGGGGACCAAGGGGGGTGGGATTGGATGGGAGTAATAGACAGAAAACTGTACTTGAAAAATAATTAAATTAAAAAATTGGAAAAAAAAGAAAGGAAAGGAGTGAAAGAGAGAGGAACAGAGGTACAAAGGGGAAAACATGAACAAATGCCTATCAATAATAACCTTAAAGGTTGAAGGACTAAATGCTCCAATCAAAAGACATCCAGTAGCTGAATGGATAAGAAAATATGACCCAAACATATGCTGCCTACAAAAGACCCACCTCAGAAAGAAAGAGCTACACAGACTGAGAGTGAAGGGTTGGAAAAAATATTCCAAGCAATTGGACAGGAAAGAACAGCCAGGGTAGCAATACTCCTATCAGACAAAATAAACTTCAAAACCAGGGCCATAAAAAGAGACCCAAAAGGACACATCATAATACTCAAGGGAAGAAACCATCAAGAATACATAAACAGCCCTGGCTGGTGTAGCTCAGTGGATTAAGCATGGGCCTCTGAAGCAAAGGGTAACTGGCTCGATTCCCAGTCAGGGCACACGCCTGGGTTGCAGGCCAGGTCCCCAGTAGGAGACACATGAGAGGCAACCATACATTGATGTTTCTCTCCCACACTTTCTCCTTCTTGTCCTCTCTCCCTAAAAATAAAGAAATGAAATATTAAAAAAGAATACATAAACATTATTAACACATATGAAGCAACCAAATATATAAGGAAAACTGTGGAAGACTTTAACAAATGTAGAGAGAAGGACACTAGTATACTAAGGGATTTTAATACCTCACTGTTAAACATGAATAGATTGACCAAACAAAATATCAACAACAATATTGCAACACTGAGCAATACGCTATATGAAATCAAATTAATTGATATATTCAGAGACTTTCATGCTAAAGAAGCAAAATTCACATCCCTTTTAAACGCACATGTAATATTTAGAGATAAACCACATGATAGGACACAATGCAAGCCTCAACAAATTTTAGGAAAGTTGAAATCATATCAAGCACTTTCTTTAACCACAAGGGACTGAAACTAGAAACCAACCTCAAGAAAAATCTAAAAAAACTCAAATTCATGGAAATTTATTAGCATGCTTATCAAACAATGAATGCCTCAAAAATGACATCAAGGAAAAAAATCAACAAGTTTCTGCAAACAAATAAAAACGAACACAAAACAATCCAAAAGCTATGGAACACACAACAAAGGCAGTCCTCAGAGGGAGATACATAGTGATACACGCCTATCTAAAAAAGATAGAAACATTTCAAATGAGCATCCTAACCCTACACTTACAAAAACTAGAAGATAAACAATAAGAGAGCCCAGAGCAAGTAGAAACAACTAAGATCAGGGAATAACCAAGATCAGAGCAGAATTAAATGACATAGAGGCTGAAAGAAATCTGAGAATCAACAAATTGAGCAGCTGGTTCTCATCAAGAAAAAAGGGAGAGAACCCCAATAAACACAATCAGAAATGAAAGAGGAGAGATTACAACTGACACCACAGAAATACAAAGGATTGTAAGAAATTACTACAAATTACTATATGCCATGAAATTTGAAAACCTAGGTGAAGTAGACACATTTCTAGAAAAATATAACCTTCCAAATATCAATGAAGAAGAAACAGAGCCTGAACAGACCAATAACAGCTGATGAAATTGAAGCAGTAATAAAAAAACTCCCAACACACAAAAGCCATGGACCACACTGTTTCACAGGAGAATTCTAAAAACATTTAAGGGAGAGCTAACCCCTATCCTTCACAGACTACTCCAAAAAATCCAAGAAGACAGAAGACTCCCGAAGTCTTTTTATAAAGCCAGCACCATCTTAATCCCAAAACCAGATAAAGACATAACAACAAAAGAAACATTCAGGCCAATATTGCAGGTGAACATGGATGATAAAATGCTTCACAAAATATTGGCAAACTGCATCCAGGAATACAGTAAAAAGCTCATACACCATGATCAAGTGGGATTCAACTGAAGGATGCAAGGATGGTACAATATTCACAAATCAATAAATGTAATACATCACATAAACAAAAGGAAAGAAAAATCACATAATCATAGCAATAGATATGGAAAAAGCATTTGATAAAGTAGAGTACCCATTTGTGACTAAAACACTCAGCAAACTGGTAATAGAGGGAGCATTCCTCAAGATACTAAAGGCCGTATATGGGAGACCTACATCATACTCAATGGGCAAAAACTTAGAGCTTTCCCACTAAGATCAGGAACAAGACAAGTACGCCCACTTTCCCTACTCCTATCCGACATAGTATTGGAAGTCCTAGCCAAAGCAATCGACAGAAAAGGAAATAAAAGACATCCAAATGTCTTTGGAAGGGAGGAAGCAAAACTATTATTGTATGCAGATAACATGATAGTGTACATAGAAAATCCTATAGAATCCACAAAAAACCCTGCTCAATCTAATAAATGAATTTGGCAAAATAGTGGGATATAAAGTCAATATCCAGAAATCAAAACACCCTAGTACTGACATAAGATCAGACATATAGGACAATGGACCAGAATAAAGAGCCCAGAAATAAACTCAAGTCTGTAAGGTCAATTAATATTTGACAAAAAAGGCAGCTGCTTGACATTGAGTAAATATGGCCTCTTCAATAAATGGCGTTGGGAAAGCTGGACAGCTGAATGCAGAAAAATGTAACTCAGTCACCAACTTACACCATAAACAAAAATAAATTCAAGGTGGATAAAAGCAGTGGAATTGCTAGGTCAAAAGGCAGTTCCACTTTTAGTTTTTTGAGGAAATTCCATACTGTTTTCCATTGTGGTTGAACCAGTCTGCACTCCCACCAACAGTGAACTAGGGTTCCCTTTTCTCCACAACCATTCCAACACGTGTTGTTTGTTGCTTTGTCTACGATGGCCATTCTGACTGGTGTGAAGTGGTATCTCATTGTGGTTTTAATTTGCATTTCTCTGATGACTAGCAATACTGAGCATCTTTTCATATGTCTGTGGGCCCTCTGTATGATCTCTTTAGAGAAGTGTCTGTTGAACTCCGTTGTCCATTTTTTAATTGGGTACTTGCCTTCGTAGAGTGAAGTCATGTGAGTTCTTTATATATTTTGGAGATCAAACCCTTGTCTGATGCATCAGTAGTGAATATATTTTCTTATACAGTTGGTTCTCTTTTCATTTTACTTCTGTTTTCTTTAGCCATGCAGAAGCTTTTTATTTTATTTATTTATTATTTTTTAAAAAATATTTTATTTATTTATCTTTAGAGGGGAAAGGAAGAAGAGAAATATCAATGTATGGTTGCCTCTTGTGCTTCCCATGGTGGGAACTAGCCTGTAACCCAAGCATGTGCCCTGACTGGGAATCAAACTGTGGTCCTTTGGTTCACAGGCCCGTGCTCAATCCACTGAGCTATGCCAGCCAGGGCAGAAGCTTTTTATTTTGATGATGTCCCATTTGTTTATTCTTTCCTTTATTCCTTTCTTTAGGGAATATATCAGTGAAAATGTTGCTGCATGGAATGTCTGAGATTTTCTTTTGTATGTTCTGAAGGATTTTATGGTGTCATGACTTATATTTAAGTCTTTTATTCACCTTTAATTTATTTTTGTGTATGATGTAAATTGGCGACTGAGTTTCATGTTT
Organism: Sturnira hondurensis; assembly: GCF_014824575.4. NCBI lineage: Eukaryota > Metazoa > Chordata > Mammalia > Chiroptera > Phyllostomidae > Sturnira > Sturnira hondurensis. Next base: position 271,477 of record NW_028079095.1, read on the forward strand.
TTGCATGTAGCTGTCCAGATCTCCCAGTACCATGTTTTGAACAGGTGATTTTTTTCTCCATTATAAGCTGCTGATCCCTTTGACTGCTGATTAATTGACTGTACATACTTGGGTTTATTTCTGGTCCCTTTTTTGTTCCATTGGTCCATGCGTCTGTTCTTATGACAGTACCAGGCTGTTTTTTAACAGTGGCCCTGTATACAGTTTGATATCAGGTATTGTGATCCCTACTACTTTGCTCTTCTTTTTCAAAATTGCTGCAGAGATTCATGGTTGTTTATGGTTCCATATAAATTATTGAAGTGTTTTATTCCATGTCTTTGAAATATGCCATTGATACTTTAATAGATATTACATTAAATGTATAAATTGCTTTGCATGCTATGGACATTTGGTGATATTAATTCTTCCAATCCATGAACACAGTATATGTTTCCATTTGTTTGTGTCTCCCTTAATTTCTTTCTTCATTGCTGTGTACTTTTTCTGAATACAAAAATTTTACATCCTTGGTTAGGTTTACTCCCAGGTATTTTATTTTTCTTGTTGCGATAGCAACTGGATTTTTTCCTGAATTTCTTTTTCTGATATTTCATTGTTGGTGTACAAAAATCCCTTTCATTTCTGGATATTGACTTTATATCCCATTATTTTGCCAAATTCATTTATTAGATTGAGCAGGGTTTTTTGTGGATTCTATAGGATTTTCTATGTACACTATCATGTTATCTGCATACAATAATAGTTTTGCTTCCTCCCTTCCAAAGACATTTGGATGTCTTTTATTTCCTTTTCTGTCGATTGCTTTGGCTAGGACTTCCAATACTATGTCGGATAGGAGTAGGGAAAGTGGGCGTACTTGTCTTGTTCCTGATCTTAGTGGGAAAGCTCTAAGTTTTTGCCCATTGAGTATGATGTAGGTCTCCCATATACGGCCTTTAGTATCTTGAGGAATGCTCCCTCTATTACCAGTTTGCTGAGTGTTTTAGTCACAAATGGGTACTCTACTTTATCAAATGCTTTTTCCATATCTATTGCTATGATTATGTGATTTTTCTTTCCTTTTGTTTATGTGATGTATTACATTTATTGATTTGTGAATATTGTACCATCCTTGCATCCTTCAGTTGAATCCCACTTGATCATGGTGTATGAGCTTTTTACTGTATTCCTGGATGCAGTTTGCCAATATTTTGTGAAGCATTTTATCATCCATGTTCACCTGCAATATTGGCCTGAATGTTTCTTTTGTTGTTATGTCTTTATCTGGTTTTGGGATTAAGATGGTGCTGGCTTTATAAAAAGACTTCGGGAGTCTTCTGTCTTCTTGGATTTTTTGGAGTAGTCTGTGAAGGATAGGGGTTAGCTCTCCCTTAAATGTTTTTAGAATTCTCCTGTGAAACAGTGTGGTCCATGGCTTTTGTGTGTTGGGAGTTTTTTTATTACTGCTTCAATTTCATCAGCTGTTATTGGTCTGTTCAGGCTCTGTTTCTTCTTCATTGATATTTGGAAGGTTATATTTTTCTAGAAATGTGTCTACTTCACCTAGGTTTTCAAATTTCATGGCATATAGTAATTTGTAGTAATTTCTTACAATCCTTTGTATTTCTGTGGTGTCAGTTGTAATCTCTCCTCTTTCATTTCTGATTATGTTTATTTAGGTCCTCTCTCTTTGTTCTTGTTGAGTCTGCTTAAAGGCTTGTGGATTTTGTTTATTTTTCAAAGAACCAGCTTCTGGATTAATGATCCTCAGAATTCTTCTTTTAGTCTGTATGTAGTTTAATTCTGCTCTGATCTTGGTTATTTCCTTTCTTCTACCTGCTCTGGGCTGTCTTTGTTGTTGTTCTTTGAGTTTTTTAGGTGTAGGGTTAAGTCATTTATTTGAAATGTTTCTATCTATTTTAGGTAGGAGTGTATTGCTATGAACTTCTCTTGTGGACTGCCTTCACTGTATCCTATAAGTTTTGGGCTGTGGTGAGTTCATTTTTATTTTTTTAGAAACTTTTTGATTTCTTCCTTGATCTCTTCTTGATCCATTTAATGTTTGGTAGCATGATACTAAATCTCTCTTGAGGTTGGTTTCTACTTTCTTTCCTTTGTGGTCAGAGAAAATTCTTGATATGTGTTCAATTTTCTTGAATTTATTGAGGCTCGTTATCTGCCCCACCATGTGGTCTATCTTTGAAAACATCCCATGTGCATTTGAAAAGTGTATTTTGCTTCTTTGGAATGAAAGTCTCTCTATATACATATCGGTTAAGTCCATTTGATCAAAAACATCGTTCAATGCTTCAATATCTTTTGTGATACTTTGTTTGGAAGATGTATTCATTTTTGAGAATGGGGTGTTGAAATCCCCTACTGTATGTTTGTTGCTGTCAATATCTTTCTTAAAGTCCTCCATTATTTTCTTTATGCATTTGGGTTCTCTTATGTTGGGTGCACATATATTTACAATGTTTATCTTTTTTTCTTGATGGATTCTTCCATTGAGTATTATGAAGTGTTTGTCTGGGTCTCTTTTTATGGCCCTTATTTTGAAGTCTATTTTGTCCGATATGAGTATTGCTACCCTGGCTTTTTTTTCCCGATCTGTTTTCTTGGAATATTTGCTACCAGCCCTTCACTTTCAGTCTGTGTAGGTTTGTTTTTAGGTGATTCTCTTGTAGGCAGGATATGTATGGGTTGTGATTTCTTATATGTTCAGCTATTCTATGTCTTTAGCTTGGAGCATTTAATCCATTTACATTTAAGGTTAGTCTTTATAGGTACTTATTCATTGTCATTTTTTGTACCTGTGTTCCTCTCACCTTCACGCTTTTTCTCCTCTTCTTAAAGAAGTCACTTTATCATCTCTTGCAAAGGTGGTTTTGTGGAGGTGTATTCTTTTAGACTTCTTTTTTTCTGAGAAACTCCTTATTTGGCCTTCCATTTTAATTTAGAGCCTTGCTGGATAAACTGGTTGTGGTTGCAGCCCTTTGGTTTTCATTACTTAAAATACTTCTTGCCATTCCCTTCTGCCATGGAGCATTTTCATTGAGAACTCAGCTGCTAGTCTTATCAGAGCTCCCTTGTATGTTACTTTCTGTTTTTATCCTTTTCTGCCTTTACAAGTCTCTCTTTGTCGTGGAATTTTGCCATTTTCTTTACGATATGTCTTGACCTGGGACTCTTTGAGTTCCTCTTGATTGGGATTCTGTGTTTCCAATGTGGATTTGTGTGACTTTTTCTCTCATCAATTACGGAAGTTTTCCATCATGACTTTTTCAAACAGGTTTTCTATCCCTTGCTCTTCTTCTTCTTCTTCTGGTATGCCTATTATACAGATACGATTATGTTTCATGATTCCTGCAGTTCCCTTAACACCTCTTCATTATGTCCTAGTCTCTTCCTTTTCTTACTCTTTTTGGGTGTTTTTTTTTTCTACCTTGTTCTCCAGCTCTCTGATTCAATCTTCGGCTTCATCCAGCCTTCTTGTAACTCCTTCTAGTACATTTTTTATTTCTGAGATTTTATTGTTCATTTATTTCTGTTTTTTATAGTTTCTATTTCCTTTTTCATACCACTGTACTTCTCACTCAGTTCCTTATTATTGTCTGCGAGTTCCTTGAGCATCTTTATAACCATTATTTTGAATTCTATGTCTGATAGTTTTTTTAAATTTAAATTTATTTAATTATTTTTCAAGTACAGTTTTCTGTCTATTACTCCCATCCAATCCCACCCCCGTGCTCCCCCCTCTCTCCCATTTCCACCCTTCTCAGTTGTTGTCCATGTATCCTTTATATATGTTCCTCTAAATCCCTCCCCTATTTCCCCTGAAATTCCTTTTCCTCTGGTCACTGTCAGCCTGTTCTCTATTTCAGTGTCTTTGGTTATATTTTGCTTGCTTGTTTGTTTTGTTGTTTACCTTCCTGATAGTTTTGTTACCTCCATTTCATTTAGCTTTTTCAGTGGGGGGTCTTTTTTTTCTGTTCTTAACCTCAGAAACAGGTTGGCATTTATTGTTTTATCTACCATTCTTTTTAAAAAATATATTTTAGTGATTATACCATTACAGTTGTTCTATTCCCCCCTTCATTCCCCTCCACCTGCACACTCCCTCCCCCACCATTCTCCCCCCTTAGTTTATAACCACGTGTCTCAAGTTCTTCAGATTCTATATTTCCTCTACTATTCTTGCCCTCCCCCTATCTATTTTCTACCTACTGTTTATGTTATTTTCTGTACATTCTCCCCCCTTCTCCTCCTCCCACTCCCCTGTTGCTAACCCTCCATGTGTTCTTCATTTCTATGGTTCCACTTCTGATCTAGCTGTCCTCTTGGTTTGCTTTTGTTTTAGGTGTGGTTGTTAATAACTGTGAGTTTGCTGTCCTTTCACTGTTAATATTTTTCACCTTCTTTTTCTTATATAATTCCCTTTAGCATTTCATATAATAAGGGCTTGGTGATGATGAACTCCTTGAACTTGACCTTATCTGAGAAGCACTTTATCTGTCCTTCTACTCTAAATGAAAGTTTTGCTGGATAAAGCAATCTTGGCTGTAGGTCTTTGGATTTCATGACTTGGAATACTTCTTTCCAGCCCCTTCTTGCCTGTAAGGTCTCTTTTGAGAAATCCGCTGACAGTCTGATGGGTACTCCTTTGTAGGTGACTGTCCCCTTATCTCTTGCTGCTTCTAGGATTCTCTCCTTCATTTTAATCTTGGCTAATGTAATTATGATGTGCCTTGGTGTGTTCCTTCTTGGGTCCAACTTCTTTGGCACTCTCTGAGCTTCCTGGATTTCCTGGAAGTCTATTTCCTTTGCCAGACTGGGGAAGTTCTCCTTTATTATTTGTTCAAATAAGTTTTCCACTCATGGCTGTTTTTTCCCCCTTCTGGTACCCCTATAATCCTGATGTTAGAACGTTTAAAGATGTCCTGGAGGTTCCTCAGCCTCTCCTCATTTTTTTGAATTCTCATTTCTTCATTCCTTTGTGGTTGGATGTTTCGTTCTTCCTTCTGGTCCATTCCATTGATTTGAGTCCCAGTTTCCTTTCCATCACTATTGGTTTCCTGGACATCTCCCTTCATTTCAATTAGTTTAGCCTTCATATGTTCCTCTAATTTGTGACTATAATCAACCAGTTCCGTGAGCATCCTGATGACCAGTGTTTTGAACTGTGCATCTGAGAGGCTGGCAATCTCTTGGTCGCTTAGAGTTATGGGCTCTGGGACTTTGAGTTCTTCTTGCGCCATCTTTTGGGCTGTTCATTCCTGTTACTTATCAGGATAGGAGCCCTGGGTATTCACCAGAGCAGGGCAACTCAGTCGCTGGGTTGTGACTCTGTATGTGGAGGTGGGGGTCAAAGAGGAGCAATGGCGTCCCGTCTGCAGCCTCCCGCCGTGGCCCCCACAGGTGCCACGGCTGCCACCATCACCAGGCCCGCACGTTTCATCCCACTGCACTCGATTGTGCCACCGCCGTCAGCCCTCCACCACTGGGTTAGCCCCTGGGGCCTGTGTGGTCCCTCTCACTTTGCGTGAATGTGCGACTGCAGTCAGTCTGCCCCACACCCTGACTGGGTTCAGGCCACTTGCGCGCCTAGATCTTTCCTGCCCGACGCTGCTTGGCTACTGGCTCCGCCCCTCTTCCCGTCCCCTTTGAACGATCAGTGGTTGTCGGACTTCCGTAAAATTCAATTTTCTCTTTTTTGGCTGTGTCTTTGTTCTCCAAACCTTTGTTGTATTCAAACTTAGTTGTGGGAGAAGGCACAGTGTTTCCACCTATGCCTCCATCTTGGCAGAAATCTGGGGAGGTCTTCCATTTGTTTTGATTGCAGGTTCTTTTTTCCCCCTCCCAATTATAAGTGTCTCTTTTTGTTTGTTTCTGCACTTGATGTTTTGCTTTGCTAGCTGTGTTTGTAGGGTGAACTTTTATGGTAAGAATCTGGTGGTATTTAGTGATGTGATCTCTTTGATGTCCTTGTCTGGCTGTCCTAGGTTTTCCCATTCTTCTGTTGGTGTGCGCTCTCTTGTTGTACTTGAGTTTTTACCTTTTGGTGGTTCCTTTGTTGGTGGATTCTCTCCTGCAGGGTGTATAATGTTTGCAGCTCCCACATATTCTTGTATGTGATCAGTGGCATGGGGCAGGCAAAATGGATTAAGACAGCAGTACAGTTATTCTATGGGATTTAAAAGACGACCAAGTAGAAAAGATTAGGAGATTCTTTGGATAAGTATAGTATTAACTGTGATATTGCACCCAAGTAGCCCTTTTTTGTAAAAGGTGAAATAGTAATAAGCCTCTTATTAGAGGGGAGGAGGATTGTGAGTTGAACCCAGAAAACAGAGCACTTTGTCAAGGTTACATGATGAGATATAGTGAGAGTAAAGGATAGAAAGTAGGCATAGTGTGCAAGAGAACAGAATTAACCACAACAATACAAATCCTCAGGAATAAAGTGAATTGGGCTAAGATATGGGAGGGTTGCTATGTAGTATGTATAATTGTATGGAATAACAGTTATTTACAATAGTACTGGAACAACAATAATGTGACAAGAAATATCTGATTTGGATAACCAGAATAGAAAGTATGTGATCAACAATAGTGTTTTATTAGAACATGAGTGACGTGAAAGAAGAAAAATTAAAATGCAATAGAGAGAGAATAAGGAAAATCAGTTAAACAATGAAATGAAACAGAAATAAAATGAGAACTAAACACAAGGAAGAGAAATAAAAATGCTAATAAAATAAAAGTGGTAAAATAATGAAAAATTAATAGTAATACACATAAGCAGTAAAATGCCAGCTCTATGAGACAGCAAATTGAAATTTGTTTCAGTTTCTCAATTTTGGGGGTTAGCCTTTTGTTCCCGCTTTTAGTCTGTGCCTGGACCCTTCGTAATTCCATATCTTGTCATCCTGCTTGGGGGAAGAAAAAAAGAGATAGGAATGGGAAAAAAGGCCTTCTGTTTGCTTTATACCTTTTCAGGGAGTTCTGCCTGGTCTTCCTAGGTGCCACAGGAAGAGTGGGGTTGGGCTTTGCTTTTCTCCACTCCTGTGGTTTTGAGAGAATGGGGACCAGGTTTGGACTGCAACATTCACAGTTTCTCAGCCTCTGGCCCAAGTCCTTCCTCTGTACACTGCCAGGCTCAAATCAGCCACTTAGTCTCATGGTGCACAGTATGAGTCAATCTTGGGCGTGCTGTTCCACTCATCCACCCAGCCTCTGGGTGCTCAGTGTGAGACAAGCTAGGATGCATGGTTCCACTTAGGGTGAGCATAGCTCAAATCACCCTCAGGGTGAGCCAGCCTCTGTTTGAGAGTTCCTTACAAAGCAGCTGCCTACCGTTCTTAACAAGCATATGGCTTTTCACACAGCCCAACTTTCCAACTACTCTGGGGATTATGCAAGTCACATCTGACATGGCCCAACTCCTTCCTTCTCCAGATGTCTCCTGGCACTTTAGTTTCTCTGGTGCTGGTATTCAGAGTCCCAGCAGAATTACATCACCTCTGTGTGTCTCCCACTTTGTCTCTATTCCTCACAGTATCTTCCAGCATACAGGTCCTTCCTGGTATCTGGCTGCCCTCCCTGCTCTGGTAGGGGAAAGAGCTGGTGATCTAACTCTCCTCCCCGTATCCTGCAGCAGGTGCTGGGCAGGGTGCCACAGCAGCCTAGGTCCCTGAGCTGGTCCCAGGGACCTTACCGTCCCAGAGAAATCTCCTCACCATCTGTTTTTCAATGTCTTCTATGATTTCTGGTCTCCAAACTTCTTATACGCTGGGATTCCATCGGTTGTTTATTCTGTTCCTCAGGAGATTGGCTAGGTGATCCAGCTTGGCACAGGGAGAACTGGGTTCTGCTCTCACCTACCTCACCACCATCGTCTTGTTCATTTTCTCTTTTACTTGTTAAGTGGAGGAAGATGTGAATCTCATGTGGCTGTGTAAACTTAAAAGATAGCATTATCAAGCATAATGCCAAGGGTGGCAATGATGGATAGTTAAAATGTCACTCTCCTCAGCCTTCTCCTGAAGCACTGTGTGCATATCTCTATGAGTTTTAGGCAACTATTCATTCACTTTGGGCAATTACTTATTTGTTTATCTGTCTCCTATAAATGACTGACTTTCCAGAAGGCTGAAATAATGTCCTGGTATTTTTTTCTGCACCTGATGGAGTCCTAAGCAAGTAACAGGTGTTCAGTCAGTATTTGTAGAAAGATCATGAGAATGATATCCATAAACATAAAATGGCTGGCATCTATTAAGTGCTATTGAGTCAGCATATAACATAAATCATCTCTTATATTCCTCACAACACTGCTATAAAGCAGTGTTCTCTTTTCCTTCATCTTACAGATGAGGTAATCAACTCTCAGGGAGTTTAAGTAATTTGTCCAAAGTCACAGAACTCTGATGAGATAGAGCTAGGGTTTTAAGCCAATCAGTGCACTGAATATGCTTCAAGTTATAGACCACACTTTGACTGGAATTTTCTTATTTCAATGGGTTTTGGTCAATCATGATGTAATTTCCATGGTCCCCTACTCTACATACAAAACAATCCTGCTGGACAGAACCAAACTTCTGGCTAATGAGACCCAGACAGAGCTCTGTCTGGAAGACATCAGCACCTCTCATTGGTCAGCTGTGAGACATTTCATTTCAAATGATCCAATACATTTCCTCTGCTTCCCTCTCACAGACAAATTTGTTGGCTGCACTATTTTGATAGCTAAGAGGTAAAGTGTGCATTTTGAGGACAAGTTAACCTCAAAAGAGTGGGTACCCGAAGGAGGAAGAAAATGGCGGCAGAGTAGGATGGAGCAGCTCCAGGTCTCATACCCCTGGGAGAAAATCCTGGCAGATCTACTGAGGAACAGTGCAATCAGTTCCCCAAACAAAAATTCCCCAGCATTTATGAAATTAAGAGACCAGAGATAGTGACGGACCAGACAGCTACAGGTCGGTGGGGTCTCAGGGACGTGAGTAAGGACGAAGGCGGCCAGGCCGGCAGCAGCCCTCGGCCAGCGCATAACGGCCATGAGCCATGGATGTCCCAGTGATTGGGGCCCAGAGGCTTTCGTCTGCGCCCAGTAAAATGGGCGTTTGCCACAGAGGACTCATTGGGAGCCAGATACCCCAGAGTAAAGTCAAAAGCAGCAGTGACAGGAGCAGCAGCGGCGGGACCAGCAGCCATTGGCTGGTGCCTAATGGCGCTGGAGCCTCTGCTGCCACAGCTTTCAGGGCCCAGAGGCTTCCATCTACGGCCAGCGACGGGGCATCTGCCACAGAGGACTCAGCCAATGGCTGCTGGTTAGCCCGGCACTTCTGAGTAAAGACAAAAGCGGCTGCGGCAGGGCCAGCTGCCCTCAGCCAGCCCATAATGCCTCAGAGCCGCTGCTGCTGCTGATTTAGGGGTATACAGGCTTCTGTCTGTGGCCAGTGCCACAGAGGACTCATCGGGAGCCCGGCACCCAGTGGAGCCTTGGGCTGGTGGCAGGGTCCTTGGAAGAGAGCTGGCTCTGTCCCTCCTCATCTAGGCGGGGCTGGGTGGCAGAGACCTGTCTGCCTAGGTTTGCAGGGAGTGTGGCAAGGACATGGGGCCATGTTCAGTTGCCATCTCTGAGGTCGCCAGCCCACCAGCCCGCCAGCCAAGGAAATTTGAGACAAGCATTGTCCTAACTGGTTGGATTGGGGATCGGGCTGGGCAAAGAGGCTGGCTTTCTGGAGAAGTTTTTATTGGAAAGTAGACTGAGGTGTTCCCCTGTGAAGGCAGCTTGACTTGCTTCTAACCCAGCCACAGGACTGGGAAGGACCAGTACCAGATCCCTTGGGACCCAGGCAGCCTGTCAGGTGGGTGCCCGCCCACACCCCAGTCTGGTAGCCTGGCTGGCACTTGGGAGTGTGCCTGGGCCTACGACCCAGCCCACAGAGAAGTCCTGCCAAAACCAGAAAAATCAGATTGGACAGTTTGAAACCAACAAGGGAGGGGTTTCTTTATTTTTTTTAACTTTTTTTTTTTGCTTTTTAAAACTTTTTTTTCCGTAATCATATATTTTTTAAATTTTCTTGTTGCTGTACCTTTCAGTACTTTTCTCCTCTCCTTTCTTTTTTCCTGTTTTAGTCCTTCTTCCTTTCATTCCAAACTTACTGCTTTTTCCTCACTTCTCCTGCCCTTTTTTTGTGGGTTTGTTTGTTTGTTTGTTTGTTACTTTCTATACCACTGTAAATACTTCACAACACATCTCTTGGGTCATAGCCTACTTTACAGGTTCCTGAATTCTACTACTGTAATGATTAACTCTACTTGCTCACACACTATGCTGATTTACTATTCTTTACTCTCACCTTACCTCAAAATCTGACCAACCACAATCTCATTGCTTTCTAGATACAACTCACAAGCCTTCCCTCCCCAACAAGAAAATTATCTCTGGTCTATCCTTTCTTCAAAGTGGCAAATTGGGTTGAAGATTACAGTTAACACTGTATATAGCCTAAAGATCTTCTATCTCTTCTCTACCAGCTGTGGCTGTAAATATCATAAAATACTCTCCTGCTGTCATAAAACACTTTGCCTCCCCCTCCAACTGATCACACACACACAAAGAAAGAAGTAGGTAGACAAAGAGAACATCAAGATACCTGCAGGAGACTGCACCACTGAATTTCACAGGTATTCTCCCACAGAAGTTCACACTATAAACACAGGGAGTCAGAACCGATCAATTTAAGGAGCTGAGGTTAACAAGAAGAGCCTCATAAACAATGGGAAAACAAAGAAACAATGCCCAAATGAAAGAAAAGGTGGAAGTCTCAGAAATAATGTTAGATGAAAGAGAAGTGAGTCAGCTATCAGATATTGAATTCAAAGCCCTAGTTATCAGGAAATTCAAAGAGCTCACAATAAGCTACCAAAAACTAGTGGGGAACTACCAGAAACTAGAGGAGAGCTACAATGAACTCTCCGCAAAATATATCAACATGAAAAAGGTAATAGAAACTATCAGCAAAGGCCTCGCTGAAAAGATAAACAAAATAGTCAAGCCTGTAAGTAGGCTCTTTAAGAAAAAAAGAGAGAGGACACAAATAAACACAATGAGAAATGAAAGAGGAGAAATTACAACTGATACCACAGAAATAGAAGGGATTGTAAGGAATTACTATGCAGAGCTGTATGCCAAGAAATTTGAAAACCTAGATGAAATGGACAAATTTCTAGAAAAATATAATCTTACAAAACTCAATGAAGAAGAAGCAGAGCCTGAACAGACCAATAACAGCAGATGAAATTGAAGCAGTAATCAAAAACTCCCATCACACAAAAACCCTGGACCAGATGGTTTCACAGGAGAAGTCTACAAAGCACTTAAGGAAGAGCTAACCCCTATTCTTCACAGACTATTCCAAAAAATCTAAAATGATGGGAAACTCCCAAACTCTTTTTATGAAGCCAAGCATCATCCTAGTTCCAAAACCAGATAGAGACACAACAAAGAAAGAAACTTCAGCCCAATATCGCTGATGAACATAGATGCTAAAATCCTCAACAAAATATTGGGAAATCGCATCCAACAATACATCAAAAAGATCATACACCACGACCAAGTGTGATTCATCCCAGGAGTGCAAGGATGGTTCAAATCAGTAAATATAATACACCACATAAACAAAAGCAAAGACAAAAACTACATGGTCATATCAATAGATGTGGAAAAAGCTTTTGATAAGGTACGACACCCATTTATGATAAAGGTACTCAGCAAAGTTGTAACACAGGGAGCATTCCTCAATATAATAAAGGCCATATATGAAAGACCTACAGCCAACATCATACTCAATGGGCAAAAACTAAAAGCTTTTCCACTAAGATCAGGAACAAGACAAGGTTGTCTACTTTCACCACTTCTATTTAATAGAGTATTGGAAGTTTTAGCCTCATCAATCAGGTAAGAAAAGGAAATAAAAGGCATTCAAATTGGAAAGGAGGAAACAAAACTGTCATTGTTTGCAGATGACATGATAGTGTACATGGAAAAGCCTATACACTATACCAAAAAAAATGCTCAAACTAATAAATGAATTTGGCAAAACAGCGGGTTAAAAAGTCAATATCCAGAAATCAAAGGCATTTTTGTATACTAACAATGAATCAGCAGAAGCAGAAATCAAGAAAAAAATCCCATTCGATATAGCAAAAACAAAAATAAAATACCTAGGAATAAACCTAACCAAGGAGGTAAAAGACCTGTATGCAGAAAACTACACAACACTGAAGAAAGTAATCAAGGAAAACACAAACAAATGGAAACATATACCATGTTCGTAAATTGGAAGAATTAACATCATCAAAATGTCCATACTACCCAAAGCAATTTACAGATTCAATGTAATACCTATTAAAGTACCAATGGCATATTTCATAGACATAGAACAAACACTTCAAAAATTTATAAGGAACCATACACGACCCTGAAAAGCAGCTGCAAATTTGAGAAAGAAGAACAAGGTAGGGGGGATCACAATACCTGATATCAAACTGTATTACAAGGCCACTGTAATCAAAACAGCCTGTACTGGCATAAAAACAGGCACATAGACCAATGGAAGAGAACAGAGAACCCAGACATAAACCCAACTCTCTATAGTCAATTAATATTAGACAAAGTGGGCAGTAATGTAAAATGGGGTAAAGACAGCCTCTTCACCAAATGGTGTTGGGAGAACTGGACAGCTACATGCAAAAAAATGAAACTTGAGGACCAACTTACACCATACACTAAAATAAGTTTAAGGTGGATAAAAGAGTTAAATATAAGCTGTGACACCATTAAAGTCCTAGAGGAGAACATTGGCAGGAAAATATCAGATATTTCACGCAGCAACATTTTTACTGATATGTCCCCTAGAGCAAGAAATATAAAAGAAAGAAGAAACAAATGGGATCTCATCAAAATAAAATCTTCTGCATGGATAAAGAAAGTACCATTAAAATAAAAAGACAACCAACTGTATGGGAAAACACATTTGCCAATGATACCTCAGACAAAGGTTTAATCTCCAAAATATACAAAGAACTCACGTGACTTCACTCTAAGAAGACAACTAACCCAATTAAAAAATGGGGAAAGGACTTGAACAGACACTTCTGCAAGGAGGACATACAGAGGATCCAGAGACACATGAAGAGATGCTCAATATCCCTTGCTATCAGAGAAATGCAAATTAAAACCACAGTGAGATACCATTTTACACAGGTGAGAATTGCTATCATAAACAAAGCAATAAACGGCAAATGTTGGAGAGGGTGTGGGGGAAAAGGGGTCTCTGGTCCACTGTTGGTGGGATTGCAGACTGGTACAACCATTATGGAAAACAGTATGGAATTTTCTCAGAAAACTAAAATTGGACCTTCCTTTTGACCCAGCAATTCCACTGCTAGGATTGTATCTTATGAACCCCAAAACACCAATCCCAAAGAACATATGCACCCCAATGTTCATAGGAGCACAATTTACAATAGCCAAGAGTTGGGAGCAACCGGTGCCCGTCAGAAAATGAATGGATCAAAAAACTATGGTACATATACACAATGGAATTCTACGCTGAAGAAAGAAAGAAGGAGCTCCTACCCTTTGCAACAACATGGATGGAACTGGAAAGCATTATGCTGAGTGAAATAAGCCAGGTGTTGAAGGACAAATACCATATGATCTCACCTTTAACAGGAAGCTAAACAACAAAACAAACAAGCAAGCAAAATATAACCAAAGACACTGAAATAGAGAGCAGGCTGACAGTGACCAGAGGGGAGAGTGGAGGGAATTTCAGGGGAAATAGGGGATGGATTTAGAGGAACATATATAAAGGATACATGGAGAACAACTGAGAAGGGTGGAAATGGGAGGGAAGGGGTCCATGGGGGGTGGGATTGGATGGGAGTAATAGACAGAAAACTGTACTTGAAAAATAATTAAATAAAAATGCATTTATATCTTTAAAAAAAGAAAATCAGATTATATTAAAAAAAACAGTTGGTACCCAGGTTCTGTTTGCTATTATTAAAGAATGCATTCTCATTTTCAAACAAATCTATGGCAGAAACATTTGAATTGTTTCTATGGATTCTGGATATCTGTGAGAGATCAGACTGGTCCTAATTCTGAGAATATTCATTTTTTCTATTTATTTAAAGAATCTTATGGTACATTGTTTCATTTTTAAAGAATTTTCTGATTTCAAGGCTGATAATTATAGGGTACATATTCCCTCTGCATCCTACAATCTAACCATGAACCTAAAAGTTGGAGAATCAGATTGCCACAAATCCCTTAGGCAACATCAGCCACATCCTCACACTTTGCAGAGAGGCAAAATTGGAATGGTGGGACAATTAGAGCCATAACAAGGTTTTTGATCCCTGTTCCATTATCATAACTTGTAGTTATCAATCCTGACAGAAAATCTCAATTGATTTCTTAATAAAATATATTCAGTTTCTTTTCCCTCAAGAATCAGGGACTTAAAAATCATCCAAGTGCACATCTTTCTTTCCCTACACTTAATAGTAATACTTGTCTTAAATTTTATGTTTTGGTATTCAGGAAACAAAACAGCATAAAATTATTCTAAGCAGCCAGGGAAGCATCTCCACAAGTTTCCAAACACTTGCTTACATAATTAAGAAGAAGAACTGTGTTAAGAACCAAGTCCTCTGCTCTACCTGTGTGACAACATGTTACATTTTTAAATTCATGCTCATTTTTCACATGATTGTTTTGTTAATATAACCATACAATTCCTAAAGTAATATGATTAAAAAAGTGATATGACTTCAGTTTTCATAGTAAAATTCTAGGTGTTTCATGAAAATTAAAATTGTTACATACTGTGTATATAAATGTAACTTACATTTTTAATGTGATAATATAATGAGTGTTTCCATTTCAATCCATATCTTTTTAGAACATCAGTCACAGATGTTACAGAAATTCAATTAGAGAGGTGAATTAGTATTTGTTTTGTTAATCTGTTGTTCTGAAATAAATTCTAATCTGAAATTAGAATTTATTTCTAATTTCTCCTTTTCAAAAATAGTGAAACAAGAAAAATCTTTGTATAAATACAAATTGTACACACATGCAGACACACACAAATACCTCTTAGTTTATTTCCCAAAAAACAAATTCTGGAAGTGTATTTGTCAGATCAAAATATATGCTATGAATACAGAGTCTGGCACAAAAAATGCCCCCTTTTTTGTTATGAAGCCTTTTATTACAAAAAATTATAACCATGTAATTCTGTAACATAATAGTATCACACTCGAGCACACTATATGACATTTTAAGTGAAATACTCAAATTAAAACTATAAATTTTTACACCTGTATTATCACCTTACCAACCACAGTCAAGTAGGTGTTACTTCTGCTGGACCATGTATGTGTATGTATGTATGTATGTATGTATATATATATATATATATATACACACACATACATACATACATACATACACATTCAAGTCATCATCTAGAGTATTGTACCAACCTATACAAACAACAGCAAGTCAGCTCCAATTTTTAAAACGAGAGGGATAGTTGCATGGATAAATTACTTTATACAAAATTTATTTCAAATAAAATTTAACAACTGGCTATCAAAATTTAACAACAGGCTAGCACCTGCAACAAAAAAGGCAATAGTTTCTAGTTTTCTTGGTTTACTACTTTAGAACTTAATGACATAGGGTAGTCTATATTCTTTTGTGTCCTAGAAGTAAGCACATGTGAAGTGGGGTCAGTGTTTGTAAGTGCAAGTGTGGGCTGGGAATGAGGACTTTATTTTGAATGAGTTGCAGTCTTTAGTACTGATATTCTCTTTACACATCCTGATTTTCTAATGCAGGATACTTAATGATTCTTGGTTAATGTACCTCAAAATTAGTAAGCAAGTTTAACTTGAAAATGTCATTAAGGGGAAATTTCAGGCTAAAAACATTCAGATGTGTATTTAATAAATAAAGTGTCTTATTATAAAAACTCCTTAGGCTTAGAAAAAATTTCACTCTCATCCTATTCACTCATGTATGCATTTAGGAGGTATTTATTCAATGCCTAATGGGTAGCCAGTGGTGAACTAAATAGATATTTTGTCTGCCCTTATAGAGCTCACATCCAAGTAACTATAGTATCAGAAATTTAATAACTTCTAGGAATACTGTGAACTTCTCTAAGTATGTTTTGAAAGATGAGGAATTAAAAGGATCAAAAAATAGAAGCTCTGGCAGCTCCTCCAAAACTTAAGGAAAGAGTTACCATATGACACAATTCCACTCCTAGGTATATGAGGTCTGTCCCTATAAAACCCACCCATAGTTAATGTAACAAGAACAGTTTTTGTGACATTGATGTAAGCTGACAGCCAAGGAGAGTGGACTGGAATACACATGCATGAACAGTGACAGCTTCACTGTATCAGTCAGTGTGGGCAGTAGATGCCATTGAGTGACCATGTGTACTGTGTGGCCATCACATTCAAAATGACTGAGCGATTAGAACAGCAAATTGCATCAAATTTTGCATTAAGCTTGAACATTCCTCTGCATAAATTATTCAGATGATTCAGAAGGCTTTTGAGGATGATGCAATGAGTGCAGCGCAAATAAAAGTGTGCCACAGATACTTCAAAGATGGTAAAAAATCTGTTGAAAGTGATCCAAGCATTCTATAACGCTTGTAACAAGCAGAACACCTGAGAATGTTGAACGTATACAGGCTGCAATCAACAAAGATCAGCAACTGACAGTGTGAGAACTAGAAGCTGATCAGGGGATTTCCAAAACTATTGTGTCTGATATTTTGATTCAGGATCTTGGCATGAAATGTGTCATGACAGAATTTGTTCTGTGGCTTCTGCTACCAGAGTACAAGGAACATTGTGTTGCAGTTGGGTGAACTGTGTGAGGTCCCAAGGTGCCTACTTTGAAGGTAACTGAAGCATCATTGTCCTACGTACAATGTTTCTTGTATCTTCTTCAGTAAATGTCTTGATTTTTCATATTGTATGGCTGGATACTTTATGGACAGACCTAGTATACTCAAGAAAAAGAAGTGTATGTCTACACAAAATCTTATCCCCAAATGTTCATAGCAAAATTATTTGTAATAATTAAAAGGTAGAAACAATTCAAACTTCCATCAACTGATAAAATGATAAATAAAATGTATTATGTCCATCAATGGAATATTATTCATCCATAAAAACAAAATGAAGTATTGATACATGTTGCAACACAGGTGACTCTTGAAAGGACTATACTAAGTGAAAGAAGCCAGAGACAACAAGGCTTGCATTCTCTAATTCCTTTCATAGTAAATGTCCAGAATAGGCAAATCTATAAAGACAGAAAGTAAATTAGTTGATTGTCAGGACTTGGGAAATGCAAATGAAGAGTGACTTTTTACAAATATAAAGTTTGTTTAGGGGGTGACAAAAATGTCCCCCAAATAATCGGGGTGATAGTTTGCACAACTCTGTGAATATACTAAAAAGTATTGCATTGTCCATTTTGAAGGAGTGAATTGCATGTTATGTGAATTATGTCTCAATAAAGCTGTTATATTAAAAAAGAAAAAAAAGAAACTATGGGAGATTAATTAATTAAACTCACTTTCATTAGTTAAGTAAGGCCTGTGGAAAAAGCAAAAGTTGGTTTTCTCTGCCTTGGGCTCCCTGAAAACTCATTTTCCTGTGGAAAAATGAAAATAAAATTAACTAAACTTTATTAAGTCAAGTCACTTTATTATGTGTGAAAAAACAAGTCAGCCTAACATATTATTGATCAGTTTGCTTTATTTCTTACACATTTCCCTTATTTTATGCTTATATTATATCATAGTACAGAGGAGGTTAAGGTAAAGTCACATAATTTTAAAATGTATAAAGGCCTGTACAATGTACAACAATCTACATTATGCTTCTAGAAGATGTTCAGGAGACTTAGTCTGTCAGTGAAACTTCTAGCACAAGATAGGAACCTCGCTTTTCCTTTGAATTTGTGTTGTTAGTGACTTCCATATAAGTACTGACCAACAAGCAGCAGTGGCTCCTTCTATATTTTAACTAAATACTGAATCATGATTTTTCTAAAGCAGAAAAAGTTTCCCAAACCACTGTTTAGATTTTTAAGAGTTTATTAAATAACTAATTATAATGCTGGAAAGTGCAGTTGTACCACAAATTAGGTCCTGAGAGAGGAGATCAACTCCAAAACACAAAGCATGGACTATTTATATAAAACCGGTATGTTTTAAGAACCTTGGGGTGAATTAGAAGGTCCTCCTAACATTAAATTATATTTTTGGGTTCTTTTAAATTTATTGTGTACTGTTATAGGACATAGATATTAAATGACTTTTTCAAGTTGAGGAGCTAGAGGTCATCCTTGCCAAGACCTCAGCTGGATATGGTTCTGTATTTGAGGTTGAAGAGAGATTTCTTTTGCACTGTTCTAGGATTTTTGTCTCTATGCTGTTCCTTTCAGATGAAAAACGTAAACTGATTTTTCTCATGACAGAAAAATTTGTACAGATAAAAAGGAATAAAATGTACTAAAATACAGTAAAATAGTGGTCATCTACAGTTTACAATAACACGTTTTCTGAATTTTTTGAAATGACATTTGATTATATATGAGTCACACAATAAAAATATGTGCCCTTAAATTCATCTAGGAAAGTCAATTTCTTTTCTTTTTTTAGATTTTATTTATTTATCTTTAGAGGGGAAGGGAAGGAGAGAGGGAGAGAAATATTAATGTATGCTTGCCTCTCGTGAGTCCCTTGCTGGGAATTGGCCCACAACCCAGGCATGTGCCCTGACTGGGAATCAAACCTCGATCGTTCGTAGGCCTGCACTCAATCCACTGAGCTGTGCCAGCCAGGGCAAGTCAATTTCTTATTAGCTTCTAATTTCAAGATAGCATCTATAATTCTAGTTGTTCTAATGCCCCAAGTCCTTTGTCATTTATTACATCATAGATCATGGATTTTGGAATCAAACTAATGTTTAAATCTTTACTTTGGCTTCCAAGAAAAGAACTAATGTAATATCCTGGCTCTTGATGCTAAGACCAACTCTGTAAGTGAAGCACAAGCAAGACAGGAGTTGATTGCTTTGAGGTGATAAAAACTGAAAAACTCATGGGGAGAAAAATATGGAAGGGAAAAGAAGCAGGCAAGAGAATAAGGGGACCAAGTATCTGACTGGAGAAAAATGAACAGGAATTATACTTCTCAGGAAAGCAAAACATTAACTCTGGCTCTAGGATGAGCAGAAAACAATGTCAGCCTCTGTATACCTCTATAGGTTTCCTGCTTGAACTATACCCCACAGTGAGATAGTCTATATAGTACTACAATGGTAGTACATACATGTTATTGTATGCTTGTCAAAAGCTACAGAATGTACAATACCAAGAATGAAATCTAATGCAAACTATGGACTTTGGGTGATAATGATGTATTCATACCCTCATTGATTGTAACAAATGTACCAGTATGATGGAGGATGTCTATGATTAGGAAAGTTGTAGGTGTGTAGAGGTGAAGATACATGGGGACTCTGTACTTTCCACTCAGTTTTGCTAGGAATGGAAACTATTAGAAAATAAAGTTTATTAATTAAAGAATAAAGTTTTATCACAATTATCTGAAATTGTTTAGTACCAGAAAAATCTATCAATTTAATCCATCATACTGAAGAAAGACAAATGGGTCAATGGAAAAAAGATCATTGTATTATCTCAATGATTATAGAAAATATTACTAATTTCAATGCCTAATTATGATAAAATTCTCAAAAAGGGACTGGAAGTATATTTTATGTGATAAAATCTATTTCAGAAAGCTATATATAATAAACATCAATTGTAATGAATAAACATTACATGTATTCTTTTTAAAATTTATTTTATTGTTGTTCAAGTACAGTTGTTTACATTTACCCCTCACCACTTCTCCCCACCCCAGACTTCTTTCCCTCCCTCCCTTGCTTCCAACTCCCATTGATTTTGTCCATGTGTTCTTTATCATTATTCCTGAAAACCCTTCCCCCTTCCTCCCATTATCCTCTTCCACCTCCCCTCTGGTTACTGTCAAATTGTTCCTAATTTCACTGTTTGGTTATCTTTTCCTTGTTTGTTTATTTTGGTGATTAGGTTCCACTTAAAGGTGAGATCATATGGTATTTGTCTTTCACTGCCTGGCTTATTTCACGAAGCATAATTCTCTCCAGTCCCATCCATGCTGTTGTAAAGGGTAGGAGCTCCTTTGTTCTTTCTGCTGTGTAATATTCCATTGTGTAAATGTACCACAGTTTTTTGATCCATTCATTTATTGATGGACATTTACATTGCTTCCAGCTGATGCAGCCCCTGTGGAAACAGTATGAAATTTCCTCAGAAAACTAAAAATGGAACTGTCTTTTGACCTGGCAATTCCACTGCTGGGATTATATCCTAGATGTATTATTTTAAAGTAGGGAACCACTTCCTAAGGTTATGGCCAAAACAATAAAACATGAAAAAAAAAAAGGTAAGAGGCTTAAGGATTGAGAAGAAAGTAACATAAATATTTTATTATAATATAATTATTTAAATAGAAACACCAGCAGAATTTAAACATTTATTGTCTATTATGAGTATAATCAAATTGACAAATATAATTTCAACTTTTAAAAATTAATGATCCCTTTTATTAATAATAATAATTGAATTAAAAACTTGACAGAAGGTTGGCTTCACAAAAATAACAGCAGCTATAAAACACCTAGGAATTAATTCTTCAAGGAAGTGTGGAAAAAATTTTTAAACTAAGTAAATATAAAGCCTTATTAAAAGACCTAAAAGAACACCTGAACAAATACATAACTACAGGCCATGTCCATGGATAGGACAATTTCACATGATTCAATATTAAATATTCTGAAATTAATCTGTGCATTCAATGCAATTCTAGGCAATAACTCAAGCAGAATTTGCTTAATAAACTTGGAAAAGGTATTTCAAAGTTGGTGTAAAACTAAATGTGCACATTATCCATATTTTGAAAAAAAAAGCCAAAATGATCCTAGGGTTTGGAGATGGTATGGGCAGCATACTTGTCCTATTATTAAGAAATACTAAAAAATATTAAAAATGCTGTGGTATTGGCATAGGAATAAACAGAACACATATAATAAAATAGAGGGTTTACTATACATGGGAACTGGTATAAAAGCAATACCACAAGTCAAACCATAAAATATGAGTTTCTTAGTGAAAATTATTTTTATTGAATATTTATTGTTTTTTCCATTACCATTTATTTCCCTTATGCCCACCTCCTCCCAGCAATCACTATACTGTTGTGCCCATAGTACTTTTTTCTTTTTGCTCAGTCCCTCCATTCCCTCACCTCCTCTTACCACTAGTTGTCATTGTCTTTCCATCTATGAGTCTCTCCCCATTTTCCTTCTTAGTTAAGTTTGTTCATTAGATTCCACATATGAGTGAAAACATATGGCTTCTGTCTTTGTCTGACTGGCTTAATTCACGTAACATAACTTTATGCTGTGGAAAGCAGTATGGAGAGATACCTCAAAAATTAAAAATGTATCTGCCTTTTGACCCAGTTATTCAACTTCTGAGTACATATCCAAAGGAACCCAAACACTAATTTGAATGAACATAAGCACACCTATGTTCGTTGCAGGATTATTTACAACTGCCAAGATATGAAAGTCAAGTGTTCATCAGTAGATGAGTGGACAAAACAATTATGGGATATTTACACAATGGAATACTACTAAGCTGCTTAGTGAAAATTCTTAGGAAAACTGGCTTACTGTATGAAGCAAAAGAGAACTCATCACATAGGGAAATCCAGCTGAATTAAATGTGGAAGGCAAAATACAAAACTTGGTGGAAGAAAATGAAGACTATTTTTATGTCTTTTGGATGAAAGTTTATAACCCATATCCAAAAATCATACATTTTTCATCATAAAAAAATTGAAGAATTTTAGTATACTTAGTAAGGATTATTTTTAAGGAAGGAATCTTAGATAAAATTAGCAAATGGATAACAGCTTAGGAAAAATGTTTAATGCATAAAAATTAATTTTCCAATATAACAGTAACACTTGAATATCAAACTAAAAAATAGAAAATTTAGCAGATAAATGGATACAATTTGAATATAGGCAATACAAACAAGGAAAATCCAAATAGCAAGTGAATGGAGATATGCTTAATGCCTATAATAATAAGTAAAGCATAAGTTAAGACAATAATTAAATAAAACCTTACATCCACCACAGTGGCAAAACTTAGAAAGTTTATCATACCAATGAGGAGAAATGAGGAAACTGTTAATCCCTGTGCTTTACTGGTGAGAGTCCATCTTTTCATAGCCACTGTGAAAAACTCTCTAACAGAACTTAATACAATTGATAATATTTTATCTTGTGATTTGGAAATATTTTCCTAAAAATAGGTCTTCAAAAAATTGTGGTTATAATATGTTATATACAAGGTTATTTTGGATGTAAAAGTAGTGATTCAGAGAAATCCAAGGATATCTGGTAAAGAGCAGTTGACAAACATGCTATGGAATAATCAGAAGCCATAAATTATTTATAACTTTCTGATCACAAAAAGTGTGGGATTAAAAAGGTAAAAATAACAATTTTTATATATCACAGTAATATTTAGATAAACTAGCAACATATGTTAAAAAAACTGTTTTTGAGGAAACATATATATCCAAGAAGCTACATGAAATATTAAAATAGTGGCTTTATAGAGAGATTAATAGCAGCAGAGAGTAGAAAAATGTTAAGAAAATAATGAAGTAAAGCACAGGAGGAATCTTGTTAAACTGATAATTAATTGTTGTGTACCACAAACTGAACAACAATATGAACTCAAATCTCAGTACTGAAGTACAAAAAAAATCCAAATTATTTCTTTACCCTTTGTGGCTACGCTCTTCAAGGCTAACTCACTTAACCTTTCACAGCTTTAATTTCCTGATCCAAAAAAGCTGATGAAAAATAACTACCTCATTATTTAAAATTAGTATTAAATGAAATAAAGTGTAATGATCTCTTAGCCCAGTGCTCGGATGTGGTAAATGTCAGCATATGCCAGCCATTGGGAGGCTGCGCATACTACTTACTGACTTAGCACAGAGTCCTTGGTGCCAGGTAGGCCTGTTGTTTTCAGGCCTGAAGTCACTGCCAGCCAACTGTGAACTTGCTCAGTTATTTATACTCTGTAAGCCACAGGTCTACTCTGTACAATGAGCATAGAATAAAAGTTGTGAGAATTACTAACTTGGTGCATTCAGGCTCCTTTTTAATTTTTTTTAAATTTATTTAATTATTTTTCAAGTACAGTTTTCTGTCTATTACTCCCATCCCACCCACCCTCCCTTCCCCCACCTGCCTCCCATTTCCACCCTTCTTAGTTGTTGTCCATGTATCCTTTACATTTGTTCCTCTAAATCCCTCCCCTATTTTCCCTGAAATTCCCTCCCCTCTCCCCTCTGGTCGCTGCCCCCTTGTTCTCTATTTCAGTGTCTTTGGTTATATTTTGCTTGCTTGTTTGTTTTGTTGTTTAGCTTCCTGTTAAAGGTGAGATCATATGGTATTTGTTCTTCAACACTTGGCTTATTTCACTCACATAATGCTTTCCAGTTCCATCCATGGTGTTGCAAAAGGTAAGAGCTCCTTCTTTTTCTCTGCTGCATAGAATTCTATAGTGTATATGTACCATAGTTTTTTGATCCATTCATTTACTGACAGGCACCTAGGTTGCTTCCAACGCTTGGCTATTGTAAATTGTGCTGCTATGAACATTGGGGTGCATATGTTCTTTGAAAAATAGACCACATGATAGGACACAAAACAAGTCTCAACAAATTCAAGAAAATTGAAATCATACTAAGCATTTTCTCTGACCACAAGGTGCTGAAATTAGAAACCAACCCCAAAGAAAAAAACCCAAATACCCAAAATCATGGAGACTGAATGGTATGCTATTAAACAACAAATGGGTCAAGAATGAAATTAGGGAAGAAATCAAAAAGTTTCTGGAAACAAATGAAAATGAACTCACAACAACCCAAAACTTATGGAACACAGTGAAGGCAGTCCTGAGAGGGAAGTTCATAGCAATACAGGCCTATCTAAAAAAGATAGATGCATTCAAACTCCTGTAACAAAAGTTTCATAGGCTTTTCTTTATATTGCAGAAATTTATTTTTCACAATCTTAGAGACTAGTAAGTCCAAGATCAAGGCATCAGCAAATTTGGTGTCTGGTGAAAACCAGCTTCCTGGTTCATATATGGCTGCTGTCTTCTCATTGTGTCCTCATGTGAAGAAAAGGGGTGAGGAAACTCTTAGGGGTGCATTTTACAAGACACCAATCCCATTCATGAGTGCTCTAGTCTTCTGACTAAATCACCTCCCGAAGCCTCCATATCTTAATGCCATTAGGTGTTAAGATTTAACATATGGATTTAAGGGGAGGGTAAAGCAAATATTCAGTATATAGGAATCATTCACCATAAATGTAAACAAAGATTTTATTAAGAGCTAGCACAAAGTAAGTGCCCAATAAAAATTTGTTATTTTTATTATTTGTTATTAAATGCTTAAGACTTGACAATTATAGGGAATCTATCCATGTGGCAGTGGCAAATGTAGCCCAGCCCCTGATTTGGAAAACTGGTGGGGAGTGACTTGGCACACAAGAACTGAGCCCACAGATAGGTTTTCCTGTGGGGAATCAGGCCTGCATTGTACCTAGGCTGCTTTGAAGCTTGCTTTTTGCTATAACTCCCTCATCCTGAATTGAGGCAGGATATGTTTACTGCATATCTTTAAAGTAACTTTCTAAAATCTATGCTAACCCTCCCAAGGATGGAGTGGAACCAGTTCAACAATCTCTCCCCTTGCATTTGCAAATATCCTTTTCTTTGAAGTAATTAGCAACATCTTCTCCTTTGTTATCTGTAAAAGGTAACCACCTAAAGTGAACCTGTGCATAGTAAATGAGGACCATCCTCAATGTAATGTACCTCCCAAAATAATAAAAGCTTGTCCAGCCAGGCAGGGGTGAGGGCCCTCTCTAACTGAAAGAACAGCTGTGCTGTCCCCTTTTCCCCACAGGACTTCTATAGTACACGTGAATTTGTTTATTGCAACCACAACACATAGACCCCACTGGCTGGAGTCCACATCAGAAAATTAGGTTCAACTAAACATTTTATTCAGGTTATAACAAATAAAAATGACAGCAAATCAAGCTGTTTAATTTTTTATTCATCCAATCCAAAAGTTCTCAAATTTTTGGTCTCCATTACAGTCCTAAAAATTATCAAGGACACCAAAGAATTTCTGTTTATGTGGATAATATTTACCATATGTACTAAATCATAAGTTAGTGATTTAAAATAAGATGTTTAAAATATTTATTTATTAATTCAGCTAATATAACAATGAGAAGTCCATATTGTACTAACAAAAATAATATATTATAAAAATAATTGTATTTAATGAAAGGAAAAAAATAGTGAGAAGAGAGGTATCATTTTATGTTTTTCCAGCCCTCTTAAGTCTGGTTTAATAGAAAACAGCTGGAATCTTATATATGCTTCCCTATTCAGTCTGTTGTGATATGTTGTTTTGGTTGATGTGTGTGAAGAGAATCCAAACACACACAGATATGTAGTTGGAAATTAGGAATATTTTGATAACCTTCAGATAATTGTGCTTATTCTTCTATGATGTTATATAAAAATTTTATATATGGTAGTTTCTTAAAGGATTAGATGCAGAATCTGCAACTAATGTAGAATCTGAAATTATATTAATAAAATTTTATTTTCTGTTATATTAAAATTCACTTATCTAATTGATACTTTAAATCAGCACTTCACCATTTGTGATTCTGTAGCACCATGCGTTGGTCACTTGGGAAATATGAATTTACTGAGTTAATGTTGATATATTTCATTAAATAATATTAAAAATATTTGTTATTACCTTCACATCTCATCTGAAAACTCTTTAAGTGTTGGGAAGCTGTCTAGCTCATTGTGGTAGATACTTGTTTTATAAATTTCTAATTTTTGGTTGAAAGTTCAAATTTTGTCCTTAAAAAGTATTGCAGTTGTTTTTCTCTGTAGCTCTATCCATGCTATCATAAAAGGTAGGAGTTCCTTCTTTCTTTCTACTGCATAGTATTGCCTGGTGTAAACGTACCACAGTTCTTTGATACACTCATTTACTGATGTGCACTAGGCTGTTTCCATCACTTGGCTATTATAAATTGTGTTGCTATGAACATTGGGGTGCATAGGTTCCTTAGAATTGGTGTTTCAGGGTTCATAAGGTGTATTCACAACAGTGGAATTGCCAGGTCAAATAGCAGTTCCATATTTAGTTTTTTGAGGAAATTCTATACTGTTTTCTACAGTGGTTGCACCATCTGCATTCCCACAAAAAGTGCACTAGGGTTGCCCTTTTTTCATAACCTCACCAGCACTCATCGTTTGTTGATTTGTTAATGATGGCTATTCTGATTGGCATGAGGTGGTATTTCACTATGGTTTTAATTTCCATCTCTCTGATGTGAGTGATGTAGAGCACCCTTTGATATGTCTCTGGGCTTTCTGTATGCTCTCCTTGGAGAAGTTTCTGTTCAGGTTATTTGCCCATTTTTTAATTGGTTTATTTGCCTTCCTGGAATTGAGTTGTATGAGTTCTTTCTATATTTTAGAGATCAAACCTTTGTCCAAGATGTCATTGGCAAATATGTCTTCTTACACAATTAGTAGTTCCCTTTTCATTTTGATGATGCTTTCTTTAGCCATGAAGAATGTTTATAATTTGATGTAGTCCCATTTGTTTATACTTTCCTTTATTTATCTTGCTCTAGCAGGAGTGTCCAACCTGTGCCCTGTAGGCTGCATGCAGCCCAGGATGGCTATAAATAGAGCTCAACACAAAATTATCAATTTACTTAAAAGCTTTTTTTTTCTCATCAGTTTTTGTTGGTGTTTGTGTACTTAATGTATGGCCAAAGACAATTCTTCTTGTTCTAGTGTGGCCCAGGGATGCCAAAAAGTTGGATTCACCTAGGGAATGTATCAGTGCAAATATTGCTATATGGGATATCTGAAATTTTACAGCCTATATTTTCCTTTAGGACTTTTATGGTGTCATAGCTTTTTTTAAGTCTTTTATCTATTTTGATTTATTCTGGTATATGGTGTAATTTGGTTATCTAGTTTCATTTTTCTGCATGAACCTTTCAGATCTAATGAGCACCACTTTTGAGGAGGCTATTTTTAATCCATTTTATGCTTCTGCCCTCTTTGTCAAATACTAATTTGGCCTAGAGACATGGGTTTATTTCTGGGGTCTCCACTCTATTCCACTCATCTATGGGTCTTTTCTTATGCCCATGTTAGACTATTTTGATTACTGTGGCCTTGTAATATGGTTTGATGTCAGGTATTGTGATCCCTTCTACTTTGTCTTTCTCAAAATTGCTGCAGCTATACAGGGTTGTTTTCATTCCACATAATTTTTTGAAATACTTGTTCTAAATCTGTGAAATATGTCATTGGTATTTTAATAGGTATTGCAATGAATCAATAGATTGCTTTGAGTAGTATGGACATTTTAATGATGTTGATTGTTCGAATCCAAGAACATGGTATATGCTTCCATTTGTTTGTATCTTAATTTCTTTCTTCAGTGTTGTGTAGTTTTCTGAGTACAGGTCTTTTACCTTCCTGGTTAAGTTTATTCCTAGGTACTTTATTTTTCTTGTTGTAATAAATGTGATTTTCATCTCCAGTTTTTGTTTTTGATATTACATTGTTGGCACATAAAAATGCCTTTGATTTCTGAACATTGACTTGTATCTCATTATTTTGCCAAATTCACTTATTAACTGGAGTCTGTTCACTTATTAGTTTTTTGGTGGACTCTATAGGATTTTCTATGTACACTATCATGTCATCTGTAAACAATGACAGTATTACTTCCTCCTTTTCAATTTGGATGCCTTCTACTTAATTTTCTTATATTATCACAGTGGGTATAACTTCCTGTACTTTGTTGAATAGAAGTGGTGGAAGCAGATACCCTTGATTTCTTCCTGATCTTAGAGCATTAGCTTTTAGTTTTTGCCTGTAGAGTATGATGTTGGTTGTAGGTTTCTCATACATGGTCTTTATTATGTTGAGATATGCTCCCTCTATTCCCACTTTGCTGAGCATTTTCATTATAAATTGGTGCTGTAATTTATCAAATTCTTTTTCAGCATCTATTCATATGATCATGTAATTTTTGTGTTTCCTTTATTTATGTAGTATATTATGTTTTTTATTTGCAAGTATTATACCATCCTTGCATCCCTGGGATGAATCCCACTAGATCATGCTGTATGATCTTTTTAATGTATTGTTGAATCTGCTTTGTTAGTACTTTGTTGAGGATTTTAGCAATTATGCTTATTGGTGAAATTGGCCTGTACTTTTCTTTTTTTGTTGTGTCTCTATCTGGTGTTGGGATTAGGATGATGTTGGCCTCATAAAAAAGAGTTTGGGAGTCTTCCCTCTTCCTGAAATATTTGGACTAGTTTTAGAAGGATAAGAGTGAGCTCTTCCCTAACTGTTTGGTAAAATTTACTGTTTAAGCTGTCCTGCCAAGGGGTTTTATGTGCCAGGCATTTTTTGATTAATGCTTACATTTCATTGTTACTGGTTTATTCTGGCTTTATGCTTATTCTTGACTCAATTTTGTAAGGTTATATGCTTCCAGAAATTTATTCATTTCTCTCAGGTTATCAGATATCTTGGCATACATATAATTGTTCATAGTAATTCCTATAATTCTTTGTATTTTTGTGGTGTCAGTTTTAATTTCTCCTGTTTCATTTCTTATTTTGCTTATTTGGGTCCTCTTTCTTTTTTTTTTCTTGGTGAGTCTGGCTAAGGCTTGTTGATTCTGTTTATCTTTTCAAAGAAACTGCTCCTGGATTTATTAATTTTTTGATTTTTTGTCTCTGTATCATTTAATTCTGCGTTGATCTTGATGTTTTTCTTTCTTTTACTCACTCCCCCTTTTTTGTTGTTGTTCCTCTAGTTCTTTTAGATAAGGTTATACTATTTTTTTGAGATTTTTCTATCTTTTTTACTTAGGCCTGTATTGCTATGAACCTTCCTTTTAGGACTACCTTCATTGTGTATCATAGGTTTTGGGCTGTTGTGTAGTGACTTGTGTTTGCTTCCAGTAACTTTTTTATTTCTTCCTTTATCTTGTTAACCCATTCATTATTTAATAGCATGTTATTCAATCTCTATTAATTTGAATGTTTTTGAGTTTTCTCTTTGTGGTTCACTTCTACTTCTAGCCGTTGTGATCTGAGAAGATGATTGATATGATTTCAATTTTCTTGAGTTTGTTGTGGCTTGTTTTGTGACCTGCAATGTGGTCTATTTTTGAAAATGTTCCATGTGCATTTGAAAAGAATGTATATTTTGCTTCTTTGGGGTGAAATTCTCTGTATGTATCAATGAAATTTATTTGATCAACAGTGTTTTTTTTTTTCAAGGCCACAGTATCCTTCTTTATTCTTTACTTGGAAAAATCTATCCATCATTGACAATGGGGTGTTACAATTCCTTAGTATAACTGTGTTGATGTCAATATCTTTCTTGAAGTCCTTCAAGATTTACCTTATATACGTCAGTGCTCCTATGTTGGGTGCATATATGTTTACAAAGGTTATATCTTCTTGATGGATTGTTCCCTTAAGTATTTTTTAAGATTATTTATTTACTTATTTTAGAGAGAGGGAAAAGGAAGGAGAAAGAGAAGGAGAGAAATAACAGTGTGCGGTTCTCTCTCGTGCTCCTCTTACTGAGGACCTGGCCTGCAACCCATGCATGTGCCCTGACTGAGAATCAAACTGGCAACCTTTTGGTTCTCAGGCCAGCACTCAATCCACTGAGCCACATCAGCCAGGGCTCCCTTAAGTATTATATAGTGTCTTCCTTTGTCTTTTTTAATGATCTTTGTTTTGAAATCTATTTTATCTAATATGAATATTAGACAAAACCTGCTACACCAGGGTTTTTTTTTTTCATATCATTTGCTTGGAACATTTTTTTCATCCCTTCACTTTGAGTCTATGTAGATCTTTTGTTCTGAGATGGGTTCTTGTACATGACATATATTTGGGTCATGTTCTCTTATTCATTCAGTTATCCTATGTCTTTTGATTGGAGCATTTAGTTCATTCACATTTATGTAATTATTGACAGGTAATTATTCATTGCCATTTTCCCTCTTTGTACCTGTGCTCTGCGTTCTCTCTCTCTCTCTCTCTCTCTCTCTTCATCTTCTTGAAGCAGTCCCTTTAGCATCTCTGGCAATCCTGGTTTGGTGGAAAGGTGCTCTTTTAGTCTTTTTTTCCCTAAGGAACTCCTTATTTCACCTTTAATTTTAAATAAGAGTCATGCTGAATAGATTAGTCTTGATTGGAGGCCTTTGCTTTTTATTACTTGGAATATTTCTTGCCATTCCCTTCTGGCCTATAGTGTTTCTGTTGAGTAATCAGCTTCTAGCCTTGTCAGGGCTCCCTTGTATGTTACTAGCTGTTTCCCTCTTGTTGCTTTTAATATTCTCTCTTTGTTTTAATTTTTGCCATTTTATTATGATATGTCTTAAAATGGGCCCCATTCGGATTCATCTTGATTGGGACCCTCTATGCTTCCTGGACTTGTGTGACTTTTTCTCTCATCAAATTAGAAAAGTTTTCTGTCATTACTTTTTAAAACAGGTTTTCTATGTCTTGTTCGTCTTCTCCTTCTGTATTTTTGTGGCATAGATATTATTATGTTTGATGTTGTCCTTCAGCTTCCTTAAACCTCCTTCAGTCTTTTTGAGTCCTTTTTCATTTTGTTGCTGTGTTTGGGAATTTTTTTTTTTACCGTGTCCACCAGCTTGTTAATTTAATTCTCTATGTCACCTAGCCTGGTTTTAATTCCTTCTATTGTGTTCCTCAACTCAAAAATTGTATTCTTCGTTTCCTCCTGGCTCTTAGTGAAGTTTCTTTGCCCTTCTTCATGATGATGCATTTCACAGTAAGTTCCTTGTAGCTTCCCTGTAGCTTTTTGTAGTTTTCACTGAGCTCATTGAGCTTCCTTGTAACCATTAGTTTGAACTCACTGTCTGATAGTTTACTTGCCTGAATTTCCTGTAGCTCTCTTTCAAAGGATTCCTCCTATCCTTTCAGTTGTGTGTTGTTACTTTGTCTCTCCATTTTAGGTACTCTTCTTGTTTGTTTCTTCTTCTTAAGTTGATATCCTTTGACACCCTGTCTTTGTTGTGTGATCTTCTATGCTAAGAGACCTGTGTGATTCAGTGGTGCAGTCTCCTTCATCTCCTGAACTTGATGATCTTGGGATGCCCTTTATGCCATTTATGTTAGCTTTCTCATGTAATTGGAATTTGAT
The DNA here is from genome assembly GCF_014824575.4 of Sturnira hondurensis. NCBI lineage: Eukaryota > Metazoa > Chordata > Mammalia > Chiroptera > Phyllostomidae > Sturnira > Sturnira hondurensis. Next base: position 303,058 of record NW_028079095.1, read on the forward strand.
TACTGTTAGGCCTTTTTTGGTGTGTCCTTCCCTTTAGCTGGGTGACTAAGTGTTGTCTCACCCATCGCATCTTGTATCCTGTTGTTCAGGTGCTGCCAGAACAAAACCACACAGCCCAGAGAACAAATCCACACCCACAATCACACTATCAACAGCAAGTGAGCCAGTATTTGTAAGGATGTAAAGAGATTAAGACTATTATAAGAAAGAAGAAATAAATATAAGATGACAAACTGAAAGAAAAAATAATTTTGAAAAAGTAGAAGGAGGAGTTTTAAGAGTAGGGAATTGGGGCAAGGTGAAGAGAGAAAGTAGATAAAATTCACATCATAAATAAAAAAAGGGAATAAAGAAGGTAGAATTAAGCAAGAGAAAGGAAGTGTATAGTATTAGATTTAAATGGACATTAAAAGAATATGTAGTGAGAGAGAGAAAGAAAAAATAAGTAAGTAAATTAAAAAATAGGAACTAAATTAGAGAAAAAGATCTGCTACTGCACTACCAACAACAAATGAGCTAAGATTAATATAGGTGGGGATAAGAGGGGGAAAGATAGAAAGAAAAGCTAAAGAGATGTTTAAAGGAAAGTGATGTTTAAGGGAAGTGATTTTGTGATAATAGAGGGAGAAGGAATACTATTAGTGAGTTATGAAAACTAGGCTAAGATCAGAAAAAATAAAATTTGAGTCCAAAAAAAAAGGGCAAGAGGAAGGCAGAATGCAGTAGGAGAAGGCAATGGCAAAATCTGAAATATCAAAGCAGTGAAGATTTAGATTTAAAATGGGAAAAATGCAACAACCACACTATCCACAACCAATGAGCAAAGACTGATAATGGTAGAGAGAGAACAGTTATTTTTAAGAGCATGTAGAAGAATGTGAGATGACCAATGACAAGAAAAACTGTTTTGATAAGGATAAGCGGTGGAAAACATGAGTGTGGAATGAAAACATGTTGTAGCAAAAGAGAAAACAAAATTTAAAACAAAAACTAGAAGAGGAAAAAATTAAAATGGGGTGACAGGAAGAGAAAGATAAGAGGCTTCAAATAAACTATAATGTAAAGCTAGTGACTCACTATGAACAAATTTGGAGGAGAAGAAAGGAATGTTAAAAAGCTGTGTGGGAGATAGTAAAATATCATAAATCATGAAGAAGACTGTGGTGGAATTCATCTTGATAGCATCTAGTATTTATCACTGTTTTTTTCTTGATCCACCTCTGGTGATATCAGATGGTGTCCCAATCTGGCCATAGGAACCGTATTCAAGACTACCAGGGGTCTACAGTCTATGGCTGACTCTTTCAGGTCTTAATCTAGTCACTCTGTAATCAGTCGTCAGACTTAAGTACCTCAGAGTGGGGAAGAATAATTCCTGTGAGTGGGGTACTGTTTCCCCTCAGGCTGATGTCTCTCAGCAGGGAGTGGTCTGCCTGAGCAAGATGGTTCATTAAGTATAGGGGATGACTCAACACAAGGATTCTGGTGGCTGCTCTCTCAGTTCTCTCCCCAAAGCCATGGTCTTCAGTCTCTTCTCAAGTATTTCTAGCCCATTCTGCCCCTTTCCTTTGCAAGAGATCAGATTAAGTGGCTGCAAATGAAATTTTAGACATTGGCCTAAAATTGGCCTAAAAGGTTATTTGTGACTCCAACAGTCTGTGCCTGGCAGAGTCTGTGCCTTGCCACTTATCACAACTGGATGTTACCTGAGTTATTTTTGGGCTCTGGTGCTATAGGCTGGGGTGCTCAGCTTGGGGTTTAGAGCCCTCACTTCTCACTACTCTTCCACCATCTTGGATCTCTCCTAGATTTTTCTTTAATGAAGATTTATTACTTATAAGCTCAGTTTTTATTTACCTGAAAATGTTTTCATTTCATCCTTGTGATGGACAGACTGTAAGGTGACCCCCAATAATTCCATCATTCTAGTATCCAAACCTTTGTTTGTAATCCCTTCCCCTTTCATGGGTTTAGGAGCTGGAACTTGCTTCTGCACAGTGTGTTCCCCTCCGAGACAATTCCGGAAGAACTCACAGAGTTCCATACTTCTGTTTTTCTAAAAGATGGTACCTCTGACTGGTATATTCTGAACCTGGACTGAGCTGTCAAACGGAGGAAGTACTGTGTGTCTGTGGTTGTTTTATGAAGAGTGTGACTTAATGGCAGAATTCTGCCATTATTCTAACTCTGTATAACTTTTAAATAAACAATTCCTTTCCTTTTCACCCAACTCTGGCATTGGGAGTCACAATTCTTGGCTGCAGACAATCAGACCTCCACAGCTATTCTAGAACAGCATAAGCTAGGGATTCTGTATCAAATGCACAGTCCTACCATATATCATCTGTGTATATTGTGTTGTGTGTTCACTACCCAAAATCAAATCTCCAGTCACCATACATCTAACCCCTTTCCCCTTACTACTTTTTAAATATTCTCTTGGTGCTTTTCTTAAATTGAGCTGCCATTTAGGAAATTCTGATTGTCATAACTGTCTTCACTAATTACCTTTGTTATTAATAGATTCCCACTTTCAGGTTTAACATTCTACATCCTCACATTTCATGGATATGTATGTCAGACCTCACATTTATTTTGTTTTTACCCTGCCCTTACCACTATCCCTCCCAGTCTCCCCATTTGACCCTGTCATTATAAGCTGCTTTGGTAATAATGTTGCAAATCACTTTCCATGGCTTCTTCATCATATTTCTGCAGTTACCATACCACATTAATGTTACATTATACAGCCTGAAGGAAGGGGAGTATGACCTACATGTACACTTTCCAACAAGTTTATTACACAGCCAGACTGCTGGACCAATGAACCTATTTATCTTCCAGTACCATGAGCTCACTTAATATGTCCTGTTATCTCAAACCAGCAGTACTTCAAGAAAATGTCAACGTAGAAAACCCAACGGTGAGGAATCAGCTGAAATGTCTGACTTTTTAACAAAGGCGGTAACGTATACACACTGTTGTTTAATCCAAGGCAATTAAAATTAACCCTTTTCTTCACTCCACAGCCCTACTTCTCTGCATGTACACAATAAGAAAATGCTGAAAGCAGCATCAAGTTCTATCTGCTTTTCTTATATGTAATTCATGATTTGAGATTTTGTTTCATTTTAAAATTTGACCTTAACATTGACCTTAATGTGTATCATGGAGGCACACTGGTGGTGCTGAAGTAGCTGTTGGGAAGACAGGTGTCTAGAGAATGACTCAGGAATATTCACACTGTAAACGTGGAGAGTTGGAGTTTTAGCTAAGATAGTATTCACCACAGAGGGTGTCTGGAAATGTAGATCTCACAGCATGTAGAGAAAAGTTGAACTAGCTGCTAGATCTAAGATCCATTTAAAAAAGGCAACTTCGTCCTAAAATAGAGGAAACTCTGGAAAGATAATATGCTGTTTTAACTTCTAAACTTCACTTATGTGGTCCAACGAGTGAGCTTTTGCACAATTTAGTCCACAGGATAATCAAGAAGGGTTTAGACAACTGAGAGAAATTTTGAGTATTTGGGTTTCCTTCTTGACTTTCCTCACATTGTGCTTTGGGAAATGGCAGTCAACCCTGTGGCTGTCGGTCTTCATTGTAAGAGAAGGAATTAGACTACGTATACAGTCTGGTCTGGCATCTGAGTTAAGTAACTTTGGTGAAGCTACTCACAAAGTCACTCTAGAGCTGATATGAGAACGGTAGTCTTGTTCCTAGTCTGCTGCCTTTTCTATTATATATCAGGGGTCAGAAAAACATCACAGTGGTAAAAGGAATGGCCTTTGAAGGCACATTGCCTATGGCCTCTCTCTGCTTAAGAGCTAACCATAAGAGTGAGATACTAATTTAACCTCTTTGTATATAAAAATGGATAAGCCCTCTGAGCATAACTCAAAAGTTTTTCAATGTATCACACATAAACACTCAAAAACATTTTTAGAATTCTAATAATATAAAACCATCTCCATGAGTTTCATTAAAGCCAATGATTTCTCAAGGTTCTCTTGTTTTCATAAATTCCATTTTCATTAAATAAAATCATTAATTAAATTTAAAATGTATTTCCTTATGTTAGCAGCCATAATTTCAAAATAAGAAAGTTTTAAAAATGTGTAAAAATCCACATAGAACACTAGAAAAAATAAGAGCAAATAAAATCCCAATAAGTATAAATAATTTGTATTTATTTATTTTTACATTTTATTATTTAGTTTTATTTATTCAGTCTTATTCAGATATTTCAAATTATGACAATTTTTCCTCTGTGCTTTTATGTAATGAAAAACTTTGTTCAGTTTGATATTCTTTATTTTTTTAGTTGTCATCCAACTATAATTTATTTTTTAATTTGTTTTGTGTTTATTTTATTAAATTCATTGGGAATTGTGCTTTTCATAAAGTCTAAATAATATTTTCTTACGTTTTCCAACTAACAATCCTATTGCCTTCACTGTCCACACAGGGTCTAGATTAAAAAGAATGGAGAAAGATCTGTTGATCCTTTCAAAATACTCATTGGTTGAATCTAGTTGGATGTTAATGATTATTCCATTTTTCTGTAACCTCTCGTCTCCAAGGACTTCATTCAGTGTGACAGTCTTTTATAGTATATTTCTACTCCACATATTTAGCCCCCAGGGCTAGTTTCTGAAGGAAGCAGGATAAATTCTTCTGTACTCTTTTAAGATACCAGTTTCAACCATGGAAAAGTGACATTTTGGGGGCCAAAATGGTCAAATGTTAGTAATTTTGACTTGATCTCAATAGACTTATGAAACACAGCATAATAAAAAATACTCAAAATATCAATCTGCAATCATCTCTTATTTCTACAGTCTCTTTCACTTCCCTTATTTGATGGAGATTATTGGACCTATGCTCACTCTCTCACGGGGATGCACAGTGTTCTCTCAGGACCTTAGAGAAGTGGTTTTCAATTAGGGCAGAAGCAGGATATTAGTTTTCAAAGCTGGGGAAGTAGAGGAGTGCTACTAACATCTAGTGGGCAGAAGCCAGGAATGCTGCTAAATATCCTGCAGCGCATAGGAAAGCCCCTACAACAAACAGGTATTTGTTTATTTTATTTTTTTATTTAATTCTTGTTCAAGTACAGTTTTCTGTCTTATATTCCCAGCCCTTCACCCCCAGTGCTCCCCACCTCCCTCCTATTTCAGCCCCCCACCTTAGTTATTCTCCATGTGTCCTTTATACTTGTTCATGTGAGTCCCTCCCCTTTTCCCCTGTGATTCTCTCCCCTCTCCCCTCTGGTCCCTGTCAGCCTGTTCCGTATTTCAGTGTCTTTGGTCAAACAAGTTTTTGGCCTGAAAAGTCAACATGAGGAGTTTGGGAAAAACCTAGTTCAGGGGAATTTAGAAAACTGAGAAGTAAACAAAATATTTTGGAAAAAAAATCAAGGAAAGATGGATTCCCTCCTTCCCTATAGATTCTTCTTTTTTCCAATAAGACTAGAAAAATATTATTTCACACTGGGGAAGAGAGAGACAGGAGACATCTTTGTTCTCTAGGAATGTATTCAGAATTAGAGTGAGCATTAACGGAACTACAAAATGCTGGACAAGTTCTCTAAAACATTTCAGAATAAAGTGTGAATTTAATTTTTCAGTTTGATTCATTGAAAACAAGTGATTTCTCTAATGCCACTTTTCTCTGGAGTTTTTATGTTTTTATGGACAGAAACTGTCTAGAAACACTTCAGTATCTTGAGAGTTTCATCTGTGATTTTAAACTGCACAGGGTTTTCAACTGCTCATATTTTGACATGCATTTATCTACCATAGAATTAAAAAAGAGTCCTGGTAAGTTATTGATGTAACAACTCAAACTCATTATACATAGCTCTTATCACTAATCCTCTATCTTTTCATGGCAGTAGATGAAATAGTCTACTCTAGGAAATTATAATTGCTTTTAAAATTTAATCATACATTATAGAAGGATTTAAAAGATTTGGGATCAAAAACTACAAGAATAATGTGCATATTTAATTAAAATATTCAAACTAATGTGATTTGTATATATTTGCATACAGGTTCTCATTTTTCTAATATTTAAATTTTTTTCCTGAGTAATCTTAAACTAAAACCAGTTTTTGTTTATTTTTAGAATGTATTTGGGATTGTGGGAAGGGAGTAGGAAAAAGAGCAGAAAAGAGCAGGTACAAAATTTGTCCTGAAAAGTTAGCTGTTTTTTTTAGAGGATATAAAATTTTTCTCACTTTTGAATTTATATGAAAAAACTGGAAAGAACCAATGTTTAAATGACTTTCTCTAAGGTCTCTTCTATTTACATGGAGAGATTACAGCATAAGGAACAGTAGTATTAACTGTGACTTTCAGGCAATAGTACATTAAATTTGATGTGTTAAACTTTATGGAATATTGTAAGCTAGTTGTTATTCATGTATTATTAAAAACTAAATTATATAAACTCAGAATTAAATATATTCTATTAGAGACAAAGGTAATAAATACTCAAAGTGTATCACTAACTATGTTATTATATGTTGATGTTATTTATTTTACCTGTAGGATGAATATGTATATAATATGATCTAATGGTGTTCTATTGTGCATCTCTTCGTAACCCCACATTTGCTGGCATTATGTTGGCAGTTTATAACCATGTATGGTGGAAATATTTACTTGCTACTCATTCAAAGTCCTATGCGTGATGCTTTGAAAACAAAATTAGCTGGACAAGTTACTTCAACCCTCAGAATGGATATTCAAAAGATTTAAAGGCAACAGTGGAGTGACCAAATTTATTTTTAGAAAGAAATTTCTGGTGTCTAGATGGAGTTTGGGAATCAAGAGAAGCATGGAAATAGTACTGATTGGAATATTATGGCTTCTCACTGTAATGAGAAACTGAAGTCTGACGGCAGTGGGCAAGTTGGGTGGGGCCAGTTAATTAAATTCAGTGTCTTTGACTCAAGGAAAACTGCCAAGAACATAGTAGACACTCAGAAATTACCAGGTTGATAACAGCAAGGATGGTTCAACCATGTCATTTTCTACACTCTATAGTCCTTAGATTTAGTACTTGGTTTTGCTTCAAGGCATTAGAATAGGCTAAATTACATATGTATGACCTTCTAGTCCATTTGTCAATTTGGATTATGGTCTTTTCACTACAAAGTGCATTCAAACATATATTAAGAGAAATTTTCACATAATAAGTGAAGAAAGTCAGTTATCATAATATAGAGCAGTAGCTTTTCATCTTTCAACCCAGATCCAACATAAGAAATACATTTTTCAGCATAACTCATATGTACATAAAAATGTGTGTACATAGCTAAAAATGAAACATTTGCATAAAGCATTATGCATCATTACATAAAATAATACACAAAATATCTGTAAGGCTCACAGACATTTTTAATTCTATTTTATTTCATTATAAAGTGCTGTTCAAGTCTCTCTAAAATGATTTATTGATTCACTAATAAGTCAGAACTCACCAATGTGAAAACATTTTCCATTCAAATGAGGAAATGCCATTTACATCTTTTGCTCAGCGTACCACAGTAGTATGAAGAGTAAACATACAGTTCATAGGAGAAATGAATTAAATTTATAAAAACATTTATGAAACAAAATAAAACACTAACAATGTTCATTCTAGCCATACAAATGTTAGCCTGCCACCAAAAACTATGCAATTGTTCCTCTTTGCCAATATAGTAATTTTTGATGATAAATATCTGTCCTGCTCAGATATGCCCCAAACCTGGCAGTTTTAGTTGGTGGAGTTATTAGGGCTCTATCTAGTAATAAGTGTGTAATCCACTTGCTTTTATAGTAAGAACCAGCAGTGATTCTTTATCCATGGAGCTCCTCAAGATGGCTATCAACTGTTCCCATCATGTTTTTGTCTACAAGTAAATTTAAATCAAAACCAAACCCACTTCTGGAACTCTAAAGTAAGAACATAGGAACACCACAGCAACCTGTGCTCTCAATACATAGTACCAGTGTTTTGTTGGCCGACCTGCAGCACTCCTGAATTACACTGCCTTTGCAAAAGATGGCAGAATTTAGGGCACACTTTACACTTATGGAAATACACTAAATAAAAGAAAATTGATTCATTTTATCATTGGCTTGGGTCACATGAGCATACAATAATGGCATTATTTTCAATGGTAGATCTAAACCTAAGGGAAAGGATTATTGATTTTGATCATATATTGATCTATCCCTTGTTACAAATTAATTGTTCAAAAGCTATGCCTTTAACTCCCTGTGTCATCTTCCCAGGTAGTATAATGCTCCCTGTGGATTTCTTGTCCTAGTTGGATAAACCTATGATTCATGGATAAAGATGTCATAGACTCTTTCCCATGGCTGGTGATCATTGTGTAGAAACATAGATTCTTTTGTAAAGGGGAATCAGGATGATTCTAACAGTAGCCACTTCTCTTTGGTGTCAATATAACTCCAAAAAGTCCTCCTAACTGAGACAGCCAATAATGGCAAAAATTATTGCTCCTAAGGCATTGCTGTTAAAGAGAGTTTATTGAATGATTGCTGTACTGGAGGCTTTGGGGTTCCAGTTCCCAATGAGACAAAAACTCTTTTATTATTTATATTATATTATGTCAGTAGGAACTTGGGAGATCCTTCAGGTGGCTAGAAAGCAGGCCTGGAACTTTAAGGAACAAATGCTTGGATGGATTCAAGCATTCCAAGTTTTCTTGTGTTTAATATGTTACATTGCTATGTTGATGTGTAATGTCACAGATGGTAATATTAGTCATAAAAGAACAAAGAAGCCAAGTTCATAGCCAAATGAAAGTTAAAAGGAGGGTACAAAAGTGAACCTACACCACAGACAGGTTTTTATTATTGAAAATATCTTAAACACCATCAAACACCTTCCCAAATCTATGTGTTGGCAAAAGCAGATGGGGAAGACTGTAAATCTCCCAACTGGCTTAGCTCCCACTCAAGAACTAAAGCAGGGAGTGTGGTGAAATCAAATTCAGCAATGAATGGATGATCCTAATTTAACAATGGGCAACCTGCCCACAAATTCTCATGCAAACCAGTGGTGGCTTCCTCTTTTTTTAATTAACTACATAGCCTTTCCAACCAGAAGATTTAAATGTTTACTTCTGTTTGCTTTGCGTCATTTGCATTTCTTTTGATTCTAAAAGGAAATGAACCCCTTAGGCCGAGGATGCTATTCTTTTAAAGAAACAGATAGACAAAATTTGAAAAAAATTAGAAAGTTAAACTCACCATTCACTGCACATATTCTTGTCCAGCTAAATAAGATGGCAGGTATTTTGAAAGATATTGATAGTGGAGTAATTTATATGTGATAACATCAATGTTCCTAGGAAAGTCAGGTTGGATGTAGGCAGAAAAAATTATATTCAAATAATGCTGTTATTACAGAGAGAGAGAGACAGAGAGAGAGACAGAGAGACAGACAGAGAGAGAGAGAGAGAGAGAGAGAGAGAGAGAGAGAGAGGGAGAGAGGGAGAAAGAAAGAAAGAAAGAAAGAAAGAAAGAAAGAAAGAAAGAAAGAAAGAAAGAAAGAAAAGAAAATCTTTAAATCCCTAAGAAGAAATAGCAGATTAGCTTTGAGTCGTGTAGAAAAACATGAAACGTAAATTCTTTTTCCATTTGACAAATTACACAGAATTCTTCTCTCATCCTTTAGAAAGAAGAGCATTTCACTACTCAGTATGCCTATTGTTGATTCATTTTGATAGATACTTTTCCTCATCTTGGGCACCTGGGCTGTGACTGAGAAAGGGCATGATAGCTGACTCTGACTACAGAAGCTATATTTGGAAGCTGTAGCAACTGAGGAGGAGAAGGGCCGGCTGGCTTGGGTACTCTAAATGACTGTAGTACAGGATAATTAGATGAAATTGTACACGGAAAAAATTTGTTAGAGTTACCAAAAATAATTCCTAACGAGAAGCCTGTTGTGCTCTGAAGTAGTCAAAGGGATGCAATGAATATTTCATCTCTTGAAACATTTAACAGAGAAAGGGATGCAGGAATAGAAAGTATATCTTAGAGCTATTTTCTGTTGGATTAGAATGGAGATCATCCGTCTTCCTGGACTTTATTTCTGCTTCAACTAACAGGGTGGAGAGAGGGACTTCACAGACGCTGTAAACCACATCGTCATAACAGATCAGATCTTCAGATGTGAACTGTAGAGATAAATATTACGTCTGTGCTTTATGTAGTGGAAAAACAAATGCTCTTGCCTTTTTCTTCTGCTTGAGTTTTCTTTACCAGATCATTCTGCTGCAAATGCTAAAGGTATTTCTACTACTAGAAAAATAAGCAGTACATTTTGAGTTTATTGATATTGAATGCAGTTTATGGAACATAGAGGAAGAGCACTAATGAAGTGTTGAGCATAAAAGTGGTTTAGGGGTGTTTGGTCATAAGAAAAAGGATACCTAAAGACAAGGTACCATTCCAGAAGGAAAAAGAGAGCATGGACTTTGGGACCTGGTTCTGTTGAACCCCAAAACTATCAATTAGTTAAATCAGGCTTTATATGCTATGGTTTATTTGACTAAACATTTTTTTAATCTTTGTTTGGTTGCTTGGCTTTTTCTTTAACTCTCGCTGATGTGACTACTTAAGAGATTAGCTCAACTATTTCTCTGTGTATTACAGAGCATTTTCAAATTTGAATGTGCATAAGATCACCTGTGGAAATTTTGCTAAACTGAGATTCTAATTCAGCAGGTCTGGGGATGTAGTCTGAGATTATGAATTTNCTTTCCCCATTTTTTAATTGGGTTAGTTGTCTTCTTTGGCTTTTTCTTTAACTCTCGCTGATGTGACTACTTAAGAGATTAGCTCAACTATTTCTCTGTGTATTACAGAGCATTTTCAAATTTGAATGTGCATAAGATCACCTGTGGAAATTTTGCTAAACTGAGATTCTAATTCAGCAGGTCTGGGGATGTAGTCTGAGATTATGAATTTCTAACAAGCTTCCATTTTATAATAATATAGCTGGTCTGTGGACCACACTTTTAGTAGTAAGGTATTTCATCACTACCTGCTCTTAATCCCACATTCTTCTGTGGATACCAACTAGTAAGGTATTTCTCTGTTTAATATATGAAGTATGAATTAAATGTTATGTTTTATTATTTTCCATTATGTTTTACAGTTCTCTTATATTTCCTAGAGCTATATCAAAACTCAGATGGCATATTATAAAATCACTTAAATCCAGTTGTCCCTAACCCTAACTGCACATTAGAATTACCTAGAGAAATTTTGAAAAATACAAATGTTGAGCCCCTACCCAAAGTCAATTCAGAATTTCTGGAAGCTGGATCAAGACACCATTTTCTCCTTATCTTTTTATTGAAAACCTTTTTGAATTTATAGAGAAGTTGAAAGAATAGTCTACTAATCATCCATACACCCATTTACTTATAACCAATGACTGTTAACATTTTACCATAATTGTTTAACTATAAGTTTTTGTTTATGTGAGTCTGCAGTTCTCAACCAGGGGCAATTTTTCCTTCTAGGGAACATTTGGGTATGCTTGGCTGTCACAAATTTGGAAGAAATCTTCACTTTCTTCACAAATTTTCACTTTTCACTCCTGAATACTTCAGTATCTCCAAAAGTGATGTTCTCCCACATAACCACCATATCTGTATTATGCTGAAGAGGAGGAACAATGATTCCTAAATATCTCCTAATAATGAATCCATATTTAACTTTTCTCATTTGTACCCTAAATTATTTTTATTGTTTTTTGAATCACAATTCAAATTTGTGTGTTGCATTGGTTTTATTTTTTATGCTTAGTATCTAGATCAGTTTTCCAAACTTCTTTTTTGCAGAGATCAACGAAACTACTCCACATTATGGATGTAATCAAATTGTTTCCTTTTTTTAAGATTTTATTTATTTATCTTTAGAGGGGAAGGGAAGGAGAGAGGGAGAGAAATATCAATGTATGGTTGCCTTTGGTGTGTCCCCTGCTGGGAACTGGCCTGCAACCCAAGCATGTGCCCTGACTGGGAATCGAACCGTGATCGTCTGGTTTGCAGGCCAGCGCTCAATCCACTGAGCTATGCCAGCCAGGGCCTGTTTCCTTTTGTTTTATTACTTAACTTGCTTTTGCTATTCCTTGTATTTCCTGTGAAGATGTTAGGTATGAATAAAGGCTTCATTAGATTCAAATCAAATATGTTAATAAGAATATTTAGGGTGGCACAATGTGTCTAATATTGTACCATAGCAGGAGCTACACAATTCTTGATTTTCTCTCTACTAGGATTGCTATAATTGATCACTGGGTTCAGGAAGTGACCTCTCTTATTTTAAGGTCCATTTTCTCACTTGTGATTATCAAATATGTTTTGGGATAATTCTTTGGCACTTGTGAATATCCTAGCCCCAACAATTTTTACCTAATAGCATTGGCACTCGCTGATGTTTTTTGCCTGAATCACTGGAAGTTCAAAACAACTCACTTTCTTCACTTATTAATGTATTTAGGTCAGATAATTCATGAAATTATCAGTTTTTAGATGGCAGATGAATTAAAAGTCACCAAGTTGAAATCTATCTCTTCACTTATTATGAAGAAAATTATTTTTTAAAGATTTTATTTAGTTATCTTTATAGGGGAAGGGAAGGAGAGAGGGAGAGAAATATCAATGTATGGTTGCCTTTTGTGAGTCCCCTGCTGGGAACCAGCCTGCAACTCAGGCATGTGCCCTGACTGGGAATCGAACCATGATTGTATGGTTCGCAGGCCCATGCTCAATCCATTGAGCTACACCAGGCAGGGCAAGAAAATTATTTTTAAAGTCCATAATCTCCATTTGTTAGCTAGAATTCTCTTATAATAAGAGAGCCTTCTTTTATCAAATAAAAATCAACTATAGTTTCTTTTTGTTAAGATTTTATTTATTTATCTTTAGAGGGGAAGGGAATGAGAGGGAGAGAAATATCAGTGTATGGTTGCCTTTGGTGTGTCCCCTGCTGGGAACTGGCCTGCAACTCAGACATGTGCCCTGACAGGGAATCGAACAGCGATCCTTTGGTTCACAGGCCCTCACTCAATCCACTGAGCTATGCCAGCCAGGGCAAAAATCAATTATAGTCTTTTCTCAAAAAGATAAATGTTTAATTTTTTTCTTTAATTTTCAATTTTCAGAATAAATTTCAGAAGAGCTGATATTGATATTATAGTCAAAATTGATTAGTTATTCAAAATATTGACTTTTATGAATTCAAGTATATGGCCAAAGATAGTTGGAAATAGCAGGGGGTATCACAAATTTTCTTCAATCAGAAAAAAAGCTACAAGATTCTATTTTCCTTAAGGTAAGCTTGGAAAAAAGCTGTATATAATATGTACATTAATATAAATTTTGATGCATTTAGACATAAACCTCTTTTGAATTTCAGAAAGGGAATTTATCTTTAGTAAAGAATACTTATGGAATATTAACTGTTAAATGGCAGATGAATTGAAAGTCACCAAATTAAAATCTATGCCTTCATAATTTAGACTATGTTGAATAGCCTGTTTAGTCTCTCCTGAATCCATGGGTGGTAAGTGATGTGTGAAAGCCAAACTCTTTCCAGACAACAGTTGAACAACTCTTCAGTTAGATTCTTGGATTAAAATATTATTGCATTTGAAAATCATCATTTTCCATGAGAAAAAAACAAACATATTACAGAAAGCAACAGAAACCAGTTTTGGCTCTTTGTTTCAAAGCTTCAAAGTTCTTTATTTCTAAGACTTGAGTTTCATCTTGATTGCTTTTCTTTGGGAATAACCATGCTTAACCCAATTAATATATCAACTTTTAATTCACTTTTGCATGCTACACCAGATTCTTAGATCAGACCTCAAAATTATACCTGGAGAAAATTATATTGTTAATTACAAAGTCAGTTCCTTTAATTCATTTTCTTAGTCTGGCCATAATGAAAAAATGTGCCTTCAGTTTATAACATGGTAAATTTGTTTTTATGATGAATAAATAATCACTTAGCACCAAAAACTTGCAGGCATCATCCAGATGTCACTAAAGTTGAATGAGCACATGGAACTAGTCATATGGAGGCTTCTGTTAACTGAATGAACAATCTGGAAAGAAGACACATTTTTTTCAAGGTCTGGAAATTCTAATGGTATCTGGCAGTTATTTCATCTTCAAGAAATCCTATCACTATTTTTGGTTATAGGCAGGAGTGAGGGTGGGGTACTAAAGACAATAGTTTGGTGGCTTGCTAAAATTGTGTGAAGATGTTGTCTTGGTGGCACTTGAAGCATGAGCACAAATAAGCTTTAGAGAAAGGAATCTGTGATTGGGTTACTTTCGGTCACTTAAGGACCTAAATGGTATCGGGTTGATGAAAGAGGGAGATGAGAAAGAAAAAAGGGAGTGAAGGAATGAGTTCTGTGGATACAAAAGCAATTGGTTAATTCAGTAATACTTTCACTTTTGAATAATAGTTTGGTTAGGTTCTTAATCCTTAGCCAAATGACTCCCCCAGGACCTATTAACTCAATACTTTATCTTTTAAAGATGTGTCATAAAGGCAACCATTTCTAAAGTTACAAACCCATTCTCTCATTCAACCTTGACTTGATCTATAAAGTGTGATAAACTGACTAGTTTATTGTTATGACTCACCAGGGCTGTGTCCTGTCTCTTTTTGCCTCTTGCCACTGGTGGCAGGGGGTAGATGGTTACCAAATACTACTAGTGTATACACTTGTGTTGCAACCCTTCAAGGCCAAGTAGGTCTGTGGTATTTGCACACACAGAATAATATTCACGGAGCTGTTGAGATGTCTGGCATGCCTTTATTCATGGGTGGGTGAGCCATGCACACTGCAAGCTGCAGGTCTATCTGGATGGCTTTGCACAGTAGCCCTTGCTCCCCAGTGTGGCACCCATTTTGGCACCTGTCCTCTTGTGTATGTCTCATTATTGGCCCCAGCAGGGAGTCCCAGGAACAAAGCCAGAAAACCATGAGAACATTACATAACATAACATATAATTTTGTGCATGCGAGCTTACTTCATATTATGGGAACAATTTATCTGACCCAGTCTCAAGGTTACGAGAACACTGGTTTTCAGGTTCCTGCAAGGCTATGGGAACACTGTTTCTCTTGGTTACCCAGACACCTGGGTAAGGGAGCCAGAATGCCTCCAATTACCCTACAGAGATTCAAAAACCAAAAACCAAAACCAACCAAACAAACAAACAAACAAAAAAAACCCACTGCTGAGCAATAACCTTTCAACTTTATTTTCTTTGAACGGAGATATTCCCTTTCTTCACCTTTACAAAAACGAACAGGCAGAAGCAGAAATGAAGAGATTACTTATATGGAACCATAAAAGACCCTGGACAGCAGCCGCAATTTTGAGAAAGAAGAACAAAGTAGGAGGGATCACAATACCTGATATCAAACTGTATTACAAGGCCACTGTAATCAAAACAGCCTGGTACGGGCACAAAAACAGGCACATAGACCAATGGAATAGAACAGAGAACCCAGAAATAAACCCAACTCTCTACAGGAAATTAATATTTGACAAAGGGGGCAGTAACATAAAATGGAGTAAAGATAGCCTTTTCAACAAATGGTGTTGGGAGAACTGGACAGCTACATGCAAAAAAATGAAACGTGAGCACCAACTTACACCATACACCAAAATAAATTTAAGGTGGATAAAAGATTTAAATATAAGCCGGGAAACCATTAAAGCCCTAGAGGAGAGCATTGGCAGGAAAATCTCAGGTATTCCACGCAGCAAGATTTTTACTGATACATCTCCTAGAGCAAGGGAAATAAAGGAAAGAATAAACAAATGGGTTCTCCTCAAAATTAAAAGCTTCTGCATGGCTAAGGAAAACAGTATCAAGACAAAAAGAGAAGCAACAGTTTGGGAAAACATATTTGCCAATGATACCTCAGACAAAGGTTTAATCTCCAAAATATAAAAAGAACTCATACGACTCCACTCAAAGAAGACAAGCAACCCAATTAAAAAATGAGCAGAGGACTTGAACAGACACTTCTCCAAGGAGGACATACAGAGGATCCAGAGGCATATGAAAAGATGCTCGATATTGCTAGCTATCAGAGAGATGCAAATTAAAACCACAATGAGATACCACTTTACACCAGTCAGAATGGCCATCATAAACAAAGAAACAAACAAGTGCTGGAGAGGTTGTGGGAAAAAGGGGACCCTAGTTCACTGTTGGTGGGATTGCAGACTGGTACAACCACTATGGAAAACAGTATGGAATTTTCTAAGAAAACTAAAAATGAATGTGCCTTTTGACCCAGCAATTTCACTATTAGGAGTATATTCTAAGAACCCTGAAGCACCAATCCAAAAGAACCTATGCACCCCGATGTTCATAGCAGCACAATTTACAATAGCCAAGAGTTGGAAGCAACCTAGATGCCCATCAGTAAATGACTGGATCAACAAACTATGGTACATTTATACAATGAATTCTATGCTGCAGAAAGGAAAAAGGAGCTCCTACCCTTTGCAACATCATGGAACTGGAAAGCATTATGGATCTGGATGGAACTGGAAAGCATTACTCTGAGTGAAATAAGTCAGGGTTTGACAGACAAATGCCATATGATATCACCGTTAACAGGAATCTAAACAACAAAACAAACAAGCAAGTAAAATATTGCCAAAGACACTCAAATACGGAACAGGCTGACAGGGTCCAGAGGGAAGAGGGGAGAGAATCACAGGGGTAAAGGGGAAGGATTCACATGAACAAGTATAAAGGACACATGGACAATAACTAAGGTGGGTGGTGGAAATGGGAGGAAGGTGTGGGGCAGAAATGGGAGGGAGGTGGGGAGCACTGGCAGGGGCCGGGCTGGGAATATAAAACAGAAAAGTGTAGTTGAACAAGAATTAAATTAAAAAATATAAAAAAAGAGGTTACTTCCAAATGGGTTTAATTCCATGAGTATTTTGATTATGGTATTAGTCACCTTCAATATTATTATATATTTTAGCCATTTAAAACCAATTTATAACAAAGTATTTTGTTATAAAAGTATATAAAAAGTATTTTGTCTATTGAAGAGTTGACATTTCCTAGCACTTCTTAGTTCAAAAATTTCCAACAAGCCCCATTCGCTCAGTAACTTTGTATTAGTGCATCTTCCTAGATTTCCTTCTGTGGTTCACTTACAAGAAGACGTTTCTAAGTAAACATAGGGAGCATAATTACAATCCACCACCAATTGAAAAAAATCTTTGGGGTCCCTGAAGTTCTCTCTGTGTTTTAGGAGGATAACATTTTGAAAAATAGCAAAGAACTTGCTAGTTTAACCTAGAGAATGGTCTGCTTCCATTTCAGAGTTGAACATCTTAAATTTATAATATCTACTCTCTCTTCAAGGCTGCAAGGGAAACAGAGATACAGGGAGATCTGATAAGATCACTGGGGAAGAGAAGGGAGTATGTTGCCCAAAGAAATGGTAAACAGTCTAGAACAGGATTAGTTGAGAAGGTGAATACCTCAAGAGCACATGGAATTATGAGCTAAAAGATTTAAAATAAAAGGAAGGCTGGTTCTCTGCCTCTCTTCCTCAAGGATACCTGGACGATTATGCTGCAGCTGCCTGTGTTTCCCAAAGGATGGTATTTTGGAAACTTCTAGTGCAGCCTAGGATCAGGGTGACCTGGCAGAGCATGGCAGGGTTATTCTTCTTTGGTTGTTCTAGAAGGGATAGGCTCTCAGGCTGAAGTCTGTCATTCTTCCAAAATTGTGTATTTTTTTATTATTTATTATTTTTTAAATTTATTTGATTGTTGTTCAAGTATAGTTGTCTGCCTTTACCCTCCATAGCTCATTCCCTCACCCCAGCATCCCTACCTTCTTCCCCTGATTCCACCGCCCCTGGGTTTTATCCATGTGTCCTTTATAGTTGTTCTTGAAAACCCTCCCCCTCCCAATTATCTCCTCCTACCTCCCCTCTGGTTATTGTCAATTTGTTTTTAATTTCTCTGTCTCTGGTTATATTTTGCTTGCTTGTTTGTTTTGTTGATTAGGTTCCACTTATAGGTGAAATCATATGGTATTTGTCTTTCATGACCTGGCTTATTTCACTTAGCATAATTCTCTCCAGTTCCATCTATGTTGTCACAAAGGGTAGGAGTCCCTTCTTTATTTCTGCTGTGTTGTATTCCATTGTGTAAATGTACCATAGTTTTTTGATCCACTCATTTACTGATGGGCCCTTAGGCTGTTTCCAGCACTTGGCTATTTTAAATTGTGCTGCTGTGAACATTGGGGTGCATAGGTTCTTACGAATTGGTGTTTCAGTATTCTTAGGATGCAATCCCACCAGTGGAATTGCCTCATCAATTTTTAGTTTTCTGAGGAAATTCCATACTGTTGTTATTCACAGTGGCTGCACTAGTCTGCCTTCCCATCAACTATACACTAGGGTTTTTTTTAATCTTATGTTGTTTTAGTTTGTAAACTAATCCTACAGAAATAAGGTAATTAAAAATGAACACTGAGGAATGATAGGGGAACTCAGGAGTTAAAGAGTTTAGCCTTAATTGATAGGCTTAAGTGATTAATGCACGGGGAAAGCTGTTATTCCAAAATTGTGTAGCCTTTGAATAAAGACTCCTTTCTTTATCACTAAATATTTGCCTCCAGAATTTTGCCTGGAGGGTGATTTGGGGGAGCAGGACTCTACTTGGGATTCACTAACGATTGGAGTAAGGAGATCAGGGTTGTCTGCTCCTCTTGGACCTCCACTTTTCACTGGTCTCAGAATTCTGGAACATTTTCTTCTAGTGTTGCCAGTTCCTTTCCTCCTTCCTCCATTCCTTCTCATTTTTCTTCCCTTCTTCCTTCTTTCCTTTTTTATTTCTTGGCTTTTTTAAAAATCTTTTCCATCCTTTTGTCCCCTTTATACTACATAAAACAAGGAACAATGCAGCTATTTTATATGAAAGCTTAAAGAAGCAAACTGAGAACTACTTGCATGAACAAAGAATTCTCAAAATTCTTTCAAAGAAAATAAAATGATACATTTAGAGTCATAAGCTTAAGATTATGCTTAGATTGCACATGTTGCTTCAGGGTCAAAAGCGCTCGCTAGTACTGATAACTCAGCTGTATACACCTATTCACAATTTTTCTCAATATATGGGAAAAATAACCACAAATAAGTTATTACACTGGCCCCTCCAGTTTCCCTTCTTTTTTTATAAATCATGAAAAGTCAGTTTTATTTTATTTTATCTTCTAACTGCCCTGAGGAGACTCACTGCCTGAGAAAAAATATGGCTCACTGACTCTCCACCAGTGTAGGGTTGTTCTATGCTGTCCTCATGTTCCATGGTGCACTAGTAGTGTCTCCTTCTGTAGTGAGCATTGTGGTTGCCATCCCAATGGGGATATTTCATTCCCTTGCTAGACACTGGTGCAGAGATGAATAGGCTTAGGGCTGTTTGGGAGAGACAGATATAAGAAGAGGCTTACTTAGGAAAAGAATTCTACTCTCCACCTCTCCTGCCACCATGTGAACAGGAAGTCGTATTGCTCCATTCCTACTGGCAGCTACCTTGGGACCATAAATGAACCAATGATAGAAAAGAACTGATGATGCCCTACTGAGCAGAAGAAGAAACCAGAATAAATGGTACCTTGTCCAGGCACTGGTTCACTTCATTCTGAAACTGATTGCTACTTCTGGGCTTCCTGTTACATGAAGTAATGTCTATTACATGAAGCCAGAAGCATCAAAATTGATATACTTTATAATTTTTTAAAAAATAGCTTTTTATCTTCTTTCCTTAGTTTCTTTTTTCCTTCCTCCCTTCCTTCCTCCCCCCTTCTTTCAACCCTTCCTCACATCTTTGCTTCCTCCCTTATTCATTTCCTTTTCTTTCCCTTTCACATTGTTGGCTAGTGACGAGTACCTAGTATGACTAGCTCTTCTCATTTTCTTGAGACTAGGCATTTTGGGAGATGTGGACTTTCAGTGTCAAAAACAGGATGGTCCAGTGCAAACCAGGATAGTTAGTCACCTTATAAGATTAAGAAACACTTTTCATATGCATATCAAAGGTCATATATCTCTGAAAATTGGATGCTATTTTTTGTGAGGGCAAGCTTTTGATCAAACACTGCAATCTTTACACTGGCTGAGTAGCTCAGCTGATTAGAGCATTGTCCCAATATGCCAAGGTTGCAAATTTGATCCTGAGTCAGGGCACATACAAGAATTAACCAATGAATGAATATACAAATGGAACAATTCTTTTTTAATCTCTTTCTCTCCCTCTCTCCCTCTCTTTCTGCTCTCTCTAAGATCACTGGAAAAAACTGCAATGTTTTTACTATTTAGGAATAATGAGGAGAAATAAAACAAATGCAAAATCCAAATACTAGGATTCTCATTCCTGATATTACCACTTCCCTCATCTGGGTAACTATGGGTGACCAGGAATGTTAGAGGTCCTGTGTTGTAAGTCCTTTGTACTGGAGGGAGGGAGGGAAAGGAAGAGAGAGAGAGAGAAGGTAGGAAGGAAGAAAGTATACCAAAAAAGTATATAAAAAAAAAGAATGGGAGAGACTGAGAACAGATTTACCAAAGATAACAGCACTCCTAAATGACAGAGTTGAGGCAAAATCAATCTCTTACTTAAATTTAATTCTTTTCACATTTTCAGAGACATTCATCAGTTCTCAAATTCTCTATAATGTTCTCATTCCTCTCATATACCTCTATTCTGAAGAGAAAATGGTCTAATTATCAGAAGGTGTGGGAAGCCACATGACTCTTCACCCAGATGATTATGGGAATGTCTCTCAGTGTCCCCAGCAAAGAAAACAGGATACTAATATCACTTTCACATGAAAAACTCATATTCCATTATCTGCTTTCTTGCTTTTCTCCTCTAGTAGGTGTCTAAATAGGCACTTCAAAATTAACAAATTCAAACATTTTGTTGGCTGTACCTACAAAACATACACAAAAATCCCCTACTTCTGCTTTCACTTTGATTCAGGACACAGCTCCTCTTGCCTAAATATTCCAATTGCTTCCTAATGCCTTCCAATATTACACTTGTCCCTGGGTCCAGGAAATTCTTCACACAGAAGCAGAAGGACCTTTGAAAGCCTGAGTCATCCATCCCATATCTTCTCCATGAAGAATTGCCTGCTCAGACTCTATTCTAACCTGCTTTTGTGGTGGGAGGTAGGCTCCGCCTGCAGAGCCCCACCATCCACCATGGATAAGAATAAGTCTGCGAAGACATGATCTGCTTGGGGAGGAGAGACAGCTGAAGTCTCAAAGGAGAAGGACCAGGAACCTGTACTTCAATGAGTTTTTATCATTGGGTTTAATTTGTGTAGGAATACAGGATGTATACGTAAAGCTCATCAGTCACTGTCAGGTAGAAATGATTACACAATAGATAACATTCAAAGAACTCTGAGGGCTTATTCTGAGTAAGGGTCAGATAGTTAAAGGGCCATAAAACTTTGTGGATTCTACTCTTTGTGACAGCATGGATGAAACTGGAAAGCATTATGCTGAGTGAAATAAGCCAGGCAATGAAAGACAAATATCATATGATTTCACCTTTAACAGGAACCTAATCAACAAAACAAACAAACAAGCAAAATATAACCAAAGATGCTAGAATAGAGAATAGGCTGACAGTGACCAGAGGGGTGAGTGGAGGAAATTTCAGGGGAAAAGGGGAAGGGTTTACAGGAATAAGTATAAAGGACACATGGACAAAAACAAGGGGGGGGGATGGAAACAGTAAGGAGGTGGGAGGGTTGGGGGGTGGGCTAGGGTGGGAGTAAAAGGCAGAAAACTGTACGTGAACAACAATTAAATAATAAGATAAAGATAAAGATAAGATAACAGAAAACTGTACTTGAATAAGAATTAAATAAAAAAAGGTAAAATAAAATAAAACCTTTGGGGAAACAAACTTATTTCATGCTTGGACCCTTATTTAAATTGAGGGTATTCTTAGCAAAGGTTTCACAGAATTGTATCCATTCTTTCTTAGGCCCTATTCTACCAGGGAACCCCCCCTTTCCAGAACAGGGCCACACCCACCTCCAGCATTGTTTCAGAATTAAATGTGGCAGGAAAAGTAAGGCAGCCAAGAGATTAGGAGACTTCTTGCAGTCAGAATGAGGACTCAGACTATGTCAAAGCCAAGTGGCGAGGGTCCATCACCCCCTTTCTCTATAGCCCCCCAAGTCCTTCCCTGAGGGCTCCTTCATGACCATTCCTGTCTTAGGTCATCTCTCCCTTGAGGAATCTTACCCATCATTGGCTAACCAATCATCCACCCAGAGCCAAGCAGGATGAAGTAAAAGGTAGCAGAGGTGGTGCCCCTACAAGGTAGATAAGCTAAGTGACTTATGGTCCCAAGGTCTGTTTACTCAGCCTTAGCCATGAGGGGTTACAGCTTCTGAAACCAGGCAGGATGGTTCCCCACATGCTTATTTTTTTCCACCTTACTTGCTACTGTCCTGTAGCCTGTATACTTGACTTGCACATGCTTATACAGGTTTATACAGATTTACTAGGATATAAACCTGTGAGTTCAGATCAGTATCTAGAAAAAAGTCATTGTTGAATTTATTGAACAAATAAACATATTTTTTTCTCTCCAGAACCCTCCAAAAGCTTTCTACTTCATTCAAAATAAAAATAAAGTCCTTTAATGTCCACCTGCATCTCTCTCCCTCTTGTTCATTCAACTCTGATGCTGAGCCCTTCACAAGTCTCGGGCATGCCAGGGAATTCCCACCTCAGACCCTGACCTTCTCTACTTCTTGTTTCTGCTGCTAGGAAGCTCCTTTTGTAGACACCTCTCCAGCTTTCTCTTTCATGTTCTTCAAGTCTCTCTGCTCAAATGGAGGTGATATCAGATCCTTCCCTGACCACTTGGTACAAAATAATATTGTTCCCACTCTGCACTTCCCTCCCCCATATCCAGTGTTCTCTTTCTTTATAGTACTTTATCTAAGCGTTACACTTTCTCTATAGTAAGATGTTTCACAAAATCTTACATGTTTTCTAATTATTGGTTGATTGCTTATGCCCTACTCCCAACCTGTCTGACTAGAATGTAATCTTCACGTAGGGAGCAGTCTAGTTTGCTTGCTACTGTATTCTAGTCCAGCATAGATGAGTAGCTCAATACATTTTTAAAAATAAATGACTAGATAGGTAAATGAATGAATTGATATTCATAGGTTTTTCATTTTTAGTAATTAATGTTTTATATTTATTGATGACTTTTCCCAGTTTCATATTTGACTTATACTTTTATGGTATTTTATGTGGAGCAGTAATTAATTTTTCTGCAATTATTCTCATTTCCTTTGTAAATGCACTTGCCTGAAAAGCCCTTTCTGATCCAAACATCTGTTAAGGACACACCTATGTTTTCTTCCAATATTTTATGGTTTTATTTTTCACTTTTAATCTTTTACTATACCTGGAATTCATATATCATTGCTTATGTGATGATCTAAATTTATTATTTTCTAAAAAATATGTATATAATGTATTAGTATTATTGACTAATTCATTCAATACTGATTTTGTAGCCTTATTCAAATTCATAAGAGTTTTAATAGGAAAACTTATACACATGGGAAAAGCAGCTGCTTGCTCCCAGTAGTGTCTGGCCAGAAAAACATCCACCCCTCACAAGACAGAGTCTCTTTTTTATAGGGGGGTTGATAGTAAAACTATATGGCACATAGGTAGACCACCAGAAAGAATAATGATTTTGAAGTGAACAGGTAATATCAGGCAGTTATCCACACTCTATATATTCATTAACCTCTTTCCTGGGGGCATAACATTTGTCTTCAGGAAGCATTCTGGGTTTCTAGGTAATTATACAAGTCTGAGGCTGTAGAGAGTTATAAGAACTCTCAAGTCTGAGAGTTAAACAGTCATAGAAAGTTAAACAGTGAGTCCAAAATTTCCCAGATGCCTTTTCTGCTGGAGCCATATTGCATCTCTCATTTCCCCTGCACTCCACCCCACATATAATATTGGACCTTCCATTCTATGTGCCAATCTTTCACAAATTCCCTCAAACCCTTTGCACCATAATAGTTAAGAACTGGAGGGCAACAGCGTATCCACAGATTCACAATGTAATTAACAAACAATAATAATGCTTAACAGAGCCTCCATCCAAAGTAGCAGTAAAGAATGAAGCCACAAGGACAGAGGATCAATTCCTGACTGCTGAGTGGTTGAGGCTTGGTTGATCCATGGGAGTCTGTTGCAAGTAGAAGAGGGCATTTCTCTGCAGACCCAGTAGTCACTCTCATTTTTTACTGCAACCAACATGTGAGCCAAAGTGGCAAATAGGTTATATTGCATGCTATGGCCAGAAAAACAAAGAAGTTAGAGGCACAAGCAACAGTAAACCATAACCTTCAGGCAAAATACAGAGAACATATTGTCATCTGTACTGAGAACTGTACTAAAACTGGGAATGGTTTCTACCCAGATTTGCAATACCACACTGAGTTCTAGCAGAGGATGGGTCAGTTGGAGGCACTAATGTAACAGGAAGAATAATAATACTCCAAATCAGCACAAAGGGCATTCCCTTAGTCAGTGTTTGGTCTGATGGATTCTGCATCATCAGCTGACAGGGGGTATTGGAAGCAATCAAGGAGTTATCTGCAAGTTAATATTTTGTCCCTCCCTGTAGGTTCCAATGAACCCTAACCATCTGAGGGGAACCTGCCACACCTAAGGTACCTGTAGATGACTGCTCTCTGGCCCTAGGTCATGTGGAGCTGTCAACAATAAGGCCTATGTGGCCCCAGGTGCAGAATCCATTCAGTAGTCAAGCTCTTTAGCTGAATCCTCATTGCTATCACTTGTGTGCTGATTAAGAGGTGATATGCACTAGGATAAGCTTGTCTGGCATAGTTGTTGAGTTCCATCTGAGATTTTGGAAACCTATATGTCTACCCCTTTAAAGAGTGGGTTTCTCTTCTCAGAGCCGACAGTCTGTTTATGCTCTCAATCAATCCAGCAATTTTAGGATTATAGAGCACATGAAAATGCCACATTATATTATTCTTTTTGGCCCATTTCTGAGCCTGGTGACTAGTGAAATGAGTCCCTTAGTCACTGTTGTTTTCTGTGGGCTATCCATTGATAGCACGTGGTTTCCTCAAATTCCTGTATGGTTTCCTCAAATTCCTTTGAGTTGATTTCTTACTAGGATGTGCTTACAACAGGCCAGGAGCAGTATCAACACACATCAATGCGTATCAGCTATTCTCAGACGGTGTAAGGGCACAATGTAGTCTACTTGCCATCTCATGGCTGGTGCTCCTTCCCTTACTATCTATACAAGATACCATGACAATTGTCTCCTGTGTTTGAGAGAACAAGGAGTACACTCCTGGCATGCCTTCTTAATAAGAGTATGGATGAGGTTCATGCCCTTATTTTGGGCAATTTCCCAAAGAGTATGTATCCCCTTGTGACCACTCTTTTTATATAGCCAGTGGGCTACTTCTTTCCTCTGCATATTGGACCCGGGCCAGGTGATTCACATCCTGATTCCTTGGAGGAAACCTAACACTGTGACATGGTACATGGTACACTGTGACCTCCAAGCCTCTTGTCTTTTCCCACATCTCACTCCACATTTCAGCTCCCAGTAATGAATGATGTTGAACTTCCCAGTTGTCCTTTTTCGTTTGTCCTATCCACAAAGTGAGGCCTTTGTAGATAGCTGAACTGTGTAGCAGAGCAATAAGGCTTGGTTCATGCATTAGTATAATACTACCCAAGCTGCTTGCAGCTCTGCCCATTGACAAATTTGCTGGCTTCATCCATCTAGGCATATAATGTCTATATAGCCACTGCAGTCCAGTGGGGCAACCTGCATTGGACCTGCACTGAAGTTAGGTGATCATTGATGTACCAGACCGTCATAGGGATTGGTGCCTGACCTTCTTTAACATGAAACCCTAATGGTGGGCATGCCCACAAACCCATGACTAGAGCCAAGATGGCATGCAGCTCAATACTAAGTGGTCTAGTTGATAGAGCTGCAGGTAGGCATACCTGTTGCTGCAGGTAGGTATACCATTTGTGTGGGTTAGTATACTGAACCACCCCTGATTGGGTTTTCATAAATTTCCAGATCCATCCAACAGTGGGGTATTGTGTCCTTAGTGTCATTGGTAAGGCTTTTGTAATGCTCTCTACATCCTATAAACTAGGGTAACTGCCAGCAGTTGCTTCTCCATTGGACTATACCTGTATTCATCTCTGTTCCATAATTGAGACCAGAACATAGAGGCAGCTTCCTCCCATCCTGCCTTTGCCATAAGTCCTGCCTAAAACCCTCTGGAGAGATAAAAACTCTAATTCACAAAAGTTGATTACATCCACTGTTGGGAACCACCCTGCCTGCTTTCAGAAACTGTAACACCCCACAGCCAAAGGCCCCAAAGGACCTTGGGACCAGAAGCCACTGAGGATACAAAGCTTATCTTCCTGGTAGGCATGCCACCTCTGCTGCCTTTTACTTCACCCTGCTTGGCCCTGGGTAGATGACTGGTTAGCCAATGATGGGTAAGATTCCTCAAGGGAGAGATGACCTAAGACAAGCATGGTCATGAAGGGGCCCTCAGGGTAGGACTTGGGGGGCTATAGAGAAAGGGGGTGATGGACCCTCACCACTTGGCTTTGACATAGCCTGAGTCCTCATTCTGACTGCAAGAAGTCTCCTAATCTTTTGGCTGCCTTACTTCTCCTGCTTGACTTAAGCCTGAAAAAATGCCTTAAACCTGAAACATGATGGAGGTGGGTGTGGCCCTCTTCTGGAAAGGGAGGATTCCCTGGGGGTATCAGGCCTAAGAAACAATGCATACAATCCTGTGAAACCTACTTTGCTAAGAATACCCTCAATTTAAATGATTAGGGTCCAAGCATAGAATGAGTTTGTTTCCCCAAAGTTTTACAGCCCTTTATTTATCTAACCTTGATTCAGAATAAGCTCTCATAGTTCTTTGAATGTTATCTATTGTTTGATCATTACTGCCTGACAATGAATGATGAGCTTTACAAATATGTCCTGTATTCCTATGCAAATTAAACCCAATAAAAGCCCATTGGGGAAAAAGTCTTGGTCCTTCTCCTTTTAGAGATTGGCCACATTTTCTTCCCAAGAAGATCATGTCTTGACAGACTTATTCTTATTCATGGTGGATGGTTGGCTCTGTTGGGAAAGCTCCCCTCAATCCACTACCCTCAATTCCTGAGTTTGTTTTACTGCCACCTTTGTACTTGTAAAGGCATCAGTGTACTCTTGTCTCCAATCCCAGATTGATTTTTTAAAACTAGTATATGCTAAGTATATAACAGCTGAACTAGATGGGGAACAAGAGGCCTTCCCCAAATGTTTGCAGTTGTTTCACTGATTCTGGCATAGAATAATTTTGAATCTTGATCTGCAATAGCACCTGAAATGACTTTGTCTTACCAGACCAGACAACTCCCAAGAATTTGACAGTAGACACAGGCCCTTGCACCTTGTTTGCCTCTTAAATGCCTTATGTAAAATAGCAAGGTCATCACCAGCTAGAATACTGTCATCAATATAATTACGTAATGTTCCACCTTCCCCATCTTTCCACATAGATATATCTTTTGCTACTAACCATGGCAGATGGTGGGGCAATACAGGTAGCCTTGTGGTAATATGGGAAATGTCCAGTGTTCTCCATTCTAGCTGTTTTGGCTTTGTAGGTCTACAAAAATACTGAAGAAAGTGTTAGCAAGATCTAATACAAAATATGTTCCCAGAGACTCACTGACTTCATTTAATAATTGGACAATATTAGGAACTACGGCATGGATTGGGGGGACTACTTTATTAAGCTCCCAGTGGTCCACAGTCAGCTACCAAGTCCTGTTTGGTTTACAGACTGGCCAGACAAGGCAGTTAAAGGTGTTATGCATGGGACAAATTATACCCACCTTATATAGTTGTTTAACCATATTGGTGATTTCTGCATGCCCCCAAAGTAAGCAATACTGTTTCACTGATATAACCCACCTCCATTCAGGGAGCTTCACAGGTGTTCATTTCACCTTTTCCCTGAGCATGGACTTATTTGCTCATATTCCACAAACAGAATCCTCCTCTTGTTACAGATACTTGACCTAATTGAGCTAAGATGCTAATGCCCAATATAAATTGAAGTAGGGGTAAAATAAATGCCAGAGAGGACCTCAGGAGAAATCAACCAATCTGTAGGCAGAGCAAGACTTGTTTCATCTTTACAGAACCCCATAGCCATCTATAGCAGTAATATAGCCTGTAAACTTATTATCACCACAGATCAGTGTGAATTTGGCTTCAGTAGCTACTACAGCCAAGACTCATTGTTTATTTTGTAGTGTCCAATGGATGTTTATCTTTATATGTGGTCTCCAGTCCCCTGCACCACCTTTGCTGAGGGATGTGGGCCATTTCCCTAGTCTAGCTGCTCAGGCTCCTCATAAAGAAGGAGAAGACCACAATACCTGGCTCTCATCTGTATGCAATCACTTAAGTGGCAGCTTCTGAAATTGCTGTTCAGGTTTTAGTTTTTGCCACAATAGTACCAAAGCAGCATTCTGATGTTTATTGATTGTCTGGAATGCTGTGCCTGCTTTCATTAAATCAAATTGTAATTGTCCATGGGAGTCCCGGATTGGGTCCTTCTCTCCAAACTTCTTACCCTTCTTGCTGGTTGCTTGAGTATTACAGTATTGCTTGATTTCTGGCTCTCTCGGTTTCTCCTAAATTTGCAATAGCCTGGGTCACTTGATTTACCAGCAATCTAACCATGGGGTTTAGGATTGATACCAGGGATCCTTATTACTGGTTAGAGACAGACTGAAGAATTATGTCCTTCATCCCAGAAGTAAAGATTTCATTATCTAGCCCTCAAAAATGTTGAGCAAAAAGAACATTCCGTATCCCTAATTACCTAATTAACTCCCCATTCCTACTCCGATAAGGGGGAAGAAAGAGGTGAGTCTTCTGTTGGGTCCCAAGTCTTAGGATTATAATTTGCTCTGATATGACCACCCAGACCAGCAGCATGGGACTCACTTTCCTTTCAGTTTTGCTGCACTGCAGGCTAAGGTTTCTACTTTCTCAACACTATTCTGTAGGCATTACAAAATCCCTTGGGTAGTAGCCACTAGTGCCAGGCAGGCTTCTTTCTGCAATTGGAAGTCCTCGTCCAAACAGCAATTCCTACTGGCCAAAGCTAGTGTCTTTTCCAAAAAAACAAAACAAAACAAAACAAAAACCCTCCAAATGCAAAGGAGGGGCAAGGCTACAAGGCCTGAACATTTTTCTTTCCATATCTTCTTCAGCCTCTCCCATAACTGCAACTTCAGCAGGCGTTTTCAGAACATCACCATACTTGCAACAGGGTGCAGTCAAGAGGGGGGCCCCAAGTAGGGATTTGTAATGGGGTTCAGAACTCAGGGTGTCCAGGAAATATTTGAAAAAAATATAGAGAGAGAATGTCCTCACCCCCACAAGTCTAAGCTGGGGATGGGGCACATGGAGCAGGGCCATTGAGAGCTGCTTTGTACAGCAACAGCTTTGCAGCTAACCTCTGGCATGGTCATTTAACATATCTATAACCTTTAACTGGTTTCATGGATATGTTAAATAGCTGTGGCCATACTTTGAGCCAGGGGGATGGGAGTGACTTCAACCCATGATATAACTGGGAGGCAACTCCCCCTGGTTACAGTTCCTTCATGAGAGCTTAGAGATGGTTGGCTCCACTCCATGGGTACTCATCTGCCCAGACTTACTATGGCAGCCCGGTAAAGGTTAGAAGAATAACCTTCCTGTATTCCTGGAAGAATACAGGAATGCTGGCAGGTGTAGCCGATTGTGGGAGGAGTCTGAAATGGGGCTGCAGAGGAAGATTGGCTCTGGGATTTAAACCAGAGCTATGTCAGCCATGCCAAGTTGGGACCATGTGGCTTTGGGGTGCTCCCTTATGCCATGCAGCTTAGGAAGCAGGAGAGACTTTGCCTGGAAGAAAAGGGGTGAAAGGACTCTTGCTGGTGGGCCATGAGAAGGTGCCACATGGTTTTGGATTAACTGGAGATTGTGGCAAAAACACAGCTGATGGTGCCAGGAGACTGAATCATGGACTTCTACTTTTCCTGAGATATAGTACCCTAGACTGGGAAGAGGGAGAAGTAAGGTCTGTGTGTGTCTGTGGGTATTCTAAAGGAATTTAGTATTTTAATAAAGACATTATCATTACTCTTAAGTCTATATAACTTTTAAATAATTCCTTTCCTTTCCATGAATCTCTGGCATTGAGAGACATCTCTCCCTGGTAGGGGGCATGGTGAACCTAGTAGGTGGGGGGCATCCCTGGAGAAAAATGAAGGGTCCTTTGGTAATAGCATATTATTAATCACCCCTATCCTACAGGTCTGTTCTATAACATAGCCACACACCAACCCCCTAGCCTCCAATTCTTGTGCCAACTGACCCAAATTATGAGTACTTGACCATCCTGGGATTTCCCCCAGTGGAGCCGGTTTTTCCCCCCATTATGACCCTGGTTTTCATGAGTTCTTTGGAATCCTACTCAGAGTGTCAATTGTTGGGGAAAGCCCCCAAAATCTAAATTCAGGATTGATTCCAAAGAACAGACACATAG
This sequence comes from Sturnira hondurensis, assembly GCF_014824575.4. Taxonomy (NCBI): domain Eukaryota; kingdom Metazoa; phylum Chordata; class Mammalia; order Chiroptera; family Phyllostomidae; genus Sturnira; species Sturnira hondurensis. Next base: position 333,875 of record NW_028079095.1, read on the forward strand.
CCTCATTCAAATTCGTAAGGGCTTTAATAGGAAAAAATTACATACATAGGAAAAGCAGCTGCTTGCTCCCAGTAGTGACTGGCTGGGAAAAAAATAAAAACCCACCCCTCCCAGCACAGGGTCTTTTTTCTCTTTTCTCTTTAAAACTCTCACCGGAGGATATGTTTTAGAGAGAGGGAGGGTGAAAAAGAGAGAAACATCAATCAGTTGCCTCCCATACATGCCCAGACCTGGGACTGAAACTGCAATCTAGGTATATTCCCTGACCAGGAATCGAACACACAACTTTTAAGTATATGGGATCATGATCCAACTAACTGAACCACCTGGCAAGGGTGACAGGGTTCCTATTTTACAGGGAGTTAATAGTAAAACCATATGGTAGATAATCACATAGAGCACCAGAAAAAAATACATTTCTAAATTAGCAGATAATTTCAGGCAGTTATCCACACTCTATACATTCATTAACCTCCTTTCTGGGAGAATGACATTTACTTTTAGGTGGCATTCCAGCTTTCTGGGTAGTCAGCCAAATCTGAAGCTATTGACCTTTCCCCAAATGACAATATTTCATAAGCTTTGAAAAAAATTGGTGTCCCAGAAAATGACACTTCAATTCTAATTGTTTAAATTGGGAATGGAGAAAAACAAATAAATTCAAAAGACCTAATATCTCAGATAAGAAGTCATAAAATTTTTCTGAACAATAAATCACAGGAAAAAAAGATATATAGATTATCCTCATAAAAAGAAAATACTGGAATATTATTGGATAATGCCAGACTGTAAACAAAAGATGTTGTGTGAAATTACAAAAGTATTTTAAAATTTCAGCATTTGTAAAAATATTAATTATATTTTATGATGTGGTTTAATATTGCTCTTATATTTTATATCTAAACCTTATTTCTTTTCTACTAATTTTAAGGTTAATTCTAGAATTATGTTAGCAAAGTTCTAAACTGATACTATGAAGACTTTGATTTAAAAATGTGTTGAATATCATTATTAAGGAGAGAAATAGTGGAGCTAATTACAATAGTCCATGTTCTAATGCAAGATGGCCACTTGGTGAAGATGCAGTCTTCCAGATTTCTCCACTGATAACTTACAATTTCCCCCCTTGTAATTTTAGCATCCATTGGTGGATCTTGCATGCAACAATCACGTACTCTAATGCAGATGTCCCTCATTTCTTCTACATTTACTGATTATGATTATTCAGTAAGGAGGAATGTCTCTCTCCAATAAAATTCTCATTTTATTGGAATGTCCCCAATAAAAATGTCTCCCATTTTTAATGCAATTATTTATTTATGATGGTAAAAGTTCCTGAATATTTATTTTAGCCTATAGATTATAATCCAATACTATTGTTATTTGCTATGTTTTTCATATTGTTCTAGCTTTGGACATTGGGACATTATGTTGGTTCCTTGGCCCCTTGTCATGCCTTTGTCATTTTAAGCACATCCTTACTCTCTGATACCACAAGGTGGTTTGGGTTCATATTATTGTTTTTTATAATTTAGCCTTGCAATTGACTATTTATCCAATGAAAAATATACCTAATTATTTATTTTTAATTTGCTAAATAGTTTATAGATTTAAATGTTTTTCTTTTATTTGTAACAATATTTAAGATAGAGGAATTCTGATTAACCTACTATAACAAAGATAAATACTGTAGGAACCAGAGAGAAAACTAACTTTTATAATGTCTTCATATGCTCATTTTAAAAACTTGGTTTCTTTAACTGATAACTTTGGTAAAACCTAAAACAATGTTTAGAAGTTACTTATAAACACAAATGATCTACGTTGCCAATTTCTATAAACAATCAGACATCTGCTGTCTGTACAACAGAATGAGCTGCAAGAGACCCTATCTTCTCTGTTTCCCTCACCCACTCTGTTCCACCTCATCAGTGCCACAGGGCCAGAGGCATTTTTATAGACCTAAGAGTCTACATAACACTGTTAGTGGAAAGTGAACCAGGCAAAAGACATCTGCCTAGGGCCACCCAGTAGTGCACAGGTGGCAAACACATCTGGCCCCTGTGGGGCCAAATCCAGCCCTCCACCTTGTTTTCTCTGGCCTGGCACCCTGTTTCTACCCAGTGGCAGTGCAGAGCTTCTTGCCCCTAGTTAAGGAGCAATTACATTTTTACAGCCCTAAAAATACATTTGGCCTTTTGAAGGCAACAACAAGACTGATGTGGCCCCCCATGAAAATGAATTTGACATCCCTGCAGTAGTGTGTAGGTTCTTGACTTGGTGCAGGAAAGATTTCACAACCTGAGTCCAGGTAATTGTGAGAGTACGTTTATTAAAGCTGGAGACAGTAAAACAAAAAAGGGTACAAGAAGCAATAAGAGAAGCCTAGATGGAGTTCCTTTGGCTCACAGGAAAGTCAGAGAAGACGGGGCCTTAGAGACAGGTTCAGGGGGTTAGCCTGGGAGGAAATGCCACTGCCTATTGCTCTTTTGGTTGCAAGTCTTATAGAAACCCTTAGAATTTAGGGAAGAAGAAGGGAAAGAAAAAGCATAAGTGTACTCCTGGGAGGGAGAGCATGCACTGGGTCCCTAGTCTTGAAGGTTTTAAAGGCTGGGAGTTTAGGGGAGGTCTTAGGTCTTAGGGGAAGATCTCAAAAGAATATTCATTATCTTTTCTAGGTTACTCTTTCAGGTTGTAGTTTCCACTGATTGTTCAGCACCAGGGCAGGTAATCATTAGGCATTGCAGCTGGTCCTGGCTTTGCCTACCTGATTTTCCTTTTTTTTTTTTTTAGGCCAGAAGCTGAAATACAGAAGAAGCTGAGATCTAAATGTTATCTTTAGGGAAAAAAGATTAGGAGGTCTAAACCTCACGACCTGTGATATGCCAGGGGAGCAAAGGCTGCCCTGGGGTCAAGGTTTAGCCCACTGCCAGGAAGCCGGCTTTCTGCCCTGGTGACCTTTCGTACCTGACTGTAAATTGCTCAGTTTGTTAGCTCTCTATGTCAGTTTCCCCATTCCACTTGCCAAATACTTTTTCTAGCTACTTAGTATCATGCCTCAACACTATTTGTAAACAGCTGACATGGAAGGAGTCCAATAACCTAATTTTACAGATAACCACACTGGGGCTGAGAGTTCTCCGATATAATAGAGCTGGTCATGGCTCAATTAGGAACTGACGCTGTGTTTAGAACCCAACTGAGTGTCCTTTCAGCTTCCCTACAGTGTCGAAGGAGGCAGTACTGTGTTTTAGGTTCTGAAAGTCTTGATAGAGTGAGCCCCAAAAATGTCAACCAAAACAGATAGAACCCAAATTAGACAACAAAGAGAACTCTGTTTATAATAAACTGCTTTGGGGAAATTTTTTAAAGTAGAAATTTAACAGAATATAAATGTAAATGGTGAAAGAATTATAAGTACTATATGTTATATTGGGTGAGAATCTAGACAGGCTCTCCTGTCCTGATGGTTTATAATATGAGGTAGTGTTGTTAAGATCCCTACAGAAAAAAACAAACAAACAAACAAACAAAAAAACCAAAACCGTAGGTACAATGGAGTTAGTCAGTCTCCCTCACCTGGATGTCCAGGAAAACATAACTTAGCAGTGTTCATATAACCTTGAGTAGGGACCCACATGCATAGAATGAAGCTCTGTTGTATAATTGCAGGGTCAACTACATAACAAGGCACCCTTGCCAGCTTTGTGTGCACTTAGTATATAAGGGAGTTGTGACCTTCTGTGGTGTGACTGGTGGCTTGTGGTACATGTAGATAATCCCACCCTGGAATAAAGTCATGTCAGACATCCTGACGTCTCAGCAAATTTTCTTCCATCTGCCCAAATCCTGTGTGAGCCCACCTGGCACTGAATGGCTGCAGGACCATTGGTGTAAGTGGTAGGATTCATCCCAGTATGCTATGAAGGAGCCATCAAGACTCTCGGAGTGGGGATTAGAGGGGTGGCCTGCTACCGGTATGTGTTATTCAGTGGCAGGGCTCCTAGCAGCTTGGTCTCCAACCTCAGGACTGGCCCAGTGTTAGTGGTGTCTCCAACACAGTACAGAAAGCACCGTGGGTGGTACGCGAGGCCCAGGAGAAACAAAGTGCCCAGGCAGCTGCAGGGGCCATGGGCTGGGTGTTTCTTACAGCTTTGTCAGCTGTGATGGAGAGTGCACTTTATGATGCAGCTAAGTTACCAGAGCTTCTAGAGGGAACAGAAGGCTTGGAGGCTAGGGTTCATGTCCTGGAGGAAAACCTCCAAAAAGCAGAGCCATGGTGACCACCTCCACAATTGTAGTGAACAATTCAGAGGAAGAGGAGGGGGAAAGGGAACTGAGTTCCCTGCAGCCTGCTCATTAGTGATGTAGAAGATGAAATCCCAGCAGCCTATGGCTCCTGGTGGGGAATGGCTGGCCGTGCCTAGATGGTTGAGTACATGGCATACTGCCCATATATGCAAGCCAAAGTAATTGATCTGGTGGAGCAGTCTCAGCAATGGCCCAGGGAACCCTGGTGGTGTGGTTCCTTTACCTTTGGGATTTAGGGGTGAATAATAATCATGTGCACTGATAATGAGATGAAAAGTTGGCTTCCATCAATAATCACCTGCACCACTCCCTTGGCTGCAAAATAGCTGGAAGAACAGGAGGGGGCAGGGATCTCATTCTCTGTTAGAATGGGTCATGGCTGTGATTTCTATAGTCTAGGCAGATGCAGGAGATGTGCCAGGCACTGTGAGCAAATGACAGTCTTACACAGACTAATGGATCACTGCAGCATGAGTGCAGATCCTATGGGAGTTGGGCATGCACCTGGCCATGTTTAATCTTAATACCCATGGCTCTGATGATGAATGCTGTATGGCAGGAGTGAGGGATCTAGTGCTACAGCATGCCCTCTTCACTTCTTTTGGTTCCCTTGGGGCCATTTTGGCCCCATATGTTGGGTGCTGTATTAATGACATCACTACAATGGTGGCAAGTCTGGGAGAGGCAGAGAGGCAGTGACAGCAAAAAGGAGTTCAGGAGATGTCGCAAGCCTCTTTTGTTCCCTGGGCAAAGAGCACCCCAGTGCAGGAAATCAGGATCCAGATGTGGGTGGATCTTTTGAGGGCTGGAGTAGATTGAAATGAAATTGATGAACTTCTGCCAAGATGGAGGCGTAGGTGGAAACACTGTGCCTTCTCCCACAACCAAGTTTGAATACAACAAAGGTTTGGAGAACAAAGATGCAGTCAAAGAGCAGAAAATTGAATTATACGGAAGTCTGACAACAACGAACCATTCAACCAGGACGGTAAGAGGGGTGGAGTCAGAAGTGGAGCAGGGTTGGGGAGGAAAGATCCCCCAACCCAGGCACACAGGCAGCCCGGAACCAGTCGGGGTGCAGGGCAGACTGACCGCAGTCACACATTCGCCCACAGTGAGACGGACCACGCAGGCCCCAGAGGGTGAACCCAGTGGCGGAGGACTGAAGGCAGTGGCACATTTGAGTGCAGTGGGATGAAACGTGAGGGCCCCCGTGAGGGTGGCAGCTGTGGCCACAGTGGCGGGAGGCAGCAGACAGGATGCCATTGCTCCTCTTTGACCCCGCCCCCACATACAGCGTCACAACTCAGTGACTGAGTTGCCCTGCTCTGGTGCACACCTAGGGCTCTGATCCTGATATGTAACAGGAACGAACAGTCCAAAAGATGGCTCAAGAAGAACTCAAAGCCCCAGAGCCGATAATTCTAAGCGACCAGGAAATAGCCAGCCTCTCAGATACACAGTTCAAAACACTGGTCATCAGGATGCTCACGGAACTGGTTGATTATAGTTACAAATTAGAGGAACATATGAAGGCTAAACTAATTGAAATGAAGGGAAATGCACAGGAAACCAATAGTGATGGAAAAGAAACTGGGACTCAAATCAATGGAATGGACCAGAAGGAAGAACATAACATCCAACCAGAAGGGGTGTCTTTTTGCCCCTAGGGTACAAACTACAACCCTAGTTGACTGGATACATATCTATTCCTCAGTGGCTAACCAATCAGCACTCTGGATCTGCATTGACTCCCTTTAGCACAGCTGCCTGCCTCTCATTACACATCTCTCTGGCTTCTGTCTCAGATTGGACTTAGTTACAACACCAGTGGGACAGTACACTTTCCTTGTGGAATGCAACCTGGACTGACATCTATGCTGGGGCAGAGCATTAGTATGACTGGCTCCAGCCAGTGGTGGGCTACACCATATGGGTAGCTTGGGGTGGCTCACAGCTGAGGCCATGGAACTGGCTAGACCAGCTCCCCTTTGTATTGAGAACCTCAAAGGACAAGTCCAAGTGGGCTGGACTGCAATATATCTGTGTCAGAAGCATACTTTTAAGCATTACTGGGAGGCACAGAGTAACACATGGACTGCTGTTCCCACAGGGGCCCTGTGGGTGTGTGACTCACGTGGGTGGCTTTACTTGGCCATTGTATCTGGGGTTGGCCTTATCTGCCTGCCTGAGTTCAGAAAACTATTATAAACTAGCCAGTGAATAGGGAAGCATTTAAGGTGCTACCCCAGGCAAAGTGTACCCCCCGGGGGTACTAGCCATTAGTAATTTTTTTTCTCTTCAAGCTCTTCTATTGTTACTGAGGCTGAAATAACTGCTTTAGATTTTCACACTGCTCATTGAATGCAACACATGATTTTCTGAGCCTCTGTAATTAGGAAGTGTATCAATTTTAAAAAGTTGCCCTATAAAATTGCATGGCCTTGGACATGCTCACTCCATAACAAGTAGTGATGTACCCTAGTATGTGCCGTGATTGGGGACGAATGCTGTGTGTACATTCCAAATGACCATCACCATGTTAGCCAAGTTCTATAGGCATTAGCTTCTGAGACCCATGCTATTGAATTTTTAACAGATGATCCCCTCCAGGAATGGTGGGCATCCCTAACATATGGTGGGCCATTGTTATTCTAGGGGCATTGACTGTCTCCTACTCCCTTGTTGCCATAGTCTGTACTGCTGTTATGGCATTCGGGTGTAGGGCTCTGCTATCCTTGCTAAGGGACCTTCACAGAAGATGCTCTCGCATAGATTGTACAGTGAGGCACCCTGAAGGGGTGGAATGTAAGGGAAATGTAGTCAGTCAGGCTCCCTCACCTGGATGTCCAGGCAATCATAAGTTAGCAGTATTCATATAACCTTGAAAAGGAGCCCACATACATAGAATGAAGCTCTGTTACATAACCTGAAGATTAGAATTGGCACCCTGCTGGCTTTGTGTGCATTTACTGTGTAAGGGAGTCAGGACTTCCCTCCATTCAACGTGTGGTTTGCTGCATGTGTGGATCACCCATCACCCGTCCCCAAAATAAAGGTATGTAACACATCTCAACAGCTCCACACATTTTCTTTCATCTGATTGAATCCTGTGTGAACTTGCCTGGTCTTGAGTGGCTGCAGGATACAAACAAACAAATAAGCAAACAAACAAAACCCTCAAATTCTTTTTCATTTCAAAGAGTTTCCCACAACAAAGATACATTTTCACATATATGTACACATAGATTAATACTGTAGAATAATTTTCCCACCATCTTTCTGAGGTTGATAAACTGAACTCAGTTTTACTTAACATTCTCATTTTTATCCAAATCCAAAGTGGAATTTTCAACTCAGCAGCAATCAAAAGCCTGTTCATTTTTCAAAAAAATTTAACCTATGTTTCTCACATAGTTGACTTCTGGACTAGTGTTTTCTATTTGCTCTAATGACATTGTCATGGTCATTGCATTTCATTTTAAATATGCTAATTTAATTCAGATAGTAAACTGTAACAATCTGTTTTAAGTTGGTAAACATATGAAAACTAACAAAGGCTGGGGAATGGTAAAGGAGTATTTCTTTAGGGTAAGTGATACATTATTTGAGAAAATGTTTATCCTTAGGAATATTCACAAACCTGGAGTTAGATGATTTGGCCCTGTGAGGCACATTTCAGACTTTGACCTCCAGAAATATGTGACTTTAAATTGGTATTGTTTTAAATACTAAATTTATTATAATTTGATACAACAACAACAACAAACAAATACAATTTTAAACCAATTCTATCTACAATGGAAATAAAGCTATGTATAGACCATGACTATGAAAGAATGTATCAGTTAGGGTTCTTCAAAGGAACAGAAGCAATAGGCTATATATACAGATATAGGCATATGTGAAATGAAATTTATTGTAGGAATTGGGTCACAGAGTTATGAAGCTGAGAAGCCCCACAATCTGCTATCTACAAGACAAAACCAGGAAGATTAGTAGTGTGACAGCTTGAATACTAAGGCTTGAGAATCAAAGAAGCTGATGATATAATTATGGGTCTACTCTCAAATTCTGAAAACTAGGAGTGCTGATGTTCAGGTCATAAGAAAATTGATGTGCCTGATCAAGCAAAGAGAGTAAAAGGGCCCATCCTCTGCCTTGGATGATGACCACATACTTTGGTTAGTGTGACCTTCTTTAGTAATCAACTGATTTAAATTTTAATCTCTTTTGGACATACCCTCAGAGAAATGATATTTTACCAACCATCTGGATATCACTTAGCTGAGTCAGGATAGCACTGAAAATTACAGTCAAAGATTAATGAAATGAATGAGTTTTGAGAACCTGTCACATGAGAATGTGTGATATCCAAAGAAGAGAAGAATAGACTGAAATTTAGAAAGTAGAGCTTCTAGAAGTTCAGCGAAAAGTTTGTATTACTCCATAACATGAATTTTTGAAAGGAAATATAACTTTAGAAGGTTGGAAAGTTCTCAAAAGATGCAATTATGACTGTATAATTCTATAGATTGAATTGTATGAAGCTACAGAAGGCATGCTTATCAAATATGTAGATGACATGAAGCCTGGCAAAAGAATGAACACATTGTATGTCAGAACCAGAATTGAAAAAAACAAAAAAAATCTTGTCAGTCTGTAGCAATGGGATGAATCTCAAACAAAGATAGAAGTACAGGGATTAACATAAGATCCTAAACTTGGGTCCAAAAACCCAACTGCCCAAATGAAATTAGAAGTAATATAGTATAGCACCATGTGATAAAATGACTGTCAAATTTTAATAAACCAGAGAGTTAAAGAGATATTATGAAATAATAGAAATAGTAAATATTTTTAAAACTTTTTTTCTACCATTTCCTGCCAGTCAGGTCATATAAGGCAATTGTCTAGCTTTGGATTTGTTATAGGAAAGGGATAAGTAAGGAAAACATGCTTGACCCTTAGTAATAAAACATAGTTGAAAATATGGGGAGGGGGTTACTTTGAAGAAGAGACAATTCTAGACTAAGGGTGAAGAGGGAATAATACGTATCTTCAAATATTTTAAAGACTTATGAGTTAAAGACGTTAGGTTTATTTTAATGGGGTTCAAAGAGTAGAACTAGAATCAGTGAGTAGAAGCCTCAGGAAGATAAACTCCACCTCAATACAAAGAAGTTATAATCAAAGTTGTCTAAAATTCAGATGGACTGCCTGTCCAGTTGTTTGCCTCTGTTGGTTGAAATGTCATCGTGCACATTCAAATGTTGTGGGATTGATCTTTAGTCAGGGCATATATGAATATTTAGGTTGTAGGTTCAGTCTCCAGTTGAGACATGTACAGGAGGTAACCAATCTATGTTTTCTCTTACATCAATGTTTCTCCCTGCTCCCTTCCTCTCTCTCTAAAAATCAATAAACAAGTCCTTGGCTGAGGATTAAAAAAATTCAGATGAGCTGCTTGAAGAGTGGGTTCCCCACCAATGGAGACATTTAAACACAAATTAAACCACAATTTGGTAGATAATGTAAAATTCACTCAAAGAGTGAAAGAAAATGTAGGTCAGATTACCTTAAAGTTTTTGAAGCTATGTCTGAAGAATATTGTGAGAAATAATTACTAAATCAGACTTATTTTAAATCACTTACAGGGACAGCATTTATTTTCTGGGTAGTATGTCTATAACTTGCTAATAACATATATCAACAGGAAAAACCTTTGTAGAAAAAAATTTAAAACATTAAGTTTCAGGAAAGTTTGAAAGATTTACTGACCTCATTATAGCTCCTATTATTGGTATTTGCTGTAAAAATGGAGTCATTGAATTCATTAGGAGCTACCTGCTCCTAAGGTTTTAATCGGAAAAACTGATTAAAACCTTACTGTCCAATTATAGAGGAAAATAATCTTACTAAATGGCAAATATTCTCTACTCACATAGCAATAGTAAATGATTCTTTCAGACATGCTAAATTCTCCTTTCAGAATACCTAGTACTGCCCCTTCTATCAAACTAACAAAATTCCTGGCTCTGAACTTTTCAGTTGCCAGTGCTCACCCCAGGTTTCTGAAACATTTTCTTCATAGTGTAGCCCAGGAAAGACTTTGTTGGCAATTTTAGATCTATAAATCTTTTCTTCAACTTTCAAATATCCTTTTAGTTCTCTGAGTTACCACTTTCATCTCTTCCTTTCTACTTTACTTGTTTCATTCTATTCTTCTTCACTTGAACTGCTAACAATCTCATATATTCCAAGATGATACATAAAACTTATAAAATCAAAAGAAAAAATAAGAAAGGAAGAAGTTATAGAAATGGGGGCAAAGATGCTTTTAATTTTGATTCAGGGTCTTTCTGGGAAGGTCTTTCAGCATTCTCTCCTTGAGAATGCTGCTGAGATATTAGAGACTTGGTTTACAGACCTTCCTCATTCTTGTTTTTAACTCATTCATAATCTAACAACATTTTATTTAGCTTTTATGTATTTGAATTTTTTCTGGAGGTTGATTTCTAGTTCATATGTGTTCAGTCTTTTAAAATTTGTTGAGCCTTATTTCATGCCCTACCATTTGGTCTATCTTTGAGAATGTTCTATGTTCATTTGAGAAAAATATATATTCTGGTCCTTTGGGGTGAAGTGTTCTGTAAATATCAATGAAAAATACTTGATCTAGTGTGTCTTTTAATGCCACTATATGCTTGTTGCTTTTTTATCTGGAAGATCTGTGCATTGTTGACAGTGGTGTATTAAAAATCCTCTATAATGACCATATTGCTGTTAATATCTTAAAGTCCTGCAAGATTTTATTTATATATTTATGTGCTCCTATGTTGAGTGCATATATATGTTTTCTAGGGTTATATTCTCATGCTGGACTACTCCCTTAAATATTCTGTAGTAACTTTCTCTGTCTGTTGTTATGACCTTTGTTTGGAAGTCTATTGTGTCAGAAGTATTGCTACCTTAACTTTCTTTTCACCTGTGTTTTTATGGGACATTCTTTTCCATCCCTTAACTTTCAGCCTATGAAAATTTTTTGTTCTGATGTGAATCACTTGTATATAGCATGTATACAGGTCTTGTCAAAAGCTTTTTTTTTTTTTTTTTTTTGTTAATGAGGGCAAATGAAGACATTAAAGGCAAAAAATAGGACTCCTGGCCAAGATGAAAGCATAGATAGATACACTTTGCCTCCTTGTACAACCAAAAGAAGGACAGCAAAAAAATTAAAAAAAAAAAAACTAGCCAGAATGGCAATAAAATTGAACTGTATGGTAGTCTGACAACCAAGGAGTTAAAGAAAAAATATTCATCCAGACCAAGGATGAATGTTGGACACAGGCAGCCAGGGAGGAGAGAACACATGGCAGGGCCATGGCTGGAGGGCCAAGGAAGTCAAGGTGGTGGCTGGTGGAGTGGTTGGTCCTACATATACACGTGGATAAACCAGAAGGAACAATTAGGAAGCGACCTAGGGTTCTAGTGTGGGAAAATAAAGCCTCAAAACCTCTGAGTGAAAAAAACCTGTGGTGGTTGAGGTACCAGGAGAAACTCTCAGTCTCCCAGAAGAGGTCTTTGAGGAGACCTACAGGGTTTGAGAATGTACACAAACTGAATCACAAGGGAATCAGTACCAGAAAGATCAAATTTGCTTGTGGATAGCAGAGGAAGTGACCAAAACCCAGCTAAGAGCTGAGCAAGTGGCATTGTTCCCTCTTGAACCCCTCCGCCACATACAGCACCACAATGCAGCCCTGCCTTGGTGAATACCTAAGGCTCTGCTTCTTACTATGTAACAGGAACACACACACACACACACACACACACACACACATATATATATATATATATATATAACCCAAATAAAAGAACAGATCAAATTTTGAAAAAAACTGGAACTAAATGATGAAGAGAGATCCAACTTATGTAATGCAGAGTGCAAAACACTGGAAATCAGGATGCTCACAGAATGACTGGGTATGTTTGCTAAATAGAGGAAGATGTGAAATCCATGAAAAGCGAAATGAAAAAAAATGCACATGAAACCAACTGTGACAGGAAGAAAACCGGGACTCAAATCAAAGATTTGGACCAGAAGGAAGAAATAAACATTCAACCAGAACAGAACGAAGAAATAAGAATCCAAAAAAATGAGGAGAGGCTTAGGAACCTCTGGGACAACTTTAAACATTCCAACATGCTAATCATAGGGGTACCAGAAAGAGAAAAGGAAGAGCAACAAATGGAAAACTTCATTATTTGAAAAAATAATGAAGGAGAACTTCCCCAATCTGGCAAAGAAATTAAACTTCCAGAAGTCTGGGGAGCTCATATAGTCCCAAAGTTGGACCAAAGGAAACACAAACCAAAGCACATCATAACTACATTAGCCAAGATTAAATATAAGGAGAGAATCTTAAAAGCAGCAAGAGAGAAGGAGACAGTTACCTACAAGAGAGTGCCCATAAGACTATCAACTGATTTCTCAAAAGAAACCTTGCAGGCAAGAAGAGGCTGGAAAGAAGTATTCAAAATCGTGAAGAGCAAGGACTACATCTAAGATTACTCTATCCAGAAAAGCTATAATTTAGAATGGAAGGGCAGATAAAGTGCTTCCTAGACAAGGCCAAGTTAAAAGAGTTCATCATCACCAAGCCCATATAATATCAAATGTTAAAGAGACTTATGTAAGAAAAAGAAGGAAATCAAAAACACAAACAGTAAAATGACAACAAACTCACAACTATCAACAACTAAATAAAAAACCAAAACAAACTAAGCAAACAACTACAACCAAAACACAATCACATATATGGAGATCACATGGAGGGTTATCAGTGGGGAGGTGGTGGGGAGAGAATGAAGGAATAGATACAGTGAATAAGAAACATAAGTGTTAGGTACAAAATATACAGGGGGCATTATGAATAGTATAGGAAATGAAGAAACCAAAGAACTTGTATGTACGACACATGGACATGAACTAAGGTGGCCGGGAATGCAGGTGGGAGGCAGGGTGCTGAGCAGAGGAAAAGAAAATGGGGCAATTTTAATAGTGTAATGAATAAAATATGTTTCATAAACTAAAAAATAAAAGCTGCCATACTATGTTTCTAACTGAATTTTAAAAAATGCCACAAAGTAAATACATAGCAAGTACAATAAAGAAGTTAATAAAGATGGGTAGAAATTAATAAGTCAGACAGCAAAGCTATTATTGCCTAGATCTCAAGAAAGGCAAAAGAAAAGACTTTGGGCCAAATTCAAGGTGTAGGCAGACACACCATGCCTGCTCTCACAACCAAAATAAGGACAATGACAATTTAGAAACAAAAAACAACCAGTACTGACAGAAAATTGAACTGTATGGAAGTCTGACAACCAAGGAGTTAAAGTAGACACATTCATCCAGACTAGTAGGAGGAGTAGAGTTGGGTGGCTGGGCAGAGAAGACTTGTAGCAAGGTGGCAGCAGGTGGACCCAGCAAGGCAGTGGATTTTGGAGGGGCGTAGCAGTGCAAGGTGGCTGCCAGACCAGGCAGTCTTATGTTTGCATGCAGATAAACCAGGCAAAACTGGGGAGTGAGACAGACTACACAACCCAGGGTCCCAGCACTGGGAAATAAAGCCTCAAAATAACAATTGAAAACATCTCTGGTGGTTGAGGTGCTGGGAGAAACTCCCAGCCTCACAGGAGAGTTCATTGGAGAGATCCACAGAGTCCTAGAATGTACATAAACCCACCCACATGGGAATCAGCACAAGAAGGGTCCAGTTTGCTTGGGGGGCGTGGGGGAAATGACTGAAATCCAGCAGAGAGTAGAGCAAGCACCACTGTTCCCTCTCTGACCCCTGACCCACATAGAGTGTCACAGCCCAGCAGCTGGGTTGACCCACCCTGGTGAACACCTAAGGCTCTGCCCTTCACTAAGTAACGTGTGTCAAGACAAAAAAATGGCCCAAATGAAAGAACAGATCAAAGCTCCAGATCAAACACAACTAAGCAATGAAGAGATAGCCAACCTATCAGACACACAGTTCAAAACACTGGTGATCAGATGCTCGCAGAACTGGCTGAATTTTGTTGCAAATTAGATGAAAAATGAAGGCTATGCAAAGTGAAATGAAGGAAAATGTACAGGGAACCAATAGTGATGGGAAGGAAACTGGGACTCAAATCAATGGAGTGGACCAGAAGGAAGAAAGAAACATCCAATCAGAAAGAATGAAGAAACAAGCATACAAAAAAATGAGAAAAGGCTTAGGAACCTCCAGGACATCTTTAAACATTTCAACATCTGAATTATAGGGGTACCAGAAGAGGAACAGGAAGAGCAAGTGGAAAAGTTATTTGAACAAATAATAAAGGAGAACTTCCCCAATCTGGCAAAGGAAATAGACATCCAGGAAGTCTAGGAAGCTCAGAGAGTCCCAAAGAAGTTGGACTCAAGGAGGAACACACCAAGGCACATTATAATTACATTACTCAATATTAAAATGAAGGAGGGAATCCTAGAAGCAGCAAGAGATAAGGAGACTGTTACCTACAAAGGAGTTCCCATCAGACTGTCAGCTTATTTTTCAAAGGATACCTTGCAGGCAAGAAGGGGCTGAACAGAAGTATTCCAAGTCATGAAAGGCAAGGACTTACACCCAACATTGCTCTATCCAGCAAAGCTTTCATTTAGAATGGAAGGGCAGATAAAGTGCTTCTCAGATAAGGTCAAATTCAAGGAGCTCATCATCACCAAGCCCTTATTATATGAAATGTTAAAGGGACTTATCTAAGAAAAAGAAGATAAAAAATACGAACAGTGAAAGAACAGCAAAGTCACAGTTATTAACAACCACACCTAAAACAAAAGCAAAATGAGCAGACAGCCAGATCAGGAGCGGAGCCACAGAAATGGAGGTCACATGGAGGGTTAGCAACAGGGGAGTGGGAGGAAGAGAGAGGGGGAAAAAGTACAGAGAATAAGTAGCATAGAGGGTAGGTAGAAAATATGTGGGGGAGGGTAAGAATAGTACAGAAAATGTAGAAGCTAAAGAACTTATATGTATGACACATGAGCATAAACTGAAGGGGGGAATGTGTGTGGAAGGGGATGTGTAAGGCAGAGGGGAGTGAAGGGGGGAAAATGGGACAACTGTAATAGCATAATCAATAAAATATATATTAAAAATTAAGTTTCTCCTAACAATTGTTTTAAATCACAAATGCTCAATATTATGTATTGTATTTGTATTAGAAATTCTAGCCAACTAAATAAAACAAAGAAGTTATAAAGATTGACAACAGTGCATTGTCTGTCTAAATTTTAGTAATGATCAGCAAAAAATTTCACAAAGTAATTAACATAGCAATAATATCATGTAGCTCAGAATAAAGTTCTCATGTAATCTAATTCATGAATCATAAAAAATTAAATCAAAGGCATACATAAAAGAAGGATGCGGTAAATGGAGAGGCACACCATATTTAAAATGATTATAAACAGGTCTTTTACCTCCTTGGTTAGATTTACTCCCAGATACTTTATTTTTGTTTTTGCTATATCGAATGGGATTTTTTCTTGATTTCTGCTTCTGCTGATTCATTGTTGGTATACAAAAATGCCTTTGATTTCTGGATATTGACGTTGTAACCCACTGTTTTGCCAAATTCATTTATTAGTTCCAGCAGTTTTTGCATAGAGTCTATAGGAATTTCCATGTACACTATCATGTCATCTGCAAACAATGACAGTTTTGGTTTCTCCTTTCCAATTTGAATGCCTTTTATTTCCTTTTCTTGCCTAATCGCTGAGGCTAAAACTTCCAATAGTATATTAAATAGAAGTGGAACCGTACTTGAAAAATAATTAAATAAAAAATGGAAAAAATAAAATGATTATAAACATATTCATTCTCTTTCAAATTGCTCTATGAATTCAATTCAATGGCAATTTAAAATTCCTACAGGGTGGTTGTCTTTGTTTAGTTTGTTTTTTTCACTTGTCAGCGTAATTGTAAAATTTATGTGAAAAAACGAAGGGCCAAGAATAACTATGACATTTCTAAAAAAGATAGGTTATAGAAACTTGCCTTTAAGTAGCAAGTGTCCTTTTGCATGAGCAGTAAATAAGTGTGGAATTGCTGTAAAGATGAACAAATGGAAAAATAAAAAGTAGATGAGCTGAAAAACAGACTCACTTGTATATATGATACTGGAGCTGAATCTCTCTCAAGATATGATTGTGCTACACTGTGAAGCATTAAGCATTGTTGTAGGTCAAATAAGACGGATGTTTGACTGCACACAAAAGACAATTCCAGGTTCATTACTTACAAGTAAAAAAATTACAATTTTAGGAAAAATATATGAAAAATTTTTCAAGAACTTCACACAAAGAATATTTTCTTAAATGGAAAACCAAGTTTTAAAACATAAAGGGTAAATATTATTAAATTTCACCACAATAAATAACTGGTATTTATCAAAAGACCTAGCAAGAGTGAAAAGACAGCTGTGAGTAGGGCCATTTTTACAGCACAGATAATGGCTACATTTTATATAAATAGAGATAAAGTACATTTACCATATATACCAAAATACTATTAAATAATGAAAAAAAACAAACCACAAAGCACTAAAGCATGATGGCTTGGAGACTTACCAAAAAAAACCCCAAACACATAAAAACAAACAAACAACATAAAAGAAATTATATTAATAGACTTTAGACATTAATTTAGTCATTTAAAAAAAAGAAATTTAAGATAATGTAAAACCCTGAATTAGAATAATAAAGGCTTTACATCAGTAAAACCAAAACTTATTTAAAACCTTCTGCTTTCTCTTTGTATGAAACAGTATCTTTCCTTTGAAGACTAGCATCTTTAACTCCCTTTTCTTGAACAGCTTTAAACAGATAGGAATATAT
Organism: Sturnira hondurensis; assembly: GCF_014824575.4. Taxonomy (NCBI): domain Eukaryota; kingdom Metazoa; phylum Chordata; class Mammalia; order Chiroptera; family Phyllostomidae; genus Sturnira; species Sturnira hondurensis. The sequence goes on from NW_028079095.1 coordinate 351,117, forward strand.
GAATATCTTGGCTCTCCTTTTAGAATAACTTTGTTTTTGGTATTTACATACTTATTCCTCTCTAAACTAAATTCATTAATAGCAAAAGCCAGTAGCAGTGTATGATAAACATAACCCTCTTATAAAAACAATGAAAATTACAAAATATTAGGAGCATATGTAAAATATGCAAGACCTATAAATATAAAAACTTACCATGTCACAAAAGCAATTTTAATTAATAAAAATTTAGTCTATGTTTCTGAATGTAAGTATATTAAAGTCCCCTAAAATATCTGTAAGTTTAGTGTAATGAAAATTAAAATTGCAACTTGAGTTTAAAATAAAACATGCCAGCTTATACTAATATCATCTGAAAAGATACTAGTAGTAAATAGATAAAATGAGTTTTAAAATAAGGCATGGAAATTTTACCTTTTTTCATTATACAGAGATCAATTTTGTCTAATTCAATCTTGTCAATTATCTTTCACATTCTTTACATCCTCATTTATTTTAGATGATTTGATATGCTAAAAGCTTAAAGAGAAGCGTTAAAAATCTTTGTCCTTTGAGCTTCTTTTAGTGCTCCCTTTTATAGCTCACAGATTGTGCTTTATATGCCTTGACTATATTACTAAGCGCACATAGATTCAGGAGTCAAGCTTCATTATAAATTTGTATCTTTTTATAAATGAAACTTTGTGTGTATGTCCTATTTAATGTACCCTTGCAATGATGGAATAACACTTAAAGCATATCTATGCTATAGTTTATATATTTTGTTTTAGATTTTCTATTCCAGACTTACTTGACAACTTGGTATTTCCCAGAGCTTTCTCTTTCAAGTTCAAATAGATTTGAACATGTTAATATTCTTTAATATGTCTTCAGTGTGTTCACCAATAGGTCTCTCAAGTTTTGCACTACTTATTAGTAATTTTTGGCTTTCTAATTCTTAAGGAAAGATTTTATTTATTTTTTTTTAGTTTTCAAGTACATTAAACAAATGTGAGTGGAATTTCCTATTAACAACACTAAGGATATTTTAACATTAGAATGTTAAATGGTTCTTTTTATTTTTCCTATGTAATCTTTTCATCCATTTTTTGAATTTTATTGTTGTTCAAGTACAGTTGTCTGCCTTTTCTCGCCTCTTCTCACCTCCACCCCAACCACCCCCACCTCCCTTCTCTGATTCCAATACCTCCCCCTTGGTTTTTGCCAAGTGTCCTTTATAGTTGTTCCTGAAAATCCTTCAACCTTCCCCTCCTATTATCCTCTCCCCTCCCCTCTTGTTACTGTCTGTTTTTAATTTTAATGTCTCTGGTTATATTTTGCTTGCTTGTTTGTTTTGTTGTTTAGGTTCCTGTTAAAGGTGAGATCGTATGCTATTTGTCCCTCACTGACTGGTTTATTTCACTTAGCATAATGCTCTTCAGTTCCATCCATGCTGTTGCCAAGGGTAGGAGTTCCTTCTTTCTTTCTGCTGCATGGTATTCCATTGTGTAAATGTACCATAGTTTTTTAATCCATTCATTTACTGATAGGCACTTGGGTTGCTTCCAGCAGTTGGCTATTGTAAATTGTACTGCTATGAACATTGGGGTGCCTATGTTCTCATGGATTTGTGTTTCAGGGTCCTTTTTTATTAAATCATTTTTATTGTTATTTTATTACAGTTGTCCAAATTTTTCCCCCACTACCCTATCTTGGTCCATCCCACCTCCTGCTCCCACTGTCAAGTCCCACACTGTTGTCCATGTCCATGGGTCATTTAGACATGTTCCTTGTTTAGTCTCTTCTTCTTTTTATTATTATTTCCCTGCTGCCTCTCTTCTGGTTACTTTCAGTCTGTTTTATTTTTCCACATCTGTGGTTCAATTTTGTTTGTTAGTTTATTTTGTTCATTAGATTCTTCTTATAGGTGAGATCATGTATTTATCTTTCACTGATGGGATTATTTCATTTAACATAATATTCTGCAGTTCCATCCATGCTGTCACAAAAAATAAGGGTTTCTTCTTTCTTTCTGCTGCATAATATTCCATTGTGTAAATACACACAGTTTTTTATTCACTCATTTACTGATGGACACTTAGGATGTTTCCAGCACTTGGCTATTGTAAATAGTACCACTATAAATATAGGGTTGCATAAGATTTTTGAATTGGTGATTCAGGATTATTAGGGCATATTCCCAGCAGCAGAATTTCTTGGTCAAAAAGCAGTTCCTTTTCTAGTTTTTAAAGGAAATTCCATACTATTTTTCACAGTGGCTTCACCAGTCTGCATTCCCACCAACAGTGCACTATGATTACCTTTTCTCTTTATTCTCACCAGAACTAGTTTATTGATTTATTAATGTTGGCCATTCTAGCAGATGTGAGGTAATATTTCATTGTGGTTTCATTTTGTATTTCTCTAGTGGCTAGTGATGTTGAACATCCATTCATATGCCTATGGGCCCTCTGTATGTTCTCCTTGGAGAATTGTCTATTCAGATACTTTGTCCATTTTTTAACTATATTGATTTTCTTCCTGGAGTGGAATCATATGAGCTTTTTGTATGTTTTGGAGATCAAACCCTTGAGTAATGTATCATTGGCAAATATGTTCTCCCATACAGTTGGTTCCCTTTTCATTTTAATGATGGTTTCTTTAGCTGTGAAAAAACTTTTTAGTTTGATGTAGTTCCATTTGTTTGTTTTATTTATTTTTATTTTTTACCATTTTTATTGTTGTTCAGGTCCAGTTTTCTGCATTTTCCCCAAACCCCTCCTCAATACCCCACCGTTCCCCACCTCCCTCCCCTGTTTCCACCCCCCATTATTGTCCATGTGTCCTTTACAATTGTTCCTGCAAACCCTTCACCCTTTCCCCTTATAATCCTCTCCCTTATCCCCTCTGGTCACTGTCAGCATGTTCTCAATTTCAGTGTTTTTGGTTGTATTTTGCTTTTTTGTTCACGTTGTTGATTAGGTTCTTGTTAAATTGAAATCCTATGGTATTTATCTTTTACTGCCTGGCTTATTTTCACTTAGCATAATGCTCTCCAGTTTCATCCCTGCTGTCACAAAGGGTAGGAGCTCCTTTCTTTGTGCTGTGTAGTATTCTATTGTGTAAATGTACTATACTTTTTTGATCCATTCATTTAGTGGTGGGCAGTTAGGTTGCTTACTGCACTTGGCTATTGTAATTAGTGCTAATATGAACATAGGGGTGCATAAGTTCTTTTGGATTGGTGTTTCAGGGCATAATCCTAGAAGTGGAATTGCTGATTCAAAATGCATTTCCATTTTTATTTTTTGAGGAAATTCCTTATTGGTTTTTATAGTGGTTGCACCAATCTGCAATCTTTTTCTTTATTTACCTTGCCCTAGGAGATATATTGGTAAAAATATTGCTACATGAGATATCTGAAATTTTCCTGCCTGTGTTTTCCTCTATGACGTTTATGGTGTCACAACTTATAGTTAAGTCTTCTATCCATTTTGTGTTTATTTTGTTGTATGGTGTAAGTTGGTGGTCTAGTTTCACTTTTTCTTTTTTTGCATATACCAGTCCAGTTCTCCATTCACCATTTTTCAAAGAGGCTGTCTTTACTCCATTGTATGCTCATGCCCTATTTGTCAAACATTAATTGACCATATAGACTTGGGTCTAAATGGCTCTTTTTATGACCTAAAGTTGTTTTTTTTTTTAATTCTAGGGAAATCTATTTAGTGAGATAGATCTAGAGGAATTATAGTGATATAATACTCTAAGGTCTTTTCCCCTTCACTTATTGCCAGTCCCAGCCCAGGGTCTGAGATAAGTGTGGATTCATAGCAAGAGGAACTTATCAGTTTTACTATATCAACCTTGGTAATAGCAGTATCTGCCCACTCTTAACATAAACCCACTACCCACTGCATTTGAAATTAAATTACTTATGTTCTTAATTAGTGATCACTGCATTTTTGTTTTGTTTTAACTGGATATTTGTTTCCCTTTTGCAAAGCCCCCTCAAAAAGGTCACCTAGTTTCTGATTTGAGGACTCTGAAGGTAGAATTTTTCAATAGTCTTAGGTGACCTGGCTTCTGCTGGATCTTTGGCTTGCGTGCTGTCACCTCAACGTGAACATCTTAGTCTGTCACTCAGCTCTGTCTGTACTCAAATGGAATGTTTTTGGTTTTAGTCTTTGATCTTTCTTTTGCATTTCTCCTATCTTATTATAACCAGTGGAATCAGGAGTAGAAAGGCATTTTTCTTCAATACCCACCTTGGCAAGTTCTCTGTCTCTCTCTCTGTCTTTCCCTGTGTCACTCTGTCTCTGTCTTTCTGACAGACATATGTACAGCCTGAGTTTCCTGTTTCAGTAAATTCATTCAGATCAGAAGCTGGGGCAGTAACCTTGATAACTCCTTCCTCAAACTCCACCACACAGTCAATCATGTCCAAATGATTCTCTCACATGAATATCTTTTCAGTCCTTCCACTTCTCTCTTTGTTGCCACGACGCAATCTCAGGCCTCCAAGAACTCCTAAATCACTCCAGAAGCATCCCAACTTCTTTTTCTCCTTCCAACTTTCCCTTCAAGTTGTCTCCAAAGTGAGAGACTCATTCTCTAGGAAAAAGGCTAGATCACCCATTAGGTATGGGGAAAAATATTAGAATTTCAACTTATGTTCTAAAATTGTATGCTTTAAATATTTGTGGTTTTATATTTATATAATTATGTATATACTTATAAATAAGTAAATAAATAATGGAGTTACACTCTCAAAAATATTTTGCTGACATGTGTTCATAACTAAAAAAAAGTTTGGAGATTACTGTTCTACGCAGGTATGCAGTTAGGATAAACTTTTAGAAACACATCCTGATAACAATACTACTGCATTAAATACTGCCATACAAAATTTGACTGAAGAGTAAGTTTATATTTTTTTCTTTTTAAAAAATATAATATTCTTGAGATATTATTAGCATACCATGGAAGTTATCTATTTAATGGTACCATAATTTTTAAGTATATTTACAGATATAGGCAATCATAATAAGATATGATCAATTTTACAATTGTTTTATCACCTCAAGAGAATTCTGTATCCATCATCTCTTATCTCCCTATCTTCCCATTTCCTCCTTTGAGCCCTAAGCAACCACTAATTTACTTTCTGTTATGTATATTTACCTATTTTGGGTATTTTATATGAATGGAATCACAGAAAATGTGTATTTTCATGACTGAATTCTTTCATTCAGCTTAATGCTTTTAAAGTTCATTCAAATTGTAGCAGGTGCCAATTGATACTTCATTTCTTTTATGGCCAAATAATAGTATCCCATTGTATAGATACACTACATTTTGTATACTATTCTGTTGATAGGCTTTGTTTTTTTCTATCTTTTGACTATTAAAATAATTCTGTAATAAACACTCATGTACAAGTTTTGCGTAGATATATTTTAATTTTTCTTGGTTATATACCTAGTGGTGGAATTGCTAGGTCATCCAGTAACTCTATATATAATTAAGGAACTGTTTTCTAAAGTAATGCACCATTTTCTATTCTCATCAGAAATATACGAAGGTTCTGTTTTTTCTACATTCTAGCTAACAGTTATTACCTCACTTTTGATTCTAGCCATTCTAGCAGATATGAAGTGGCATGTCATTGTGGTTTTGACTTCCATTTTCCTGATAGCTAATTATGTTCAGCATCTTTCCTTGTATTAATTGACCATTTGCGTATCTTCCTTGGAAAAATATCTGCACAGATCTATTACTTATTGTTAATTTGGTTGTCTTTTTATTATTGAGTTGTAAGAGCTTTTCGTGTATTCCAGGCACAAAAATCTTTTTCAGCTGTATTATTCACAAATATATTCCTTTATTTTGTGGATCACCTTTTCTTTTCTTGATAACATTTTTTAAAATACTCAAAAGTTTTTAATTGTGAAGAAGTTCAGTTTACCTATTATTTTTCTTTTGTTGTTCAGGCTTTTTTGATTATATCTAAGAATCTTTTGCCAAATCTAGGGTGATAAATATTTGCCACTGATGTTTACTTCTAAGCATTTTATAGATTTGCCACTTGTATTTAGGTTTTAGTTCCATACAAGTGAATTTTTATATGGTGTGAGGTAAAGATCCAATGTCATTCTTTACAGACAGCTCTATTCACTTGTAATAGCATCATTGACTGGAAGGATATGCTGCCTCCATTGAATGGTCTTGGCACACTTGGTAAAAATTAGTTGACTATAAATGCATGAGTTTATTTCTGGAAGCTCAGTTATATTATACAGATCCATATACCTATCCTTGTGCTAGTGCTGTACTATTTTTATTACTGTTGCTATGCGGTACAATTTTAAATCGGGAAGTGCAAATTCTTCTACTTTGCTGTTTTTAAAAATTTTTTTGGCATTAGTTGGCTATTCTGGGTCCCAGGCAATAACATACAAATTTTGGAGTCAGTTTCTGAATTTTTGCAAAGAAGTCAATTGAAATACTGATAGGGATTAGGTTGAGTCTACAGATCAGTTTAGGAAGGACTGGCATTTTAATGATGTTAAATCTTTCAATCTACAAACAAAAGAAGCTTTTCCTTTTATATAGATTTTCTTTAATTTCTATCAGGAGAGTAAATTTTTTACTTCTTTTGTTAAATTTATTCTTTTTAAAATTATAATTGACATACAATAATATTATTTTAGTTTTAGGTTTATAACATAGTGATTAAATATCCATATACATTATGAAATCGTATCAATAAGCCTAGAACTCATCTGGCACAATATATAGTTATTTTTTTTAGCTTTTTATAAAATTTATTTAATTATTTTTCAAGTACAGTATTCTGTCTATTACTCCCCTCCCATCCCACGCCCATGCTCCCCCCTCCCTCCCATTTCCACCCTTCTCATTGTTGTCCATGTGTCCTTTATATATGTTCCTCTAAATCCCTCCCCTATTTCCCCTGAAATTCCCTCCCCACTCCCCTCTGGTCACTGTCAGCCTGTTCTCTATTTCAGTGTCTTTGGTTATATTTTGCTTGCTTGTTTGTTTTGTTGTTTAGGTTCCTGTTAAAGGTGAGATCATATGGTATTTGTCCTTCAACACCTGGCTTATTTCACTCAGCATAATGCTTTCCAGTTCCATCCATGATGTTGCAAAAGGTAGGAGCTCCTTCTTTCTTTCTGCTGCATAGAATTCCATTGTGTTTATGTACCATAGTTTTTTGATCCATTCATTTACTGATGGACACCTAGTTTGCTTCCAACTCTTGGCTACTGTAAATTGTGCTGCTATGAACACTGGGGTGCGGATGTTCTTTGGGATTGGTGTATTAGGGTTCTTAGGATACAATCCTAGCAGTAGAATTGCTGGGTCAAAGGGCAGGTCAAATTTTAGTTTTCTTAGAAAATTCCATACTGTTTTCCATAATGGTTGTACCAGTCTACAATCCCACCAACAGTGAACCAGAGTCCCCTTTTCCCCACACCCCCTCCAACATTTGTTGTTTATTGCTTTGTTTATGATAGCCATTCTCACCTGTGTAAAGTGATATCTCATTGTGCTTTTAATTTGCATCTCTCTGATAGCAAGCGATATAGAGCATCTCTTCATGTCTCTCTGGATCCTCTGTATGTCCTCCTTGCAGAAGTGTCTGTTCAAGTACTTTGCCCATTTTTTAATTGGGTTAGTTGTCTTCTTAGAGTGAAGTCGTGTGAGTTTTTTGTATATTTTGGAGATTAAACCTTTGTCTGAGGTATGATTGGCAAATATGGTTTCCCATACATTTGGTTGTCTCTTTATTTTAATGCTGTTTTCTTTAGCCGCACAGAAGCTTTTTATTTTGATGAGATCCCATTTGTTTATTCTTTCTTTTATATTTCTTGCTCTAGGGGACATATCAGTAAAAATGTTGCTGCGTGAAATATCTGATATTTTCCTGCCAATGTTCTCCTCTAAGACTTTACTGGTGTCACGGCTTATATTTAAATCTTTTATCCACCTTGAATTTATTTTGGTGTATGGTGTAAGTTGGTGCTTGAGTTTCATTTTTTTGCATGTAGCTGTCCAGTTCTCCCAACAGCATTTGTTGAAGAGGCTATCTATACCCCATTTTATGTTACTGCCCCCTTTGTCAAATATTAATTGACTATAGAGAGTTGGGTTTATTTCTGGGTTCTCTGTTCTGTTTCATTGGTCTATGTGGCACAATACATAGTTATTGACTATATTCTCTATATGCTGTACTCTATATTCCTGTTACTATTTTTATAATTGTGAATTTGTACTATTAATTCCTTTCACCATTTTCACCTACCCCCCCATACCCCTACAACCTGGTGTCAGTTAGTGCAGTAACTAAGTTTATTTCAGTTTTGTTTGTTCATTTATTTTGTTTTTTGAGATTCCCATATATATGAAGTCATATGGTATTTGTCTTTCTCTGTATGATTTATTTCCCTCATCCAAATACTATCTAAGTCCATCCACACTGTTACAAATGATCAAATGATGACATTTTAGTCTTTTTTTTTAAAGGTAGAATAGTATTCCATAGGGTACACACATCTTTTTAACATAGTGTTTGGGATTTCTTTAGATAATTATGGACAAGGAAAATTGTGGATTCATAAGATATTTCTAATTTTAAATTTTTAATCTTTTAAATTTTAATTTTTTGTTCAAGTACAGTTTTCTGTATTTTACTCCCATCCCAGCCCACTCACCCTGCTCTGCACCTTCTCTCCCAATTTCCCCCCTTTCTCATCCCCCCCCATAATTTTGTCCACGTGTCTTCTATACTTCTAAACCATTACCCTTTTCCTCTGAAATTCCCTCCCCTCTCCCCTCTGGACACTGTCAGCCTGTTCTCTATTTCAATGTCCTTGGTTTTATTTTGCCGTTTTGTTGTTTAGGTTCCTGTTAAAGGTGAGATCATATGGTATTTGTCTTCCATTGCCTGGCTTATTTCCCTTAGCATAATGCTTTCCAGTTCCATCCATGCTGTTGCAAAGGGTAGGAGCTCCTTATTTCTTTCTGCTCAATACAATTCCATTGTGTAAATGTACCAATTTTTTTTTATCTATTCATTTACTGATGGGAACCCAGGTTGCTTCCAGCACTTGGCTATTGCAAATTGTGCTGCTGTGAACATTGGGGTGCATAGATTCATTAGAATTGTTTTTTCAGTGTTCTTAGGGTATAATCCCAACAGTGAAATTGTAATGTAAAAAGGAAGTTCCATTTCGAAGTTTTCTGAGGAAATTTTATACTGTTTTCACAGTGACTGCACAAGTCTGCATTCCCAGCAACAGTGCACTAGGGTCCTCTTTTCTCTACATCCTCTCCAACACTTCTTTTTTGATTTGTTTATAATGGCCATTCTGACTAGTGTAAAGTGGTAACTCATCGTGGTTTTAATTTTCACCACTGTGATGCCTAGTGATGCTAAACATCTTTTTATATATCTCTGGATCCTCTGTAAATCCTTCTTGGAGAAGTGTCTCTTGAAGCCTTTTGTTCATTTTTTAATTTTTTTGTCTTCCTGGAGTGGAGTCATGTGAGTTCTTTATATATTTTGGAGATTAAACCCTTGTGTTTAATAGGTATTGCATTGAATCTGTAAATTTCTTTGGGTAGTATGGACATTTTGATGATGTTAATTCTTCCAGTCCATGAACACATTATATGTTTCCATTTGTTTGTGTCTTCCTTGATTTCTTTCTTCAGTGTTGTGTAGTTTTCTGCATACAGGTCTTTTACCTCCTTGGTTAGATTTATTCCCAGATATTTTATTTTTGTTTTAGCTATATCAAATGAGAAATGAATGGATCAAAAAACTACGGTACATAAACACAATGGAATTCTATGCAGCAGAAAGAAAGAAGGAGCTCCTACCTTTTGCAACAGCATGGATGGAACTGGAAAGCATTATGCTGAGTGAAATAAGCCAGGTGTTGAAGGACAAATACCATATGATCTCACTTTTAACAGGAACCTAAACAACAAAACAAACAAGCAAGCAAAATATAACCAAAGACACTGAAATAGAGAACAGGCTGACAGTGACCAGAAGGGAGGGAATTTCAGGGGAAATAGGGGATGGGTTTAGAGGAACATATATAAAGGATACATGGATAACAACTGAGAAGGGTGGAAATGGGAGGGAGGGGGGAGCACAGGGAGAGGGATGGGCCAGGAGTAATAGACAGAATACTTAAAATAATTGAATAAATATAAAAAATGGAAAAAAAATAAACCCTTGTCTGAGGTATCATTGGCAAATATGTTTTACCATATGATTGGCTCTCGTTTCATTTTAATGCTGTTTTCTTTAGCCATGCAGAAGCTTTTTAATTTGATTAGGTCTCACTTGTTCCTTCTTTCTTTTATGTCCCTTGCTCTACGGGACATATCACTGAAGATGTTGCTCCATGGAATGTCTGAGATTTTCCTGCCGATGGATTCCTCTAGGACTTTTATGGTCATGACTTATATTTAAGTCTTTTATCCACCTTGAATTTATTTTTGTATATGGTGTAAATTGGTGATAGGGTTTCATTTTTTTGCATGTAGCTGTCTAGATTTTCCAACACCATTTGTTGAAGAGGCTATTATTGCTTCATTTTATGCTGCTTCATCCTTTGTCAAGTATTAATTGACCATAGAGACCTGGGTTTATTTCTGGGCTCCCTATTCTGTTCCATTGGTCTATGTGTCTGTTCTTATGCCAGTATTAGACTTTTTTTTTATTACAGTGGCCTTGTAATACAGTCTGATATCAGGTATTTTGATCCCTCATATTTTGTTCTTTTTTCTTAAAATTCCTGAGGTGATTCAGTGTCATTTATGGTTCTATAAATTTTTTTGAAGTATTTGTTCTGTGTCTGTGAAATATGTCATTTGTATTTTAATAGAGATTGCATTGAATCTATGAATTGCTTTGGGTAGTATGGACATTTTGAAGATATTAATTCTTCTAACCCATGAGCATGGTACATGATTCCATTTGTTTGTGTCTTCCTCAATTTCTTTTTTCAGTATTGTGTAGTTTTCTGTATACAGGTCTTTTACCTTCTTGGTTAGGTTTATTCCTAGGTACTTTATTTTTTGTTGCTATATCATATGGGTTTTTTCCTGATTTCTGTTTCTGATATTTCTTTGTTGATGTACAAGGATGCCTTTTTTTCTGAATATTGACTTTGTATCCTGCTGTATTGCTAAATTCACTTATTAGAATAGTTTTTTGATGGAGGTATAAGATTTTCTATGGACACTATCATGTCTTCTGTAAACAATGACATTTTTGTTTCCTCTTTTCAGTTTAGATGCCTTTTATTTCTTTTCCTTATTGTGGCTAGGACATCAATACTAAGTTGAATAGAAGCTGTGAAAATGGGTATCCTTGTCTTGTTTCTGATTTTAGTGGGATAGCTCTAAGTTTTTGCCCATTGAGTATGATGTCAGCTGCAGGTCTCTCATATGTGGCCTTTATTGTGTTGAAAAATGCTATCTCCATTCCCACTTTGCTGAGTGTTTCTTTTTTTATCATAAATGGATCTTTTACCTTATCAAATGCTTTTCCTGCATCTATCAATATGATCATGTGATTTTTGTCTTTCTTTTTGCTTTTGTGATGTATTACGTTTATTGATTTGAGATTATTGTACCATCTTTTCATCCCTAGAATGAATCCCACTTAATCATGGCATATAATGTTTTTAACATATTGCTGGTTGCGGTCTCCCAATATTTCCTTGAGGATTTTAGTGTCTAAGTTCATCAGTGATGTTGGCTTGAAGTTTCTTTCTTTGTTGTGTCTTTATGTGGTTTTGGAATTAGAATGATGCTGGCTTCATAAAAAGATCTTGGGAGTCTTCCAACTTTTTGAATTTTTTTGAATAACCTGAGAAGTATAGGGGTTAGATCTTCTTTAAATACTTTGTAAAATTTTCCTGTGCAATTGTATGCTTCAAGGCTTTTGTGTGTTGGAAGCTTTTTTATTACTTCTTCAAAGTCAGCTCTTATTGGTCTTTTCAGACTTTCTTCTTCTTCACTGAGTTTTGGAATATTATATTTTTTCTAGGAATTTTTCCATTTTCTTTAGGTTTTCCCATTTCTTGGCATATAGTTCTTCACAGTAATTTTATTTTACAATCCTTTTTGTTTCTATGGTGTCAGTTTTAATGTCTACTCTTTCATTTCTGATTGTGTTCATTTGGGACCTCTCCCTTTTTTTCTTGATGAGCCTGCTTAAAGGCTTGTTCATTTTGTTTATGTTTTCAAACAACCAACTCCTGGATTCATTGATCCTTAGAATTGTGCTTTTAGTCTTTATGTCATTTAATTCTGCTCTGATCTTGATTATTCCTTCCTTCTACTTGCTCTGGGCTGTCTTATTGTTGTTCTTCAAATTCTTTTAGATGCAGGGTTAGGTTGTTTATTTTAAATGTTTCTCCCCTTTTAAGGTAGTCCTATATTGTTATGAACTCCCCCTCAGGACTGCCTTTGTTGTGTCCTTTAGGTTTTAGATTGTTGTGAGTTCATTTTCATTTGTTTCCAGAAATGTTTGACTTCTTCCTTTATTTCATTCTTGACCCCTTCATTTTTTAATAGCATGCTATTCAATCTCCATGAGTTTGAGTATTTTGGGTTTTTTCCTCGAGGTTGGTTTCTAATTTTAGTCCCTTGTGGTAAAAAAAAAAAATGCTTGATATTATTTCAGTTTTCTTGAATATGTTGAGGCTTGTTTTGTGTCCTATCATGTTGTCTGTCTTTGAAAATGTTCCATGTGCATTTGAAAAGTTGAAAAGAAAGTGTATTTTGCTTCTTCAAGATGAAAGGCTCTCTCTATATATCAGTTAAGTCCATTTGATCTAGGGCATTGTTCAATGCCTCAATATCTTTGTTGATTTCTTTTTTTGCACAATCTATCCATGTTTGACAGTGGGGTATCAAAATTCCCCTAGTATTATATTGTTGCTGTCAATATCTTTCTTGAAATCCTCCAAAATTTTCTTTATGTATTTGGGTGCTTCTCTGTTGGGTGCATCTATATTAATAATGTTTATGTCTTCCTGATGGATTCTTCCCTTAAGTATTATGAAGTGACCTTCTGCATCTCTTTTTATAACTCTTTTTTGAAGCCTATTTTTTCTTATATGAGCATTGCTACCATGGCTTTTTTTCCTTTTTATTTGCTTTGAATATTTGTTTCTAGCCCTTCACTTTTGGTCTGTGTAGTTCTTTTATTCTTAAGTAGGTCTCATGTAGGTCTATGTGAGTTTCCTGGATTTGCGTGACTTTTTCTCTCATCAGATTAGAAAGGTTTTACATCATGACTTTTTCAAACAGGTTTTCTATCCTTTGCTCTTCTTCTACTTCTGTTATCCCTATTATATCGATATTATTATGTTTCACGTTCTCTGCAATTTTCTTAACACCTCTTTGTTCTGTCTGAGTCTCTTTTTCTTTTCTTACTCTTTCTGGGTGTTTCCTTGTACTTGTCATCTATCTCACTGATCTGATTCTCTGCTTCGTGTAGCCTGCTTTTGATTCCTTCTACTGTGTTCTTTAATTCAGAAATTGTATTCTTCATTTCCTCTTGGCCCTTGTTGACAATTTTTGTTTCCTTTTTCATGTTGGTATAGTTTGCAGTGTGTTCATTTGAACTACAGGGAACTGTAGTTTTTGGTAATTTTCTGTGAACTCATTGAGCTTCCTGATAACCAATGCTTTGAACTCAATATCTGATAGTTGAGTTGCCTCTATTTCATTTAGCATATCTTCTTTCCTTTTATTTGGGGATTGTTTCTTCATCTTCCCATTGTTTGTGAGACTCTTTTTGTTAGCCTCAGATTCTTAAATTGATCTTTTATGACTTCCTGGGTTTCTAGTGTGAACTTCTATGGTAGAAGACCTGTGAGATTCAGTGGTGCAGTCTCCTTCATCTCCTGAGTTTCCTGGTCTTGGGCTGTTGTTTATGTTGCTTCTCTATATGCCTTTGGGTTTTGATTGTTGCTGGGTCATACATTGGTGGGTCCCTTTTTCCAGCTGGTTAACTGAGGGTTACTCCATTCACCACATCTTGTATTCTGGTGAGCAGGTGTGGACAGGTTGTGTTGAAGCTGGTTCTTCTGTCTGTATGAGGTTTTGAGGTTTCTCTCTTGCTCTTGTTCAGTTGTTTGTTATCGGTAATTTCTCCACCATTTAGTTGTATTTTCAGATCAGTCCTGGGTTGAGTTAGTGCGGCTTCCACTACCTCCTTCACCTTCTTCATTTGTTATCTATGGGTGGTTTCTTCGTTGTTATTTTTTTGCTTACAGCAGGTATACTGGTGTTCACACCACCCACCTACTCTTGTTGGTGATCATTTGGATGGGGAGGGCAAAATGGTTTAAGACAGTGGGAGTGTATTCTATGTTATTTTAAGAACCGACCCATAGAGAAGAGATGGGAGATCCTTTGGATATGAATAGTGTTAACCATAATATTTTACCAAACTGGCAATTTTTTAGAAAGGGTGGAAAACAGATAAGACCCTTGTTGGCAAGAGGAAGATTGTGAGTTGGATCTGGAAAGCTTGTGGGATGTCGGATTATGAGGTAAGGTGAGAGTAAAGGATAGTTAATAGGCATAGTGTGCAAAAGAATGGAGTTAACTATAATAGTAATAAAGTTCAGGAAAAAGTGAAGTTAGCTAAGATCTGAGAGGGGTTTTGTGGAGTACAATTTTACAAAATAGCAATTATTTACAATAGTAATGGAGCAACAATTGTATGACAGAATCTATGTGATCTGAATAACAAGAATAGGAAGTATAGGACCTAGAGTTGTGTGCTATTGGAACACAAGTGAAGTGAAAGACAGAAAATTAAAAATATGCTATGAAAGAGAGAACAAGGGAAACCAGTCAAATAATGCAATTTAACAAACCAAGTTAAGTAGACTAAACAGAAAGAAGAGAAATAGAAAATACTAATAAAATAAAAGATCTAAAAATAATGAAAAAAAATAATAATAGAAATATACAATAACCTGTAAGTTCTCTAGGATAGCAAAGTGAAACTTCTCTCACTGATTCATTTGTTGCAGTGACCCCTGTTTGAGTCTAATTCAGGTCCTTTCAGAGCTCCAGATTTTATTTTATCACTCGTGGGAATAGAAAAAAAAAGGAAGGAAGGAAGTAGGAATAAAAATAAGAAAGGAAAGAAAGGAAGGAAGAAGGAATAAAAAAAGTAAGAAAGAAAGAAGGAATGAAAAAAAAATAGAGGCCTCCTGCTAGCTTTAAACAAGCCAAGCCAGTTCTGCTGGTCTTCCTGGCTGTAGCAGGCTGAGTGGGGATTGGTTTCACTTTTCTCCCTTTCTGTAGTTTTGTGAGGATGGGGTCAGGTCTGAGCAGCACTCTTCACAGTTGCCCAGCCTCCAGCCCAGTTCCTCAGTTCATTTTCGGGCCCCCAGTGCCCTTCTGTAACCGACCTATGCCTTCAGTGCACCAGTTGTGCTGTCCTTGAGGTGCAACAGTTAGGGGAAACTTACACACCACCTCCTTACTCTTTGTTGTCCTAGATGCTAGGGACTCTCAGAGTCTCTTCAGGGTAGTTCATTGCCCCCACTGAGTTAAGTCTTTCTGGGGATTGCTGACTCCCTGATTCCTGCTGCTCTCCTCTGAGAGGGTGTCTTCATTTTCCTCTTAGAGAGCCAGTCAGCCTTGCAGGGTAGGTACACCTTGTGGCTGCTGAGGCAAATGCAGGCGGGGGCCACCTCTACTGCTGTGTTTTGGGGGGGAGGGCGGAGTTGGGCACGAGGTGCCTCTGGGCTGTAGTGTCAGGTGTGCACTGTCCCCGGGCTGTGGGCATGAGTGCTGGGCTTCTGCTGCTGGGGTGGGATGGGAAGCCACTGGGCTGTGGGTTTGTGTGCCCTGGGGCATCTGTTGTGAGCAAGTCCCTCTGCTGCTGCTGCTGCTGCAGAGGTGGTTAGGGTAATGGGGTCATGCAGTTTTTGCACACAGGGCTGTAGGCATGAATGCTTGGCCTCTGCTGCTCCAGCATAAGCCTCAGCAGGGTGGGTGGTGGCTGAGTTGGTGGTGCACCACGGGGGTCACAGGCACAATTGGGTGCCCTCTGCTGCTGCAGCCAATAGTAGGGGTACAGTCAAGGTCCTGGTAGCAGAGGTGGGCCCACAGCTAAGGCTGCATAGGCTGCCCACACGTGGCTGGAAGAGGAAGGGGTGGCTTTTGTGGAAGAGTTTCCTAAACAGCCACTGAGTGCCTCTTTTTCTTTTTGAAAAATTCCTCCTATTCCACACTCCTACTCCAAACAAGCACCTTGCCTCTCACATAGCCCAACTCTCCAACCAGACCCGGGACTATTCAGTTCAGGGTCCTTCACAGCCCAACTGTTCCCAGCCAGTGTCCATAGACTCAGTGTGTGCACACAGCCCCTGAGTGTTTGTCACTTCATCTTTATTTCCCCCAGTGACTTCAAGCATCCAGGTCCATCCTGCTGCTGCTCAAGAATTGTTTGGCTGGAGAGGGAGCAGTTGACCCACCTCTCTCCCAAGAACCCTGTGGCAGACCCCACAGACGCCTGGCCTGGGGCTGTAGCCGCCACGGTCCCCGTGCTGGTTCCAGGGACGTTATTGTCCTGAAGTACTCTCCTTTCCATATGATTTTTCAATGACCTCTACAGTTTTGTTCTCCAATTTTCATATATGCTGGGATACTGTTGACTGTTCACTCTGTTCCTTGGCATATTGGCTAGGTGTTCCACTTTGCACAGGAGAAAGAGGACTTTACTCCCACCTATCTTGCCACCATCTTCCCTTTTTTTAAGATTTTATTTATTTATCTTTAGAGGGGAAGGGAAGGAGAGAGGAAGTAAAATATCAATGTATGGTTGCCTCTTGTGCATTCCCTGCCAGGAACTGGCCTGCAACCCAAGCATGTGCCCTGACTGGGAATCGAACCGCAATCATGTGGTTTGGAGGCCCACACTCAATCCACTGAACTACACCAGCCAGGGGTTCCTCAAATTTCTGAATATCACTTTTGCATTCTGGTACTTTACTGAATTTGTTAATCAGTTCAAATAATTGTTTTTGGTGAATTCTTTGCACTTCTTTATCGTATCATGTTATCTGCAAATAATGACAATATTACTTCTTTCTAATTTGGTTTGGGCTTTATTTCTTTTTTCTTGTCTGATTGTTGTGGTTAGGACTTCTAATACAATGTTGAATAAAAGTAATGAGAGTGGACATTTTTGTCTTTTTCCTCATCTGTAAGAAAAAGTTTTCATTTTTTCACTGTTGTGTATCATGTTAACTGTGGGTTTTTCACATGTGGCCTTTACTATGTTGAGGTATAATTTATCTCTCTTTTTGATGAAAGTTTTTATCATGACTGAATGTTGGATCTTGTCAAATGTTTTTCCTGAATCTATGACACAATTGTGTAATTTTTAATTCTTCATTTTATTTATGAGCTGTATCATATTAATCCACTTGTAGATATAATACTAACCTTGCATCCCAGGAATAAATCCCATATGATCATGGTATCTAGTCTTTTAAATATATTTCTGAATTAGGGGACTTCCGCCAAGATGGAGGCATAGGTGGAAACACTGTGCCTTCTCCCACAACCAAGTTTGAATACAACAAAGGTTTGGAGAACTAGGACACACCCAAAGACCAGAAAACAGATTACACGGAAGTCCAAGAACTACGAACCATTTAACGGGG
This sequence comes from Sturnira hondurensis, assembly GCF_014824575.4. Lineage (NCBI taxonomy): Eukaryota > Metazoa > Chordata > Mammalia > Chiroptera > Phyllostomidae > Sturnira > Sturnira hondurensis. The sequence continues at coordinate 368,846 of NW_028079095.1, forward strand.
ATGGTAAGAGAGGCGGAGCCAGCAGCGGAGCTGGGTTGGGCAGGACAGATCTCCCGACCTAGACGTGCAGGCAGCTCTGAACCAGTCGGGGTGTGGGGCAGACTGACCATGGTCCCACATTCGCGCACAGTGAGACGGACCACGCAGGCCCCAGGGGGTGAACCCAGTGGTGGAGGGCTGACGGCAGTAGCACACTCGAGTGCAGTGGAACGAAATGCGTGGGCCTGGTCACGGTGGTGACTGCAGCTCCGGTGGGGGGCCTCGGCGGCAGGCGGCAGTCGGGAAGCCATTGTCCCTCTTTGACCCCGCCCCCACATACAACGTCACAACCAAGCAACTTAGTTGCCCTGCTCTAGTGAACACTATAGGGCTCAGGTCCTGCTACGGAACAGGCACGAACAACCCAAAAGATGGCGCAAGAAGAACTCAAAGTCCCAGAGCCCATAACTCTCAGCGACCAAGTAATTGCCAGCCTCTCAGAAGCACAATTCAAGACACTATTTATCAGGATGCTCACAGAACTGGTTGATTATAGTCACAAATTAGAGGAACATTTGAAGGCTAAACTAATTGAAATGAAGGGAGATGTCCAGTAAACCAATAGCGATGGAAAGGAAACTGGGACTCAAATCAATGGAATGGACCAGAAGGAAGAACGAAACATCCGACCAGAAAGGAATGAAGAAATGAGAATTCAAAAAAATGAGAAGAGGCTTAGGAACCTCCAGGACATCTTTAAACGTTCCAACATCTGGATTATAGGGGTACCAGAAGGGGGAAAGAAACAACCAAGAGAGGAAAACTTATTTGAACAAATAATAAAGGAGAACTTCCTGAGTCTGGCAAAGGAAATAGACTTCCAGGAAATCCAGGAAGCTCAGAGAGACCCAAAGAAGTTGGACCCAAGAAGGGACACGCCAAGGCACATCATAATTACATTAGCCAAAACTAAAATGAAGGAGAGAATCCTAGAAGCAGCAAGGGATAAGGGGACAGTCACCTACAAAGGAGTACCCATCAGACTGTCATCTGATTTCTCAAAAGAGACCTTACAGGCAAGAAGGGGCTGGAAAGAAGCATTCCAAGTCATGAAATCCAAAGACCTACAGCCAAGATTGCTTTATCCAGCAAAGCTTTCATTTAGAATGGAAGGACAGATAAAGTGCTTCTCAGATAAGGTCAAGTTCAAGGAGTTCATCATCACCAAGCCATTATTATATGAAATGCTAAAGGGACTTATATAAGAAAAAGAAGATGAAAAATATGAACAGTGAAAGGACAGCAAACACACAGTTATTAACAACCACACCTAAAACAAAAGCAAACCAAGAGGACAGCCAGATCAGGAGTGGAACCATAGAAATGAAGAACACATGGAGGGTTAGCAACAGGGGGGTGGGAGGAGGAGAAGAGGGGAGAAGGCACAGAAAATAGAATAGATGGTAGGTAGAAAATAGATAGGGGGGAGGGCGAGAATAGTGGGGGAAATATAGAATCTAAAGAACTTGAGACACGTGGTTATGAACTAAGGGGGGAGAATGGTGGGGGAGGGAGTGTGTGGGTGGAGGGGAATGAAGGGGAGGAATAGAACAACTGTAATGCTATAATCAATAAAATATATTAAATAAATAAATAATAAATATATAAATATATTTCTGAATTAGGTTTGCTAATATTTCTCTGAGGAGTTTGCCAGGGGTATTGGCTTATAAATTTATTTTTTAAAGACTTTATTTATTTGTTTTTAGACAGGGGAAGAAAAGGAGAAAGAGAGCAAGAAAAATACGAGTGTTTGGTTGCCTCTTGAGAGCCCCGTATTGGGTACCTGGCCCACAACCCTGGGCTAGTGGCTTGGCTGGGAATTGAACTGGTGACCTCGTGGTTTGCAGCTCACACTCAATATGCTGAACTACACCAGTAAGGGCATAATTTTCTTTTTTGTAGTTTTTTTGTCTTATTTTGATATAATGGCAATCATGGCTTCATAAAAAATGTTTGGGATCCTTTCCTTCTCTTCAAATTCTTAAAATTGTTTAAGATTGTATGTATTAGTTCTTGTTTGAATAATTGATATAATTTGCCCGTGAAACCATCTGGTTCAGAAATTTTGTTTAGAGGGAGTTTTTGGTTACTGATTCTATTTTGTTAGTAGTCATTGCTGTTTGATTTTCTGGTTTTTTTTTTCTGTATTTATTCTTGAAAAATTGTATATCTCTAGGAATTTATCTGTACTCTCAGGTCATCCAATTTTTTGCCATATAACTGTAGTATTTTTAAATAATACTTTGGGTATTTGTGGTGTCAGTTGTTGTTTCTCTTTTATTTCTGATTTTACTTGGCCTCTCTTATTTTATCTTGATGAGTCTGGCTAAAGGTATATCAATTTGTTTATCTTTTCAAAGAATTAGAGCCTGGTTTTATTGATATTTTACATTATTTCTTAAGACTTTATTTCACTTATTTTCACTGACCTCTGATTTCCTGTCTTCTACTCATATCGAGATTTGTTTTATTTTTTCTGTAGTTATTTTTGGTGTAATACTTGGTATTTATTTAAAAATTTTCTTGTTTCTTGCAATAGGTCTGTATTGCTATGAATTCCCCAACTAAGACTGCTTTATCTATACCCCATAGATTTTGTGTTGTTAAGTTTAATTTTCATTTGTCTCAAGGTACTTTGGAATTCTATCCTGATCTTGTTGTTAACCCATTCATTGTTTAATAGTACGTTATTTAGCCTATTTATGTTTGTGTGTTTTTCAGTTTTCTTCTTGTAACTAATATCCAGGTTTGTGCCATTGTAATTGGGAAGGATGCCTGATAAATGTTAATATTTTTAAGTTTATTGAGACTTGTTTTGTGGCCTAATATGTAGTGTGTATCCTGGATAATGTTCATGTGAACTTGAAAAAAAATTATAGTCTGTTGCTTTGGGGTTAAATATTCTAAAATTATCTATTAGCTCATCTGATCTAATGTGTCATTTCAGACCACTCAATTTTCTGTCTAGATGACCTATCCACTGACATTAATGGGGTAATAAAGTCTCCTACTATGAATGTATTAGTGTTAATCTCTTCTCTTATGTCTGTCAACATTTTCTTAATTTATTTAGCTCTTATGTTTAGTGTATGAATGTTTACAAGAGTTCTCTCTTCTTGTTGATCCACTTATCATTGTGAAATGCCCTACAGCTTTTGTTTTAAAGTTTATTTATCTGATACATTTATTTGTTGGGTATTGCTGCCCAACTTTTTGTTTGTTTGTATTTGAATGAAATACAATTTTATATCCCTTTACTTTCAATCTCTGTGCATTTTCCAATATGAAGTGTGTGTCTTGTAGGCAGCATATGTATGGGTCTTGTTTTGCTTTTATTATTCAGCCATATTAGGCCTTTTGATTGGAGTATTTAGTCTATTTACATTTAAAGTAATTATTCATAGTGATGTAGTTATTGTCATTTTATTAATTGTTTCTGATCTATTTTTATTTCTCCTCTGTTTCCTTTTTATCCTCTTAATATCTTCTTTTGTATATTGATGTCTTTCTATAGCATCCTGTTTGGATTCTTTTCTCTTTATTTCTTATAGATTTTTGGGTTGTGTGTAATATATGCTAACATATACTAAGCTACATCTATAACAGTCTATTTCAAAATGATAGTAGCTTAATTCGAACACATCCTAAAATTTGTACAGTTTTTACTTGCACCCCTCATGTTTATATTTTTTTATTTTTATTTTTTAACAATGATAAGGTCCTTTAACTTGAACTTATCTCAGAAGCACTTCATCTGCCCTTCCCTTCTAAATGAAAGCTTTGCTGGATAAAGCAATCTTGGCTGTAGGTCTTTGGATTTCATGACTTGGAATACTTCTTTCCAGCCCCTTCTTGCCTGTAAGGTCTCTTTTGAGAAATCCGCTGACAGTCTGATGGGAACTCCTTTGTAGGTGACTGTCTCCTTATCTCTTGCTGCTTCTAGGATTCTCTCCTTCATTTTAATCTTGGATAATCTAATTATGATGTGCCTTGGTGTGTTCCTCCTTGAGTCCACCTTATTTGGGAGTCTGAGCTTCCTGGACTTCCTGGATGTCTATTTCCTTTGCTTTGCCAGATTGGGGAAGTTCTCCTTTATTATTTGTTCAAATAACTTTTCCACTTCTTGCTCTTCCTGTTTCCCTTCTGGTTCCCCTATAATTCAGATGTTGGATTGTTTAAAGATGTCCTGGAGGTTTCTAAGCCTTTCCTCATTTTTTTGAATTTTTGTTTCTTCATTGTTTTCTGTTTGGCTGTTTCTTTCTTCCTTCTGGTCCACTCCATTGATTTGAGTCTCAGTTTCCTTCCCCTCACTATTGGTTCCCTGTACATTTTCCTTTATTTCATTTTGCATAGCCTTCATTTTTTCATCTAATTTGCAACCAAATTCAACCAATTCTGTGTGCATCCTGATCACCATTGCTTTGGACTGTTCATCTAATAGGTTGGCTATCTCTTCATCACTTAGTTGTATTTGATCTGGAGCTTTGATCCGTTCTTCCATTTGGGCCATTTTTTTCTGTCTTGATTCACCTGTTACATATGAGGGGTGGAGTCTTATGTGTTTACCAGGGCAGGTCCACCCAGTCACTGGGTTGTGAGGCTATATGTTGGGAGGGATCAGATCAGGAACACTGGCACTTGTTCCACTCTCTGTCAGATTTCAGTCCCTACCACCACTCCCCCCAAGCAAACTGGCCCCTTCAGGTGGTGATTTCCATGTGGGTGGGCTTGTGTGTATTCTAGGACCCTGTGGTTTTCTCCAATGGGCCCTCCCGTGAGGCTGGGAGTCTATCCTGTTGCCTCACCTCCCACAGGTGTTTTCAATTGGTGTTTTGAGACTTTGTTTCCCCACGCTGGAGCACTGTGTTGGGCAGTCTGTCTTGCTCCTCAGTTTCTCCTGGTTTATCTGTGTGCAAGTGTAGGACCACCAGTCAGCCACCTGACTTCTGTGGCTGAAGCCCCTCCATAATTTGCCATCTTGCTGGGTCTGCCCACTTCCACCCCATGCCCAGGGTCTGCCAGCCACAGCCTGCATGCCAAGGGTTCACCTGCTGCCATCTTGTGAACCCGGGGTCTGCAAGCCACCTCTTTTTTTTTTGCCTCAACCCCTCTCTGCTTGGCGCCTGACTATACCCCTCCTGCTGGTCTGGATGAATGTGTGTATTTTAACTCCTTGGTTGTCAGACTTCCATACAGTTCAGTTTTCTGTCAGTTGTGGAGCTTTTTGTTTATTTGTTTCTAAATTGTTGTTGTCTTTATTTTGGTTGTGTGAAGAGGCACAGTGTGTCTACCTATGCCTCCATCTTGGCTGGAAGTCCATGTCTGACTTTTTAAAATGTTTTCTATTTTATCTTTTTATGTTTTCTATCTCTTTCTTGATGTTCTCACTGAGTTTATCTGTTTTCCCACTAAATCTATTGAGCAACCATATTACCATTGTTTTGAATTCTGTATGTGGTAGATTGCTTGTTTTGATTGAATTTAGTTCTCTTTCTGAAGTTTTGTCATGTTCTTTCCGTTGGGACATGTCTCTTTGTCTGTACATTTTGGCTGTATTTCTATTTGTTTTTATGTATTAGGTAGATATGCCACATCTCCTGGTCTTGACAGAGTGTCCTTATGTAGTTATTGTCCTCTGGGACTGAGTGGCACAGTACTCCAGTAATGTCCCTTGAGATAAGTGCTCCAGTAATGTCCCTTGTTTGGGCTGTGTGTGCTTTCCTATTGTAGTTGAGACTGGATTGCTGTTAACATCTCGGTAGGTAGAGTTGATCCTCCGGTTGTCTGGTTGTGAGGGCTGTCCATGACTATAACAGATGATCCATTGTTTGGGGGCTGACTTCACTGAGTAGGAGTGGCATTAGTGCTGCCATTCATTCTTTGGGCTTTGGTGCCCACTGAGTCTGCCCTTCAGGTGTATCATTTGTGAATTGAGTTGGGTGTTGCTCTTTTGTGGTCTAGAGCCAGCCATCAGTTGTGTTGTGTCTGGTGCCTATAGGGAGGGGCTGCAGTACAATCCAATGTGAGCTACTGCTGGTCTTGTGCTGGGCTTGAGGCTTCTTGGTAGGAGATACAAAGTGATCTGCATTTGTTTGCCATTTGTGTTTGCCATGGAGGCATTTGGGAGAGGTTATTTTGCATATTGATCCTGGCTGCCACTTATACCAGGCTTGCATCCCTTTCATGTGCATTATGGTGTGGGCTGAGGCCAGTTGCCTCTTGTGTCAGAGTTGTGGTTGCTTAGTTAAAGCTATATTGCAATTTGGAACTGGCCACCACCTTTACCAGTATTAGGGCAACCTAAAGGGATTNTCGTGCGTCCCCTGCTGGGAGTTGGCCTGCAGGGAACTGACCTGCAACCCAGGCATGTGCCCTGACTGAGAATCGAACCGTGATCGTCTGAGTCGCAGGCCCGCGCTCAATCCACTGAGCTACACCAGCCAGGGCCTTTCATGTGCATTATGGTGTGGGCTGAGGCCAGTTGCCTCTTGTGTCAGAGTTGTGGTTGCTTAGTTAAAGCTATATTGCAATTTGGAACTGGCCACCACCTTTACCAGTATTAGGGCAACCTAAAGGGATTTATAATGCAAGTTGAGACTGGCAGTCAGTTGTGTTGGGCTTGGGGCTGCTCAGCACAAGCTGGAAGGCATGCTGAGGCCCACTGCTACTTGTTTGGGATTTATGAACCTTTGAGAGTTATAGGGGAGCTTTATAGCATGAGCCAAAGCAGGTGGCTTTTGTGAAGAAATCACAAAGAGGCTTGAACTGGGGAGGAAAATCACTAGAGCAAGGTCTCAGGGAACCACTAGGGTAGGGTAATTCATGGTAGCCAGGTTAATGGAGAACATAGACTTGGTGCCTGCCTATGTCAGACTGCCTGGGTAGAAGAAGGGTTCAGCAAAGGAACAATGGTGACTGCCAGTGCTTCTGTTCCCAGTGAGAATTGCTCTGACCTGCTACACCTCAAGCTCTTACTCTGGTTAGCCAATTTAATTCCTCCCCTTATATCCCTGATGTTTTTTAAGCTGCTTCTCCCTCACTGGAATTTAGAGAGTATAAGATTTTCACAGTCAGATGTTATGGAGACTTCTTTTCCTGTCACTGATGCCTCAAGCTGAAGGGCCTGGTATAGGTCTGGTACCTTTTGCAGCTACGGACCTCTGCAGCCAAGTTATACCTCCTAATTCATTACTTCTATATGATGGGCATGAGACTTTCTTGTTCCTCACACTTCCCCTTTTCCCAGACTCAACTTGGCTTCTTTTTTATACCTTTAGTTATAGGAATTCTTTGCAGCTAGTCTTCAGGTGTTTTTCAGTAAATGATTTTTAAAAAAAATAATTCAGTTGTAATTTGGGTGTGATTGTGGAAGAGGTAAGCATAGAGCTTACCTAGTAATCTTGTTTGGGGTCTCTCTGTTAAATATATTCTTAAGTATTTTATGATTCCTGATGCTACTATGAATGAATTTGTTTACTTAATTTTATTTTATACTTGTTTATTGCAAGTGTGTAAGTATACAAGTGATTTGTGCACATTGATACTGAATCTTGCGAACTCTCTGAATGTTTTTTTTTCTTTTAGTAGTTTTTTGATGGATTCTTTTGGAGTTTCTATTCTAACATTATGTCATCTGTGAGAGGAGGTAGGGGACTTTATTACTTTCCCCCCCCAATCTGGACATCTTTTATGGCTTTTCCTTGAATAATTGTCATAGCTGGAACCTTGAGTACATTGCTATATAGAGTTGTTAAGAGCAAATATCTGTTTTTTATCTTACAAAAATTCATTCAATATTTCTCTATTAATTATAATATGATGATAGCTGTGGGGTGTTTGTAGATGCCCTTTATTAGGTGGGAGAAGTTACCTTCTATCTTTAATTTGTTCATTTTTTAATCAAGAAATCTGTTGGATTTTGTCAAATGTTGGTTTGTTTGTTTGCTTTTGTCTATTAAGATGATCATACAACTTTGGTTTTTTATCTTATGGATGTAATGTATTATATTAATTGATGTTTGGATGTTGAACAACCTTTTATTACTGAGGTAAATCCCACTGGGTCATGATGTTTAATTAATTTTTTGTGTTGTTAGATGGTAAAAGTCCTAGAGGAGAACATATGCAGGAAAATCTCAGATATTCCACACGTCAATATTTTCACTAATATGTCCCCTAGAACAAAGGACATTAAGGAAAGAGTAAACAAATGGGACTTCTTCAAAATAAAAAGCTTCTGCACTGCTAAAGAAAGCATTAGCAAAATGAAAAGAGAACCAACCGTATGGGAAAATATATTTGCTAATGATACCGCAGACAAGGATTTGATCTGCAATACTTAAAGAAATCACACCGGTATATATGATCTCAGCTATAAGTGGAACCTAATCAACAAAACAAACAAACAAGCAAAATATAACAAGAGAAATTGAAATTAAGAACAAAGTGACAGTAAGCAGACAGGAGGGGATAGGGAAAAGAACATGGGAAAGAAAGGAAAGAGTTGTAAATGAACGTTTATAAAGGAACCATGGACAAAGCCAAAGGTGGGTAGGATTGAGGGTGGGAGGTGGGACTGGGTAGGGTGGGAGAAGTGTTAGTGGTAAAATGAAAACAACTGTATTGGAACATTAGTAAGAAAAAAATAAAAATAAATAGCCCTGGCTGGTGTAGCTCAGTGGATTGAGCACAGGCCTGCGAACCACATGATTGCGGTTCAATTCCCAGTCAGGGCACATGCCTGAGTTGCCGGTCAATTCCCAGGAGGGGACTTGAGAGGCAACCATACTTTGACATTTCTCTCCTTCTCTCCTTCCCTTCCCCTCTAAAGATAAGTAAATAAATCTTTAAAAAATAAATAAAATTACTGTTTTGTTTATTTAAAAAAATATTGATCTGCAGTTTTCTTTCCTTGGAATATCTTTAGCTAGCTTTGGTATCAGAATAAGATATCATAAGAGTAGTTGGATACTTACCTGGCAGGGGAGATGCCATGATCACGAAGAGTAGTTGGGAAATACTGTGTCCTCTGCTATTTTTTCTTTTTGTTGTTTGGCTTGAATATTCTTGATTGATCTATATTCAAGATTTATAATTCTTTATTCTACCAATTCAAATCTACTGTTGAGAATGAAAAAGAAATTAGTTCTCTTAATGTAAGAATGTCCATACTAATAAGAAATTTTCATCAAAATTTATTTGAGCATTTCAGTTTCATTTTTAACTTTCTTGAAATAATAAAGCATGATATGCTGAAAAAATATTCATTTGAGATAAACAGAAGATGTGCCTGGAAGAAGATCTCAACAGGTTGAGACAAATGCCTCAAAGAATAGCAGTTTATACCTTCTTTTATGCATTTGGAATTAAGGAGGGAACATAAGGAAGGTTATAGGAAGATGGGAGAAGGCGGAAGGGGATTAGATTATAATATAGTTAATGAGATTCTGTGTTCTTTTGGAGGGTTGTTACTTGTAGAAGAGAGGCAGTTCAAAGTTTCACCTAACTGAGTTAGAGCAGGGAGATGGAAGGAAAGGGTCACTCTTGGTTTAAGTAAAACAGACTCTTGCCTTTCTTATGAAAATGTATACATTTTCTGTAAAAAATGTTTCTTCATTTGTTGTTTGCCATTAAGACCATGTCTAGAAGCTTTAAATGGTTAGGTTTCCATATAATTTTCACTAGTTCACCACTGGTTAGTGGGCCAACAGAACTCTTCATACTATTTTACTGGAGGCCAATCTCCTCTCATACTTCTTAATGCGTTTTAAAAGCCTCTTATGATCCAACCCCTATTCCCATTTAAGACTTATTCCTCATCTTAAACTCTATGCCCCAGCCATAGGTAACTACCTTTGATTTCTTAAACAGCTGTACTCTCTTTTATCCCCACACAAATTTCCTGTTGTTTTTCAGGCTAGGTATTATTTTCTTTTCCTCACATGACTAACTTCTACTCCTACATGGGAAGAATTTGACATATCTTCAACTCTCAGGTGCCTCTCTATAACAGAGCATCCTGATCTCTCCCCATCCCCCCATCCACTGCATACCATTTATCACACAATAATTGTCTATTTATATATACATATCTCCCTGTGGACACTAAGTTATCTCAAAATAGTATATTAGTTAGAGATTGAGTTCAGCTATAGGTAACAAAATATAAATCACAGCGCCTAAAATAGAAGGGAAGTTTGTTTTTCTTGAGTGATGAAAAAACCAGGGTTGTGTGACTGTTGGCATTGGTTTGGTACCTGAAGAATACCAAGTCTGAGAATCCTGTAGTCTTCTTGAATTTTTCCTTCTAAGTGCATCATGGTATTCCAATTTTAGCCATTATGTCTACATTCCAGGTATGCGGAAGAGAACAAAAGGAAGAAGACACAATAATTATTTGTTAAACAATAGTCAAAATCAGTGGACTTCTGCTTACATCCTATTTTTTTCTGAATAAGTTATAAAACCAACTTTTTCAGCTACACAGAACCTAGAGTTCTGTTGGTAAGGAAGAAGTCATAGACATTGAACAGGCAAAAATAGTATTTGAAATAAGCAGAGTATATATTATTTATCACTCTATCTCCAGTGTGAAGTAGAGAACCTAATATAAAATGAGCAATCAATAAACAATAATTAAATACATATTACAGGAGACATTGTGTGATGTGCAAGAATTCATCTTCATATAATGTGTAATTGTGTACATAGTGGGTCAGATTGCAAGGAACTTTATTCAGCCTACTTTTGATTGTTAACCTGGGTTGAAGTATGCCTAGGATGAAAAATGCATACCAGAACCTTGGGAAAGAAGAACTAAAAGTGTATTCACTGACTCTAGATGTGCTGAAATACTCCAACACTGAGAGTCACTGATCTGGTAACAAGTTCCTTGTGCTCCAGTAAGGAAACTGGGGCAGTTAAATGACTTGCCCAACATCATAATATTATTGTTGCCTAATGCATACAGAAAAAGAGCTTAAAAAAGTATACTTTAAAACTAGCACAATAAAAAGCTAATGTGTAAGTTAAAAACTATCAAAGATCTCATACAAGTAGTGAAAATTTGCTTTGCAAAGATATTTTCTAAAATTTCACTTATGAAATATTAAAAAATCCCAGTCTCTTTTCTTTTTTATGACTTTTTAAAAAAATTAATGTTTGGATACAGTTGTCTTCATTTTCCCATCACCACTTTCCCCCACCCCTCCCACCCCTACCTCCAAATTCCCCCTTGGCATTTTTTCATTTACAACATAATAGAAATTATAGATAAACATGCACAATAAGCCCTACCAAAACATTTAGGTTGAAGGATATATGAACAGTAGAGGATAGTTTAGCATATGTCCAAAAGGGAAATGGCCTTTCATGTTATTTGAATTGATATTTTTGTGTAGTTAAATTTCACAAATAAATTTTATTTTTATTTATTTTTATTTTTATTATTTATTTAATTATTGTTCAAATAGTTTTGTCTTATATTCCCAGCCCTGCCCATCCCCCACCCAGTGCTCCCCACCTCCCTCCCATTTCTGCCCCCCACCCCTAGTTATTGTCCATGTGTCCTTTATACTTATTCATGTGAGTCCATCCCCTTTTCCCCTATGATTCTCTCCCCTCTCCCCTCTGGACCCTGTCAGCCTGTTTTTGAGTTCCATATTTGAGTGTCATTGGTCATATTTTGCTTGCTTGTTTGTTTTGTTGTTCAGATTCCTGTTAACGGTGATATCATATGGTATTTGTCTTTCACCACCTGGCTTATTTCACTCAGCATAATGCTTTCCAGTTCCATCCATGATGTTTCAAAGGGTAGTAGTCCCTTCTTCCTTTCTGCAGCATAGAATTCCATTGTGTAAATGTACCATAGCTTTTTGATCCAGTCATTTACCGATGGGCATCTAGGTTGCTTCCAACTCTTGGCCATCGTAAATTGTGCTGCTATGAACATCGGGGTGCATAGGTTCTTTTGGATTGGTGTTTCAGGGTTCTTAGGATATACTCCTAATAGTGGAATTGCTGGGTCAAAAGGCAGGTTCAATTTTAGTTTTCTTAGAAAATTCCATACTGTTTTCCATAGTGGTTGTACCAGTCTGCAATCCCACCAACAGTGAACTAGGGTCCCCATTTCCCCACATCCTCTCCAGCACTTGTTATTCGTTTCTTTTTTAATGATAGCCATTCTAACTGGTGTAAAGTGGTATCTCATTGTGGTTTTAATTTGCGTGTCTCTGATAGCAAGTGATATTGAGCATCTCTTCATGTGTCTCTGGATCCTCCGTATGCCCTCCTCACAGAAGTGTCTGTTCAAGTCCTCTGCCCATTTTTTAATTGGGTTGCTTGTCTTCTTTGAGTGGAGTTGTGTGAGTTCTTTGTATATTTTGGGGATTAAACCTTTGTCTGAGGTATTGTTGGCAAATATGTTTTCCCAAGCTGTAGCTTCTCTTTTTATCTTGATACTGTTTTCCTTAGCCATGCAGAAGCTTTTAATTTTGATGAGGTCCCATTTGTTTATTCTTTCCTTTATGTCCTCTGCTCTAGAGGACATATCAGTAAAAATGTTGCTGCTTGAAATATCTGAGATTTTCCTGCCTATGTTCTCCCCTAGAACTTTTATGGTGTCATGGCTTATATTTAAATCTTTTATCCACCTTGAATTTTTTTTTGTGTTTGGGTTAAGTTGGTGCTCCAGTTTTACTTTTTTGCACGTAGCTGTCCAGTTCTCCCAGCACCATTTGTTGAAGAAGCTATTTTTACTCCATTTTATATTGCTGTTCCCTTTGTGGAATATTAATTGACCATGGAGACTTGGGTTTATTTCTGGGCTCTCTGGTCTGTTCCATTGGTCCATGTGCCTGTTTTTATGTCAGTAGCAGGCTGTTTTGATTACAGTGGCCTTGTAATACAGTTTGGTGTCAGGTATTGTGATCTCTCCTACTTTGTTCTTATTTCTCAAAATTGCAGCAGCTATTTGGTGTCCTTCATTGGTCCATATAAATTTTTCAAGTGTTTGTTCTATGTCTGTGAAATATACCATTGGTACTTATATAGGTATTGCATTGAATCTGTAAATTGCTTTAGGTAGTATGGACATTTTGATGATATTAATTTTTCCAATCTGTGACCATGGTATATGTTTCCATTTGTTTGTGTTTTCCTTGATTTCTTTCTTCAGTGTTGTGTAGCTTTCTGCACACAGGTCTTTTACCTCCTTGGTTAGGTTTATTCCTAGGTATTTTATTTTTCTTTTTGCTGCATCAAATCGAATTTTTTCTTGATTTCTGCTTTTGCTGTTTCTTTGTTGGTATACAAAAATGCCTTTAATTTCTGGCTATTAACTTTGTATCCCACTGTTTTGCCAAATTTGTTTATTAGGTTGAGAAGTTTTGGTGGAGTCTATAGAATATTCTATGTGCACTATCATGTCATCTGCAAAGAGTGACAGTTTTGTTTCCTCCTTTCTTATTTGGATGCCTTTTATTTTATTTTCTTGTCTGATTGCTGTGGCTAAAACTTCCAATACTATATTGAACAGAATTGGTGAAAGTGGACAACATTATCTTGTTCCTGATCTTAGTGGAAAAGATTTTAGTTCTTGCCCATTGAGCATGATCTTGGCTGTAGGTCTCTCATATATGGCCTTTATTATGTTGTGGAATGCTCCCTCTATTTCCACTTTGCTGAGTGTTTTTGCTGGGTGTTGTACCTTATGAAATGCTTTTTCCAATGCTTTTTATCAATGCATCTATTGATATGATCATGTGATTTTTGTCTTTGCTTTTGTTTATGTGGTGTATTACATTTACTGATTTGTGAATATTGAACCATCCTTACATCCCTGGGATGAATTCCACTTGGTAATGGTGTATGATCTTTTTAATGTATTGTTGGATGCAGTTTCCCAATATTTCGTTGAGGATTTTAGCATCTATGTTATCAGCAATATTGGCCTGAGGTTTTCTATCTTTGTTGTATCTTTATGTGGTTTTGGAATTAGGATGATGCAATTTCATAAAAAGAGTTTGGGAGTCTTCCATCATTTTAAATTTTTTAAATAGTCTGTAAAAAAGAGGGGTTAGCTCTTTTTTAAATGATTTTTAGATTTCTCCTGTGAAACCATCTGGTTCAGTGCTTTTGTGTGTCAAGAGTTTTTTGATTACTACTTCAATTTCTTCAGCCATTATTGGTCTGTTCAGGCTTTCTGCTTCTTTTTCATTGAGTTTTGGAAGATTACATTTTTCTAGAAATTTGTCCATTTCACCTAGGTTTTCAAATTTCTTGTCATACAGTTCTTCATAGTAGTTTCTTACAATCCTTTGTATTTGTGTGGTGTCAGTTTTAATCTTTCCTCTCTGATTTCTGATTGTGTTTATTTGGGCCCTCTCTCTTTTTTTCTTGATAAGCCTGCTTAAAAGCTTGTTGATTTTGTTTATCTTTTCAAAGAACCAGCTCCCAGATTAATTTATCTTTAGAATTGTGGTTTTAGTCTCTATGTCATTTAGTCCTGCTCTGATCTTGGTTATTTCCTTTCTTTTACTTGCTCTGAGCTGTCTTTGTTGTTGTTCCTTGAGTTCTTGCAGATTGTTTGTTTGAAATGTTTCTATCTTTTTCATGTAGGCCTTTATTGTTATGAACTTCCCTCTGAGGACTGCCTTTGCTGTGTTCCATAAGTTTTGGGTTTTGTGAACTCTTTTTCATTTGTTTCCAGAAACTTTTTGATTTCTTCCCTAGTGTTATTCTTCACCCATTCATTGTTTAATAGCATGCTATTCAATCACCGTGATTTTGAGTGTTTTTGGGTTTTCTCTCTTGAGGTTGGTTTCTAGTTTCAGTCCCTTGTGGTCAGAGAAAATACTTGGTATGATTTCAATTTTCTTAAATGTGTTAAGGCTCATTTTATATCTTGTCATATGGTCTATCTTTGAAAATGTTGAATGTGCATTTGAACAGAATGTGTATTTAGCTTCTTTGGGATGAAGGGCTCTCTATATATATCAGTTAAGTCCATTTCATCTAGGGTGTTGTTCAATGCCACAATATCTTTGTTGATATTTTGTTCCAAAGATCTGTTTGTGTTTGACAGTGTGGTGTTAAAATCCCCTACTATAATTGTGTTGCTGTCAATAAGTTTCTTGAAGTCCTCCAAGATTTTCTTTATGTATTTGGGTGCTCCTATGTTGGTTGCATATATATTTACAATCTTTAAGTATTCTTGGTAGATTCTTTTCTTGAGTATTATGAAGTCACCTTCTGGGTCTCTGTTTATGGCCTTTTTTTTTTTTGAAGTCTATTTCGTCTGTTATGAGTATTTGTACCCTGGCTTTTTTTTCCTGTACATTTACTTGGAAAATTTGTCTCCAGCCCTTCACTTTCAGTCTGTGTACATCTTTTGTCCGGAGGTGGGTCTCTTGTGGGCAGCATATGTGTGTTGGTCATGCTTTCTTTTCCATTCAGCTATTCTATGTTTTTTGATTAGGGCATTTAATCCATTTATGTTTAAGATTGTTATCAATAGGTACTTATTCGTTGCAATTTTTGTACCTTTGTTCCTCTCTTTTTTTTCCTAAGGGGGGAAAAGAGTACTTTTAGCATCTTCATTTTTAGCTTTGTGAAAAAATCCCATACTGTTTTCCACCATGGCTGCACCAGTCTGCATCTCAACAACAGTGTACTAGGGTTCCCTTTTTTTCGTAACCTCACCAGCACTTGTTGTTTGGTGATTTGTTTATGATGGCCATTCTGACTGGTATAAAGTGGTATAGCATTGTGGATTTAATTCACAGCTCTCCAGTAGCTTGTGATGGTGAGTAGTTTTTTGTATGACTCTGGGCCCTTTGTATGTTCTCCTTGGAGAAGTGTCAGTTCGGGTCCTTTGCCTATTTTTTAATTGGCTTGTTTGTGTTCCTGGAGCGCACGCATGTGAGTTCTTATTATACTTTAAACATCAAACCCTTGTCTGAGGTATCATTGGCAGATATATTTTCCCATTACTTTGGATTCCTTTTTATTTAGGTGATGTTTTCTTTGGCCATACGGAAGCTTTTTAATTTGATGTTGTCTCCTTTATTTATTCTTTACTTGCTCAAGGGGACATATTGGTGAAAATATTGCTGTATGCAATATCTGAGATTTTCCCACCTACGTTACCCTCTAGGACTTTTGTATGGTCACAAGTTATAGTTAAGTTTTTATCTATGTTAAAACTTATAGTTAAGTTTTTATCTATGCAAGTTGGTGGTCAAATTTCATTTTTGTTTGCATGTAGCTGTCCAGATCTCCCAACACCATTTGTTGAAGAGGCTGTTTTTACTCCATGTTATATTCCTGCTCTGTTAGTCAGATATTAATTGACTGTATAGATACAGGTTTATTTCTGGGCTTTCTATTCTGTTCCATTGATCTATGTGTGTGTTTTTATGCCATTACCAGACTGCTTTGATTACAGTGGCCTTGCAGTAAAATTTGATATCAGGTATTGTGATTCCCCCTACTCTATTCTTCTTTTTCAAATTTGATGTGGCTATTCAGGATTGTTTATGGTTCCATATCAATTTTTGAAATGTTTGTTCTATATCTCTGAGATGTGTCATTGATATTTTAATAGGGATTGCATTGAATCTAAAAATTTTTGGGTGGCATGGACATTTTGGTTATGCTAACTCTTCCAATCCATGAACAGGTTACTATTTGTTTGTGTCATCTTTAATTTTTTTCTTCAGTGTTGTATAGTTTCTGAGTACAGGTCTTTTACCTCATTGATTAGGTTTATTCCCAGGCACCTTATTTTTCTTGTTGCTATATCAAAAGAGACTTTTTTCTGATTTCTGTCTATTACATTTCATTTTTGTTGGACCAAAATTCCTTCAATTTCTGAATATTCACTTTGTATCCAAAGTTAGTATCTTTTGAGTCCCTTCACCCATTTTGCCTCACTGTAAGCATACCTCTGGTTTTTCTGTTTGTTTTTTTTTTAAGATTCCACAAACAAGTCTGTATTTGTCTGTACCTGCTTCTTTTTATGGGATTCGTTGTGGTGACATTGGTTAATGAAATTATATGTTTCAGGTGTACAATTAGTCTGCACCTACTCTTATAAGTCAATAGCATGGAACAGCGTGGCAAAGGCTGCTAGCTTTCTCCCGATATATTTTATCCTCTTCTTCCATACTAATATTAATAGAACGTGTTTTTCAGCCTACTTGACTGCTGGCCATGGCTGTATATTAAGTTTTAGCCAATAGGATTAAAAAATGTTGTGAGACTGCCTTGATATCCCTTCATAAGAGATAATGCTCCCCAGTGTTCCGCATTTCCTACAGAAGAGTCTCTGTGAGGACCAGCTGGCGTATAGAGCCAATGGTGGAATACCCTCAGTTACCATGAGCCCCTGACATATGGCTTCTTCCTCTTTTTGAACACCAGGAGCCCAGTGTGGAAAAAAGGGAAAGGATTAGTAGTTGAATAGTCCTGTTTCATCTTCAGGAAAACTGTTTCAGCCGAAGCAGTGTATTGAAAAGAAGTCTCACCTAAGGTCCCGATAAAGAGACCTCTGAGTGGAAGCACCTGGGGTTATGAACATGGTCTACCTAGTCCATGGATGGTGGGCAGAAGGCAGATGAGTCCAGAGAAGTATGATGCACTGGCTATACAGTCAATGTGGTGTGAGGAGGGAAGCTTTCCAATGAGGACTGGTAGTTGCTTGTGGTTGAGCCTCAAAGAGCACACATGGAATTGTGGCTTGGAGCTGGAGTCCCCAGTGACAATGTTTATTGTTCTTCTTTTCCTTAATTCTGGTGCTAGAGATGTGGCTGTAGCTGCCATCTCAGATGATGAGAATAAAAATTCTATACTAAATGGTGTACCAGAAGGATCCTGGGTCTTTCAGGTCTTTGTGGGGCAGAATTGCTATGTCAGCCCTAGATTGTTGCCTTAGGTTTCTCCTTCAATGTGACCGAAATGCACAAAGTTCTAACTTGCTTAAACAACATTTTCCCCAATTATTGTTAAACCTGGTTCTAATGAGGACAATAAATTTGAATGCATGGCTTTGAAAAGTGGGGATATTAACTCTGAACCACTAATTTGGCAAATATCTCTGGGCTTTGTGGCTGGGGATGATAGCCATCTTATGTACCTGGAAGGAATCAATTGCTTTATGCCTTTTTTTTGCTAACCTAAACAGTGCACAGAAGAGCATGCCCACCATTAGGTGTCTTCTGATTTAACACATTCTTTAACTCACAGTTTCACAGTAGTCTTCTGATAGAAAAGGTGTTCTTTCCCTGCTTGTCCCAATTTTGCATTACAGGTTTCTGAAAATTACCTATGTTTAGATAACATTTTTCTGTAACAACTTTCATTCTCCCTGCACATATTTTGAATCTACCAAAATCTTCTCCAACTTTCACCAGCTTCCTATCATTCAAAGCTGAAGAACATTTTTTCTTCTATTTACAGCTGTTTCTGTTTAAGAAAATTCATCCTGGAAGTGAATTCATTCTCTGTGCTATAAGCCTTCTTGGCAGGACACGTGCCAATTCTGTCTCAAAATCTTCCAACAAATTATCTTTTCTGACAGTATTTCTTCTTTTCCTACAGTGGGGGAAAGGCTGCCGGCTCCTAGTTTATATCACAATGCACGTTCATAAGAGACAGCCAAATATCTCACATGCACTTCTTCTAAGGGGTTCTAATTGAAACCCAGATAGAACCTGTTGCCTTAATGACTCTTATTCCAGATATCTGTAGAAACATGTCTGGCTTGGTGGGGGGTTTTAGGGACAGGCCAAATTAGCTGCAATTTAACTTTTCCACACTTAGTTCTTTGCCCCATTCTGTTTATTTAGTAACCTGGGATCAGTTGATTGGTATTTTCCTTTCTTAGGAGAAATTAGATCTGATTCTTTTTTCTTTTGTAAAGAAATAGCTCCTGGAGGATTCAGATCTCAGTTTAGCTATTTCCTTCAATAAACGAGTTTCTAGCACAGAACTTTCATCAAGGGGATCTTTTCTGTAGACAAACACTGAAGAAAAAAGTTAAAGTAATGTTCATAATATCAGTAAGAGGGACTTTGTTCTAGCAATTTTTGGAGACATTGTTGCTATTTATATCTTAGAAATTTGCTAACACACACAAAATATTTTATGTAGAAATTCCTGTGAAATTACTATGAGTGAGGCACTGTACATAGCTCTGGGAATATTACAACTAACTACAAGTTCAAGGTTCCCCCGTGGAGACAGACAGTCAGTAAAATGTAATAAGCTCTAAAAGACTAGTACAAGGTTGCTTGGGGTGGGAAGTGAAGATCAGACGTGACTTCACACAGGAGATTGTTCCTGTAACTTTTTAACTAAAGATCTTAATGTAACTATTTTCTTGCCCTGGCTGGTGTGGCTCAGTGGATCGAGCGCGGGCCTGGGAACCACACAATTGCGATTCGATTCCCAGTCAGGGCACATGCCTGGGTTGCAGGCCGGTTCCCAGCAGGGAACTCATGAGAGGCAACCATACATTGATATTTCTCTCCTTCTCTCCTTTCCTTCCTCTCTAAAGATAAATAAATAAATATTAAAAAAACCTATTTTCTCAAGTCTTCCTTTTATAAATTAACAACAATAAATATTTTCATATGCAACAAATTTAACTATATGTCAGGATTTATGTCAAATTTAACTATATGACTTATTTCTACTATATGTCAGGATCATCGTAGGCATTTAAAATTTATTTGAAAGTTAAAATATAATTCAATAAAACAAAGATTATAGATTTAGGGAGAGGAAAGAATTACTAGGTATTTAATTTTAGTTAGGTATTCTATTTGTAGAATAGCCTAAATGAAAATTTTAACTGATAAAGATGAAACTTTGTGTTATTAATACTTTATAGGTGGCTAGGCTGAGGGTTTGGGTTATAGGTAACATTACCACACAATTTAATACTCAAGCCAGAACTCTTTGAAGAGCAAAAGGGGTCACTATGAAAAATAATTATGCTGGGGTAACATGTGTGAAACAGATCTATCCTGGGTAGAAATCCCTTTAGCCATGCTTGTATTTCCTAGAGTCGTCTTCACCCACTTCAAGTGTGCATGGAACTTCTTTATATTTATTCATGTCACAACCAAAAAATTGCAAGAGAGAACATCAGGCAAAGAGACAAGAAATATATTTTCTTCTGTTGGCATGATCTTTATTAGAAAAGAATTATCAGCTCATGTTGAGGAGCTTTCCATTTTAATGTTACCTTCCATTCTAACTTCAGGAACATAGAAATGTAGACCTTCCAGGGTAAGGCCTTATAATTACATGTTCCAGTGTCCTGAGGTGTCATTATCTTTTTGGTGTTCATCTCCTGACACTCATTGAAATCTGCTCGAAGGCAATCCTAGTCTGATATCTATTTAATTCAGTATCAACTCTACCCACTAAGACATGGCACATAGTGTGTGCACAATGATGGTTGAGTTCAGAAAGGAATTAACATGGTTCCATGGGAATGAGTTTAAAAAGGTAGAAGGTAGAGATGTTTCTGGAGTCTTTTGCACTTAAACATGTCCTGCTTCAAAACTGGTAAAAGCTGTCATGCCCCTTGCTTTGGGTATATGACCAGTTCTACCACATTCAAATTCTAGAACAGGGGTCAGCAAATTTTTTCACTAAAGAGCTAGGAACTAAATTGTTTTGGGTTTGTAGACCATACTGTCTCTATTGAAACTATTTGACTTTCCTGTTGTAGTGCAAGAGAAGGCATAGACAATATGACCAGGTCTTTGTTCCAACAAACTTTATTTATAAAACTTTTCACTGGGCTGAATTTGGTCCATGGGCTATAGTTTGCTATCCTCTGATCCAGAACTAAAAGGAATGAAGGGAAGTAACAGCAGCCTGATGCTCATTCTGCCCATCTTTCCTGGCTCTTACCTTCATGAGGGTTGCCTCGAGGACAAACTTTGGGCAGAATGCCAAAGTAAGTAAATAGAGGTTTAAGTGTCTTTGCTCCAAATAGAATGTGAATCCCTCTAATAAACTAAACCTGGGGCTGGCTATATATTTCTATCATTTTATATTTCTGAGATTTAAAAAATGTTTATTTATTTTTTGACAGTGGAAGGGAGGAAGAAAGAGAGAGAGAGAAATATCAATGTATGGCTGCTTCTCACATGCCCTATCCTGGGGACCTGGTCTATAACCCAGGCATGTGCCCTGACTGGGAATTGAACCAGTGACCCTTTGGTTCTCAGGCAAGTGCTCAATCCACTGAGCCATACCAGCCAGGGAATCTTAATAAGATTTTTGAGTTATTGTGCTGTCTTAAGAATTTTACGTCATTAGCATTTCACTATGATTTTGATAGAAGTATTTTGGAGATAAGAACTTTAATTCCAGAAGTTTCAAGATGGCAGCAGAGTAGGTTAATTTTGAGTACACCTCTTCCCAGAAGCAAACTGGAAATACAACTAAACTGAGGGACAATCACCCTGAAAAATCAACTAAAGACTAGCTGAAGATAAATCTTATAACCAAGGATTTGCAGAAGATGACACGAGGCTAACAGGAATGGTGGTGATGAAAAAAGGGCCGGCCCTGCTACCACAGCTGGGCAATGGCTGAGGGGCCAAAGAGATAGATGTCTTAGCTGCAGGAGGTTCCCCTGCAGAAGCATGGAGCCCAGACTGGACTCCCTAGCCCAAAGCACTAGAGCTAGAAACAGGTGTGCACATAGCAGTCAGTGGAGTTTCTGTTCACCAAGGAAAGGGAGGGTCTGCTGGAGACACAGGAACTCTCTTAAAGGGCCAACAAGTAAAATTTCATTTGTAGGCACTCTCCTGGGGTTCTAGCAGAGAAAAGGAGGTAAAGATTGGAGTTGCTTGAGGAGAGTCTGGGTTTGTGGCTCTAGGGAGTGATGTTGAGGGGACAGTTGCCAGGATCCTGGTGTTGAGTTATTTTTGGATACCACAGTAGTCATTTTCCCTAAACAGACCAATCCCTTACAAGTAGCATCAGCTTGGAAAAAAGCAATTACCCGATCCTCTGAAATCTTTATTGCCCTACTGGCAGATCTTAAGCACAGCTGAGGAGTTATTAGCATAGGCTGGGGCATAGTAGTCTGGCAAGCTCAGAAGGTGTCCATCACTCAAAATATCCAAAGCAATGAAGTTATTGGTGAAAATGAAAAAATTGTCTTTTATTTTACAGAAAATACTAAACAAAGATTTTGGCCAACTCAATGTGTAAGACTATTCCATGAAAAGTGATTTATCTAATATATAGAAATAAATACAAAAGGACAGTCAAAATGGGAAGACAAAATAAATAGACCCCTAATAAAAAAAATTCCAGAAAAAATAGCTAAATGAAATACAGGCAAACAACCTATCAGATATAGAATTCAAGGTAATGGTTATAAGGATGCTCAAGGAACTTAGTGCGATATACAACAGCATGAAAAACAACATAGAAGCCATAAAAAAGTTGAAAATAAAGAATACCATATCTGACATCAAGAATAAACTGGAAGAAATAAAAAGTAAGTTGGATAAAGCAAAAGATCAAGTCAGCAATTTGGAAAAGAGAAAAAAAACAATTAGAGGAGCAAAAAAATTATTTTTTAATTTTGTAATCCTATTTATTTGTTTATAAATGTATTTTGTTCATTATACTATTAAAGTCATCCCATTTCCCCCCTTCATTCCCCACAACCCTACACACCCTCCCACCCACATTTCCCCCTTTAGTTCATGTCCATGTGTCAGAAGTTCTTGGCTTCTACATTTCCCATACTATTCTTACCCTCCCCCTGTCTATTTTCTACCTACCATCTATCCTACTTATTCTCTGTACCTTTTCCCCCTCTCTGCCCCTGTTGCTAACCCTCCATGTGATCTCCATTTTTGTGGTTCTGTTCCTGTGCTAGCTGTTTGCTTAGTTTGCTTTTGCTTTCATTTTTAGGTGTGGTTGTTAACAATTGTGAGTTTGCTGTCATTTTACTGTACATGTTTTTTATCTTTTTTCTTAGATGAATCTCTTTAACATTTTATATAAGGGTTTGGTAGCAATAAACTTCTTCAACTTGACTGTCTGGGATGCACTTTATCTGCTCTTTCATTGTAAATGAAAGCTTTGCTGGATAGAGCAATCTTGGATGTAGGTTCTTGCCTTCCATGACTTGGAATACTTCTTTCCAGCCCCTTCTTGCCTGTAAGTTCTTTTGAGAAATCAGCTGACAGTCTGATGGGCACTCCTTGTAGGTAACCGTCTCCTTTTCTCTTGCTGCATCTAAGATTCTCTCCTTATTTTTTTAATCTTGGCTAATGTAATTATGATGTGCCTTGGTGTGTTCCTCATTGAGTCCAACTTCTTTGGGACTCTCTGAGCTTCCTGGATTTCCTGGAAGTCTATTTCCTTTGCCAGACTGGGGAAGTTCTCCTTTATTATCTGTTCAAATAACTTTTCCACTTGATGCTCTTCCTCTTCTCCTTCTAGTACTTTTATAATTCAGATGTTGTAAAATTTAAAGATGTCCTGGAGGTTCCTAAGCCTTTCCTTATTTTTTTGAATTATTGTTTCTTCATTCTTTTCTGATTGGGGGTTTCTTTCTTCCTCTGGCCCACTCCATTGATTTGAGTCCCAGTTTCCTTCCCATCACTATTGGTTTTCTTTACATTTTCATTTGTTTCGCTTAGTGTAGCCCTTATTTTTAAAATTCAATTTGTGACCAAATTCAACCAATTTTGTAAGCATCCTGATTACCAGTGTTTTGAACTGTGCATCTGATAGGTTGGCTATCTCTTCGTCGCTTAGTTGTATTTGTTCTGGAGCTTTGATCTGTTCTTTCATTTGGGCCATTTTTTATCTTGATGCACCTGTTACATAGTGAAGGACAGAGCCTTAGATGTTCACCAGAGTGGGGCAAGCCAGTCACTGGGTTGTGACGCTGTATACCAGGCAAGCGTCAGAGAGGGAACAATGGTGCTTGCTCCACTCTCTGCCAGATTTCAGTCACCCCCCTGCTTCCCACAAGCAAATTGGGCCCTTCTGGTGATGATTCTAGTGTGGGTGATTTTGTGAATGTTCTGGGACTCTGTTGGTCTCTCTAAATGAACTCTTCTGGGAGTTTCTCCCAGCACCTAACCTCCCATGGGTGTTTTAAATTGGTGTTCTGAGGCTTTATTTTTCCATGCAGTGCCCAGGATTATGAGGTTTTTCTCCCTCCCCAGTTTTGTGGGGCTCATCTGTGTGCAGATATGGGACTATCCAGTCTGCCTGCTGCTGCCTTGTGCACCTGGGGTCTTCCAGCCATACTGCCATGAGCCCTCTATGTCCCAGCTCCCTGACTCCACCCCTCCTACAGGTCTGGATGAATGTGTCTACTTCAAGTCCTTGGTTGTCAGACTTCCATACAGTTCAATTTTCTGTCAGTTCTGGTTGTTTTTTGTTTCTACTTTGTCGTTGACCTTATTTTGGTTGTGTGAGGAGGCACAGTGTGTCTACCTATGCCTCCATCTTGGCCAGAAGTCCAGAAATTTTTTTTTAATGAAGGTAATTTAAGGAAACTTCAGGACAATGCAAAGCAAAACAATATCCAATGGCAGAGTTAACAGAAGGATAATAGAGAGAGCAAGGAAGTAAGAAGCTATTTGAAGAAACAGTGACTAAATACTTTACTAACTTGCCAAAGGACAAAGACACACAAGTCCAGGATTCACAGAGACTCTGTGCTGAACCTAAAGAGGTTCACACAAAGAGACATCATAAGTAAAATGGCAAAGGTTAAAGGCAAGGATAGAATCTTAAATGCATCAAGAGAAAAAGAGATAATCACCTACAAGGGAGTTTCCATAAGACTGTCAAGTGATCTCTCAACAGAAGCACCTCAGAAAGGATTGGCATGAAATATTCATAGCAATGAAAAGCAAAGACATTCAAGCAACTGCTTTGCCCAGAAAGGCAATCATTTAAAAATTTAAAGAAAAAAACTCAGATGAGAAAAACCTAAAGGACTTTGTTACCACCAAATCAGCATTATAGAAATGTTAAAGAGTGTACTTTAATAAGTACAAGAATAAGAATAATAATAAGAAGAAGAAGAAGGAGAAGAAGAAGAAGAAGAAGATCTGAGTTAAAAAATAAATATGTATATATCAATAATCATTTTAAATGTAAATGGCATAAATGCTCCTATCAAAAGACATAGGGTAGCTGGATAATAAAGCAGATATTGGGTTTGCAAACAAGTCCATTTAGTTTTTTTGTACAATAAGACATATTTTTCATTTTCATCAATTACTTTATTGATTTGGGTATTTTGAGTATATTGGCTCTCTCTCCCTATTGGTTTTTACTAGGTAGAAGCCAGGGGTGCTGCTAAACATATTCAAATCCATAAGACAGCCCCCCAGCAAAAATTATTTGGCCAAAATGTCAGTGGTACCAATAAACTTCACAAACCACTTTTGACAGATTTGATCAACCACAATACCTTCTCCATACACTGCACAAATCTTGCTTTGTGTCTGTTTCAGTTGCATTTTTTCTTTCTTGAAATAATAACGCATAATACATTGAAAATGTTGCATATTTTCTTCCATCTTCAATATTAAAATGGCTGCACAAAAATTCACCAGTTCTGATAAGTTTTTTAAAAATTCATGCAGATATGATAGCTGTCACAATAAAATCTAACAAAATTGTTTCAAATGAAGTTAAAAACAACTAAATGCTATTAAAGCCATCATATTGTGAAAACTAAATGAACTTTTTGATCAACACAATATGTGCTGTTTACAACAGGCCTACCCTAGAATGAAAGATACAGACAGACTAAAAGTAAAGGAATAAAAAAGAGAGATTTTATGCAAATAAAAATGAAAAAAAAATCTGGTGTATTGATACTTTTTCCTGACAAAATAGACTTTAACACAAAGGCTACAGTAAAAGACAAAGAAGGACACTGTATAATGACAAAAGGAACAATCCAATGAGAGTATATAACTCTGATAAACATTTATGTACTCAATATAGGAGCACTTGCATATGTAATACCAATCTTGATGGACATAAAGGGAGAGATTGACAGTAACACAGTGGGGGATTTTAACACCCATTGACATCAGTAAACATATCTTCCAAACAGAAAATCAATAAAGAAGTGGCTTTAAATGACACAGTAGACCAGGTGGATTTAAATGATATCTTCAGAGCGTTTCCTCCCAAAGCAGTAGATTACACATTTTTGTCAAGTGCACATGAATTTTGTCAAGAGCATATTTTTTAGAATAAGCCACATGTTAGGATACAAATTTATTAAAACAAGTCTTAATAAATTTTAAGAGATTGGAATCATATCAAGCACCTTCTCTGACCATAAAGGTATAAAACTAAAAATCAACGACAGGAAAAAAACTGAAAAAAAAAGACATGGAAGCTAAATAACATGTTATTAAACACTGAATGGGTTAATAATAAGATCAAAGAAAAAATCAAAAGTTACCTTGCAAAAATGAAAATGAAAACACAACAACCCCAAAATTTATGGAACATGGTAAAAAGAATCCTAACAGAAAAATTCATAGCATTATATGCCTACCTCAGGAAATAAGCGAGAACTAAAATAAATAATCTAACTGCACTTAAAAGAAAACAACAAACAAAACCCTAAGTGAGTAGAAAGAAGAAAATAATAAAGACCCTGGCAGAGATAAAGTATATAAATGCAATACAAAATGTCAACAAAAACAAGATCTGGTTCTTTGAAAATATAAACAAGATTGACAAGTCTTTAACCAGACTTATTGAGAAATAAGAGAGGGCATAATAAGTCCAATCAGAAATGCAAATGGAAAAGTAACTACTGAGTCCAGAGAAATATAAAGGGTTGTGAGAAAATATTACAAACTATATGCCAAGAAATTGGACAATATAGATGAAATGGACAAATTCCTGAAAATGTACAACCTTCCAAAACTGAATCAGAAAGAGTTAGAGAATCTGAACAAACTACAACCAGTGAAAATGAGGTGATAACAAAAATACTCCACAAAAATAAAAGTCCTGGACTAGATGGCTTCACAGGTGAATTTTACTGAATATCCTAAGAAATAACACATATTTTCTTAAACTGTTCCAAAAATTCAAGAGAAGAGAAAACTCCCCAGCTCATTTGTCAAGGCCAGCATTATTTTAATTCTAAAACCAGATATAGGCACTACAAAGAAAGAAAATTTTAAGTTAATATCCTTGATGAATACAGATGCTAAAATTTTCAACAAAATAGTAGCAAACCAGGCTCTGGCTGGTGTAGCTCAGTGGATTGAGCGCGGGCCTGTGAACCAGACAATCGCGGTTCAATTCCCAGTCAGGGCACATGCTTGGGTTGCAGGCCAGTTTCCGGCAGGAGCCAGTTCCCTGCAGGGGATGCACGAGAAGCAACCATACATTGATGTTTCCTTTCTCTCTCCTTCCTTTCCCCTCCAAAGATAAATAAATAAAATATTTTTAAAAAATAGTAGCAAACCAGGTTCAGCAATACATGAAAATAATGATTTACCATGGTCAAGTGGGATTTATTCCAGGAATGCAATTTTGGTACAATACCTACAAGTCAATAAATATGGAATACCAGATAAACAAAATGAAGGCTAAAAACCACATGATCTTACCAATAGGTGCAGAAAAAGCATTCAGTAAAATCTTGCACCCATTTATGATAAAAAACTCTCAAAAGTGGGAATAGAAGAAACATACCTCAACACAATGAAGCCATATATGACAAACCCACAGCCAATGCCATACTAAATGGGCAAAAGCTAAAAGCACTTTGCTTAAGTTGAGGAACAAGACAGAGATGTCCACTTTCACCACTATTTTTCAACATAATACTAGAAGTCCTAATCAGAGCAATCATACAAAAAAAGAAATAAAAACATTTAAATTAGAGAGGAAGAAGTAAAACTGTCAATATTTTCAGATGACATGATATTGTACATAAAAAACCTTTAAAATTCTACCAAAAAACTACTAAAACTAATAAATGAATTCATCAAAGTAACAGAATACATAATTAAAATTCAGGAATTGGTGACATTTCTTTATACCAATATGAACTATTGGAGAGAGAAACTAAAAAAAAAAAACATTTAGTATGTCAACAATAACAACAACAACAAAATGATGTACCTAGGAATAGATTTAACCAACAAGGTAAAATACCTCCCTAAAAAACGACAGAACATTGAAAAAAATTGAGAAAGATACAAAAGAGTGGAGGCAAATAATAGGTCCATGGATTGGAAGAATTTTCATCATTAAAACGTCCATGCTACCCAAAGCAATCTGTAGGTTCAACACACTTTCTATTAAATTCCAATGGCATATTTCACAGATCTAGAACAAATACTCCAAAAATTTATATGGAACCAAAAAGACCCCAAATAGCCTGACCAATCTTGAGAAAGAATAACAAAGTTGGACAGACTTCAATATTTGGTATCAAACTATACTACATGGCCTATATAACCAAAACAGCCTAGTACTGGTGTAGGTACAGGCATATAGGTCAATGGAACAGAACATAGAGCCCAGAAATCAACCCACCTCTCTAAGATTAATTAATATTTGACAAAAAAGAAAGAACATATAGTGGAGTCTCTTCAATAAATGGTGCTGAGAAAATTGATCAGATACATGGAAAAATAAAACTAGATGACCAGCTTCTATCATACATAAGAATAAACTTCAAAATAGATAAAAACTTAAATGTAAGCCACAAAATGATAAAAATCCTTAAAAACATAGGCAGAAAACCTCAGACATCTCTCATAGCAATATTTTTGCTGATATGTCTCATAGGTCAAGGGAAATAAAAGAAAAAATAAACAAATGAGTCTACATCAAACTAAGAAGCTTCTGCACTGCAAAAGAAACCTCAGCAAAATCAAAAGGTAACCCACTCTATGGGAGAACATATTACTAATGATACATTGAATAAGGGGCTAATTTCTAATATATGTAAAGACATATACAACTCAAAACCAAGAAGATAAACAATCTGATTAAAACAGTGGGCACAGAACCTGAATAGATACTTCTCCAAAGAGGACATACAGATAGCCAACAGACATATGAAAAAATGCTCAATGTCACTAATCATCAAAGAGATGCAAATTAAAACTACAATGAAATACTACCTTACACCTGCCAGAACAGCTATCATCAATAAATCAACAAACAAGTGCTGGCAAAGATGTGGTGAGAAAGCCAGAGCCATTGTGGAAAATAGTATAGAATTTTAGTATAGAAAATAGTATAGAATTTTCTTAAAAAATCAATAATGCAACAGTCATTTGGCCTAGTGATTCCACTTCTGGAAATTTATCCTAAGAACCCTGAAACACCAATTATAAATAATATATGCACCTCTACCTATGTTCATAAGAGTTTTATTTGTAATAGCCAAGATAAGGAAATAGCCCAAGTGCCCACCAATAGATGAGTGGATAAAAAAGCCGTGATACATTTACACCATGGAATACTATGCAGCTGTAAAAAAATTGAAATCTTTTGTGACAGAATGGAGTGGAAATGGAGTGGAAATGGAGATTATTATGTTATTGAAATTAGGCAGTTAGAGTAAGACAAATAGAATATGATATACTTTATAGGTGGAATCTAATGAACTCTGTTTCTATGCACACACAGAACAGATGGACAGCTGTCAGTGGCGTAGGTGGAGGAGAGGGACTGGATGAAAGATGGTAAAGGAATTGGCCAAAGAATGTATGTGCATAACTTATAGATACAGACAACATTGTGGTAACAGGCAGAGGGAAGGGAGTATGAGGAATAGGAGGTGGCAAAGGGGAGAAAAATATGGACGTTTGATTGGTGTCAATAGTAAAAGTACAGGGGAAAAAAGAACTTTCATTCCAGGGGAATAGTTCTGGGCTAACACACTGGTGCAGACAGACCTTCCTGAGTACTTGCCATTGTGTTCAGAGCATCAGGAGAGCACTGATAGAAAGGAGGGAACAGATGGACATCCACTGAAAGCATACCAAGTGCAAGGGACTTAACACCAGTAGTATTTAAACCCCTGAATTTAAAACATGGGGACATGGAAATATTGTACTTCAGGATTTTCTTTAAGTAAGTTAAAATTATATTCCTAGCCTCCATCTTATCTGCTTGGGAGAGAAACGTGTTGTTAGTCATTACTATGGTTACCCTGAATAACAAAAATCATCTCCCTCCCTCTGTGTTCAGACTATACTGGTTGCTGCTGAGACCTCTAATTCCTGCAGCTCTGGGCTTTCAGCAGTACATCTGGGGCCTGGGAATGTTTGGATAGGCTGAGAGACCTTCCATTTATTTTGCAGCTTTTCTTTGGGTATTCTCTGAGGTCTTACTCAAGGCACTACCTCACAAACATTTGTGATTTTTCTTTTATCTTTCAGCCTCCAACTCTCTCTGTGATCCATGTTTCTCTCACTTTCTTCTTCTATAGTGGTATCCCTTCTGGGGACTTCAGCAATGAAGGACAGTAGTGTTTTTACTGAGACAAAAAGTGCTCCTTTATGAAATGAAAAGTCCTTGATTTAAGGAAATTCAAATATTGAATTGTGTGTGTGTGTGTGTGTGTGTGTGTGTGTGTGTGTGTAGGGGAGAAAGCTGCAGAAAGAAAATACAAATTGCCATTTCAAAAATTAATCTGCCACATATTTGTTGTTTTATGGAAGAGAAGATTAATCTATTATTTAGGGAGGTTAAGCAGCCTTCTCAGGCCACAAGACTTCTTAGGAGACTTGGCCTTGGATTTGTCTACCTTTGGTCAGCCAGCTTTTTCCACTAGACTATGCTGTCTTCTCACTAATTCCTTGGTTTATTGCTAATGTAGCCTGGCTCCCCAAGGGAACTTGCCTTATTCTGTGTTTGAATAATCATAGCTTCTGGTAGCTGAGGTTGTCAGCAGCAAAGATCTCATCTTCCTCTACATCCAGATAGGCACCTGGTTCCAAGGTAATTTGCTGGCAGAAGAAGCTGGCTTATGTGATCATGGATTGGATCAGAAAGAAGATATTCCAGTTTTCCAGTTCTAATATGAAGTTCATCAGCTCTTGAGTGTCTCCAAATTTTCCTGTAGTAGTCTCTTTAGTGATCTAGAACCTATCTTTAAAGAAGCAGCATCATTCACCACTGACTTTTTGAGGAATTAGAGACTACATAGAGTAGGAATGATAGCCAAATGTAGTTACATTTTTAATTCAAGGAAAAAAGAGGACAAGTGAGCCCTAGGTCTGTTTTCCTAAGATAAAGAGAACTACAAGAATTGAGTTTGCCCTATGATTCTCTCCCCTCTCCCCTCTGGACCCTGTCAGCCTGTTCCGTATTTGAGTGTCATTGGTCATATTTTACTTGCTTGTTTGTTTTGTTTAGGGGAAAAGGGGATGGACTTCCATGAACAAGTATAAAGGACACATGGACAATAACTAAGGGTGGGGAGCAGAAATGGGGGGGGAGGCAGGGAGCATGGGAGTGGGAGGTGGGCAGGGTTGGGAATATAAGACAGAAAGCTGTACTTGAACAAGAATTAAATAAAAAATTATAAATAAAAGAAAATAAAAAGCTTGGGCAAGACAAAATAAAAAAAGAATTGAGTTTGTAATGAACAAAATAGACTAACAAACAAAATAGAAACATACTCATAGACACAAAGAACAGACTTACAACTGTCAGAAGAGAGGGCACTTGGGAACTGGATAAAGAAGGTAAAAAGATTAAGCAAAAGAAAAAAAACTCTCATAGACACAGACAACAATATGGCGACCACAAGAAGTAAAGGGTGGGAGTAGATAGAAAAGCGGATAAAGGGTGATGAAATCAGACGACTTAGGGTGGTAAACACACAATACAATATACAGATGATGTATCATAGAATTGTATATCTGAAACCTACACAATTTATTCATCAATGTTGTCCCAATTAATTCAATAAATACTTTTTAAAAAGCATTTGGCTTTGTTTACTTATATATATATATATTTTTTTTTTTCTGTAGGGATCTACTTTCAATGTTTGCATTAACATAATGATTCAGAGAAAGTTCAAAACACATTAAAATTACACTTTTATATATTCCAGAAAGAGGGTTGAAAGTGAAAGCATACTCAGAAGCTATTTTATCTGGTGTGGTTCTATCTAATGTCTGTAGATATGGAGGAATAATAATAATTAGAAAAGTAGATTGAAGCTAGATTTTTTAAGAATATAAATTTTATTCTGGGAATAGTGGATAAAGACTTGTGTATTCTAAATGAAATGATTAGGTTTGTATTTACAAAAAAGGAAATAAAATAATAAAACCTCTTTAGTGAAAGTATCATAGATAGGGTAGAAGAGAAAACAGAAACTAGGGATACTAGTTAGGAGAAAAACAATCGTTCTGGTGAGAGAGAAAAGAAAAGTGTAGCAGATATTTAGTGCTCATCATATATTCCACATGTCTCCATATTTTTCAGCCTTTCTTGCAGTTCTATTAGGTTATGTGAGTAATTCTGGTCAATGATCTGTCACTTTTACTTCCACTTCTTACTTCCTGCATAAGGCATAAAGGGCTGGTCTGTCTCTCTTTTCTCTCTTCTGTCAGAGATCACAGAGTCATTTGTTGAGATGGCAGAGCCACAGGTGAAAGAAGAATGAATCCTGAATGACCACATGGAGAAAAGCCACTTGGAAGATCACCTGTATTAGATTTGAAGGAGTCCATAACAACACCCTTTTATTATTTGAAACCATTTATATTTCTAAGTTTGTCAGCTATAGGACTAATAATCTTAATTAATAAAAAGGACTCAAGACATAACAGCAGGATTTGGAAGAAAACATATTTAATAGATAAAAACTACAGGAGACCAAGACTGTTATTGGTAATAAGAAATAGGGGAAAGAAAATGATCATGAGCTTTTAGCTTCAGAGGACAGCAATGACATTAACAAGACAGATACATAGGGAGGGGCTAAAAAATACATGTTGAGTTTAAAGTATCTAAAGAACATCCAAGAAGAGGTTTCCAGCTGGCAGTAGAGGATATGCACTAGGAACTTAGGGCAGGAATAACTGATGGAGATAGGCTTTGAGAACCATCTTCTTTGAGCAAGTGGAGTGAGAAAAAAAGAGGGGCAATGAAAAGGTCTGACGGTAATGTGCAGGACAAGAACAATTATCTAAACAAGGAGATAAAGAGGGAGGGATGGAAAGAGAATCAGGAGAGTATAAGGCATGCAAAAAGGAGGAGAGCATTTCAACCAAGATCTATAAAGCAAGACCATATGCGTATGTGATATTTTCCACAGCCCTAAGTTGTCTTGCTGCTATTAGCATTTACATCAAGATTCATGTGAATTGACTGAAATATAAAATTATATATTAATAGTAAGGAAAAAGGAGGTATATGGTTATGGACAAGATAGTTATCCATTCCCTGTCTTAAAATCTTTCTGCCTACCTATTAAAAATTATTTCTTAGAACTATGGTTCATGTGTGAGAAACACGTTAAAAACTGACATTATAAGCATTATTATCAATGGGTATTGAAGCTATACATAACTTCAGAGTATTTCCTGCTATCTAAAAACATTTTTTCTTGACCCAGAAATAGGTCACACACATGAAGAATGACCAAACTGAAACAAGTGCCAGATAGAGGGTAAGTGCCAACTAATAATTTGAGCAACAAATTACTCCAGGTTAAAAACAGGGGCACATTAGAATAAGCCTTTCCAGAAGAAAGATACTGGGCTAGGGTTTGACAAAATGAAGGAAAAATGAATATGAGGAAAAAGTAAAAGGAAGAGGAAGCACAGATAGGTAAAGGTATGGAGATAGAAGTGTGTATGGCATATTCTGACTGGGTCTTCTTCATTATACATTACCATGACTGCCACAGAAGGATTCATATCAATGGCATCCTCTGGGATTGCTCAATAAAATGGTTCAGTCTGTCATCAGTATAAATATAAGACATGGGCTAGGGGTGAGGACAAGTAGGTAGGGGCCATGTCATAGGAAGCTTTAAATGCCATTGTCAGTGTATTTATATAGAATATGAGGAACAATTGGATATTTTTGAACAGAGATATAAAGTGGGAACAATTGCACTAGAAAGATTTCTCCAGGAGCAGTGTATAGGGCATCTTGAAGGTTGAAAGAATAGAAACAAAGAGAAAAAAAATAGAAAACTACTCCAAACATCCAGATTTTAGATGGTGACATTTTTAGTGTATGGTTGTAATATTAGGCTTGAAAAGTACGTTAATAACCTATAAGCTATCTAAGGTCAAAACTCAAAAACTTGAGTCAGCAAGTAGGGAAATTTAGAATCAGCCATAATTTGTGTAAAAATATGATAGTTTTTTTTCAGAAATACTGATTTGGAAAAGGTAGGAAGTTTAATAGGAGGCATCTAATTAGAAGTTGGAGGTATGGTACTGAAATAGGGTGTTTCTTGGGCTATAGAGAGGTAAAAGGATACCCCAAATAATGAGGATCCAGGAAAAGAAAAGGAGTGGAAGATAACCATGTGGTACTACTATGTTTGAGAGTTAGAGAAGAAAGTGTTGTTGTGGGAGATGATTGTCCAATGGGAGAAGCCCAAAGAAAAGGACACACAATGGGTAGACTTTGAAGGACAGAGAGTTTAGTGTAAGGATAAATGGTCACACTGTCACAGTGCCAGAGGAGATCTCTTGAAATTCTCTATTTCCCCCATCCTTGGAGAAGTTTCAGAACTGAGGCTGAGATAGATGACAGAGGGTCACAGCCACCAGGTGCTTCTTTCTGGAAATGCCTTCTGGAGATGGAAAGAAGCAACCTTCAAGCCAGCTCCCCACAGAAAATTGTCCATTATGCTGTGAAGCAGTTAAACCCAATGTCCTTGGCTCAGAGCTTCCAGGGAGCTAAGCAGATGGCAGCTCTGTCAACTGCAGCTGCAAATAACTTCATCTTCAGCTTATTTCCA
Source organism: Sturnira hondurensis (assembly GCF_014824575.4). Lineage (NCBI taxonomy): Eukaryota > Metazoa > Chordata > Mammalia > Chiroptera > Phyllostomidae > Sturnira > Sturnira hondurensis. The sequence continues at coordinate 403,905 of NW_028079095.1, forward strand.
GGAGCCAGAGGGCCTCAGAAATACTTAACAGCTGTCTACCTGTAGGGACTCGAATAATCTCTAGGCCATCAAATAATCATATACTGAATAGTGACTTAGCAATTTATACCAATACTTCCTAGGGGCCTGAAAGAGTTAGTCAAAGACCTTATTGATGCCCTTAAAAGGGGGTTTTTATTAGTTTAAAAGAGAGAGGGGTAAATATATCCTTTAATGAAGACCTTCCATGATTAAAAAAAACAATATCAAACATGACTGTTGTTCTCTCTGAAAGTAGATGCAATTATCATACTCAAAGGTTATTTTTTAACAATATCTCAGGTAAATATTTGTCCATTTTGTTGAAATCTATAGCCTAATTCATGGGGTTTATAATAAGAAATAATAACCACCGGCTAGAGTCATTGCAAAGCTCAAGTCCTGCCAGCTATTGTAGAAATTTATAAATATTTGAAGACAACAACTGTATATAGGAAGTATCTGGCTTGTACATGATATCACTAAAGACTTAATGTAGTGTTAGATCACTAGATAACAAACATAGAGGAGGCTTCACTCTTGAACCCATTTTTTGAGTAGGCAGTATTCTGTCAGGAGCTAGATTCAGAGTCACCTGTCTCCAATCCCAAAAGACATTTCCCCCAAAATAAAACATGGCTGGCCCTTATCCTGTGTACTCAGTATCAACTGCTTCCCTGCAAATTCTCCAAGGATGGGGATATGGAGTGTTAAATTAAAGAATTCAGGAGATCATCCCCTAGCTGTATTTACTCTTGAATCTTTATAATCAGCAATGGGAATCAGTTTTTTGCTAGTATTCATTGAAATAAATACATATCAAGTACTAGCACAATGCAAGACACATGGTATGCACTTGTTTCAGTAAAAAGAAGAACATTTCTAATTACAAACCACCCCAACATTTAACTGCTTAAACAACAATGATTTAGCATTTACTATAGGGAACTTATTTGAGTGGAATGGCACATGTAGCCCAGCACTGTTGGAAAGCCTATAGGTGTGTGTTGGCACACAGGACACAAAACCCATGGATTGACTTTCTCGTCAGAGACCAGGCCTGAATTATACCTAGGTTTCTTTGAATCTTGCTCTTGCTAAAACTCCCTCAACCTGAGTTGAAGCAGGAAATGTTTGCTGCATATCTTTAACGTAACTTCCTAAAGTCTGTGCTAATTCTCCCAAGGATGAAGTGTAACCAGACCAATTATTTGTATCATTCCCCTGCATTTGCAATATGTTTTCTTGCTAATCTCTACGAAGTAATCAGTAACTTATTTTCCTTTGTTATCTGTAAAAAGTAATCACCTAAAGAAAACCTGAGCATAATGAATGAGAACCTTCTTTAATGTGTGCTATTAGAAAGCGATAAAAGCTTGTCAGGGCAAGGGTTGAAGTGCTCTCCCCTTGAGAGAGTGGCTATGGCATCCTTTTTTATCCACATGACTTTGGTAGCCCATGTGAATTTGTCTTGTCTTTTCCACAGCACCGCGGACACTGCTGGCCAGAGTCTGCATCAACTTACTGTTATTCCTTGGATTGCTAGAGCTCGGATGGGTGGTCCTTTCCCTCCACTGGTGTCAGCTTGGGTGTGTGTGTGCAAAAATGGCCTCATCATTTATATAACAGTATATCTGGCACCTCATCTGGGGTGACTGAAACAGCTGAGGGGTGACTGGGTCTCTTTTTTCTCACTGTCTCTATTTCTCTCTTGATGTAGAAGAGAGCAAAGAGATACCTGCTAGTCCTTTTAATAACTAGGCCTTAAACTGGCAAGGTGTCTATTAGTCTAAACACATCAAATGACCAGTCTAAATTCAAAGTGAGGGGAAATAGATCCTCCCTTTTACTGGAACAGGCATGGGAGGAATTGTTGGTATTTATCTTTGGAGACAATCTGCAAGGTACTACATAATGATTAGAAATATGAAAATATTTTCTAAAAATATGGTTTCCAAGGGCCCAAATGAAGAAAATGCTAGATTTTCTCAGGATACAAACCATGACCTTATACACTTTTTATCACTAAAAACATATGAACACTTCCATTCTTGCTCCTGGGTTGTACTTAGTGCACTTGTGTTGATAAGACATGGTGATGGGCTCAATAATGAGAAATTCTGGGAAAATCATAGGTGAAAGGGAACCAGGTTTAAGTGGGGTCCTTCTGTTCAGGCAACGGGTAGATTTAAGGAGAAATATCCTACCTACAGAGGTGATATATGATGAGGTTGATCTTCTGATCTTTGTGGGTTCACCTTTAAGCTATGAAAGATTCTTCTTATTATTAATATCTGGAAGCCCAATTTGACTAATAGAAAATGGGAAGGGTGATAGCTCACGTGAATATACAATTACAAAGGCAAGTTAAGGCGGTACATGTTGTTAGGAAGTCTCTTCATTAAGCATGGCTCTTGCTAGTGGTTGAATTGTGGAAGGAGAATGACAGGAGCCATAGGTAGGAAACAGGGCACCAGTTACTGCTTAGGTTTCTGGCAGGGTCCAAGACTTGGAAGATATTGGAGTTAAGACACATCTCTAATGAATAAGAAATTGTGAAAATACAATAGAAGGTGCCCAGACACCAGAGGTTTCCCTGGATTCAGTGTCCAAGATTTCAGAAACCGTGTTTGTGTATGTGTGTGTGTGTGTGTGTGTGTGTGTGTGTAGTGAGAGAGAAGGAAGGTGGGGGAAACTGGCATGCAAGGAACTGTTCTTAGGTATGTGTGCCAGGGAAACAAAGTGGTGGAAAAGAGCAAGCCTGGAACCTGATGGGTCTGGTTCACACCCTATCATCTCTAGTTAATGAGGAAATTAATTAACCCCCCAAAGTCATAGATCATCATCAATAAAAGGAAATGACTGTAATAATAGCTTCTTAAGGGACTTTTTTAGGAGTAAGAAGTTAAGATGTATATAGTACTTAATATTTTTCTTTGCATGTACTCAAATATATTAACTCAAATATATATTAGTCTCAGATATATTAACTACACTTTCATTCTTCCCTCCACCAACCCACCATTTTCTGTCTGATTTTTCCTGAGTCAAATTCTTTTTGTCACCATGAATGTTAGTTTAGGAGCTAAGGTGGTAGGGGGAGCACTAGCAGACATCTGATTTTGAAAGATGGTGAGAAAAGTGGTCCAGGTTGCTGCTCTACAGAAGAGTAAACCTCTGGAGGGAAAAATATATGTGTTTTTGAGATCAATATTTTACTTGGAAACTAAGAAGGAAAACTCCTTTTACTCTTTCTTTTGTCAATTTTTTTAAGAAGCTCTACTCATTTTTTTTCTAACTAGATAAAAACCATGTTATCACTGTGTTAGATTTGAAACTTGGCCACTTTGATAGTTCTTAATATTTTTCACAACAAAGCATTTTACTTTAAAATAAAATTGATGTTTCAAAACACTTGTTGCTGCCATAGACCATGGTGGTTCTAGTAGCCTGCCCTTGTCCCTTGCCCAGATATTCTAGATTGCTAAATCACCTTTCAAAATCATGAGTTTCTTCCATGTTTACCTTTGGAGACTAAACCAACTGTCACTTGAGTAACCTTTGTTTTTATTTTTTTCCATTTTTAAAAACTTTATTGTTCAAATACAGTTTTCTGCCTTTCACCCCCACCTCTCCCCATCACCCCAGCTATCCCCACCTCCCTCCCTTGATTACACCTCCCCTTGGTTTTGTTCATGTGTCCTCTATAGTGTTTCCTGAAAACTCCCTTTTAAATATATTTTATTGATTATATTATTACAGTTGTTCTATTCCTTCCTTCATTCCCCTCTACCCTGCACACCCCTCCCCCTCCCCCCTTTAGTTTATGACCACGTGTCTCAAGTTCTTTAGATTCTATATTTCCCCTACCATTCTTGCCCTCCCCCTATTTTTTACCTACCATCTATGCTACTTATTTTCTGTACCTTCTCCCCCCTTCTCCTCCTCCCACTCTCCTGTTGCTAACCCTCCATGTGTCCTTCATTTCTATGGTTCCACTCCTGATCTAGCTGTCTTCTTGGTTTGCTTTTGTTTTAGGTGTGGTTGTTAGTAACTGTGAGTTTGCTGTCCTTTCACTGTTCATATTTTTTATCTTCTTTTTCCTAGATAAGTCCACTTAACTTTTCATATAATAAGGGTTTGGTGATGATGAACTCCTTGACTTTGATCTTATCTGAGAAGCACTTTATCTGCCCTTATATTCTAAATGAAAGCTTTGCTGGATAAAACAGTCTTGGATGTAGGTCTTTGGATTTCATGACTTGGAATACTTCCTTCCAGCCCCTTCTTGCCTGTAAAGTCTCTTTTGAGAAATCCACTGACAGTCTGATGGGAACTCCTTTGTAGGTGACTGTCCCCTTATCTCTTGCTGCTTCTAGGATTCTCTCCTTCATTTTAATCTTGGTTAATGTAATTATGATGTGCCTTGGTGTGTTCCTTCTTGGGTCCAACTTCTTTGGCACTCTCTGAGCTTCCTGGATTTCCTAGAAGTCTATTTCCTTTGCCAGACTGGAGTAACCTTTGTTTTTAGATGTGTTCTCAAATGATGGTTCCTTAACCATCTAAAGTGCAATGATGATTTTATTAGATTATCCTAAGAATTGAAAACCACTCTCCTATTCTAACAGTATGATTGCATAGACATGGAGCTATGGTTAATTTTATTTTTTTAGAGATTTTATTTATTTATTTTTAGAGAGAAAGGAAGGGAATGGAAGGGGAAAGAGAGGGAGAGAAACATCAGTGTGCAAGAGAAACATAAATTGGTTGCCTCTCACACTCCCCCAAGCAGGGACCTGGTCTGCAACTCAGGCATGTGCCTTGACTGGAATTTAAATACATGACCTTTCAGTTCATAGGCTGGCACTCAACCCACTGAGCCACACCAGTCAGGGCTGATTTATTTTAATGATGGACAGAATTGAACTTTTTATGTGTTTTATCTTTGAACACTGGCTTCTAACAGAGTAGGAATTCCGCAGAATACTGAAGAGCCCATCCACAAACAAAACAAGGAACCAGATTTCCCCTTTCCCTAGATTTATATGGAAAAAAGTATAGAGTGTTAGCATAGAGTGTGTTTCATGCCAAAACGTTGTAAGTATCTTATGACTTCTGCTCAGTAAACTCGAATCATGCTGCACATCACTTATGCAACCTCAGCTATTTATGGGTATTGAAAAGGAAAATATGATTAACTCTGAGCAGACATTTTTGCTTTTAAACCTCTAAATGATTCTTCTATTCTCAACATTTATTCCTATTAAAAAAGAACTGTTTCTATGGAGAAGGCATGTACACACAGACAAGTTTCCATCAATAGCTCTCCAATAAAAATAAAAGTGGTCTTTAAAGAAGTTCACCAGATAATTAAGCATAAAATTTTATCTGAGAAGTATACAGAGTCCATATGAAGTAGAAAAACACAAGTGTTGTTAAATTAGACAATATACAATATGTATATATATTTTACTTTAACACGAGATTCTCAAAATAAGGTTCACAGGTAACATTTCTTCAGTGTTGTTACATGTTGTTTGTAAAGCAGTTAAGCATGGCAGAGTATGTAATAACAAATATCTGGTAGATTCTTACTGCAAGTTGAGAAATAACTGTATCTTTGCCAGGAGTGGTCTGTACTTCATATGTAGATTGTCCCATATTATGTTACAAAAATTATTTAAGAAAACATGTTATTAATAAAGTATTTCAAATCTTCATGACTTGTGATATAGGCAGCACAGGTTATCCTCCCTAATAAAGACTTTGCCCTATTATTTAACAACACTTTAACTTCCATCTTTGAAACAGCTCATCCATTCTCAAAGGTCAGGATCCTCTAGGATGTTATGTGACTTGCCATAAATAATACTAGTGACCACAACAGATCAACCCCTAATTTTAGTGGCTTAGCCCAACCAAAGCTTATTCCTTGTATACAAAGTGGGGCATGTGGACTTGCCTCAATCTTGTAGTGAGCATATTAACCTGAGGTTGTCATAAAAGGATAACAGAAACTTGGAGGAGACAAAATGCTTTGGACTGAAAGAAATAATTTTTGCTTTTCATAGTCCAACCACCAGAATTGGTCACATGGCTCTAACTTAAACACATGGGAGGCTGGGAAGGAGAGGAGAGCACATTGATATTTGGGAACATTTTATCTATGGTCTATGTTCCTTGCATTGTAGAAATCTAAGAGCAAAAGGCAGTGAGGACCCAGTGGTTGGCAAAGGTCAACTAGGGTGACAGCCAAAGAAAAAGTAGGAAGATAGGAGATTTGAGTGCAGAAGTTTAAAGCAAAATAAACAGAGAAGTGCTTGTTCATATACACCAAAGCAAGATAAATAAGAAGTATGGGGGCTTGCATTTAATGATACAATTTTAAGATTAAGGTAAAAATATACTTTAATTCTGTTTCACCTCTATCAAATAACAAACATGTCTATCTGATAGGGTAAGGTTTAAGATTTTTATCATTGTCACTCATCTGGATTATGCACCTGTGTCTGAAATCACCTGATGTGCTGGCTTGTTTTAATGTCATAATGTTACCTTAAACTAACATGATTGAAACAAAATTCAGTATCTCACTTTTCACAGTGACTCTTTTTCAACTGTCTGGTTTGTGAGGACATCATAGCCTACTCATTTATGCTTAAAGCTTAGACAGCTCTTTGACTAATTTTCCTCATTTTCTCTCTCAGCAAGTTATTTCTGTTCTTTATTTTTTGGCAGATTGATTTTAAACAATGTACCATATCTTTAGTTTGTCCCTTTTCTCTGCTCTCCCTTTCATCATCTTAGACTTGTCCCTCATCATCTTAGTTATAGATGATTCCTAAACTTTACAGAGTTTAGTTCCAGTCTGCCCTACATACCATTTTCAGATTAACCTCACTCAATACTACACTTATAAGGTTGCACTAATGTACAAAAACTTTCCCTTCTCCTTGTCTTTTCCCCCCACATTAAATTTACATTTCAACCCTGTTGATTATTTTGCTCAACTTTGCATAATAAACCTTTTTACCTAACTGGTACCCTGTATACACCTCTTGCACTCTTTTCCTTAATATTTTCATATTTATGTATTTCACAAAAATTTGCAGTATGCCTGGGAAATAGTGAGGCCTTGGTAAATATTCTTTCAGTCAACAAAGAGTAGATGCTCAATAAATATATGATGCAGAAAGGAAGAGCCAGGGATTAAAGATTGATAGAACTGACATCCTAAGATATAGAATATTTCAACATCCTTTTAGATTTGAATGATGCTGACTGAAAATCAATATAATAAAAACCTATTGAACCTTATTTAATACTTTAAAGTTGTTAGATTCACTATTAATTTTCAATTTTTCCTAAATATTTATAAATCTGCGTAAAATTAATGATAATTTTATACGCACATACATCTGTTTTATCACCCAAATTCAATAAGTGTTTATAAACAATGTGATTATTTTATCACATGGTATTTCTCTTCTTTATTCCAAATAAAGTACTACAGAAATTTTTTCCCCTGTGGATTTGGGGATACATAAGGAGAGCATTTCCTTTTCTATGTTTCATGTACCCCTATAAATTCTTCTCTCACTATGCCCCAGTCATTAATTTATCTACCCATTCCATTTCTTATTTTATATATATATATATATATATGATGTGGACCCCGGCTTGTAGGGTCCACCACATTGTGGATGAGACACAAGAAATTCACAGACTACCAAGTCCTGTGAAGGAAAAGGGACAGCATGGTTTCTCTTTCAAGAGAAGAAAAAAAACATGGCCCTTGCTGTGTCCATCCTTTATTTCTTTTCTGAGCACATTACATGATGGTTCTCATTTACTATGCACAGGTTCGCTTTAGGTGGGCACCTTTTACAGAAAACAAAGGAGACAGTGCTGCTAATCACGTCATAGAAGAAGGATATTTGCAAATGCAAAGGGAAAAGTGGTAGAACTGGTTATACTCCATACTGAGGAGTTTTAGCATGGATTTTAGGAAGTTACAGTAGCACCTTCTATTTCAATTCAGGATGAGGGAGTTTTAGCAAAAGCGAGTCTCATAGCAGTCTAGGTACAATGCAGGCCTAATTTCCCATGGGAGAACCTATCCATGGGCATGGGTCCTGTGCATCTCTGAGTGGAAGCTGGGCCCATACCATGCAGAATGGTCTCCTACATGTATAATTTTTATAAATAAAACACAATTTTACCCACCAGCTCTGCTATCTCCTTTATATAATAAATTACTGCTTATTGAACAAATGAGAACGATTTAAGTGACTGGAAAGTGAGGAGTCCTCTATAATCATATCAAGTAAACAGCAAATACAATGACTTGAAAGGTGACTTTTCACCCAGGGAAGAATCAGAGCCCTGGGTCTACAGGCACCCTGGCTGTGGATGAATTTCAGCAATACTTTGTAATAGCTATATAGCCTTAGACAAGTTACTTATATGTGTCAAACTTTCCTTGCTTAAAAAAATGAATATAATAGTAGTTTCTGCCTATATTGTTTTAAGATTTGAATCTCAGCACAGTGCCTAATGTATCTATTAAGATGGCCCTCAATATCTCTTATTTTATTTTTATATTATTGAATCATTGGAAATGTAACTGACAATTTCAGTCAATGTCATGTTAAAATACAGAAAATTCAGGGGAATAACAGCTTCTTAAATAGCAAAATGTTAGACAACATCTTAACCTCTGGGTTGATGGACTTAAGTGCACAATAATCAGTAAATAAATGTAGTAAAGACATTGGAATATAAAGCATATCAATATGAAGCATTATGTTCTAAACACTGATCCTGATTGATGCTCACCAATAAAGATAAGATAAAAGATAAGATAGGATAAAATAAAAAGCAGGGTTTCTCAAATTATGTTATTACAAATCTGAGGACAAGAAATATGTTAGAATATTTTCATGAGTTATTTGAGCTAAACTGATGACAATTGTTGGGAAGCAAGATCTCAAATGCTCAGAAGATGATAGTTTTGCAGTTTATTTTATGCATTTGAAATTAAGGAGAGAAATTTAAGGAAGATTACACTGGGAGGGGGAGAAAGTAAGGTAGGGATTGTATTACACAATAGTTAGCAAGACTGTGTGCTCTTTTGATGCACAAGAACAATAGACAGGGCTGGTTTAAGGTCAAAATAAACCTTTTACTAAAGAAGTTATATGCCTTGGGCATGACTACCCAACATGACCTACCCAGTTCTAGGAACCTATGATGAGATCATTCTGTGAGGTTACTTTCTGTAGAACCCCTTTTCCCTGATGATGTAGTTAAGTGCTCAATAAATATTGTTGAATGTAAACAAGGGGAATATGCAGGACAGTGCTTAGGAAATAAAAGTATGTTTGTTCTGACTTTGATTTTCTCTAGAAACCAAAACTTTAAAAACAAATTAAATTTCCCACCAAGTCTCACGTTAGTAAAATGTTTGAAAGAAATATTCAAAGTCAATAGTGATTATTTTCTGACATATGGCAGAAATGGAAGCTCTTTGGTTTTAAGAAATGAATCTATCTTTTGAAGATAGTTAGCAGGCAGGTTCTGAGAGACCAGTGCCTATAAGAAAAATTCCAGAAGTTTTCTCTACAATTTTGCAGGCCAGAAACAATGCAATCTGAAGTGCTGAGGAATCAAAATAAAAAAAATAATGACAACCAACCGACTGATTCACTTTTTTCTTTTTGCAGTGGAGATTGGACCTGCATCTTCCCTACAAACCTCTACCAGCCTCATGGTACCATGAGGGAGGAAAACCCCTCCCAAGGCAATAAATAAGTTCTGCCACAAAAATGTTGGGGCTACAGCAGCAGACCTTTGCCAATGAACAACCACATCACAACAGCTATACCAAAATCCTTGCTTGTAAATTACTTTGGCTGTTCCACTAAATAAAATGTAAAAAGTAAACAAGTAATACACTGCAAATACCCTCTTTTAACCCCTGCCTAGTGACTTCCATTGATACACAATACAATTTAACAGCTAGGTAGGATTTGGAGAACTTTCTGGAAGCATTTTAGGTTGAAATAGTGAAGTAGAGGGCGGCATAGATGTCGTTAATTTCAGAATACTGAAGTGTTGGAATTAAAATGTGATGACAGGATTCATCAGAGGATTTATTTCTTTCAGTCTGTTTTCTAATGAATTGGAAAATATTTTCCATGTTTTCTTCTTCAGCTTTAAGTTAAACTGACACATTTTATTTAAAAATGTCATTTTTACATATTGATGTAGGAATTGTGGTATGGTACATATGACAATAAATGTCATCTGGGTGAAACATTCTACTGGTCTCTCACATTCATTTTCATTTCACTTAGAAGTGAGAACATAGAATGAAAAAGTATCCATGGAAAGCTTTATGATTTGTGTATGTTATCCAAATACACTGTGTAAATATGCAGGATTTTTTTTATGATGGCTTCTATATAAATCTGCTTAGGCCTTGTACTTAGAGATGTAATTGCATGAACTAGTTCTGCACAGTAGGGCAAAGAAAGAAGAGGAGTCAAGTAAAATCAGTTGCATGTTCAATTCGGGGTCATAGCAATACAATCACACAAATGGCACCTGAGTTCATTGTTCATGTCTTAAACAAAAAATGGTGCTGGAAGGGTTTTCCATGTTTCATTCTCAGATAAATTTGGGAATTCTGCTACTGCTCATTTTCAGCAGACTATGTCAGAATGACATTGCTACAGTGCCTACACACATTTGTGGTTAAAAGAAGTATCAATAACATGAGTCACTCTCACTGGATAAACAAAGCTAGACATAGTGAGACAAGTATGAACTGGAAGTTACCTGATGGCATTAAACCTTCTTTTTGCATTAAAAACACAAAAATTAAAATGTAGAAAATCCTTTGAAGAGACAACTCCTGACAGAAACAAACATTCAATTATGTCTATATCTACATGTACACTTATAATCTGCATTAAATCTATATATCTACATCTATATATTTATGTTCATTTTGCTAGATTTTACTGTTTCTACCCTTAACAAATAATTTTAAAAATATTAAGAATGTGGCTGCTATAAAAAGATAACTCATTTATTTTTGATAAAACTAATAAGATCATATTTCTTTTTTAAGATTTGTTTATTTATTTTTAGAGAGAGGGGAAGGAAGGGAAACAGAAAAGGAGAGAAACATTAGTGTGTGGTTGCCTCTCATGCACTCCCTAATGGGGACCTGGCCTGTAAGTCAGGCTTGTGCGCTGACTGGGAATTGAACTGACAATGTTTTGGTTTACAGGCCGGCTCTTGATCCATGGAGCCACACCAGCTGGGGTGTTATTAAGATCGTATTTCAGTAGAATTATTAAGATCATACATCAAACATCAGTTACTGCATAAATAATGGTACCTAAGCATTGGTTTAGACCACTGAACTTTAATTTGTTCCAACAGTCTAATTCATGACTATGAATCAAATGGCCTAGATTTTGGAATTAATTCAAGCTCCATGCTTGGTCCTATCTTATTAAAGTATGTTAAGTTGCTATGGGTGACTTCATTTATTCTGTTACCTTCAACTGGTATGATAAAGTCAATGGTAACAACTTTGACTTTCTAATTCTACATTCATACTTCTTTTTTATTCCTGGATTCTCTTATTCATTGCACGTATCTATTGAACATACATTTTTATCATCTGAAACTCAGTTTATCATTTAATTTCATCAAGTCCAATAAAACTCTCCCCAATTTGTCAGCTTTTGGCTTTCTCCTAATCTGGTCTTGTTGTAGTACTTATGTATTTAAGGGCATTCATATTTTCACAGTTGCCAAAATCCCATTCCTCCAGCAACTCTCACATCCAGTAGCTCATTAAGACCTATAATTCAACTTTCTGCAACAATCAAATGCATTGCCTCCTTCCATCCCCCTGCCTATGTCTCAGTTCTGCAATGCTTTCTGTCTTTTATCTAGGATATTTCTAGGATATTTCAACAGCCTCTTTGCCTTCCTCTTTCCACTTGCTATTATGTCAGTCCATACTTCAACTTCCTTCAAATATTATCTTTCCATAAAACAAATCTAATCTGTCACTTACTTGCTTAAAGTCCTTTGGTGGAAATCTGTTGCAAATAATTTGCAATCTCTTCACCATCTTTTCCAGTGATCCCACCTCTCTTTCCCTCACAAGTACCTTGTGCCCCTTTCAGTCTGAAATGCTTGGTTCTTCAAACTTTCTGGCATTTACACATGCAGATTTCTGGTTTTGGAATAAGTGATTTTTCTCTTTTTTTCTGACTGGTAGATTTCTCCTTTACCCATTTGAATGCTATTACCTCTCTGCAATCTTTCTAGGCTCTTCTATATAGACTTAAACACTCTTCCTGAGGTTTTAAAAATATTTTATTTATTTATATTCTAGAGGGGAAGGGGAGAAAAGAGGGAGAGAAATATCAATGTATGCTTGCCTCTTGTGGGTCCCCTGCTAGGAACTGGCCTGCAACCCAGGCATGTGCCCTGACTGGGAATCGAACCACTATCCTTTGGTTTGCAGGCCCACACTCAATCCACTGAGCTACACCAGCCAGGGACCTTCCTGAGTTTTTAATTATGTGCCTATTATACTAAATTTTTTCCCAAGTAAATGTTGACTATCTCAGTCAATGAAGATACTCATTTTGGTTGAGAATGGTATTAGTAATGTCTATCCCAGTGCCTGACACTTAGTAGGTGTTTGATAGATACCTGTTGAGTGAAGATATCATCAAATGGATGACCTTTTTAGCTTTCCTGGATCCTTGAGATGATAAAGGAGGTGAAGAAGAATATAGTGTGTATTAAATGTAACATTTTTCAGACTAGGGAACAGTCACAGCTAGGTTACTGTCCAGATTTTATATCAGTTAGCATTTATCTTTTATAACATAAAATAAAATGTTAGCATTCCTCTAAGTTAGCATTTTGTGAATTATTAACAAAACCCCACACCATTACCCAGGTCTAAGTTGAAGTCTTCATGACATCTAATGGTAATTCTTAGTAAAAAAGAAAACTTGTTCTCTTAATTTGGCTACATTTCATGTTTATATTCTTCCTTAGCCTTGTATTTAAGGTCTCACTATTCCGAAGTCTCAGCTCTGATATGTACAGGTAGTCCAGTGGCTTCCATAGTATCCACCATAATTATGTATGCTCCTGTCATGCCTGCTTTTTTTCACTTTTATAACCCTCTGCTTCTGGAGCCTGCACTCCAATTCTAGAGACTCCCTAAGAGGCATTGTAAACTGGGTTTCTCTCCAATTACTTTTATTCCTCCACACCTAATCTTATTAACATGACTTCTGAAGATCTTCTTGCTACCAGGATCTGAGAACATTTTTTCATCATCTTTCTTGCATCTTATATCCACTGTCTTTCATACAAGGAACTAATAACCTGTTTTTCTAGCCTCTTTGCCCTGAAAACTCCAGTGAAATCACTATCCTTCCAATACCAACAATAAGAATTCATTAAGGTCCCACTGGGAGCAACAGTCGTCTCAGGATACACACACACACACACACACACACAATCTCCAGGTGGACCATATTTTTATATACATGGCCTTCTGGGCAAGAAGTCTTTCTCCCTACACACATTTCCTATATAGAACTTCCCAAGTGTGCTCCATGCTGTTCTGGTCACTTTGAATGTTTTTTTTGGGGGAGGAGAAATTTTGGGGTGAAATAAATTTGAGAGACTCTGTATACTTATCCTTTTACAGATTTGCAATATGAAGTAATCTATGGGAAAGTTCAAAGAAAGCTGATTATAACAAAATCTGACTGTTTAACCAGAGATTATCTTACATTTTTGACCATGAAACTTTTAAGTTATTTTGTTTGGGTTTGATAGTCTGCCAAAAGATTAACACCTTTTGTAGATGAAGGTGAGTAGCCTTGTCAGGCAAAAGGCAAATGCCAAGGCAACATAGATGGGTTACTCATTATCTGATACACCACACATCTTCTCCCATGCATCCAGAGATGGCATTAATCTTCCACTGTCTGAGGAATGACCCACAATCAAACTCAAGGTCTAGTCTTGAGTCATTTACATGACTATCACTGGGTTTTATATTTTTAATTTAATTAATTTATTTTTAGAGAGGGGAAGGGAAGGAGAAAGAGAGGGAGAAAAACATCAATGTGTGGTTGCCTCTCACAAACTCCCTCCTGAGGACCTAGCCCACAACCCGGGCATGTGCCTTGACTGGAAGTCAAACCAGCAACCCTTTGGTTCTCGTGCTGGCACTCAGTCACTGAGCCACACCAGCTAGGACATGGCTATCATTGGTTTATCAAAAGGGCTGAACACGGTAGTATAAAAGCTGGAAATGACAATTATTTTCTGTCACTGCCTTCAAGTCCCTCTTGTCAATGTTCCTTCCATATTGATTTGGCAGCATTGTAAGAACATACTAACATGCACAAGTTACTTTCAAGTTTTATAAATGCAGTGCAGACTAAATTTCTATAAATTAATCTTACATCAATTTAAAACTTTACCCTTCTCCACAGTTCAGGCTTGACTTGAGATTCTCTTTAATTGAAGTAGGTGGGGGAGATGCAATCTTTGTTTCGTTTCCTTAGCTTCTATCACTGACTCTTCTGAGGTAAAAGGGAGAGAGGTAGAGGTTCAGTGGAATGGAGCAAAGGACTTTGTTCTAGGGACTTTATACTAGGTGCTATCTGAATTCCTTCCTTAGCCTTTCAATGCCCATTATTGAAAGGATGCCACTTTGTTGGTGGCACTATCTTTTGTTGGGATTTATTGGTAGCTTCCTTTAAGCTACACTTTTTTCCACCCACACATACTCAGTGGCCAGTGACTCCTGAAGTGACCTCAGGACATTGTTGTTTTTATTCCTCTTGTTGCCACAAAAAGCCTTTTTGAGCATTTTCAGGATGACTTAAGGCTATATTCACTCTATCTAGTGGGAAGCTCACATATTTACACTACACCAAACTCTTCCATTCACTGATCCTGTGAATGGTGTTGACTACTAGTGACTGAGCTCCCACAAAGGAGAAGCCAGTTTTTATCCTCACATATGCTCCTAGTCCCTGCCGCCAGAGATCCATTTTTCTGTAACCACTCTCATTCTATTCTGACTGAAGAGCTGCAGACATTTGTGCTCATCCTGTAACTAGCCTGCAAAGAGACACAATTTTTTCCTTTACAGACTACCCAATAGCTGTCACAGTAACTACAGGAGCCCCACTGTTAGGATTAAAGATGAGAAAAGCAGGGGAAGAAACAAAATGTCACATTTCTTTGTTGCCTTCTGGATTGTCTTCAAAGAAATGGCTTCCCTGCTCTACTGCAACCCTACTGTTTGTGCTGAAAGTCTTAAAAAATTACTGAGGCTGAACATAGCCTCTCACCACAATGCCAGCTGATACACTGATACTGGTGGGTTCCTAGAACACTCACCTAATGGGGAAGGGCTATACCACAAGGGGCCCACCCTATAGAAAACAATTCCCTCTTTTGGGGGTTCCCCCCTCATATGTAAATAATTCTCACATAATTTTGTGAAACATGTTGAAAGGACTTGGGGACATAGAAAATAAAATAAAATACCTGCCCCAAGGGCCTTACATTTTAAAGGGATGACAAACAGCTGCATTTAGAAAACATAACAGTTACAAAGGAGGGGGAAGCCACTGTTTCAGGGAGGAATACCATTTGAAACAAGATGTTGAAGGAGTTTCCTGCCTACAAATTGGGGGGGGGGGGAGACAATTGGACAACAAATACATAAATTTGAGGGATACTAGCGTTTTAAATGCTTTGGGATCCTGGTAAAGGACAGCAAAGAAGATTGTTCCTAGACAAATATTGACTGNTGTTGAAGGAGTTTCCTGCCTACAAATTGGGGGGGGGGAGACAATTGGACAACAAATACATAAATTTGAGGGATACTAGCGTTTTAAATGCTTTGGGATCCTGGTAAAGGACAGCAAAGAAGATTGTTCCTAGACAAATATTGACTGGGGCCTTGTCACTCATTTCTCTGATAAAAATAGTTATGCATTAAAAAACCAATTATTTTTCAATTACAGCTCATATTTGATATTATATTGGTTTTGGGTATATAAAATAGTGATTAGACATTTCAATAACTTACAAAATGATCACCTCAATAAATTTAGTACCCACCTGACAAAATATGCATAGTTATTAGAATTATTAATGACTAAATTTTCAATTCTGTACTTTACATCCCAAGGACAGTTTTTTAAATACAAATTTGCACTTCTTGGTCCCTTCACCTTTTTCATCCATCTCTCCAAACCCCCTTCCATTTGGCAACCATGTTCTCTGTATCCATGAGTTTGTCTCTGTTAGGTTTGTTCATTTATTATGTTTTTATATTCAGCATGTAAGTGAAAACATATAGTTTTTGTCTCTGACTTTTTACTTATTTATTTATTAATATATTTTATTGATTATGTTATTACAGTTGTCCCATTCCCCCCTTTATTTCCTTATGCCCTTCATATCCCCTTCCAGCCACATACCCCTTTAGTTCATGTCCATGGGTTGTACATATATGTTCTTTGGTTTCTACATTTCCTATACTATGCTTAACCTCCCCCCAGTATATTGTCTACCTACCATTTATCTTCCTTATTTCCTGTACCTTCCCCTCTCCCCATTCTCCCTTTCCCTTCCCCCACTGATAAACCTCCATGTGATCTCCATTTCTGTGAAGTATTCCTGTTCTACTTGTTTGCTTAGTTTGTTTTGTTCTTTTTTTTTTAGGTTTGGTTATTAATAGTTGTGAGTTTGTTGTCATTTTACTGTTCATATTTTTGTCTTATTTTCTTAGTTAAGCTTTTTAACATTTCATGTAAGTTGTTCGTGATGATGAACTCCTTTAACTTGACCTTATGTAGGAAGCACTTTATCTGCCTTCCCATTCTAAATGATAGTTCTGCTGGATAGAGTAATCTTGGATGCAGGTCTTTGCCTTTCATGACTCTGAATACTTCTTTCCAACCCTTTTTTGCCTACAAGGTTTCTTTTGAGAAATCAGCTGATAGTCTCTTGCACACTCCTTTGTAGATCTCTCTCTCTTTTCGTCTTGCTGCTTTTAAGATTCTCTCCTTATCTTGAATAATGTAATTATGATGTACATTGATGTATACTTCCTTGGGTCCAAATTCTTTGGGACTCTCTGAACTTCCTGGACTTCCTGGAAGTTTGTTTCTTTTGGCAGCTTGGGGAAGTTGTCTTTCATTATTTTTTTCAAATCAGTTTTCCATTTCTTGCTGTCCCTCTTCTCTTTCTGGCATCCTTATGATTCAGATGTTGAAAAGTTTAAAGTTGTTCCAGAGGTTCTTAAGCCTTTCTTCCTTTTGGGGGGTTCTTATTTTTTCATTCTGTTCTGACTGAATGTTTATTTCTTTCTTCTGGTCCAATCCATTGATTTGAGCCCTGGTTTCCTTCCTATCACTCTTGGTTTCCTGTACATTTTCCTTTATTTCACTTTTCATACCCTTTACTTTTTCCTCTATTTTGTGATCATACTCAACCAATTCTGTGAGCATTCTGATTTTGAACTGTGTTCAAAGTGTTTTTAACTGCATCTGACATGTTGGCTATCTGTTCATCACTTGGTTGTATTTTTTCTAGAGATTTGATCTGTTCTTTCATTTTTTTGTGTCTTGGTGCACCTGTTACATAGTAAGGGGAGGAGCCTTAGGTATTCACCAAGGCAGGGCAACCCAAGTCGCTGAGTTGTGGTGCTGTATGTGGGGGATAGGTCAGAAAGGGAGCAATGGCACTTACTTAGCTCTCTGCTGGCTTTCAGTCACTTCCTCCACTGCCCACAGGCAAATTGGGCTCTTCTGGTGCTGGTTTCCAGGTGGGTTGTTCTGTATACATTCCAGGACCCTGTTGGTCTCTCCAATGAACTCACCCATGAGGCTAGGAGTTTCTCCCATCACCACAATACCCACAGGTTTTTTTCAGTCAGAGATTTTGAGGCTTTATCTCACCACATTGGAACCTTGGGTTGTGTGGTCTTTCTTGCTCCCCAGTTGCTCCTCCCTGTTTATCCACATGCAAAGGTGGTACCACCTGCTCTGCCAGCTGCTGCCTTGCCTAGAGTCTCTGTCCCTCCTACCTGTCTGGATGAATGCTTCTTCTTTAATTCATTAGTTGTCAGACTTCCATACAGTTCAATTTTCTGTCAGTTCTGGTTGTTTTTTTGTTTTTAAATTTATTGTTGTCCTTCCTTTGGTTGTGTGAGGAGGCAAAAAGTATCTACCTATGCCTCCATATTTTTTTATTTTCATGAACTATCTTTTTTCATCTTACTTTTGGTCGGTGTGTATCTTTCAATCTGAAGTGAGTTTATTTTTGTAGACAGCATATGTAAAGTTCTTGTTTTCTAATGTATTCAACCACCCTAACTCTTTTGATTGCAGCACTTAACCCATTTACATTTAAAGTAATTGTTGATAAATATGTAATTTTTTCCATTCTGTTTTTCATATTTTTATCTTTTTCTTCTTAAATAAGTCCCTTTAACATTTCTTGTAATACTGGTTTGGAGATACTAAACTTATCTTTTCCTTTTGGGGGAAGATTTTTATTTGTCCTTTGATTCTAAATGTTAGCTTTGCTGGTTACAGTAATCTTGATTTTAGGTTCTTGTTTTTCATCACTTTGAATATTTTTTTCCAATTCCTTCTGGTCTGCAAAGTTCCTGTTGATAAAATAGCTGACAGTTTTGTGGGAGGTTCCTTGTAGGTGAATAACTGCTCTTTTCTTGCTAATTTAAAAATTCTTTCTTTGTATTTAACATTTTCCATTTTAATTGTGATGTCTTTAGTGGGTCTCTTTAGACTCATGTTGTTTGGGATTCTCTGTGCTGCTTGAGATTGTGAGTCTTTTTCTTCACCATGTTAGGGAAATTTTCCGCCATTATTTTTTCAAACATGTTATCAGTCCTTTCCTTTCTCTCTTCTCTTTCTGATAGCCCTGTGCTGTAAATGTTGGTATGTTTGAGAGGCCCCTGAAACTATCCTTATTTTTTAAGTCAATTTATTCTTTTTGCTTTTCTGATTGGGTGTTTTCTGCTACCTGTTCATTCAAATCACTGATTCTATCCTCTACTATATCTAACCTACTATTGATTACATTTAATATATTCTTCAGACTTCTGCCAAGATGGAGGCATAGGTGGAAACACTGTGCCTTTTCCCACAACCAAGTTTGAACACAACAAAGGTTTGGAGAACTAGGACACACCCAAAGACCAGAAAACGGAATTATACAGAAGTCCGACAACTACGAACCCTTCAATGGGGATGGTAAGAGAGGCAGAGCCGGCAGTGGAGCTGGGTCGGGCAGGACAGATCCCCCGACCTAGACGTGCAGGCAGCTCTGAACCAGTTGGGGTGTGGGGCAGACTGACCATGGTCCCACATTCGAGCACAGTGAGACAGACCACACAGGCCCCAGGGGACGAACCCAGTGGTGGAGGGCTGACGGCGGTGGCACACTCGCGCGCACTGGAACGAAACGCGTGGGCCTGGTGACGGTGGTGGCTGCAGCACCGGGGCCATGGTGGCAGGCGGCGACCAGAAGCCATTGTCAGTCTTTGGCCCTGCCCCCACATACAAGGTCACAACCCAGCGACTTAGTTGCCCTGTTCTAGTGAACACTTTAGGGCTCTGATCCTGCTACGGAACAGGCAGGAACAGCCCCAAAGATGGTGCAAGAAGAACTCAAAGTCCCAGAGCCAATAACTCTCAGCGACCAAGAAATTGCCAGCCTCTCAGAAGCACAATTCAAGACACTATTTACCAGGATGCTCACAGAACTGGTTGATTATAGTCACAAATTAGAGGAACATAGTCACAAATTAGAGGAACATATGAAGGCTAAACTAATTGAAATGAAGGGAAATGCACAGGAAACCAATAGTGATGGAAAGGAAACTGGGACTCAAATCAATGGAATGGACCAGAAGGAAGAACAAAACATCCCACCAGAAGGGAATGAAGAAATGAGAATTCAAAACAATGAGGAGAGGCTTAGGAACCTCCAGGACATCTTTAAACGTTCCAACATCCGGATTATAGGGGTACCAGAAGGGGGAAAGAAACAGCCACGAGTGGAAAACTTATTTGAACAAATAATAAAGGAGAACTTCCCCAGTCTGGCAAAGGAAATAGACTTCCAGGAAATCCAGGAAGCTCAGAGAGTGCCAAAGAAGTTGGACCCAAGAAGGAACACACCAAGGCACATCATAATTACATTAGCCAAGACTAAAATGAAGGAGAGAATCCTAGAAGCAGCAAGGGATAAGGGGACAGTCACCTACAAAGGAGTACCCATCAGACTGTCAGCGGATTTCTCAAAAGAGACCTTACAGGCAAGAAGGGGCTGGAAAGAAGTATTCCAAGTCATGAAATCCAAAGACCTACAGCCAAGATTGCTTTATCCAGCAAAACTTTCATTTAGAATGGAAGGACAGATAAAGTGCTTCTCAGATAAGGTCAAGTTCAAGGAGTTCATCATCACCAAGCCCTTATTATATGAAATGCTAAAGGGACTTATATAAGAAAAAGAAGATGAAAAATATGAACAGTGAAAGGACAGCAAACACACAGTTATTAACAACCACACCTAAAACAAAAGCAAACCAAGAGGACAGCTAGATCAAGAGTGGAATCATAGAAATGAAGAACACATGGAGGGTTAGCAACAGGGGGGTGGGAGGAGGAGAAGAGAGGAGAAGGCACAGAAAATAGCATAGATGGTAGGTAGAAAATAGATAGGGGGAGGGCGAGAATAGTGGGGGAAATATAGAATCTAAAGAACTTGAGACACGTGGTTATAAACTAAGGGGGGAGAATGGTGGGGGAGGGAGGGTGCGGGTGGAGGGGAATGAAGGGGGGGGAATAGAGCAACTGTAATGGTATAATCAATAAAATATATGAAAAAAAAGAAAAAATAATGTATTCTTCATTTTAATTTCTGTAGCCTTCATTTCTGATGTATTCTTTATAACATTTTCTATCTCTTTTTTATATTTCCTATTTCTTTGTTGAAGTTCTCATTGAGATCATTGAGCATCTTTATACACTGTGGTTTGAACTTTGCAACTGGTAGATTGTTTGATTCCATTTTGTTGAATTCTTATTCTGGAATTTTGTTCCTTTCTTTTACTTCAAGCATGTTTTTTTGTCTCTTCATTTGGCTGACTCCACGTGTTTGTTTCTCTGTATGAGGTAGAGGTTCTACATCTCCCAGTCTTGATAGAGTGGCTTTATATGGAAGCTGACCTGTGAAGTCCAGTGGCTCAATGTCTTTTGTCACCCAAGCTGGTTACTCCAGGTGTGTCCCTTGTGTGTCCTTCCATTGTTGTTGAACCTCAGTTGCTCTTGGCATGTTAACAAGAAGGATTATTCCTCAGGCTGATTGGTTGTTAGGACTAGTTGTTATTATAATGGTGGAGTTATTGTTATGGGGCTGGCCCCACAGAGCATGACTCCCATTATAGGATTATACTCAGGGAGAGCCTGTGGAGTCTGTCTGTGAAGGTACCGTATTTGGAGATATTTAGATGGTGCTTTGGTGTGGTCTGATGCTAGTCACCAAGTATGTTGGTCCTTGAGTCTCTTGGGAGGTTCAGGCCTAGTTCAGCCACTTCCTGTGTCCTGTACAGAGTTACTTGGTATGAACTACAAAGTGATTCATACATGTTTTATAATCTCGCTGGGTTTGGAGGTGCCTAGGAGAGGCTAAGCTGTGAACTGAGGCCTGCTATCTCTAGTGTTGGGCTTGGGGCTGCTTATCAAGAGACACAGGGCATGTCCAGGTCAAATGTTTCTTTGTTTGAGGTTTGTGACCCTTCAAATAATTGGAATTGTGTTTAACACCCAGACACTTAGAAGTGTTTTTTCTGTTGTCTGAATTGTAGTATCCATCAGACCCTTTTGTTATAATGAGACATCCTGGTAAGTGTGGCAGCCAGAGACTCTGTGATCTGCTCCAGCTGTGGGATTGAAGGCCGGGCTACATCTCCATTGAACTTCATTTATGTTGTGGTATCTGAGCTACAAAATAAGCATAAGAGAACCAGGGTTTGGGACAATTGTTTTTTTGTCTCTAAACACTAATAAAAGGTATTATTTTCTGAATCCTAAACTTCAGTTAGCAATGGTTGATTCCAATAAAAATGCTAACTATTGCTTCTAGTCAAGATAGTGGAGTAAGTACACACTGTGCATAGCTCCTCCCATGACTACGCCAAAATTACAATTGATCTACAGAGCAACTATCATTAAGAACCATCTGAAGTCTAGGTAAACAAAAGTCCTATAACTGAGACTAGTAAGAAGCCACATTGAAATTGGTAAGACATGGGTACATAGAATGGACTGATCCCACAATCATGTATCTTGGCTACAGAGGTCCTCTCTGAGGAGCAAGGAGTCCCAACCCCACACTAGGCTCTCTAGCTCAGGGTTTCAGTGCCAAGAAGAAAAATGCCATAATTTCTGGCTGTGAACACCAGAGAGATTGTGGGTGAGTGAAATGTACGGTTTCTATAGTCCCAGACAACATTCTTAAAGAACCTGTGCACAGATAGACTTACCGGTTCTGAGCTTCAGTGATAAGGCAGCAACTCTAATGGTGCCAGTAATGTATGGGAAGGAACTGAATTGTCCAGTTTTGGGGTGAGGGTTGGATGAGCAGCATTCTCCCAGACGGAAGTGCTCATTTTTCCTTTGCTGAGCCCTTCCTATGCAAGTGCATAAATGTACCATATCTAAGTTTCTATCAACCTGACTAACCTTGTTTGTCCCACACAACTGAGGGCCCAAGCCACTTCCATTCACTTTTCCATGCAAAGAGCCTGTCTTATCTTAGACTGGGGACTTTTCTAAAATCTTCCCTGGATTTCTTGGTCATGCTCTTATGCTTATTTTGTAACTCAGATACCAAGCATAAATGAAATTCAATGGAGATATAGCCCAGCCTTCAATCCCACAGCTGGAGGAGATCAGAGTCCCTGGCTGCCATCCTGACCGGGACGTGACATTATAACAAAACTGTCTGATGAATACTACAACTCATATAAGAGAGAAAACATTTCTAAGTGTCTAGGTTTTAAACACAATTCCAACTCTTTGAAGATATAGTTACAGTTTGTCTTTAAGCCTTGGCCAACTTTTTGGTACAGCTACCAAAAGTTACAAAAAAATGGGTATAATTTGAAAAGGTAAACATACCAAAAGGCTAAATAGGCTTTTTGTACCTAACATCTTGCACATAGTATTTGGATGAATTATTTTTAAATTAATGAAAAGGACATTAATTGTAATTGTTATTTTTTATATCAAAATACTCATGTGTCTAAAATCAAAGAAAATATTCTTTGGTATTTGATATTGCCAAGCCCCAAGTGTTTACTTATGACTGAGAGACATATTCCCAAACCAAAAGTAGTGGACAGCCATTCTAAATAGTCTGGTAAGTTGAACTAGAGTCCTGAAACATGATGTTTCCACCTCTGAGGAGAGTCTACATTTTTGTGTGCATCTTTCAGAGGGGAACCATGCACTCGGTGATGAGGAAACCCAGAGCTGAGTGACTTACCAGGAGCTTTAATTTCCTCAGTTTGGCAAAAACACTGTACTTATGAGCTACCTAAAGTAAGCTAAAAAAGAAACCTATTTTTTAAAAATCCAAACCCTCAATAAACATAAATAATTGCCAAGAGCTATAATTGTTGACAGGAAATCGGTAAAGTTTTATTATTTTATTTTTTTAAGATTTCATTTATTTATCTTTAGAGGGGAAGGGAAGAAGAGAGGGAGAGAAATATTAATGTATGGTTGCCTCTTGTGTGTCCCCTGCTGGGCACTGGCTTGCAACCCAGGCATGTGCCCTGACTGGGAATCGAACCGCAGTTGTTTGGTTCACAGGGCTGTGTTCAATCCACTGAGCTATGCCAGCCAGGGATATTATTTTCTTTTAAAGCCTTTCAGTTAATATGTTGACTGGCCCATGAAAACTAAAGTGTAAAACAGTACCATAACTTACTAATCAGGTATCAATTTTTCTACTTTTTCAGCCCTCCTGATCTTGGTCATCTTATTAAACACTTTTCTAATATACATTATATATGTTAAAAAACATTACATCAGAATCTTATAACATTATATAAGATTCTAAATGCTGTAGCATAAATATTGACAGATAAGGCAAAAACAAATCTTAAAGGGCAAAAATGCTGGGTGTGATGAAGGAAATAACCAGAAATGATCTACTGTGAAAAGGTGACTATAAAAGATAATAATTTGTCTTTAGGAATCATGTTTTATCACTTTTGCTTGTAGCTGGTAAAAAAGAAGTATGAATAATCTCCAAGCCTTTCAGATTTTTATGATAAGATTTAGCAGTTTCCAAAGAATTAGGGAGGAATATAGCAAAACAGCTTAAGCAAGGGCTTCAGGATGAAACAGGAGTGGATTCATTTTCTCTGTAGGCTCCTGTTAGCTGTGTGTTCTCATGAAAATTGCTGAACTTATTTAATCTCTAAGTATTTTCAAATTTTCCAGTTATCATTCTCCTATAAATTATTAGTTTAATCTACTGTCTGAGAATATATTTAGTATGTCTTCTCTTATTTAAATTTGTTAAGCTATATTTTATGGCACATAGTATGGTCCGTCTTGGTTAATGTCATACATGAGCTTGAGAAGAATGTGCATTCTGCTGTTGTTGGATGAAGTAGTCAATAGATTTCAATTATATTCTGTTGATTGATAGTGCTGTTGAGTTCAAATACATGCTTACTAATATTCTGTAAGCTGGATCTGTCCACTTCTGATTGAGAAGTGTTGAAAACTCTGACTATAATTTTCCATTCATCCTTTTTTATTTCTTAACAGTTCTGTCCCATTTTGTCTTACACGCATTGATGCTGCTTGTTAGGGACACACGTTAAGAACTGATCTTTTATCATTATATAATAAACTTCTTATTCTGGGTAACTTTTCGTGTTTTGAAGTTTGCTTTGTATACAATAAAGATGTTTACTCCAGCTTTCTTTTGGTTAGTGTTAGCTTACTATTTTCTCTATATTTTTACTTTTAATCTATCTATGTCTTTATATTTAAAGTTGGTTTCTGTCTTGACTGGGTAGCTTAGTTGTTTAGAATCTGACAAGGTTGCACGTTTGATCTATGGCCAGGGCACATACAAGAAGCAGTCAATGAATGGATAAATCAGTGGAACAACAAATTGATGTCTCTCTCTCTCTCTCTCTCTCTCACTTTCTTTCTGTCTCTCTCTCTCCACCCTTCCTCTCTCTCAAATCAAGTAATAAATAAAAAATAAAATAAAATAAAGTGGGTTTCTTGCAAGTAAAAATATTTGCATTTTGGTTTTTGTACCCACTCTGACAGTCTCTGACTCTTATTGATTTATTTAGATCATTGATGTTTAAAGTGATTATTGATATAATTGGATTTATACCTACCATTTTGTTATTATTTTCTATTTGTGCCTATATTCTTTGTTCATTTTATTTGTGTTTTACTTTTTTTTCCTTTTCACTTTGAACCGAGTAGTTTAGATGATTCACTTTCTCTCTTCTCTTTGGGTTATCATTTCTACATTTAAAAAAAAAATCCTTACTCTTAACAGTTACCCTAGAATTTACAATATACATTTACAACTAAATCAAACCTACTTTCAAATAATGGCTTTAGAGATACTACAGTTATGTTCTAACAGAGTTTTTCAGATTCCTTCCATCCATCCCTTAGAACATTGCTGACGATGATTCCACTTATCAGCAGGCTGTTATCACTGAATACATTGTTTCTATTTTAGTTTCCAAAGTCCTGAGAAGCAAGGACCCATATGCAAGATTACTCTATCGAGCAAAACTAGCAGTTAGAATAAAGTGTTTCCCATATAAGGTCAAGTTAAAGTGATTTATAATTACCAAGACTTTATTATAGGAAATGTTAAAGGTACTTACCTAAGAAAAAGAAGATCAAAACAATGACCAGTAAAATGACAATAGATTCACAGCTATCAACAACTAAATCTAAAAAACAAAAACAAAACATACTAAGCTAACAAGTAGAACAGAAACAGAATCACAGAAAGGGTTACCACATGGAGGGTTATCAGCAGGGAGGGGGAGAGGGGAGAATGGGGGAAGAGGTACAGGGAATAAGAAGAGTAACTTGTATGCATAAAATAGACAGGGGGACTCTAAGAATAGCATAGGAAATGAAGAAGCCAAAGAACTTATATGTATGACCCATGGACATGAACTAAGGTGGGGATGCTGGTGGGAGGAGAGTACAAGGCAGAGGGGAATAAAGGTAAGAAAAAGTGGGACAACTGTGATGGCATAATTAATGCAATATACTTAACAACAAAATATTATATGCTTGATCATTTAGTGATAGAAAAAAATAAAAGATTTATTTTTCATTTATTTATTCCTTATTAATGCTCTTTCTTTCTGTACACAGGTCAAAGATTTGACCTATCTCATTTATCTTTCTTTTTTAGCATAATCAATAACATATATTTATTTTATTTTATTTTTACTTTATTTAACAATTTTTAAAGTACAGTTTTCCATTACTCCCATCCCATCCCACCCCCCATGTTCCCCCCTCCATCCCACATCCACCCCTCTCAATTGTTGTCCATGTATCCTTTATATATGTTCCTCTAAATCCTTCCCCTATTTCCCCGAAATTCCCTCCTCTCTCCCCTCTGCTCACTGTCAGCCTGTCCTCTATTTCAGTGTCTTTGGTTATATTTTGCATGCTTGTTTGTTTTGTTGTTTAGCTTGCTGGTAAAGGTGAGATCATATGGTATTTGTCCTTCAAAACCTGGCTTATTTCATTCAGCATAATGCTTTCCAGTTCCATCCATGCTGTTGCACAAGGTAGAACTTCCTTCTTTCTTTCTGCTGCATAGAATTCCATTGTGTATATGTACCATAGTTTTTTCATGCATTCATTTACTGATGGGCACCTAGGATGCTTCCAACTCTTGGCTATTGTAAATTGTGCTGCTATGAACATTGGAGTGCATAGGTTATTTTGGATTTGTGTTTTAGGGTTGTTAGGATAGGCTCCTAAGAGTAGAATTGCTGGGTCAAGAGGCAGGTCCATTTTTAGTTTTCTTAGAAAATTCCATACTGTTTTCCATAGTGGATGTACCAGTCTGCAATCCCACCAAGAGTGAAGTAGAGTCCCCTTTTCCCCACAACCTCTCCAACACTTGTTTTTTTTCTTTGTTTATGGTAACCATTCTGACTGGTGTTAAGTGGTATCTCATTGTGGTTTTAATTTGCATCTCTCTGATAGCCAGTGACATTGACCATCTTTTCATATGTCTCTGGATCCTCTATATGTGCTCCTTGGTGAAGTGTCTGTTCAAGTTCTTTGCCCATTTTTTAAATTGGATGGCTCGTCTTCTTTGAGTGGAGTCATGTGAGTTCTTTGTACATTTTGGAGATTAAACCTTTATCTGAGGTATCATTGGGAAATATGTTTTCCCAAACAGTTGCTTCTCTTTTTATCTTGATAGCGTTTTCCTTAGCCATGCAGAAGCTTTGAAGTTTGATGAGATCCCATGTGTTTGTTCTTTCCTTTATGGACATATAGGGAATGTATAGTAAAAATATTGCTCTAGGAGACTTATCAGTAAAAATATTGCTGCGTGGCATACCTGAGATTTTCCTGCCAATGGTCTCCTCTAGGGCTTTAATGGTTTCCTGGCTTATATTTAAGTCTTTTATCCACCTTGAATTTATTTTGGTGTATGGTGTAAGTTGGTGCTCGAGTTTCATTTCTTTGCTTGTAGCTGTTCAGTTCTCCCAACACCATTTGTTGAAGAGGCTATCTTACTCCATTTTTACGTTATTGTCCCCTTTGTCAAATATTAATTGACTGTAGAGATCTGGGTTTTTTTCTGGGCTCTCTGATCTATTTCATTGGTCTATGTGCCTGTTTTTATGCCAGTACCAGGCTGTTTTGATTACAGTGGCCTTGTAATACAGTTTGGTATAAGGTATTGTGATCTCTCCTACTTTGTTCTTCTTTCTCAAAATTTCGGCTGCTATGGGAGGTCTTTTATGGTTCCATATAAATTTTTGAAGTGTTTGTTCTATGTCTGTGAAAGATGCCATTGGTACTTTATTAGGTATTGCATTGAATCTGTAAATTGCGTTGGGTAGTGTGGACATTTTGATGATGTTAATTCTTCCAATCCATGAACACGGTATATGTTTCCATTTCTTTGTGTCTTCCTTGATTTCTTTCTTCAGTGTTGTGTATTTTTCTGGATATAGGTCTTTTACCTCCTTGGTTAGGTTTATTCCTAGGTATTTTATTTTTGTTTTTGCTATATCGAATGAGATTTTTTTCTTGATTTCTGCTTCTGGTGATTCATTGTTAGTATACAAAAATGCCTTTGATTTCTGGATATTAACTTTGTAACCCACTGTTTTGCCACATTCATTTATTAGTTCAAGCAGTTTTTTGATAGAGTCTATAGGATTTTCCATGTACACTATCATGTCATCTGCAACAATGACAGTTTTGTTTCCTCCTTTCCAATTTGAATGCCCTTTATTTCCTTTTCTTGCCTGATCGCTGAGGCTAAAACTTCATACTATATTATATTATACTATACTATAGTATGAAGTTTTATATTATATTATTATATAATACTATATTATATAATAATACTATATTAAATAGAAATGGTGAAAGTGGACAACCTTGTCTTGCCCCTGATCTTAGGGGAAAAGATTTTAGTTTTTGCCCATTGAGTATGATGTTGGCTGTAGGTCTTTCATATATGGCCTTTAGTATATTGAGGAATGCTCCTTCTATTCCCACTTTGCTGAGTACCTTTATCATAAATGGGTGCTGTACCTTATGAAAAAGCTTTTTCTACATCTATTGATATGACCATGTGGTTTTTGTCCTTGCTTTTGTTTATGTGGTGTATTACATTTACTGATTTGCAGATTTTGAACTATCCTTGCATCCCTGGGATGAATCCCACTTGGTCATGGTGTATGATCTTTTTGATGTATTGTTGGATGCGATTTGCCAATATTTTGTTGAGGATTTTAGCGTCTATGTTCATCAGCAATATTGGCCTGAAGTTTTCTTTCTTTGTTGTGTCTCTATCTGGCTTTGGAATTAGGATGATGCTGGCTTCATAAAAAGAGTTTGGGAGTTTCCCGTCATTTTGGATTTTTTTGGAATAGTCTCTGAAGAATAGGGGTTAGTTCTTCCTTAAATGCTTTGTAGAAATTTCCTGTGAAACCATCTTGTCCGGGGCTTTCGTGTGATAGGGGTTTTTTTTTTATTATTACAGCTTCAATTTCATCTGCTCTTATTGGCCTGCTCAGGCTTTCTACTTCTTCTTCATTGAGTTTTGGAAGATTATATTTTTCTAGAAATATGTCCATTTCACCTAGGTTTTCAAATTGATTGGCATACAGTTCTTCATAATAATTTCTTACAATCCCTTCTATTTCTGTGGTATCCATTGTAATTTCTTCTCTTTCATTTATTATTGTGTTTATTTGTGTCCTCTCTCTTCTTTTCTTGATGAGCCTACTTAAAGGCTTGTCAATTTATCTTTTCAAAAAACCAACTCTTGCATTCATGGATCCTTAGAATTGTGCCTTTAGTCTCTATGTCATTTAATTCTGCTCTGATCTTGGTTATTTCCTTCCTTCTACTTGCTCTGGGCTGTCTTTGTTGTTGTTCCTCGAGTACTTGGAGGCGTCAGGTTAGGTTGTTTGTTTGAACTGTTTCTATCTTCTTTAGGTAAGCCTGTATTGGTATGAACTTCCCTCTCAGGACTACCTTCCCCGTGTCTCATAAGTTTTTGTTTTTTGTAAGTTCATTTTCATTTATTTCCAGAAACTTTTTTATTTCTTCCCTAATTTTAATCTTGACCCATTTGTTGTTTAGTAGCATACCATTCAGTCTCCTTGATTTGGGGTGGCTTGTTTTTTTCTTTGGGGTTGGTTTCTAATTTCAGTCCCTTGTTGTCAGAGAAAATGCTTGGTATGATTTCAAATTTCTTGAATTTGTTCAGCCTCATTTTGTGTCCTATCATGTGGACTATCTTTGAAAATGTTCCATGTGCATTTGAAAAGAATGTGTATTTAGCTTCTTTGGGATGAAGTAGTCTATATTACATCAGTCAAGTCCATTTCATCTAGGGTGTTGTTTAGTGGAGCTATATCTTTATTGATATTTTTTGGAAGATCTGTCCATTTTGACAGTGGGGTGTTAAAATCTCTTACTATATTTGTGTTTCTGTCAATATCTTTCTTGAAGTCCTCTAGGATTTTTCTTATGTATTTGGGTGCTCCTATTTTAGGTGCATATACATTTACGATGTTAATGTCTTCTTGGTGGATTCTTCCCTTGAGTATTATGAAGTGACCTTCTGGGTCTCTCTTTATGGCCATTTTTTTGAAATCTATTTTGCCTGATATTAGAATTGCTACTGTGGCTTTTTTCTTGGCCATTTGCTTGGAAAATTTGTTTCCAGCCTTCCAGCTTTATTCTGTGATGGTCTCTCATGCTGAGGTGCGTCTCCTGTAGGCAGCATATGTGTGGGTCATGCTTTTTTATCCATTCAGCTATTCTATGTCTTTTTTATTGGAGCATTTAATCCATTTAGATTTAAGGTTATTATTGATAGGTACCTATTCATTGCCATGTTTGTACCAGAGTTCCTCTCTGTCCCTCTCTTTTCCTTCCTTTCCTTAAAGCAGTCTATTTAGTATTTCTTGTAGAGCTGGTTTCGTGGAGGCATAATCTTTCAGACTTCTTTTGTCTTGGAAGCTCTTTATTTGGCCTTCTATCTTGATTGAGAGCCTTTCTGGTTAAAGTAGCCTTGGTTGTAGGCCTCTGGTTCTCATTACTTGAAATATTTCTTGCCATTCTCTTCTTGCTTGGAGTGTTTCCATTGAGAAGTCAGTAGCTAATCTTATTAGGGCTCCCTTGTATGTGATTTTCTTTTTCTTCCTTGCTGCCTTTAGGATTCTCTCTTTGTCTTGGAGTTTTGCCATTTTAATGATGATGTGTCTTGAAGTGGGCCTCTTTGTGTTCCTGTTGAATGGGACTCTCTGTGATTACTGAATTCATGTAACTTTTTCTTCCATCAGATTAGGAAAATTTTCCATCATTACTCTTTCAAATAGGTTTTCTATCCCTTGTTGTTCTTCTTCTCCTTCTGCGATTCCTGTTATTCGGATATTATTATGTTTCATATTTTCTTGCATTTCTCTTAATCCCTCTTCATTCTTTTTGAGCCTCTTTTCCCTTTCTAGCTCTTTCTGGGTGATTCTTTCTACTGTGTCCTCCAACTCGCTGATCCGATCTTCTGACTCATCAATACTGCTTTTCATTCCTTCTACTGTGTTCTTCAGTTCCAAAATTGTATTCATTTCTTCTTGGCCTTTGCTGATAGTTTCTATTTCCTTTTTCATGTTGATATATTTTACGGAGAGTTCATTGCAGCTCTCCTCTAGTTTCTGGTAGCTCATTCTGAGCTCTTTGAATTTCCTGATAACTAGGGCTTTGAATTCAATAGCTGATAGCTGACTTGCCTCTCTTTCATCTAACATTATTTCTGAGACTTCCACCTTTTCTTTCATTTGGGCATTGTTTCTTTGTCTTTCTATTGTTTACGAGACTCTTCTTGTTAGCCTCAGCTTCTTAAATTGATCAGTTCTGACTCCCTGGGTTTATAGTGTGAACATCTGTGGTATAATACCAGTGAAATTCAGTGGTGCAGTTTCCTGCAGGTATCTTGATATTCTCTGCCTCCACCCACTTCTTTCTTTGTGTGTGTGTGATCAGTTGGAGGGGAAGGCAAAATGGTTTATGACAGCAGGAGAGTACTTTTTTGATATTTACCGTCAGAGCTGGTAGAGAAGAGATAGAATATCTTTAGGCTATATATAGTGTTAACTGTAATCTTCAACCCAATTTGCCACTTTTAAGAAAGGATAGACCAAAGACAAGTCTCTTGTTGGGG
Source organism: Sturnira hondurensis (assembly GCF_014824575.4). Classification (NCBI taxonomy): domain Eukaryota; kingdom Metazoa; phylum Chordata; class Mammalia; order Chiroptera; family Phyllostomidae; genus Sturnira; species Sturnira hondurensis. The sequence continues at coordinate 436,056 of NW_028079095.1, forward strand.
AGAGAAGGCTTGTGAGTTGTATCTAGAAAGCAGTGAAGTTGTGGGTGGTCAGATTTTGAGGTAAGGTGAGAGTAAAGAATAGGAAATAGGCGTAGCGTGTGAGCAAGTAGAGTTTATCACTACAGTAATAGAATTCAGGAACTGGTAAAGTGGGCTAAGACCCGAGAGATGAGTTGTGAAGTATTTACAGTGGTATAGAAAGCAACAAACAAACAAACAAACAAACACACAAAAAAGGGCAGGAGAAGTGAGTAAAAGCCAATAAATTTGGGATGAAAGGAAGAAGGACTAAAACAGGAAAACAGAAAGGAGAGGAACAAAGTACTGAAAGATAGAGCAAAAATAACATTAAAAAATATACGATTACTGAAAAAAAGTTAAAAAAATTAAAACAAAAAACAAAAAACCCTGCCTTGTTTGTTTCAAACTGTCTAATCTGGTTTTTCTGGTTTCGGCAGGACCCCTCTGTGGGCTGGGTTGTAGGCTCAGGCGCACACCTGAGTGCCAGCCAGGCTACTAGACTGGGGTGTGGGGGCGCGCCCAGCCTACAGGCTGCCTGGGTCCCACGGGATCTGGTACTGGTCCTTCCCAGTCCTGTGTCTGGGTAAGAAGCAAGTCAAACTGCCTTTGCAGAACACCTCAGTCCACTTTCCAATAAAAACTTGTCCAGAAAGCCTGCCTCTTAGCCCAGCCCAATCCCCAAACCGACTGATTAGGACAATGCTCCTCTGAAATATCCCGGGCTGGCGACCACAGAGATCGCAACTGAACACAGCCCTCTGTCCTTGCCACCCTCCCTGCAAACCTAGGCAGTCAGGTCTCTGCTAAAGAGACCATGTAGATGTGGAGGGAGGGAGCCAGCTCTCTTCCAAGGACCCAAAGCTGGCCCAAGACTCCACTGGGTGCCGGGCTCCCTGTGAGTCCTCAGTGGCAGATACCCCTGTTGCTGGGCACGGATGGAAGCCTCTGGTCCACAAACCGCTTTGGCAGCCTCGGCTCCAGGGCCGTTATGCGCCAGCCCAGGGCTGCCGGGGGCCTGGCCTCCTCTGTCCTTACTCAGGTCCCTGAGACCCCAAGGACCTGTAGCTGTCTGGTCCATCACCATCTCTGGTCTCTTATTCTCATAAATGCTGGGGAATTGTTGGTTGGGGAATGGTTTGCACTGTTCTTTAGTAGATCTGATAGGACTTTCTCCCAGGGGTACAAGAACTGGATTCGCTCCATCCTACTCCGCCGCCATTTTCCAGTGTCCTCATTTATCTTTCTTAGAAACTGCTTTTGCCATTTCTTGCAAGGCAGGTCTACCAATAACAAGTTCTTTTCATTTTTGTTTGTCTGTGAAAGTCTTATTTTTTTCTTCACTTTTGAAGAAAATGTAACTTGATACACAATTCTAGGTTAGTGGTTTTGGTGGGCGGGCACTTAAGTACTTTAAGTTAAATATTTAAACTCCACTTTCTTCTTGCTTGCATGGTGTATTCATGCTTGTAAGAGAAGTTCAATGTAATTTTTATCTTTGCTTTTCCATAGATAAGGTGTTTTTCCCTCTCTAGTGTATCTCAGTATTTTTCTTTTTGGCTAGTGGCAGTCAAATATAACATATCTCTATGTTATATTTGTTGGCATAGATCTTGCTTGAGTTCTCTTAACTTTTCTCTGTTGGTGTTTCTGGTGCATATGTTACACCATTCATAATAGTCTCATAGTTTTCTTTATATTCTCTTCTTTTAATTTTTTCTTTTTGTATTTTGGAAAGTTTCTTTCAGTCTCTGTTTAAGTTCATTGATGCTTTCCTTGGCTGTGTCTATTCTATGATGTGCCTATCAAAAGCATTTTTAAATTTCTACTATAGTGTATATGGTTTCTAGCATTTCCTTATCATTCATTCTTAGATTTTAAATCTCTCTGCTCATACATTTTTTGCATGCTGTCCATTTTTTCAGTAACATCCTCAGCATATTAATCATAGTTATTTTAAATTCTCAGTTTGATATTTCCAACATGTATGCCATATCTGAGTTTGGCTCTGATACTTTTTATTTTCTAAAATTATGTTTATTACCTGTTAATATGCCTGTGATTGATTTCTTGCTCTGAATTAGACATGACATACTGGATGAAATGGACTGAGATAAACAGTCTTTCAGTGTGAGTTTTTATGTCAATCTAGCTATGAATTGGGCTGTTTATTAATTGTTATAGCTGTAGATACCAGAGACTAAACTCTCTATTGTTGGTCAGTGTTTCTCACACTGTTTTGCAGTTTCATAGAGACTTTGTAGCTAAGGTCTGAGATATGATGTTCTTTCACTTGTTTTCCCCTGATGTGGTGGTAAGGTGTTGAGGGAGGAGAAAAAGTCTATAATGTTGTGATTTGGCCTCAGAGTTTTATCGAACCTGTGTCACCAGACTATGACCTCCACAAGTTCTTCTCATATTTTTCCCCCCTTAGGTGAGATAGGAAGTTCAGAGGGGGATGGAATTAGGTATTTTCTTTGCCCCATGTCAGTTAATCTCTGGTAAAATTTCAGTGGATTGGGGTCTGGTGATAGTTTAAGACCTAGTGGCAGGTTTTATTAAGGAGAACAGAATGCTATTGGCATATTAAAAGGCTACTTTTCCCCATCCCTCCTAGCAACATTAGGAGATTTTTCTCTAATTTTCATTGTTGGAATCTGGTAGGACTCCTGGAGCTAAAATTAATTATGATATAGGGACTCTCTTAAGAATGGTCTACCCCTTGTAATTTTAACTCTAAGCTTGTCTACACCAAGCCTCTAGCAGTATGTCAATAGCAGATTAAGTTTCTAGCTTTTGTGCTAACTACAGTGGCTTCTAGGCATCTGCCCAGGTAAACTGTGATTCTCTATATTCATAGCTTATTCTATGTTCATAGTTTTTATATATTTACATACATTCTGTGTGTTCTTCAAGTATGAGGGAAGGAAATTTGTCCTGTGACCTCAATCTTATGGTGGATCTAAGAAGAGTGGTCAGTTTTCATTTTGTTCATCTTTTTTCTTGCTGGGAGAATGGGAGTGATGACTTCTAAGCTCCTTATATGCTGGACCAGAAACTAGAATCCCCCTGTGTGCTCTGAATATTTTGTTTTTGCAAAAATGTTTTTTATAAGTACCAATAATCTTCTCTTTCCATGGAGGAGTATAAAGATCTAAGATTTTTAATTAAAGATTTAAAATTTATAATGTAACAATAAAATGTTTGGTCTCTCTGACTCCATCATGTTCAAGCCTGCTTTGTTCCCATGGCTTTTAGACTAATAGCTTCTGTTTAGTCTTGCATATAGACATGATAATCATTGCAGAAGCTCAGCTTGTGGCTTGAGTTGTATGAGTTGCTTAAAGATTTGCAGAAATTACGTGATTAAACTAACATCAAATAGCACAATCTTCCTAGGAGCCCTACTGGGGTTCAAATGTCTATGTCAGTAAATCACTTCTTGTTCTTCCCATTTCCCTCTTCCACTGACATAAAGGAAGCCTAAACTGTGTACATTTTAAAGATAAATTTAAGGGTTTGGTCTCCCATTCTCTTGGCTGGTGCCTTCTCCATCAATAAGCCTTTGCTTACTCTAAACTCTAGCGATTTGAGTTTTGGGCATTTGAAGCCTTGAGCATTCAGACATTCAACTGGTAACAACATAATCAATTTTAAGTCATAAAAACTGCTTCCCATTTTAAGTCATAAAAACTGCTTCCCACTATAAAATGCTAATCAACAACTTAAGCATTTGCTATTAGTTGAGGTTACCCAATATCTGTAAGTGAGAAGCATATATATATTTTTATACATAAAATGTATGTATTTTTTAAAAAGTACATATATATGTATTTTTTTAAAAATAGAAATTATAGTAGGTTTCCCACATTGTAACATGAATCAAATATAGTTTACACAATTTGAGTGGTGGTTTATACACAGATAACCTCTGCAATAATTTAGGTAAATTATAATTAGGCTGGTGTATGGGCTGGAGATAAACATTTCTCCTTAATAAATAGATTAGTTCATTCAAATGAGTAATCTTTGCAGATAACTTATGTGATTAGTATTTCTAAAGAATGTATGGAGTGTTTACATTTAAATAAACTTGAATCTTCATAGTGGAGATTTTTTAAAGGTCATCAAATTTTTGTTTGATAGGTTTATACATATATATGGCTATACATCTTTGTACATTTCAAAGTTATCTAATTTCAAATTAGATTATTTTTATCAAGTTTCAAATCATGTAAAGAATGTAATTCTTGGAATATTGTAAGTAATGTAATTTAAAAACAAAATTACCTTTGAACTTCTCTAAGAAAATACCAGATACAATTTGATAACCATTATCAATTATTTAAATGTAAAAAAACTTATCTTAAATTTTGGAATTCTACATCTCTTTGTCCTCTTTCATTTTGTATTTCTATTCCATTTCTTCATGTATTTTATTTAATTAATTTATTTATGTTTGAAAGCCTTTGTTTATCACCTATCATGTCATTGCAAAAATCCCATTATTTTAAATTTTATAATTTAATGTAAAACTATATAATTATGATTATACTGAATAGTAGGCAAATGATTGCAAAGATAAACATAACCTTAATAATTATTAAATATAAAAAGCAAAATTTTAATTGAAGCTGCCACTTTTAAGCAAGTGGATGGAATTATGAGTTCATGTCTTGTGGGTAATACTTATCATTAGAACGTGACAAGGTTTCTCTAAAATTTCTATTCCTGTTTCTCTTTTGTGAAATCATTACCAGTGGAAAACAAGTTCTTGCAGTATCAGAAGGAAAAGAATTTCCTGAGACCACACAGGAGGATGGGGTTTCTTGGTCAACTTTATTAATGATGCAAAATTAAGGGAGTTCCCCTCCTGACATCCCAATGTCCCATCTTTGACCATTTCGCTATGGAAAAAGTCTAACTATGTTCTCAGCAAGACCAAGACAAAAGCCAGTGTCCAGAGTTTCTGTTCCACAGTAAAGTACAGTCCAGTCCAGCATCAAACTAGCTTTGTGTGTTTTCTTAGTTGCAATCAATTGTTATGCTGAGGTATTTAGGTCCCCATCTGAAGTCTGTATGAGAGTCTGAGTGACTGCTAAGGCCATATGTCTATAAAGAGAGAATATATGAGTACATGGTGAGCATGGATTCCCGAGTGAGAAAAATAAATAAATAAATAAATAGATAGAGATAAAGATAGAGATAGAAATATATAGAGAGAGGATAAGAGAGAGGTAGAGAAAGAGAGAGAGATTGAGATTCTTTGTTCCCCTGGGATTTTATTAGTTTTAGGCTTGGAATAAACTAGGTTTTTTTCAAAATGACCAACTACCCGAGTTTTCACAGGCTTTGATAGGATCATGTCTTGTTAGACTAACAGGTTTCTTCGGTCAAGCACCTCCCCCTGTGCTTCCCAACACTGTGGTATTGGAGAAGAGAAGGGAGGACTGCTAATCCCCTTAGAGGAGCAATGTTGTAACCACCTGGGGTGTGAAGTAGTAGCCTCCTGGCTAAGCAAGCAGGCTCAGGTTCCCCATTTTATTAAGTTCAATGTCTAATCTCTTTGCTCTCTTAAAAATTAATAATTAGTGAAATGCCAATGGTAACAAAACTTGGTTTATAATAATAGTAATTGGGTATGAAAGAAATTTTGTTGTGTAAATGTCAAATCCTTTAACTTTCTCCAAGTTATAGTTTTAATTATCTGAAATCAATAATTACAGCCCTGGCTAGAATGGATCAGTAGTCAGAGTGTAGTCTTGTAATCTAAAGGTTGCAGGTTTGATTCCTGGTCAGAGCATATACCTAGGATGCTGGTTAATCCCTGATCCTGGTGTGATGTGTGTGACTCCCCCAGTCCAGAAGAATACAATCCCTGGACCTGGCAAGGATCCCCAGTTTGAGTGCTTACGGAGGCAACTGATTGATGTTTCTCTCACATTGATGTTTCTGTTGGTCCCTTCCTATTCCCTTCCCTTTCTCTAAAAAAGCAAATGATAATGTTCTCAGGTGAGGCTAAAAAAGTAAACTAAAATCAATAATTACATTAGATCTAATACATTAGATGTATTAATTATAATAATAATTAGATCCCCCTTAAGTTTGGTTGAAGGCAAAGATTTCAAAACTGCCTGAAAAACATAGGAATTTATTATGCAGTCATAAGCATAACTAATTTTCTCAGTATTTAGAGCAATATTTTGAATCTTACTTGAAAACTAGAGATTTTAATCTCTTAGAGATTTGTATTCCTTGAGGCAATTCAGCTAGTAAGATTCATGATGGGCAAGAGCTTTGCCTTTCTTATCAAAAAGGAGAAGAGCAGTTGTGAAGAAGAGGTGGGAAAGGAATTAGGTTGCCATTTACCTCAGGTTCATTATCAGACAGACCAACTTTAAGAAAGATGGCATAGAGAAATTAAGAATGTGGCAAAAGATTTAATTAAGAAGTATGATATCTAGGCAGTCTTGGGAAATCTTTACACACGTTCTACAGTATTGGTCTCTCCCAGTTTTCAAGATTTTGGCTAACTGAGAATGAAGCATTTAATAGTTACACACACAGCCAGAATTCTACATATCTAATAATTCCACTTGCAAAACTATTAAATTAAATGTTAGCAATTTAGAGTCAACAGTATATTAAAGAAAAATAACCATTAAATTATTCAAAGTGAAATTGAAAAGAAACTATTCTAGCCCTGGCTGGTGTGGCTCAGTAGGTTGAGTGCTGGCCTGTGAACCAAAGAGTCACCAGTCTGATTACCAGTTAGGGCATAAGACTGGGTTGCTGGCCAGGTTCCCAGTAGGGTGTGCATAAGAGGTAAACACACACTGATGTTTCTCTCCCTTTCGTCCTCTTTCCCTTCCCTGTCTCTAAAAATAAATAAATAAAAATCTTTAAAATTGTTTTTAAAAAAGGAAATAATCTGGAGGAAGATGGTGGTGAGGTAGGAGGGAGCAGATTCCACTTCCTCCTACACGTGGGAGAAAAACCTAGCCGATCTAAAGAGGAACAGAGCAAATAGCCAACAGTACCCCAGCATATATGAAAATGAGAGACTAAAAATTGTAGTGGGTACTGCAAAACCAAATGGTAAGAAGAGTGCTTCAGAACAATAAGGTCCCAGGGGCCAGCACGGGGACCAGGGAGGCTGCAGCCCCAGGCCTGGCGCCTGCTGAATCTGCCACAGGATTCTTGGGAGAGAGCTGGTCAACTGCTCCCTTCCCAGTCAAACAAGGTTTAAGCAGCACCAGGAGAGACCTGGTTGCTTGAAGTCGCTGAGAGGGGAATAAGGACTGAGTGGCAAACACCCAGGGGCTGTGAGCACCCATGGAGTCTGTGGAGGTCAACTGGGGAGGGTTGAGAGTCACTTAGTGATGGGCCCTGACCCCTATAGTTACCAGTTTGGCTGGAGAATTGGGCTGTGCTAGAGGTAAGGCTGCTGCACTGAGGGGCAGGCTTCAATAGGGGGAATTTCTAAAAAAAAAAAAAAAAAGTGAAAAGAGAGACACTGTTTGGGAAATTCTCCTGCAGCAATCACTCCTCCCCACTCAGCTGGGCAGTGATCCCGAAGTTTCGAGGTATGGTAGGTGGAAAGCCCTGCACACACCCATAGCACTAGAAAGGGTGCACGCCTGAACCTGTGGGACCGAGGCAGCCTGGTCCAGTGTGCTTGAGCCTGCACCCCAGCCCACAGGAGTAACCCTGGGAAACTGCACTCTCAGAAAGGCCTGGATCCCACACTCAAGGCGAAGGGGAGAGGCACCAGGCTAGCTCTGGGGAGAGTGAGTACCAGGCTGACTGAGTGCAGATCTGAAAGCGATAACTAGATCAGGAGTGGAACCATAGAAATGGAGATCATGTGGAGGGGTAGCAACAGGGGAGTGGGAGGAGGAGAAGAGGGGAGAAGGTAGAGAGAATAATTAGCATAGACTGTAGGAGGAAAATAGACATGGGGGAGGGCAAGAATAGTATGGGAAACATAGTATCTAAAGAACTTGTGACACATGGAGATAAACTAAAGGAGGGGAGGGTGGGGGAGGGGCATGCAGGGTGGAGGGGAATAAAGGGGGGGAATGGAACTACTGTAATGGTATAATCAATAAAATGTATTAAAAAATGAAAGGGAGAAAAGCCATTCCAATTGTTCCTGGCCTGCTGAAGCCAGCAAGACCAGAAAGAACAGTTTGGCCAGTTTGAAACCAACAAGAGGGTTTTTTAAGTAATTTAAAATTTTTAATTATTTTTTATCTTTCAATTCCGTTTGCTTCTCTTTCTAGTTCTATTCACTCTTCCTTGCTTTCCAACTTTAACTATCCTTCCTTTCTTGTTCTGCCTTTTTTCTTCTTAAATACTCACAAGTGAGACAAAAGAAACCTGAAACTGTGAAAAAAACAGAGTTGGACCCAAAGAGGGGGCATCCCAGCAGTTGAGACAGTGATACAAATTTCACTTTGATATTACAGAAAACCTGCAACTTATTGAATATTTGTATTATTATTTTCATTATTCTTACATCTTTTATTTTAATAGTATTTTTGTATTCCTCTTCTTTCTGTATACGCTTCTTTGCATGGCTGATCACATTGCATCTTTTGAGAAGTTCCCCCCTGTTCTCTCCTCCACAGTGTATTACTCATTTACTATCCTTCACATCACTTGTGTTCCTTTAGCACATTGCTCAAAATTCTATACCCACTACTCATTGTTATCCAGATCACATAGGATCTGTCATATGATTGTTGCTCTAATATTATTATAAATAATAGCTGTTCCACACAATTGTAAATACTTCACAACACCTCTCCCAGACCTTAGCCCAATTCATGGATTCCTGAACTCTATTACTGTAGTGGTTAACTCTATTCTCTCACAAACTACACCTAATTACTATCCTTTACTCTCGCCTTACCTCAGAATCTGACCTCCCACAACTCACTGCTCTCTACATCAAATTCACAGTCCTTTCCTCCCCAACAAGAGTCTTATCTTCTTTCCATCTTTTCTAAAAAGTGGCTAGTTGGGTGGGATATCACAATTAACACTATACATAACCAAAATATCTCCTATCTCTTCTTTACTTGCTGCTACTGTAAATACCATAGTATACTCTCCTGCTGTCTTACCATTTTGCCTTCTCCCTTTAACTGATCACAAAAAGGAGTAGGTGGAAGCAATGAACACCAGGATACCCCCTAGAGCAGGAAACCCAACAACAAAAAAATCCACCAATAAATGACAAGAGAAAAAGGTGAAGGAGGGAGTGGAAACCACACAAATCTCCATCAAGGACCTATCTGGAAATACAAGTAAATAGTGGAGAAATTACCCAGAACAAACAACTGAACAAGAGCAAGAGAGAAGCCTCAAAACCTTGTACATACAGAAGGACCAACTTCAATACAACCTGCCCTCACCAGCTCAACAAAATACATGAAGTGGTGGACACAGTGACCCTCAGTTAACCAGCTGGTGGGAAGGAACCACCAAAGAAAGACCCAACAATAATCAAAATGCAAAGAAAAACACAAAGCCGACTTGAACAACAGCCCAAGACCAGTGAGCATAGGAGATCAAGGAGACTGCATGACTGAAACTCACAGGCATTCTACCACAGAAGTGCACACCTAAAAGAACACACCTCCACCAAATCAGCTCTGCAAGACACGCTAAAAGGACTGTTTTAAGAAAATAAAGGAAAGGAGAGAGAGAGGAACATAGATACAAAAATGGCAATGAATAAGTACCTATTAATAATAACCTTAAACATAAATGAATTAAATGCTCTGATCAAAAGACATAGGATAGCTGAATGGACAAGAAAGCATAACCCACACATATGCTGCCTACAAGAGACCCATCTCAGGTCAAAAGACCTATACAGACCAAAAGCAAAGGGCTGGAAACAAATTTTCCAAGCAACTAGACAGGAAAAATAAGCCGGGGTAGCAATACTCATATCAGACAAAATAGACTTTTAAAAAAAGGCCATGAAAAGAGACTCAGAAGGTCACTTTATAATACTCAAGGGGAAAATCCACCAAGAAGACATAAACACTGTAAGTACGTATGCACCCAAATAAGAGTACCCAAATACATAGAGAAAATCTTGGAGGACTTCAAGAAAGATATTGACAGCAACATAATTATAGTAGGGGATTTTAACACTCCACTATCAAAAATGGATAGATCTTCCAAACAAAATATCAACAAAGATATTGTGGCATTGAACAATGTCCTACATGAAGTGAACTTAACCGATATATATATGTCCTTCATCCCAAAGAAATTAAACACACATTTTTTTCAAATGAACGTGCAACATTTTCAAAGATAGACCACATGATAGGACACAAAACAAGCCTCAACAAATTCAAGAAAATTGAAATCATAGTAAGTATTTTCTTTGACCACAGGGACTAAGGGTAGAAACCCACCCCAAGGAAAAAAACTCAAAACACTCAAAATCATGGCATTTGAATAGCATACTATTAAACAATGAATGGGTCAAGAATAAAATTAGGAAAGAAATCATATACTTTCTGGAAACAAATGAAAATGAATTCACAACAATCCAAAACCTATGGGACACAGTGAAGGCAGTCCTGGGAGAGAAGTTCATAGCAATACAGGCCTACCTAAAAAAATAGAAGCATTTCAAACAAACAACCTAACCCTATGTTTACAAGAACTTGAGTAACAACAACAACGACAGCCCAGAGCAAGTAGAAGAAAATAAATAACCAAGATTAGACCAGAATTAAATGATATAGAGACTAAAAGCACAATTCTAAGGATCAATGTATCCAGGAGTTGGTTTTTTGAAAAGATATACAAAATTGACAAGCCGTTAGGTAGGCTCATCAAGAAAAAAACAGAGAGAAACCAAACAAACACAATCAGAAATGAAAGAGGAGAGATTAAAACTGACACCACACAAATACAAAAAACTGTAAGAAATTACTATAAAGAGCAATATGCTAAGAAATTTAAGAACCAACGTGAAATAGACAAACTTCTAGAAAAATATAATCCTCCAAAACTCAAAGAAGAAGAAGCAGAAAGCCTGAACAGACCAATAACAGCTGAAGAAATTGAAGCAGTAATCCCAAAATTCCAGACACACAAAAGCCCTGGACAGGATGGTTTCACAGGAGAATTCTACAAAGCATTTAAGGAAGAACTAACCTCTGTCCTTCACAGACTATTTCAAATAATCCAAAATGATGAAAGATTCCCAGACTCTTTTTATGAAACTAGCATCATTGTAATTCCAAAACCAGATCAAGACACATGAAAGAAAGAAAATTTTAGGTCGATTTTGCTGGTGAACGTAGATGCTAAAATCTTCAACAAAATATTGGCAAACCACATCCAACAATACATTAATAAGATCATCACCATAGCCAAGTAGGATTCATCCCAGGGATGCAAAGATGGTTCATTATTTGCAAATCAATAAATGTAATATATTACATAAACAGAATCAAAGACAAATATTACATGATCATATCAATAGATGCAGACAAAACATTTGATAAGGGCCAGCAACCACTTATAGCAAAAACACTCAGCAAAATGGGAATAGAGGGAGCATTCCTCACCATGATAAAGGCCATATATGAGACCTACAGCCAACATCATACTCTATGGGAAAAAACTAAAATCTTTTCTGCTAAGACCAAGAACAAGACAAGGTTGTCCAATTTCACCACTTCTGCTCAATATAGTATTGGAAGATTTAGCCTCAGGATTCAGGCAAGAAAAGGAAATAAAAGGCATTCAAATTGGAAAGGAGAAAAAAACTGTCATTGTTTGCAGATGACATGATAGTGTACATAGAAAATCCTATAGAATTCACCAAAAATTGCTCAATCTAATAAATAAATTTGGCAAAACAGTGGGATACAAAGTCAATATCCAGAAATCAAAGGCATTTTTGTATACCAACAATGAAACAGCAGAAGCAGAAATCAAGAAAAAATCCCACTTGATATAGAAACAATAAAAATAAAATACCTAGGAATAAACCTACCCAAGCAGGTAAAAGAACTACATGCAGAAAACTACAAACACTGAAGAAAGAAATCAAGGAAAACACAAACAAATGAAAACACATACCATGTTCATGGATTGGAAGAATTGACATAATCAAGATGTCCATACTACCCAAAGCAGTTAACACATTCAGTGCAATACTTATTAAAGTACCAATGGCATATCCCACAGACATAGAACAAACACTTCTAAACTTTATATAGAACCATAAATGACCCCAAATAGCTGTAGCAATTTTGAGAAAGAAGAGCAAAGTAGGAGGGTCCACAATACCTGATATCAAACTGTATTACAAAGCCACTGTAATCAAAACAGCCTGGTACTGACACAAAAACAGGCACATGGACCAGTGGAATAGAACAGAGAGTGTAGAAATAAACCCAAGTCTCCATGGTCAATTCATACTTGACAAATGAGGCAGCAAGGTAAAATGGAGTAAAAATAATCTCTTCAACAAATGGTGTTGGGAGAACTGGACAGCTACGTGCAAAAAGGTGAAACTCAAGCACCAACTTACACCATACACCAAAATAAATTCAAGGTTGATAAAAATTTGAATATAAGTTGTGACACCATTAAAGTCCTAGAGGAGAACATAGGCAGAAAAATCTCAGATATTTCACATAGCAGCATTTTTACTGATATTTCCTCTAGAGCAAGGGACATAATGAAAAGAATAAACAAATGGAATCTCATCAAAATAAAAGGCTAAAGAAAACAGTATTAATGTAAAAAAAGAACCAACTATGGGAAAACATATTTGCCAATGATACCCCAGAGAAGGGTTTGATCTCTGAAATATGTGAAGTACTTACCTGATTCCGCTCTAAGAAGATGAGCAATCCAATTTAAAAGTGGGTAAAGGACTTGAACAGACACTTCTCCAAGGATGACATCTAGAGGATCTAGAGACACATGAAAGATGCTCAGTACTGCTAGCTATCAGAGAGATGCAAATTAAAACCACAATGAGATACCACTTTACACCAGTCAGAATGTCCATCATAAACAAAGCAACAAACAACAAGTGTTGGAGAGGTTGTGGAGAAAAGGGGACCCTAGTCCCCTGTTTGTGGGATTTCAGACTGGTAAACCACTATGGAAAACAGTACGGAATTTTCTCAGAAAACTAAAAACAAGCCTGCGTTTTGACCAAGTAATTCTATTACTAGGATAATATCTTAAGAACCCTGAAACTGCAGTCCAAAAAAACCTATGAACCTCAATGTTCATAGCATCACAATTTACAATAGCCAAGCATTGGAAGAAAGCTAGGTGCCCATCAGTAAATGAATGGATCTAAAACCCTGGTACATTTATACAATGGAATTCTATGCAGCAGAAAGAAAGAAAGAGCTCCTACCCTTTGCAACAGCATGGATGGAACTAGAAAGCATTATGCTAAGTGAAATAAGCCAGGTGGTGAAAGACAAATACCGTATGACTGCACCTTTAACAGGAACCTAAACAACAAAAACAAACAAGCAAGCAAAATATAATCAAAGGCACTGAAATAGGGAACGGGCTGACAGTGACTAGAGGGAAGAAGGGAGGGAATTTCAGGAGAAAAGGAAAAGGGTTTACAGGAGCTAGTATAAAGGACACATGGAGAAAAACTAGGGGGGAGTGGAAATGGAAGGGAGGTGGGAAGCGCTGGCAGTGGGGTGGTCTGGAATGGTAATAAAAGACAGAAAACTGTACTTTAACAACAAAAGGAAATAATTTATTTCTAAAAATTACAAATTAATAGAATGGCTTATTATAAATGTAATGCAATTCTAACACAAGTTTCAATGGTAACATTTTAAATTTGACAATGCATGTGATTATTTCAATCAATCTCCAAAAGAGCATTTGGGAAAAGTTCATAATTGTTTTTTCTGTTGTAAAAAATCATTAGTCAAGACTCACTGATGGATGCTGAAATGAGTGATTGAAAGTTTTAAGAAAACAAAATGTGAAATGTCATATCACCTACTCCAAGCTGTTTTATTAGGTACAGAGGGAAAAATAGTTTAGAATGGAGAAAACCTGTCAGAAATCACATTAATTTTCATGAGCCCTGTGATTTAATGTGGTATGACACACAGGGAAGGACACTACATCACTTCTGTGGTATCCTCACCTAATATGCATAATTTCAATCATGTAAAAATACTATACAAACTCAGATGGAGCAACATTTAACAAAACAACTGATTAACACTACTCACTGTGTTGTATTGGTAGAAAAAAGACAGATTGAGAAATTATAATGTAGGATACTGAAAATGATCACGGAACAACAACAACAAGAACAACAAAGACATCTGTTGAAAAGCAAACTTGGTGAAATTTGAATAGGTCTTTAGTTAACAGTATTGTACAATACCATTAATTTCCTGGTTCTGATAATGGTAATATGGTTATGTAACATGTTAGCATTGAAGGAAGCTGGGAGAGATATATGGAAATCTACTATTTTTTGAACTTTTCTATGTCAAAAAGTAGTTCAAAATAAAATTACAAAATAAATGCAGATCCAGGATCTCATATCTAATCATTTTTAATATGATAAGAAGGATTTCCTTAACTTGATTTTTAAAATTCCTATAGCTATCACAAATCAAAAAAGGTAGGTCAATCTCATGTTTATGGTGAAACACAAAAGACACTAAAATTTAGAAAAATATGCCTCTCTGTCATAATTACTCATTATTTTTTATAATGATTGGGAAGGAGATAAATTGCTATTATTTATAGATGATATACTTTGCAACTTATAAAATGTAAGTGAATCAATTGAAAAGTATTAGAACTAATGATGATTTTGAAAGGTAGTTAGTTACAAAATAAACAGACAAAATCAATTGTTTTTCTGTTTTTCAATTCAAATATTACTGAATTAAATAAACTCAGTAACAGACAAATATAAACCACATATCAATAATTTCATTAAATATCTAATTAAGAAACACTGTAAACTTTACATAGTGATATAAAATGTGATTTGATTAAATGAAAACACAGCATTTTTCTTCATAAGAATACATTATTAAAATATGTATTTTAAAAAATTTCTTATTTATTTAAGGAAGTTCCAATTGAAATTAGAATTAAAGTATATTTAAAACTTCATTATACATAAAAATAGATTCCAGATGAATTGGGAGATTAATGTATTGAAGAAATGAAGGAATAAAAAGGAGTTTTTGACTGACAAGAGGAAGATGTTCACAATAAAGAAGTAATGAAAACAGTAAGGTTATATCTGATTTCTGAAAAAATGAAAAGGTATAAAAGCACAATATATGTCACAAAATATGAGAAAAGTGAATTATTAATATATTCTACAAATATAAAGATCTTATAAATAAATTAGAACAAGGTGAAATTCTTAAAAGAATAAAGGAATAAGAAAACATAAATGGTGAATAAACATATGGAAATTATATAACCTGCTAGAAAACAAAGCAATATAAATGAAAATACATAGCAAAAGGCCATTATTCATTTATTAGATTAACAAATATTTTATATTTTTAAAGTGTGAAGAAGTTAGCAAGATCGGTATTTCCACACACTGTTTAGCTTATTGAAACCTCCTGGAGTATGGCAAATCAGTAGCTTTAAAAATGCTTAAATTCTGGGGTCTAGTAAATCTAACAACCCTAATGCCTAGCAATAGGGAATTGGTTAAATTCTTTTTATCATCCATGTCATTATTAGGCATGGTTTCTAATAGTAGTTCTTAAAATGAGAAAATTAATTGTATATAAAAATTACCTAATGTGATCTTAAAACTGCACACCTTTTCATACTCTTTAAATCTTGACCCATACCACCTCTTTTTGATTTTTAAAAATCCTAGTTCAGGATTTGGGAGTTAGAGTTTTTATATAAGTCTCCAGTGAAATCTGATGTAAACCTTCTATCACACAACACTGTTCTAAAACAATATTCAATAGTTGGACATTACACTCAGTATAATGTGAAATTTAAAACACACATTTATTTGCTTGCATCAACATAATTTTAGAGACTATAGTGTAGGATATTATGTGTGTATTTATGTTAAAAAGAGTGCTTTTCATTCTTTTTTTATTGTTTCAAAGTTTTATGAACATTCCTTAGCAATAATCACTAATAGTAATATTGATTTTTAGGAAAATATTTTTAAAGGAGTTACTATCTTTTTCTTTCCCATCTCTCTTTCTACCAGAGGTAACTATTCACCCTCTGCTTGTGCTTTCTGAGATATGCCAGGTCCTCAGAGAACACCTCAAATTTACCCCTAGAAAACTATGGTATTATCTCCATGTGAATACTGGAGAAAGAAAGGAAGAGACAAAAAAGTAAAACATTGTGCACCAAGTGAAATGTAGAGTTTAGCCATTATCTAATGAATTTGATCATAGTAGGCAGCCAATCTTGATAATTGTTTTAAAGGATTTTTTTCTAAATTTCAGGCCATGGGGGTAGTGGAGGTTAGGATGGATTGCGTAGGACAAAGGTGGTTGGTGTAAGGGAGATAAAACTAAGAAAAAATATCTTGAAACCACAACAACAACAATAAAACTCACATATACAAAACAAAAATCCAACTATCTCCTGGGCTCAAAAGTAGAGGACCTGAGATCTCTAAGAAAATTTGCTTTCGCATATACTAAAATTACTTTTGAAAGATATATACAAGGTCTGTCCAGAAGATATTCAGCCATGTAATATGAAAAAGAGACATTTACTGAAGAAGATGCAGGAAACATTGTACATAGGACAAGGACTTCTCAGTCCCCTTCAAAGTAGACACCTTGGGACCTCCCTAGGTTCTCCCAATCACCATTAGCTGCCCCACTGTATTTTTCTGAATCTCATTGATTATCTGAAATCTCTTCCCTTTCAAAGGTGATCTGAATTTTGGGAAAAGCTTGAAGTTGCAGGGTGCCAAATCTGGGCTGTAAGGGGGCCAAGCCATCTGGGTGATTTGATGTTTTAGAAAAAAGTCTGCACTAAACATGATGCATGAACAGGCATACTGTCGTGATGAACAATCACCAGTTGCCCATAGCAGTGGCCTTTGGAATTATCTGAATAATTTCTGCAGAGGAATGTTCAAGCTTAACACAAAATCTGATGCAGATTCATTGCTGTAGTAGCTCAATCATTTTGAATGTGATGGTCACACAGTACCCACACTCACTCAGTGATGTCTGCTGCCCCCACAGTCTAGTACAGTGAAGCCGTCATTGTTCACACATGCACATACCAGCCCACTTTCCTTGACTACCAGGTTACATCAATCTGCTGCAAGCTATTCTCAATATATTAACAATGGCTGGACTTTCTCTGGACAGACTATATGTATACTTTTTCTGGAAAGACTATATATATCTAATTCATCAGGGGAATCTTTCTCACCAGACAGTATGGTGGCAGGGGAAGGTTCGTGCACCAAGTGCTTCAGAAAACAAAAAGATGAGTGTATAGGGACTGAGTGTGCCAAAAGATGGAAAGGTAAAACAAAATGTATAAGGGGAAAAGATATTACCCCTGCTCTTCTGGTATCAGATTATGCATGGGACTAAAGGAAGGCAGGCATATACACTGCAGAAGTCAAAATGGCAGCAGGGGAAGTGCTGGGCCTAAGAGACCTATCATTCTACCTTGAGGAAAGAAGGGATGGTGGGGAGATGGACCCACCCAAAGATGAAAGTTTAGGAAGTTAATTGGACTTTCTGAGAAAGCAAGTGGCCCATCCCATGCCCAAAATTGACATAGTTCCAGGAGAACTAAGTAATGCTCTCTCTTTTGCTCATGGCTTGCTGACAGGAGCTGCATTCAGATAATGCCCTGGCCTTTCCTCTCCAGGAGGGAGACTTCAGGAGGAAGTCTGTCTTTCTCTCTCTTGCTGACCTAATGAAGCATTCACTAGTATGCTCACATGCTCTCCCATCTGGGAGCATGCAACCATGCAGCACTAGCAGCTGCATGGCCATGGTCACTGTGCCAACACCACATGCAGCCTCTAGGAGGAAGCCTGAACTAGACAGCAGATGGGAATCAGCTAAGCTACCTGAATAACTGCTTACCAACTAAAAATGATGGTATTTTAAAATGAAGCGGGAACTCTGGGCACTGCCTTTTGCTCTAGACTTGCTGAAGATGGGTGGATTTTGTCTGGGTTTTTTGGAGGAGGTGAGTTTGGAGATGGGGAGCCCCAATTCTCCAAGATGGTACAGCATCTGGATAAACCATTTTTCCTTTTGCATTTTGCATCAGCCTGAATTTGGTTCTGTAGCAACAGGCAGACAACCCCTTGGCTTTTGTTTGTTTGTTTGGTAACAGAACAATATGGTCAGATTTTTCTTTCACCAGGATCATGGGTTAAAGTACGGGTTATGGAATGGAGAGTGAGGGGAGATGTAGGAAGAACAACAATTTCAGAGAGAAAAGATAGAGCAAAATCAGAAATCAGTGGATTATGGAGAAATTTAGACAGTAAAATTTTTCAGCCTGTCAGATAAATGGCAGTGAGGAGAAGAAACAAATCAAAGACTGAATAATGAGAGAGCATTTTCAGCTTGAGTATAATATGTATGCTCACTCAATGAAGTCTGTGGTATGGTCACAGACCTCCGAAATGGTTCCATCTTTGGGGGAATTACTGTACCAAATCAATGATGTCCTAGAAATTTCTAATAGGCTCAAGAATTCTCATGACATTACAGAACAGAGGTAGTCTGAGTTGAATTGATCCATACGTCAATGTATAGAATTGAAGGGGAAATTACGATTTTTGACTTATAAAATTCTAAGCAAACAGTTTAAACTGCGCATTCTAGTGACATACTTACATGTGACAATATCTCAGACAGGTTTTTAAACAATTTATTTTTTCAAGCATTAATATCTCTGTAAGAAACATAAAAAATGAATGAGATTAGATAGGCTATAAAAATTCATATATTTAGTAAATGATTCAAGAAAGGGGAGATAACGTTCTTTCTGTTAATTAAAGTGGTTTAGCTGAAAAGGTATAGTTTGGTATATACAAAAAGAGAACCTGATACAGAAGAATCCCAAATAAACTATTAATGACTTGTTTGCCAGCCAGAGGGCATATGCATGGTTTGCCTCAAAGTCTCCAGTAAAGCCAGAATTCATGTTTATAGCCGTTCACAAGACTTTTTATTCCAAGTTCAACTGCTCTCCTATAATTTGGATGTTTTTCAAATAGGTTTAGAAGAAACTCTATCCTAAAAAGTATGAAGTACAAGAAAATAAAATAAAATATTTTTGCAACAAATATCTTTATAGAAAAGATACTAAGAGTGTATGCTGCCAAATTTGTCTAAGATGGGACTGTGTTCCAAAGGACAAATCCTTAGCTGAACAGACAATGAAACCAGAAAGAAGAGGAGGAGGAAGAGGAAGCCAAAGAAGAAAGCTCCATTGAGAATACAGCCTCACATTTTTTAAAATTTAGGATGTTAGGAGCATATTCAGTCATTCAGGTAGTTTTCAGAACAATTGATTAGAAGCAAAAGTTTCCAAAATTCTGTCTCCATTCCCCCTTTTCCTTCATTTGAATCTGCCCAACGGAGCCCTGCAGTAAGCTAATGCTGAAGGGAACAATCCTAGCAGTGCATGAGCCCTTTGATTGTGTGGCCTGGCCCCTGCCCTATCTGCACTCATATTACAGTGCTGTAGTCTGCATTGTCCAGACAAAGGAGCAGTGACTCCCCTCTGAAGCTGCCTGGAGCACAGCCACCTCCATGCTATCTGTCCCAATCCCCAGCCACCTCTTGTTTCTCCCCTGGGCCCTCCCCTCTGAGTTTCTTGAGTAAAATACTTTGAAATCAGTAGTCAGCCTTGCAATGAATTTAGCAAGTCTCCCAGACCTGGATCATCCAGTTTCCCTCCCTCTATCCCAACCACTGGCCAGCAGATTTCTATTTCCCCTTCTGAATAGGGTGAGTTCCTGCTCTTTGGAGAGAACCCTGGGGAGACAAAAGACAGAATGGCGTTCATTCTTAAGAGTCTTAGATACCTAGTAATATCCTGGTATTTTTTTAAACTATTATAATCCAGGTGTTTTACATTTACAAACAAAAATTTGTTGAGTGTATGAAGTTAGGTAAAATTAATACTGCATGGCTTTAAATGGTGATACTGTTAGATCTTAGAACTTCAGCTGTGCTTATATTAGGCAGTGCTCTAAAACTTTGTATATATTTAAACATTTCAATCCTTATGATGACTCCATGAGGTGGTGCATTTTCTCTTTACATCACAGATGAAGAAACATATGCAGAGAGGTAAAATGCCTAGTTCTGTGCCACACAACTAATAGGAGACGAAGTTGAGTTTGAATTCAGACCTCTGGCCCTGTGACTGTAAATACTACATTGTAGTGTGGACAAGCACATGACTAGAACTCGTCAATTGATTAGAATATATGTTTTTTTTCTAGTTAATTTCTCCTTTTTCAGTCATTACTTATGGATTTTCTGACAATTCTAAGAATCCTTTTCTTTTGTTGAGGATGCTCCCCATTTGAGCTGTAGGGGCTCTAATCCGTGAGGTTTGGGAGATGGTGAGTGAAGGATGAGGGAGAGGTAGAAGGGGGAGAGGGAATAAAATTCAGAAATTTTAATTTAATTGTCTAATGAGATTTCCCAAAGTTGAGGTGCATCGGAATGACCTGGAAGTTGAAATACAGCACAGATCACTGACACCACTGTGAGTTGCTCCTTTGGTAGGTCTGGGGTAGGGCCTGAGAATTTGCATTCTCATAAGTATCAAAGTGATACTGATGCTATTGGTCGGGGGTGTGCACTTTGAGAACCACAGGCACAAGTAGTATATTTTATTAATTATGCTATTACAGTTTTTCCAATTGCCTCCATTTAGCCCCCCTCGACTCTGCCCCCCAACCCTCCAGCATTCCCACCCCCTTGGTTCATGTCCATGGGTTGTACTTACAAGTTTTTGAGTCCTCTGTTTTCTATACCATTTTTATCTCTTCCCATCTATTTTATGCCTTCTAATTATGTTTCTTCCCTGTACCCCTTCTCCTCTATTGTTCCCTTCCCCTTCCTCACTGAAATCCCCCCATGTGATGTCCATTTCTCTGATTCTGTTGCTGTTCTAGTTGTTTGCTTAGCTTTTATTTCATTGTACTTCTTTCATTTTTTAACATTTATTTGTTGATAGTTGTGAGTTTGTTGTCATTTTACTGTTCTTATTTTTAAGCTTCTATCTAGAAGCTACTGTTTTTTTCCTGCCTTTTCAAGTTTCAGATATTTTTGTATATTTTGGACCAAGATCTGGACCCACTTGCATGTTTCTGAGCCATTGCAAGTGAGAGAATTGTACAAACGTGCCCCCTGTTTTATTTATCTTAGACCTAAGGAGAGATACAAAATACTAACAAAAGACTTGAGAACATTGACTTTTTCCCCCATGACTTCAATGTAGAGAGTCATAGTAGGAAGGAAATAGAGGGGAGAATAAGACCATTCAAAAAGTTCATATATAAACATTCATCAGACCTATTTCTTACTTCACCTACCTAAAACAGATTCCTACACAGGACACTTTCTAGTCAGTTAAACTCAGGGCTTATTGGCTGATGAATATCTGCTCTTAATAAGAGATTAATAACATTGAACTCTAGACATTAAAGAGCCTAAAAAAGGAACTATGTCTTTTGACAAATGTCCCACATACAGGTTTAACCACTGTCTACATGAGGCATGACTGGGAACCAAGTACTGATCACAGCTTTGTGTTTAGAGTGTTCAGGAGCCATTGCTTTCTTCTGACCCTGTCTTGGTGCTGAATTTTCCCTAAAGAGAGGCATGTAGGCTTATACAAAGATTACAGTTTAGATGTGAAAGTCACTCTTACAAAGAAAAGTTAAGGATAATATAGCTCTCCAAGAGCAGCAGCTGTGGCGGTGGTGATGGTAAGCATTCCATAAAGCCTTGGAGACATGACAATGTTCTATAGTAGGTAGTGGCTACCATATTGGACAATACATAATAAAAGCATTTATTACCTAAATCAATGAATCTGCAAAACTAGCATGGCAGATGGTGGGGTTGATGTTTTGCAGTGGGGTTACTCAGATCATATCTTAAGTAGCTACAAACACATTAGACAATGTCTATGTGTGAGAAAGATAAGTCAAATTACTCCCAATGTGCATGTAAATATTTGCTGTGTTATCCATGCTTTGCTGAGCACTACTGAGATTCAAAGAAATAAAACAGCTGTTTGTTGCCTTTATTACTCATGTAATTAATCAAAAAATCAAGCAAAAAGGATACACATTAAGGTTAAAATAGGCCCCAAGCTATAACAAAAGAGAACAAAACAGACAGGCTTTATTTCAGTTTCCATGTTAGCATACTGCATGTTTTGTCAGGGAGGAGGGAATGAGAATTACAAGCAGGGAAAATGGAAAAAAGGTAGGCCTGGTAGTCTTGTGTGACGACAGTGAGAGTCCTGGAGATGATGAAAGAGAAAGCCAGATACATAAGATAGTGTTAATTAGTGGAGTCTGAATTGTTGAGCCTGAAAACCAAGCTTGATAATTGAATTTCCAAAGGCAAGAAAGAGCTACTGCAGAGTTTTCAGCCATGAGATGACAAGAAAAAATAGTATTTTAAAAAATTATGTATGAAGTAGTAGTCAGTGTGGCCTGGGGATAGAAAGACTACAGTTAGAGAAGCAGAGGCCTCTTGCAGTCCTCTCCACTTCTGAGAGGCAAGAAAGACCTCAGCACTGGGATTGGCAAAGAAAGAACAAAAGGAAAAGAGAACTCTCCTTTGGCTTCTACACTTCATACTTCTTTTTTTTTTCAATTTTTTATTTAATTACTTTTCAAGTACAGTTTTATGTCTATTACTCCCATCCCATTCCACCCCCGTGCTTCCCCCCTACCTCCCATTTCCACTCTTCTCATCTGTTGTCCATGTATCCTTTATATATGTTCCTCTAAATCCCTCCCCTATTTTCCCTGAAATTCCCTCCCCTCTCCCCTCTGGTCACTGTCAGCCTGTTCTCTATTTCAGTGTTTTTGGTTATATTTTGCTTGCTTGTTTGTTTTGTTGTTTAGCTTCCTGTTAAAGGTGAGATTATATGGTATTTGTCCTTCAATACCTGGCTTATTTCACTCAGCATAATGCTTTCCAGTTCCATCCATGCTGTTGCAAAAGGTAGGAGCTCCTTCTTTCTTTCTGCAGCATAAAATTCCATTGTGTATATGTACCATAGTTTTTTGATCCATTCATTCATACTTCTGACATTCACTTCTCCTTTGGTCCTTGGCCTCTGCAGTGTTTTAGCCTCTGCTTTTCATTCCATCTGTTCTCTCCCTTTTTGGCCTTTTTTTTTTTTGCTAGATTCTTTTATTTCAGTCACCATTGGTGGAAGTGTTCTCTGAACTCTTTTCCTCAGTCTTCTTTTTCATCCTACACTCTTTGCTTCAGCCATTATTCACATAAACATTTATCACGAATTTATGCCTCCATTCTTAGCCTCAATCCAGCTATCATCTTTTGTATTTCCAACTTCTTCTTGAAAATTCTCACCTAAGCATATCATCAGCACATCAAGGTTAATGTCTAGAGCATTAATCCACATTATTGTCTAGGTCCAAAGATATCTCTGTCTCAAATGTTCCTCCTTTTGTTAATGGAAACAAGATCTATCTACCCCACAGAAGCTCAAGATTGCAGGACCTGATACACAGTAACTTTCTTTCCTCCAAGCTCTCAGGCCCTGAGACACAGAATAACATGGCTACTTTTCCTTTGTTCTCATTAGCTGTCTTTGCTCCTTCTCTTGCCCTGTTTTTATATCTCCACAACGTTCTAGATCTGACCCTCTGTCTTTCTCACTTGACTCTTTGACACTGTTACCAAAACATTCCTCTTATCATAACCTCATACTGCTCCAGTACTCCCCAACAACATATGATCACAGGACAGCCTTTTCAGACTTTTAGGCCACAATTCTCTTGTTTTTTCACTATATTGCACCCGTGACTGACCACCACATAAGCCTCATTTGTGCCCCAAATTTCCACAACCACATCTTTGCCTCATCAAGTTTCTTCAACATAGAATTTCTGCTTCTCTTTTAAAGAAATGTGTCCACATTTTAAGATCCATCTCAAGTCCTGTGTTTTTCTATAGACATTTCTCTGCAGAGATCTCATCTTTCTGTGAAGCCCATTCAGTTGTATTTTTCAGCTTTCTACTATAGTTTACTTGGGTTCTTATTATACCTTCCCTCTTAGATTATACATTTCTCATAGATCAGGGTGGTATCTCAATTATTTTTGTCTCCCTTGCAGTTACCAGGATGCCTTGTGCACTACATAAATCAGCCAGAAAAAAAGTGAATCCAAATAATCATACAAAAAGAAGTTTAACAAAATATTGTTAAAATCAACAAATCAAAGAAATTGTGATGTCATGAGACAACTGGTACAATTGAGAAGAGGTGTTCATTTTTTGGATGTATTTAAAGTAGTTGTAGCAATTTTTAACTCCAGGTCAGTATAGGTGAGCTCTGAGAACATAGCTATAATTGGCATTAGGTAAGAAAATACTCCTAGTTGTAATCTTTGATATTATTCTGTATTTTTACTCCAAAGATCATAATTATATATTTACCATATGCAGCTTACAGGAATGCTGCTTTTTCTGTAATAAACCAAAACAGAAGATTCTACTTCATGCTATCCTCAAAACCTTTTGTCTGTTTGCTTTATTTTGCAAAGGAAGAAATAATGTCACCATAAGTGGACTTATTTCAAAACATGTGAGTCGAACAGTAATTCTCTTTCATTTATTGTGGTACTTTTCTTCCCATGCTCAGGCTGACTTGAACAAAGGGAAATTTATGGGCTGAAACAGTTCTTCTGGTTTATGTATTAGTAAACCTATGGTTGTATGGGGCAAGTGAAGGCAGTGTTCATGCTCCATGAACTCTGTATAATTTTAAAATCTTCCTGTGTTTTTGGGAAATAATCTGGAAATCCAAATAATTTGTATTAAAAGCTGTTCTAGGTCATCTTACACCTGCCTACCTTAGATAATGGAAACTAAGAAACTGCATTGTTATTATAAAGGCCTTGAAGATATGAATATAAATGCAAGATGTATTTTTATTGCACTGGCTTGAAGAATTTACAAAATTATAAGTCTTGGTGTTCTAAATAGAGTTACTACCTCCCAGATTATTAGTGGAGCCCTCTAAAGCATAACACCAGATGCAACCAAATAGCAAGATGGATGATTTTAAAGTATGATGACAATAATTAGCTGAGTAATTAAACCTCTTTTCTAAGATAAAGTTATATTTTCCTCAAATTAGCCATGTAATCCTCCCTAATCTCCTGACACCACTTTTCCCCCTAATTCCAGTAGGATTTACAAATAGAATATTATTTAAAATTTTATCCTAGAGGAGAAAGACATCTTTTGTTATAAAAGTCATTGAAATATGAGAAATACTGCAGACACTTGATGGACGAATAGAATTACAATGCTTCTCAGAAATTCTGTCACTTCAGGAAGAGATAATGATTGGAACTATCTTGAGAGAATAATTAGAAATAGATCCATTTTCACTGGGTAAGAATCAACCCAAACATGAGGATAATGACCCCAGAGCTCCACATCTTTTCAGGATCAATCATATGTTATTATTGTATTTTTTTGTAAATAACTGTTAATCAATTCCCTCCTTTTTAATGCTTTTATTTTGTGAGGGTAATTAGTAAAATATCAAGTAAGTTTTCATAACCAAATTACCATACTATCAATGGTTAAAATGAATTGAAGAAGTGGAGTGGGAAATGGATATAGCTGAAACAACAGAAATGAGAAATGTGAGGTAAAACATTCCTTGAGGGTAGATATTCATAAGTTATGCTCAGCTGTAGTTCTATTTGGACTTAATGACATGAAGCATCTCCTGAAGATCCCTTTACTCCGTCTTACATTAAGGTAAAAATTTTGCTGAGTATGGTTAGCTAGGAAATAAAATGAAAGAAAGGATGATTGAACTCACATGACACTTACGATAAAATGTCGACTCTACTCACTCTGCTCTCTCTGGTCCATCTATTCTGGATTCTTCTAAATCCTCTTCCCCTTCCTAACCTTTATCTGCTAGCCTGAGCCTATTATCCTTAAGCCTGGGATGTTTTTTGCCCTACTTCTCTTATCCTCCAGGTCTTAACAAATGTGACCTCTGGAAAACCTCCTTTGATCCCCAACTCTAGGACGGTCACCTTTTGAGATGCTTCCAATTCCACATTCCATATTGTGTCTCGACACTCATCATGTGTGACATTATTGCTTTAAAGATAAGTGTAATGGGTTAAATGATGGCTCCCAAAAAGATATATTCTCGTCCTAATCCCAAGAACCTGTGAATGTGACCTTATTTGAAACAAGAGTCTTTGCAAACATGATTAAGCTAAAAATATCTCAAGATCATCCTGAAATCCAATGACAAGTGCCTTTATAAGAGAAAGGCAGAGAGGGAGATATTTGGGCCACAAGTAAAAGGAAGAATGGCATGTGAAGACTGAGGGAGAGATTAAAGTTATGCAATCTCAAGTCAAGGAGTACCTGCAGCCACCATAAACTAAAAGAGGGAAGAAAAAGGTGCAGCCCTGCTGATAGTTTGATTGTGGTCTTCTGGCCTCTAAAACTGTGAGAGAACATATTTCTGTTGTTTTAAGTCACTAAGTATGTGATAATTTGTTACAGCAGCCCTAGAAAGCTAATATAGCAAGGAAGATACTCCTTCGCTATTGGACTATAAGCATCAAGATACAAAATCTATGCTTGCTTACTTTTGAGCCTGCTGCACCAGACCAGTTAGATGGGTCATTCTCAGGTACAAGCAGACAGACCTGAGGTCAAGGGTAATCTATATTTATTCAAGAGGTGGCCTTCCATACAAGCTAATTTGAAGAAAGAGTCACAGCAGCTTATAGTAGCCTGTCACTATGGTTCTGCAGAGATTAGTGCTGTAATAATGTTTCTCAACTGTAATTTTAACTTCCTAGACTATAGAGTCATGATTTATTCTTCTTTCTATTTCCTGTGTTAGTCCAAAGTCTTTTTTGCTTAATAATTAATTAAAATTTTGACTGCAAACAATTGATTTTCTTTTTTAGTGAAATTAATTTTCAGTTACATCTGACATTCAGTGCTGGTTTCAGGTGTACAGCATAGTGGTTAGGCAATTATATACTTTACAGAGGAATCCCACTGATATTTCAAGAACCCAGTTGTCACCATCCATAGTTATTAGTGTATTACTGAATATATTCCCTATGCTGTACTTGCCATCCTCATGACTATTTTGTAGTTCTTTATACCTTCACATTTTTCACCCAGTACCCCACCCTCTAACAACCACCAGTCTGTTCTTTGTATCTGTGAGTCTGTCTCTATTTTGTTAGTTTATTTTTTCTTTAGATTCCACATATAAGAGAAATCATACAGTATTTGCCTTTCTTAATCTGACTTATTTCACTTAGCATAATACCCTCTAGGTCCAATCATGCTGTTGTAAATGGTAGGATTTTTTTGATGAATACTATTTTATTGCTTATATGTACTAGGTCTTTTTTAAATAATTTTTAAATTTAATTCTTGTTCAAGTACAGCTTTCTGTCTTATGTTCCCAACACTGCCTTCCCCCTGCCCCATGCTCCCTGCCTCCCTCCCATTTTCGCCCCCCCCCACCCTTAGTTATTGTCCATGTGTCCTTTATACTTGTTCATGTGAGTCCATCCCCTTTTCCCCTGTGATTCTCTCCCCTCTCCCCTCTGGACCCTGTCAGCCTGTTCCGTATTTGAGTGTCATTGGTCATATTTTGCTTGCTTGTTTGTTTTGTTAACGGTGAAATCATATGGAATTTGTCTTTCATCACTTGGCTTATTTTGCTCAGCATAATGCTTTCCAGTTCCATCCATGATGTTGCAAAGGGTAGTAGTCCCTTCTTCCTTTCTGCAGCATAGAATTCCATTGTGTAAATGTACCATAGTTTTTTGATCCAGTCATTTACCGATGGGCATCTAGGTTGCTTCCAACTCTTGGCTATTGTAAATTGTGCTGCTATGAACATCTGGGTGCATAGGTTCTTTCGGATTGGTGTTTCAGGGTTCTTAGGATATACTCCTAAGAGTGGAATTGCTGGGTCAAAAGGCACGTTCATTTTTAGTTTTCTTAGAAAATTCCATATTATTTTCCACAGTGGTTGCACTAGTCTGCATTCCCACCAAGAATGCACTAGGGTTCCCTTTTCTCTACATCCTCTCCAGCACTTGTTTGTTGATTTGTTTATGATGGCCATTCTGACCAGTGTGAAGTGATATCTACTTGTGGCTTTTAATTTGCATATCTTTGATGGCTAGTGATGCTGAGCATGTTTTCATATGTCTCTGGGCCCTTTGTATGTCCTCTGTGGAGCAGTGTCTGTTCAAGTCCTTTGCCCATTTTTAATTTTTTTTTTGTCTTCCTGGAGTGGAGTCCTGTACTTTATATAATTTGGAGATTAAACCCTTGTCCAAGGTCTCGTTGGCAAATATGTTTTCCTGTATACTTGGTTCTCTTTTCATTTTAATGGTGTTTTCTTTAGCCATGCAGAAGGTTTTTAATTTGATCAAGTCCCATTTGTTTATTCTTTCCTTTATGTCTCTTGCTTTAGGGGATATATCTGTGAAGATGTTGCTG
Organism: Sturnira hondurensis; assembly: GCF_014824575.4. Taxonomy (NCBI): domain Eukaryota; kingdom Metazoa; phylum Chordata; class Mammalia; order Chiroptera; family Phyllostomidae; genus Sturnira; species Sturnira hondurensis. The sequence goes on from NW_028079095.1 coordinate 464,891, forward strand.
CATGAAATGTCTGAGATTTTTTTGTCAATGTTTTCCTCTGTGACTTTTATGGTGTCAGGATTTATATGTAAGTCTTTTATCTTCTTTGAATTTATATTTGTGTATTGTGTAAGTTAGTGGTCTAGTTTAATTTTTTTTTTCTATTTTTTATGTAGCTGTCCAGATCTCCCAACACCATTTGTTGGTGAGGCTATTTTTACTCCATTTTATGCTGCTTCCCCCTTTGTCAAATACTAATTAACCACAGAGACTTGAGTTTATTTCTGGGCTCTCTACTTTGTTTTGTTGGTTTATGTTTCTGTTTTTATGCCTGTACCAAGCTGTTTTGATTACAGTGGGCTTGTAATACAGTTTGATATCAGGTATTGCGCTCCTTCTGCTTTGTTATTCTTTCTAAAAATTGTGGCAGCTATTCAGGATCATTCATGGTTCCATATAAATTTCTTAAATGTCTCTTCTATATCAGTGAAATATGACATTGGTACTGTAATAAGAATTGCATTGAATCTATAAATCACTTTGGGTAGTGATGGCCATTTTGATAGTGTTGGAATTGTTTTCTTATTGTTTTTCTATTCATGAGCATGATATATATGCTTTTATTCATTTGAATTATCTTCAGTTTTTTCTTCAGTATCTTATAATTTTTTGAACACAGGTCTTTAACCTCCCTGGCTAAGTTTATTCCTCGGTATTTTTATGTGATCATAAATGGAATTTTTTTAAGTTACTTTACTGTTGTTCAATTGCAGTTGTCTGCAGTTTCCCCCACTGCTTCCCTAACCCCAGCCAAACCCACCTCCTTCCCGTGCTTCTACCCTCAACCTTGGTTTTGTCTATGTGTCCTTTATAGTAGTTCCTGAAAACCCTTCCCTCAACTGTCCCCTCCCCCTCCCCTCTGGCTATTGTTAGATTGTTTTTAATTTCAATGTCTCTGATTTCAATAAAATCAAACACAATGAGTTTGTCTCTGTCTTTATACAATGAGTTTTTCTTTCTGATAGCTTATTATTGGTGGATGTAAATATAACTAATTTCTAAATATATATTTTGTATCTTGCTATCCCACTGACAATTAATTTGTCAGTTTAGTAGTTTTTTGGTGGAACTTTAGGTTTCTCTCTATGTATAATTTCATGTCATCTGCAAATAATGATATTTTTACTTCTTTCCAATTTGGATGCCTTTTATTTCTTTCTATGCATAGGACTTCCTGAATTATATTGAATAAGAGTAATGAAAGTGAACATCCCTGTCTTGTTCTTGATCTTTAAAAAAAAACACATTTAGATTTTCCCTTTTACACAAGATTTTAATTGTTGATTACATAGCAGCACAATTTACAATAGCCAAGAGTTGGAAGCAACCTAGATGCCCATCAGTCAATGACTGGATCAAAAAAGTATGGCACATTTACACAGTGATGCAGAAAGGAAGAAGGAGCTCCTACCCTTTGCAACATCATGGATGAACTGGAAAGTATTATGCTGAGTGAAATAGGCCAGGTGGTGAAAGACAAATACCATATGATATCACCGTTAACAGGAATCTAAAAAACAAACAAGCAAGCAAAATGTAACCAAAGACACTGAAATACAGAATGTGCTGGCAGAGTCCAGAGGGGAGAGGGGAGAGAATCACAGGGGTAAAGGGGAAGGACTCACATGAACAACTATAAAGGACACATGGACAATAACTAAGGGTGGGGGGCAGAAATGGGAGGGAGGTGGGGAGCACGGGGGGGGGGCAGGACTGGGAATACAAGACAGAAAACTGTACTTGAACAAGAATTAAATAAAAAATAAAATAAAATAGTCCCATTTTTTTTCTTTTGCCATCCTTCACCCAGTTCACATCATTCCTTTCAGCAACCCCCTGTCTTAGTTCATGTCCATGGGTCATGCATGTAAGTTTGGTAACTACTCCATTTTCTACACTGTTCTTAGCATCCCCCATCTATTCCATACCTACCAATTTGTACTTCTTAATTTCTTCACATTTTTCCCCATTCTCACCTTCCCCCCACATCTGAGAGCCCTCCAAATGATGTCCATAAGTAGGATTCTTTTTCTGTTTGCTGGTTTGCTTAGTTTGTGTTTTAGATTCCATTTTTAGATAGTTTTGGATTTATTATCATTTCAATTTTCATAGTTTTGATCTTTTTTTTATATAAGTCCCTTTAACATTTCATATAGTAAGGGCTTGGTGATGATGAACTCCTTTAGCTTTACCTTGTCTGGGGAGCATTTTACATGCATTCTAATATGAATGGTAGCTTGGCTTGTTAGAGCAATATAGGTTGTGGGTTCTTGCTTTTCATCACTTTAAATATTTCTTGGCAGTCCCTTCCAGCCTGCAAAGTTTCCTTTAAGGTATCAGCTGACAGTCTTATGGATACTCCTTTTTAGGTAAATATTTGCTTTCCTCTAACTGGTTTTAAGATTCTCTTTTTATTTTTAACCTTTGGCATTTAAATTTTGGTGTGTCTTGGTGTGATCCTCTTTGTGTCCATCTTGTTTGGGACTCTCTGTGTTTCCTGGTCTTGTATGTCTCTTTCTTTCACCAAATTAGGGAAGTTCTTCATTATTATTTTTTTCAAATAAGTTTTCCATGTCTTGACCTCCTCCTCCTTCTCTTTCTTTCTTTTTTCTTCCTTCCTTCCTTCCTTCTTTCCTTCCTTCCCTCATTCCTTCATTTCTTTTCTTCTTCTTCCTCTTCTTCTGCCCCTCCTCCTCCACCTCCTCCTTCTTTTTCTCTCATCACTGTGATTTGGATGTTGTTATGTTTGGAGATGTTCCAGAGGCTTCTTATACCATCTTTTTTTTCATCCCTTTGTCTTCTTGCTGTTCTGATTGAATTTTTTTCTTTCTTATGTTCCAAATTATTGACTTGATTATTGGCTTCTTCCAATCCACTCTTTGTTCCTTGTAATCTTTTTTTTTTTTTTTTGCTTAGTGTAACCTTCATTTTTGACTGGATCTTTTTTATGTTGTTGAAGTACTCAATGAGTTCCTCATGCATCCTAAAAAATAGTGTTTTGAACTCTGCATGTGATCTATTGCTTATCTCCATTTTGTCTCCTTCTTTTTCTGGAGTTTTGTATGTTCTTCCATTTGGACTATATTACTCTGTCTACTCATTTTGGCAGCCTCCCTGTGTTTGTTTCTATGTATTATGTAGAGCTGCACTGACTCCCTGTCTCAGTAGTGTGGCCTATTGTGGAAAAGTTTGTGATGGGGCTGAATCTTAAGGTAATTACCATGGTGGGCAACCTTTGTGAACCAGTTTGATGGAATCTCTAATATGGTGTCACTGCCCTGTGGCTCAGTGTAGGGGAAGACTCAGAAAGGAGACAATGCCACTGCCTGGTCTCTGAAGTTTTGCCTGGAGGAAGCTGTCTCCCAGCATGAGCCCTTATTCTAGACACTAAATTCTCCCCATATGCCACTGGTGCCCTCCCAGCCACTGCCCCTGTGCTGGAGCCTAGAGGGAGCGAGTCTGCATAAGTCCTAAGCCTGTTTCAGGCCCTTTAAGAGGAGACACGTGAAAATCTTGCAGTTTCTTCCACTGCCCCACCCCCCACTGGTTTTTACAGTCAGAAAATATGGGGACTTACATGGGGACTTATTTTCCTGGAACGAGAACCCAAGGCTGGGTGGTACAGTGGTACAGCTGGGTGGTACAGTGGTACAGCTGGGCTGGTACAGCTGGGTGGTACAACCCAAGGCTGGATGAGATCCCTCACTTCAGAGGTATTACCCCCTATTTTTATTCACCACACCTGGGTGTCAGATCATTTATTTCATGTCTCTGCATCTCTGCATCTTCCATCTTCATGCCTCCATACCTCTTAACTGTCTAGATGAATGTCAGTTTAATTCCTTCATTGCCAGATTTCCCTAGAGCATAATTTTCTGATGACTTTGGGTGATAGCTGTATTGTAGTTTAGTTGTAGTTTTTGCTGTGGTTGTGCAAGGAGGCAAACCATGTTTACCTACACTTCCAACTTCCATTTTGATAACATTTTGTTGAGAATTTTTATATTTTTGTTCCTCTGGGATATTGGCCTATAATTTTCATTCTTTGTTGTGTCTTATCTGGTTTTGGAATCAGGATAATGTGGGCTTTGTACAATGAGTTTGGGAGCCTTCCATCCTGTTAAATTTGTTGGAATAGTTTGAGAAGGAGAGGTGTTAGTTCTTCTTTGAATGTTTAGTAATTTTCACCTCAAAGTCATCCAGTCCAAAGTTTTTTTCTTTGTTGGAAGTTCTTTGATTACTGCTTCAATTTCACTAGGTGTAATCTGTCTATTGAGATTCTCTGATTTCTCTCCTGATTTGGTCTTGGAAGTTTGTATTTTCTAGGAATTTATCCATTTCTTTTATGTTGTCCGATTTATTGTCATATAATTGTTTATAGTATTTCTTATACTCCTTTGTATTTCTGTGGTGTTAGTTGTAATTTCTTTCATTTCAGACTTCATTTATATGGGTCCTCTCTCATTTTTTCCTGATGCATTTGGTTTGATTAATCTTTTTGGCTATTTTTCCACACTTATCTTTATTATTTTCCTCCTTTTACTCACTTTGGGCTTTGCTTATTCTTTTATATTCCTTTTGCATAAGGTTAGATTGTTTCATTGAGATTTTTCTTGTTTCTTGAAGAAAATTATGAATTTCCCTCTTAGGACTGCTTTCATTGTTTCTCAACAAATTTGATTGGCCGTGTTTTCATTTATATTCATCTCAAGGTATTTTTTAAAATTTCTTCCATGATCTCATTCTTAAGTCATTCATTGTCTAGTAGCATGTTGTTTAGCCTCCATGTGTTTGAGCAATTTTTTGTAATTTATTTCTAGTTTCATACCACTATGATTAAATAGGTGCTTGATTTGATCTTAATCTTTTTAAAAATTTATTGAGATTTACATTATACATGGTCTATCTTGGAAAATAGTTCATGTGCACTTAAGAAGAATATATATTTTGCATCTTTGGAGTGAAATGCTCTGAAAATATCAATGAAGTCCATTGGTCTAATGTGTTATTTAAAGTCATCTTTTATTTGTTGATTTTCTGTCTGGAATGTCTATCCATTGATGTCAGTGGAGTGTTAAAATCCCCTACTAGGACTATACTATGTCAGTCTTTCTCCTTATGTTCATCAACATTTGCTTTATATTTTAGGTTTTCCTAAGTAGCGTATTAAATGCTTACAAGGGTTACATCCTCTCTTTATATTGATCCCTCTATCATTATGTAATGATCTTCTTTCCCTCTTCTTATAGAATTGGTTTTAAAATTTATTTTATCTAAGCATTGCTACCCCCAGCTTTTCTGGTTATCATTTGCATGAAATATCTTTTTCTCTCTCTTTATTTTCAGACTGTGTGTTTTCAATTGGAAGTAAGTCTCTTCTAGACAGCATATATGTAGTGCTTGTTTTCTTATCCACTCACCCACTCAGCTATCCTATGTCTTTTGAAGTATTTAATCCATTTAGACTTAAAGTGATGGGTGATTGGTATGCATTTATTGCCTTTTTATTATTCTTGTTCATGTTTTCCCCTTTTATTTATTTAAATATTTTATTTATTTATCTTTAGAAGGGAAGGGAAGGAAAAAGGGAGAGAAATATCAGTGTATGATTGCCTTTTGTGCATCCCCTGCTGGGAACTGCCCTGCAAACCAGGCATGTGCCCTGACTGGGGATCGAACCTCAATTCTCTGGTTCACAGGCCTGAGCTCAGTCTACTGAGCTACATCAGCTGGGGCTCCCTTCTTTTTAAAGAAAACTGTTTAACATCTCTTGTAATACTGGTTTGGTGATGATGAACTTTTAGGTTTTGTTGTCTAGAAATCTCTTTATTTATTTAAATTTTATGTTTTTATCTTTAATTTTACATGACGACTTTTTGGGGGGGTACAGTAGTCTAGAATAGTCATGGCTATGGGTCCTTGCTTTTCATCACTTTTAGTATTTTATGCCTACCTCTTCTGTCCTGCAACGTTTTGTTGAGAAATCAACTGACAGTATGGGAGTTTTCTTGTAGTAAATTTATCTTGCTGCTTTTAAGGTTCTCTCTTTGTCTTTAACCTTTTCTCTTTTATTTATGACATGTTTTGGTCTATGCCTCTTTGGTTCATCTTGTTTCAGACTCTGTATTTTCTGGACTTGTGTGTGTTTTTTTTTCCTTTGTCAGGTAAGAGAAGTTTTCAGTCATTTGTCTTCAAATAGGTCATCAATCTTTTGCTTTCTCTTTTCTCTTTCTGGTATCCTTAAGATCTGGGTGCTATTACATTTAATGTTATCCCAGAAGTCCCTTAAACTATTTTTTAAATTCCTTTTTCCTCTTGCTGCTCTGATTGCATGTTTTTAGATACTTTGTTTAACAAATTAATGATTAAATTGGTGATTCAGTCTTCTGCTTTATCTAATATGCCATTGATTCCTTCTACTGTATTATTCACTCCAGATATTCTAGTATTCATTTATGACTGTTTTTATGGTTTCTATGTCCCTTTTTATTGGTTACTATCACTTTGAGTTTTCATAGAGTTCCTTTATTCTTCCTCTGAGTCCCTTGAGCACCATTTTAACTGTTTTTTTTTATTTTTAAAAATATTTTACTTATTTATTTTTAGAGAGAGGGAAAGGGAGGGAGAAAGAGTGAGAGAGAAACATCAATGTATGGTTGCCTCTCATGTGTCCCCTACTGGGGACCTGGGTTGCAACCCAGGCATGTTCCTTGACTAGGAATGGAACTGGCAACCCTTTGCTTCACAGGTCCATGCTCAATCCACTGAGTTACACCAGCCAGGGCACCCTTATAATTGTTGTTTTAAACTTTTTATCTGATAGATTTCTTACTTCCATTTCAATTAGTTCTTTTCCTAGAGCTTTATTTTGTTTTTTTTTCCATTTTGAGCGTGTTTCTTGTTTCCCTATTTTTGATATCCCTCTGTATTTGTTTCTGTGTATTAAGTAAATCTGCTATGTCTCCCAGTCTTAATAGAATGGCTTTATGTAGTAGATGACTTGTGGTGCTCAGTGCTTTAGTCTCCCTGATCACCTGAGCTAGGTGCTTGTAGTTTCTTCTATGTAAGTTATGTAAGCCTTCCTGCTGGAGTTGGGACTTCATTGCTATTGGCACATATATGGGTGGGGTTTCCACTCATGTTGGCTGAGGACTTACACCAACTACAGTGAACAAACTACTGTGCAGGAGCTGACTCCACAAAGCAGAATCTGTTTCAGCAGGGTCTGGTGCCTGTTGAGACTTCCCATTGGATGGTCATGCTTTGATATGGTGTAAAGCCAGCCACCAGGTTGTGTTGATTCTGAGACCTCTTGGGAGAAGCTCAGTGTAGTTTAATGTCAATACACTGCCCATGACTGACCCTGGGCTTTCTGTTAACAGCTACAAAAGTGAACTATGGTTGGTAGCTGCCTGTATTGGGCCTGAATGCACATGAGAGGGGCCACACTATACATTGAGGCTGACTGCCAGCAATATCAGGCCTGGGTCAGGTCAGAAAAAGGCCCAAGGCATTCCAAGACCTGCTTCCACTTGTTAGGCTCAGCCACTGAAGAAGCCTCAGGCAATATGCTAGTTATGTAAGAAAAAACAATTTACTTTCATGATTCATTCTCTGAAATCAAAGCCAATTTTTGTGAAGAGCCATGTTTAATGGGAGAGGTCATAAAATATTTACTTATATTGAATACTTGGAGTGAGGATCATTGATAAAATGATGTAGATTTATAACAGAGGTTCATCTTTGTTACAACAGAGTAACCTAAACATTAACCTATAATAGTTTGTAAACTAACATATGTTTCTTTCAAAAGCTTGTATGAAAAATAACTAGCATGTGGGCAGAATTCAACTTAGTAAGCATTTTCACATCTTTTTGTTAAGTGACTGTCACATTATTTAAAACAATAATACATTGAGATAAAATATAAAATTATCAGTTCAGAATTTAGAAGTATCCTTTATATTATAATATCTCTAAATTTCTTTGGTTCCTGAGTTTAGTGAGTGAAAGCTGGGATAATGAGAGATAACTATTATCTAGTTTTCACTAGTACCTTGCCTAGTTCCTATTGTTAGATGAATAAATTTAGACTTAGAGGTAGTAGGTGACTTTTTCTAGGTCACACGTTTATTAAATGTCAGTCTCATGTTAGAAGCAATTCTTTAGCTCCATGTTTAATTTTCTTATTGTTTATTTCTACTGGCCTTAGTAATCATACTTTGCTCATGAGAAAATGATCCCAGAAAGGCAATTTATAGAATGAAAATTCAGAGGATGATAAAGCTGGGAAAATATGGAGTATAAAGGGACTTTGAAGTTAAATTGGTCCTGTATTAGGCTTATGTGAAATAACTGAGAGTGACTACCAAGGAACCGTGGAACCATTGAATGGATGGAAATCTGGGTCCTTCTCCCCATTTCATCCAAAGCTGTATTGATTTTATTTATTTTGTATCACATGGATTCTTCTAAAATCTTATTTCAAGAAAAGATGTAACTCATAAAAAACACCAAGTAAAACAAAACACAATGACAATGAAAATCACATATCCAACTCCTAATTTCAAATGTAGAGGCATACTGTATCTGTGCAGAGGAAGGACTAGAACTCAGGTCTCTGCATTCCTAGTCCTCACTACAAGATTTGCCAGAACATTATTTTTATCTCTGTGCCCAAGGAGAATGTGTTCTGACGAGATGTGCTCCTATAGTTGAAGGACAAGGCCCTATGAATTATCTTTAGCTTATTCCTCACCACAATCTAGAAGCATTAAACTTGGCTGGGAGAGACAATATCATAGTGGCTGCTTAAGTCTGCATATTCTGGTCCAATCTGTAATTTCAGGCTCAACTTTGTCTTCCCCAGAAAAGTAGACACTGAAGTCTGTGGGAAGATCTGCAGGGCTTTTCTTCAATTGCCCCAAACTCGGCTTTTCTGATGCATGGAATGGACCCTATTTCATTATGGAGGAACCTTCCAACCAAAAGCACTTCAACCTGGACTTTTCTGTGTCTTGCATTTTATCTTCAATACCAGCTCATTTTAGGACTAGACCAAGGTATTAGGAAAGGGAACAGAATTTTCTCCTTGCTTCCTTGTTAATGCAGCTAACTTAGGGGAAAGATAGGCTGGACAGGAGAGCACACCTGCTGAAATGAGACTAAAGCTTGTCTTCCTCAGTTCTAAGAATAATCTAGGTAGGCCATATACATGCTGCTCCGTTGAAATTTGGCAAATGCGAGCCATCTTTTCCAAGAAATCCTAGAGGAGTTTTAATGACTTGATATGGAGCATCCTTAGTGCACTCTATATGGATGATACCTGACATGTGATTTTTCCCCATAGCTCTTGGAAAATATATGTCCAAACCCCCACTGAAATTATTTAGATTTTGTTAGTAAAAACTCCACTAATTAGAAAAATTTCAAACTGAATAAGAGATGAAACTTTATTGGAAGTTTGTGAGAATAATCTTCAGTATTTCTGTAATTGGAAGTTGAATCATGCTGGCTCTAAAGAGAGGAAGAACATTTGCTTACTTCAATGATAAGTGGTAAGACTATAAGGACAAGGTTTATAGCAAGTCATCTTGGAAACAATGTGCTTTTTGATACTGATAATACTTTCTATTAAATTTCACATTTGTTAAAATATCTATATGAGAATTAGATTTTTTTAACCTTTTTTTGACTCTGCTAAAGATTTCTACCAAAAGTGACTCTTTGCCAACACTTATGAATTACTGTATTGGACAACTAATGAGAAATCTTATAAAACAAATGACAAATAAACTGAAAAAGTCTGCTCCATTGAAGAGAAGTGAAAGAAAATTTTCTTTTTTGTTCTCTTATCAAATATGCAGTGTTTTTTCCTGTTGCCTATCCCACTAAGGGCAACTATTCTTAAAAAAAGATCTAACATTAACTTCAAACCAATAGTTTACTGGTTTTAAAGTGTTTTTAGGATAAATGCAGTTTACTAGGAAATATTGGTTTAATCTTCAGGGAAAATGAAAAGCTTGTGGTTTGGGGCTATCGGAAGAAGGCAGATGCATTAGGACCAGAGACCAAAGCATTGGTAAAATTCCCAGATAATGTCCTCTTTTCCAACTCCAGGCAAAAGAATCAGAAGATACCCATTCATTTTCTCCTAAAGAAAATAATTATCTCAAATCTAGGAGTGCTGAATAAAATTCAATCAGCCTTTTCAATACTTTGCTTAGTAGTGCTATATAGTCAAGTCTTCTCATAACTTACCCACCCAAATGCCTGCTAAAATAGAAAACATAATTTGTGCTACTTTTTTATGGAGACTGTGTCTTATAAAATGAGCATAATAGGATATTGTATGACTCTGTTTATTGCCCAATTATATCTTATGTGGGCATGTTTAGCTGAATAGTGTTAGTTGCTTTCTTTCACACACAGCTTTGCTGGAACTTTCCAAAAGAACTTTTGCTGATCACAACTTAGGAATTGCTTATGCCTTATTCAATTCACTGATCATAAACACAAGTTATTCCATATCCAGTAAGTTCCTAGTTTCTTCTGTTGTTTCTTCATTTTCCCACCTTCTTTTTTAGTGAATTTGTTGTTTTCTGAAAGAGTTCAAAATAAGATGCCAGCTAGCACTGCTCTCTGCCATGTGTATGTTTTGAAATGGGATTCACCTGTGATGGGCCAGAGACAAGGGACAGAAGTTAACACTCAAAAGTCTCATGCTGTCCTCTCATCTTCTCTCACTGACCTCAGAGGAGAACATCAAACACCCTAAAAATGAGCCAACGTATGCACTGAGTATGTATGGTAGGAGGCATTGTTTAGCCAGCCACTCAGGTTTTTTCTAACCATTCATCAAAGAGGTCTTGTGGTCAGCAAAATGTGCGACACAACAAAATTTCATGTGAAAGGATTTAATTATCAGTGTTTGTGGTTCAATTCATGGTCTTTTCTTCTTCTGTGAAAGTTTCTACAAGCACAATAAGTTAAATTTCATAATGTAGCACCCCCCAAAATACATGAAACAACCCCAAGCAGAAATGTCTATAGCAGAAAGCTTCTGTTCCTTGTAGGTAGCCTGGGGGTTTCTGTGTGTCTTAGAGGCTGTATATTGATGGGCTTTCGGAGGCCAGGGAGTCCTGCTGCCCTTTTGGTTAGCAATGGCATACCAAGAGGCTGTATTCTCCCACTGCCAGAAGGTGGAGGGTTCCCTCAGGATGCAGTTCCCAACAGTCACCACACATGATGATTCCAGACATTGCTACAATGTGGACAGGTATTTCTGCTTTTGAACTTGCTATTGAACTTGCTATTGAACTTTGCTATAGCATAACAAAATAATACTTTGGGATAGGGAGTAGAAAGAACACAAGTGCCAAATGGAATAGTCTCTTTGACTTAATCGCCCTGTGTAACACCAAATGAAAGGGAGAGATTTTAGACTATAGTTAACCTAATAAATATCTTCATAGATTCTGAGAGACAGAACACACAAAACCATTCATTATTTGATAATTATATTGACATTAATCTTACATTGTTAACTGAATTAGTTATATCCTAATTAGTTATGCACTTATATTACATGGTTGGGTGCCAAAATATTTTATTTTTACCTGTTAGATCCTGCTTTTCTCCCTGTATTTCATCTTCTTTTCTGCTTAGCCAAGTCTTTCAACCTAGAAGCTAGACCTAATTCATATCTTTAAGAAAAAAAACCTTAACTTCAGCAAGATAAATTTAAGGAAATATAGCCAATCTGACAGCCAATTTCTATATTGTTATCTGGCCTTTCACCTTAATCTTGACACCTGGACACCAGTACTTTCCCAGGCTTGGTAGTAAATATTTTCCTTATCTCTCAGCCAGCATCATCTCTATCTTGGGTTCTGATGATGATCCTAATTCTTCCTGAGTGAGAAGCACAACAGACTTAGCCAGAGGTCTTTGTAAGAGATGCCCCTGAGTTCCCACTGGGCTGTGATTACCTCATAGAGCTTTCTAAGGCTTCCTTTTTTTCTGAGTATTGCCTGCTCCTGAACTAATCCTTGTGTTTATCTCAACTGTGAGAATGCCCCTTAAGTCCAATAGGCTTGATAACGGTATTCATTGCTTGCATCCTCTAGCTACACCACTTAGATACTCATGTCTACCTGCTAGAGGGGACCTCCTCTTAACATTTGTGCTGTGGCTTCAGCTTCATGGCCAACCTAACCCAGGAAGTGTATTCTTATTTACCCTGTCCTTCTCTGTCTACTATAGTTTGCCAGGCTAAGTTCTGAGATGGAGTGTGAGGTAATATCACCTGGAAAGAAATATCATTGTACAAGAATATACAGGTGACATCAGTGATGCTTTAGACACAACTTGGATGTGCACGAGACAACCAGCTGCCCACAGGGGAGGTATCCCAGGAATGAATGGGGAAGTTAGCTGAATTCTCCAAAGGAAAGAGCTATCAGGCCCATTCCATGTTAGGAAAGTCCAGGTTTCCCAGGCACATATGTTTAGGTAAAGAAACTCCCTTACTCTCCTGTAGAAAATGCCCCTGTACTTCAAAGACAAATTGAGTAAAGCCATTGGAGCTAGTGATGAGTATTACCATATGAAAAATGTTCATCAAGCCTAAGATAAATTATGTCCATTATCTTATTCTTATTCTCCAGCATAAAAAATCTCTGGATAAAATTACAGTGGTCAAACTTAAAAATAATAGCTAATAATAATTTTTTGTTTATTATGTGCTAGTATCTAAGATAAATGCCTTGTATGTTATTTGATTTTCATAAATCTGTTCAAGGTAAGTATTATAATACTCCTTGTTTTAATGAAGAAACCAAAATTCAAATAAATAAAAATCTCTCTCAGGGTCCCACAGCTGAAAAGTAAAAATTAGAGGTTGACCTCAGGTCTTCCCATCCTAAAAGCATTACAAAGTTGATACAAGATGTGATGTTAGAACTTGCTGCTTCTATTGAATATGTTATAACAAAATTTTAGCTTAGTGTTTTTCAAGATACTCAAGCTAAATTATGGATCCTGCTGTTTCTAGGTGTATGGTCCCTAAAGAGAAGAATTAAGTGCAAACACCTAGATTTAGAGAGAAGTATGGAGTGTCAGAAATCATGAATAAGAAAAGTAAAAATCCATTGAAACAATCTTATAAGAAAACTTAATTATCCATTACTACCAAAAAGTAAACTCAGGGTTAACTTTTTTGCTAGAGTGAAATAGTATTTGAGTCCTGTTTCCTGTGTACAAATTGTTCTGAGTGCAGTGTTTTTCATTTTTCTATAATGTCCTTTGTTCTTATGACATTATTTTTGTATATAAATAAGACCCCTTGTTTACATGACTGTTTCAGAAGATTTTGGATAGAAAAATAAATAATTTTCTTAAACCATTCCACCCTCAAATCATCCCACAGTTAAAACAATAGAATAGGGAGAACAGGGTGGCCCATTCTATCCTGCACAATTTTGACAATAACTGAAAAAAACTATGGGCATAGAAACCAAGATTGTCACAAAAAAATTCTCATAGGAAAAATCTTGGCTTCGGTTAAAATGACATCCATGGACAGTATGCATGTGATATATGAGCCTAAAGGTGGAAAAGAAAACAGAGGTCACTTGATGGTTTCATTTTGGTAGCATGAGTATCTGTTTAAAGTCAACTTAAAAGCTTTGGTGAGATACCTACAACAGGCTCAACATGAAGTTATGAGTAGGGCCCTATGCAAGGTATGATTCATGTCTGGGACACAAAGTCAGGAGAAAATATGGAGGAGTGAAATTAAGTCAAATTGTGATGCCCAAGAAGTGGGGAGTTAGGGCAGTGGGTAGGTTTTCTGGGAGGAAGAGATTTCACAGTTCTGAGAGGATGGGTTATAACAGAGCTTGGGATTATTTGGCCACTCTGTGTGGCAGGCTCTTGGCAGGTGTCTGTCTTACCTTGCGTAACACATAAGGCCCTCTCTATGAGGGGAATACAATTAGAACACTACATTTCATAAATGAGCATATAAGGTTTCAAGAGAGTTATTTGCCAGGTGTAAAACCAGTGTATTGCAAAGGCCAGTTTTAGATTATTAACCTGCAGTCTTAGTTGCTGTTGTGTACTCCTTCTTGGAGTGGGGGAGTGGAGAAGAATGGTAGGAACATATATTTAAAAGCAATCACTGTTTTCTGAGCATTACTGTGAGCTTTAGATCTTTGTGTGGGGGTATCCATTTGCATTATCTCTGGAAAGAAGTTCTGGTTGAAAATTCCCATAGTTAGTGACCCTGAAAAATGTGCTGCAGGAAGCATGCTTTGCAGGGGCACCTGCCCAGGTCAGTGACACCCACATCTCCTAGAACACTTTCTTCAAAGAAGCCCTTTGTCCCTTTCTTATTATTTTCTCTTTCTTTGAGTCTACACCATGCCACCCTTTTCTAACTTATTCTGCTTTTTTCTGGAACTGAGAGGGCAAAGAATATTTGTAATCCAATCATGGAATGACCCAGGTAAACGTTAAAGATATATAGACAAACTAAAGAACCTAGTCTAAGAAGAGAGATGGGTGTGTATAAATGATCATTTACTGAGATGGAAAATGAAATAAGAAGAAACATCTCTTTCCTCCGAAGTCTAGCTGTGCTTTGCTTTCCTCGAGTCACTCTTCTTCTGAAACAGAAACAGGCTCTGAAGAAAATGTTACTTTTAAAGAAAATTCAATGGGCTTTACTGTAGAATTCAGTTGTTTTTTGTCACTACTCTATCTTCCTTTCAGTATAAATTTGTTCTTGAATTTATGCATTTCCCTTTTGGAAAGCAGACTCTCCTTTCATCACTTTTTCTCCTCTTTGTCTCTAGCTCCTTCCCTATTTTTCTCCCCCATCCCTCTCTCCTTTCCTTCCTTCCTCTTCCCTCCTCCTCCTCAACTATTTCTCTCTTCCTTCTTCCCTTGATTATTCCCTTCCTTCATTCTTTTATCTCACCTACTGGAGCTGATGTAGTGAGCTTGGCACCTTCTATGTGCTGAGCTTATGGACATGGGAAAGTCTTTGGGATATCAGGGTTCCAGGAAGAAGTGCCCAGTTATGACTTCAGAGGCTCTTGGATTTCTTCTTTGCTGTAAAGTTAAGGATCCTCTTAGGAAAGACAGCTCTGGAGGGAAAGTGTTCACCAGAAATCTCGCAGCAAGGTTCCCTGTCGATCTCAAATGGAGCACACTATTTTCAATGGCTCCTAGGAGCGGGCTTTTCATCATCTGTTTGAGAAATTTTAAAGGGGCTTGTTGAGGAGTAAGCTCTAAACCTAGATTCCTCAGAGTCAAAACCCTGACCACTAGCAACAGTTGTGCCCTTGATCAGACTGTGAAGTCAGCCAGATACCAGCACAGGGTTCACCTCTTCCGGATATCTTCCTCACCTCTTCATTTGCCAGAGCCTCTTGCAAGATAAGACTGATACAAAACAGAAGATCCAGCCCTGGCTGGTGTAGCTCACTGGATTGAGCACGGGCCTGTGAAGCAAAGGGTTGCTGGTTCGATTCCCAGTCAGGGTACATACCTGGGTTGCAGGCCAAGTCCCCAGTAGGGGACACATGAGAGGCAACCACACATTGATGTTTCTCTACCACTCTTTCTCTTTCCCATCCCCTCTCTAAAAATAAATAAATAAAATATAAAAAACAAACAAACAGAAGATCCAGACCTTTAAAAGGTCTAAGCACATTAGGGAAACTATTATTTATTAATGGCCAATAAACTCATAATTAATAAGTGAGAAATGCCTTACTGATTCATCTTAAAAAATTTAGATGTGGGTGTTTTCCTATTTTAAGCAGATAAGTAGGCTTCTGGATGGAGAGGGCAGGGCTTGAATACATCTTCACTGCCCTGTCTCCTCCCGACATCATTCATTGTCTTGTCCAAGGTTCTGTATTTGAGTGCATGACCTTGAAACCATAGATGGAAAGGTACAGAGACGCCTAATGCTTGGATTCTTAAGTAACCTGTTTATTCCCCATCAGTCCCTATCTTAAAGAGGCAGGAGGTGTAAATGTTTAAAATAAGCAGCTGGCTTTAAACTGTTTTAACTAAATTGCTATGTGACTAAGCTCTTCCAGTTCATACATCATTTTTTGGTTTGTATATCCATTCCCTTCTTGTTTGTGTGTGTACATTTATATAATTGCAATCTCATGCATACTCATAATCATAATGTACAAACCCACCTTATCCAAGAATTTCCTATGGAAGCCCATAGTACCTAATCTTCAGCTTGACTGGTGCATCTAAGGACTGGCATGCCTCTCAGGGGTCCAGCAGGGGATGTCAGCTCTGCTTCTGTTGCTCTACACAGCCTGTGCAGAGTTTGACAGCCAATAAACACGAGCTTCTCTGCAGGCTTTACCATCTAATTAGACTGTTTTAATAATGCTAAAAATGATACAGTCCAACCGTAAGAGAGCTCCAGATCTCAGCAGTCCATAATTGTGACATGTACTATTTAAAAGGGCTACAGGCTTGGTGAGAATTAAAGCCAGAGTTACAAAGGTCATTTCCCATCCAATATCTTTAAAGGTGAAAGGGAGACAGGAGCAGGCAGCAAGATCTTTTATCAGCTCTAGGGAGAGCCTCACGGACAATGAGTCTTGCCCTGTTGCATGCATGTTCCTTCCTTCTTCTTCCCAGAAAGAGTAATATCATTAATGGCCTAAGAGATGCAGTACATCTGCTTTCAATGCCCACAAATAAACAAATGAGCTCAAAGTGAAATTATGGTAAAATATGAGTTTGACTTATAGATGATCAGTAATTTGGGAACTACACCAAAATTATTCACTAGAATCTACCAGCTCATACTACTACTCAGTATTCTTGAAAATGCAAATACTGATCTTGGAAAGGACAAAAGATTTATATGCTTAAAAAATAATTAAAAAATAAAAAAGCACATCATCTAAAGTACAGGAAATGAAACCTTTTTTACGGCAAAAATGCTCACAAAAAGGTAAATATTTAATGTATACTGAGAAAATATTGGCAATAAATTTGGCGAGAGTTAATATTTTAATTACACAAAAGTATCTTTAATAAATAAAATGCTTACACAAATTCTACTAAAATCAAGTAAAGGACATGAACAAGCTATAGCAAACAAAAATACAAATGTCTTACAAATAGACAACAACTTCGAGTCTATCATTAATGACAAAAATGCAAATAAAATTATAATGCAATTTATCCCATATAATTATCTAAGGTTTTAAAGAAATTATTTTGTCTAGTGTGTCTTACAGTGATCATTTTCATACTAGCTGGGTAGAATTTAAATAAGCATTTTTGCAATAGTCAAATATGTCTTTTTTAAAATTTTATATAATTATTTTTCAAGTACAGTTTTCTGTCTATTACTCCCATCCCATCCCACCCCTCATGCTCCCCTCTTCCTCCCATTTCCACCGTTCTTAGTTGTTGTCCATGTATCCTTTATATTTGTCCCTCTAAATCCCTCACCTATTTCCCCTGAAATTCCCTCCCCTCTCCCCTCTGGTCACTGTCAGCCTGTTCTCTATTTCAGTATCTCTGGTTATATTTTGCTTGCTTGTTTGTTTTGTTGTTTAGCTTCCTGTTAAAGATGAGATCATATGGTATTTGTCTTTCACCACCTGGCTTATTTCACTCAGCATAATGCTTTCAAGTTCTATCCATGATGTCGCAAAAAGGTAGGAGCTCCTTCTTTCTTTCTGCTGCATAGAATTCCATTGTGCAAATGCACCATAGTTTTTTGATCCATTCATTTACTGATGGGCACCTAGGTTGCTCCCAACTCTTGGCTATTGTAAATTGTGCTGCTATGAACATTGGCGTGCATATGTTCTTTGGGATTGGTGTTTTAGGGTTCTTAGGATACAATCCTAGCAGTGGAATTGCTGGGTCAAAAGGCAGGTCCAATTTTAGTTTTCTGAGAAAAGTCCATATTGTTTTCCATAATGGTTGTAACAGTCTGCAATCCCACCAACAGTGGACTAAAGACCACTTTTCCCCACACCCTCTCCAACATTTGCTGTTTATTGCTTTGTTTATGATAGCCATTCTCACTGGTGTAAAGTGGTATCTCATTGTGGTTTTAATTTGCATCTCTCTGATAGCTAGCAATATTGAGCATCTCTTCATGTGTCTCTGGATCCTCTGTATGTCCTCCTTGGTGAAGTGTCTATTCAAGCCCTTTCCATTTTTTAATTGGGTTAGTTGTCTTTTTAGAGTGAAGTCATGTGAGTTCTTTGTATACTTTGGAGATTAAACCTTTGTCTGAGGTATCATTGGCAAACATGTTTTCCCATGCAGTTGGTTGTCTTTTTATTTTAATGCTGTTTTCTTTAGCCGCACAGAAGCTATTTATTTTGATGAGATCCCATTTATTTATTCTTTCCTTTATATTCCTTGCTCTAGGGGACACATCAGTAAAAATGTTGCTGCGTTAAATATCTGATATTTTCCTGCCAATGTTCTCCTCTAGGACTTTAATGGTGTCACGGCTTATATTTAAAAAATTACCTTTAGACCAGAGTTGATTGTTTTTGGAAATATCTTCTAAGAAATAACACACATAAAATTTATATGCAAAAGTATTTATTAAAATTATTTATAATAGAAAAATTGGAAAAACTTAAAGTACAAAGTTAAAAAAATAATGGTGCCTCCTTAAAATAACACACAGAGCATCCATCAAAGATGGATTCATTTTTTTCAAATATAGTTTACATTCAATATGATATTGTATTAGTTTTAGGTGCACAGCATAGTGGTTAGACAATCATATACTTTATAAATTATGCCCCCTCAATATTTCCACTCCCTATCAGACATGATAAATTGTTACTATAATATTATTGAGTATAATTTCTATGCTGTACTTTATATTGCTGTGACTATTTTGTAACTACCAATTTGTACTTTTTTCTTTCACCTTTTTACAGGAACATTAAATAAGGTAAAAAAAAGAACATCTCATGATCTATTTATAGCAAATACACATTAGTAGAAAAATATATATGTATTTTATTTTCTGTTATAGATATACAGTTCAATTTTATTTTTAAAAACATTCTGTGTAGTAAAAGATAACTAGAATTGCAAAACACATAGCCACATTCATCAGTCTGGATTTGGTAACCTACCCTCAGCAGTAGCTAGGAAATAAAATCACCATTGTTAAAAAATATTGAAATATTGAAGAAAATGAATGCATCATCAATATACTAAAACATTATTTTCTTTTTTCTGGCCAGCTCAGTTCAACTAGATCTTGGCTAAATGACCATTTTTGCCTTTTTGTGCTGCTCTCCTCATGCAATTAGGCTTTTCTCTGGAGAATATTATCTGGAGAACTCATACATTTTTCACCTACAGTTTCAAAGTAAAGGCAGCATTTGTCAAGGCTGTTGGACAGGAAGTAACTTTTGTCAGCTACTCATATCTTTGCAAAATCCTTGCTCTGAAAAAAAAAATTGATTGAGTGTAACCTGCTGTCTGCTTAGCCTACCACAGAGCCAGTGAAGAAACCATCCCAATGTCACTTTGTGAGAGATTCAATGTTCCCATGAATCTCTCGGGTAATAGGAAGCTCTCTACATTACATAGTTCGTTCCAACATTGGCTCTCTCTGGACCTAGATTGGGAATGTTTAGTTTCTTTTCCCCATGGAACACTTAAAATTATCTTTGACAGAAAATTATTTGTGTCCATTTTCCATTTTCCTCAAGTTGTCCCTTTTTCACACTTTACCTAATAGTTCCACAATTCTGCTATACTTCATTTTCTCCCTTTTTCACTTTTCGACTTCCTAGGATTAATGGATTAGAATTGTGGATCTCACACTGTTGAGCCCAATAGAACCATGGCCTCTCTACATATCTAATATACTCTGATTACTGGTGTGTAAAATCAAATATTTTGTCTCTCAGTAACTATCATGGAACTTATAAGAAAGAGGAGTATTTGACTATTTTTGTTCCTGGATACTGCTTAAGCAATTTCAATGGCTGAACCCAATATTTACGGGTGTTTAACTTGGTCTATGAAAACTAAAATAACTAAACTAAATTTCTCTAATGATAGAATATAAGAGAAAATTAAAAAAACCTTAGCCTTCAACCAACTTTTATAATTTTGTAGAAATAAACAGCTACATTAAATCCAATTTTAAGATTCTATGCAGATTTTTTCCCTATGATGTAATTCTACTGGAAAAAATACCTGTAAAAATTCACACTTATAAGAAGATAGTCCCCTACAAATGATGGTAATTGCTTACTTATTTCATAATTTTCTTTTATTCCCATTGTTCTGTAGTCCTTCAGAAAAAAAGAGGTAAAATTAGATCACAGATTATTTACTCTGTAGTTTCCAACTTTCTTCTCTGAGCAAGTCAGATGCCAGCAGAACTACAGTGAGTCAAGAAAAGCCATTTTATTTTCTAGAAGATGCAAAAGAGCAGTGGAGGAAAGATGTGCATTTTCCAAAAGACACATAATTTCCAAAAGAGAGGGACCAAGCTGAATATGTGAGTGACATAAGCAGCATGAAATTTGGCTGACTGAGTCAAGTTCATATCTGTTGACAGGTCTACTCCACAAAAGGACTTGAGCAATTAGAAGATGGAGTCACTAAGAAACATTCCAGAACAAACATTTGGAATGCTGGGGGCATCTGGGTATTTTAAACATTCTGTGATGTGACTGTCTGTGCATTACAAATGAGTTCATGACTAAACATATTTTGAGTAATTGCCAGGTTAATGGAATTGTAAGAAGGCCAGCAATTAGCACTCATTGAATCCTAGGACCCAGCACTTGCTAAGATCAGAAGGCTGCTCCTTTCTCTGATTTGAAATATGTCCATGTAAGGACCATCCAAACCTGTAGGAATTTTTATGAGTTTATCTGAGCCAAACTGATGACAATTGCCAGGAATCAAAACCTCATCATATTGAGAAGATGCTCCAGAGAGTGGCAGTTTGGTATCCCATTTTGTGCATTACAAACAAAAGAGACGACATAAGTGGGTTACATAAAATCCATTAGTGATAGATTAGTAACACAGAAGAAAGCAAACTGGGGAAATTTCCAGTATTGGGAAAAAAGTAAAATGCTAGACACATACTTCTTCTACATAGGTGGGTACAGGATAGTTAACAGTCAACGCTTAACTTAATGACAATGATGGTATTTGTGGTTTCCTTCAGTGGAAACACTCTTGTGCTTTCATGTGGTATCTGTGTTTTGAGGGGTTTGAAAAAAGGAAATTACTTTGATATTCCAAAGGTATGTTATCATAAATGCAAAAAGATAATATATAGGCTTAATTAAGTTAAAGGTTCACTTTTGTCAGGGAAGATTCTAGCCTAGGACATGTCTATGTTCCAGTAACAAGTTTTAATTTCATCCCATCCCCTCTGGTTACTTTAGGTCTCTAAGTTAAAAGACCACCACACAAGCCTCCTTTAATCTTGTCATATTTAGTATGTGGCCCTATTTCATCTGCAAATGTACTCTTTAAAAATGTTAAATGCAAAAGCCAATAATATATAAGAATTTATTTAAGAATTCTTCAGTCATAGTATAGTAATGAAAAAAGGTGAATTGATTTGTATCTTAGAACAATATACCGATGAGCTGTATATTAGATCTGGCATCAATCAATAAATATTTATTGATCATTCATAATGCTTTCAGCTAGCACTAAAATGAGCATTGGAAGTAATATTTACACAGAAGACATGATCTCTTTAAACTCTAGGTATGGAGCTAAGAATAACACATTTGAGTCCTTACTCAATGATGTAATAGAACAATATTTAAATTTTAAATTGTGTAATATAAATCGTTAATGTCATAGAGATTTAAAGAAGAGAGTGATAAATGAGTAGCAGGTCCTGATGCACAGCCTTTTGGGGTATTTCAGAGTGCCTAGAGATGGGAAAATATTCCAAATAGAGAAAAGGCACATGAAGAAGGGCTTGGAAAATGAGAATGGCCTAGATGAATAGAAATGAGATACAAACTGGATTTTTGGTATTTAAGTATTTTTAATACTAAAAGAAAATTAAGCAAGGATGTGGTGAAATCAACAGAACTCTATCAAAATCTACATTTTGTTCTATGACACCCATTGAAGAATTTGCATGCTTTCACATTAGAGAATCTTTAGAACATGACAAAGAAATTCAGCCTAATTAGGCAAGAAAAAGCAAGCTCATAAGTTCCTTAAGCAAAAGGGCAAGGCTTTGAAAAAAATATTTAGGAAGGCTAGCCTGTCAAATACTGTGAAGTATACACTAGAAAAAGGAGACTTGGATCAAGGAAGTCACCAGAATAGTATAAATTGCTTAATTTGGGCTGTGAAGTAGCATTGGGGAAGGGACAACAAAAGTAAAAGACACAAAACATTGTAATGAAGGCAGAATATGATCACTTACTGTTTTCAGGGAATTCACCAGTGGAATAAATCAAGGCTAATTTAAAGTTTTTAAAACTAAGGACTGGAGCTTCTGTTAATAGGAACTTGCAGGGCAGAGAAGATGATGAATATGGATGGCTTCATGAGGTTAAGAAAATTCAATTTCAATGACAGAGTAAGTCATTAGAGATGTGGAATTATAGTTGTAATATAGAAAGGAAATAATCCTGCTCCTTTCACAAAATCATTAACATGTGAAGAGAACCTTGGGGTCTGCTGTGTATATTTGTCATTATTTTGGCTCTTCATCTTATGTAGGAAAGAATTCTGTTTTCTGAAGTTGAATTTACCTTTCACTATAGAAAGGACAAAGGCAGAGTGAATGTTTCTCACTCTACTTCTCAATTAGAATATGAATATGTATATTGGACATTCTTGCAGTATTTTATCTCTGGGGCTACTTATGCAAAGAGGAATGGATAATGCAGAGATTGTTCTGGTGTCAGCAGCTACTTTCAATTTCCAGGAGCAAAAGTGGTGAGTGAAATTTGTCATCAGGGCTGAGGACAATGCAAGCTGCAATTTGCCAGTTTAGAGGAAGCAACAACAGGAGACCTTGGACAGGCTTTACTAAATCAGTGGTCAGATTTTGGCTATGCTTCTAGTGCAAGGTTGTTCTTCCTTAGTGTCCAGCTTTTTAGTCTACTCTTCTGTTTTTCCAGTGTTCATGGAAATTACACAATACTCTTTCAGTATAAATTTTTCTTAAATTTTCCAGTCAGTTTCTCTATGAAAATAAAAACTGGAGATTTCCCAATTATAGGTATTTTCTGTAGTATTTAAAATAGGCATTGTATACAGAGTGGGGAAAAGTTCATTTATAGTTGTTCATACTTAAAATGATACAGTAATTAATACATAATAACAAAATAAACTTCCGTTTTGCATATTCACAACTGTAAATCCACTTTTGCCTGAGCCTATATTCTCATTCTCATTTATTTGGGATTTATAGAACATTATTCTCTCTAATAAAAGAAATATAGCTGAATTTGTCTTCTAGGAAAATGTTCACACTGGTGAAGACTTTGACCTTTGGCAACTTCTCTTTAAAAAGATAGAAATCCCTCTTTCTCTCTCCCCTGGAAATGGGGCGAGCTGTTACCATCCTATTATCAACCATAAACTTAATGCCAAGGTTGTCACGAGACCCTAGTTTGCTCAGGACGGGTCTAGCTAGAAACCCCTCATCAGGACAGGACCACAGTGAAACACCCACCAAGTGACATAGAAATGAGAACTGTGTGCTAGGAGGGAGGAGGACTTCCCTCTGCTTCTAAGGAACATCTGTTTATTCACTTGTTTGTTTATTCTTTCAGTAAATATTTATTGGATACTTGCAAAGTGACACATTCCTGGACTTACATATTCCTGAGTATGTGGCTTGGGTAGGAAGATTTGGAGGCAGTCAAAGGATTACCATACCATACTGATGTATGTAGTCACTGATATAGTAGAGCTAAGGACAAAGTGAAGTTAAAAGAGAAGGAAGACCGAAATTCACCTGGAGAATCAATTCATGCTTCAAAATACCATACTACTGCTTTGTCTTATAGAATCAATAGGAATCAGTGGACTATTTTGGACATCAGGAAAAGTATGTACAAAATCTCTGAGGTAGGAGGTGAGTACATGTGCCAATCACTGGGGTCAGAACATATGGCATCTAGGAAGAAGACATAGGAGTTGAGAATTAGGCTTTTATCCTGGAGATAATGGGGGCTCACTGAAGAATTCTAGTAGTCACTTCTAACGTCCTTCTTACTTATATATTAGTTGTTTATTTTTTTCAAGAAAGCTGAAGTATTAAACCTTATAGTGTATGCAGTGCTGACCACTGAATGGAGAATCAGGAATACACCATATTTAGTGGCTCTTATACTATTTATAATAAGGGCACACAATTTGCAGAGCTATTCTAGGGTTTTTTTGAAGCTATTCACATTTTTAGAAAGATCAAATTTCTGTTACGCTATTGGTGCTTGTTTTGGCTTAAAGACATGCTTAAGCATGAGCTCATCCATCTGTTCTATAGGACCTCCTTTGGATTCAGCTTCATTGGGAACTGATGGGAATATCAGCTCCTAAGTTGTTACTGCATTTTTCATAAGTTCTGCATTCATGAAGAACATTAGAGACTTGCACAATATTCTACATGAATCTTATTGTTGGGATCTTATTTTCAGGAGCTAGGGACATTTTCTTTAGTGTGTTGGGAGGTGGGGTAAGGAATTCTGTGGTACAAGTGACCGAGTGAGCAAAGAAAAGTAAGAAAATCTAGCAGGCAGGGAAGGTACACAGTCATTTGCTAAAAATGGGGATATTTTACAAGGGAACAAAGTATTTTTAAAGGGCATTTTTTAAATAAAATATGAGAAAGAGTCTAAAGTTTATTTGGAAAATTTAAAACACCTAAATTTACTTAAAAACCTACATTTTAGAGCGAAGACTGATGAGGAAAGTATGAAGGGAGGAAAGTAAAGGAAAGGAAGACATAAATTGAAAAGAAGAGGAAAAGGATGACACAGGGAGTAGAAGAGGTATGTGTTTACTTGATAACCAATATTTTCTTTTCTTGTTTTAAAGATTCTATTTATTTATCTTCAGAGGGGAAGGGAAGGAGAGAAGGAGAGAAACATCAATGTATGGTTGCCTCTCATGAGTCCCATGCTGGGAACTGGCCTGCAACCCAGGCATGTGCCCTGACTGGGAATCAAACCACGATCGTGTGGTTCCCAGGCCCGCGCTCAATCCACTGAGCTACACCAGTCAGGAGATAATCAATATTTTCAAACTATTCTAAATGACTCACCATCTACCTCAGCATTGTGTACATCTTCAACCTTCTATAAAAACCTGCTTCAATGACACTGTCAGTTGCCCCTAAGCATGATTAGACTTTAAAGGACCCAGAGATCCAGAAAACCTATGGGAACATAAACCACAAAACTTTTAAGGAGAAATAAAACTACTTTGCATAATAAAATACATAAATACACAAATATGCATTCTTTCAGTCAGTCTACCAAAATTATCTATCTATCTATCTATCTATCTATCTATCTATCTATCTATAGATTTTACTTATTTATTTTTAGACAGAGGGAAAGGAAGGAAGAGAGGGAGAGAAACATGAGTGTGTGGTTGCCTCTCCCATGTCCCCTACTGGGGACCTGGCCCACAACCCAGGCATGTGCCCTGACTGGGAATTGAACCAGTGACTCTTTGTTTTGCAGTCCAGTGCTCAATCCACTGAGCCACACCAGCTTGGGCAACCAAGTTTATTTAAAGGCTGTTTCAAATATTGTAATGTCACAAGTGAGAGAAAGACCATGAAAGGTTGGAAAGTACCAGCAACTCTTTCTTGTAGTACTCCAAAAGAAGATTAAGTGTGGTCAGGAAGATTTCTATTTCAAGATGATCATCCCATCAAGGGAGCAGAGCAGGCTTCAAGGAAGTTGATCAGGGAGATATGGAAGTCATTTACAAGAGATAGATAACTGGGCCTTAACCAAGTTGGTAACAGTGACTGAATGTAATGACAAAACACAGACTGAGTGGGCAGAGTAAGAGTAATAAGAGGGTGGTGGCTGAGAAAAGCAGAGTCCATGATACCTCCCAGGATAACTAGACAAACTATATCACCAGTTATAATAATGGGAAAAATACAGGGAGGTGAAGGTTTGGCAGGAAGAGAAATGATGGATTTCTTTCTGGACAAAATTTTTTAACTATCTCATTTGGAAACAAAACATATTTGGGTAATAATTGAAATCTTACATATTGAATTGAGTCTCCCAGAGAGAATCTATGAGGATTCAAGATTATGAGATGCTATGCTTTAGGGCCATTGAGATAGACAGAATTATCAGATTCTAAGAAGTCAAGAGAGCTAGCAAGGGAACCTAAGGAGAGAAGAAGATGTTCCAGACACAAAATAAGAAAACATCTCATGGATGAAATGACAAGGTGGGTCAGTTTCTGTGAGAGGTCAAGTGAGATAAGGACAAGTGATACAAAGGAAAATATCTGTTAGATGCAACAGATATTCTTTAGTAAACAAATTGCTCTCCTAATGATAGCAGTAAATGGGGGAAAGGCTGTTATCTAGGATATAAGAGAGATAGCAAGAGCAATCTGTTCTATCAAGGGAAAGATAGTGCCTGAAAGAGGGAGATGAAGTGAACTTTTTATACTTAAGAGAGACCAGCCCATGTTTATTAGCTGGTAGGAAAGGACTGATAGAGGACTGGACAGATTCGAGAAATAAGGGAAGAAAAATATTAAAATAAAAAGTACTGTAAGGCAGAAAAGGTGGGAAGTCCAGAACACAGATAAAGGGAACAATTTGATTCAGAGGCGAAGTCTCCTTTCTTGAAGCAGTGAGAAAAGTTTTAAATTAGGGTATCTATTTGCTTATAATTTGTGTAGGCACAATGCTGAGGGGCCTGTGGTTAACAAACAAGTTGTATGTTTGAGGATAGTGCTGGTCACTTGGAAAGGGTGATGTGGGGATGAAAGAGAAAGCTAGTCACAGAAAGGATTGCTAAGAATGGCTGTAGAGCCAAGCTAGTGCTGGTAGCCTTGAAGCAGGAGTGACATCAATCTGCATGGAGTTGTGAATTTCTAAGGTAACGTTTAGCAGCTTCCCTATAAAAGCAAGGAAGGCAGGATGTTGGACTATTGCAGGTTAGGAGAAATTCCTTGGAACTCTGAAATTGGGACATCTGGCACAGTTACTTGAAAAAAACAAGTGAACTCTCACTATCCATTTGTAAGAAACATAGGTTCTAAATGCATGGAGACAATATAAGATACAAGTGAATGACCTGGAAATAGCTACTGATGTAGTATTTAAATTGCCTTTACCCTATGTAAGTCCTCTTAACCAAATTTACACTTTAAAAAAAATGAGGGAGAGAGATCTGTTTCTCCAAACAAACCACTAAATAACTTTAACACAAGGGTCTTGCTTTTCGATTTCATTGTACTTGTTAAAGTAAACAGATCACTTTAAGGGTGGGTTAGAGAGACAGCCAAGGAGGCAGCCAACTGTTGTCTCAATTATCCTGAGGGACAGGGGTCTGGAAAACTGATGACACACTCATTCTTGATTTTGATTTAGTAAATCAGTAAGCTCAGGAGCCTGGCTGTAAAGTCTCAGGGCATTGATGTGTCTCTGTGTGTGAGTGTATTATGCATATAAAACAGCCAGCAAATTAAGTTTTCCTGAGATATATCTCTTTCACTGGCTTAAGAGATTCTTCAGAAATCAATTAAGCACTGCATGTTTCTTGCCAGAAATGAAAATCTAGCAAGTTATACTTTCTAGGAAATAATAATAAAAAATACCCAGAGCTAGGATTCCATTTGATAGACTTTTCTTTTGAGGTAAACACCCACTATGCTAGGTAGTGAGCATTCTGACCCCTACCACCACACAAAAGATTTTTGTAGCCAATATAGCCCTAGCAAGCCTGAAATAGCTGCTAGAAGGAATACCCTCAAGAATGTCAGTGGTGGCTGTTTTTTTCTCTCTTGAGAACAATCTCCTATAGAATTCTGATAATGTGGCCCATGACTATGTCTTGAAGTTATTAAAGTTTTATAAATACCTGCTTATTCATGAGTTACATACCTTCTCATTAGATTCTTTCTTATCTATCTTAAAATCTGACAGAAAAATCTTATCCCCTGGTCTTTGAATTTGAGAAATGAAAGAATCTTTTTGGAGTCTCAGACTTACAATCATAAAATTAAAATGTGAAGAGAACTTTGAAATCTCCTAGACTAATGGCTTCCATCATAATGGCAAGACTCACTGCTGAATCATAACTGAAAGAGCAAACTAAAAATCCATTAAAAAGATAAACATACTTAAATATAAATAAATTTTAAATGGTGCAAAAGAAACCATAAACAAAATGAAAATACAAACTATAAACTGAGAAAAAAAATTTTCAACACATATGGCAGAAAATTTATGCCTATAATATAGAAAGAACTCTTACAAACAACCTGAAAATGTGAAAATAATTATGAATAGGATTTTAAAAATAACAAATCTGAAGGCCAATAAACATAAGAAAAGATGTTCAACTTCATTGCAGGTCAGAAAAGTAAAAATTAGAATAGCAATAAAATACCATTTTTCACCTACCCAAGTGTCAAACATGAAAAAGAATGGAAACCCATTCTACACTTGGATGTGGAAAAAGGAGTCTATTCACACATTGATTGTGCATAGGAAAACAATTTGAAAATGCCTATTAAGAGTAAAAGCATATGCATTCTTCAACCCAATAACTCCAACCTTGAGAATCTATTCCATAAAAACGTAAGTACATATTTAAAATATTAGTACAATGACATTAATTACAGAATGACTGGTAGTAACAAAAAACTGCAAGTGAGTACTCAAAAACAGAACCATAAGTAAATAATTTGGGGAGTATTCATATCATGGGATGTTTTCAGACATTAAATAGAATACATGAGATTAATATCAGTTGATTCGACAGCTTCCATGCACTAAGTGGGAAAAAAGCAAAAAGCCAGGACATTTGCATAATACAATCCTATTTTAAAAAATAAAGACAAAATCATTATTTATATAGGTACATACAATGAATGTGCTTTTGTGTATGATTGTGTGGACATAAAGATACATTTATAAAAGAGTATATATCAGGTTGATAACAGGTTGTAATCACACTCAGGTGAAGTGGGAAGAAGTAAAAAAACCCACAAATATTAATATTAATATCAATGATAGTAAAATCACTTTCCCACTGTGATTTAGTTTATGTGAAACTGTTTATATGTGTGGGATTTGAAAGAGTGGACACTGAATATTCATGGGATATAGGTGAAATTTTGGACCATTTTAACTCATTCTTTAAAATATTTTCTATTATTTTTCAGTTATCATGTATAAAATGAGTATTTCTGGGCCCCATGCCAGCCCAGTGAGGCAGAGTATTTGAATATGAAGCCTGCTTATTCAAGATCTTCAATGGATTTTTATATTCTTTATAATAGTTTCATAGCCAGTGAGCCAACACAAAATCTTAATTGCTGTAGAAAATCCCTCAATGACATCCCTGCCAGTTGGTCCTCCAGCCTTCTGCTTGAATGCTTTTATAGGTGAAATACTCACTACTTTTAAGGGTAGCTTTTTCCTTTTGGACCTATTGATAAATATTTTCTTCCTAGTAATGAGCTGGAACCTATTCTTCATGACCCTCTGAAGTGATACTATAGTAGTCAGGTGTTTGTAACAGCTATCATGGTCATGCCATGTTGTCTTCCACTAGTGATAACCTTATGCAGACACAAAGACTTGAAAATCTTGGAAAAAGTCAGGGTGCTGAGTAAGGAAAGTGACTATATTATCATCTAGACTGGGACATATCCTAGATTAAAAGGGGGCTTTGGTTGCATGGGACACTGGGACAACACATATAAAGTGTGAATGACACAAGCAAATTGGGATGTCTAATCACATGATGAAAAATTAAGTTTGTTCTGTGTGGAATATACAAGCATGTGTTTAATCACGTCTAGCATGTTCCCTGCTTTTCTCAGCTGCATGTGGCTGCCTACAAAAAGCCATCCACTGAAGAGTATAACAATCAAAGATGGGGGAACCAGTGTCAGTCTTTAAATGCTAAGTAAATTCAGTTGAAATACGTTGCCCTTCTTGGTGGCTCTTAAAGTAGTTCTTAGTTACTAGGATACCATCACTTTGAAAAATATTTTCATTATTGTCATCTTTTTTCATGTTTGTACAACTTTCTATTTAAAGGTCAAGGACTATTTTCACGTCTTCTTTCTAATGACATATGAGAATTAGCCACAACCTCAGACTTCTGTAGCGTAGGCTCCACTGTCAATGATAATAAGTCCAGACCACAGAACTCCAGGACAGAAACAACAGATTTGGGGGCTTTAAGCTTTACAAATGAATTGGTCACTCTAAAGAACCTTTGTGAGATGGGACATAAACTAAGAGTTATTAATGTAAAGATTCCACCAAAATATTGGCCCTTACAGCATAACAGAGAGTTGAGACACACACTTATCAAATATTTAATCTATCCTATGTCAGTTAGTGTGCGAGCACCTTAATCTATCACACTTGTTTTCTCAGTAACCAAGCTATATGTCATTAGATAGAGAGAGCCAAGTGACAGATGGAAATAAGATTAGAAAAGATGTTTAGACCTCACAAGGACATTGATATCCCTGTATGATTATTTCCATTCTAAAACTTGGTCAGATTCTGAAAAATAGCAGGTCACCAGCAACAACCAAGGTTTTTGTTCACTCTTGCAAGAAACCTCTGAGCAATACAGTGCCACTCATATTCTTTGGGTGTCTATTTTATGGTATAAATTAATGGTCTTTGTTTGGCCAAGAGTGGTGAATTCCTCCTCACAGAGTCATTTTTCCATAGTGAGACAGTCATATTCAACACATCTTCATTCCTAGGCTGGCAAAAAAATAAAGTAAAAAACATAAAAGCTCAGGGGTTTAGAGAAGAATCTCTGTCACAGGCTTGACCCCACTTACTCATGGTGAGGAAATATGATAAATATAGCAAGTGTGAAATTAGTACCACTCTTGCAGACACGCTTCTTTGAGAGTATGCCAAGGGGTGAGTGTGACAACATAAGTTTCAGGCTTGCCAGGTTCTCTCCTTCCTTTTCATGTCTCTGGAGTGTTTTTAGTTTGGATTTATTATGACCACCCATCTTGCATTCAATGAAATACTCTCTAACTCAATAATTGGATAGGCAGTTCCAACATGCTATCATTTTATTTCCTTTTATTTCAGCTTCACCCATCATGCTTTATCCCCTCAGCACTAGCCTCATTCTGATGTCAATACCCAGCCCTACAACTCCGGTATCCCTCTTCCTCCACCCTCCTATTCTCAAATGAAACACCCGAGGGCAATCTGAAGTCAGATACAGCCAGTACTTCTGTATCATGAAAACAGCCACAATGCCAGCCAAATTTCTATTCATTCTCCATTGGTCTTTTGTGGTCACACTCAGGCATCATTTCTCCTAACATGTGATAAATCTTGAAAGGATCTGCATATTCTTTTCTTTTTTAAAATTATTTTTCAAGTACAGTTTTCTGTCTACTACTCCCATCCCATCCCACCCCCTATGCTCCTCCCCCTCTTCCTCCCATTTCCACCCTTCTCATTTGTTGTCCATGTATCCTATATATATGTTCCTCTAAATCCCTCCCCTATTTCCCCTGAAATTCCCTCCCCTCTCCCCTCTGGTCACTGTCAGCCTGTTCTCTATTTCAGTGTCTTTGGTTATATTTTGCTTGCTTGTTTGTTTTGTTGCTTAGCTTCCTGTTAAAGGTGAGATCATATGGTATTTGTCCTTCAACACCTGGCTTATTTCACTCAGAATAATGCATATTCTTTCTATCTATCAGTTCTCCTTTCCCCATCTACTGTGTTCCACTTGTCACTCTCTTAATTTTAGTTACAACTTTTGAAAGTTGCTTCTTTTTTCCACCAAGGAATCTAGACTCTGACTTGTTTCAGCTCAGATGTTTGATAGCAATTTGCTACAGAGAATTGAATTCTGAAAGAAAAAGTGAACTTAATTATTTGAACTCACTTGGAATTACTTAACTAAAGACATTGGTTTGGAATCCTACAATACATATTTCAAAACTTGTGTCTACTTCCAGCTTGTCTTCTTGACACCTAATGTATTTTCAGTGCCTGAGGAATACAAGCTAATTGTGACATGAAAGCAAATCAATAGAATAATCAGTAATATGTTCTAAATCAAAATAAAAGACATTAAAATAAATTATCTGTTTAGAATTTTTGCATTATTCGTCTCTTCTGTTGCCTAAAAACCCAAAATTTACTTTGCTTTGGAAATCTTTAGCTACTCTAATAAATATGTTTACCCTTTTTAACTGGAAACAAAAATAACTGGACTAAACACCAGCAGTTGTGACTCTGGGACATAAAGCATCATGGTTAGTGTATCTGACATGTGTTCAGTGTGGACAGGATTTTCTCTTTCAAAAGTGTGTGCATTCTTGAAAACTCTGTCCTAGATTCTTAGAAGTATTTCTCTCCAAACCTTCATTTACCTGCTATTTTTAGCAGTACCTGCCAAATTTTCAGATATCTTAAGTAAGAAAGATCTGAGGACTCTGCCAAAAAGGAGGAAAAAACTTATGTATCTGATCATTCATTTTTTATTCATTCAAGATAAATTTATTGAGAAGATATGTTTCAGAATACTAGGTACCCGATATATAGAAATACATAATATTGTTCTTGTCCTGAAAAACTTCACCATCATTTAGCTTGTTGCATATCTTCACATTTCTTCTTAAGAACCAAAAGTCCATCTGTTCAGATGGTTATCTTCCCTTTTATTAAGAGGATACTTTGGCTTCAAATCTTGTCCAAAAAACTCAGTGTGAGACTTATGGTAATATACCAAGGGATCATTCTGATTCCTGTTATTCTTATCTTTTCTCTTTCCCCCTCCCTCTGGAAGGTTCAAGTAATTCTCTTAGTCCCTAGTGTTTTGGACTTTTTCAAAAAATTTAGTGTGGTTTTGTTTTTAAGCATATTGTTGAGCGCATTCTGGTTGTCAAAATGTAGAACCTTGAATTTGGTTTCTTTTTTTATTTTCATAATTTTTTAATTTAAATCTTGTTCAAGTACAGCTTTCTGAAGACAGAAAGCTGTCTTCTTATTATTCCCAACCCTGTCCACCTGACGCCCCGTGCTCCCAACCTCCCTCCCATTTCTGCCCCCCACCCTTAGTTATTGTCCATGTGTCCTTTATACTTGTTCATGTGAGTCCTTACCCTTTTCCCCTGTGATTCTCTCCCCTCTCCCCTCTGGACCCTGTCAGCCTGTTCCGTATTTGGGTGTTGTTGGTCATATTTTGCTTGCTTGTTTGTTCTGTTGTTTAGATTCCTCTTAATGGTGATATCATATGGTATTTGTCTTTCACCAACTGGCTTATTTCACTCAGCATAATGCTTTCAAGTTCCATCCATGATGTTGCAAAAAGGTAGGAACCCCTTCTTCCTTTCTGCAGCATAGAATTCCATTGTATAAATGTACCATAGTTTTTCATCCAGTCATTTACCAATGGGCATCTAGGTTGCTTCCAACCCTTGGCTATCGGAAATTTTGCTACTATGAACTTCAGGGTGCATAGGTTCTTTTGGATTGGTGTTTCAGGGTTCTTAGGATATACTCCTAAGAGTGGAATTGCTGGGTCAAAAGGCACGTTCATTTTTAGTTTTCTTAGAAAATTCCATACTATTTTCCACAGTGGTTGCACTAGTCTGCAATCCCACCAACAGGGAACTAGGGTCCCCTTTGCCCAACAACCCCTCCAGCACTTGTTGTTTGTTTCTTTCTTTATGATAGCCATTCTGACTGGTGTTAAATGGTATCTCATTGTGGTTTTGATTTGCATCTCTCTGATAGCTAGTGATATCGAGCATCTTTTCATGTGTCTCTGGATCCTTTGTATGTTCTCCTTGCAGAAGTGTCTGTTCAAGTCCTTTGCCCATTTTCTAATTGGATTGCTCGTCTTCTTTGAATGGAGTCAAGTGAGTTCTTTGTATATTTTGGAGATTAAATCTTTGTCTGAGGTATCATTGTAAAATATGTTTTCCCAAGCTGTTGCTTCTCTTTTTATCTTGATACTGTTTTCCTTAGCCATGCAGAAGTTTTTAATTGTGATGAGATCCCATTTGTTTATTCTTTCCTTTATATCCCTTGCTCTAGGGGACATATAAGGAAAAATATGGCTGTGTAGGATATCTGAGATTTTTCTGCCAATGTTCTCCTCTAGAGCTTTAATTGTTTCACGGTTTATATTTAAGTCTTTTATCCATCTTGAATTAATTTTGGTGTATGGTGTAAATTGGTGCTGAAGTTTCATTTTTTTGCATGTAGCTGTCCAGTTCTCCCAACACCATTTGTTGAAAAGGCTGTCTTTATTCCATTTTATTTTATTGCCTCCTTTGTCGAATATTAATTGACTGTGTAGAGTTGGGTTTATTTCTGGGCTCTCTGTTCTATTCCATTGGTCTATGTGCCTGTTTTTGTGCCAGTATCAGGCTGTTTTGATTACAGTGGCCTTGTAATACAGTTTGATATCAGGTATTATGATCCCTCATACTTTGTTCTTCTTACTCAAAATTGCAGCTGCTATTCGGGGTCTTTTATAGTTACATATAAATTTTTGAAGTATTTGTTCTATGCCTGTGAAATATGGCATTGGTACTTTAATAGGTATTGCATTTAATCTGTACATTGCTTTGGGTAGTATAGACATTTTGATTATGTTAATTCGTCCAATCCATGAACACAGTATATGTTTCCATTTATATGTGTCGTCCTTGATTTCCTTCTTCAGTGTTGTGTAATTTTCTGCATACAGGTCCTTTACCTCTTTGGTTAGGTTTATTCCCAGATATTTTATTTTTGATTCTGCTATATTGAATGGGATTTTTTTTTCTTGATTTCTGCTTCTGCTGCTTCATTGTTGGTATACAAAAATGCCTTTGATTTCTGGATATTGACTTTATATCCCCCTGATTGCCAAATTCATTTATTAGTTCGAGCAGTTTTTTGGGAGAAGCTATAGGATTTTCCATGTACACTGTCATGTCATATGCAAACAGTGACAGTTTTGTTTCCTCCTTTCCCATTTGGATGCCTTTTATTTCCTTTTCTTGTCTGATCGCTGTGGGTAGAACTTCCAACACTATATTGAATAGAAGTGGTGAAAGTGGGCAACTTTGTCTTGTTCCTGACCTTAGTGCAAAAGATTTTAGTTTTTGCCCATTGATTATGATGTTGGCTGTAGATCTTTCATATATGGCCTTTGTTATATTGAGGAATGCTCCCTCTATTCCCACTTTGCTGAGTACCTTTACCATAAATGGGTGTTGAAACTTATCAAAAGCTTTTTCTGAGTCTATTGATGTGATCATGTGATTTTTGTCTTTGCTTTTGTTTATGTGCTGTATTACATTTATTGATTTGCAGATATTGAACCATCCTTGCATTTCTGGGATGAATCCC
Organism: Sturnira hondurensis; assembly: GCF_014824575.4. Lineage (NCBI taxonomy): Eukaryota > Metazoa > Chordata > Mammalia > Chiroptera > Phyllostomidae > Sturnira > Sturnira hondurensis. Next base: position 500,556 of record NW_028079095.1, read on the forward strand.
ACTTGGTCATGGTGTATGATCTTTCTGATGTATTGTTGGATGCGATTTGCTAATATTTTATTGAGGATTTTAGCGTCTATGTTAATCAGTGATATTGGCCTGTAATTTTCTTTCTTTGTTGTGTCTCTATCTGGATTTGGAATGAGGGTGATGCTGGCTTCATAAAAAGAGTTGGGGAGTTTTCCCTCCTTTTGGATTTTTTGGAAAATCTGTGAATAATAGGGGTTAGCTCTTCCTTAAAAGCTTTGTAGAATTCTCCTGTGAAATCATCTGGTCCAGGGTTTTTGTGTGATGGAAGTTTTTTCATTTCTTCTTCAATTTCATTTGCTGTTATCAGCCTGTTCAGGTTTTCTGCTTCTTTTTCGTTGAGTTTTGGAAGATTATATTTTTCTACAAATTTGTCCATTTCACCCAGGTTTTCAAATTTCTTGGCATACAGTTCTGCATAGTAATTTCTTACAATCCCTTCTATTTCTGTGGTATCAGTTGTAATCTCTCCTCTTTCATTTCTGATAGTGTTTATTTGGGTCCTCTCTCTCCTTTTATTGATTAGCCTACTTAAAAGTTTTCTATTTTTTTTATCTTTTCAAAAAACCAACTCCTAGATTCATTGATTGTTAGAATTGTGCTTTTAGTCTCTATGCCATTTAATTCTGCTCTGATGTTCGTTATTTCCTTCCTTGTACTTGCTCTGGGCTGTCTTTGTTGTTGTTACTCGAGTTCTTGCAGGTGTCTGGTTAGGTTGTTTGTTTGAAATGCTTCTATCTTCTTTAGGTGAGCCTGTATTGCTATGAACTTCCCTCTCATGACGGCCTTCAATGTGTCCCATAGGTTTTGGGTTGTTGTGAGTTCATTTTCATTTGTTTCCAGAAACTTTCTGATTTCTTCCCTAATTTCAGTCTTGACCCATTCGTTGTTTAATAGCATACCATTCAGTCTCCATGCTTTTGGGTGTTTTGTTTTTTTTTCCTGTGACGTTGGTTTCCAATTTCAGTCCCTTGTGATCAGAGAACATGCTTGGTATGGTTTCTATTTTCCTGAATTTGTTGAGACTCATTTTGTGTCCTATCATGTGATCTATCTTTGAAAATGTCCCATGTGCATTTGAAAAGAATGTGTATTTTGCTTATTTCGGATGGAGGGCTCTATATATATCAATTAGGTCCATTTCCTCTAGGGTGTCATTTAATGCTACAGTATCTTTGTTCATATTTCGTTTGGAAGATTTGTCCATTTTAGACAGTGGGGTGTTAAAATCCCCTACTATAATTGTGTTGCTGTCAATACCTTTTTTGAGGCCCTGTAGGATTTTCTTTATATATTTGAGTGCTCCTGAGTTGGGTGCATATATATTTAAGATTTTAATGTCTTCTTGGTGGATTCTCCCCTTGTGCAATATGAAGTTACCTTCTAGGTCTCTCTTTATGGCCCAGTTTTTGAAGTCTATTTTGTCTGATATGAGAATTGCTACCCCGGCTTTTTGTTCTTGTCCATTTGCTTGGAGAATTTGTTTCCATCCTTTCACTTTTAGTCTGTGGTGGTCTTTTGACCTGAGGTGGGTCTCTTGTAGGCAGCCTATGTTTGGGCCATGCTTTCTTATCCATTAATTTATTCTATGTTTTTTAATTGGTGCATTTAATCCATTTACATTTAAGGTTATTATTGAAAGGTACTTATTCATTGCCATTTGTGTGCCTGTGTTCCTCTCTATCTCTCTCTTTTCCTTCCTTTCCTTAAAGCAGCCCTTTTAGTACGTCTTGTGAAGCTGGTTTGGTGGAGGCATATTCTTTTAGACTTCTTTTGTCTTGGAAGCTCTTTATTTGGCCTTCTATTGTGATTGAGAGCCTTGCTGGATAAAGTAGCCTTGGTTGTAGGCCTCTGTTTCTCATTACTTGCAATATTTCTTGCCATTCTCTTCTTGCTTGGAATATTTCCATTGATAAGTCAGTAGCTAACCTTATTGGGACCTCCTTGTATGTTACTTCCTTTTTCTCCCTTGATGCCTTTAGGATTCTCTCTTTGTCTTGGAGTTTTGCCATTTTAATGATGATTTGTCTTGCAGTAGGCTTCTTTGGGTTCTACCTCCTTGGCACTGTCTGGGATTTCTGAATCCGTGGGACTTTATCTCTCCTCAAGGTAGGAAAATTTTCCATTACTACTCTTTCAAGTAGGTTTTCTATCCCTTGTTCTTCTTCCTTTCCTTCTGGTATTCCTATTATTTGGATATTATTACATTTCATGTTGTCTTGCATTTCTCTTAAGTTCTCCTAATTTTTTCTGATTCACTTTTCCATTACTTGGTCTGTCTGGGAGATTCTTTCTATACTGTCTTCTATCTCACTTATTTGATCTTCCGCCATATCGATTCTATTCTTCATACCTTCTACTGTGTTCTTCAGTTCAGAAATTGTATTCTTCATTTCCTCTTGGCCTTTACTGATGGTTTCTATTTCCTTTTTCATGTTGGTATAGTTTGCAGAGAGTTCATTGTAGCTCCCCTGTAGTTTCTGGTAGCTCGTTGTAAGCTCTTTGAATTTTCTGATAACCAGTGCTTTGAATTCAATATCTGATAGTTGACTTTCCTCTATTTCATCTAACATTCTTTCTGAGACTTCCTCCTTTTCTTTCATTTGGGGATTGTTTCTTTGTCTTTCCATTGTTTGTGTTGATCTTGTTTGCCTTGGCTTCTTAAAGTTATCTGTTCTTGTTCCCTGGGTTTATGGTGTGAACTTCTGTGGTAGGATGCCTGTGAAATTCAGTGATGCAGTCTCCTGCAAGTATCTTGGTGTTCTCCACTTCCACCTACTCCTCTTGTTGGTTTCCAGCTGGTCAAACATTTTCTTCTGGTCTCACTAGCTGCAGCAGCCTGAGGGGCTATTATTGTGGCCTTTCTCTCACCTTGGTGAATTTAGCTGGTCTGGCCAGTGCCCTCCCAACATCCAGACTGGCGCTGCTCTCTCATGCACCACTGAGAGCAGGTTTTTCCCCAGGCTTCCCAGCCCTGGCCTGAGGTGAGGGTGGTCGCTCCCAGCCAGGCTTTCCTACTCTCGCAGGCTTGGGCTTGGACTTTTCCCAGTGCTGTGGCTGCACACACAGGGAAACTCACAATTCTTCCAAGCTGGCAGCCACAGCCTGACTCCCTGACTTTCTGCTTCTCAGTCTGTGCCCGGCTGGGTAGGAATGGAGCTGGTGACTATCGCTCTTTCAGGGGCCCTGCCAGTAGCCAACAGTGAGACTGTTGGAGAGCTGGCTCAGCCTACTGGGAATGCTGGGGAGACTCAGCTCACCAAACTGTCAACCACAGCGTGCCACCATGGGTTATCAGAGCTCTCTGGTTTGCTTCCCAATGCCCACTCCTCTCTCTGCCACTACAGGCAAACTGATCTCTCCTGGTGTTTTCCAATCTGTGCCCTGCTGGTTAGAGAGGGTGCCGGTGACTAGTTCTTTCCCTGGGTTGTTGTTGCTGGTCCTCTGCTCTCAGAGACCAGGGCAACCCGGCCAGGTCCCTGGCCAGGGCAACCCGGCCAGGTCCCTGGCAAGGCCCGGCGGAGGGCCTGCAGCTTCTGCACTGTTCCCCCGTACCTTGTTGATCTGCGGTTGTCTCCTCTTCTTAACCTCTGGTCATTCAGTGTCTGCTACACTTTCTGGGGTCCTGCCTTCCTATATTCTGGGTCCCTGTTGGTATTCGCTACGCTCCTCTGCAGATCAGCCCGGTTTTTCTTCGGGGCATGGAGGGAAGCTAAATCCTTTGTCCTACTCCGCCGCCATCTTCCTTTCTCCCTGGGAATTTTTCTTACATTATTTATTTGCCAATTTTCTTCTTTATTTTTTCTATATTATCTTTTTCTTCTTTAGATGATATAGCTATAGCTTCTGTATTAATCAGCATTCTCCCGAGAAACAGAACAAGTAGTACAATAGGATGTATATGTAAACACACACATACCAATAAGAGACTGGTTTAGATGACTATGAAAGCTGTGAGATTATAGTCTGAGTCCAAAAGCCTGAGAATTAGGAAGGCAGATGGTGTTATTTCTAATCTAAAAGCTAGCAGGCTCAAGAAGAGGCACTGTTTCAGTTGGAAGATGAAGGCAAGAAAATCCCAATGTCTCAGCTCAAGGTAATCAGGCAGGAATTCCCTCCTAACTCAGCATTTTTATGCCATTTGAGTCTTTAATTGCTTGAATGAGGCTCACCCACACTGTTTTACTCAGTCTATTGATTTTAGTATTAATTTCATCCAGAAGCATCCTCACAGCCACATCCAAAATGATTTTTCACCAAATGTCTGAGCATCCTAATGGCCCAGTCAATTTGACACATAAAATTATCCATCATGGCTTCCATTTTTCTTAATTTTTCTGTTCTCTGTCTCTAAATTTTTCTTTTAATTTCTCTAACATATTCTCAATTTTACCTGCTACACATCCTTTGAATGTTTTCATGCCTGTTGTTATATTTTTAATTCCAAGAGCTCTTTATTGTTTTAGAAATCTTTTTTTAAAGAAATCATTTTCATGGATCTAATATAATCTATGATAATATTGGGAGCAGAAGAGAGAGCTTAGCCTCCTATTGAGGTCTTCGATTGAGAAAAAAATTGGTCCCCATCTGCAGTGTGGTCTTGTCCCAACCCCAAATGGAAGCTATCTTGATCCATCCCCTGAAGCCCAGTGCTGCTGAGCTTGCTCCTGCAAAGGAGAAGGATGAATGTATCCATCCTGAAACAACAGTGAGCCCTCATGAAGAAGCAAGAGACCTAGTCTCTGGCAAAAACTGAAAAGGTTGTCTCTGAGTAGAAGCTACTCTCCTTCTACTGAGTGCATTATAGACTGCAATTCCAACAAACTGGAATCCTGCTAGCCCATTTTCAAAAGACCTGGTCTCAGCTTACAGACACTAATCAAAAGGATGGAGAGAAACAAGACAACCAGAGTGAAGGGCATAGAGTCTGAAAGAGGAAGGCTGACCCCAGGGAATCTCTGTTCTTATATAGATCTGCCATTAGCTTCATGCAGGAAAGAGCTAACCCTTTTACATAGATTGGTTCCTCACACAAAAGAGACAGCTACCTCATCAGAAACTACACACTACTGGAAATAAACTGGGACAAACCAATATGTGTGGTACAGGGGTGAAGGAACACACCTACCATTTTCCATGAAGTCTGAACAGCTCCTTCCCAAAGGGATCCAGGGTCCTCATCCTTCTGAGTGTACCAGAAGCCCTCTCAGAAACAGATAGGCCAGCATCTAGGCTAAGACTAGTGGCAGGACTGTAGATAGGGACAGGTGGAGGTGATACCTGTGGTGATTGCAGTTGTTAGATGACCCACCCCTGGACATTTTGCTAATAAAAGGCCAGCAGTGCAGAGTAGTGAGGACCATACCTGATGTAGCCAAGGACAAAGCAGATAGCCACAGGCCATGGGTTACTTGTAGCTTTGAACAGGGTATCTAGAGCTAGATAGGAACAGAATCTGACATTGACTAAGACTAGCTCAAATAACGCCTCAGCCATATTGGAATGGAGAAGCCATCAAGCAAGCACCAAACTCTGCTGAGACAAATCCCACTTTATTAATTTTCATTATTTGCATTATTTTTTCCTTTACATATATTTTAACATTGTTCCTTTTCCTTAATTTTGTTCCAAATTTTTAAAATTTTTTTAATCTCAAAAGTCATGTTTTACTCTTCTTTTTTTCTTAGTCTATTTTGCCTTCTTCCTTCCTTTTCTTATTAGCATTTTTAAGTTTTATTTTTTTCCTCTGTTTGACCTTTTGTAGTAACTCCTTGTATCTATTCCTTATTATTTCTGCTCCCTTTATCTTCTCACATTTTTCTTTCCTTTCTTATAACACTTGGGAGGTTATATGAAATGTGTTATTGTATTTCCATCTTTATTAATCTTTATTAATCTTTGTTTACTTGTCCTTGATATTGCTATTGTTGGGAGGTATTTTTACTTGCATGGGTTTTGTTTCCTGTAGTGTTTTGTTTTATCTTTCAACACCTATACAACAGCATACAAGACCTGATGGGGGTTAAGATTATCAGTCAGCCAGCCATAGGTGAAAATCTACTGACAAATGGGCCAACAACAATTAAAATCCAGTCACAACAGTCGAGCCCACAAAAACTCAGGAGATCAAGGAAGTTGCTCCATGGAGTCCCATAGGACATAATACCAACCCATAATGTTGGGGAGTCAAAGCAAATCAATATAGAACAGAGAAACAGAGTCAACTAACATAAGGAGACAAAAACAGTGCCCAATAAAAAAGAAATGAGGAATACCCAGAAAAGAGCTAAAAGAAATTGAGGCAAGCAACTTATCAGGCATAAAGTTCAAAATAATGGATATAATGATACTCAAGGAACTTAGTGAGAACTACAAGGAAGTTTAAGGGAACAACAAGAAACTTGGAACTAAATGATCATGGAAAAGGACAGAATATTTGAATAAGAACCAGGTGGAAGTGAGGAATATAATATTTAAACTGAAGAATGCACTGTAATAATTAAAGCAGGTTAGATGAAGCAGAAGATTGAATCATCATGTTAGAAGATAAGATAGAAAAGAATACTCAGTTAGAGCAACAAAGCGAAAAAAAGACTTAAAAGAATGAGGATAGTTTAAGAGAGGTTTGGGGCAATATGAACTGTAACAGTATTCATATCATAAGGTTACCAGAAAGTGAAGCAAGGGAGTAAGGACAAAAAATCTGTTTGAAAGAATAATAACAGAAATCTTCCCTAAGTTGGTGAAGAAAATATGACACAAGTTCAAAAAGCACAGAGAGTCCCAAGTAATATGAACCCAAAGAAGCGTAAACCAAGACACATTACAATTAAATCGGCAAAATTTAAAGACAGAGAGAATCTTAAAGGCAGCAAGGAAGAAATAGCTAGTAACATAAAAGAGAGCTCCAATAATCCCATCACCTTCAATAGAAACATTACAAGCCAGAAGAGAATGGCATGAAATATTTCAAGTAATAAAAAACAAGGACCAGCAACTAACACAACTCTAACAAGCAAGGATCTCATTAAAAATGGTGAAATAAAAAGCTTCCCAGAAAAAAAAATGTGGAGGGAGTACATCTCCACCAAAACCACCACTGCAATAGATGCTACAGGGACTGCTTTAAGAATAAGAAATGAGAGAGAGGAACACAAAGAGAAAAAATGTCAATGAACAAATACCTATCAGTAATACCCTTAAGTATAAATGGATTAAATGTCCCAATCAAAAGCCACAGCGTAGCTGAATAGAAAAGAAAACACAACCTGTATATGTGTTATTTACAAGAGACTCACCTCAGAACAAAAGAATTCTACAGGCTGAAAGAGAAGGGGGTAGAAAAAAATATTACATGCAAATGGATGTGAAAAAGAAGCTGGGGTAACAATAACTATATCAGACAAAATAGACTTCAAAACAAAGGCTATAGCAAAAGACAAAAAAGGTCACTATATAATACTTAAAAGAGTAGTCCAACAAGAAAATATAACCCTAATAAATATATATGCACCCAATATAAGAACACCTAAATATATGAAAAAAAATCATAGAAGATTTTAAGAAGGAGATCAATAGCAATGCAGTCATTGCAGGGGATTTTTAATGCCCTACTGTCAACAATAGATAAATATACCAGACAAAATATCTACAGGGATATAGCAGCGTTACATCACACTTAATATCAAATGGGCTTAATTGATATTTACAGGGCATTTTACCCCCAGAAAGCAAGAAATACATTCTTCTCAAATGTACATGGATCATTCTCAAAGATATATCACATGGTAAGACACAAAATAAACCTTAACAACTCAAAAATTTTAAATCATATCAAGTATCTTCTCAAATCAAATGTCTTGAAACTAGAAACCAACCACGTAAAAAAATTAAAATCATTGAACTACATGGAGGCTGAATAACATGTTATTTAATAATGAGTGGAATTGTAAAAAATTATTCTGAAAAATGATAGACCAACAAATTAAACATCTGAGGTGAAATAAATTAGTTTCTGGAAACATACAGTTTTCCAAACTGAATCAGGAAAAAGCAGAAAACCTGAATACCAATTAAAAATAGGGAAGTTGAAATAGTAATCTAAAAACTCATGGAAAACAAAAGTCCTGGACCAAATGGCCTCAGAGGTGAATTTTACCAAACATCCAAAGAACAATTATCAATTATCCCTCTCAAATTCCAAAAACTTTAAGAAGAGGAAAGACCCCCAAACTCTTTTCATGAGGTCAGTATTGTTCTAATTCTAAAACCAAATAAAGACATACCAAAGAAAGAAAATCACAGGCCAAAGTGTCTGGTGAACATAGTTGATAAAATCCTCAAAAAATATTAGTGAACTGCCCTGGCTGGTGTAGCTAAGTGGATTGAGCACGGGCCTGCAAACTAAGGAATCGTGGTTCCATTCCCATTCAGGGCACATGCCTGGGTTGCAGGCCAGTTCCCAGCAGGGGACACACAAGAAACAACCACACATTTATATTTTTCTCCCTCCCTTCTTCCCTTTCCCTCTACAGATAAATGAATAAAATCTTTAAAAATATTAGCAAACTATCATAAACAAAGCAATAAACAGCAAATGTTGGAGAGGGTGTGGGGAAAAGGGGACTCTGGTCCACTGTTGGTGGGATTGCAGACTGGCACAACCATTATGGAAAACAGTATGGAAATTTCTCGGAAAACTAAAATTGAACCTGCCTTTTGACCCAGCAACTCTACTGCTAGGATTGTATCTTAAGAACCCTAAAACACCAATCTCAAAGAACATATGCACCCCCATGTTCATAGGAGCACAATTTACAATAGCCAAGAGTTGGAAGCAACCTAGGTGCCTGTCAGTAAATGAATGGATCAAAAAACTACGGTACATATCCACAATGGAATTCTATGCAGCAGAAAGAAAGAAGGAGCTCCTACCTTTTGCGACAACATGGGTGGAACTGGAAAGCATTATGCTGAGTGAAATATGCCAGGTGTCGAAGGACAAATACCATATGATCTCACCTTTACCAGCAAGCTAAACAACAAAACAAACAAGCAAGCAAAATATAACCAAAGACACTGAAATAGAGAACAGGCTGACAGTGACCAGAGGGAAGAGGGGAGGGAATTTCAGGGGAAATAGGGGAGGGATTTAGAGGAACATATATAAAGGATACATGGACAACAACTGAGAAGGATGGAAATGGGAGGGGGGGCACGGAGGGTGGGATGGGATGGGAGTAATAGACAGAAAACTGTACTTGAAAAATAATTTTAAAAAATATTAGTGAACTAAATCCAGTAATACATTAAAAAGATACTACATCATGATCAAGTTGGATTTATTCCAAGGATTCAAAGTTGATACAATATCCACAAATCAATAAATGTGATACATCACATAAACTAAAGGACAGACAAAAAAACATGATTATAACAATGACTACTGAAAAACATTTGATAAAGTCCAGCACCGATTTGTTACAAAAACACTCACCACAGTGGGATTAGAAGGGGCATATAGCAACATAATAAAAGCCATATATGTAAAACCTACTGCCAACATCATACTCCATGGGAAAAAACTAACAGTGTTTCCCTTAAGATCAGAAATAATACAGAGGTATCCGCTTTCACCACATTTATTTAACATAATACTGGAAGTCCTGGCCACAGAAATCAAACAAGAAGAAGAAATGAAAGGCATCCAAATTGGAAAGGAGGAAGTAAAACTTTTATTATTCACAGACAACATGACAGTGTATATAGAAAACCCTATTTGTTCCACCAAAAAATTATACAGTCTAATAAGTGGATTTGGCAAAGTAGCAGGATACAAAGTGAATATTCAGAAATTGACATCATATTTGTACACCAACAATGAAATATCAGAAAGAGAAGCTAGGAGGAAAAATCCCATATAGGAAGCAGAATAAAGTACCTAGCAATAAGCTTAACCAATGAGGTAAAGACCTATACTTGGAAAACTATAGAACACTGAAGAAAGATATTGAGGAAGAAACAAGTAAATGGAAACATATACTATTTTCATGGATTGGGAGAATTAACATCATTAAAATGTCCATTCTACCCAAAATAAGCTATAAAATCAGTGAAATTAAAATACGAATGGCATATTTTACAGATCTAAAATAAATATTTCAAAAATTTATATGGAACCAAAAAAAGACCCTGAATAACCTCAGCAATCTTGAGAAAGAAGAATAAAGTTGGAGGGATCACAATGGCTGGTATCAAACTATACTACAAGGACACTGTAATCAAAAGCGTCTGGTACTGGCATAAAATATACACATAGATCAATGGAAAATAGTAGCAGAACCAAAAATGAACCCATGTCTTTAAAGTATATTAATATTTAATAAAGCAAAAAGGTCATACAATGGAATAAAGATAGTCTCTTCAATAAATGGTGTTTGGCGAAGTGGACCGGTACATGCAAAAACTGAAACTTGACCACTATTTTATACCATACATAAGAATAATCTCAAAATGGACAAAAGACTTAAATACAAGTCATGATACAATACAATCTTAAAGGAAAATATAGGTAGTAAATTTTCAGATATCTCATGTAGCAACATTTTTGCCAGTGTATCCCCTAGGGCAAGGGAAATAAAGGAAAAAGTTTAAAAAGTGGGACTACATCAAATTAAAATGCTTTTGCACAACAAAAGAAACCATGATCACAATTAAAAGGGAAATCTCTGATTACATGGGAGAGACATCAATCCCTCTCTAACCCCTCCCCTATAGATGGTACCATATGGCAGCAAAGAGGATTGCTCACCCTGGGTGAATGCCTAAGGCTCTGCCCCCTTGCAACATAACAGGTGGACTGAGACAAAGAAATGTGACCCAAATAAAGGAATAGATCAAAATTCCGGAGAAAGAGGTAAGCAGTGAGGAGATAGATGATGTATTGGATGCAGAATTGAAAACACTGGTAATCAGGTTGTTCACAGAACTGATTGAGCTCAATCATAAAATGAAGGAAGAAATAAAGGCTAAATAAAGCAATAAATGTTAAATAAAGCAAAATATGCAGGGAACCTACAATAAAGGGAAGGAAACTGGGACTAAAATCAACGATTTGGAAGGAAAGAAAGAAATAAATATCTAACCAGAACAGAATGAAGAAACAATAATTCAAACAAATGAGGAGAGGCTTTGCAACCTATTGGACAACTTTAGCACTCTAACATCTGAATCATAAGGGTGCCAGAAGGAGAAGAACAAGAGCAAGAAATTGAAAGCCTTATTTATAAGAAATTTATATTTACAAAGAATTTTTACGTTCAATCCTTGGACATGAACTAAAGGGGTGGGGAGTGCTGGTGGATGTGAGGTTACAGAGCATAGTGGGAAGAAGGGGAAAAAATGGGACAACTGTAATATCATAATAAAATATACTTTAAAAAGAAATTATAAAATAAACAATATAGTGCCCAATATCCCATTGAAAACTATACATCCAATGATTTATTAATGAAATATTTTATAGTTATTAATTTCTAAATGTAGTAAAATATCCAATATTACTTCTTTGAACCATGAATTTTTATAAATGTAACATCTTTTAAAAATATGTTATTGATTGTGCTATTACAGTTGTCCCAGTTTTCCCCCTTTGCCCTTTCCACCTTGCACCCCCTTCTACCTGCATTCCACCTCCTTAGTTCATGTCCATCGGTCATTCATATAAGTTCTTTGGCTACTCCATTTCCTATACTGTGCTCAACATTCCCTTGTCTATTCTGTACCTACAAATTTGTACTTCTTAATTCTTGTACCTTTTCCCTACTCACCCTATTCCCCCTCCCAAATGATAACCCTCCAAATGATTTCCATATCTATGATTGTTACTGTTCTGCTTCTTTACTTAGTTCATTTTTTGAGAGTCAGTTGTTGATACTTGTGAATTTATTACCATTTTAATTTTCATAGTTTTGATCTTCTTTTTCTCAAATAAGTCCCTTTAACATTTCATGTAATAATGATTTGGTGATGATGAATTCCTTTAGTTTTACTTTGTCTATGAAGAACTTTAAATCTGCCTTTGCATTATAAATGATAGCTTTGCTGGACAGAGTAATCTAGGTTATATAGGCCCTTTTCATCATTTTGAATACTTCTTGTCAGTCCCTTCTAGCCTACAAACTTTCTTTTGATATCAGCTAACAATCTTATGGGAACTCTTTTGTAGGTAATTACTTGCTTTTCTGTTGAAACTTTTATGATTCTTATCTTTAACCTTTATCATTAACCTTTATCATTTTACTTATGATTGTCTTGATGTGGTTCTCTTTGTGTCCATCTTCTTTGGGACTGTCTATGCTTCCTGAACTTGTATGTCTATTTCATTTGCCAAATTAGGAAAGATTTCTTCCATATTTTTTTCAAATATGTTGTGAATTTCTTTCTCTTTCTCTTCTCATGTCACCTCTATAATTTGGGTGTTGATACATTTGAAGTAGTCCCAGAAGCTCTTTAGCCTATCCTTGGTTTTTTGGATTCTTCTTCTTGATCTTCTGATTGCATGTTTTTTTCTTCCATATGTTCCCAGTCATTGATTTAACTTTTGGCTTCATTCATTCCACTGTTGATTCTCTATATTTTTTTCTTTATTTCATGCAATGTAAACCTTCATTTCTGCCTGGGCCTGTTGAAGTAAAAAATGAGTTCCTTGTACATCTTAATAATCTGTATTTTGAACCCTGCATCTGGTAGATTGCTTATCTCCATTTTGCTTAGTTGTTTTTCTGGAGTTTTGTTCTGTTCTTTCATTTGAACCATATTTCTTTGTCTCCTCATTTTGGCAGCTTTGCTATGGTTATTTTTATGTATTTGATAGAATGCTTAGATTCCCTGTCTTGTAGCATGGCCTATTGTAGAAAAGCACAGCAGTAATTTGGATGGGGAAGAGCCTTAGATAATCACCAAGGTGGGGCAACCCCTGTGAACCAGGTCTGTAATGGTGACATCACTCTATGGCTCTGTGGGGGAAGGCTTAGAACAGGGACAACACTGCTGTCTGGCTTCTGGAGTTTTGTCAAGAGAAAGCTGTCCCTTGGCACTCACTCTGATGGCAGCTCAGATAAATTTAATTTATCCCCATGGACCACTTGTGTCCTGCCAGCTCATGGCCTGGTGCTGAAGCCCAGAGGGAATGAGTCTGTATATGCCCTAAGGCTATTGTGGACCCTTTAAGAGGAGACTCCTGAGAATCCTGCAGTTTCTTCCACTGCCCCAACTCCCATAATTTTTGACAGCTAGAAGTTATGGGGAATTAGCTCCCTGGCACTGGAGCCCTGAGCTTGGTGGTCTGCTAAGGAGCTATGGGCCCTCCTGAGATATTCCTCCTGATGTTTATCCACCACATGTGGTTGTAGGGCTGCCCATTCCACATCTCTGCATCTCTTAAGTCTGTGTATCTCTACCCCTCTGACTGATCTAGAAGAATATGATGTCTTTAATTCCCTGGTTTTTGGACTTCCATAGAGCTTGATTTTATAATGACTCTGGGTGATGTTTTTTTGGTAGTATAGTTGTAATTTTGCTGTGGTTGTACAAGGAGTTAAACCTGCTTCTCAGTGTAACACATTTTGAAATATATGTATTTTTATATTTTTACTTATTGATTTTTAACTTTTGATTGTAGTCAATAAACATAATTTGTTTGATTAATGTTTTCTCAAATTTTCAGGATTGGCTTTTATAGTCTGATACATATAGAAAAATCCAAAGAAAATAAGAATAAAAAGATGATGTGGTAATATACATATAGTAATATACAGAGAAATATTACTTGGCCAAAGAAAATGAAATGCTACCACTTGTGAAATTATGAATGGATCTAGTACTCATTATGCTAATAGAAATAAATCAGGCAGAGAAAGACAAATGCCATATTATTTCACTTATTTGTGGAATGTAAAAAATAAAATAAATAAACAAACAAAACAGAAATAGACTCAGACACAGAGCAAACTGATGGTTGCCAGATGTAAGCAGGTTTGAGAGACTGGGTGAATAAGGTGAAATGATTAAAAAGTACAAATTGGCAGTTACAATATAGTCACAGGGATATAAAGTACAGTGTAGGGAATAGAGCCAATAATATTGTAATAACTATGTATGGTGCCAAGTGCCACTTGACTTATCAGGGGATAACTTAATAAATTATATAAGTGTTTAAACAGTATTCTATATGAAACTAATATAATATTGAATATCAACTTTAACTGAAAGAGAAAGATCTTTCTTTCTTTGGAATGTTAACAAAATGCCCATAACTCATTTTTTTGATATGCATGTTGATAAAAAGCGAAAACAAAAAGGATGTTTATAGAACATTGATTTGCACCTAGTAAACATTCATGAATGTTAGTAGTTTTTCTCCTTCTCTTGTTTCATTTCTCCCCTTCCCCCTCCCTCCCTCCTCCTCTTCTTCTTCTTCTCCTTCTCCTTCTCTCCTTTCTGTTATTGACGAAAGCATGGGAAAAGAATAGAAAATGCCATTGCAGCTTGAAAAAAGAAGTATGTGAGAAAGCAGGACAATATAAGAGGATTTGAAAGAAACTAGAATTTTTAAGCTTTGGAGTGTTTGGTGAGGCTGGGAGAGTTGAAAATTAGGACTAGACTGCATAAAAATGTGCCCCAGAAGCCTAAAGAATTTGGACAAGAGAAGCCTCTATTTTAGCAAGGGAATGATGGCCATTTTGATGGAAATGTGAAGGATTGAGGGATGAAAACAAAGTCAGGGAGATCAATTGGGAAATTGTTGTACATATAACTACCTAGTAATAAAGTATTAATGCTAGCAAAAATGGTTTACTTAAGTGTTGTTACGTAAACAGAATCAAGAAGGCTTGAGATTCATAAACTGTGAGAATGAAAATAAAGCTTGAGTCATAAGGACAGGGTGAAAGTCATTGTTAACTGGTAGTTAGGAACACAGCTGGAATTTTGGTTTTGTGTGTGTGTGTGTTCTTTAAATTGTATTTATTTGGGGTATTTGGGTTGAGAGGCAATGAGATACATTTTGGTTATCATTTCTATTTTTTAATCATTTATTTTGTTTTTTAACATTTTTTTTATTATTGTTCAAGTACAGTTGTCTCCATTTTTCCCCCTCCACTCTCCTCTACCACAGCCATCCCCACCTCCCACGCTAAGTCTTACCCCACTTTGGTTTTGTCCCCGTCTCCTTTACACATGTTTCTGAANGGTTTTGTGTGTGTGTGTGTTCTTTAAATTGTATTTATTTGGGGTATTTGGGTTGAGAGGCAATGAGATACATTTTGGTTATCATTTCTATTTTTTAATCGTTTATTTTGTTTTTTAACATTTTTTTATTATTGTTCAAGTACAGTTGTCTCCATTTTTCCCCCTCCACTCTCCTCTACCACAGCCATCCCCACCTCCCACGCTAATTCTTACCCCACTTTGGTTTTGTCCCCGTCTCCTTTACACATGTTTCTGAAAACCACTCCTCCATTTTTTCCTCCCACCTCCCCTCTGGTTACCATCAGTTTGTTCTTAATTTCACTGTCTCTGGCTATATTTTGCTTCCTTGTTTGTTTTGTTCATTAGGTTCCACTTATAGGTGAGATCATATGTATTTGTCCCCGACTACCTGGCTTATTTCACTTAGCATAATGCTCTCCAGTTCCATCCATGCTGTTACAAAGGGTAGGAGCTCCTTCTTTCTCTCTGCTGTGTAGAATTCCATTGTGTAAATGTATCATAGTTTTTTCACCCATTCATTTACTGATGGGCACTTAGGTTGCTTCCAGAACTTGGCTATTGTAAATTATGCTGCTATGAACATTGGGGTGCATAGGTTTTTTGAATTGTTATTTCAGGGTTCTTAGGATATAATCCTGGCAGTGGAATTGCTGAGTCAAAAGGCAGGTCCATTTTTAGTTTTCTTAGAAAATTCCATACTGTTTTCCACAGTGCCTGTAACCAGTCTTCCCTCCCACCAACAGTGCACTAGGGTTACCTTTTCTCCACATTCTCTCCAATACTTGTTGTTTGATTTGTTTATGATGGCCATTCTGACCTGTGTGAAGTGGTATCACATTGTGATTTTAATTTGCATCTCTTTGATGGTTAGTGATGCTGAGAATCTTTTCAAATGTCTCTGGGCCTTCTGTATGTCTTCCTTATAGAAATGTCCATTCAAGTCCTTTGCCCATTTTTAAATTGGGCTGTTTGTCTTCCTGGAGTGGAGTTGTGTGAGTTCTTTATATATTTTGGAGATCTAACCCTTGTCCAAGGTATCATTGGCAAATATGTTTTCCCATATGGTTTTGGTCATTTTACATATTCTTGTGTAACACCGCTTTAATGATGCCAGGTAAGAAGATGAACATGTAAGTCCATAAAGGAGATAAAGGAGAGAGAGAGAGAGAAGAGGGAAGAGAGAAAGAGAGAGAGAGAATGAGAATATAGTGCCAAGAAAGAGGGAACATTTAAGTTGGGAATAAAGATTGGTGAGACATGATTAGGTAGGTAAGAGTTGAAGGGTGTTACTACCAAGAGGATGGTAGACCAAGGTCACTAGCATCACAATAAACTAAAGTACTTGTTTAAAAAACATGGTGCTGGGGAAAAATCTCAAAATTTTGTGAGCATATCAATCTTTTCCAAATATACATCTGATTTTACATATATGCCTAGGTCCAGATCTAAGAATGTGAGAGAGATGTAAAGAATCTGAATGTTTTACAAGTATGTAATTGATTTTGAAGTACACAAATGATTGAGGCCCCCTAAGAAGGTGATTCAAACCCACAGAGAAGATTGGAAAAGAATAACTAGAAAAATGAAGGGAAAGCTGAGATAGTAAGTCATAGAATAACACCTTTGTTAAGGAGAAGGCCAAGAGGGTAGTGTGCCATGAGGATAAAATAAAAATCTTTTCTTGGATTCAACAAGAAGGAGATTCATAGCAACACTGGAAATATACATTCAACTAAGCAGAGAGAGCTTAGGTGGTGAGGGAATAGAGAAAGCATTTATTGTTTTGACCTTTTCAAAAAGAGTGACTGAAAAGCAAGAAAAAGCTAAGGTAAGAGCAAGAACAGATAGAGGGAATAGAAGGGCTGCGATCAATAATTTTGTTGTTGTTCTTCAACGAAAGAATGTGAAAAATGAAGAATTTAATCCATGTGCTCAAGAAATTTTAAGCTTTAGACTGATGAGCACACTGATGGAGAATTAAGTTATATGGAAAAAGCAGCTCTTTCATGAAGATATAAAGGAAGCTGGGAAGGATGACTATATGCAAGATGATGGGTGGAGAGGATGGTATAAGAAAAGGCACATTTTCTCTAGTTTTTTTAAACCTTTACAGAAAGGGTTTACTGCCATAGACTCAAAGGAAAAAAGAAATTAATGATGTGCATCAATTATTGCTAAATGTTATTTAAAGACAGTTTCTTGTTGCTTGTACAGCAATGATAAAAGGCCTGAATGGTGTCTTTGTAAAGAAGAAAAAGGTTACATTTAACTTATTTCTATAGTCATATCTGTTTCATTGAGAAGTCTTTGTTTTCATTGGTGACTGTGATCCTTTAAAGGGAAATTAATAGATTGCTGTATTAAAAGGCTGACTTGGTGGTAACCACTGGAATTCCATGTACTAGCTATTTTTTTTATTAATCTCTGGGCCCTGAGGTGATTAGCAGAGCTTCCAAAAGCACCCTACTTCTAACTTAAGAATAACATTTACTCTAGGAGACTCTGACACAAGGCTACATTCAAGGAACCTGTTGGTTTTTATACCAATTCAAATGGAGCCTACATCAGCTGTCAGATATTTACAGGTAATTTTCATCATTACTCAGAACTCTCCGTGTTTATTATACTTTGGCTTGCATTTATTTGCACATAAGCATGTCAAGATAGGGGAGAAGGCTACCTGAGCTGTGCCAGAAATACGTCAAGGCTTTCCTATGTTACTCAAGATTGAACAGGGTAAAGTATTGTGCTCTTCTCCACAGCTTGTCATCGCATTGGCTCAGGTATCTTAGCTCACCATTTCCTCTCGCAGACTTCCCTTTTCATACCCCATACTAAAAAGGCAGAATTCTACCTGTGTTATTTTAAAAACTCCATAAAGTCTTAAGACACACCAATGGTGTATTTTTAAAAGTATATATTTTCTGGAAATTCATGTATTTGGGTGATAGGAACCCAAAATTAAATGAGTTGAAAAAAAGACACCTCCCATCCAAACATGGGTGACCAGAAACACCAGAGGTGACTAGTAGCCATAGAGAGAATGGGTCCTTAAATAGGCTATGTGAGTACATCATAAGGTGTTAGTAAATAACTTAAGTGAAAAAAATGAACATGTTTGCAATAGCTCATCTTTCATTTTATGAATTGTGAAACAGGCTAGGGTGTGTTTACCAAACTGTTTTGACTTGAATTTATGTCTTTCAAGACAAAAATTAATACATTTGAAGGCAATTTGAGTACAGGATGCAAGACGTGATGTTGTGGGGAAAATTTCCCAGCTTTATAACCAGACAGAGGAGAGTTAAAATTTTGGCTGTGCTATCCACTGGCTATATGACTTTGAGAAATATTGTTAAACTTCAGATCTTAACCTCCTTATTATTGAATATTAGCATATTCAACTCACAGATGATTATGAAGAATATGAGAAAATATAAGTATCATGAGTAAAAATGGATTAGTACTGTGGCTGGTTTTATAGAGTCAATTTGACAAATGACATGAGGCACACATATAGTGGATGAGAGAATGAAGTCTCTGGGGTCACTCAACCTGTTTCCAAAGGCCAATGTGTCCAGTATAATGTGACAAAGAATAGCACTTTTGTAAGGATTCAATGAGAAAATGCTTATAAAGTTCTCAGTACCATATGTGATACTTGGTTAGTATTCAATAACTGGAAGTATTACTATTACCAGAGGAAACTACAATTTATCATTTTCTTTACACCATAGTTATCAACAACTCCTTACATCTCACTAGTGCCTGACACACTGAGGCATTTCATCCCATTCATCTCTTTTTTCTGACCAATTATAAGCTCCTACCACACTGGATTTAATGGGCCCTTAATACAGTCTTGTTAAATATTGAATCAATAAATATATAATGCCCTTTTTCCTTAGAAAATAGTATCATAAGTGCTTTTTCCTTTCTGACATTAGCTTCCCTTTCAGTGATTTGAATGGCAGAAAATACCATTTCAGCTTGTCATACTGTATATTTTTGGAAAAAGGAAAAATGAACTACTTCTATGAACAGCAGAAGGGTTTAGTGAAAGAGAATTTAAAGCCAACAATCTGGCGATTCTGAGAGTATAAATTAAACTAGTTAAGCAACCTTAATCCAGGATATTGGCAAGATAACTATCAGACTCTGGCACTTTCATTTTTTCTTTTTTATGTATTTATTTATTTTAAATTAATTTAGTTATTTTTCTCATCACCATTTATCCCCCTATACTCTCTGCCCTCTTCCATCTCCAGCCACGCCTCACTCCCCAAATCACCACATTGTTGTCTGTATCCATAAGTTCTTTTCTCTTTCTTTTCCTTCCTTCCTTCCTTCCTTCCTTCCTTCCTTCCTTCCTTCCTTCTTTCCTTCCTTCCTTCTTTTCTTTTATTTCTTTTTTTTTCAATCTCTCCACCACCCTAGCATCTCCCCCATCCCCAGCCAGAGCTGTCAGTCTGCTCTCTATGAGTCTGTTTCTATTTCTTTTTCTCTAAGGTGAAAGCATAAACTTTTTACCCAAGACATCAGAGGTTGAAGAAAAGAAGCCATGATAACAATAAAATAATTCTAAATAGTTCACTAGATCGGTACCCAAGAACGAGGCAATGATTATCAGTGACCTCTAGGTACTATACAGCTAACAGATGAACATTTACACAGACTTTGGCTTAGTTTAGATCAGAGTGAGAATTTCTCCTTCTCTGTCACAAGAGGCTCTACTTAGCAGATAAGACATTAGAACACGTTAAAATACCAGGCTAACACCTTATTTGTTAGTTTTAGGTTGAACTTATGCCTTAGGGTGACTGAATTTGCTTATTGGAACACACATGAACATGCACACACTAAAGGAGTAACTCTAACTTTCCGATCTATTAGGATCAAAATAAGGATTTTTCAAAGTCCTTTAAAGAAGGGCTCCAAAGATTTGTTGGATATCAAATAGCTCCTTCAAGATAACATTTTGATGAATTAAGTATAAATGAATCAGAAACATATGGATTAAGTTTCCCTTGAAATACACAGGGGCTTAAAAATCAAAGAGGAAACAGGGCCTGGCCCAGGGTCCTGCAGGTTGTGCCAAAACCAACACATCTGAGTAGCATTTCAAGATATTTGAGGGATCCGAAGATGGGGCTAGCTTGGCCCATGCTAGTTTCTACCATATAGAAATAGAACACATAAGCCATGCCATTTACATTGCATTATTACTAAAAATCCTTCCTTCCTTGTGGTTTGAAATTAAATAAACCTAGACTTACAAAAGAAAACCTGCCAGTGGCATCTGCAGCACAGAAAGCTCTTAAAGGCTAAAAGAGCAAGTATTCAAAATATTCTCAAACTGGGTAGCTATTATTGTCTGACAATGTAAAAGTTGGACATTAACATAGTACAAAAGGCTGTCAAATAACTGTGTAATTTTAGGTTTGCACTTCATACATCCTCCATAATATTGCCAAAAAGGATAAATTGGAATAAAGACTAATTAGTTCTGAAAATAAGTCATATTAATTAGCATTTCTAATCATTCTTTTTATTGTCTATAAATAGTGGATTTTAAAAACCTCTAATTGGTTAATCAGTAAATTGCCAATGTGGGAAACTTACATTTGAATCTCATCACAGAATACACAGGCCCCAAATAGATTTGATCAGTTAAACACATAAATGCTAAGTCTAATTTTAATTAGTCTGCTTTTATTACTTGTGACAAATGATAAAAACATCTACTTTGAAGTTTTACTACTTTGGTGTCAACTAAACACATCTATATCTAGACCTCAGCAAGATAATACAGATGTATGAATGTACTTCAAAAATAGAAACATAATTATTTACATTAAATATAATTTTAAAAATTATAACTATTCACTAGGGCAGGACAACCCACATAGCTGCTTTGTGGGGGAGGGGTCTGAGAGGGAACAATGCCATTTGCCCAGCTCTCTGTCAACTTTCAGTCACTCCTGTCCACAAGCAAACTGGGCCTTTCTGATGCTTATTCTAGGGTGGGTGGTTTTGTGTACATTCTAGAGCCCTGTGGATCTCTCCAATGAGCTCCCCTTTGAGGTTGGGAGTTTCTTTCAGTGCTTCAACTCTCACAGGTTTTTCAGTCAGGGGTTTAGAGGCTTTTATTTCCCTGCACTGGAACCCTGAATTGCCTGTCTATCTAGCTCCAAAGTTGTTCCTCCCAGCTTATCCTCACACAAATGTGGAATATCCTTGTCCACCAGCTGTCCGCCTTGGTAGGGGGCGCCCTCTCACCAAGTCTGCCAGCCACCCACTTTCCCTGCATCCTCTCCACCATGGCTTCCTAACTCCACTCCTCCTACCAGTCTGGATGAATGTTTCTTCTTTAATTCCTCAGTTGTTGGACTTCCATGTGGTTTGATTTTCTGGCAATTCTGATGTTTTTTGTTTTTAAATTAGTCTCCATTATCCTTCTTTTGGCTGTTTGAGGAAGTGAGACATATCTACCTATATCTCCATCTTGGCTGAAACTCTCCATGTTTAACTTTTTAAGTTATTTGTATATTTTGGTGAATAGTGTATCAAGGGCATATTTCTAATGCATTAATTTATTAATTAATTCAGCAGAAGTGCATTCATGCATTTGGTATTTAGTTAGGTACTGGTTATGTAAGAGTAATTCCTAAAGTGCACTAGGTATGGTGGATAGACAACCCATGATCCCTATTTCCTGGGGTTCATGTCTTGTGTAATGTAATTCTGTTCCCTATGATTTTCTCCTAACCAATAGATTATCTCAAAAGTGATGGGTATCACGCTGTGATTACCTTGCACTATATATGACTTTGTCATGCCAGCTGACTCACCCTAGAGTTTATGCCTCGATGAAGTAAGCAGCCATCCCAGGAAAGCCTACATGGCAAGGCACTGTGCATAGGCTTTAGGACCTGGGGTGGCTTCCAGTGGACAGCTAGCAAGATTCTGGGTCCCCCACATTACATAGCTACAAGGAAATTAACTCAGCAAACAACTTGAGTGAGCTGGTGAAAGAATTGGTCCCTGGTGCAGCCTCCATATGAAAGATCAACTTGACCAAAATTTGATGACAACTTTGTGAGACATTGACAGAGGATCCAACTAACTTGTGCCCAGACTCATGAGCTATGGAAATTTAATGATAATAACTGTTTCTTACTTTAAGCTGCTGCTAAGTTTGTAGTGTTTTGTTATTTAGCAATCAACATCTTATACACGAAGCATTAGTTATTGAAAATCTGTATTTTCTCTCTTAATTTTAAATACTACTTTTAGCATAAATATAATGCATAAACTAGGAGATAATTGATCTGGGCCTCTGAATCCCAGATTTAAACAATCAATCTGTTTTAAAGTAATTAGTTAATAATTATTAATTTAAACACCATTTCACCTTAATATTTGAGGAATAAGTTGATACATTACATGTGTGGTGGTAATATTATTATTCACTAAACTAAGCAGAAGAGTTGTTGCTGCCATGGTGGTACATTGGCAATCATGGATAAAGCCTACTAGTCCTGTGGAGATCCCATTCAGATCCTAGGTAATTTCAAATTGAAAAAAATGAATTAAAACTGTAATGGACTAAGATCACTGAGTACAGAAATGAAAAACCTCAAATGTCTAAGTAAAAAGAGATAAATTGAAATAAAATTATAGAAAGATAAAGCAGCTATCACTAGTTTCTCCTTAAAGGCTTTGTGCCACCCTCTTCTGTGGTGTACCTTCAGAAGTATGTCTGAGGAAGAAAAAACTTATATATAAATTGTAGTGCTTTTATTTTTTGCCATTTTGAATTAGACTTTATTTTTTAGAGCAGTTTTAGTTACACAGCAAATTGAGCAAAAGCCACAGAGATTTCCCATGTAGCTTCTACCACTCACTTCCTCCACTATCAATATCCTCCACTCAATTTTGAAAATAATTTGTCCATTTTGTTCACGTTATCAAATTTGTAGCAGAGAGTTGTTCACAATCTTCCTTTATATTCTTTTAATGTCCATGGGTTCTATAGTAATATCCTCTTTTTCAATTCTGATGTTGGTAATCAGTGTCTTTTTTTTTCTGTGTTAGACTGGCTGGAGGTTTATTGATTTTCTTCCTTTTTTTCAAGAATTGCTTTTGGTTTCACTGATTCTTCTCTGCTGATTCCTGTTTTCTTTTTCACTGATTTCTACTTTAATTTTATCATTTAATTTCTTCTTCTTAAGTATTTGGGGATTTTTTGACTTATCTTTTTGTTATTAATGCCTAGTTTAATTTTTTGGTGTAAGAGCAGATGTTATATAATTTCTAGTCTTTCAAATTTATTATATGGTGCACAATATGGTCTATCTTGGTGAATGCCAAGTGTGAGCTTGAAAAGAATGTGTATTCTGCTTCTTTAGGATGAAGTAGTCAATAGATATCAATCATATCCAGTTTGACTGATGGTACTGTTAAGTTCAAGTACATTCCTTCTGGTTTTCTGCTTGCTCATTCTCTCCACTTCTGGTAGAGGCATATTGGAGATTCCAAGTTTGTTTTAGGATTCATCTATTTTTTCTTGCAGGTTTATTAGTTTTTGCCTCATACATTTTGTGCTTTATTGTTAGGCACATACACCTTATGATTTATCTTGTCTTCTTAAAAATAGACCCACTTGTTATTTGTAATAATAACTTTATCTCTGATAACTTTCAGTGCCTCAAAGTCTTATTTTTATAAAAGAATTATTTTTGCTTTCTTTTGAGTACTGTTAGCATGGTATATTTTATTCGTCTTTCTACTTTTAATCAATGTGTTCTTTTGTATTCAAAGTGGGTTTATTGCAGACAACATATAGTTGGGTGCTGATTTTTGGTATGGTCTGAAAATCTCTGCATTTACACCATTCATGTTTAAAGTGATTATTGAAATGATTTGATTAATATCTACCTATTTGTTACCATTTTCTATTTGTTGTCTTTGTTCTTTGTTTCTGTTTTGCCTTCCACTATTTTTTGGCCTTGTGTGGTAAATTGAGCATCCTATTTTCCTACTTTTTTAGCATTTTTTAGCCTATTAGTTATATGCTAAGAAAGTTCTTTTTTCACTTTTTAAACTAGTTGCCCTAAAATATAAAAGACAAATTTATAAATACTTCAAATTCACTCTCAAATAAACTGTATTGTTTCACAGTTAGTGAGGGTACTTATAATAATAAAATAATTCTAATTTTCCTCCTATACTTTGTATTATTGCTGTCATACATTTTACTTACACATAAATATTCATAAACATAATTGTTGACATTAACCTTCTAAACAAACTGTTATGTGTTAAATAAATTAAAATAAAGTTTTTGTTTCACTTTCACTTATTTATTATCTGATGCTCTTCCTTTTTTTATGTAGATCATAATTTTGGACCTACATAATTTTATTTCTTTCTGAATAATATCTTTTAGCATTTTTTCAAAATGCTTTTCTCAAAGCCGGTCACTGGCAACAATTTCTCTCAATATTTCTGTGTTTGAGAAAGTCTTTCTTTCCCCTTCATTTTGATGGATGATTTCTCAGGGTACAGAATTTTAGGTTGGTGTCTTTTTTCTCCTATTAAAACTTTACTTCATTTCATTTCTTTTTGTTTGTGTAGTTTCTGAGAACTTGCATGCAATTCTTATCATTACTCTTTTACAGGTAAAGTATATTTTTCCTCTGATTTCTTTCAAAAATTTTCTTTAACTTTAATTTCCTGCAGTTTTAAAATGATATCCTAGAGGTAGTGTTTTTTGTGTGTTTTTTTTTCTTTACTAATCCTATTCATGTTCTCTACACTTTGTGGATCTGCTATTTAGTGTCTGACATTAATTTGAGGAACTTTGCAGTCATTGTTTCAACTTTTACTTTAGTTCCTTTTTCTTTTCTCCTTCTAGGGTTCTTATTAGGCATAAAAGCATGTGCTGTACCTTTTGTAACTGTCCCACGGTTCTAGAATATTAGGTTTTATTTTTTGTCTTTATTTTGCATTTTTACAATATTTATTAAGTTTCTATTGGTGTACCCTTAAATTCAGAGATTCTTCCCTCAGCCATGTCTAGTGTACTTACTAATGAGCCCTTCAAAATGTATTATGCATTTTTGTTATAGTGTTTTTGGTCTTTGGATTTCTTTTTGTATTTTTTCTTAGGATTTTCCTTTTTGCTTACATTGTCCATCCGTACTTGTATGCTGTGTACTTTACCCATTAGAACACTTAGCATATTAATCACAGGGTTTTTTTTTTTATTCCCAGACTGATAATTTCAATATCCCTGCCATGTGTGAATCTAGTTTGATGCTTACTATGCCTTTTCAAATGGTGTATTTTGCCTTTCCTTATGTCTTGCAATTTTTTCTTGATACCTGGACATCATGTGCTGGGTAAAAGAAATTCCAGTAAACAAGACTTGAATGATGTGGCAAGTTGTGAAGGAGGGAAAATGTCTCAGTCTTTTCAGTAAGCCATGCCTGTGAACTGTGTATTTCACAAGTAATTCCTAGTCCCTGCCCTGCCCCACCATAGACAGAATAGAATAATTGGAGTTGAGAGTTTCTCTTCTCCTGTGTAGAGAGCTAGAATCAGCTGGAGTTTGTTATTTCCTTTCCCCTAGGTCAGTTAGATTCTAATAAAATCCCATTACTTTTGGCACTGGTAAAATAGTTTCTCTAGAAGTCAGTTTCCCTTGAAAGCAGGATTCATTAAAATGAACAGAATGCTCTGGCATACAAGGTCTGTCCAGAAAGTATGTAGCTATGTAATGTGAAAAATACAAACATTTTTTGAAGAGAGTTCAAGATACAAGAAAGATTGTACATAGGACAATGATGTCTTAGTCCCCTTCGAAGTAGGCACCTTGGGACCTCACACAGTTCTCCCAGTTACCATCAGCTGCCCTGTCCTATTTTCCTGAATCTCACTGATGGTCCAAAATCTCTCCCCTTTCAAAGGTGATTTCAGTTTTGGGAGATACCAGAAGTTGCAGGGCACCAAATTTGGGCTCTAGAGGTGCTGAGTCACCTGGGTGATTTGGTGTTTCAACAAAAAACTCTGCACCAAATGTGATCCCTGAGGGAGCACATTGTCCTGATGAAACTGCCAATGAACAGTTTCCCACAGCTGTGGCCTTCTGAATCATATGAATAGTTTCTGCAGAGGAACGTTTAAGCTTAACACAAAATTTGATGCAGAGTCATTGATCCACTTGCTCAGTCATTTTGAATGTGATAGCCACACAGTACTCATGCTCACTCAGTGGAATTTACTGCTCCCACTGAGTCATTTTTCACACATGTGCACTCCAGTCCATTGTCATTGGCCACCAGGTTACATTAATATTGTGCAAACCATTCTTGTTATATGAACAACAGTTGGACATTTTCCAAATAGACCTCATATATCAAAATAGTTCCTTTTCTTGTTTTGCTACCATAAACCTGAGATAATTTTTTTCTCTAATATCCACTGTGAAAATCTGGTTGAGCTCTTGGAGGTAAAAGTCACTGAAGTGACTGGGGCCCACTGGGTTTTTATTTCACAGACTTGTTCACATTAAATCTCCAGCAGTTCATCAAATACAACTAGCTTTTCTAACCCTGGCACTTCTCCCCATGGAGTTTTGTTCATGGGATCCTGCTCCAGTAGATTTAGTTATCTTTATTTAACTTTCTGTCTCTTCAATTTTGGGGACATCAGTTTTCTCTGTTACCTCACTTCTCTGTTTTATCTAAGAAGAATTGTCAATTTAAAAACTTGATAAAATGGAGTGACAACTTCCAAACTCCGTATATGCTGGACCTCTTCTTACTATTTTTAAGGAATAAAAACACATTGTACAATCTATATTTAGTGAGAAAATTGATAAGTACAAATGTTCTAATTTAATTAAGTCAGCAAATATTTAGAATTTTACGTAACTAAATACTTAGGATTAATGCAAAATACTGATTATGCTTAGGATAATCTTCAATTGATACAAAAATATGATAAAAAGCAGAGTGTTTAAAATATACACACATATATAAATATATAATACACATTTATATATAAATATAATTTATATGTTATATAACATATAAATTTATACATTATGTAAATATGTATATAATTATATATATACATATATCTCCAGAGAGAGAAAGGGAGTTCAGGTTCTAAACTTTCTATACTCTTTCACTGATTGCTTCTAGATCAGTATTACAGGTCTATAATAATTGCATTGTTATAACACATTTTGTTATATTTCATAGAGTGAATAGTATCTATTCTACTAACACTCAATTATACTTCTTTTAAAGGAATTTCTTGGCCACTTCAGCATATTTATTATTTTCAGTTCAACTTCAGATCTTTTTGTCAAGACCCATCCTGCCCCCAAACATATTTTGGGGATATTTCACTTCAATTGCTTTAAATTCATCACACAACTTGGGGAGAGTTGACATCTTTACAATACTAAACCTTCACTTCAAGCAGTGCAGTATTTTTTTTAGTTCTTTAAACATAATTTTGTTCTTCATTAAATTTCTATAAATATGCCATTGATAAAGCATACTTCTTGATCAATTGGTAATTGATCTTATTCTTGCTTTTCTTAACTTACTAAATTCATGAAAACTTTTAGAAAACAAGAAAAAAAGTGTCAGTAAAGGTCATACTTTTGGTATTTCAAATGTTAATAGGGGTATATATACTCTTTACCAGTTCATGTAATGTTTGCTCCTGGGCTGGTTTGAGATAAATACTACTTATCATGTTTAGGAGGTATTCTCTTTATTGAGATTATTTTCCCTTTAAATTATGTATGGATACTGAATTACATCAAATATCTTTTGAAACATAATAATAGTATGATAATTATAAAGGTTAGGCTTTATTGTGGGTAGACAATTTTCCCTCCTTTTTCTTCTTTCTGTTTTTTCACTTTCACACTAGCCTATGACCGTGTGGCCTAGGCCTGGTCAATACCAGACATTAGGAGCAAGAGCTGTGAAAACAAGCTCTACAATATTGGGCCTTCACATGGGATTAGCAGGAATATGCACAATAATGAGCAAACAAGGGCAAACTAATGAAAGAGAAATTTTTGTATCTCTAATGTTATTCCAGGCTTTATTAGATTTTTATTCCTTATCCCAATCTTCTCACATTTCCATCTCCAGTTAATAATATGACAAAATAGAGAAAATATGACAAATGTCTATTTATTTGTTCATATTTATTAGTTGTGGCTGACAATATATGTGTTCAAAGGGTATAATGGGGTGAATGGCCAAGGCTGTAGCATTGTCTATGTGGTCATTATTATTAAAAAGTTCAAACAAATCTCTCTTTTTAACTTGTTGATTCTGATGCTTAAATTGGTCAATTGATTGAATGGCTCTCTCTGTCTTTCTGACTCCTTTTTAGTCTACCTGTATTCCTTTGTTCCTTTTTTCACATCTCATTCTCTTAACAATGAGAAGTGGTCACACTTTTACACTAAGAGGATACCAATATTTAAACCCAAATTTTACAAGATCTTCATTTTTTACTTGATTAAGGTGGTCTTTTTTAGGTTTCTCCACTGTAAAGTTTGCACCTTTTTCATTTGTAATTAAGAAGTTTCATGGGAAGATACATTGTACTTATGTAAATATCTTATTTCACCTAATTTTTATTTATTAATTATTTAATGTATCAATGGACTCATAGTTTTTTATTTTATTCCATAAGTTATAATTTATTACTATTATAATTTATTTAAATGCAAAATTACACCCCCTCTCAATTTGATAATGGGAGTTCCAGCACAGTAGGAATTTCCAAACTTATCTTGTATTTTCCTTCCTTTAGTTTTAAATCAGCCATGTCCCTAAGGAGCCCTTTTAGTTGGAAATGGTATTTGCAAATTAAGATCTGAGTACTAGGTAGACTCATTATTGTTGTGTACTGCTACTCCCAATCCTTCTTATTAAACAGCAAGGAAATACTCATAGGTGTGCACGTGCACACACATACACACACACACACACTTTTAATCTAGTATCTGATGATGACAGGAGGACTTTGGTAGGAGATGAGGAAAGAAGGAAACCAACAGTTAAGGTTCTACTTTGGGTATTTCAAATGTTAGTAGGGGTATGTCATAATTATTACCATTACTACCATGTTATAATGAGGAACATAACTTGGAAAAGAGCCAGGTATATATGCAGAGCAACCTTTCTGGGAGGTTTGAGACCTTACCAGGTAAATCTATCTGAAAGCCCCTGGGGGTATCCATGGAACTGGAAAATACAATCAGTGATGTGGAGGGGAGGACCAAGCTAAAAAACAAACACGGAGGAAAAGACCAATGATCAGAGAAAAATGGATAATTTAAAAGGACAAACAACAGGGATTTCCTTGAAAAAAGACTATAAAAATAAGACAAATAATACAGGGAGACAAAAAAAAATTATCTTGTCCCAGAGAAGAACCTGAATACAGATACTGATTATGAGTGAAAGAATAAACACAGACCAACACCTAGAAATCCAAGTAAAAATCTTCATCTAGTGTCATTACTGCTAGCTACATACACATATATTTCTAAATATGCACATAAGTACTTGATATCAATACTAGACACTGGTCCTTAAGCTAGAAGGTGTTTCTGGGGTCCACAATATCCTCTGATGATTTCTGAAGAAGCCACATTTTTCTTTTGACTTTCTGGGGAGGTGCTTCATATCAGCCCTGGTATTCTTTCAAAACTTAATCCCATCTGTAAAATATCTAGAAAAAATTCTTAAAATTTTCCATCATCAGAGAGGCACTTTTCTGTAACTTAAAACAGTCAAGTTTTATGATTATAGTGTTGATGAGTTTACTTTTGAGTGTCCCTCATTTTGAATGTCCCTCATTTTTTAAAATTCTTGTTCAAGTAGTTTTCTGTTTTGTATTCCCAGCCCTGCCCACTGCCGTGCTCCCCACCTCCCTCCCATTTCCGCCCCCCACCTTAGTTATTGTCCATGTGTCCTTTATACTTGTTCATGTGAGTCCTTCCCCTTTTCCCCTGAAATTCTCTCTCCGCTCTAGACCCTGTCAGCACGTTCTGTATTTCAGTGTCTTTGGTCATATTTTGCTTGCTTGTTTGTTTTGTTGTTTTGTTAAAATTCTTATTCAAGTACAGTTTTCTGTTTTATATTCCCCACCCTGCCCCCTCCTGTGCTCCCCACCTCCCTCCCATTCCCCCCTCCGTCTATGGCCATACCACCCTGAACATGCCCGATCTCATCTGAATGCCCCTCATTTTGAATGTCCTTTGGGAAATGATTTATTTTTTAATTGAGAAGGAAAGGGTTAAATTTTCTCTTCACATTATTCAATTTTGGCTGACATCTATTTGATCTTTGTACAATCTTTCCTTTTAACTCCTCTAATATTATGAAGAAAATGTCACAGCCACAACATACAAAAGTAAATTAGTCCTAATTTTGCTTTTCTGGTACTATATTTTTCACAACAGATTAGGATCAGTCATCATCCATTTGTGAAGAACTACTTCATGAGGACAAGTGGGCACTGGTTATTTGGTTTAAGTTTCACCAAGGGTGAGCCCTGGACAATATACT
This sequence comes from Sturnira hondurensis, assembly GCF_014824575.4. Lineage (NCBI taxonomy): Eukaryota > Metazoa > Chordata > Mammalia > Chiroptera > Phyllostomidae > Sturnira > Sturnira hondurensis. The sequence goes on from NW_028079095.1 coordinate 531,473, forward strand.
AGGTCTACAAATAAAACCTTCTTGTTTTTCTCTGACCCATTTAGAATGGTATATTTCAAATATCCCCAAGGTGTCAATGGCAGTTTCACTTTACATAGTGTTTCTGTCCTTCTTTTAAAAAACTCTGCAAAGTTTTACTTTGTTTTGTTTTAGTGACAGCATTGTGGTTAATAGAACATTGCTAGGAATTAAAAACAGAAGTTAACTTCAAGACCAAAAGCTGAAATTCTAATAGCAAAAGCTCACCAGAATGCCAGATTTCTTAAAAAGTATAATGAATTCTTGTGAAAATTCAGATTTCAAAAGGTCCAAAAATATCTGTACTGTGAAGATATTATTTTCTATACAAAAAAATTAAACTATAGTTTAAAAGAGGTACATGAAATAAAGTTCTAGAGTTTTCAGCTGTTACTACAAGATTGACTAGCTAAGGTTATATTGTTTAGAAAATTTACTACACCAAGGGTCCAAAACTTAGTTTCGGGGCACATATTCATGCAATTGTACTTATTTGAAATTTTACAAAATATGTAATATTTTGTGCCTCAATTTATTATTTGAGTAGTGAAATTATTTTATCTGTCCTGCTCTCTTCACAGGGTTATTTTGAGAACCAGACATAATAAGGCAAATTAAGGTTTTTTGTTAATTAAAAAAGAAACACTGTATAAATAAGTGGTATTACTTGTTTTTATTATTATACTAGTATCATCCCAGGATTTATGCTGTAGTCTATTGCAAATTTCAGCTTATGGGCCAAAAATTCAATTCTGCAATTTTTGAAATGTTAATTTACCCCTAAAATCTCAAAAATAGAAAGTTATATTTAAAACAAAATGTCTGAGGTTAGTTAAGAAATGATGACATCATAGTTGGTCATGTAACACAAAATTAGATGAATCTAATAACTGAATTGGATTTGGGAAGTGATTGGTCCAGTGGTCTAAACCTTTTAGCTGTGTAAAAATTCATACAAATAAAATTTATTCAGAGGCCCACTACTTGAAAGAAATTGTCAGTGGCTCCAGTGAAGCAATGGACCCAGAATAGCCCTACTTGGTTTCTTCAACGTGTGTGAAAGAGCTCAGTTTGGAAACCACTAATCTTCAGAATGCTTTATTTAGCCAAAGGATTCTTGCTCAGGTATGCCTTGCAGAGAAGTATAATATCAACAATATGTAAAGGAGTCATTGACTTCTGGTCAAGATGGCAGCATAGGTAAACACGACTCACCTCCTTGCATAACTACATCAAAATTACAACTAAACTATGGAATAAACATCACTCAGAACCATCAGAATTCAAGCTGAATGGAAGACTGACAACTGTAGAATTTTAAAAACCACATCCATCCAGACTGGTAGGAGGGGCGGAGACATGGAACAGGCTGGTTCCATGACCACCCAGGGCCACATCCATGTGTGGTGAATAAACTTCAGGAGGGATATCTCAGGAGCAAGGAGTCCCAGCCTCATACCAGGCTCCCCAGTCAAGGGTTCCAGTGCAGGAAGATAATTCCCTGTAACTACTGGCTTCCAAAACTAATGGGGATTGAGTTTGTGGAAGAAACTTTTGGAGTCATAATTAGTTCTTTTTAAAGAATCCACACATGAACTTAGACTCACTCCCTTTAAGCTCCAGCACTGGGGTAGCAACTTGAAAGGCACCAAATGCCTTTCAAGGCAACTGAAAGGGAGGAACTGAAGTGTCTGGCATCAAGGCAAGAGCTTGGGGACAGCTTTCTCTCAGACAGAATGGCAAGCAGAGGCCATTGTCCCTTTTCTGAACCCTCCTCCCAGAGATACACAGAGTTGGCAGGCAGGTACCATATTTGAGATTTCATCAACCTGGATAATACTGTTTGTCTCACTCTGGAGATCCCCTGAGACTCCATCCCACCCAACTCAAAGGCCCACCCAACTCAAAGGCCCACCCAAGGTGTAAAGTGACTTGTCCATATGAACGGTAGATCTTGGCTCATGCTTCACAACTTCCTAAATCCTCTCAAATAAGCAACAGCTGGCCTTAGTGAGCCCTTAGCCCTCATGCCACTTTCTAAGTGACCCCAGACCTGGCACTAGTAGCAGTCAGCCTAGTGTCACAGCTTGTGTTTACATGAAAATCTCCAACAAAGCACAAGTACCAACCATCTTAGATTGCATTATAGCTTAGGCAAGCTGGCCCTGGGAAAAACACATATGGGGGCTGAAATTTCCCTGCATCACCCAGGAGACTCCAGGGCCTGTACACCCACTGGGAAGCCACAGGTTTATGGTCAGTGGTTACAGCTAGTCCTTGCCACTGACTGGCTGGGGTAAATTCCTATTATTGGCCTGACAACAGCAATTAAGGTTCAACTACCAGAGGAGGAGTACTCAGCCCACACAAAGGACACACACTGAGTACCCAGCTTGGGTGATAGGGGAGGCTGTGCCACTGGACCCTATACAACATCTACTACATTAGACCATATAACCAAAACAGGGAGTCATAGGAGCTCTACCTAATACATAGAAACAAACACAGGAAGCCTGCCAAAATGAGGAGACAAAGAAACATGGCCCAAATGAAAGAACAGATCAAAACTCCAGGAAAAATTAAACAAAATAGAGACATGCATTCTGTCAGGTGCAGAGTTCAAAATGCTGGTTATAAAGATGCTCAAGGAACTTAGTGAAGGCTTCAACAGCATGAAAATATCTAGTCAGAAATGAAGGATAGAATAATTCAAATAAAGAAAAAATTACAGGGAAATAACAGTAAAATGGGTGAAGCCAAGACACAAATCAATGATTTGAAACATAGAGAAGCAAAAAACAACTAATCAGAGCAACAAGAAGAATAAATAATCCAAAAATATGAGGGTAGTGTAAGCAGCCTCTGGGACAACTTCAAGAGGTCCAATATTCTCATTGTAGGTGTACCAGAAGGAGAAGAGAAACAGCAAGAAATTTAAAATTTATTTAAAACAATGAAAGAACCTTCTCTAATTGGGTAAAGGAAATAGACATTCAAGTCTAGGAAGCACAGAGAGTCCCAATTTTGATGGATGAAAAGAAGCCCACAGCAAGACACATCATAATTAAAACACCAACAGTTAAAGATAGAGAATCCTAAAAGCAGAAAAATAAAAGTAGTGAGTTACCTACAGGAGAGTTCCCACAAGACTGTCAGCTGATTTCTCAAAAAAAAATATTGCAGGCTAGAAGGATTGGCAAGAAATATTCAAAACCATGAAAAGCAGGGATCTATAACCAAGATTATTCTATACAGTGAAGCTATCATTTAGAATAAAGGGCAGATAAAGAGCTTCCAAGATAAAAAAAAAGAAAAAAACTAAAGGAGTTCATCATCATCAATACATTATTATATGAAATGTTAAAGGGACATATTTAAAAAAAAGATCAGAACTATGAAAATGGCAATAAAATGGCAATAAATGGCAATAAATACATATCTACCAACAAATGAATCTAAAAAAACACACTAAGAAAACATGAAGAGCAGAGAGAGAATCATGGATACAGAGAGCGTTTGGATGTTTACCAGATAGGAGGGCAATGTGGGGGAATGGGTGAAGAGGTGAGAGGATTAAGAAGTACAGATAGGTAGTTGCAGAATTGCCATGGGAATTTAAAGTACAGTATAGAAAATGGAGTAGCTAAAGAACTTATATGCATGACTCATGGACATAAACAATGGTGTGGGGGTTGCCTGAGGGATTGGGGGTCCTAGGTAGAAAGGGGCATGGCCCTACCAACACCTTAATTTTAGGCTTCTGGTCTCCAGAACTGAGAAAATAAATTCCCATTATTTTAAGCCAGTGGGTTTGTGGTAATTTGTTGTGGCAGCCCCAGGAAACTAACAATCTGTATTATTACATTTCTAAACACTAAAAACAATAAAAATAAAAATAAAGGAGTCACTGCTATAGTTGGGTGGATTAGATTCCATTTGACCTGTGCCTCCCAGTTGTTAGTAACAAGGGGAAGAGTTTTGTAGAGCACAATTTGCATACTTTTGATCTAGTTCACTCTTTCACTCAGTTCCAGAATCACTTCTGTTACATGTTTGTCCATCATCTATTGTGTACTGTTTTCTTTCACTTCTTAAAAAGACAGTGTGCTCTAATGTTCAACAACCTCGTTGTTTGAAAATGAATTTCTAGGTGGTGTTGAAGACTCATCCCCTATAGTGGAGATCTCCTGCTTCTAGTTCTTTCATCAGGAGCAACTCAGACACAGTCTCACTCTCTTGTCCATGGCTACTTCCCCTTGACTGTGTGTGGACGGCTGTCATGGACCCTCTGGATTTCCACTAACATGCAAACATATCTAGTTTCCTCATTTTTTCCCAACCTCCTCATTACCCTACCTATCTTCCATAAGATTAACAGTTATTCGTTACTATATTTTTTAAAATTTGGGACTCAGTCTTGAACCTAACACTGCAGATTTGGTTTCCTCAGCACATATTCAATAGAAGGGTTGAAACTCACAAAGTAGACTATATCAATTATTGGGGCAATTCAGTATAGTTTAGTACCAGTTTCTAACTGAAAATGGTTCAATAAATAATACATTAGTCTATGATTTGTTACTAAGTGTGGGAAGCCCAATGTTATTATTCTTAGAGCATGTTACCAGGGGATGATGCTATAATATTTCTTGCCTATTCATTTAAATTTTTCCCTTGGGTTTTGCTTTATCCTTTTGACTGTTTTAATTGCTACTGAACTGCATATTTGCTCCTCTAATAATTACCAAGTTGGCCCTATGACCTTACTAGATGTTGGCATTTTTCATCCTTGGTAATCAGATAGGGGTAACACTTTATAACTAAATTTTTTTACTGGCCAATGGAATTTGCCTGGGTCCAAATACTTGATAATCAAGCTAGCATTACAGAGAAGCCTAGAACATGTGTAAAGACATTTTATCATCTTCAGAGTTATGAGCTTCATCAAAAATAAATAAATAAATAAATTTTAGAATTTTCAATGTAGAATTTTTTGTCTTTCACAATATAACCATTTGATGCCCTGTTAGCATTCAAGATGAAGATATTTTGAACTAATTAAACATTGCAGTTATACTAAAGAGATTAGAAGAGTCTATGAGTATAGTAGTAGCTGATTAGGTTTTTTTTTAAGTTCCACACATATAAAAATATTTACACTGATTTTAAGCACTCTTTCTTGAGTTTTTGTGGAATTTGTGAGCCTTGAGACCCAAAGGAAAGAAAAGAGAAGTAAATGATTTGTCAAAAGATGGCTATCATTCCCCTATACAGTGACAATTGAAGTCTTTTACTGAAAAGCTGTAGCAGCTTGAATAGCAGTTGAGCCATCTCACTTTTGCAATTATTTCTTTTTTGCCCAGATCTCATGATGTGATAATTCTATAACCTCTGAATGGAATTGCTGTCATTATTTGAGGTCATCCTGTAATCTCTCTAAGCCATCAGCAGCACTTCAACTTCCTATCTTTTTATAATTTTAAATCAACAATCATGTGAGTGGCAGTGCTAGATGAGCCAGCCCCGAATAAAATTCAAGAATGGAATGCCTATCTATAAACTTGGCTAATACCAAAGTCTTCTTGTTCATCCAGACATCAATTCCTCCACCTCTCTCCCTTACTGTCAGTTCAGGAACTATCCCATTTAAAGCAGAAGTTGCCTTGCAAGAAAGGAGACAACATTTTATATATAATGAATAGCATAATGTAAACATTTAGAATGAACATGTAGTTTTTAGTATGTCAAGTCTTGAAGTTTTCCCCATAGCATGTCAATAAGTCACAGGAAAAAATCAGTGAAAAACAAATTTGGGGGGTAAAGATATTGAAAACATTTCTAAAGTTATATTGAAACATTTTTATTTTGTCAGCTATCAAGAGATATTGAAACATTATCTGATATTGAAACATTTTATTTGTCAGCTATGTAACAACCAAGCCAAGCTGCACTTGTATGAAATCTTACCATTTCTTATGGTTGTGGCCTAGATCACCCTTTCTACTTTTGTTTTTTATTTTTATTTTTTTTCCAATTTTTTTATTTATTTTTCAAGTACAGTTTTCAGTCTATTATTCCCATCCCATCCCACCCCCCATCCTCCCCCCTCCCTCTCTACTTTTGTTTTTTATAAAATCAATTCTCCAATTTCATCCTCAGACTCCCTTCTTTGGGAGCCAAACCAAGTGATCTTTCTTCTGAGTGAACTACCATACTTTGAAAGGATGGTAGAAAAGATTCCTAAGTAGTAGCTCTCAGGGGGACTCCAAACATGGAGCACTTGAACTGTTGAAGTTGAAAGAAAGTTTGGAGAGGAAGGTACCACCTTGTCTCTATTAAATTTTACCTTTCCCAAACAATCCTAGAAAAGGGCAGCTAACCATTCTCATCCTAGGAGATACTTGAGAACCACATGTCTTTCAGGACTGAGCATGAGCTACTAGGTTAAATAAACATACTGCACTGTCATTGGTTAAATGATAATTGTGTTACAGGGTCTGATTTAAGTTGAATGTGCATTAACTTTTCTAATGCTCACCACAGCTCCATGAAAGGCATGATATTATTACTGAAAGGCAGCATAGTATACCAGATAATATCACAGTTCTGGAACAGGGATGCCACTAGGGGTATTCCTAGGAGTATAAGCTAGGGGTAACACCTCATCTCTTAATGACAGATTCCTCCTTTGTGGAAGCATCAGTTCTCCCTGTTTTTCTTCAGTTTGCAGACAAGGCAACAGAGGTTGAAGACCTTACTTACAATCACATGGTAAATAGGCATCCACAATCTGCATACTTGACCTCACTCTACCCTGCCTCTGGCAATTATGTTTATAAAACATTGTTTACTATTTTTTAGTTTTATTCTTGTGCAATGGCATCTATAACTGTGTTTCTACCATTAGGATATAATCATCAGATAGTTCAAGCAGAAAATAACCATTATCTACACATTTAGTGCAGTTGTTCCCAAAGTTTTCCAGATGTTAGGCTCCCTCCCAGAATCAGTTCCTGACATAGACTCACTGGCTATGAAATATGTGAAAGGCATATTAACCAAACATGGGATGTTGTTTTTGCTAGCCAGTGAATGCAGCATAACAAATTAGCCCCAAACTTAATGCTCTGAAACAATAATAAATATCATTGCCTTGTAAGACATCTGGGCATCAGAAATCTAGGAGGAGTTTATCTGGGTGGTTCTGGCTCAGGATGTTGCACCCAAGATGCTGGCTGAAGGCTTACTCACCCAAAGGTTTGCCTGGGGTTGGAGAATCTATTTCCGACATGGCTGGATAATGTGGATAATGGGAGATGGCCTCAAATCCTTGCAAGTGGACCTGTCTTTAGAGCCATATGAGTATTTTCAAGACATGGTAGATAGCTTCTCCCAAAACAAATGATGAAAGAATGAGAGAGAAAAGAAAACGCTGCCATATTACATACTATTACATTTGTTGTATTTTATTGGTCCCACAGACCGACCCTGATATAATGAAGTAGTGGTGGGGAGAATTACACCAGGTGTTACACAGGAGGTAGGGATTATCAGGGACTATCTTGAGAGTTGGCAGTCTCAGCCACTGCCTTATCCTTAAAGACCAAGTCATTCTATTGCAGGTGATGAGCAATTCGCCTATATAACCATATGTTTTTTTAAAACTTACTATGGCACTGAAGTGTACATATTCTGGGTCAGTTTTATACTCATTACTGAGAATATGTAATTTATACAGGTGTCTTCTCTTCACCCTTTTTCGTAGGTCCTCTCCTGCACAGACCGAAAAGATTGAGAAAGGAAGTAACCTGAACTGAGTCTCAGGTAATATTTTTTAAAAAGGCAGGCAATGAAGATGGAGGATACCATTAGGAACAGAGATTAACATATAGAATTTGAGGGGGGAAAAGAATGTAATGCTTGGTATAGTTCCTTATCACAGAGGACAGGGTGTAAGTTAGAAAATGGGGAGCAAAATTGAAAAAATGTAATTCAGGATCCAATCATGAAGGATTTTATATGTCACACTGTATGATTTGTCTTTGTCAACAATGAGAAGTGGAGGATTTCAAGTCCATTAGTAATATTGCAGAGTTATGTTGTAAGAATACCACTCTAGCCATGGTGGAGGATGGCTTGAGAAATGTAAGACCAGAGCCCCAGACCAGTTAGAAGATCATGAAAACTGTGTAGGCAGATATGAGTCTTCCAGCACAGGCAGAGCTAGCAGTGGTGGAGAGTATGGGGTGGTTTTACAAAATGATTAGGAGGAAGGACCAACAGAATTTGCTAGCTGAGTAGACCAGGATTCTGGAAGAGAGTGTGAGCATAAAGAAAATCTTAAAATTGTGATCTCTTCAGTTAGAAAATTCTTTCTAATGTCTTTCAGTGTTCTTACAAAAATTAGAGAATATGTGGGAAATTCCTAGCACACTGCCTGGCATGTGGAGACACAATAAACTGTAACTATAAGTAAATATAAATAAAGAAATCAGATAGTAAATAAGAATTATTAGAAGGAACATTCCTGTATGTGTGTATGTATATGCATGTATACCAATGAAAAATAGCATACATATTCTGCCTAAAAACTATAGATTTATTTTAGCAATACTAATATTATTTATGACTGTATGAAAGAAATATTTTTCTAGAAAGGCACCATGGTTGACAAAGCCACAAATGCCAAGGTTGAAGTCTAATGGAAACTAGAAAATTAGAATAAAAATAATATAAGTGGCATTTGATTTACAGGATGTCCATAGAGTTTGGGAATATAGATAAATATGCATACTATTGTCAAGGACATTCAATTTGTGAAAAGAACTGTTTTCAGGCTTTCTGGGCCCTTGTATTTGTGTATATGTCTGTATTCTAACATTAATAAAATATAAATATATAAAGCACACACACACACACACACACACACACACATATATATATATATATATATGTATATATATAACAATGAACAAAAACTGTAGAAGGAATTGACTCTTAAAACAAGCAAAATATGCTGGTGTTAAAACATTGCTCCATTAGATCATCTTCAAAATTGCACTCTTCATTTTTCAGAAAACTCTACTGCATTAACATGGAAATTGGTTGGGGAAGACTTTCCTCCATAATTTTTTTTGTTATTTAGACTGTAACTTATTTAACTTTTAGAACTAGCCCCAACTATTTAAAATTTAATGTGTTTTAGACTTGTCTTCTTTCTTATTTCATTTTTTTATTGTCTTGGAAAAATGGGTAGCATATAAGATGAATTCTGTCTCTTTGACATTTTCAAAAATTATCTCCATACTTCAGTGCCCATTTTGCAGCCTTCAATTTCTCGGCAGTGGAGAAGGTGGAGTTTGCTTGCTTTGTTCTTACTGTCCTATGTTTCCCATTTGCTCACATGTCCATTCTAGGGGGTGACTATACTCAGCTGTTCTTTTTGGTTAAAAGTGCTAGACTATATCATGCATAGAGCAGACAAATATAAAATTGTTAGACTACCAACTGCCAAAAAAAGCAATGATGGTAGAGAATTTTTCCTTTTTGCAATTTCTTTTTTAATATTTTATTTATTCATCTTTAGAGGGGGAAGAAAAGGAAAGGAGAGAGGGAGAGAAACATCAATGTATGGTTGCCTCTCATGCATTCCCGATTGATAACTGGCCCACAACCCAGGCATGTGCCCTGACTGGGAATCGAACCACAATCCCTTGGTTCACAGGACCACATTCAATCCACTGAGCCACACCAGCCAAAGTTCCTTATTGCAATTTCAAGAGAAATGCCCCAACCCTTTCCTGCCCATGGTCTTTTTTAAAAAATTTATTTAATTACTGTTCAAGTACAGTTTTCTATCTTTTAATCCCATCCCAGCCCCCCTAGTGCTCCCCAGCTCCCTCCCATTTCCACCCCTCTTAGTTTTTGTCCATATGTCCTTTATACTCATTCCTGTAAATCGTTCCCCCTTTCCTCTGAAATTCCCTCCCCTCTCCCCTCTGGTCCCTGTCAGCTTGTTGTGTACTTCAGTGTGTTTGGTTATATTTTGCTTGCTTGTTTGTTTTGTTGTTTAGCTTCCTGTTAAAGGTGAGATCATATGGTATTTGTCTTTCACCACCTGGCTTATTTCACTCAGCATAATGCTTCCCAGTTCCATCCATGCTGTTGCAAAGGGTAGGAGCTTCTTCTTTCTTTCTGCAGCATAGAATTCCATTGTATAAATGTACCATACTTTTGGATCCATTCATTTACTGATGGGCATCTAGGTTGTTTCCAACTCTTGGCTATCATAAATTGTACTGCTATGACCATTGGGGTGCATAGGTTCTTTAGGATTGGTGTTTCAGGGTTCTTAGGATATAATCCTAGCAGTGGAATTGCTGGGTCAAAAGGCAGGTCCATCTTTAGTTTTCTGAGAAAATTCCATACTGTTTTCCATAGTGCTTGTACCAGTCTGCAATTTCACCAACAGTGCACCAGGGTTCCCTTTTCTCCACAACCTCTCCAACACTTGTTGTTTGTTGCTTTGTTTGTGATGGCCATTCTGACCGGTGTTAAGTGGTATCTCATTGTGGTTTTAATTTGCATCTCTCTGATAGCTAGTGATATTGAGCATCTTTTCATGTGTCTCTGGATCTTGCTCATGGTCTTCATGCCATATAGTGAAAATCTCCAGGACAAATCCTGGCAGATCCTAGCAAATGTCACTACCTCTTCAAAAATGCAGGGTTTCTTGAACTTCTCCTGGGTTTGTAAACCTTGATTTCTTAATATTTTTATTTTGTATCCCCCTTTAAAAACAAGTCATCAAGAATATAAAATGTTCTTGATGGCATGCAAGAATATGCATTATTTTAATAAACTCAATAATTCAGAGAGGCAAACTTTATGTATGTAGTTTCATTTCAGATCTGGGTCCTTTAGGCCTTTCTTTCCTTCTTCCTGCCTCCAGTTTCTCTTCTTTTTACTGACTCATTTACTTCTATGTTCTAAATTAAATTATTTTCTTTCTAACTTCTATTTCCCTCTAAGGAAACATGTCTGTTTTTATTAGTTAGTGGATTTTTACTTCCCTTTCAGGTCTATTAGTAGAAGCTTCTGAACATGTTTGGCAGCATAGGCCTTGTGGTTTTCCTGGAGTAGAAATTTCCCTAACTGCTTCTGTTAGGAGAATGACTTGTTCTCCTGGGACAATTCCAATTTATATGTTTTTCCGAAGTGATTACTAAAAGTGGTCCATTTTAGTCTCAAAAATACTCTGGTTTGGGTAATAAATTATATGATTACTTTATTCACAAGACCATCTTTCTTATCAGCTTTGAAGCCTTAGTAAGGAGGCAGTTGTGGGCATCACTTATTGAGATTTCACTTCCTGTTAAAACAGAACATGGTGTCATATGTCACGCAAAATTCTCATCCATCCACGATTTGAGGTTAATATCATCTCCATTTTTCTATTGAGGAAGCAAATGCTCAGAGAAATAAGCTGCTGAAGGACACCCAGACAGCTAACAGGAGAACTGGTTAACTAGAGGCAAGTTTTTCTTACTTCATACCTTTCACAGGTCTTTGGCTCCACTGTCTTTCTAGTCATCATGGTCCCACAGCTGAATTTGTCCTTGGTCTGTGGTGTCCTACTTTTTTCTTTTGTTACTTCTTACTTCTGTTTTTCCTTTAATTTCTGGGGATAATCTTGGAGGTATGTCATTTCTTCTCTTAATTTCTATGATCTGTGGTATGTAGGATATAGTGATGCATATAGAGTTCTGTCTGCCTGCAAAAAATCTAGAAAATATGCTCAGGGAAATCTTAGTTGGAAACAAGGTTACTGCCCACTCTCCTGCAGCCACATCGCTCTGAAGAACCAAGGAGTATCTATGAAAAGAATTCTGAAATTGAAACCCTCAACAATCTGAATTATAGTAATTTGCAACAGAGAGAGCAAAGGACCTGTAAATAGGTAACACACCATATAGAATAGTGGGAAAGTAACTTAGGTCATTGTTTCTTAACTTCCTCATCTGGTAACCAGGAGTAAAAGGTATAACTCACACGATGTGCCCAACATAGTGTATGAAATATAGGAAGAAAACATGCCTCTGTTTTCATATTCTTTTAGAGGTTTGGGTACATAGAGAGAAATAAATATAAATTGTGAATTTATAAACTAAATTAGAAAAAAATCATTTAAAGCAATAGCATTTGGCCTCATGCAGTAAATATATATGCCAAGATTGGTAAGTATTTGGCCTTTCAAGCCCTAGAAAGATAACGCCCACTCCAGTGTAAAGACAGCTTTCCTATGGGATGCAATAGGGTGGTTTCCTAGGTGTTGCACCCATTAGGTAAGGCCCACAAAGCCTAACTCAGTGAAAGGGTGATATTACATTTTCTATCATAACATCCAATGAACATGCTCTAGGTTGGGCAGGCTTACCTGGTCTGAGCACACTAACTGTGCCTAGCCCTCAGAGGAAACACTCTCCACTCAGCCCGTAGAGCTAATAATGTAGCTAGCCGGCCTAGGTCAGGGCTGGTGAGAAGTCATCTTCTTTTCTTATGGTTGCATAGATGATCAGGAGAAAGTGTGTATTGAGTTGAATCTCTCCACCCAAGAGCAGAAGTGGGCAGTGTAGGTAGTGAAGCAAAAGCAAAGAACAGAGCTTGAATAGAAGTCTGAAGCAGGAGGTTGGCAGCCATAGTCAGACCAAAGGAAAAGTGCAGCCTTCAGTGACCTCTCCAGTTCTATCAGTTCTTTCTATCAGGTGGCCTCTGCAGTGCCTTAAAGGCCCCTGGAAATGGCAAACCACAGGTAAACCTTAGAGATGGAGATATATATCTCATTTGCCAGAATTCCTCCAAAGGCATTATCCTTTTAAAAGAAAATTCTTTAATGAGTGTTTGTGGTAGAATTTAAATTTGAGGCCTGGGCATGTGTTAGAAATACTTTTGTGAGCATTAAATGAGATATGTGTCAAGTGCTTAGAACAGTGCTACGCACCATAGTGAGTGCTGTGTGTTTGCTATTTATTGTTGCTGTTGTCATATCATTGCTACAGACTGGTGTGCCAAGTTACCCTTTGCCACAGACTGGTGTGACAAGTTTTCTAAGTTTCCTCTTTTAACTTCTTTAATGCTAGTATGGAAACACTTTCCCCTCTTCTATTTTTCTTCTTTTTCAGCTTCACTGAGATATAATTGGCATATAACATTGTGTAAGTTTAAGGTGTATAAGCGTGATGACTTCCACAACAAGGTTAGTTAACACATCTATCACCTCACAGTTACCTTTTTTATATGTATGTGGTAAGAACATTCAGGATCTGCTGTCTTAGCAACTTTCAAGTATACAATACAATATTGTTAATTATAATTACCATGCTGTACATTAGATCCCCATGACTAATTCATCTTATAACTGGAAGTTTTTACCCCTTGACAAACATCTCCTCATTTCTCCAACCCCTATCCCCTGATGCTACCATTCTACTCTTTGTTTCTGTGAGTTTGGAGTTTTTAGATACTACATATAGGTGAGGTTTTCTAGTCTTTGTCCTTCTCTGTATGACTTATTTTATTAATTTTCTGTTTTCTTTTTAATTAATTTAAATTATGCAAAGTTTATGAATAATGTCCTTGTAAAATTTTTAAATATTATAAATAAGGCATAAACCCTTACTACCCCAAGTCTAGAATTTCTCCTTTCTTCACAGAAATAACCATAGTATTCAACTTGCATATGTACAACCAGAAAATATACTCATAGAATACTCATATGGATACTCATATGGATGCATTTTATATTCTTATATTTAAATAAATATTGGATTATATGAACATATGAGGTCTATCCAGAAAACACCAACCATTGTTAATATACTGAGAACAATTTGTGTGACATTAGTGTAGACTGGAAGCCAAGGAGAGTGAACTGGAATGCACATGCATGAATAATGACAACTCTACTGTACTAGTCAGTGAACATCATAGATGCCATTGAGTGAGCATGTGTATTGTGTGGCCATCACATTCAGAATGACTGAGCAAGTAGAGCAACAAATCTGCATCAAATTTTGCATTAAGTTTGAATCAGAAAAAACTATTCGAGTGATACAGAAAGCTACAGCTTTGGGCAACTGGTGATTAGCAGCTTCATCATAACAAGGCACCCACTCATGCATTATGTCTTGTACAGAGTTTTTTTGAAAAGCATCAAATCACCCAGGTGACTCAACCCCACCTCAGCCTAGATTTGGCACTCTATGACTTCTGACTTTTCCTAAAATTAAAATCACCCTTGAAAGGGAAGAGATTTCAGACCACCAATGAGATTCAGGAAAATATGATGTAATAGCTGGTAGTGATGAGAGAACTGTATGAGGTACCAAGATGCCTACTTTGAAGGAGACTGAGGTGTGATTATCCCATGTACAGTGTTTCTTGTATCTTGTATTTTCTTCATATTACATGGCTGGACACTTTATGGACAGACCTAATCTCTCTCTCTCTCTCTCTCTCTCTCTCTCACACACACACACACACACACACGCACACTCATAAGAAACATATGATATTGTTATTTGTATATATGTATTTTCTTTTAATTTAATCTTTATTGCATTTCCATTACCTTTTAGTTCCCTTATACTGCCCCCAGCAATCACCACACTGTTGTCCATGTCAATGCATCCTTTTTCTTTTTTTCTCTATCTGTCTACACCCTAATCTTCCCCCAACCACTAACTGTCATTCTGCTCTCTGTCTATGGTTCTGTTCCTGTTTTCATTGTCAGTTCAGTTTGTTCATTAGATTCCACATATATTGAGATCATATGACATTTGTTTTTCACAGATTAGCTTATTTCATGTAGCATAATTGTTCTCCAGGTTCATCCATACTGTCACAAATAGTACAATTTTCTTCTCTTTTTTTGCAGCCAAGTAGTATTCCACTGTAAAATGTCCCATAGCTGCTTAATCCACCCATCTATTGATGGAAACTTAGGCTGTTTTCTTATCTTAGTGATTATAAGTCATGCTGCAATGAACATAAAGGTGCTTATGTTCTTTCAAATTAATGTTCTGGGTTCCTTCAGAAACATTCCCAGAAGTGAGATCTCTGGGTCAAAAGGCAGATCCATTTTTAATTTTTTGAGGTAACATCATACTGCTTTTCATAGTGGTTGTATCAATCTGCATTCTCATCAAGAGTGCAAAAGGGTTCCCCCTTCTCCACATCTTCACTAGCACTTGTTGTTTGTTGACTTATTGATGATAGCCATCTGACAGTCTGACGGTATCTCATTGTTTTTTAATTTGCATATCTCTGATGATTGTTGAGCATCCTTTCATATGCTTATTGGCCATATCTTTTCAAGCAACAATAAATTTTGGGTATATTTCTATATTAATTAAAATAGAACCACTTCATTTCTTTAAACTGCTATAGTGCTGCCCACAGAATGCATATCATGTAATTTAATTAGCTACTTCACTGCTGAAGGAATTTAAGTTGTTTCACCCCAATTACACTCCCACCCCATTACAAGTTACACGGCAAATAAACAAATATCCATGCTGATGTGAGTGAGTGTTTCTTTAGAGAAATCTGTACAACACAAGGCATTTTGAACTAAGTTGAAATGTAAATGATCAGCAAGGAAAAAATCTTTGCAACATATATAACAAGCCACAATATATAATAAGTTCCTGGAGTATGATTCAGAATTATATGAATAACTCTTCCAGATCTGTTTTTTTAAAGCAAAACAAAACAGGGGAAAATTTAGAAATGTATTGAGGATACAAACAGACAATTCAGAGAAAATGAAATAAAAAATGCCAATAGATATATAGAAAATATTCTTTCTTCCAGCAAATAAGGAAATACAAAGTTAAACAGAAAGAGAATATCTTTCCTATGATAATTTGACAGAGATGAAAACACTTGGAATCAGTTGCAGGTATTAGAAAGAGGATTTTTTCAAACCCTGCTGGTGGGATTATAGCTGAACAACCCACTATATTTAAAAAGAGGACACCAAGGGACCCAGTTAGACCACTGTGACCACCATCATGTTCTTTGGCCTCAGATTCAAGACTCCTTTTAATGTCTCCTGCCAGGCTGGGCATTGTACTGTGGGGTTCAGGGGGTGGAAAGTAAGCCTGATTTAGCCTGGGAGCAAATACTGAACACCCACTGGAATGACTTTTGCTTCCAGCTTCAGTCCCTGTTGTTTGTGTGGGGCCACAGCTAATCACCCCTTTTTCCTTTCCCTGAGGATGCAATTGCTCTCCAGTTTACTTCAGGATCCCATTATAACTTAACTTCTGTTTAGCTTCCCTTGGACTCCTCCTGTTCAGGAGAATTCAAGTCTCACTGTGTGGACACATTAACTAATTTGCCTCCATCTCCTCTATCTACCCACCATGGAGATAATCGGAGTACCTGCCTCATAGGGTGGTGGTGATTACATGATAAATACATTATTAAATCCTTAGAAGAGAGCCTGGCAGGAGTAAGTATGCATCAAGCAATGAATTATTATTAATTATCTGAAGTCTATCTGTGGACAAATATTAAATTATTTTCCAGGAAACTCCTAACCTGCATGTTCTCAATAAAAGTTTTCCCCCAACCCCCATTCATGGAACCCTCCTAATGACTTCTGGTTTGTGCTATTCAATTCAAATCAATTTTGCTCAAAAAAGCCTTATTTTTTAAATATGCCTCCATTTATTTTTTAACAGTTCCAGTATAAGAAGGTGGGTCTGAAGGAGACTCAACACTTTCTGGTGGCAAGAAGCAATGAGCAGACTAGTTACCAGCTAAGACTATTGAACTCCTTAATTTTTATTGTATCTGAAAGTCTCTCTCAACCATTCCAGCTCTGCAGCTCTCAGGCTGTATTTGAGCTTTTTTTTTTTTTTAAATCAAACTGGATCTGGAGTTGGACTGAGTCTGACTTAACCTGGATTGGGTACAATATGTGGCCTCAAATAAATGTGTGTGTGTGTGAATTAAAAAAAGAAAATGGGTTCTTCCAAGCCCAAAATGTGTGGCACTCCTCGGGGGCTCTGGCATACAATATGTATAAAAATTATGGGTCCAGACCTTTGTCTGAACAAGTAGGTTAAGCTTACCAAATATGATCTTGAATTATAATTGTCAGAGTGGGACTCTTTTAACCTAGATAATCTCATTCATTTATGAGGTACCCTAGAGGGAAAAAAAGTGTCTCAGTGTATAACAGACATGAAGAGGTAAAACAAATTTTTTACCTCTAGAATTCCTGGCAACACAGATGGACTCCATTAGGATACTCAACTCATTCTAGAGGTGGAGGAAGGGAGCAAATGTTGAGAATTATCACCAGTCAGCTTTTCCAATTCTCTACCTATAATGCCCCAGTCAAGAGGGGAATCAAAAAACTATGGTACATATACCCAATGGAATTTTATGCTGCAGAAAGAAAGAAGGAGCTCCTACCTTTTGCAACAGCATGGATGGAACTGGAAAGCATTATGCTGAGTGAAATAAGCCAGGTATTGAAGGACAAATACCATATGATCTCACCTTTAAGAGGAAGCTAAACAACAAAACAAACAAGCAAGCAAAATATAACCAAAGACACTGAAATAGAGAACAGGTTGACAGTGACCAGAGGGGAGAGGGGAGGGAATTTCAGGGGAAATAGGGGAGGGATTTAGAGGAACATATATAAAGGATACATGGACAACAACTGAGAAGGGTGGACATGGGAAGGAGGGGGGAGCATAGGGGGTGGGATGGGATGGGAGTAATAGACAGAAAACTGTACTTGAAAAATAATTAAATTTAAAAAATTGGAAAAAAAGAGGGGAAGGTAAAATTTTACTTTGTTCCTTTCTTTCCAAATTAAGATTCCTGTGAATTTAGTTTGACATTACCCATTGGTTATCAGACCTTTTATTTTCAGGGACAGCTACTGCATTCTTGTTTGTCTTATTTTGTGTCCTGATGCCTGTTGTTGGTTTTTGAATGTGCAGGTAGCTCAACCATCATATTGGGGGTCCTGCGAATATAACAGAAATGTGGGGTTACACCCATTTTCAACTAGCATCTGTTACCTGTGAGATGACAAGACCTCAAGTCTTTTTTAAAAATTTTTATTTATTTATTTCTAGAGAGAGGGGGTGAGAGGGAGAAAGAGAGGAAGAGAAACATCCATGTGCAGTTGCCTCTCACAATCCCTAACCAGGGACATGGCCCTCAAACCAGACATGTGCCCAACATCAGCCCTATTGGAAATCGAACTGGGGACCCTTTGATTAACAAACTAGTACTCAGTCTGCTGAGCCGCACCAGCCAGGTCTTGGTTCTTGACTTCTTAAAGGAAAGATTTCAGTCAAGAGACAAAGTGCAGAAAGGTAGACAAAATTTATTGTCAGTGTGGAAATACACTCAGAAGAGACTGAGTGGGCACCTCAGAATGAGAATGCCTCAATCAGTTACTAAACTCAGGTATTTATAGACTCTTCTTTTGGATTTCTCTGCTTCTATCTTTTTAGTTCCCCCTTGTCATTTTGAACTGTCTGTGCATGTACTACATGACTGGAACTGGTGACCTATGACCTATGAACTGGTGACCTATGTAGTTGAACAATGTCCTAAGATTGAATTAGAAATTTGGTGACCACAAGTCCAGTTGTGGTGAGCGCTGTTACAATTTAGAGGTTTACTGTGGGCCCTGTAGACATGCAGGAATGTGCAAGGGTAATCTATCTCCTTCCCCTTCCTTTGCCTGCCCCAGCTTATGTATAACTACCTATTTTAATGCATCTATCCCCTGTTGACAGCTCTCATGAGGATTGTCTAAGTCTTGCTTTCTTTTGATTATCTTGGTAGTGCTTCTGGATCGTCCCCTCTTTGGTGATGCCTCTTGCATCCCTGGTTAAGCTATAAAAGGCTAACTGGTTTTGGTTTCCAGTCCATAGGTAATCTTTTGGATTTAAAAAAAGAGTTAGTTCAATACTGCCAGAAATATTTTCTATTTAGACTAAAACTTGATACTAAGATATTTGAAAAACTTTTCAAACATGACCACAAGTTAACATATTTGGAAGTTAAGAATTCTGCTAGAAAAAATTTTTCAGACATTTCCTCTGAGATAAAATGAACTTAAGAATCTTTCATCTTAATTATTTTTCAAGTATAGTTTTCTGTCTATTACTCTATATTTATCTTACAAATCTAGACTATGTAAGAATAGAAATGTGGCTCTAGAAGCAACTTAAAACCACCTATATTTTTTATTCAACTCACAACTTCCCCTATTCATGTCAAAATTCTTGCAGAAATTATAAATGATCAGGACATTGGAAACAAAACTTGAAGAAAACTGACATCCTTTCTATGTGACTTTGAGATGTAAATGTTCTTCTTTAGGAACCCAGAGTAATGTCTTTGAAATTAAACTTCAGGGAAATAATTCTCATCAGAAGGGGGAAAAAGCTATTTGGAAACTAAGGGAATACATAATAGTAAAAGTCTTCTCCATAATTATTAATAAAAACTTCAAGCCATCTGAGCATTTTTACTTAATTCATGTGCCAGAAACACAATTTGGACCCAACTGTTCTTTTATAATCTAGTAAGTTTTGTACTATCATGCCTGTGTCAACTATAATTTTAAAACAAAAGCTAGACGATCTCTATTTGTGTCTCTCTGTGTGTTTATGCATGTCTATATATGTATAGCATGTGATTTTTCTACTGCTGGATAGTATAGCTGAACTCAGGTTGTAAAAAAGGTCTATTTAATTGGCTGGAAAAAAAAAGGTGTGCTTGTATAAATTAAATATTCTCTCAGAAATCTAGAAACTAACCCAAATATTTTTTAAGTTTGTGTGAGCTAAGATGATCTTTGGTAAATAAAAACTAGGTCAAGTTTTGTTGGCTTATTTAAAACAGGCATATCTTCAGAGTTATTAACTTTTAGTACAAGGCAGACACACAAATTTTATGCTACTTGGGTTTACTAAAAATCAAATAACCTCATGTTATTTCTGTTACAGAATTTGTCAGCAAGAAAAATAGAAAGATAGTGGTTAGCTGTTTAACAGTGAAATGATCATGAGTTAGCTAAACATTATTGTTAAGAACAAATAAATTAAATAGACATAAATAGTCTTCAACAATAATTATGTTTTTTTTATTTTATTTCATTATTTTTTAATTTATTTAACTTTTGTTCAAGTACACTTTTCTTTCTTGTATTCCCAGCCCTGCACCCCCCCCCAGTGCTCCCTACCCCCCTCTCATATCCGCCCCCCCATCTTAGTTATTGTCCATGTGTCCTTCATACTTATTCATGTGAGTCCATGCCCTTTTACTCTGTGCTTCTCTCCCCTCTACCCTCNAATTAAATAGACATAAATAGTCTTCAACAATAATTATGTTTTTTTATTTTATTTCATTATTTTTTAATTTATTTAACTTTTGTTCAAGTACACTTTTCTTTCTTGTATTCCCAGCCCTGCACCCCCCCCAGTGCTCCCTACCCCCCTCCCATATCCGCCCCCCCATGTTAGTTATTGTCCATGTGTCCTTCATACTTATTCATGTGAGTCCATGCCCTTTTACTCTGTGCTTCTCTCCCCTCTACCCTCTGGATCCTGTCAGCACGTTCTGTATTTCAGTGTCTTTGGTTACATTTTGCTTACTCGTTTGTTTTGTTGTTTAGCTTCCTGTTAAAGATGATATCATATGGTATTTGTCTTTCACTGCCTGGCTTATTTCGCTCAGCATAATGCTTTCAAGCTCCATCCATGATGTTGCGAAGGGTAGGAGCTCCTTCTTCCTTTCTGCAGCATAGAATTCCATTGTGTAAATGTACTATAGTTTTTTGATCCAGTCATCGACCGATGGGCATTTAGGTTGCTTCCAACTCTTGGCTATTGTAAATTGCGCTGCTATGAACATTGGGGTGCATAGGTTCTTTTGGATTGGTGTTTCAGGGTTCTTAGGATATACTTCTAGCAGTGGAATTGCTAGGTCAAAAGGCACGTCCATTTTTAGTTTTCTTAGAAAATTCCATACTGCTTTCCATAGTGGTTGTACCAGTCTGCAATCCCACCAACAGTGGACTAGGGTCCCCTTTTCCCCACAACCTCTCTAGCACTTGTTGTTTGTTTCTTTGTTTATGATAGCCATTCTGACTGGTGTTAAGTGGTATTTCATTGTGGTTTTAATTTGAATCTCTCTGATACCTAGCGATATCGAGCATCTTTTCATGTGTCTCTGGATCCTCTGTATGTCCTCCTTGGAGAAAGGTCTGTTCAAGTCCTTTCCCCATTTTTTAATTGGGTTAGTTGTCTTCTTAGAGTGAAGTCATGTGAGTTCTTTGTATATTTTGGAGATTAAACCTTTGTCTGAGGTATCATTGGCATATATGTTTTCCCAAACAGTTGCTTCTCTTTGTATCTTGATACTGTTTTCCTTAGCCATGCAGAAGCTTTTAATTGTGATGAGATGCCATTTGTGAATTCTTTCCTTTATATCCCTTGCTCTAGGGGACGTATCAGTAAAAATATTGCTGCGTGGAATATCTGATATTTTCCTGCCAATGCTCTCCTCTAGAACTTTAATGGTTTCCCGGCTTATATTTAAGTCTTTTATCCACCTTGAATTAATTTTGGTGTATGGTGTAAGTTGGTGCTAGAGTTTCATTTTTTTGCATGTGGCTGTCCAGTTTTCCCAACACCATTTGTTGAAGAGGCTATCTTTACTCCATTTTATGTTACTGCCCCCTTTGTCGAATATTAATTGACTGTAGAGGTTTGGGTTTATTTCTGGGCTCTCTGTTCTATTCCATTGGTCTATGTGCCTATTTTTTTGCCAGTACCAGGCTGTTTTGATTACAGTGGCCTTGTAGTACAGTTTGATATCAGGTATTGTAATCCCTCCTACTTTGCTTTTCTTTCTCAAAATTGCAGCTGCTATTTGTGGTCTTTGGTAGTTCCATATAAATTTTTGAAATGTTTG
This sequence comes from Sturnira hondurensis, assembly GCF_014824575.4. Lineage (NCBI taxonomy): Eukaryota > Metazoa > Chordata > Mammalia > Chiroptera > Phyllostomidae > Sturnira > Sturnira hondurensis. Next base: position 553,514 of record NW_028079095.1, read on the forward strand.
TTCTATGTCTGTGAAATATGTCATTGGTACTTTAATAGGTATTGCATTGAATCTGTAAATTGCTTTGGGTAGTATGGACATTTTGATGATGTTAATTCTTCCAATCCATGAACACGGTATATGTTTCCATTTATATGTGTCTTCCTTGATTTCTGTCTTCAGTGTTGTGTAATATTCTGCATACAATTCTTTAACCTCCTTGGTTAGGTTTATTCCCAGATATTTTATTTTTCTTTTTGCTATATCGAATGGGATTTTTTCTTGATTTCTGCTTCTGCTGTTTCATTGTTAGTGTACAAAAATGCCTTTGATTTCTGGATATTGACGTTGTAACCCACTGTTTTGCCAAATTCATTTATTAGTTGGAGCAGTTTTTTGGTAGAGTCTATAGGATTTTCCATGTACACTATCATGTCATCTGCAAACAATGACAGTTTTGTTTCGTCCTTTCCAATTTGGATGCCTTTTATTTCCTTTTCTTGTCTGATTGCTGTGGCTAGAACTTCCAATACTATATTGAATAGAAGTGGTGACAGTGGACAACCTTGTCTTGTTCCCGATCTTAGTGGAAAAGCTTTTAGTTTTTCCTCATTGAGTATGATGTTGGCTGTAGGTTTTTCATATATGGCCTTTATTATATTGAAGAATGCTCCCTCTATTCCCACTTTGCTGAGTACCTTTATCATAAATGGGTGTTGTACCTTATCAAAAGCTTTTTCTGCATCTATTGATATGATCATGTGGTTTTGTGTTTGCTTTTGTTTATGTGGTGTATTACATTTACTGATTTACGAATATTGAACCATCCTTGCATCCTGGGATGAATCCCACTTGGTCATGGTGTATAATCTTTTTGAGGTATTGTTGGATGCGATTTGCCAATATTTTATTGAGGATTTTAGCGTCTATGTTCATCAGCGATATTGGCCTGAAGTTTTCTTTCTTTGTTGTGTCTCTGTCTGGTTTTGGAATTAGGATGATGCTGGCTTCATAAAAAGAGTTGGGGAGTTTTCCCTCCTTTTGGATTTTTTGGAATAGTCTGTGAAGAATCGGGGTTAGTTCTTCCTTAAAAGCTTTGTAGAATTCTCCTGTGAAAACATCTGGTCCCGGGCTTTTGTGCGATGGGAGTTTTTTTATTACTTTTTCAATTTCCGCTGCTGTTATTGACCTGTTCAGGTTTTCTGCTTCTTTTCCAGTGAGTTTTGGAAGATTATATTTTTCTAGAAATTTGTCCATTTCATCTAGGTTTTCAAATTTCTTCACATACAGCTCTGCATAGTAATTCCTTACAATCTCTTTATTTCTGTGGTATCAGTTGTAATCTCTCCGCTTTCATTTCTGATTGTGTTTATTTGGGTCCTCTCTCTTTTTTTCTTGATGAGCCTACTTAAAGGTTTATCTATTTTGTTTATCTTTTCCAAAAACCAACTCCTGGATTCATTGATGTTTAGAATTGTGCTTTTAGTCTCTATGTCATTTAATTCTGCTCTGATCTTGGTTATTTCTTTCCTTGTACTTGCTCTGGGCTGTCTCTGTTGTTGTTCCTCAAGTTCTTGGAGGTGTCGGGTTAGGTTGTTTGTTTGAAATGTTTCCATTTTCTTTAGGTACGCCTGTATTGCTATGAACTTCCCTCTCAGGACTGCCTTGGCCGTGTCCCATAAGTTTTGGGTTGTGGTGAGTTCATTTTCATTTGTTTCCAGAAACTTTTTTATTTCTTCCCTGATTTCCATCTTGACCCATTCATTGTTTAATAGCATACCATTCAGTCTCCATGATTTTGTGTGTTTTGGTTTTTTCCTGTGGGGTTAGTTTCCAATTTCAGTCCCTTGTGATCAGAGAAAATGCTTGGTATGATTTCTAATTTCCTAAATTTGTTGAGTCTCGTTTTGTGTCCTATCATGTGATCTATCTTGGAAAATGTTCCGTGTGCATTTGAAAAGAATGTGTATTTAGCTTCTTTGGGATGAAGGGCTCTCTATATATCAATTAGGTCCATTTCATCTAGAGTGTCATTTAATGCTGCAATATCTTTGTTGATATTTTGTTTGGAAGATCTGTCCATTTTTGACAGTGGGGTGTTAAAATCCCCTACTATAATTGTGTTGCTGTCAATATCATTTTTGAGGTCCTCTAGGATTTTCTTTATATATTTGGGTGCTCCTATGTTGGGTGCATATATATTTACGATGTTAATGTCTTCTTGGTGGATTCTTCCCTTGAGCAATATGAAGTGACCTTCTGGGTCTCTCTTTATGGCCCTGTTTTTGAAGTCTATTTTGTCTGATATGAGAATTGCTACCCCGGCTTTTTTTTCTTGTCCATTTGCTTGGAAAATTTGTTTCCATCCTTTCACTTTTAGTCTGTGATGGTCTTTTGACCTGAGGTGGGTCTCTTGTAGGCAGCATATGTGTGGGTCATGCTTTCTTATCCATTCAGCTATTCTGTGTCTTTTAATTGGTGCATTTAATCCATTTACATTTAAGGTTATTATTGAAAGGTACTTATTCATTGCCATTTATGTACCTGTGTTCCTCTCTGTCTCTCTCTTTTCCTTCCTTTCCTTAAAGCAGCCCTTTTAGTAATTCTTGTAGAGCTGGTTTGGTGGAAGCGTATTCTTTTAGACTTCTTTTTTCTTGGAAGCTCTTTATTTGGCCTTCTATCTTGATTGAGAGCCTTGCTGGGTACAGTAGCCTTGGTTGTAGGCCTCTGTTTCTCATTACTTGGAATATTTCTTGCCATTCTCTTCTTGCTTGGAATGTTTCCATTGAGAAGTCAGTAGCCAACCTTATTGGGACCCCCTTGTATGTTACTTCCTTTTTCTCCCTTGCTGCCTTTAGGATTTTCTCTTTGTCTTGGAGGTTTGCCATTTTAATGATGATGTGTCTTGCAGTAGGCCTCTTTGGGTTCCACCTGATTGGGACTCTCTGCGATTCCTGAATCCGTGTGACTTTCTCTCTCCTCAACTTAGGAAAATTTTCCGTTATTACTCTTTCAAGTAGGTTTTCTATCCCTTGTTCTTCTTCCTCTCCTTCTGGTATTCCTATTATTCGGATATTATTACGTTTCATGTTGTCTTGCATTTCTCTTAAATTCTCCTCATTTTTTCTGATTCTCTTTTCCATTATTTGGTCTGTCTGGGAGATTCTTTCTATCCTGTCTTCTATCTCACTTATGCGATCTTCCGCCATATCGATTCTATTCTTCATACCTTCTACTGTGTTCTTCAGTTCAGAAATTGTATTCTTCATTTCCTCTTGGCCTTTACTGATGGTTTCTATTTCCTTTTTCATGTTGGTATAGTTTGCAGAGAGTTCATTGTAGCTCCCCTGTAGTTTCTGGTAGCTCGTTGTAAGCTCTTTGAATTTCCTGATAACCAGTGCTTTGAATTCCACATCTGATAGTTGACTTGCCTCTATTTCATCTAACATTCTTTCTGAGGCTTCCTCCTTTTCTTTCATTTGGGGATTGTTTCTTTGTCTTCCCATTGTTTGTGATACTCTTCTTGTTGTCCTCCGCTTCTTAAATTGATCTGTTCTGGTTCGCTGGGTTTATGGTGTGAACTTCTGTGGTAGGATACCTGTGAAAGTCACCGGTGCAGTCTTCTGCAGGTATCTTGTTGTTCTCCGCTTCCACCTACTCCTTTCTTTATTGTGCGTGTGTGATCAGTTGTGGGGGAGGCAAAATGGTTTATGATAGCAGAGGGTTATTTTATGTTATTTACAGACACAGTGGGCAGAGAAGAAATAGACAATCTCTTGGCTATGTATAGAGTTAACCGTGCTCTTCAACCCAGCTTACCACTTTTAGGAAAGGGTGGGCATAAGTTAAGTGTCTTGTTAAGAAGGGGGGGCTTGTGAGTTGTATCTAGAAAGTAGTGTGGTTGCGAATGGTCAGATTTGAGGTAAGGTGACAGTACAGGTTAGTAACTGGGTGTAGCGCGTCAGTAAATAGAGTAATAGAAGTAAGGCACCTGTAAGGTGGTCTAAGGTCCGAGAGATGTGTTATGAAGTATTACTGTTGTACAGAACAGCCCTTATTTACCCTAATATTAGAGGAACACTCAAGTGATAAATTTTATGTGATCTGTCTAAATGGGGGTTATAGAGCTTGGGTAGTATAGCAAAGGAAAGCATGTGAAGTATAGAAAATCAGCAAAACACTGTGGAGGAAGGAGCAGTGGGAACCTGACAGGTAGTACAGTATACCCAGCGAGGATTAAAAAACCTGTACAGAAAGAGGTGGCATACCAAGATATTCTTGAAATGAAAAAAGGAGTAAGAATAATACAAAAATAATAATAATAAACCGCATAAGACAACTACGCAACGCACAAACAAACAATCTCACACACACACACACACACACACACACGCAAAAGTCAGGAGAGAAGGGGAATAAGCGGAAAATTTGGGAAGAACAGAAGGACTAAACCGGACAAAAAGGAGAAGAAATGAGGGAGAGAGTATTGAAAGATAGAGCAACAATACAGTTTACAATATATAAGATTAATTACAAAAGAGGTTGCGAGAGAAAAAGAAAAAATAAAAAAAATTAAATAAAAAAAATTAAAAATAAAAATAAAAAAATAAAAAAAGAAAGAAAGAAAAGGGGGGAATGGAAAACACACACACACTAGAGAAGGAGGCAAAAAGAAAAGAAAAAAAAAAACGGTAGCACCCTTCCTTTGTTGGTTTCAAACTGTCCAAACCGGTTTTTCTGGTTGCTGCATCTCTGAGGGCAGGTTTGCAGGGGTGCACTAGCAGGCTGCTGATTGGTCTGTGGTCGCGCGCAGCCCCGAGAAGCTGCCTGTGGCCCGCGGTATCCGGCACCGTCCTTCTCCGAGGGACCCAGGCTTTCCCAATAGAGACTTCTCCACAAAGCCTGTCTCTCAGCCCAGCCCAATCCCAAAAGACCAGCAATGACAGTGTCCTTCTTAAATCCCTGGGCTGGCGAGCTGGCGGGCTGGCGACCACAGTGTCCACAGTTGTCACCCTCTACGTTAACCCAAGTCCAAGGGTCTCCCTCCGGCACCAATCTGCCCGCCTAGACGGGGAGGGGAGAGTCAGTTCTCTCCCGAGGAGTGCGCTGCCGGTCCACCGGACGCCGGCCCTCCAGCATTCTCCCCGTCACCGGCGCCCCGGCCCTGGATTCAGACGGGGCTCCTGTTTCCCCCTGATGGTGCCAGCCCCCTTTGTGCACCAATTCTCGTTGGTACTCACGCTCCACCAGAGTTCGCCTGCCCTGGGAGCGCCCTGGCCCGGGCGCAGCCCGAGGCCTCCCGCGGGTGCGCAGCCGCTTTTGTCTTCGCTGGCCTTCTGGATTCCTTGCTGACCTGCAGCTGTTTGGTTCCTCCGTTTGGTTCCTCCGTTACACTTGCTGGTCTCCTATTTTCATAACTGTTGGGGAACTGTTGGTTGATTATGCTATTCTTCAGTAGATCTGCCCAGATTTTCCACCAGATGCAGGAGAGCTGGGTTCCCTAGGTGCTACTTTGTCGCCATCTTAACCCTCCCCCCCCAAATTTATTTTGGTTACTGGAAACATTAAAGTTTTATACTAAGCTAAGTTAAATGATGAATATTCATTGAATACCTAGATCACTTCCAAATAAAAAATATTAAGCGTTAATTCCTGAAAATAGGTTTCTCTACTTTTGGCTTCTCTTTACAAAGCAACTAAATATATTTGGGTCTATTATTCAACATGTCTTGTGCTGCACTGAAAAGTTTACTATGAGTAAGAATATACTTCTAGATATTATGAAATGTACTAATAATTTTGTTAATTCACAGAAAAATAGTGTAACAAACAGTCCATAATTGCTTATTTCTTGACTGTTAACTAGAAATTAAGGTATCCAAATGTCAAGGATTCTAATTAACTTATGTGATTAAAACTACTTAAAATAATAAAGGTAAAATGAAACAAATGTGTATGAAATGCAGGTAAGATCAATGTGGTATGTTTTTTGAATAAGGAAAAGTATGACAAGTATGGTTTTGTCAAGGGGAAAAAAACAAGTAATTTCGTCCTAAAGTAGAATAAGTAGTTGTGACAGAATGAGAAAATAGAAAAAAAAATTTTAAATAGATTTTATTGATTATACCATTACAGTTGTTCCATTCCCCCCTTCATTCCCCTCCACCCGCACACTCCCCCACCATTCTCCCCCCCTTAGTTTATAACCACGTGTCTCAACTTCTTTAGATTCTATATTTCCCCCACTATTCTTGCCCTCCCCCCTATCTATTTTCTACCTACCATCTATGCTATTTTCTGTACCTTCTCTCCCCTTCTCCTCCTCCCACTCCCTTGTTGCTAACCCTCCATGTGTTCTTCATTTCTATGGTTCCACTCCTGATCCAGCTGTCCTCTTAGTTTGCTTTTGTTTTAGATGTGGTTGTTAATAACTGTGTGTTTGCTGTCCTTCCACTGTTCATATTTTTCATCTTCTTTTTCTTATATAAGTCCCTTTAGCATTTCATATAATAAGGGCTTGGTGATGATGAACTCCTTGAATTTGACCTTATCTGAGAAGCACTTTATCTGTCCTTCCATTCTAAATGAAAGTTTTGCTGGATAAAGCAATCTTGGCTGTAGGTCTTTGGATTTCATGACTTGGAATGCTTCTTTCCAGCCCCTTCTTGCCTGTAAGGTCTCTTTTGAGAAATCAGATGACAGTCTGATGGGTACTCCTTTGTAGGTGACTGTCCCCTTATCCCTTGCTGCTTCTAGGATTCTCTCCTTCATTTTAGTCTTGGCTAATGTAATTATGATGTGCCTTGGTGTGTTCCTTCTTGGGTCCAACCTCTTTGGGTCTCTCTGAGCTTCCTGGATTTCCTGGAAGTCTGTTTCCTTTGCCAGACTCAGGAAGTTCTCCTTTATTATTTGTTCAAATAAGTTTTCCACTCTTGCCTGTTTCTTTCCCCCTTCTGGTACCCCTATAATCCGGATGTTGGAACTTTTAAAGATGTCCTGGAGGTTCCTAAGCCTCTCCTCATTGTTTTGAATTCTCATTTCTTCATTCCTTTCTGGTCGGATGTTTTGTTCTTCCTTCTGGTCCATTCCATTGATTTGAGTCCCAGTTTCCTTTCCATTGCTATTGATTTCCTGGACATCTCCCTTCATTTCAATTAGTTTAGCCTTCATATGTTCGTCTAATTTGTGACTATAATCAACCAGTTCTGTGAGCATCCTGATAAACAGTGTCTTGAACTGTGCTTCTGAGAGGCTGGCAATTTCTCAGTCGCTTAGAGTTATTGGCTCTGGGACTTTGAGTTCTTCTTGTGCCATCTTTTGGGCTGTTTGTGCCTGTTACATAGCAGGATCAGAGCCCTAGGTGTTCACCAGAGCAGGGCAACTCAGTCCCTGGGTTGTGACTCTGTATGTGGGGGCAGGGTCAAAGAGGAGCAATGGCGTCCCCTCTGCTGCCTCCCGAAGGGGCCCCCACTGGTGCGGCAGCTGCCACTGTCACGGGGCCCACACGTTTTGTCCCACTGCAGGTGAGTGTGCCACCGCCGTCAGCCCTCTACCATTGGGGCCTGCGTGGTCTGTCTCACTGTGCGCGAATGTGCGACCTCGGTCAGTCTGCCCCACACCCTGACTGGGTCTGGGTCACTTGCGCGCCTAGGTCGGGGGATCTGTCCTGCCCGACCCAGCTCCACTGCTGACTCCGCCCCTCTTACCGTCCTGGTTGAAGGGTTAGTTGTAGTTGGACTTCCGTATAATTCAATTTTCTGTTCTTTGGCTGTGTCTTTGTTCTCCAAACCTTTGTTGTATTCAAACTTGGTTGTGGGAGAAGGCACAGTGTTTCTGCCTATGCCTCCATCTTGGCCGAGAAAAGAGAAAAATGTAGGGCAAAACGTGAATGACTGCCAAAAATTTGTAGAAGGCTTATGGAAATGAAATTTCAGCAATGGAATTTTGTGTGTGGTCAAGCTGGATAAGATTGGACTGAATCTAAGTTTTTAAAAAATATTCTATTTATTAGATTTTTTAAAGAGAGAGTTGAAGAGAAGGAGAATGAGAGGGAGAGGATCATCAATGTGCAGTTAGTCGTCTCTTGTGCGCCCTGTACCAGGGACCTGGCCTGCAACCCAGGCATATGCCTCGAATGGGAATCAAACTGGTGACCCCTTAGTTTGCAGCCTGTGCTCAATCCACTGAGCTACACCAACCAGGGCAATTTAAGGTTTTTTTTTTTTTTTTTTTTTTTTTTTTTTTTTTTAAAGAATGAGCCTTAATATCAAAAGTACACTGGGACAAAATTATAATTTGGTTCATAGATATTTCATTTGATTATAAGATACAAAGATTCTGTATCTTACCAGAATGATTTCTAGTGCTTTACGTTTTCTTTGTTAGGTCTTTGATTAGTTGGGAGAACTAAGTGTTTTCAATATTTAAAAAGATCAGTTTTGTCCACAACTCTATAATCTTCTGCATTTGTCTTTATAATTTTCTACTGTCACTTTGCTTAAATAAATAAGCATTATTTTACAATAATCTGTTTAATCCAATAGTTAAAGCTTTGGACTTTTTGACAACTTCTCCAAATTAAATTGTAAATGGAGTCTTTTTTACCTCAGACTAACTTTGAGATTTCTCAGCATGCTCCTAGAAAATTTCAACGATTTTTTTAATTCACCTTGTAAGGACATTTTAAATTAATTATGTTTATTTGGGATTTTATTTTTTAAGGTTGTATTTATTTATCTCTAGAGAGAGGTTAGGGTGGGAGAAAGAGAAGAGAAACATCAGTGTGTGGTTGCCTCTTGCATGTCTGCCCAGTAGGGATCTGTCTCACAACCCAGGCATGCGCCCTGACTGGGAACTGAACCAGCAACACTTTGGTTCCCAGGCCAGTACTTAATCCACACCAGCCAGGTATTTGGCATTTTAAATCACACTGAAGATATTATCAAGTAAGAAATTATTGTAAACTTTCTTAGGTTTATATGTATGGATAGAGTAACAAATATAGGTGTTTCAGAAACAGAAGTCCATAGAAACTTGTCAATGCCCTCAATGTTCAATTATTATCTTTATTGCTGTATGCCACTGAAAGAACTAAATTTTCTTATCAAATGAACTTTTATCTGATCTTTAATCATAACCATTTAAGTCTTTTTGTTATTTAAAGGCAGTTATAATTTTACTGTGATGCTTGCAAAGTGCTTTTTCTTCAGCAAGATTCATCAAAGGGACTCTAGAAAGTACTCTAGGATACAGTTTTTTTGGTAACTATTTAAGATCATGTCATTGAACTGGGTAAGAATTTCCAGAACACTAATTGAAAAAAATGGAAGTGGAATAAAAATTAACATTTGATAGAATAAACTGATGATAGTCATTATAAATTTTGTTAGAAACATTGTTTATTCTGTAATGTTCTGGTTTTCCAGGTTTAAGAAAACTTTTTGCTCTTTTCTTTAAAGCTATGACTTACAGCAATTTGGTAAAGTATACCTTTATAAATAGAATTAGAGCATTTACTTTTTTTTCCTACCTGATACCCCCAGAGTTTGGAAACTCAATGGATATTTTTATTTTCATGTCCATATATTATTTGATAAATCCAATTAGAATCTGTTCTTTTCATAATAGGACACAATTGGAAACATTGGTTATATTACCAAGGGTTTGACTAGGATGTCATGTGCATAAATGATGTGCCTACAATCAGCTATGACAAGACAGTTTTAAGGAACTAATTTTGACTTTATGGAACCAACAAAACCACCTGGTATCTTGCTTACAGCATTACAAGCCCTACCGGGTGAGTAATTGAGGTGACTTCCTGGCAGGCCCAGGAACATTTTGAAATTTGGGGACCTCAAAGAAGAGGAATTCACCCAAATCTACAGATATTCCAAGTAATACCTGATGGTAAGTCTTTTCTTTGGTTTCCTAGCCTTGAGAGAACTTTTAAAAGTTCAATCTGGGATTCCATATGAAAAGTTCAAGCAAAACTAACTTAAAAGAAGCCTAAATGGTCGATTATCATTTTTGCCCCACTTATATAAATAATAAGGCCAAATTTAACAAAACTAGACATATTTTGTTAACAAATTAGTTTTACTTTGATTAACTTTGATATAAATAGAAGCAACTGTGGAAAGAAAAATTTTGAAGTGTGAGGGGAATAATGGGGGAATGAGTGGGAAGAAAGAAGCAAAGGAACATGAATAGAGGATTCATGGAAATGGAAAATGTGTGGGATTTACTGTGGAAGTGGGGAAGGACAGGGTAGGGGTGAGCAATGGGGAAAAAGACAGGACAACTGTACCTGAACAACAACAAATAAAGAAATAAAGAAACAAACAAACAAATAAATAAATAATTTTTTTAATTTAAAAGAAAACATTTTGATTAAATAGGACACTATAGCACACTCTTGTAGGTATTAAATTTTAGTCCTGTTCACTGTCTTTGAGGTTTTGCTATCTACTTGTAAAATAGACTAGATCCAGACTTCTAGTTTTCTTAAATATCCAGCTATGACTTTCCATACTAATATTTCCAATTTTCATCCACCTCCTACATTGGACTCACTAGGATCAAAGACTGCCCTCGAACTTTGCTGAAAAGAACCAGATGGCAGCCAAACTTCAAGGCCTTTAACATTGGGTCCATATCACCCTACTAAAAAGGGCTCTTTCAAACTCTTGGAACTGTACACTAGCTGGAAATCTAAAATTAAAATTGATTAAGAAGGTTCCTCCCCAAAAGCAGATGACTCTCATGTGGACAGCTTTCCCAAGATCTCAGATTAAGATCTTCATCTCTAATATAAAACCTTTATTCCTTTTGCCTTTTTAATAGCTACTTTTTCTCTGTGTTAATGCATTGGAAGGCAATGCTCCTTAATTTTGACAACTATTACTGAATGAAGTGCTAAGGCCATAGCTGCACAACAAAGACCGTAGGCTTTCTTGGTAAGGTGATTTTAGATAAAGCATTGTTTTAGATTGCTAATTTGCTGAACAAGAAAAAGTTTGTGCCACAGCAAGTACCTTCTGCCATACCTGAATTAACATCTCTGATATTATTGCAAATAAAAGACACTGGCAAACAATGCAGTTGGCATAAAACAGCTGATGTGCCTTCAGGGACATTCTTTGTCTTATTTAACACCAACTGGCTTGGTTCATGGTATTATCCTCCTCAAAGTCATTATTGCTGTCTCCCTGGAGTTTCCTCAAGAGTCTTAAATATGTGTTCACAATCATTAGCAGTGCATCAGATGATCTCACTTTACTTGGAGAAACAGAAACAAGATGAATAAAATGAACAACAAAAACAGTTCTTCCTGACATCATAACATACAAGTTTCACAATGAAACAAGAACAACTTAACCCTGATGGTAACTGAGAGTGACACTAATACTCCAATTTTTTCAACCTCGTATGTATGAGAGAATGACCAAAAGAGGTGAATTGTTAAATTAATTCAACTGAGATGGCTCTAATGCCTTAGTAACCTACAGAATCTAAACTTGAAATGCCTCAAGTTTAAGAAATAAAAATAAAAGGGCAATCCCTTGCAAACAGCTAAGCTCTCCTAAACAAGACAACTGTTTAAGCTATTGCCTATCAAATCATTTCCTTTTCTCCAAATAATTTTCTCCAGTCCCTTATGTACAGAAGTCAATGGAGTCCTTCTAACAACTTCTAGTTTGGTGCAGCCTGATTTGAATACATTTTTGTTCAAATAAACTCTTAAAATTTAAAATATGACTCAGTTCAAAAAAACCCTCAAAGTTTCATCTCTGACTCATTCCAAATACCCTGTATGTCCTCTTATACCTATTTTCCAAATGTCTCACTTTGAAATTCTTTTTGTGAACTCCAAGTTGATGACTGGATAGTGGAATTTCATGTGAAGCATAAGAATAAAAAAATGAGTTAAGCTAAGTCTCTGAAAACATGAAAGAGCACTTTTGTGCCCCAGCGGTTTGTAGATGATTGATTTGGGTTACTTGGAGGGCAGAAACATTTGTGATTGTTGATGGAAGAGGAAAGTGAGCAACAGGTTAACAGAGAGAGAGAGAGCAAAGCGGAAAGGGAGCTTTGCAACAATTCACTAAGAAATCTACAGAAGATAGGAAATGCAAAATACTCCAATCAGTTTCAAGAAAGTTGGAAGCAGAACCTTAACAGAGCAAAGAAAATGAACAGTGTATGGGAAGGAAAGTGATCAAGTGTGTCAGGAAAATGAGAATAGGCAGCCACAGGTTTGACCTGGGAGCTGCTCTGAATAGCCTCTGGTAATCATACCCTTAATGAGTACCACCCAAAGTTTATGTTCATTACAAAGAACAAAAAAACTGAATGGTTTTTATAGCCAGAATTGCATTCACAGAGGGTATTATTTTAGTGGATGTATGCTATCATTTTGCAAAAACAATAATATACTACAGGTTTTAGAAATGGAGTTTTTCAGATGACCCTCTTTTTTAGTAGGACAATTTTCCCTGGTACTGGCGAAAATTGAACAATGGAATCTTTTACTGAATTTACCTGGATGAGAAAATTGTGCCTACCTACAAAAGGTAAAATGCCAACAACATGAAATGTGCATCTATAATGTTTACCTGGAAAAAGTTCAGATATTGTTAATACAATGAGAATGGTTTGCACAACACCTATGCAACCTTGTGGCCAAAGACAATTACCTGGAAAGCACATGCTTGAACTATAACAACTTCACTGTACTATTCAGTGGGGGCCTTTGAGTGAGCATGTGTATTGTGTTGCCATTGCATTAAAAATGACTGAGAGAGTTGAGCAATGAATCTGCATCAAATTTAGCATTAAACTCAAACATTCTTCCTCAGAAACTGGATGATTCAGAAGGCTGCAGCTATGGACAACTAGTGATTGGCAGCTTCATCACAAAAACATGTTTGCTCATGCGTCACATCTGGTGCCTGGTGCAGATTTTTTGGTGAAACATCAAATCACTCAGGTGACTGAGCTTCCCTGCAGCCCAGATTTGGCACCCTATAACTTCTGGTTTTTCCTAAAACTAAAATCACCTTTGAAAGGGAAGAGATATCAGAATAGCGATAAGATTCAGGAAAATAAAATGTGGCAGCAGATGGTGATGGGAGAACTGTGTAAGATGCCAAGGTGCTGACTTTGAAAGGGACTGAGGTATCATTGTCCTACATACAATGCTTCTTGTATCTTGTATCTTTTTCAATAAATGTCTCTATTTTTCATATTACATGGCTGGATACCTTCTAGACAGACCGCATATTTGCTCACTTGAACAATTTACTATGTCTCCTCTACCTTTGATATTGCAAAGGGGAAACCACTAATTTCCACTGGCATTGTAAAATTTTCCTAGCCTTTAAATTGGTTCTCTTTTGCTCTTTTTTGGTAAAACTTCACACAGTCAGTCACCTTCCAAAGTTTATTTTGCTGGGAATTATTTGGAGGACAAAAGTTGCCAGGACAAAGTTTTGTGCTTTGTGTAAATAAGACCTTATTTCTATTATCTTTAATTTAGCCATGAGCAATGAATCTGGAAACACAAATATGAAGTATATTTGTGACGACTTTGTGTGTCCTCTGATGTAAAATCCATTCTCTCTGGAATCAGCAGAAACCCTAAATGTCATGTGCAGATATCTTTGTTTCACACTCATCTATGCCTGCATGACTAATTCATTGATTTCATAAAATGCTGTTTGCCAGCATCAGGCTGGAATTTCAATCTTAAATTAACTTTTTTAAAAAAGTCAAAAACAAAACTGTGAATGACATTTGCTGGTTTGAGGAATATTATCAGCTCTTCTCCATGTCAGATCCCTTTGGGAGTTATTGGTACACATGTGAGTAAGAAAGAACTTAGGGAGGGGCAAAGTTTTCTATTCCACGTCTAGTTCAAAGCTGCCCTGTATAGTCTATAACCTGAGATTTAAAAGAAGAATAAGTAGGATGTCAAGAGGATATGAGAAGATAATTAAAAAGAAAAAAATGTAGAAAGACTACAGGTAGATTAATTTTTGTTGTTAGTTCTGTAAGGTATCTACAAATCTTCCTGCAATAGCTTGGAAATACCTGGAATTAAATTGCCTTTAGAAAAAGGAACATAGAATGGTTTAAAGATTATATAAACACTTTAAAGAAAAAGACATTGCCTTGTCCTTATCCTCATTAACTCTACCTGACTCATATTAACATGACTAAAGAAAAAACATTTCCATCTTGAGGGGATGTTGAGGGAATGGACCAGCAAAGAAAGAATGAGTTAATAGAAAATACAATGCTCACTTCAGCAGAACATATGCTAAAATTGGAACAATACAGAGAAGATTAGCATGGCCCCTGCACAAGGATGACACAAAAAATTCATGAAGCATTACATATTTTTAAATCCACAGAATCAGAACAAATCAATTTAACAAGTTTTGGCTAACAAGAAGAGTCTCACAAACAATGAGAAGACAAAGAAACAATTCCCCAAATGAAAGGAAAGGAGGAAGCCTCAGAGAGAATATTAGATGAAATAGAGGCAAGTCTACTATCAGATAGAGAATTCAAAGCAGGAATTTCAAAGAGCTCACAATGAGCTAACAGAAACTGCAGGGGAGCTACAATGAACTCACTGCAAACTATATCAACATGAAAAAGGAAATAGAAACCATCAGCAAGGGCCAAGAGGAAACAAAGAATAAAATTTCTGAACTGAAGAACACAGTAGAAATAATCAAAAGCAGGATCGATGAAGCAGAAGATCAGATCAGTGAGTTGGAAGACAAAGAAGAAAAAAACTCCAAGAAAGAGCAAGAAAAGGAAAAGAAATTCAGGAAGAATGAAGAGGGATTAAGAGAAGTGCAAGACAATAGGAAATGTAATAATACCCAAATAATAGGGATACCAGAAGGAGAAGAAGAACAACAAGGGCTAGAAAACCTATTTGAAAAAGTAGTGAGGGGAAACTTCCCTAATTTGATGAGAGAAAAATGAACACAAATCCAGAAATCACAGAGAGTGCCAATCAAGAGGAACCCAAAGAGGCCCACTTCAAGACACATAATCATTAAAATGGCAAAATTCCAAGGTAAAGAGAGAATCTTAAAGGCAGCAAGGGAGAAAAAGAAAGTAACAAGCAAGGGAGCCCCAATAAGGTTTGCTACTGGCTTCTCAATGGAAATGCTCTAAGCAGGAAGAGAATGGCAAGAAATACTATAAGTAATGAGAACCAGAGGCTACCAAGGCTGCAACCAAGGCTACTTTACCCAGCAACCCACTGAATCAAGATAGAAGGCCAAATGAAGAGCTTCCAAGACAAAAAAAATCTATAAAAGAATATGCCTCCAACCAACCAGCTCTGAAACAGATGCTAAAATGACTGATTTAAGGAAAGGAAGAAAAACAAAGAGAGGAACCCAGCTAAAAAAATGGCAATGAATAAGTACCTATGAATAATAACCTTAAACGTAAATGGATTAAATGTTCCAATCAAAGCACATAGAACAGCTGAATGGATAAGAAAGCATGACCCACACATATTCGGTCAACAAGAGACCCACCTCAGGATAAAAGAGCTACACAGACTAAAAGTAAAGGGTTGAAACAAATTTTCCAAGAAAATGGACAAGAACAAAAAGCCAGGGTAGCAATACTCATATCAGACAAAATAACATTAAAAATAGGGCCATAAAAGGAGACCCAGAAAGTGACTTCATAATGCTCAAAGGAAGAATCCACCAAAATCGTAGACACAAAAATCATAAATATATATGCACTCAACATAGGAGCATCAAAATATATAAAGAAAACCTTAGAGGACTTTAAGAAAGATATTGACAGCAAAACAATTATAGTAGGGGATTTTAATACCCCACTGTCAAAAATGAACAGACCTTTCAAACAAAATAACAACAAAGATATTGTGCCATTGAACAACACCCTAGAAGAAATGGACTTAACTGATATATAGAGAGCCCTTCATCTCAAAGAAGCTAAATACACATTCTTTGCAAATGCACATGGAATATTTTCAAAGATAGACCACATGATGGGACACAAAATGAGCTTCAACAAATTCAAAAAATTAAAATCATACTGAGCATTTTCTCCAACCACAAGGTTCTGAAACTACAAACCAAGCCCAGGGGAAAAAACCCAAAACACTCAAAATCATGGAGATTGAATGGCATGCTATTAAACAATAAATGGATCAAGAATAAAATTAGAAAAATATCAAAAAAGTTTATGGAAACAAATGAAAATGAACTCACAACAACCCAAAACTCATGGGACACAGCGAAAGCAGTCTTGAGAGGAACGTTCAGAGCAATACAGTCCTGTCTAAATAAGACAGAAACATTTCGAATAAGCAACCTAAACCTACGCCTACAAGAATTCCAGGAACAGCAACAAAGACAGCCCAGAGCAAGTAGAAGGATGGAAATAACCAAGATCAGAGCAGAATTAAATGACATAGCAACTAAAAGCACAATTCTAAGGAACAGTGAATCGAGGAGCTTTTTTTTTTGAAAAGATAAACAAAATCGACAAACATTTAAATAGGCTCATCGAGAAAAGAAGAGAGAGGAATCAAATAAACACAATTAGAAATGAAAGAGGAGAGATTACAACTGACACCGCCGACATAGAAGGGATTGTGAGAAATTACTATGAAGAACTATATGCCAAGAAATTTGATAGCCCTAGCTGGTGTAGCTCAGTGGGTTGAGCGCGGGCCTGCTAACCAAACGATCATGGTTTGATTCCCAGTCAGGGCAAATGCCTGGGTTGCAGGCCAGTTACCATCAGGGGATGCATGATAAGCAACACTACATTGATATTTCTCTCCCTCTCTCCTTCCCTTCCCCTCTAAAGATAAACACATACAATTTAAAAAAAAGAAATTTGAAAACCTAGGTGAAATGGACAAATTTCTAGAATAACATATTTTTCCAAAACTCAATGAAGAAGAAGCAGAAAGCCTGAACTGACCAATAACAGCAGATGAAATTCAAACAGTAATCAAAAAACTCCCATCACACAAAAGCCCTGGACCAGATGGTTTCACAGGAGAATTCTACAAAGCACTTAAGGAAGAGCTAACGCCTATACTTCACAAACCATTCCAAAAAATCCAAAGTGATGGAAGACATCTAAATTATTTTTATGAAGCCAGCATCATCCTAATTCCAAATCTAGATAAAGACACAACAAGAAAAGAAAACTTCAGGCCAATATAGCTGATGAACATAGATGTTAAAATCCTCAAAAATATTGGCAAATTGAATCCAACAATACATTAAAAACATCATACACAATGACCAAGTGAGATTCATCCCAGGGATACAAAGATGGTTCAATATTTGCAAATCAGTAAATGTAATACATTGCATAAGCAAAAACAAAGACAAAAATCACATGATCACATTAATAGATGCAGAAAAAGCTTTTGGTGATGTACAGCACCCATTTATGATAAAAGCACTCAAAAAAGTGGGAATAGACCGAGTGTTCCTCAATATAATAAAGGCCATATATGAGAGACCTACAGCCAACATCATACTCAATGGGCAAAAACTAAAATCTTTTCCACCTAGATCAGTAACAAGACAAGGTTGTCCCCTTTCACCACTTCTATTCAATATAGTATTGGAAGTTCTAGCCACAGCAGTCAGACAAGAAAAGGAAATAAAAGGCATCCAAATCTTAAAGGCGGAAACAAAACTGGCATTGTTTGCAGATGACATGATAGTGTACATAGAAAATCCTATAGACTCTACCAAAAAACTGCTCCAACTAATAAATGAATTTGGCAAAATAGTGGTATACAAAGTCAATATCGAGAAATCAAAGGCATTTTTGTATACTAACAATGAATCAGTAGAAGCAGAAATCAAGAAAAAAATCCCATTCAATATAGCAAAAAGAAAAATAAAATACCGAGGAATAAACCTAACCAAGGAGGTAAAAGACCTGTATCCAGAAAACTACACAACACTGGAGAAAGAAATCAAAGAAGACACAAACAAATGGAAACATATCCCGTGTTCATGGATCGGAAGAATTGACATCATCAAAATGTCCATACTATCCAAAGCAATTTACAGATTCAATGCAATACCGATTAAAGTACCAATGGCATATTTCACAGACATAGAACAAACAGCTCAAAAATTTATATGTAACCATAAATGATTCTGAATAGCAGCTGCAATTTTGAAAAAGAAGAACAAAGTAGGAGGGATCACAATACCTGATACCAAACTGTATTACAAGGCCACTTTAATCAAAACAGCCTGGTACTGGCATAAAAACAAGCATATAGACCAATGGAACAGAACAGAGAGCCCAGAAATAAACCCAAGTCTCTACAGGCAATTAATATTCGACAAATGTGGCAGCAACATAAAATGGAGTAAAAATAGCCTCTTCAACAAATGGTGTTGGGAGAACTGGACAGCTACGTGCAAAAAAATGAAACTTGAGCACTGACTTAAACCATACACCAAAATAAATTCAAGGTGGATAAAAGAATTAAATATAAGCCGTGACACCATTAGAGTCCCTGAGGAAAACATTGGCAGGAAAATATCAGATATTTCATGAGGCAACATTTTTGCTGATATGTCCTCTATAGCAAGGAACATAAAGGAAAGAATAAACAAATGGGATGTCATCAAAATTAAAAGCTTCTGCATAGCTAAAGAAAACAGCATTAAAACAAAAAGAGAACCAGCTGTATGGGAAAACATATTTGCCCATGATACCTCAGGCAAGGGCTTAATCTCCAAAATATACAAAGAACTTACATGACTCCACTCTAAGAAGTCAAGCAGCCCAATTAAAAAATGGGCAAAGGACTTGAGCAGACACTTCTGCAAGGAGGACATACAGAGGATCCAGAGACACATGAAAAGATGTTCAATATAGAGAGATGCAAATTAAAACCACAATGAGATACCACTTTACATTAGTCAGAATGGCCATATCATAAACAAAGCAACAAACAACAAGTGCTGGAGAGGTTGTGGAGAAAAGGGGACCTTAGTTCCCTGTTGGTGGGATTGCAGACTGGTACAACCACTAAATAAAATAGTATGAAATTTTCTCTGAAAAGTAAAAATGGACCTGCTTTTTGACCCAGCAATTCCACTGCTGGGCTTATATCCTAAGGACCCTGAAACACCAATCCAAAAGATCCTATGCACCCTAATGTTCATAGCAGCACAATTTATGATAGCCAAGAATTGGAAGCAACCTAGGTGCCCATCAGTAAATGAATGGATCCAAAAACTATGGTGCATTTACATAATGGAATTCTATGCAGCAGAAAGAAAGAAGGAGCTACTACCCTTTGCAACAGCGTGGATGGAACTGGAAAGCATTATTCTGAGTGAAATAAGCCAGGTGTTGAAAGACAAATACCATATGACCTCACCTTTAATAGGAAGCTAAACAACAAAACAAACAAGCAAGCAAAATATGACCAAAGACACTGAAATACAGAACGTGCTGACAGGGACCCGAGGGGAGAGGGGAGGGAATTTCAGGGGAAAAGGGGAAGGGTTCACAGGAACAAGTATAAAGGACACATGGACAAAAACTAAGAGGGGTGGCAATGTGAGGGATGTGGGGAGAACTGGGGGGCTCGTCTGGGATAGGGGTAGAATACAGAAAACTGTAGTTGAACAATAATTAAATTTTAAAAAGAGAAAATACAGTCAATGTCCGTTGGAAGAATGAGTGGGGAGATGGAATAATAACCAGAGGACTTCAAAAATTTCAGACCCATTGTTAGGATCATCCTTTACATGGAGATAGAGTATTGTAACTAATAAAGTTCTGAAATTGCCTTGCCCCTAGCAAGTCCTGTGGTGAAATATATTAGCTTGATCTTTTCAAATATTTCATGCAAATCACTCTTTTTTGTTTAGTTCCATGTGTACCTCAAATCTTCCTTTGATTATGCTCTCCCTTCCTGTGAAACTCAGTCTATGGAGTAACTGCAATGACCTACAGACCCTGAAATGCAAATTCTGGTAGAGTCACTTACATTTTAAATTAGTATGTTGGCAACCTCTTCACATTGTTGTTATTACAGTAAGCTAAACAATACATGTACCAAGTCACATAGATTACAAGGATCCCTCTATCTATGACATCCTGGTATATAAAAGACTCTTTCCAGGAGAAGTGAATACATCATCAGAATGTTTACAAAATCAGGTGTCTCAGCCTAGAAGTTTTGGCCTAGACTCAGAACTATGCAAAAGTCCTTGAGATAATGAATACCTGCTTGCTAGATGTTTTGGGAAACAGCCTGATGATATTTCAAACTTAATGCAGAGTTAAATTGTGCCCACAAAAGGGCTAAAGGGTTGTTTCTTCTAATTCACTTAATGGACCAGATTTGTATTAGTATGTGGGATACCATATAACTACAGTCCCTGTCAGAAAACCATCCATTCTTCTCCACGGTTATGACTAATTATATATGTTGATAACATAGCTAAAGAGTATTTGTCATGTGCAATACATTGTACAAAGGTCTTATGTGTAATTTCATATATATCCTCATAAGAGTAATGTGAGAAGATTGTGGCATTGCCCCATTTTACAGATGAGGAAACCAGCATCTAGATAAATTGAAAGCTTTTTTAAAAAGTCACACAGTGGTACAGCCAAGAATTGAACACACAAAGATGCCTTTCTCCACAACACATATGCATACAGAAAGACTATACTTTCAGGGATCATTTCTATAGTCCATCACATATGCATACAGAATTCCTTGTTCTAAAAACTCATTTATATTCTTTTTTTATTGTTGTTCTAGTACAGTTGTCTCCCTTTAATCCCCTTACTCCAACTCTACTGACCATGTTATTCCTCAAATCAGTCAAGTGCATTTCCATTCCAGGATCTCTGTGGGTGTCAGTCCTTCTGCCTGGAGTGATTTTTCCTCAGATTCATGAGACTCACTACGTCACTTCATTAGATCTTTCTTCCCAGCACTTCTTCACAAAGGCATTACGTCTGTCTGTCTGTCTTCCCTACTTATACTAAAGACTGGTGATATGGCCACTCATAACCATATCTCCAGCACTTGAACATATACTGAGTGCATGAAACATAGTAATGGCTCAATTGAATGAATTAGTGAAACCACATTCCCTCCATAATAAAATATTACATGGTCTTCTGAGACAAATGTCCATATCAGTTTATAAATAAATATAAAATATTAATACAAAACAAAGTGAGTCCACCAGGTACTAAACACAGAGGTGTGTTGTGACCTTTCAAGGCTGGGCAGGTCCATGGTATTTTAGCAGACAGAATAATATTCATGGAGCCACTGGGATGCCTTTATTCATGGGTGAGTGAACCACACACACTGAAAGCTGCTTGTTTCCCTACATGTCACACATAGTTGCCCTTGCTCCCCAACATGTCACCTATAGTGGCACCTGTCCCCTTTTGTGTGTCTCATCATCATTGCCCCCAGCAGGGAGTCCCTATCTGTTTAAATACTACAGGGGAAAAAGCCAGAAAACTGCCAGAACATTACATAACATAATTCTGTGCATGCAAGCCCACTTTGTGTTATATGGTAACAGTTTATTGGACCCAGTCTCAAGGCTATCGGAACACTATTTATCAGGTCCCTCCAAGGCTAAGGGAACACTGCTTCCCTTAGTTACCCAGACACCTATGTGAGGAAGCCAGACTTACCCTACCATCCACCCCTCCTGAGTTCCTCACCTTACAATCTGCACTAGGATGTCTTCTGAGAGGTTCCCTTAGGAAGGAGGGCAGAGCCCTGCATCCATAATCCACAACAGCAGTATAGGCTATAATAACAAGCAAACAAAAACACAAGTATTGCTGCACCAACAGTACAAAAAGAAAACCATTACAAGCTTCAATAGCACACAGTCAAATACAGGTAATCAGGCCACACCTAGGTACGATGGCCAGTCCAATTCCCATACAAGCAAGGCCACTCATGGGACCCACCCAGAGGGTCCCAGTAGCAACTACAGCCCACACATCATTCTGTACCTTCCAGCAATGTCCAAGAACACAGACCCATCAGAGTCCAGCCCACCAGGGCTTGTCCTTTGGAGTTCTCAATGCAAAGGGGAGCTGGTTCAGCCAGCTCCACAGCCTCAGCTGTGAGCCACCCTGAGCCATCCCATATAGTAGCTGCTTAATGGCCCGGGCAGGTCATACCACTGTGTTGCCCCAAGATAGATGTCAGTCCAGATAGCATTCCACAGGGATGTTCTCCCTTTCGCTGGTTTTGAAGCCAAGTCCAATTTGAGACAGAAGCAGGAGAGAAGCACCACAGGAGGCTAGCTGACATGCTCAGGGGGAGTTCAGTGCAGATCCAGCACTTGATTGGTCAGCCACTGAAGCATAGGTAGGAACCTAGTCCACTTAGATGTTACCGTGCACTCCAAGAGTGAAAAGACAGAGCCGTTGTAGGCACCAGTAAAGGCAAGTCACAACCCACAGACAATGTACAAGAAAGTTTCTAGTCAGGCTGTCAGAGGGGCTTTTCCTGGGCACGAATACCAGAATTTTCAAGCCTCAACTGGGATCTCAGCATCTACTTGTAATAACAGAGGAAAACTCAAAATGAGCCATTGGGAAATCACGAATGTGCCACAATGAAGCATTTTGTGGTCTGATGGCCCTTAAAGGATATGTCACCTTTAAGACTGGGGGCCATGTCCCAATCACCCATGGCATTATTTGTTTTTTCTCCATTCCTTGTCCCCAAGGGAGAATGAGAGCCACAATGCATGTGGAGGTCTGTCATTTCTCAAGGACACATTCAAGTGACAGTTTGCCCTCACTCCAGGACTTCTGGAGTGGGCAAGAGAATATTGCCATGCCATGGTGTAGCTACTGGGCTAGTTCCCTTCCTGAGGGACTGGCAGGTACCGTTTCTAGCCAGTACACCTTGGCTAAAATATCAGCTTCATCATTCCCAGGGGAAGCAAGAAGTGCATGTCCAGTAACATGATATACAGTGATTTGTTTCTTGTGACTTAACTCTCATAAATCTTTCCACAAAGCCTGTCCCTATAATGGTCTATATACAACCATCCATTTATCCATATGCCATGGAGAGATCCATAACATCAGCCTCCAGTACACTGACTTACTATCTGTACAAATAAGGGTGTTGCCTCGTTGGCCACCAAGAGCCATATGGCACAGAGTCCTGCCCATTGGCTGCTCTGTTCCACGCTAGGGTAAAACCAAATTGTGTTTATCTCTGGTCAGATTGTTAGGGCAGTCCACACAGCAGGCTGACCCCTGCTGGACCCATAAGTGTACCGTGCATCTGATGGAATAGGTGCCTGCCCTTCCTGAGAGGGGCTGGCTTTCCTCTCTTCTCTGGGGACAAGAGCAGAATATTTCTCATCTACATAAATAGCTGGACCTAACACTTCCTGTAGCTCAGCCCTCAACTGGCTAGTGAACAGAGTATTCCTTTGTTGCTGGTAAGGCCCCTTGCTTAGCCTATGTGGGCTTCTGAGCTGTCCCACTATGAGGGTTGACCATCCAGTCCTGGACCCACCCTGCAATGGGATACATTGTTTTAACTTTCATGGGGGCAGGTCTTGTTATGGTTTCTGCAGTCAACAGGGCAGCATATACTGTGACCAACTACCTTTTAATCAAGGAGTACCACTCCATAGTTGGTAGCAGAGACCTAAGTGTTGGTGAAGCCATTCTGATCACTGCCACAAATCCCATCCGAAGCCTTCCTGTGCCACATACACATCTAGCTCACAGGGTCTAGCAGGATATTTCCTCTCTATTCTTGGGAGGTTGACAAAGCCAAATAGCCCTTTAGATGCACAGGGCTAGCCCTTTTAGGTCACACCCCTGGGGTTTGGACAGATAATTTAGGTCAGCACGACATGCCAGTGTGCAAGAACCAGGAGCTACACTTGCACATTATGGGCACTGGTTGTTGGTGCTGTCACTGCATCCCCTCAGGTCACCACGGCACTGTTTCAGCAACTCCTGCAAGTGCTGTCTCTGTGGCTTCAGGTGCTGCTTTCATCTTCTAGGGCCTCTCTGACAGGTGCTGAGCTCACCTGCTGCTGATGCCACCATGGCTCTCTGGCCCCCTCCCTGTCAGTGAGCTTTCCAGGTGCCAGCACCTACTTCCCCTTCTCACGCCAGCTCCAGCCTGCTTTGTCACAGCCTCTCAGGTCATGCCACTATCTCTAACAACTTCTATGGCCACTTCTCTTCCTGGAACACTGCTGCAAAGCTCAGCTCTGAGCACCCGGCTTTGACCCACAGGCACAGCAGCCCACACTGCTCACCCACAAGGTTCCCTGCCTCTTCTGGTCAGTGTGCTGGAAGCAGAGCCTTCCAGGTACTGGTGCTGCTGCCAGAGTACCTGGCTTGGGTGGGCCCTCCAGCTGGTCACTCTCAGCAACTGTGTTCCAACGCCTGTGTGAGGAAGGGGAAGGAAGGGGATTCCAAGACCCAAACTCCCCCCAGAAGCCACAGTTTGTTGCCCTCAGGGAACTCTGTTTCTTTTCCAACTCCCCCTGAATTGCTTACTGTGAATAGGAGAAGGGATTACAGCAGCTCAACTGCTCAGAGGCTTTTTACCAGGGTGCAAACTCAAGCCTTCTGGGCTTTTATTTTCCTTTTCCTTTGTGTTTGAGTAAGTTCATAGAGTCGGGAAGTGGGTCTTCTCTTCTTCAGCCTTAAGGGCTTCTACTCCCTCTCTTGGAACTTTGCTGTGTCTCAAAACTAGTCTGAAAGAAACACCCAGCCCACAAGCCCCTTGGCTGCCAGGTACTGGGCTTTTCTAGAGTCTTCCCCACCACAGTGGGCTTTTCCCACTGTGTCTATGAACCAGTCATGGTGTGGAAGGTCAAGCTACCAGGAGCCCAGCCACTGAATACTACCTGACAGTGACTGGCCACTCCAAGCCCCCCTTCCCAGGGTGCAGGAGCCATACTATTCTTTGACAAATTCTGATGGCTACTCCAATTGTGTTGCAACCTTTCAAGGCTGGGCAGGTCCATGGTATTCATGCAGATGGAATAATATTCACGGAGCCGTTGGGATGTTTTTATTCATGGGTGGGTGAGCCACGCACACTGCAAAATGCTTGTCTCCCTGCATGTCACACATTATGGCTTTTTCTCCCCAGCATGGCACTCACAGTGGTACCTGTCCCCTTGTGTGTGTCTCATCATCACCACCCCTAGTAGTGATTTCATACCTGTTTAAGTATTAGAGGGAAACAAAGGCAGAAAACTGCTAGAACATTACATAACATAACATAATTCTGTGTATGTGAGCCCTCTTTATGTTATGGGAACAGTTTATCAGATCCAGTCTCAAGGCTATGGGAACACTGCTTCCCTTAGTTGCTGCCCTTAATTGTAGACACATAGGTGAGGAAGCCAGACTGCCTCCACCTACCCTCTTATGGCCTCTTTTAGCAACACAGAAACGTGGCCTCTTATAACTTAGCAGCTTCTTGGTAAGACATCACTTTAGTTTGAAGCTACTGTAAGATTTAAACCTTAGAAATGCATATTTTCTTAAAACCCTGCATATTTTGGTGTATAATATAGCATGCATTACATGCAGGGAGTGATGACCAGTAAATTTCCCACCTAAATGTCTTTTATAAAAAAAATAATGTGGTACTAATGCTTAAAACACGATCCACCTTCTTAACATATTTTTAGAAATACAATGCAATATTGTTAACTATAGGGGTTATATTGTATAGCAGATCTCTGGAATGTATTTGCATTGTATCACTGAAATTTTATAATAGCTGAAAAACAACCCTTTATTTTAGGCCCCCGCCCTAGCCCCAGGAAAGCAACCATTTTACTCTCTGTTTCTATTATTTTTATTTAACTATTTTAGATACCTCATAAAATCAGAGCCATGTAATACTACTTCTTCTATAACTGGTTTATTTCACTTAGCATAATGTTGTCTGGGTTCACTCATATTGTTGTATATGTCAAGATTTCTTTTTTAAAGGCTGAATACTGATATAGGAGGAAGATGGTGGTGAGGTAGGAGGGAGCAAATTCCACTTCCACCTACACACAGGAGAAAAACCTTGCTGATCTATAGAGGAACAGAGCTAACAGCCAACAGTACCCCAGCATATATGAAAATAGGACACCAAAAATTGTAGCAGACATTGAAAAGCCAGATGGTAAGGAGAGTGCTTCAGGACAATAAGATCCCAGGGACAAGTGCAGGGACCAGGGCAGCTGCAGCCCTAGGCCAGGCACTGGCTGGGTCTGCCACAGGGTTCTTGGGAGAGAGCTGGGTCCACTGCTCCCTCTCCGGCCAAACAAGGTTTTTGCAGCACCAGGACAGATTTGGTTGAAGTCACAGAGAGGAGAATAAGCACTAAGTGGCAAATACTCAGGGGCTGTGAGAACCCACAGAGTTCTGCTGGGGAGAGTTGAGAGTCCAACGTGATGGGCCCTGACTTCAGTATTCACCTGTCTGGCTGGAGAATTGGACTCTGTAAGAGACCAGGCCATTGTACCGAGTGGCAGGCTTGAGTAGGAGGAATTTCTCAAAAAGAAAAAGTGAAAAAAGAAACACTGTTTGGGTAATTCTCCTGCTGCAATCACTCGGCTTCCTCCCCACCCAGCCTGGCAGCGCTCCTTGGGTGGAGCTCCCTGCATGCACTCCTGTAGCCTTGGGAAGGGTGTGCATCCAAAACTAAGAGACCAGACTGAGAGACCAGACGTGGCTTGGCTGAGCATGTGTGTCCACAACCTGGTGAGAGTGGTGCTCTGAGGAAGGCCTGGATACCATACCCAAAATTCCAGGGAGAGGCTCCAGGCTAGCTCAGGAGAGAGTGCTTGGGCTAGCCCTGGGAAGATTGTGGGAGTGTGGATCTGGGAGAAAGCAAAACCAATCACCCCTCAGCCTGCTTTAGCCAGGAAGAGAGCAAAAACCAGTTTGGCCAGTTTGGGAACAGCAAGAGGCTTATTTTTTAAGTACTTACTTAGTTTTTATTTTTTATTATTTTTTTACCTCTCAATTTCTTTTTCATCTCTTTCCTTATTTCTTGTTTTATTCCTTCTTCTGTGCTTTCCATTTTATTTCTTTTTCCTTTCTTCCTTTTCTTCTCCTCCTTTACTTTTTTTTAAATACCCACAAATGAGACAAAAAACCTGGGACTGTGAAAAGACCAGAGTAACCCAAAGAGGAGGCATCCCAACAGCAAAGACAGTGAGATAAATTTTACTATCCTATTACAGAGAACCTGCAACTTATTGCATATTTGTGTTATTATTTTTCATTATTCTTATATCTTTTATTTTAATAGTATTTTTGTATTTCTCTTCTTTCTGCATAGTCTTCTTTGCTTGGCTGGTTAAATTGTATCATTAGCTGGGTAAAGGCTACTTTACCCAGCAAGGCTCTCAATCAAGATAAAAGGCCAAATAAGGAGATTCCAAGACAGTTTCCCCTGTTCTCTCTTTCATAGTGTGTTGCTAATTTACTGCCCTTCACTTCACTTGTGCTCCATTAGCACACTATTCAAGGTCCTATACTCCCTGTTCTTGTTATCCAGATCACATAGATTTTGTCATATGATTGTTGCTCTAATATTATTGGAAATAATAGCTGTTCCAAACTATTATAAATACTACACAATAACCCTCCCAGATCTTAGTCCACTTAACAGTTTCCTGAACTCTATTACTGTAGTGGTTAACTCTATTCTCTCACACACTAGACCTAATTACTATCCTTTATTCTCACCTTACCTCAGAATCTGACCTTCCACAACCTCACTGCTTTTAGATCCAACTCACAATTCTTCTCTTCCCAACAAGTGTCTTATCTTCTTTCCATCCTTTCTTAAAAGTGGGTAGTTGGGTGGAATACCACAGTTAACACTATATATAGCCAAAGGATCTCCTATCTCTTCTCCAATGGCTGCTACTGTAAATATCATAGAATACTCTCTTGCTGTCTTAAATCACTTTGCTTTCCCCCTCCAACTGATCACAAAAAGAGTAGGTAGAATCAGTGAACACCAGGATACCCCCTGGAACAGGAATCTAACAACAAAGGAACCACCAAGAGATAACAACAGAAGAAGGTAAAGGAAGGAGTGGAAGCCACACTATCCTCAATCCAGGGCATATCTAGAAATACAACTAAACAGTGGAGAAATTACCCAGAACAAACAACTGAATAGGAGCAAGACAGTCCTCAAAACCTTGCACACACAAAAGAACAAGCTTCAACAAAACCATCCCAGAAAACACATCAAAACAAAATATAAGAGGTGGTAGACAGAGTGACCCCCCACTTAACCAGCTGATAGTAAGGATCCACCAAAGAAAGACCCAACAACCATAAAAACCAAGACAAACATAGAGCCAAATTAGATGACAGCCCAAGACCAGTGAGCTGGGAAGATCAAGGAGAATGCACCACTGGATTCCACAGGTATTCTACCACAGAAGTTCACAGCATAAACCCAGGAAGCCAGAACAAATTAATTTAAGAAGCTGAGGCTAAAAAAAGAAGACTCTCACAAACAATGGGAAGACAAAAAATAATACCCAAATGAAAGGGAAAGAGGAAGCCTCAGAAAGAATGCTAAATGAAATAGAGGCAACTCAACTATCAGATATTGAATTCAAAGCTATGGTTATCAGGAAGCTCAATGAGATCACAGTGAAGTTCCAGAAACTATAGGGAAACTACAATAAACACACTGCAAACTACCTCAACATAAAAGAGGAAAGAGGAACTATCAACAAGGGCCAAGAGGAAATGAAGAATACAATTTCTGAACTGAAGAACACAGTAGAAGAAATCAAAGGCAGGATTGATGAAGCAGAAAATCAGATCAGCTGGTTGAAGGAAGGACAAAAAAGAATAAAAAACACCCAGAAAGAGCAAGAAAAAGAAAATAGGCTCAGAAAGAATGAAGAAGAATTAAGAGAAATGCAAGACAATATCAAACATAACAATATTCATACCAGAAGGAGACGAAGAAGAACAAGGGATAGAAAACCTATTTGAAAAAGTCATGATGGGCAACTTTCCTAATTTGATGAGAGAAAAAGTAACACAAATCCAGAAACCACAGAGTCACAATCAAGAGGAACCCAAAGAGGCCCACTTCAAGACACATCATCATTTGTTTTGTTTGGTTTTGTTTTTGCCAATTTTTTAATTTAATTATTTTTCAAGTACAGTTTTCTGTCTATTACTCCCATCCTATCCCACCCCCGTACTCCCCCCTTCCATTTCTACCCTTCTCAGTTGTTGTCCATGTACCCTTTATATATGTTCCTCTAAATCCCTCCCCTATTTCCCCTGAAATTCCCTCCCCTCTCCCCTCTGGTCACTGTCAGCCTGTTCTCTATTTCAGTGTCTTTGGTTATATTTTGCTTGCTTGTTTGTTTCGTTGTTTAGCTTCCTCTTAAAGGTGAGATCATATGGTATTTGTCCTTCAACACCTGGTTTATTTCACTCAGCATAATGCTTTCCAGTTCCATCCATGCTGTTGCAAAAGGTAGGAGCTCCTTCTTTCTTTCTGCAGCATAAAATTCCATTGTATATATGTACCATAGTTTCTTGATCCATTCATTTACTGACAGGCACCTAGGTTGCTTCCAATTCTTGGCTATTGTAAATTGTGCTGCTAGGAACATTGGGGTGCACAGGTTCTTTGAGATTGGTGTTTTAGGGTTCTTAGGATACAATCCTAGCAGTGGAATTGCTGGGTCAAAAGGCAGGCCCAATTTTAGTTTTCTGAGAAAAATCCCATACTGTTTTTCATAATGGCTGTACCAGTCTGCAATCCCACCAACAGTGGACCAGAGTCCGCTTTTCCCCACACACTCTCCAGCACTTGTTGTTTGTTTCTTTGCTTATCATAGCCATTCCCACCGGTGTAAAGTGGTATCCCATTGTAGTTTTAATTTGCATCTCTCTGATAGCAAGTGATATTGAGCATCTCTTCATGTGTCTCTGGATCCTCTGTATGTCCTCCTTGCAGAAGTGTCTGTTCAAGTCCTTTCCCCATTTTTTAATTGGGTTAGTTGTCTTCTTAGAGTGAAGTCATGTGAGTTCTTTGTATATTTTGGAGATTAAACCTTTGTCTGAGGTATCATTGGCAAATATATTTTCCCATACAGTCGGTTGTCTTTTTATTTTAATGCTGTTTTCTTTAGCTGTGCAGAAGCTTTTTATTTTGATGAGATCCCATTTGTTTATTCTTTCCTTTATATTCCTTGTTCTAGAGGACATGTCAGGGAAAATGATGCTGCGTGAAATATCTGAGATTTTCCTGCCAATGTTCTCCTCCAGGACTTGAATGGTGTCACGGCTTATATTTAAGTTTTTTATCCACCTTGAATTTATTTTGGTGTATGATGTAAGTTGGTGCTTACGTTTCATTTTTTTTTGCATGTAGCTGTCTAGTTCTCCCAACACCATTTGTGGAAAAGGCTCTTTATCCCATTTGTGTTACTGCACCCTTTGTCGAATATTAATTGACTGTAGAAAGTTGGGTTTATTTCTGGGTTCTCTATTCTGTTCCATGGCTCTATGTGCCTGTTTTTATGCTGTTTTGGTTACAGTGGCCTTGTAATAGAGTTTGATATCAGGTATTGTGATCCCTCCTACTTTGTTCTTCTTTCTTAACATTGCAGCTGCTATTCGGGGTCTTTTATGGTTCCATATAAATTTTTGAAGTGTTTGTTCTATGTTTATGAAATATGCCATTGGTACTTTATTAGGTATTGCAATAAATCTGTAAATTGCTTTGGGTAGTATGGACATTTTGATGATAATTCTTCCAATCCATGAACACGCTATATGTTTCCATTTGTTTTTGCCATCCTTGATTTCTTTCTTCAGTGCTGTGTAGTTTTCTGCATACAGGTCTTTTACCTCTTTGGTTAGATTTATTCCCAGATATTTTACTTTTGTTTTTGCTATATTGAATGGGATTTTTTCTTGATTTCTGCTTCTACTGATTCATTGTTAGTATACAAAAATGCCTTTGATTTCTGGATATTAACTTTGTATCCTGCTGTTCTGCCAAATTCATTTATTAGTTGGAGTAGTTTTTTGGTAGAGGCTATAGGATCTTCTATGTACACTATCATGTCATCTGCAAACAATGACAGTTTTGTTTCCTCCTTTTCAATTTGAATGCTTTTATTTCCTTTTCTTGCCTAATTGCTGAGGCTAAAACTTCCAATACTATATTAAGTAGAAGTGGTAAAAGTGGACAACCTTGTCTTCTTCCTGATCTTAGTGGAAAAGCTTTTAGTTTTTGCTCATTGAGTATGATGTTGGCTGTAGGTTTTTCATATATGGCCTTTATTATATCGAGGAATGCTCCCTGTGTTACAAGTTTGCTGAATACCTTTATCATAAATGGGTGTTGTACCTTATCAAAAGCTTTTTCCTCATCTATTGATATGACCATGTGGTTTTTGTCTTTGTTTTTGTTTATGTGATGTATTACATTTACTGATTTGCAGATATTGAACCATCCTTGCATTCCTGGGATGAATCCCAGTTGGTTGTGATGTATGATCTTTTTGATGTATTGTTGGATGTGATTTGCCAATATTTTATTGAGGATTTTAGCGTCTATGTTCATCAGCGATATTGGCCTGAAGTTTTCTTTCTTTGTTGTGTCTCTATCTGGTTTTGGAATTAGGATGATGCTGGCTTCATAAAATGGTTTGGGAGTTTCTCATCATTTTGGATATTTTGGAATAGTCTTTGAAGAATAAGGATTAGCTCTTCCTTAAAAGCTTTGTAGAATTCTCCTGTGAAACCATGTGGTCCAGGGCTTTTGTGTGATGGGAGTTTTTTGATTACTGCTTCAATTTCATTTGCTGTTATTGGTGAGTTCAGGCTTTCTATATCTTCTTCATTGAGTTTTGGAAGATTATATTTTTCTAGAAATCTGTCCATTTCACCTGGGTTTTCAAATTTATTGGCATATAGTTCTTCATAATAATTCCTATAATCCCTTCTATTTCTGTGGTATCAGTTGTAATTTCTCCTCTTTCATTTCTGATTGTGTTTATTTGGGTACTCTCTCTTCTTTTCTTGATGAGCCTACTTAAAGGCTTGTCTATTTTGTTTATCTTTTCAAAAAACCAACTCTTGGATTCATTGATCCTTAGAATTGTGCTTCTAGTCTCTATGTCATTTAATTCTGCTCTAATCTTGGTTATTTCCTTCCTTGTACTTACTCTGGGCTGTCTTTGTTGTTGTTCTTTGAGTTCTTGCAGGCGTAGGGTTAGGTTGTTTGTTTGAAATGTTTCTATTTTCTTTAGGTAAGCCTGTATTGCTATGAACTTCCCTCTCAGGATTGCCTTGGCCATGTCCCATAATTTTTGGGTTGTTGTAAGTTCATTTTCATTTGTTTCCAGAAACTTTTTTGATTTCTCCCCTAATTTCAATCTTGACTGATCCGTTGTTTAATAGCATACCATTCAGTCTCCATTATTTTGGGTGTTTTGGATTTTTTCCTGTGGGGTTGGTTTCTAATTTTAGTCCCTTGTGGTCAGAGAAAATGCTTGGTATAATTTCAATTTTCTTGAATTTGTTGAGACTCGTTTTGTGTCCTATCATGTGGTCTATCTTGGAAAATGTTCCGTGTGCATTTGAAAAGAATGTGTATTTAGCTTCGTTGGGATGAAGGGCTCTATATATATCAATTAGGTCCATTTCATCTAGAGTGTCATTTAATGCTGCAATATCGTTGTTCATAGTTTTTTGGAAGATCTGTCAATTTTTGACAGTGGGTGTTAAAGCCCCCTACTATAATTGTGTTGCTGTCAATATCTTTCTTGGAGTCCTCTAGGATTTTTCTTATATATTTGGGTGCTCCTATGTTGGGTGCATATATAGTTATGATGTTAATGTCTTCTTGGTGGATTCTTCCCTTGAGTATTATGAAGTGATCTTCTTGGTCTCTCTTTATGGCAATTTTTTGAAGTCTATTTTGCCTGATATTAGAATTGCTACCCCTGCTTTTTTTTTTTTTTTTTTGACCATTTGCTTGGAAAATTTGTTTCCAGCCTTCCAGTTTTATTCTGTGATGGTCTCTTGTGCTGAGGTGGGTCACCTGTAGGCAGCCTATGTGTGGGTCCTGCTTTCTTATCCATTCAGCTATTCTATGTCTTTTGATTGGAGCATTTAATCCATTTACCTTTAAGGTTATTATTGATAGGTACTTATTCATTGCCATTTTTGTACCACAGTTCCTCTCTGTCTCTCTTTTCTTTCCTTTCTTTAAAGCAGTCCTTGTAGTATTTCTTATAGAGGTGGTTCGGTGGAGGCATATTGTTTTAGACTTCTTTTGTCTTGGAAGCTCTTTATTTGGCCTTGTATCTTGATTGAGAGCCTTGTTGGGTAAAGTAGCCTTGGTTGTAGGCCTCTGATTCTCATTACTTGAAATATCTCTTGCCATTCTCTTCTTGCTTGGAATGTTTCCATTGAGAAGTCAGTAGCTAACCTTATTGGGGCTCCCGTGTATATTACTTCCTTTTTCTCCCTTGCTGCCTTTAAGATTCTCTCTTTGTCTTGGAATTTTGCCATTTTAATCACATCATCATTAAAATGGCAAAATTCCAAGGTGAAGACAGAATCTTAAAGGTAGCAAAGGAGAGACATATTTTAACATGCAAGGGTGCCCCAATAAGTTTAGCAGCTGAATTTTCCATGAAAATGCTCCAAACCAGAAGAGAATGGCAAGAAATATTCCAAGTAATGAGAACCAGAGGCCTGCAGCCAAGGCTACTTTACCCAGCAAGGCTCTCAATCTAGATAAAAGGCCAAATAAGGAGCTTCCAAGGCAAAAGAAGTCTAAGAGAATATGCCTCTAACAAACCAGCTCTGTAAGACATGCTAAGGGCACTGTTTTAAGAAAAGAAAGGAAAAGAGAGAGAGAGGGAAGAACACAGATACTAAAATGGCAATGAATAAGTACACATGAATAATAACCTTAAATGTAAATGGATTAAATGCACCAATTAAAAGACATAGAGTAGCTGAATGGTTAAGAAAGGATGATCCACACATATGCTCCCTACAAGAGACCCACCTCAGGTCAAAAGACCACTACAGACTGAAAGTGAAGGACTTGAAACAAATTTTCCAAGCAAATGGACAGGGAAAAAAAGCTGTGGTAGCAATACTCATATTAGACAAAATAGTCTTTAAAAAGGCCCATAAAGAGAGACCCAGAAGGTCACTTTATAATACCCAAGGGAATAATCCACCAAGAAGACAAAAACGTTGTAAATATATAAGCATCCAACATAGGAGCCCCCAAATGCATAAGGAAAATCTTAGAGGACTTCAAGAAAAATACCAACAGCAGCACAATTATAGTAGGGAATTTTGACACACCATTGTCAAAAATGGACAGGTCTTCCAAACAAAATATCAATAAAGATATTATGGCATTGAACAACATCCTAGATGAAATGGACTTAACTGATATATATAGAGAGAGCCCTTCATCCCAAAGAAGTAAATACACATTCTTTTCAAATGCGCATGGAACGTTTTCAAAGCTAGATCACACGATAAAACACAAAACAAGCCTTAATAAATTCAAGAATATTGAAATTATACCGAACATTTTCTCAAATCACAAGGGACTCATACTAGAAACCAGTCCCAAGGAAAAAAAAATCCTGTCAAAATCATGGATGCAATGAACATGAGTGTACAAATTTCTTTTTGAGTTTCAGATTTTGATTCCTTCAGATACATACCCTGATGTGGGATTCCTGGGTCACGTGGTAGTTCTATTTTGAGAAATATCCATAATGTTTTCCATAGTGGATGCACCAATTTACATTTCTATCAGAAGTGATCATGGGTTTCTTTTTCTCCACACCCTCATTAAGGCTTGTTATCTTATATCTTTTGGATAATAGCCAGTTGAACAAGTGTGAGGTTGTATCTCATTGTGAAATTCCTTTGCATTTCCCTGATGATTGGTGAGTTGAGCATCTTTTCATGCATCTATTGGCCATTTTGGCACTGCTTTCCCACAGAAACTTATTTTCTATTAGCTGTAAAGAGAAAACCAATCCCTTTTCCTAAAGTCATAGGACTTCTTTCATGTAGATGGCCTTGGCCCTGGTACATTGGAAAATTTGCTTAGAATAAATTCACTTAACTGATATTTATTCAAACAACACAAAGCCTGCTTCCACTATGCATTCTGCTACTCACTCTAGGGATGTACGACAAGGAAGACACAATCTCTGTACTACAGGAGGGCCCACCTAAAAAATGAATAAAGCTGGGAAGAAAGTGGAATGAGAAACAGCACACACATAAGGCAGGAAGAGCATTTTCTTTTGTCGTCCCAAGCCTCTCACTTTATCACATCATATTGGGCTTTCAATCCCATGACTAAGAACTGGCTAACAGGACAATGTTTTTTAGAATAGAAGCCTGGCTGGTCTCAGGCAGAGAACAAGGCTGTGCCATTCTCCTTAAGACCATCATTTAGTCCTTTATTTATTTTAATTCACTTTTCACATCACTCCTTTCTGAAGATCAGGACAAGCGCCTTGCCTCTAAAAAACTGCATGCTGCTCTGGCTACCTCTGGCCAGGTCAGGTTCCCTTGCTGGGTGGGTGCACCCCTTAACCCTGCTGATCAGCTGTGGGGACTGTTTGCCCAGCCCTGCCCTTTCCCAGGGGACCCTGCAGCTGCGATTGGTTACTCCTTGGGCTAGAGAAGGGACCTAATCTGGGAATAGCCAGTGCCCTCCCTGAAGCCATGAGATGTTCTGATTTCTTTTTCCTCTTCTTGTGTCTTTCCGTAGCAGAAAACTTTAAGCTCACTCAGACTTCCTGGGGGCAGGGCGGGAAGAGTCATTCCCCGATTCCCTAGGTTGTATCTCAAGAGAGAGATGGAATAAGTAGCTCTCTATTGTGAAGAAATTCCATGTACTTCTTAGCACCATTCCAGAAAGGAAGACTGTGGGTTGTGGGGTTGAGGGAGCCAATTCTTGCTCTGCCTCATACAGGACTCAGATGTCAGCCACACCTGGGTTTCTAGCCTGGCTCTGCTTTTCCTAGCTGCCTGACCTTAAGCACATCACTTTTCCTTGAGATGTAAAATTCAAATAAAGCCTGTCTTACAGCCATACTTGTAAAGCATCCAGTACAGCCCATGCTCCGTGATGATTAATTATTAATATTATATGGTTTTTGGTGTTCCTGTGGTTTTCAGAAACAAAACTCATAAGATTCAGTAGTTTACAAACCAGCATATCATTTATTCAGCATTTCCATTACAAAAAGAAATCCTGGATTATCTTTTTTTATAGAAAAATAAGTATATTGGAAATGGAACAGCTTTAATTCAAAATCTCTCTCTTACTCCTGTTCAAAAATAGGTGGTCATCTAGAGACTGATGCATGACCATTTGTTCATTAAGCTTCTTCCTTACTAATATTTTACTCTCAAATGGAAGATTGAATGAAAAACACTTGAATATATGCAATCTAGCTTGCCCTGCACTGGGCAATTATATTTCTGCTTTGAAATTTTCATGCTCATTTACTGACCACAGAAAGAAAGAGAAAGAGAGAGAGATCTTTGAAGCAAGCAATGTTGCACAGTTACCAGTATCTAGCTTACTGGAATTCTGAGTCTCATTCATACCTCTCTTTAATAAGTGTCTTACAATATGAAATATGCAGAAAGGGACAAAAATATAACAAATATTTATATCACTACATCTATAATTAGTGACTGTTAATGTGTTGCCTTATCTGCTTCTAACTGTAAAACATAATAAGATTGCTATTCATTGCTTCCTTTGTGCTAGTTTCCTTGCACCCCTCTAATAAGAGCT
Source organism: Sturnira hondurensis (assembly GCF_014824575.4). Taxonomy (NCBI): domain Eukaryota; kingdom Metazoa; phylum Chordata; class Mammalia; order Chiroptera; family Phyllostomidae; genus Sturnira; species Sturnira hondurensis. Next base: position 590,433 of record NW_028079095.1, read on the forward strand.
CCATAACCCATCGAGAGAAGAAACCCTGCATAAGTTTTTTTGTTTGCTTATTTACTTTTATATCTTTTCCCAAGAGTATGTTTACTGATTTTAGAGAGAGAAGATGGGGGGTGGAGAGAGAGAGGAACACCAATGTGAGAGAAAAGCGTTGATTGGTTGCCTCTCATACCTTGACAGGGGATCAAACCTGCAACCTAGGTATGTGGTCTGACGTGGGATCGAACCCACAACCTTTGATATACAGGAACACACTCCACCAACTGAGCCATCTGGCCAGGGAACCCTGCATAAATATTAGATGGGGACTTTATGGGTCTGAAAAGATCCCAATTCTTACATATACATATGTAAATATAAAATATATCCATAAATAATTTAGAGTACTTTGTGTGTGTTAAAATTTTTTGAATAATATTATGTTGCATCTACAAGTGGGCAACCTAACTTTGTTGAATAAACATCATGAATTGATCTAGCCTTGTTGATATAAATAATTTAATTTAATTTTTAAATTCATTTCTTTCAACTGCTATATGTAAATATATTGTATTTTGTTTGTCTATTTCCATACAAACATTACTATAAATCATACTTCAGTAAACATAATTTTATGCATTTTGAGAGTCTTATTAGATTATGAATTTAGGAGTTGAAATATTTTAGCTACTTTTTTCTATTACATGAGCACAAAATTTTCTCCAAATCATGTACATCACTTAAATGAGATATATTGCAGATGAAATTGCAAAATGGAGTAATCATTATAGAAGGATAATATCAATAGTCACCAAAATTACTAAATGCACTTACTTTTTGACTGGATGATACCACTTCTGAGAAGTTGTTCTGTCCATATTTCACAGTGTTTGAGTGAGATTACTCACTGCAACATCATATTTGTTTTATGAATAAAAATTGTTCTTTGATATCTATTTTCACATGTAAACTTTGTTTGATGAATCTGTTGATCTTTTTATGATGCTAGAGTTCCTTGTTTGCTTTTTAATTCTCATTTTAGAGTTACTTGTGAATATTTTTTCCAGCTGAATTCCTTTAATTCTGTTTTTACCTTAGTGTGGGGGTGACTTTCCTCACAAGTCCCCCTGAGTGCCACAGATGAGAGTAAATATGACTGAGACATAATGTGATCTGCTTGGGGAGGAGAAGTGAGCAGTGGCCAGTTTCTCAGGGAAGAAAGACCAGCAGCGAGCAGTTTCTACAAGGAGAAAAAGGCCTTGAGCCCCCTCCTCCAGGGCCATTTATTGGGTTGTAATACACAGAAATATAAGGCAGCAGGGATCAAACAGTAGATAACATTTCAAAGAAATCTGAGGGCTTACTATGAATCAGAGTCTGTCAGGAACAGAGTTTTAGGGTTTCTTGCTTGAACCCTTGACATATGAGTGAAAGCACTCTTAGCAGAGCAGATTTCACAGGTTTATCAGGAAGTCTTTGTGATGCCAGATTCTTCCCCAGGACACACTGTAGCAAGGTGAGGAGGTACACCTCTCCCCATCAGGTATTCAGGCTTACGGGGATTAGAGCCAGGAAGCGCTTCTCCCAGAGAACATGGGGACTCGGGCTTTCTCAAAGCCGGGGGGTGGGAGTCCATTGCTTTTTGTTGCAGCCCTCTGAGTCCTTCCATGAAGGCCTCCCAAGTGATCGAGTCTGGCTTAGGTTGTCCCCCACTGTGAGGGGTCTTACCTGTCATTGACTTCTGACCAAGCTTTGGGGGCAGGGAGAGGAAACTGAAGCAGCATTTGCTACCAGAGACAAGATTTGTCTCCTGCAGCTTGCATTCCAGAGGTTGTCCTTCACCCTTAGTTACAAGGGGTAGAGATACAATTCCTAGAACCAGGCAGAACAGTCTGCCACAACTTAGCCTTGTATGGTATGTGGGTCTAAACTGGATTATAGACTTTCTTGCCTTAAGGATTACAAAAATTTAGTTTTCTTATTATACATGGTAGGTCCTAGCATCCAATGTCAAGTCTGCTTTTTTTTCCCCCTAAATTTGGAGACTTCTCCAGCCCTCATTCATAAGAGGTAGCTTGGTTTCAGCTCCCAGCTTCATGTAGAGTCCATGGCATATGGAATTGGGTGATCAGCCCCTGCTCCCCTTTGAATGTAAGACCCTAGCATGAAGGGCAATAATCTGATTTAAATTCCTTCTGATTTTTAACCCTACTTTCTGTTGTATGTTTGCTCTCTGGTCCTGGTCCACAATGTGTATTTAACATTTTTTGGTCAATTATTTGTGTGTGTCTGTATTGGAAGTTTTGAGTTCCAGTGAGTATTTTGTCTTTCATCTTTAGCCTTCTTTTCAATATATTCTCAGCACATTCTTTTAGAGGAAAAATACTTTTAGATCAATGATTATAATGCAAATGGTATGATTGGGGCTGGGATTATGTTTGTCAAGGTGTTCGTGACAGAGTGAAGACGAGTTGTAGAAAAAGCATACAAAAAACATCAACACTGCAAATCTTTCTTTGTTCCTGTGCTTTTATTCTGGCTTTGTATAGATAGAAACCTCAAATGCACCTTCTTGGTGATGAAGGGGATCATGCATGCACCCATTTACCTCAGCTTACACAGACCTTTGCTCTACCATTTACCTCATGGTAAAGAAATAATTATCTCTAGCCATGTTTTTAGCAAATGTCAAAAAAGGAAAACAAAAGTTGCCTCAAGAACGTATTTCAAAAAAAGGTGAGAACACCTTTCTGTGTAGATGTGAAGGGATATGTGTGTTCCATGGAAAAAGTTGTATTTGCCTGTGTTAGAAGAGTCATTCCTCCTGCTCATTGTTGTTGCTGCCTGTCTTTGCAGGTTTCTACATTTTCTGTCCCTATTGTAGACTTTACCTTAGATTCACAAAGCTGCCTATCAATTTGCAAAAACTCTTCTCCTGATGGGAGAGTTTGTTGAAAGTTGAGAAATGTTAGTTTTATTTCTTTTTTAACATAACCTGAAAATGGGCTTTCATGTGAACATATGGATACATAATGACAGACATTCTCACTAATTAAGTCTTTGGTACACATTGCACTTGGGAATGGAATTATTTCATTATTTATATCTTCTTTCCATTAATATCCACATTTGTTTCCTTCAAGTATAGTTGGGTCTAATTGATATGAGTATATGGTAAGCATATAGGAGTTACTATTAAGCAGGGAGAATGAGTAACAAAAATTACCAGATGAAGAAACATTAAACGTAAATTAGTTTATTATTTCTGTTTACAAACCTTCAGTGGCCCTTTTCAAAATGGTACTCATCTCACCTTTAACAGGAAGCTAAACAACAAAACAAACAAGCAAGCAAAATATAACCAAAGACACTGAAATAGAGAACAGGCCTACAGTGACCAGAGGGGAGAGGGGAGGGAATTTCAGGGGAAATAGGGGAGGGATTTAAAGGAACATATATAAAGGATACATGGACAACAACTGAGAAGGGTGGAAATGGGAGGGAGGGGGGAGCACGGGGGGTAGGATGGGATGGGTGTAATAGACAGAAAACTGTACTTGAAAAATAATTAAATTTAAAAAATGGAAAAAAAGTAAATACAAAAAAATGGTACTGACTGATAACCACAAGAGCCCACTGGAAATTTTCTCTTCAAAATGAAGAACTTTGGCCCTGGCTGGTGTAGCTCAGTGGGTTGAGCACGGGCCTGTGAAGCAAAGGGTCGCTGGTTCGATTCCCAGTCAGGGCACATGCCTAGGTTGCAGGCTAGGTCCCCAGTAGGGGACACATGACAGGCAACCACACACTGATGTTTCTCTCCCACTCTTTCTCCTTCCCTTCTCCTCTCTGTAAAAATAAATAAATAAAAGACATTTTTAAAAAATGAAGAACTTTGCTGGTGAGGCAGATGAACTGAGGTAACACGTTGGCTAAGCCTCCTCACAGCCACCTGAAAAGAGATGTTATTTTACCTCTTTAAACTCATATTCTTGTATATAAAATGAACACATTAAAATCAGTGGTACAGCATGTGGAGTGCCTGATACACAGTGGGTGCTCAATGTCATCAAGATTATTACTGGCAATGTGTTATTCAATAAGGTCAATTCAGCTTGCCCAATTCTATCAGTCAGGTAGCTATTTATAAGGAACAATAATATAAATATTAATATAATTTAAAATATATAAACAACAAAGTTTATATTCCTTTTATACTGCATAGAGGGCAACTGGGCGCAGGGATAGGAGTCTAATCTATTTTTTTTCAGAAATCATTTGGCTCATTGCTTCAGTATTGCTAAGTTCCAGCAAGTTCGTTGATGCCTTCCTCCCAGGGGAGTTGGATAAAACAAATATGATGAACACATTTAGGTGTAACAACTATTTCTGGATAAATAGATTTTGGTTATAACAAATATTTATCTCACTAACCTGAGGAGAGGAAGAAGGTTGCTTTTGTAGTTGAATCCAAGGGACTGTTGCAAGGGGCCTCATTACTGGCAGGTTAGAGTTCTACAAAGTGCCAGCTGATAGATCAGGATGTGCCAACTGCCCATTTACACATATGGTAAGGGCAAGCTTTGTTGAGCACTTTGTTATCTATGAGGCACTCACTGGTCTGAGTTCTCACAGGAATCATCTCCTTTATTCCCTCTGTCAAACCTCTTACATAACCAGTAACTAAATCTTTAAGATGTCAATGAATTTACTCCAAGTCTCAAACCTATGGAATTGACTTTCAACTTGTATGACTCCAAAACCAAATAATCACTATATTTTTCATGGACTTGGAAAAAGTGACAACAGACAAGGGATATGTCAATGTTTTACCTAGACTGTATTATCAGAAGCAAGGAAAAGAGTGTGTATAAGAGCCAGGTCAGATAGGATAATAGCTTTGTGAGACCACTCTCAGAAATATTTAGATGTGAAAGGCTCAGTTTCTGAAATCTGGGGTGGTAAGATGATCATGAACTATTGTACAGAAACCAAAGCCAGGGCACATATGTAAGTCCTCCCCAAAGCCTCCATGTTTCTGTATTATTTCATAGGCCTTTTGACTTCTACATTCCAGCTACATTAGAGCACAAGTTTTTGCACCTGTGTTTCTTATGCTTGAAATGCTTTTTTTGTCACTCCTACTACATGTGCACACACACACACATATCTCTACCTAATTAGCTCCTTCTCATCTCAGAACCTAGATTAAGATTACATCTTCAATGAAGCTTCCCCTGAAGATCACCCACACAGCCCCGAATTCATCCAGTAGAGGTCATGCTCATCTGTTCAATTAACATTCCTCTTTTGCCTACTATGATATAAGTTCCTTGAGAGTAAGACATTAACTTTTTTTGGTCTTTATTCTGTGACTAACACCTGGTAGTATAAAACTGTAGAACTGTAGGTATTCAATAATTATTCATTTAATGAATGAATACATAAATTAATGGAACTTTTTAAAGTCCCAAACAATCCACTTCTTGAATAGATGATAATTCTTAGTTTATAGAATTGTGATGGCAGCAAAATGAGATTATCAGTAGAGTGTTGAAAAGATACTGTTCAGTATATGACGGTTCTCTTTCCCTTCAATACCAGCCACCAAATCATGTAATCTAGTGCTGGCACAGTGAGGAGCATCTCACTGCAGTGGGTGATATTACAGGAGGTAACAATAGCACACAGACCTAGTTTAAATTTTGAGTGCTGTATTCTCTACATATAAGAGTGTGGACTTACCCAGTTGTTCTCTGAACTTCACTTTCTAAATTTTTACATTTGTTTCCAGATTTTATTTGTTTATTTTTAGAGAGATGGAAAAGGAGGGAGACGGGGAGAAAAAAGCATCAATGTGTGGTTGCCTCTTGCATGCCTCCTACTGGGGTCCTGGTGGCAACCCAGGCGTGTGCCCTGACTGTGAAACTAACTGATGACTTTTTGGTTTTCAGGCCGATACTCAATCCACTGAGCCACACCAGCCAGGGCCACTTTTTAGTTTTAGATATGTAATTAATACTCCATATAAAAATCTTAACAGTGCCTGGCAAATAAACACATTCTGTAGACATTCTTATCATTATTATTACTTTATCTCTCCTCAGAACTACCTGGTAGCAAAAGCAACCTTCATGGCATTTTCTTTTTCTCTACTTGTTTCTCTGTATTACCTCCCTTAATAATCCTTTCTTTTCATCCACTGATTTTTCACTTCCAGTAGGGTAGGAGATGGGCTGTCAGGCCAAAACATTGTGGGACTACCCTGGCATTACGTGAAGCTGGGCAAAATTCTGAGATCTGTAATTTGTTAGCCAAAAGATTCAGACTCATATCCAGGAATTATTACCAAAGCTAATATTTGTGCCTGTTCCAGACTCTAGAGGCTTCTGAGACATATCTTAAGACTGCTTTTATATTTGAGGAAGGAGGAAAAACTGTAGAGGGGCATCATTTTTATTGGCATCTGTGAATTATTTTATGACCTTATAGTTTAATTTAAAGTCTCTAGCTGGGCCAGCTGAGGTAACCACATACTAAGGGCCTGGTCTACTTGTTTCCCCCATTTTATCCCCATTTCCTCCTCCTGTGCACATTTGCATGTACATACACACATGTCCTTTGTGACCTCATCTATGAATATTTGATGGGTATCTTTCAATTCTAATCTTAAAGATCAAGAAGTGCCATCATCAGCTTTCAACCTGCTCCCACACATGTCATCTTACTTTAAGATCTCTGAGATAGCATCTTTTAACCCAACAAGACTGGCATGGAATCTAAGTAAGTAAGGCTCTAGAAAGTTATGGGACTATTATTCTAAATAAATGCTGTTTTAATTTTGGTATATTTTAGATTTATACACAAATCTTTGAGCCAGGGAATTTTAAGTTGGGTAATAGAAAGGAAAGAGAAACACAGTTTTTTAATTTCCTAATACAACAAATTATAACCTTTCTAACATTTTCATTTTGGTCAATTTATTGTCATTTTCCACTCCCTAACATGGTACTTTTTCTTGACATTCTGCTTTAAAAACATTTTAAATATAATATACTTTTTAACATAATTTTACATATTATATTTCTGTCAACCCCCACCCTTAAACTGATTCTGGATATATATATTTGAGAGAGTGCTAAGGGTCTGTGACAAGAATATCATAACCAAAGAGAGTGATTTTAAATTTGTCCAGCTAAGGTTTAATACTAAAATTTTTAAAAAGTCACACTTTATGAACAGTTTATTTCCTCATTCTTGCATGCTTATTTCTAAAGAAAAATAATGACAGTACTTGCTTGCTGTAGCTTTAGTTATCACGGCTGTTCTTGACGACCCACAAACACTGTATTTGCTCTACTGACCAGACATTTCTGAAATAGTACCACCATCAGGTAAATCAGATTGTTCACGAAAACTTTGGCACCAAAGAGACTCAACAAATAAATTTCATCACACTGACTCTGTAGTAACAGCAACTTGATGTGGATAACCTCATGGGAATGGAAATTGAGAAAGAGCTATTTCAAGGCTGCCAATGCCTTAATCTCTCCTCTGTTCAAAATGCAAACATGCTGCTTTTTATGCTAACAGTAATAAAACAAATCTAGGGGATTTTATAATCCTCAGCATTGGAAGGTAGAGATAAAAATGAACAAGAAGAATCTCACAAAAATTATCTACAGTAGCAATAGAGAGAAGAAAATGAACAAGCATCTCCTTTAAAAAAAAGAAAAATATATATTGAAATGTACTCAACCTCATTTATAAGAGAGCAAAACATAACTTTTATCTGCAGCCCCAATACTCCCTTCTTTGTTAAGAAAAGCTAGAGCAATACCCTGCAGACATTAAGACTCCTAAGTTATCAGGGAACTATTTCTTGGGAATATATTCACCCATTCCATGCAGCCTGCTTAAGAAGGCAGAATGAACAGAACAAACAAATTCTGTAAAACAGATGATTGTTCCATGCTTTGTTCTAACAACTATGACATTGATGTAATGGAAATTTCAGGATATGTCTGATCAGCTCTGCCCAGACAGAATTTGATGGCTTTGGGGTGGAATGGAAACTGACTAGTCTTTCAAAGCAAAAGGCTCTGTCGTTCTCCAAGGCCTCTGTGAGCTAACCTGCTGGGATGATGCACCCTCTACCCAGAATGCAGAATAAGGATATCACAGTAAGATAGGGAGGTAGACTAGAATCACTAGAACAGTAGGACTGAGGCTTGTATATCTTGACACTGGTTCTCCAGAGTAACAACAGAATGAATGTCATGGCCTTGGGCTCCTGGCTGACTGTTGCAAGTCTCTGTCTAGGACCCCAGGATATTTTTGTCTCTTCTCATCCACTCCCCTATTAGGAGGATCAGAAGGGAATGGGACTCCGAGTGTTTCTTAGACCATTGGGAAAGAGGCCCTTAGTCCCCATTCTCTGTTAGTCATTACCAAATGGTTCTCAACAGGCGATTTTAGAAATGTGGTAGCTTTGTCATGACTATATAGAGTGATTCCAAACTTATTGAATGGATTTTTATTGTGATTTATTTGTGTTCCTTAATTGAAACAAAATGGTACAGCATTCTATAATAATGCTACCAAGCCCTACGGCCTATAATAAACTGCAACACTCCTTTTTTTTCTTTTATGGAGTCTGGCTATTTAAGTTCATCCCAACTATTCGTATGTTACAGTGTAACATTTTAGATTGGATACAACCTAGAAAGCTCTGCAATGTTGATTTCCAATCCAATCCCCACAGCCTTTTTATCTTCATCAGAACAGCCAAGTAACTGTTTCCTCAATGTTTTACTTTAGATTTCTGAAATACACAAAAAACTTCAATGTTATTCTTCTCCCATTTGACCTTAAAAATATGGCAGTGGCTCACTGTTTCTAGGACAAGCTAAAAGGAAGCAGGTCAGGCAGTAATGAAGCCCTGAAGTATTATTCTAAGTAGTTTTCAGATTTCAGTCCTTCTGTACAGTACTCAGGCTTCACTCAAGGATAACAGTCATGCCATAGTCAAAGGATTATGATGATTCTCCTGTAATAATAAACAGAAGGCAGTTAATTATTTCAATTCTGTAGTTTGGGAAGGGAGTTGTAAATCAAAAAGAGAAATAAAAACAATTTCTGTATTTTTTACTATATATCTCGTGTACAAACTTTTTTCAAGGCCCTTGCACAATATATTTTTTAATATTTTTTTCTGGGAAAGCTATTGCTATATCTATTTAGGTTAAAGAACTGTTTAGGTGATATAAAAAAGGGAACCAAGTTATCCTATGAGTGGAAGCTGCAAGCTTTCTGGGTAAAGAATGACTAGTCTTTGCCTGCCCAGATTTCTATACCAAAAAGTCATTACAGCTATTTCATATTACCAGGCTTGGACTCTAAAACATCTTTGTGGCCCTGGCTGGGTAGCTCAGCTGGCTTGAGCATCATCCAGATACCGCAGGTTTGAGGGGTTCTCTGGTTGGGGCACATGCATGAAAAAATCAATGAATGCATGAATAAATGGAGCAACATATCAATGTCTCTATCTCTCTCCTGTTCTCCTTTCCCCTCCCCTCTAAAAAATCAATAAAAACAAACAAACAAACAAACAAACAAACAAACGTCTTTGTATTTCCTCCTCTATTTCATCCTTGAGAAAGTCAGGTGTCCATGGTTAGTGTATCTGGACACTAAACCAGATACCCAACCCAAATGCAAGAAAGACAAAGCACTTTTGTGATAGGTTAAATGTTTCTTTCTGAAAGAGCCTTTGTGGTTTTACTCTCTTTGTTTTTCAATTCACTGCTTTGGTGAGGTCTCTAGAAGCTGACAGACAAAGCCTTAAATTTAAGACAGTCTATAAAGGTCAAATCTGTTTTCCATGCACCATTTGTGAAAAAAAAAAAGTCCAGGCATCTTGCCTTGGAAAATTAGCAAAACAAAACAAAGAGGTATAAGCATTTATCCAGTGGAATTCCTTTGCATCCTCAACAACATCCCTGCATTGGTGCTTTTGTCACATTAGTGAGCTCCATTGTCAAAAGAATCTTCTGCAGTATTTTGGATTCTAGGAGCTTAAGGTATAATAAAATAGTGTGTTTTATATCAAAAAGAAGAAGGAAGGAAGGAGAAGGAGAAAATAAGAAGAGGAAGAAAAGCAGGAGAAGGAGGAGGAGAAGATAAGGGTGAGGAGAAAGAAAAGCAGAAATTCAAGCAAGAGAGAAGACAAAGAGAGTGGGGTAACAAAAAGAAAAAGTATAACACTTGCTTAGTCAACTTCTAAAGCATAGATCACTTCGAGTGAATTTCAAAAGTTAATTGCATGCATAACTATTGTGATCTTTGCAGGAATATCCAATAAAACTGTCAAAGGGACTCAGTATTAAGGGCTTCGTGATTGAGGAGATAGCAATTTGTTTGCTTTTGTCATTTGGGTGTCCTTTTTGTTTTGAGGAATTGGCATTTTTTTTTTGCTTAAACATAGCCATTTTTCCTTATTTAAGCAAAGAATATAGTTATAATTTCTATACATTTTGAGAATAGAGATCAGCCATGAACACCTATTACCTAACTTTAACATTCTCCTCAGTCTAACTATATCCTTTCAATTTCTTCCCCAAAGTATTTCAGGTTCGGAACACAGCAATCAATCTTGTTTTTTTGTTGTTGTTATTGTTGTTCTTTTTTTTTTTTTAAGTCAGTGGATATTTCTTCTTAAAGCAGGGTTTTCCTTAACCCTTAACTTCAGTCACTTGGGCCTCACCATACAAGAAGAACATTTTTGGCTATGTGTTGCAGCTAGCGTGACCACATGGAGAAGGTGTTAGGTCAGAATGGCAGGGATCGAACCCCATGATGAAAGCAAGCAGAGAAAGAATAATTTCAAAACCAAAAGTCTTTCTTTGTCTGGGGACAAGGTCGAGGATTATAGAGAAAGAAGGGAATCCTTTCCTGAAGGAATTTTTTTTTTCCTTTCCTTCTGCTTATTAATTAGAAAAGGAGAAGAAAAGAGCCTTTCACTTAGTACATGGGACTACACATGCTAGCTGCTCAGAGAGGAGAGCATATATGGCTTGTTGACATTCTTACTTAATTCCAGCACTATACTTGTCATTTCCTAAGGGCTTTTGTAATTTCTGAAGAGAAATAAATGAAATTCTGTTTTTTTATACAGTTTCTGTCTCTTTCTGTATGGGTTATTTTTTTTTAGTCTTTGGCTTTTCTCTTGTGCCACGGACACAACTCACTAAAACTACTTCTAAAATTATCATCATATATTCCCTGTATGATCATATGGTGAATAAAAAATAAATCTTTTACTCTAGTATATAAACTAAATCAGTGTTTGTTCAGATACGTAAGCACTTTGCACGAGTTATTTTTACTAGAAGCTGGAAAGCACAGCCACTGGTATTGTAGTATCTAGTCCAATGTCACAAGCAGCCAGGCACTAATTATAATGGTGATTGAATGCCCAAAGCATATAAAATTATTTTGATTTGTTTAAATTCTTAGTAATAAAATGCTAATACTTAAAAGGAAAGGGAACTTTCAAGTACATTTCAAGACAAAACTATTTTTCATCATTTAGTGGTTTATTGGTTCACCACTCTAGTGTAAATGTCATCTGCTTTCCCAGTATCCATTACTCCCAATTTGATAACACCTCCCATTTCCATAGGTGACAATCTACTACCACCATGCTCTTCCCCAATGTCTCCACAGCCCCTTCCACCCCTACCCACTGTGGTTTGAGGGAAACTGTCTCCATTTCTGTCCAACAGGATGAGCTTATGATCTAGTATTGAGCAAGAAGCATATTTATCTCACTGGTTCATAGATGAATATTAAAGCCAGTCAAAACAAATTAAACCCAGCATGGGCTTCTGTGGAAAAAAACTAAGAGATGTTGAGAGAACTGACCATTTTATGGGCTTTGAGGAAGTTATCTTGTCATCAAAGAGAAATTAGAAAGACTAGAAAGAAGTAGAGAGTTTTAAAATATTTTTGGAGGTAGAGACAATTAAATTTGCTTAGTTCACAAGATATTCTTATGGCTTTGATGTAGGTGATGAGAGAAGGGAGGATTCTTGAATATGTCCAAAATTTGGGGTAAAAAGTGTTGTCACTGAAGTGATAAAATATTGAATAAGACACAAAATTGAGGGGAAACAGTCAAGTATTCTACTCTTGTCAAGTTTGAAATATCTTTTACAACTTCAGCAGAGATATTAATTTGGAGATATGAGGAAGAGGCAGGTTTTAATGATAAATTTGGAATCCATAGCCCTTGGTTGACATTTAAAGTCATTGAGTTGAATGAAATAGCTAAGCAGAGCTTTCAGGCATACCCACATTTGTGTTCAGGATGAGAAACAGGATTTGATAGAGAAGTAGTTCCTGCTGAAATACTTCAATGGATCCTCCTGGCTCTCAAAATAAAATCCAAGCTTCTTTATTTATCAACAATTATGATCTGTCCATTGGCATCCTTCCAAACTCTTCCTTCCCTACTTTCTTTCTGAGGCCTGTATTCTGGACACTCTAATTCCTTGCAAGCCCTTGACTAACCTGGCTCAACTTTCTTCTAGGACTCTAAATTACCTGTCTCATCTATTGGAAGGGTTCTTCCATCTCAATCCAATGTATCTTTATCTTTGGCCTTTCACTACTTAATTTAGAAGTCACTCATTTTCCTGACTTTAGGAAAGTCAGGAAAAGTAGGCTGTATCCTAGCTTTGGATTGGGTCCCACATAGGTGTTATTCTTGCCAGTGTGTAATTATTTTCAGTCTACTTGTTTGCCCCCTACGCTAGATTTTAAAAGCATTGGGGTTTATTCACCTTAGTATGCCTGGAATCCTTAAGGGTAACTAGCTCTTAATAAGTGTTTGAACAATATGCATTAATCTGGTGCAGATCTGATCTTTACATTACGGCCATGATGATTTTTCCCCTGATGTAGTCTAATGCTCTGAAGAGATTCACCTGGTACTATGGGTCTCAAGCATTAGTGTCTCATGCATCAGAATTACCTGGAAGATCTGACTGGGTAGGTCTGGAGTGGGGAACAAAGAACTTTAATTTTTAACAAGTTCTCAGGTAGTACTGAAGCTACTGGTTCCAGGACTACATATCAAGAATCACTGCCCTAGGAACTTTCTCTAGTAAATCATTTTCATTGTCTACTCACCCCTACCTTATATCTATTAAGGCAGCCCTAAAACTTGGAGATTTTTTATATATGAACTAAATGAAGCTGTGCAAAGGTGGCTTGATCTTACACTATAACACTAGATATCCGTATGACTAGGCTCTTATGTTGTCTAAAGTGACACAGAGATAGACCTAAGAGTAATTTACTTACTTTCTGTAAAAGCTCTTCAAACCTCCCCCTTGTAACATTGCATTGAATCACTCCCTGGACCAAGCCTGAATAAATACTTGCATATACTCTTCCTACATCTCAGATTGTGCAAAGATGTACCCAGTGCTAAACTTTGTGTTGCTTGAAATATTAAGGGAAGTTTGGCAAACATATGCACCAGAGACTTCTAAAAGACTAGTTCTTAACTAGTCCAGTTATTTGAACAAATAACTGTATATAGCTTGGTCAAAATTTAATCAGTATCAGATACTGCATGTAGACACCTAAAATCCTCTAACTTCACTTCTTAATCTAATCGGTACTGTAGTTACTACTTTTGTGAAGGCTTCAACCTACTTTGTTCAGGTGTAAACTGACAAGACCAGGTCACTCTTATCCTGGAACTTTGCTGACACTGTAGTGAGGGGCACTGCAAGATCATATTTTGTACATGTGACTTTACAAGTTCAAATATCCCACAAATAAACTTTCTTTTTTGTCCTTGGACATATGTTTCAAAAGGCTCCTTAGAAGTTCCCCTAAGACAAAGCACCAGCCTCTAGAGGTGACTAACCTGGTCATACATCCCAGAACTGGTTTTTCCTCCTCCCTTTACACACTCCAGACCCTCACTCCTGCTCCATATAAAATACTGGCAAATAAACTACCATATTTTGTCATGTATAATTCACATTTAAAAAGTGCACATTAGCCCTGGCTGGTGTAGCTCAGTGGATTGAGCTCGGGCCTGCGGACCAGAGGATCATGGTTCGATTTCCAGTCAGGGCACATTCCTGGATTGCAGGCCGGTTCCCTGCAGGCCAACTCCCAGCAGGGGACGCACAAAAGGCAACCATACATTGATGTTTCTCTCCCTCTCTCCTTCCCTTCCCCTCTAAAGATAAATAAATAAATAAAATCTTTAAAAAAAATAAAAAATAAAAAAATAAAATAAATAAAATAAAAAGTACACATTATACACAAAATAGTACCGTACTTGTCTCAGCTTTGGGAGGAACCTAAGCCAAGTTATAACCGGAAGTGAAAAGTTGTATCAAGAGCTGAGGGTATTGCTTCAGGAGGTCTGTAAGACCCCTGTGTAGTGCAAAGCCATATTATAGATAAATGTACAATCGAAATAAATGTGATTGCTATTCCCTTAACTACATGATTGCTATTCTCTGACTTAAATGCTTTGGAAGCTTTGGAAGTAATCCTTTGTACAAATTTAGAGCACTGTTTAGGCAATTAGATGTTGGTTGGAGAGGACAAATAACAGATTTACTGGGCAGAGAGAAAATAAAATTATTCCTTTGCCCAACTTTTGAAAATTGAAGGGCAATAAAAATATCCATATCTAGCTAAATGTAGGTATTGTTAGTCATAATAAAAATAATATTATTTAATGATATGTGATTGAATTAACCTTGAAAAATTTTCTCACTTAAATTATAACAATAGTAATTATTATTTATTTCATTTGCACAACAGTTTGCACACCCTTGCACTTTTCAAAGCATGATGAAATTTCAGTTGAAATATGGTCAGACTTTCTCAGGTAGTTTGGGAGCTAGATAAGGCAGGTGTTAGTTTTATTATTTGTGAAATAAAGTAGCAGAAGTTGAACTAGGTTACCCTTGCCCCTACCCTCTATAAGGTCCTTTCTAGTTTCTAAAATTTTGTGATTTTATTTTATGCTTAATAAAATTTAGAAGTTAAGCAGCTTACTTAAAATTACAGTGCTCGTTCATGTGGGCAATAGTAAGAAACAATGTTTCCTGTCTCCTAATTTAACAATCTTTTAATATTATCACTCTAGTCAGCAATTTTCAACAGTATTCATCTCAAGGCACACATAATGTAATTACAAATATTCTTTGGCACACCAAAATTTATTATAGATTTTGTCAATCTGACAAAGAAATAGGTGTAATTTTGATGAATTCACACTGGATGGCGATGGTTGTGTTGAACTCTTGTCATAACTGAACAGTTGGGTTATTGCATGTTTTAAAAGCCCTTGTGGTGCAACAATGTGCCAGAGACAGCTGACCAGTTGAAAACCACTAATCTAGGGAACAGGTTGATAACACCCATTTTGCCCTACAGAGATAGTTCCTGGACCCCACTATTTTCTCCAGGGCCTCAAGGGAATATGTCTTGGATCCCCAAAGTATTACTCTAGTAATTGTAAATCAGCACAGCAATTTGTCCAGAATTGCTAAGATTACCAGCTACTAGATTAAGTTAGTAAAAACAAAGCAAAAAAAAATCGTCAAAAGTTTAGGTTGAATTGTTGCCTCTCTTGAAAATTATTTTATATACACAGAATATTATTTGTTTGCCTGTTAGTACTTTCTAAAGCAAACACAGCCTGTGAACAGGATTTATCACTATAATCATTTTTAATTGGCTTTATTTCCATGATGGCTAGATCTTCTACACACAGGATTTGTCTTCCTGCTTAGACTGCAGAGCACACAGAATAGTATCTCATATGGGGTGGCCAGGTGTTCTGAATTAACCAGAATGGGATGGGAAAAGGAGCTACTGTCTGCGTGGTTGTGTGCAGACATTCTGGAAGGAGTGTCCCTCAAAGCAAGGTTCTTGGAACTCTTTGAAGGCAAGACACTCTTGCCTTTCACCATTTTGGTCCCAGGAGGGTGAGTAATGAATCTCTCTCCACCAGCCCTGGGGAATGATTGATTGCTTTTGTTTGAAAGGAAATGTTTCCAGTTCTATAAAGGGCTTTCCTTTATTCCTAAGAAGAAAGGAATGATACATGCTTGAACATTTTGTAAGACTCCTAAAGGGAGCATTCCTGAAAGTTTGCCACTTTGGATAGGTTTCTAAGAGATTCCACAGAGATAGTAGAGAGAGAGGCAGAGACAATAGGTGCTGAACCATAGGAGACATTGTCTTCTGCATTTTAACACAGGGCAGAGTTCTCAGAAAGCAAGAGGGGAAATTTGGGACCGTGGCAAAAATTCTGGCAAATGTCTACAATGCTGTATATTAACTGGGTTTCTGCAGGGCTCAGAAGGCACTCTTGGAGTCACCATTAATCATTGCTTCTCCTCCCAGAGAAGAAATGTGCTTTCTATAAAGCAGTTCTTATAAATAGCACTGATTACAGAGATGTAAGAATCAACCATGTATCAGTGGTTACATCAGTCTCCAAAGTCCCTGAATGCCACACCAGGACATGAGTTTTAAGTGGAATTATAACTTCTACAACCAGTATGACACAGTATTCTGCATTTGTAAATATGGGAGAGTACCTGAATGAATTTCTTATTGTTTTTGCTATTTACATACTTACCAAATGTAAAACCTACTTTGGCATATGTCGGAAAAACTGTACAAACCCTTTTAGAATAACAAAAGTAAAATATTTAAAATGCAGTGTAAACAGTTTTGTCAAAGTGTTCATAAAGGTGGTGACACTTTAAAAAATTATTGGTTTATTGCTCTTAGCACAGTCATTTTAATAGACAAGCAATTTGGAAATAAAATGTCAATTACCCTAACTTATTAGAGAAATTTTGTTCTAATTAAATGATAGAGCTAAAACTTTGTCTGAGACTATCAGATTTTAGCACAGTTTAACTCCCATTGGGTGGTGGATTATCTCCAAGCTGAAACTCATATGGAGAATCCACTCTGCCCTACTGCTCATCCTCCAGTCATTCCAGCTCCTTTCTCCAAAAGCCTGTGAATTGTAGTGGGTAATTTCTTTCTAGGTTTTAGTTAATGAGGGCCAGCAGACTCATTTCACTTTTTCACTGCTATCAAGTCTACAGTCCATGTTGGTCAGATACAAGTGCTACCAAATAGTTGGATAGCAGGGCAGTTTGTTGAATTTTGATCCTCTCCCCATTTTTAAAATTAGATTTCCAGGCAGATAAATAGTAAACTCCTTGGGACCAAAGTTCAAGACTGTTTTATACACCCAGAAATAGGCACCAAGCAATAATATTTGGATGAATAACAATAATTGGGTAGCAAAGTAGAGGACTGCAAAGCCCACCTTAAGAAAATGCCTCTTAAGACCTTTGAATATCAAAGCTAGTAAGAACCACTAATTTGGGTGTGGTGAAGAAGGAAAATTTATTCAGTGCAAAACAGCTCCTTTGTGATACAGCCCAGGTGTAAAAACAGCACAGTTGCTGTTGCAAAGCAGGCCTGGGTCCAAGCCTCTTTCCAGCCAGACAAGTCTGCTCTGCTGTGCTCTAGTCTGTTCTCTGCCACTCTGCTCTGGTCTGCACTGATACTCTCAGCTTTGCCCCAGTTAGACATCTTCGGTGTTTCAGCTCCAGCCGGGAAAACTCAGTCTTGGATGGAAATGAAAAATTTGCTCTCAGAGCCAGCAGAGTGCTGACTTACATAGGCAGAACCAGGCCTCCTCCAACCCTTGATGGTTGTTGATTGGTTTGTCCTCATGCAAATGAGGACTCTAAATTTTCACAATTCAATTGGTCCAAAAGACACTGTCCTGATTGGTAAGAATGGAGCTGCTCTGCTTCTTCACTTGATTCGTGAAGAAGTTGATGGTGCTATAGCTGGACAGCTCTAATTGGATGGAGAAAGCCTCAGTTCTATTGGTTGAAATAGGATTCCAGGAACCTGAAATAGGATTCCAGGAACCCCTTCATAAGGGCTGACTCACATGGCAGAAACACAGTGTAAACAGGTAGCTCTGTGTAGAAGGCAGTTGGTTCAGGGCAGGTTTCTTCCTAAAGTTTAGTTTACATGAGGGGCCTCCATGTGAAAATGGCTGCCCAGCTCTGTTTCTTTTTTTGTTGTTGTTGTTGTTGTTTTTGTTTTAATGTTTATAATTTGAGCCCAGTTAGCCACTAAGAGCCCTTTTTATTAAATATCTCCTTTCTTGGGGTCCACAATATTTATTGAGCATGTGGGAATCAAATGCTTCCTTTGTGCCAGGTGCTATTCAGAGCACTGTGAATATGTAAAGGAATCAAATATTGCTCCTGTATTTAAGAATCCAATTACCTATTGAGGCAAAAGTCATATAAATAGCTAGATGTTGGGGGGCATAATGAATGAGAGGACAACAGTTACAGAGCAGCTCCCATGGACCCCAGGTGAATACTGAGTGGTTCAGGCACAAAAAGGACCTTTTCCATTATAGGCTCTCACTTCTGCTACCAGGAAACCCTGGCTTTTTCTTGGGACAGAGGTCATAACTTGTAAAGCTTCTGAAACCAGAGCTTTCATAATAGACAGGATCATGTTCTACTGACACTATTTTTAAAAGAAGCTATTAAAAAAAACTTTTCCTTAATTACAAATGTAATGACATACAAGTTCATTGTAGAAAACTTGAGGTTATATAGGTGGTACTGTCTGATCTTGCTACACTTTCTAATATGCTTTATAAGTTTTAGCAATTATTACTAACAATACTAACTGGGAAAAAAGTGTGTCCATTCAATGCACTAGGTAGTTGCCCTGTGCAGTGGACCATGTCGGAGGTCTGCCCAGCAAAGACGGTTATAATTAACTGGGTAGGAATTTGACACACAGAGAAAGTTGACTGTTGATATTGAGGGCAGAAACTAAGAGACACATAGAGCATAGCAGAGGTCAGACATTAGCTGGGCTGGTATACAGGAGGGCATAAAAATGGAATAAAAATAATTTAATGATAGCTTAAAATTATTGAGTGTTTATATGGCAGCAACTATTCTAAGTGTACTTTACACCAATCATCTTAAATCTCACAACAGCTCTAAGAGGTAGAATTTTTTTTCCAATTTCTAGATGAGAAAATGGAAGGATAGAAAGGTTAATTAACTTACTAAGGTAACATTGATAGGAAATGGCATAGCTGAGCTATGAACCCAATTAGTCTGGCTCTAGAGTCTAATTTCTTATTACACTCCAATGTTCCAGAATGTAACATATAAGTACACAATTATGTATGTATGTATACATATATGTGTGTGAATACATATGCATTTATTGATTTTGGTATATTGTCAGTGGAAACTGGCTTGGAAGAAGATGACCAGGTATCTCAGTCAGTAGATCCAAAGAACTCTTTGGATTCTTTAGTCATGTCTCATGTTTTGTATAGCACCTGATGTTCCCACCTGACTCATGGATAGATGACTGGCCATTCTGGTTACCCAGTATATTCCTGGTTTCACCACTGAAAATCTCATTTAGTTGAATTTTGGTCTTTTTTTCTCTCTCTACTTCTCATATAGGATTCTGCTAATTAGAAGAACATGACTGTTTCCACTTCTTTGTAACCTTAAGAATCTGGGTAAATATCTGTGTTTCTGGTAACTGAACTCCCTTTGCAAATCCTTTCTCCTCAGAACCTCATTTTCTGTCCTGTCTTTCTGATGGTACCTGCCAGGGGAATATAAGAATCCCCTCTCTTTACCTTCTCCACTTCAGCAAGATCCCCTCACTGAGTAGCAATAATAATTGACTAGAATAGGCTAATTCCTTGTGATCCCCTCTAATTCTTTGTGATCCCCTCTAATTCTTCTTTCTGATCCCCTCACCTGAGCTTTGTCCCCTCATTTGGTAGCAATAATAATTGACTAACATAGGCTAATTCTTTTCCTTATAAGTCACCTCATCTAATCCTGAGTCACTAATGTAAGCATGGGAGAGAACACACTGGAGAATGAACCTTAGGATGTGTTAATTCCATCTCCCGAGTCAATGAAGAGATTCCCTTATCTTTTTTCATCCCTCTCTCTTTCTGTATTCTGAGCTGTTCTTTTCATTTTCCACAGCTTTAGTTTCTACGAAGTTCTCCATTTCATTAATGTGCAACATAACAAATCCCAGTTTTCTTTTTGAAGTCGCCAGAAATAAACCTTGCCCCAAGAGAATAACAATCTTCTCCAAAAAGCAGTGATCACATGGACTGGGAGAAATAATAAATCTAGAGGCTGATGTGATTCAAAGGTTGTATATATGTACATACAAGGTTGTATATATATGTACATGTATATATTGTACAACCTACAACATTTACATATATTTACACATTTACATATACCTACACATTTGCATTCAAAGCTTGTATATATGTAAATGAACACAAATGTGGGTACGCCTGAAAGCTCTGCTTAGCTATTTCATTCAACTCAATGACTTTAAATGTCAACCAATGGCTATGGATTCCAAATTTATCATTAAAACCTGCCTCTTCCTCATATCTCCAAATTAATATCTCTGCTGAAGTTGTAAAAGATATTTCAAACTTGACAAGAGTAGAATACTTGACTGTTTCCCCTCAGTTTTGTGTCTCATTCAATCTTTTATCACTTCAGTAAGTGACACTTTTTACCCCCAAATTTTGGACATATTCAAGAATCCTCCCTTCTCTCATCACCTACATCAAAGCCATAAGAATATCTTGTGAACTAAGCAAATTTAGTTGTCTAAATGTTGTATATATGTAAATGTTTATATATGTAAAGGTTGTAGTTTTCAGAAAGAATGTGAGAGCCTCAGAAAAAACTGTAGGTAACAGGAGAACAGCTTAGAGGTCAACATGCTCATTTTCCAGATTTATTGTCTGAGGTTCAGAATAAAAACAGGACTTACATCTAGGTAATGATGCCCAAGTTAAGAAACAGTGCACGCACAGCATGGAACATCGGTAATAAATAAAGTGTGTTGGAGAGTACAGTCAATTTGAAAAATCACAAAAATTGTTCGAAGGGACTCATAACCAGATGATAGCAGTGGAATGTACACCTTCTATTAAACCAATTAGGGTTAATTTAAACATTGATAGCATATGCAGATGGGTGTCCAGGGGATGAGTGGGCAAAAGGCACTGTGGCATATGAAGAAGAGAAAGACAAAACTTAATAAAATTAAAAGTATACTTGTTCATTAGTTTTAGTGCTTAAAAACTTTGAAAAAATATTAGAACTTTGAGAAAAAAGTGGGTTTTTTTTTCATCTGGGAGTACCAATATTAACAGTTTATTTAAAATTTTCCAAATTTATGCATTACATATATTTTTAAGTTGAGATCATATTGCATATTCAATTCTGTCTTATTTTTATACTCAACATTACATTATTCACACTTCTTTATGTCATTGAAAACTTGTCATAAATGTAATTAAAATTATCATAACATTGTATTATATGGGTAACCCATAATTCACTTCATTACTTTTATTAGGCATTTGAGTTATTTCTAGTCATTACTGTAATAATATTGTAATGAAAATAATCATACATTGATATTTGTTTTCTGTTAGTGAATAATTTTCTTAGTGTATGATTTTAAAAATAGAATGATTTGGTTGGAGAATATGATTGTCTTAAGTTTTTTTTTTTTAAGTAAAATTGCAAAAAAAAATTTTCAGAAAACTTAAAAATTAACACTGCCCCAGTACTGATGTAGGTGTCCCTTTTATACAATCTCCATCTACAAAAGACAGTATCATATGAAAAATTGGTTAATTTTTTAGATGTGGTTTTGTGTAATTTTAATTCATTGATTATTAATGAAGTTGAAAATCACAATATATAAGAATGCATGCCATGTTAGAAGACATAGAATTCTACAAAACTAATAGCTAAATATGTTTTAAATTTTCTTAACTACTCAAATTTTCTTTTCACTCTCAAAAAGTACCTTGTTTACTTATATTAGATGGAGCCGTAAGTAAGTTATTTTAAATATTCAAAGGAAAAACTACTCAATGTTTTATTAATTGTCTAAAAACATGAAATTTGAGAAAAGATTCACATTACAACTTATTTTTATACTGAGACATGTTACAAACACTTGAAATATGTAACATGCACAAAATGAAACTGAAAGTAATTTCACTTATGAATATAGATATTATTTATTAATGACACCATAAAAATACAAAAGATTATAAGAAAAGACTATAAAAATTATATGTCAACAAATTTAATAATCTACAAGAAATAGATAAATTGCTAGAAACATACAACTTTCCAAGACTAAATTAAAAAATAGAAAATCTGAACAGAATGATTATAACAAAAAAAAAGAAGCAGTAATCAAAAACCTCAAAAATCAAACAAACAAAAAACCAAAGTCTTGAACCAAATGGCTTCATAGGTGAGTTGTATCAAACATTGAAAGAATTAACACATTCTTCTCAAACTATACTCAAAAATTCAAGAGGAGGGAATACCTCCAAGCTCATACTACAAGTCCAGCATTACCTTGATTCCAAAACCAAATAAAGGAATTACAAAGAAAGAAAATTATAGGCCCAAATTCCTGATGAACATAGATGCAGAAATCCTCAACAAAATATTGGCAAGTTGACTTCAGAGAGACATTTAAAGGATCACACACCATGACCAAGTGGGCTTTATTCTGCAGATGATAGTTTGGTTCCATAACTAGAAATCAATTAACATGATACACCACATAAACAAAATGAAGGATAAAATCATATGATCATATCAATCAATGCAGAAAAGGTATTTGATAATATTCAATACCAATTTATCATAAAAACTCTTAGCAAAGTGGCAATACAGGGAATATATCACAACATAATAAAGGCTGCATAAGACAAACCCATAGCTAACATCATTCTTGGTGGGGAAAAACTGAAAGCATTTTTCTTATGACCAGGAACAAGACAAGGATGTGTACTTTCACCACTCTTACTCGAGATCATACTGGAAGTACTAACTAACAAGAAGGAAAAATAAAAGACATCCAAATTGGAAAGGAAATAGTGAAACCATCGTTGCTTGAAGATGACATGATACTACATACAGTGAACCTTAAATATTCCACAAAAAACTACTAGAATTGAAATGTTAATTCAGTAAAGTAGCAGAATACCAAAGAAATACTCAAATATTGACTATATTTTGTAAACCAATAGCAAACTATTAGAAAGAGAACCTAAGAATAATTAGCATTATTACAATTTCCATAGTATCCAAAGCCATGTATAGATTCAACACAATTCCTATCAAAATACCAATGGTGTTTCTCAGAGAACTAGAACAAATAATCCAAAAATTTATTTGGAACTACAAAAGACCTTGAATAGTCCTATCTGCTATCAAACTCTACTGCAAGGTTATAGTAATGAAAACAACATGATACTAGTATAAAAAATAGATGTGTAGACCTATTGAAACAGATCTAATGAAACAAAACAGAGAACCTAGAAATAAATCCATGCCTATATGGTCAATTAATTTATGAGAGGAGGCAATGCTGTGCATTGGGCAAAGGCAATCTATTCAATAAATGTTATTAGGGAAAATGGATAGGTGCATACAAAAAACAGAAACTAGACCGCTTTTATACTGTGTGCAAAAATAGAGTTAAAATGGATTAAAGACATAAGTGTAGGACTCAAACTCATAAATCTCTTAGAAGAAAACAGTCATTTAACTCTAGTATTTCTTTTAGCAATATTTCTTTCCTGATATATCTCCTCAGGCAAGAGAAACAAAAGAAAAATAAACAAATGAGACTACACCAAATTAGAAAGTTTTTGCACAACAAAGGAAACCATCAACAAAACAAAAAGACAACACCTGAATGGGAAAACATATTCACCAATGGTACATTTGATGAAAGTTTAATATCCAAAATTTATAGAGAACTCATACAACTCAACACTAAAAAATCAAACAAACCAATTAAAGGTGGGCAGAGGACCTGATTAGATACTTCCTCAAAAAAAGACATACACATGGCTCACAGACATATGAAAAAATGCTCAACATGTCTAATCATCAGAGAAATGCAAATTAAAACCACAGTGGGTTATTTTACACCTGTCAGAATGTTTATAATCAACAAATCAACAAACAACAAGGATTGACAAATATCTGCATAAAAGAGAACATTTGTGCACTGCTAGTGGGCATGCAG
Organism: Sturnira hondurensis; assembly: GCF_014824575.4. Taxonomy (NCBI): domain Eukaryota; kingdom Metazoa; phylum Chordata; class Mammalia; order Chiroptera; family Phyllostomidae; genus Sturnira; species Sturnira hondurensis. The sequence continues at coordinate 614,673 of NW_028079095.1, forward strand.
ATTGGTACAGTTACTATGGAAAACTGGTTGGGGTATCCTCAAAATATTTCAAAATGGAACTGCCTTATAACCTATCAATTCCAGTTCTGGGTATACTATTATACCCAAAGAAACCCAAGACACTAATTCCAAGCAGTGTATAAACCACTGTGTTCATTGCAGTGTTATTTACAACAGCCAGCTATGGAACCAGATCAAGGTCCCACCAACAGATGAGTGGATAAAAAAGTAGTGGTGTATATATACTATAGAATATTACTCATCCATAAAAGAATAAAATCTGACCATTTGTGACAGCATAGATGGACCTAGAGGATATTATGTGAAGTGAAATAAGTCAAACAGAACAAGATAAATACCATATGATTTGTCTTGTATTTGAAATCTAAATAACCGAATAAATGAACAAACAAATAGAAACGTGCACAGAGAATCGATTATGGTTGACAGAGAAAAGGAGGTTTCAGGAGCTGGGAGGAAAACCGAAGGAATTAAGAGTATAAATTAGTATTATAAAATAGTCATAGGGATATAAAGCATATTATGCTAACTATGTATGGTGCCAGGTGGGTACTAGGAATGTTTCAGTGATCAATTTATAAAATAATGATTGTCAAACCACTATGCTGTCTGTACACCTAAACTAATACAAATAATGGAGTAAAAGCATTAGGTGAAAAATAAAATAAAATAAAATAATGCAAACCCAAAAATTTTAAAAAGAATAATACCAGTGGATGAGTAAGGATTTATGCAATCAGGTAAGAATATTTAATAACAATCATTTGATTAATTATATTACTCAGCCTATAGAAGTTGTATGATCTAAATTGATACTGAGAAGGCATTTGGTTAAATTTAAAATTAATTTTTTGTAAGTTTTCAGTTAGGAATATAAGAATAGACCTGTAGCATGTTAAAGAATATATATCTCAAACCTATATCCAATTTAAAAATTAACGATAAAATATTCAAGATGCTAACATTAGCCCTGGCTGGTGTAGCTCAGTGGATTGAGCGCAGGCCTGTGAACCAGAGTATCGCAATTCGATTCCCAGTCAGGGCACATGCTTGGGTTGCAGGCCAGTTCCCAGCAGGGGATGCAAGAGAGGCAACCATACATTGATATTTCTCTCCCTCTCTCCTTCCCTTCCCCTCTAAAAATAAATAAATAAAATATTTTAAAAAAGATGCTAACATTAAATCAAGATAAAATATGTTTATTCAGCACAATTTGATTTGATAACAAATTCAAATATAATTACAAGTACTGGAGAGAAGACAAATGTATTTTTACTCTCAGATGATTGTCTACATAAAAAAGTGATAGAATAATGTGAAAAAAAACCATTAGCACCAGTAGTATAGGTAAATAAGATGAATAGTTACATTGTCTTTTAAGTCTTTTGAGGAAAAGAAATAGCATCTGGTTACCTCAGTTCCAACATATTGTGCCAATCTACATTCATCTATATTGAAGAGTAGCCAGTGCTCACCACAAGAACACTTTGACTGGAATAAAATTCACTCTACTAACTCAAATGCTCTTTAAATGTTGTCACCTTATAGGTTGCTGACCAGCCTATAGATTTCTTTCTAATTCCTTGACCAACGATCGATGAATGGGGAGGAAACAGTCTTACTTGCAATAGTAAAAAAAAAAAGATACAGAACACCAAGGCCTAAACTAAAGATATATGAATGAGATATAATTGAAACTTAAATATAGAGAGACATGCTTTATTACTCATAGCCAAGTCTCTTATCTGAAGAAACAATAAAGAAATGCAGAAAATATTTTGAATATAACTATTAAATATTTACATTCTCTGGAGCCAGAATCATCGTCTTTTAGTATGAGATCTGAAAATGATAATAAGCTCACACATTGTGCCACACTGTAAAGTTACATGGGTGGTAAGGAAAGAGGTAGATATGCTTCATCATGGACAAATGAGAAAAAATAAAGTTAGAGAAAATCATCTAAACTTGAGTCATAAAATAATAATACCAAACTATTGGCTATAAACTACAGAAAAAGTGTTAAGAAACATGAACTTTTTTTAATTCAATGACTACGGTATGGAAGCCACATGCAAAGATCAGCACAATGCCAGGTACTGGCAAGGGCACAAGGAAATAAACAGAAAGCACACATTCACCGCAGAGACATTTGGGAAACATCTAGTGAACATCTACACTGTACAAGGTGTACAAGGTGTCTCAATAAAGTCAGGACACTGGAGTAACAAAGTGTAATAAAAAAAGCAAAGAACATTGTTGGTTGTGAGAAGAGACCAAAACCAGTAGGACAAGTCAAGGAGAAAGTGAGTATAAAATAAGTGTGTTATGCAGTTTATGAGAAGATAGTTTAAACGCTTAACAGAAAAATAAAGCAAGGAAAGGGAAAGGAGTGAGGGAAAGAAAGGGTATCAAGAGGTTGGATTTGGAAAACTCTTTTAAAAAGAATATCAAAGGGATGTGCTGATATTTTTCATGCAGGGTGTAAAAGAAGAAAAGCATCACAGATGACCAAATATTTTGGCCTAAGCAACTGGAGAATGAGGTTGTCTTTTATTGAGATGGGGTTGTCTAAGAAAGGAACATAATTGAAAATGGGTCATGAGTTTACTCTGGGGCATGACAAGTTTGAAGTGTCATTACATAATCAAAGAAGACATCAAATGGGTACTTGCATATCTGTGTCTACAATTCAAGGGATAAGCCTGGAGTGAAGATATAAATTTTGAAGTAATTGTCATAAAAGTGAGATAATCAAGAGTGAAGTTATATGCAGAAAAGAGCAAAGATCTGAGCCCTCCAACATAATGTCAGAAAATAAGGAGGAACTCACAAAAGAGGTGGGGAAGAAGGGGTGGAGAAGAGTGAGAAAAAAACAGGTAAATAGTTCATCTGGAAGCCAAGCAAAGATAAACAGTATCAAGGAGAGAGTCAGCCCTGTTAGTGTAGCTTAGTTGGTTAGAGCATCATACTGATATGCCAAGGTTTCGGGTTTGATCTCCAAACAGGGAACACACAGTAAACAACTAAGGAATGTGTAAATATCAGTGTTTCTCTCTCTCTCTCTCTGTGTGTCTTTCACTCTTCTTTCCTTTTTCAAATCAATAAATACAATTTTTAAAAAAGAAGAAGAGAGTCATCAACTGAGTCAAAATCTGCTTATGGGTCACCTGAGATTAGGATGAGTGAGGACAAGTGATTGAAGTAAACAAAATAGAAGTCATTTTCACCTTGATAAGTACAATTTCTTGTTTTTAAAATGTATTTTATTGATTATACTATTACAGTTGTCCATTTTTTCTCTTCCATTTACTCCCCCTACCCTCAACACCTACTCCCATCAGCATTCCTCCACTTTAGTTCATGTTCATGGGTCGTACATGTAAGTTCTTTGGCTTCTCCATTTCCCACACTATTCTTAACCTCCCCCTCTGTATTTTGGGCCTACCATTAATACTTCTTAGTCCCTGTACCTTTTCCCCTATTCTCCCCCATCCCCTTTCCCACTGATAATTCTCCATGTGATCTCCATTTCTGTGATTCTGTTGCTGTTCTAGTTGTTTGCTTAGTTTGTTTTTGTTTGGGGGTTTAGTTGTTGATAGTTGTGAGTTTGTTGCCATTTTATTGTTCATAGTTTTAATCTCCTTTTTCTTAGACAAGTCCCTTTAACATTTCATATAATAAGGGCTTGGTGATGATGAACTCCTTTAACTTGACCTTATCTGGGCAGAACTTTATCTGCCCTTCCGTTCTAAATGAAAGCTTTGCTGGATAGAGAAGTCTTGGATGCAGATCTTTGCCTTTCATGACTTGGAATATGTCTTTTCAGCCCCTTCTTGCCTGTAAGGTCTCTTTTGAAAAATCAGCTGAGTCTTATAGGAACTTTTTGCAGGTAACTGTCTCCTTTCCTACTGCTGCTTCTAAGATTCTCTCCTTATCTTTAATCTTGGGCCATGTAATTATGATGTGCCTTGGTGTGCTCCTCCTCGGGTCCAAATTCTTTGGATTCTCTGAGCTTCCTGGACTTCCTGAAAGTCTATTTCCTTTGCCAAATTAGGAAAGTTCTTCTTCACAATTTCTTCAAATAAGTTTTCCATTTCTTGTTCTTCCTCTTCTCCTTCTGGCACTCCTATGATTCAGATGTTGGAATGTTTAAGGTGGCCCTGGAGGTTCCTAAGCCTCTCCTCATTTTTTGAATTCTTGTTTCTTCATTCCGTTTTGATCGAATGTTTATTTCTTCCTTCTCATCCAAACCATTTATTTGAATCCCAGTTTCCTTTCCATCACTGTTGGCTCCTTGTACATTTTCCTTTATTTCACTTAGCATAGCCTTCACTTCTTCCTCTATTTTGCAAACATAACCAACCAATTCTGTGAGCATCCTGATTACCAATGTTTTGAACACTGCATCTGATAGGTTGGCTATCTCTCATTGCTTAGTTGCATATTTTCTAGAGCTTTGATCTGTTCTTTCATTTGAGCCAATTTTTTTTTTTTGTCTCAGCACACCTGTTACATAGTAAGAGGTGGAACCTTAGATATTCACCAGAGTGGGGCAACCCACTTGACTGTGTTGTGACCTGGTATGTGAGAGAGGACTCTGAGGGGGAACAATTCTTCTTGCTCAGCTCTTGGCCAGCTTTCAGTCACTTCCAGTGTCACCCACAAGCAAATTGGGCCCTTCTGGTGCTGACTTCCAGATAGGTGGTTTTGTGTACATTCTCAGACCATGTGGGTCTCTCCAATGAACTCTCTCCTATGAGGCTGGGAGTTTCTCCCCTGTCTCAACCCTCACATGTTTTTTCAGTCAGAAATTTTGAAGCTTCATTTCCCCACACTGGAATTGTGGGTTGTGCAGTGTTCTTGCTCCCCAGTTTTTCCTCCAAGTTTATCTGCATGAAAATGTGAGACTACCCAGTCCACCAGCACCCACCTCCCCTGGTCTGTCCTCTGCCACCTTGCCCAGTCTGTCAGCAGTGCCTTGTCTGCCCCTGTCCTCCAGCTACAACCTTGCTGTGAGTCCTTTTCACCCGGCTTCCCATTTCTGCCCCTCTTACTGGTCTGGGTAATGTTTTTTCTTTAACTCCTTGGTTATCAGATTTCCATACAGTTCAATTTTCTGTCAGTTCTGGCTGTTTTTTGTGTATACATTTGTTGCTGCCATTTTTTGGTTATTTGAGAAGGCAAATTTGTCTACCTATGCCTCCATCGCAGCCAGAAGTAGCCTCAGAAATCTTGAGAAAAAGAGACAAAATTGGAGTTATCACAATACCTCATACCAAACTATACTACAAGGCTATTGTAATCAAAACAGCCTGGTACTGGCAAAAGGACAAGCATGTTGATCAGAGCATCAGAACAGAGATCCCAGAAATCAACCCATGCCTTTATGGTCAGTTTCACAGAGAAGGCAAGATCACACAATAAAGTAATGATAGTCTCTTTACTAACAGATGTTTGGAAAACTAAACAGATACATGCAAAAAAATGAAACTAAACCACCAACTTACACCATACATAATAATAAACTCCAAATGGAAAGATTTAAATGTAAGTTGCAAAACCATGAATGTCCTGAAAGAAAACATAGGCAGTAAAATCTCAGATAGCTTTAGTAGAAATAGTTGTTCTAATATATCACTTAGAGCAAGGGAAACAAAGGAAAAAATAACCAATGGGACTAAATCAAACTGAAAAGCTACTACAGAAAAATAAACCATCAACAAAATCAAAAGTGAACCCACTGTGTGGGAGGACACATTTTCTAATGATACATCTGATAATGAGTTAATTTCCAAAATACATAAAGAAGTTATACAACTCAACACCAGGAAGACAAACTACCCAATTAAAAAATCGGCAAGGGCTTGAATAGACACTTCTTCAAAGAAGATGTACACATGGCCTGCAGACATATGAAAAAATGCTCATTGTCACTAATCACTAGACAGTTTCAAATTAAAACCATAATGAGACATCATCTCACACTAGCGAAAATGGCTACTATCAACAAAACAACAAGTGCTGGCAGGAATGTGGAGAAAAGGGAATCCTAGTGCACTATGGGGATGTAGACTGGTGCAGCCACTGTGTTATACAGTATCGAGTTTTAAAAAAATTAAAAACAAAACTACCTTTTCACCCAGTGATCCCACTTCTAGGAATATATCCTAAGAATCCTGAAACACCAGTTTGAAAGAATATATGCACCCTTCTAGCAACATTATTCACAATAACCAAGATCTGAAAATGGCCCAAGTGTCCATCGGTGGATAAAAAACTCAGGTACTCTTACACAATGGAATATTATGTATCTGTGAAAAAGAAGGAAATTTTACTTTTTGTGACAGCATGGATAGACCTAGAGATTATCATGCTAAGTGAAATAAACAAGTCATAGAAAGAAAAATACCATATATGTGGAATCTTATGACCAAAATAAACTGACAAATAAAATAAAAAGAGAGTCATGGATACATGTAACAGACTGACGGCTGTCAGAGGGGAGGGATTTGAAAGAAGGTGAAGGGATTAGCTAATGAATATATATGCAAAACCCATAGAAAAGGACAACAGTGTGGTAATGGCCATAGGGAAGGGGTTTGGGGAATGGGTACAGGTGAGCAAAGGGAGAGAAGATGGCGACATCTGTGATAGTGTCAACAATAAAAATAAAGTAAAAGAGTAAGATAAAATCCTAGTGTAAATAAATTGATACAGGCATTTTGGAAGATAATTCCAAAAGATAAATACAATAGTTTAAATATATTTATGATTCAATATATTTCACTTGGAATAGTCTCTCTCTGAAAAAAACAATCCACAACTAAAAATAAATTAAAAAAATAAAAGAGAAATTATTTGTGAATAATGATTCAGCCTTTTGGTTGCCAGCTTTCATAGTCATCAACTCTACTTCTAAATTTCTTCCTAACCTACCACAACATGACTGATACCCCTGAGCAGGAGGAGTAGCTGCAAATAAACTCAGCTTTGGAAGTTTCCCTACTCCGTGGAAATTTGCCCAGTCCAGGATGGGCTCCAAAGTAAAGTGCAGGAAACTTTCCAGGTGGTTAAAAATGCAAAATAGAAGAGTGTGGTACCTAAGCAATTTTCTAAACAAGGATTTGCCACAAATTCCTCAAGCACTTTTAGCTAGAGTGTATTATGCTGACACTTTTCTTTTCACTGTTTTCATGAGTTTTGAATGCTGAAGCAGACTTTGCTGGGGATAATGAAAAGCACATTTGGAAAACTTTTTTTTAAAGTCTAGATCACATCTAGCTTTTTGATGTAGACTAAAAATAGGAATACAATAAAGCAGGTGAGTGGGATTATACAAATTGTTTTTGTTGGTGATATCTAAAAACATTTTCCCTTCAAACCATTTCCTTAACTATTTGAAGATCTAGCCTCTAACAAATGTTTCCCAATAGAAGTTTGCTCATTATTTATTTACATTATGGTTGAATTTTTATTTTCTGGTCAATTGAATAATGCCCCAAGGACATTTATTATCAGATTATCTTTGTTATTTCAACCACATAGGGGAATGAAATGGACAAGAATCACTGGAATGATAGTCTGAGTCAGTGAAAAGGGTGTTCAGTTTGCTTAAACCAGAGACATGTCCAGATTCAGAAAAAAACAACCATGCTGGATCAAGTATTACTTCAAGCACTCTATATCTACCAACAAGTGTAATTCAAGCAACACTTTGTAAAATAGGATTATTATTATTAATCCCATTTTACAGATGAGAAAACTGAGGCCCAATGATTAAGTAACTTGTCTTGGGTTGTATGGCCACCAAGAGATAGAGCTGTCTGTGAAACAGGTAGCCTTAGCCAGAATTCACACTCTAACCTCTGTCCCATATTGCCTATGTAATCACATGAGCAAAAATACACATCGGAAAAAATCATTTTCCTAAAAGGAGCCATAAAAGATGATATAATTTCTATTATTTATACTATTCCTTAGATTTCTTACCTTGAAAACACAAGGACATGAGAAAACCCCTGTGTGAGTTGGGTAAGAACCTTAAATCAAAATGCCTTTGTCTTTTCATTTATAAAATTGAGCTGTTACAACAACAATTTCTGACGTTTCTTCCATCTCTGCAATTTTATTTGTTGGCTGTGAGTGCCTTGAGTGTGTGTGTTTGTGCCTAGGAGGAGGTGCATACATGTGAGGGAGGTGGGTGTGGGATTAAGAAAGTATGTGAAGAATATAGTTTTCAAAGAGAAGACATGGAATTAAATAACTCATTTAAATGACTGCTAAAGAACATTGTTAATCCCCTGTGAGCAGTAGGACCTTATAAACTGATTTAAGACTTCATCACTTGGAAGTTCTATGCCAGGTATTTACTAGTAGAAATTATACCACTGACCATTTGTAAGTGGTTCAGATACATAAATTTTTTTTAGCCTCATCAGACCTACATATGGAAGTAGTTAGATTCTTCCAAATACAAGGAAATCCTGTTTAATAGCATCACCTACGTTTTCCCCAAGACAATCAGCAGATGCTAATCTGCTTTCTTTGGGAAATAAAGGTATCTTGAGGAATGCAGTTACCCACTCTACTTTGGAATACTTGGAAATTCTTTTTATGTGATTCGTAGGATTAATAAATAAGAATAACAACAATTACAACAATAACAGTGCTATTTGGTGGGTGCATGGTGCACACACAAATTGATATAATCATCTGAACAGTGATACATGATAATCACAATCAGTAGATTAGAAAAGTGAGAATCACTATATTGGAGATAGCAGAAACAGGAATTCGCCCCTGGACTATATGCTTCAACACAGCATGCAACATAAATTCACTTCAGGAACCAGTAACTGCTAACTTAGGAATACAAATTGATATTACCATTATTATTTGTTTTTTGTAATAGTGATATTTTCATTCTTTATGCCTGTCAGAATTTTTTTCTTTTTCCATTGTCACCATCCTTTACTCCTGACCATATTCTACAACAATGGCCTAATTTTAGCCACTCAGTGTTTTCATCGCACAACAACAAGAGGCCATAGCTGGGGGCTTCTTAGAAATGCAGACTCCAGTTCCCACCATAACTACTGAGTCAGGATCTGCCTTTTAATAACTTCTCCAGGTGATTAAAATAAGTGTTATTATTAAGGATGACTAGATTGGCTAATTCCCCAAAAGGATGACACTTAGTAGACCTCCTCAAGGTTAACCTGCTTCAGAATTTAACCATATCTACTCTTCTAAACTTTATTATTTCCCAGGGTCAATTGGTCTTTCACTGAAACAACCCTCTGCTCTTGATTAACACTACTTTTGCATAAGTGACTTTTCTGGGGCTAGTCAACCCTGCCTGATGTTCCCTACTCCTTCTTGTCACCTAACCAAATCCTGCTCATCAAGAACTGCTTGTTTCATGATTTGAAAGAAATCCAAACCCTTCTGATATGTGTTGCTTAAACCACATATGATGATATTCGTTTATGTTACTCATTAGCAGCCTCCTTTGTGCAAATGTTGCATCACAAATGAAATTGCCAGCTCAACAAGAAGAGTGTATAGTTAGGACCTAAAGCACAGATAAGTGCATTTTTGAAACCATTTAATATGTTGATCTCCATCGGTCCCTCTTATAGTGTCTTATAGTCTAGAATTTAGCATTTGAAAAGCTGCCACCCTATAATTGCATCTCTGTGTTGTGTTAATCACTGTCCTATAATGTCCCATGACAAGTGTGTTGTGGAAAACTATTAAACTATGTATCCTCCACAACTGATAATTTAATCAAGGAAAATGTAACTAAATTTGACTTATGTTCTCCCAAAATCTGTACCACTACTGCAAGTGAATTTATCAAGTGAATTTGATTGAGGGTCAACAGCAAGTTGGAGGACATCCTGAAAATTCTGAGCACTTGGAAATGTGGTTTAAAGGCAAGATGTAAAAGAAAGGGGAGATTAAATTTTGTTAGTTACTTTTTATCATTTTAAGGGATTTAATATACTTTAAACAATTCAGCTTATTTCACCAATTGCTTGTTTATGAATTATAGCAGGAAGTCTCAAGTTTAGGAATAAGTGATATGGGGAATCACAAAATTTTGTACTTTTGATTGCTTTTGTTACTTTATTTTACAATTTTCCCTCATTTAAAAAATAAAACCAGCAATTGAACATGTGCAAATAATGAAAGGATTAACATATAATTTTTGAGTTTATATGTATTTAGGATTAATTTTCATTTTCAATATATCTCATAGGGCTGTTAACTTCAAAAAGGAAAACATAAGGTTTTGCCACTGAGTGAACAACTTCACATCAAGTGGGTTCTAATGTTTTTTTAATACAAATCCAGAAATTCTAAAATTATAATGTAGATATTATATTTAATTGGAATACTTGTGGGAGCAAACCATGGAATATTCAATTAATCATAGCTTACAGTATATGGGATTTTTTATTTCACATGTCAGGGAATCTGTAGACTGTTTTGTTTTAGAGTTGGCAAATTCAGAACCTCACAGATATCAAGGTTTCAGGTTGGAGTCTTCACATTTTTCTTGTTTTTCTTTGGGTTCCATGACGGCAAAAGCAGGTTCACAGACCATGTCCTCACAAACCAAATCCAAATGTAGGAAGAATCCAGTGTCTATAATGGGTAATAGTTTAAAGGTGAAGAAAATGTTGCTAGAAATCTGTGCAGTAGAACATGCTGGTCAGGAGAAGGTCACATGCCTATGTTCAAGCTAATCACTACCAAGAGGGAAGAAATGTACATAAGTGCTCATGTGAATAAATACCAACTGTAAAGTACAAGATTCTCTAAACACTTTGCTGTACTTCTAAAACTAATACAGAATAATATCGAATATAAACTGTACTTAAAAATAAATTTAAATTTTTAAAATTATTCTATTTAATCAAATTATAATATTTTGCTAGGCACCAAAATTTAAGTAAATAATCTGACTTTTAAGGTGCAAGCATTATCAAAACACAGCATCAAGGAGTCAATATGTGCCTGCACCAGTGTGACTAGGTGGGGAGTCATCCCACAAAGAGAAATGTCACCAGTTTGATTACCAGTCAGAGCACAAGCCTAGGTTGCTGGTTTGGTCACTGGTTGGGATCTATTCAAGAGGCAACTGATCAATGTTTCTCTCCCTCTCTTTCTCCATCTTTTCCCCTCTCTCTTAAAGTAAATAAATAAAAATCTGTAAAAAAATCAATATGTTTCTTTGTAGAGTCAGCCAAACAAGCTGAGAATTATTAGGTATGTCTGTCTGTTCCAAGTTTTACAAGCACGTGAAAATTCTCCATAATGACTGATAGGAGTAATTGAAATGATGCTGGTCCATTGATCCATTTGAAATTATCAGTAGGGTTTCAGCTCCCATTTTATTCATCTGTTCTTTAATGTGATGTTGATTAAAAATAATGTAAGAATTGTTGCACAACAATGTTAATGCACTTAATACCTGTGAGTTATATACTTCAGAATAATTAAATTGGTAATTTTTACATTATGTATATTTTCCACAATAAAAAAATAACACTAAAAGAAAAAAACCGAAAACCTTACTCCACCCTCACTCCCCACCCAGACTAGAAAGGAGGCCCCTGAAACATAGGCTGCCTAACATCAGAATACAATTGAGATTCAATTAGGAAAAAAAGAATGAAGACTATTGGGTAAGCAATCAGCATAGACTACCCCAGATGTCATTTGAAAAATGCAACTTTATAGTCGTGTGACAAAAAATATTTACACAAAAATATCATGATAGCTCTTACTAAAAAGTATGATGATGATCTGTGCAAATGAACTGAAGGGCACATGGATTAAATTTCCCCTAAAATATACATTGGTTTAGATTGTTGAGGAATGTTCTTGGGAAAACATGTGAGTTGTACCAAATTCAAACTTTGGGGGAAAACAACTGTCTCAGATAATTGACAACCACAAACCTAGTGAGAGTTCTCCGTGAAGAATTCAATCCTAAGTGTGGTTTGTTGAAAGTTTTAAAAACCTGTGGTATGACCTACAGTTTACTGAGAATAAACTAACCTGCAACAAGATGTTGGACAGGAAAAGGCCAGGCTAAATGGATTCAAGCTGATTAATTAATTAATCCATGTATCCGTTTATTCATACCATAGATTTTTTGCTCTCTTAATACATAGCAAGTATTGTATTTATTGTGTCCAACAAATCTAAAGAGAATAAGAGTCCTTTTTTTTCTGTGACTCAGAGAAAAACAGTCAACACTAAGTGATAGTTAATTGCCATAATGAAACATATCCATGGGTAATGAAAGCTGAGGAGTGCCTGCTTACACCAGCTTGGTGGTATCAAGCATATTTTTCTTTCCCAGTATATTTAGAACTACAATTCAAATATACATGAAAATGGATAAAACCCCAAACACAAGTTTCTAAGGCATTTTCTCCTTTAATATTTAAACTCATATGTATGTGAAAGAAAATTTAATCCATATGTTTCTGAATCACTCATACTTCAATCATCATAATTTGTTTTGTAAGAGCTATTAAGGTCCAAGAGCCTGTGGGGCTTTTTTCTTGTTTGTTTGTCTTTGTCAACAGGAAGTTGGTTGACCCAAAAGAGAATGACCTCTAATTGCAAAAAAAAAAAAGAAAAGAAAAAAAAGTAATTGAAGCCCCCGTAGTATGAATCCATGAAATTCAAATGGCCTATGAGCTTGAAAGACTCTGCAACAAACTTAAACATGTTGACTCTGGTGCAGTCACCTGCCTCTTTTCTAGGTTATGGCCTTTCACCAAAAATCCTGCCAGGAGGCATTTAGATTATAAGTGCCTAAATTACATCTTCTTTGTGTGCTCATATGATACAATATTCCAAAGGCCGAGGGAACCAAAATGCTGGTTCAGTCCTGAACCATCAATCAAGCCTTTCTGAAAATTGAAAAACCCATCTCTCTTTGCTTGTAAATGCTACCCCTAATGCCCCGAACAACTGTTGCAAAATTTTCTTTGGGATTTAGCTAAGATTCTTGGGGATTTAAGATACTGGCTTCCAGATTGGTAAAATGCATTAATGTTTATAGTGATAATGATTAAAAGAACTAATAATAAATATTTGCATATACCTGGAACAGAACCCAAATCCTACTTTTTCAAAAGAAAGACTCAGTGTAAAGACCCTGCTCTTGGGAAAGCTGAACACAGGAAAATCTGAGACCAGTCTAGACCCACATAACTGCTACTAAATGACAGAAGCAGGCTAAATTCCCCCTAGACTCATTCCAATACTTTAAAAAAAGAAAAAAAAAAGAAGAATGGCTATCTTAATTGTATCTTTTCACTACTATCAGTTTAGATAAGCTGAGTCTGTAAAAATATTGTTTTTCTGGTTGCTTCAAACACAGTACAAGTAAAAGAAATTGTTGCAGCCTGGTTTCCATTAAGTGCTACTGTCAAAGACAGAGTTACTGTGTGCCTTTAACCTGGAAGGCTGAATTGTAGCCAATCTCACCGTGTTTCAGTGGGTCTGGATGGTCAGTTTAAGTGGTCAAAGTCTCTTGCTGGTGAATGAAGGTAAGGTGGGAGGGATGTCTGATTCATTGTAGGCCTGTTAAGTTCTTCTTAACTACACAGGTCATCTCGAACAGGGTCACACTCCAAGATGGGGTCACAGGTTCTGAGAAGCCAGGTTCTTCCTTCTACTGGGAAAGCAGTTCCAGGTATGCTTAATTGCAAGCTAGCAGCATTGTTGTTATGTGCCAGGGGCAGCATGATCACTGCTTTAACTCTAAAGTTCCTCTGTCACACTAGAATCTAACAGGACACACTAGCCCACCCTAGAAGCAACAGCAAAGGCTGCTGATTTCTTTGTTCATAGCAGAAAAAATGTTTTTACACCTTCTGATAGTAATCTTAATACTTAGGTACCATCGGGGTATCTTTTTTCCTTTCAAGATCATAGAAAAGGTTTTCATTGTAAAATAAGCCTCACCAGGGAAGATGATAAGGAGAGTGAAAATTACATAAAGAAAGAAAAATGTAGTTTTCAGAGTCAATGGAAGGTAAAAATCAAATTTATCCTAAAGAAACATTTGCTGTACTAAAGAAAAATGAAAAAAAAGAGAAAGAACCGAGAAACTGATGAACTTTTAAAGCTATTCTAATCTCAGGGGTATTGTGTGTCCCTTTTATAGGACAAAGGGTAACCTGTACCCATGCATAATACCAGGAACTATGTAAGGCAAGTGTTTACAAACTGCGCTGGATTGTTTAATCCAAAACGCTTTCCTCCTGCTTTGGGATTGTATGTCTACATGAAGTTTAAAAGGCTTTTTAAAGATAAGAAGGGCCAGCAAACACTTGAGAGCCAATGAGGCGGTTTTTTGCTCATTAACCTGATATAGAGTGATCTACTGATAGCCAAGTCACAGTTTGAAAAATGATGAAAGAAACTCCAGCAGAGTAACAGTGTTAGTGCAAGCCCCAGAAAAGATGATCTGCTTAAGCCAAAGAATGAGGCACAAAGAACAATAGGAGAAAAAGAGCCTACTTCATGATTTTACACTTTATCCACCACTTCTAAACAAATTTCCTAAAGAGACTAGTTTTTTAGAGTGATTACTGAACTTAGAGTTGGAACATCGCAGTCAGAGAGTTTGGGCCCCTGGGACAAATCTCCATGTTCTCTAAGTTTCATTTGTCTGTGTATCAGTCATGGACAAGCAAAGTGGTATAGGTGGGCAATTGCTTTTGGCTAATATTTCCTCACAGATTCTTTTATTAGATTTGTCTCCTTAGCTGATTGAATATTTTTGGCCTTATTTTTATTTTTGTCAGTTCTTTAAAATGGCAGAACTGATATGCAATAAATTACTCCCATTTGAAGTATTAACTTGGTACGTTTTCACATCTGCTTATACCTATGGAAACTTTGCTACAAATTGATATGAACATACCAATTTCCACAAAACATTTTCTCAATCTCCTTTGAAATATTTTCTTCCACCCCTTCTCATCACTTTTTTCTACCACTATAGATTAGTTTATGCTTCTAGAATTGTATATATTTGGAACCATATGGTTTATACTATTCTTTGATAAAGTATCTTTCACTGGGCAAAATCATTTTGAGATTCATTTATGTTGTTGTGTGTGTCAATAGTTTATTCCTTTATACTGCTGAAGAGTACGAACATGGTATGAACATATGATATTTTGCCTATCCATTCTTTTATCAATAAATATTCGGATTTCCAATTTTGTACAATGCTTCTATAAGCGTTCACAAATAAGTTTTTGAATAGATATGAGCATTCATTTTTGGGGGGTAAGCACCTAGGTGTACAAGACCTTAATCTTATGATAGGTGCATGTTTAACATTTTTTAAAAAAAATGTGCTCTGTTTTCCAATATGGAAAGTTCTAATTGCTCCATATCATCACACTTTGGTATGATTATTATTTTTTGATAAGTTTTTAAAATACATTTTGATTATGCCATTACAGTTGTCCCATTCCCCCCTTCATTCCCCTCCACCCTGCACACCCCTCCCCCACTATTCCTCCCCTTTAGTTCATGTCCATGTGTCACAAGTTCTTTAGCTTGTACACTTCCCATACTATTCTTGCCCTTCCACTGTCTTTCTACCTACTGTCTATGCTACTTATTCTCTGTACCTTCTCCCCCTTCTTCTCTTCTCACTCCCCTGTTGCTAAACCTCCATATGATCTCCATTTCTATGGTTCTGCTCCTGATCTAGCCATCCTCTTAGTTTGCTTTTGTTTTAGGTATGGTTGTTAATACTGACAGTTAACTGTGAGTTTGCTCTCCTTTCACTGTTAATATTTTTATCTTCTTTTTCTTAGATAAGTTCCTTTAACATTTCATATAATAAGGGCTTGGTGATGATGAACCCCTTGAACTTGACCACCTTATCTGAGAAGCACTTTATCTGCCCTTCCATTCTAAATGAAAGCTTTGCCGGAGAGAGCAATCTTGGATATAGGTCTTTGTATGGTTATTTTTTAAAAAATTTCAGCTCTTCTAATAAGTATATGGTATGATATCACCTTGATTTTATTTGCATTTTTGTAATAATAAATGAAGTTCACATTTTTATGTGCTTATTTACATTCATATATCTTTTTTGGTAAGATGTTTTTTCAAAATTTTGCTCTTTTTTTAGAAGAGGAATTGTTTGTTTTCTCATCATTACATTTTTTTTTCATTTAATTATTTTTCAAGTACGATTTTCTGTCTATTACTCCCATTCCATCCCACCCCCCATCCTCCCCCTTCCCTCCCATTTCCACCCTTCTCAGTTGTTGTCCATGTATCCTTTACATATGTTCCTCTAAATCCCTCCCCTATTTCCCCTGAAATTCCCTCCCCTCTCCCCTCTGCTCACTGTCAGCCTGTTCTCTATTTCAGTGTCTTTGGTTATATTTTGCTTGCTTGTTTGTTTTGTTGTTTAGCTTCCTGTTAAAGGTGAGATCATATGGTATTTGTCCTTCAACACCTGGCTTATTTCACTCAGCATAATGCTTTCCAGTTCCATCCATGATGTTGCAAAAGGTAGGAGCTCCTTCTTTCTTTCTGCAGCATAAAATTCCATTGTGTATATGTACCATAGTTTTTTGATCCATTCATTTACTGACGGGCACCTAGGTTGCTTCCAACTCTTGGCTATTGTAAATTGTGCTGCTATGAACATTGGGGTGCATAGGTTCTTTGGGATTGGTGTTTTAGGGTTCTTAGGATACAATCCCAGCAGTGGAATTGCTGGGTCAAAAGGCAAGTCCAATTTTAGTTTTCTGAGAAAATTCCATACTGTTTTCCATAATGGTTGTACCAGTCTGCAATCCCACCAACAGTGGACCAGAGTCCCCTTTTCCCCACACCCTCTCCAACATTTGTTGTTTATTGCTTTGTTTATGATAGCCATTCTCACCGGTGTAAAGTGGTATCTCATTGTAGTTTTAATTTGCATCTCTCTGATAGCTAGTGATATTGAGCATCTTTTCATGTGTCTCTGGATCCTCTGTATGTCCTCCTTGCAGAAGTGTCTGTTCAAGTCCTTTCCCTATTTTTGAATTGGGTTAGTTGTCTTCTTATGCAGCAACATTTTTACTGATATGTCCCCTAGAGCAAGGAATATAAAGGAAAGAATAAACAAATGGGATCTCATCAAAATAGAAAGCTTCTGTGCAGCTAAAGAAAACAGCATTATAATAAAAAGACAACCAACTGCATGGAAAAACATATTTGCCAATGATACGTCAGACAAAGGTTTAATCTCCAAAATATACAAAGAACTCACAGGACTTCACTCATCGTTACATTTTGAAAATTCCTTATATATTTTGAATATAAATTCTTTATTAGATACATGATTTGAAAATATTTTCTACTAATTTTAGCTCACCTTTTCATTCCCTTAGCAGTGTTTTTCACAGAGGAGAAAATTCGTTTTGATGAAATCTAATTTATCATTTTTTTTCTCTTCATGAATAGTGTGTAGCTAAGAAATCTTTTTGTAACTCAAGGTCATAAATATTTTCTCCTATGTTTTTTCTAGAATTTTTATGTTTTTTTGTTTTATATGTATGGTTATAATCCTATTTGAGTATATGATTGGGACATGGATTGAAGTGCATTTTTAGCCAGATGAATGCAGAAAAACACACACGCACATGTAATAAAAATAGAATTTTTAAATATTGTGATAAGGTTGAGAGCAAAAGAAAAAGTATCCTACATGATATGTAGAATGATAAAATCTCATATTTCTTTCTTCAGCTGAATCTACCTAATGTGTATGCTTCTGAAGTGGCTTTGGGCTTTGTAAGTGCTTTAACTAATTGAATATAATTTTTAAAGTAAGTCAAAGACAAGTAATATCAATAAAAAGTTCAGCAATGCACAGTCTATTAGAAATATTGGCCCTCATTGAATCATAGAGTGGGCACAAATTGAGGAAATAAAATTCTGAGAGGATAGATTAAAGCACCCACCATAGGAAAAAAAAAGGAGAAGAAAAGAGAAAAAGAAAAAAAAAAAGATTGTGTCCTGTGTCAAGCAGTAAGAGTATCTAAAACCTGGAACAAATCATCCTTTAATGATTATGCTTGTAGTTTTGGCTGCTGAGTCATCATTAATGAAGCAGTAATCCAGCCCTTGCAAAGCGTGAGGTTTGAAAGAACAAAGGAGATTGTTTGGGACCAATAAGAAGTAACTTACCAGGCAAAACAATACCTCCCTTTCCTATCATTTGGACCCTACCCTTCCCGTGGCACTTAGAATCTGATATGCCTGAAGACAAAACTAACCGACAAACAAAACAAATATGAATTGATTTATATTAATCACTAAAAGGCATTATCATGGGAGCTATATTTGTTCTCCTGCCAGGAACTCCCAAAAGTTCCCCTAAATACTGGTACATCACTCTTGTAACAGAGTAATGAAGTTTCTCTCCTTTTTAGCTTCAGAAAGAAAGACCATTATTCATTTATTGGATTCCACGTGAGAAAATATAAAAGAGCAAAGGAAAAAGCCCACAGGCTGAATCATAACAATCCCCTTTGCCCTGTCTTCACCCTGTTCCTGAGACAAGGACTATTGTTGTATCTACTTGTAGACCTCGGAGAAAGTTGTGTTCGCTCTGAAGTTGAGAGAGACAGAGACAGAGACAGAGGGAGAGAGAGGAAGAAAGAGAGGGAAAGAGTGGAGGGAGTGTGTCTGAGTTCGAAAGCCATGAGACAGGCTAATACGTAATACATTGATCAAACCTAAAAATCTCTTGGAATAAATCTTGCCTTTTTTGACAGTATGACTATGTAGCTCATTTCTATCAGTATTTGAAAGTCACTGATGTTTTTTGAGCATCTTAGCTGTTCTTCATAACAGCCTGAAAGTCAGCGAATATTAACATTCTTATTTTACACCAAAAGCCACATAAACTACAAGAAAATTAATAACTCAATCAGAATCATCAACATCACATATTTATAATGAGAGCAGAGACTTGAACTCAAGTTCACCTGACTCTAAGCCCTGGCTTTCAAGTATATAAGTACTGCCTCACAGCCCAATGCAGGCCAAATTGTGCAAAAGTTCACAGCACAGTAAGTTCAAACTACCAATTTCAAAGTAAGGGAATTAAGTTTCTTTTAAAAATTAATCAAACTACTGTTTGACAAATGGAAACATATTTATCATGCAAAAGTTTACCAATATTACTTCATTTCATGAAGATTAAAGTCTTTTTATAAAAGAAAGAAAAAGCCAAAGAGAAAAAAAATCCAAAAGATTCTTTATAAAATGTAGTCATCCAGAAATAAAATAAAATTAAAGTTGTACCCAAAGAGTTTTCAGAACTGGAGAATTGGTCAGTCAGAGGTTAATAAAAGGCATTTAAATATTTCTTGCGTCTAGATCATTTTAAAGAACACTGACATATGAACTAAGAGACCACAGTTGCATTTCTGCCCTGCCTCTAATACTATGAAATTTTGTGTAGGTCACTCATCATTTCTGGGATTCTGTTTCCTATGAGGAAAATGAGATTTGGAACTCTATAATCTTTAGTATACCTTCAGGTTGGACATCTTGTAACAAGGAACAAGATCTTATTAAGTTTACCATTCATAATTTATTGTTTTATATTTTTTCAGGAGATAGGGCAGATTTTTCATGTTGTTCCCCAACCCCACCACCTCCAACAATCTCAGATCTAATTTAAACTCTCTAAAAAAAGTAGCAAACTCTGCCTGGAGGCTCACTTATCCCCATCAAGAGATGTTTGGTTTCCCCAGTTTTTCAGCTGACACTTCAGGATTTGTGTCTTTGCCTGTCCACAACATTACCTTTTCCCAAACATGGAGAAGTCAGGAAAGAGTATATTGAATGCTGAAACATTCGACTAAGCTGCAGTCTGGAAACAGTGGTCACTGCTTGGATCTTTGCTGGCAATTTGAATTTAAGAATAAGATAGCACGTCACCAGCATGATTCTTTTCCCTTTTTTTTTTGTTTGTCTGACATCTTTGTTTAACAATACAATGAGTCACTTATTTTGGCATTGTATTGAAAGAGTTTTATCTTTCTCTCTGCCCTTTTCAGTGACAATATTTACTAAAAAGGCAATTCTGAGCAACACTGGTCTGCAGAAGGAAACTGTCAGGCCACCCTGACTCAGCAGCATGCGCAAGTGCTAATGGCCCAACCAGCCTTCCTAACCTTGCTAAGCATCAGGAGACATGAACAGATATTAAGCTTCATAGCTCCCTCAGCACTGGTTGTGTGCTTTATTTGTGAACAAGATCTGCATGATTTAGATATGTATATATAAGTCTAGCAGAGGATTAGAAAAAATAAAGGTACACTGGGAATTGAGCAATACAATATTTGCATAAAAACTGTTTATGACTTTGGAGGTATAAAACAATAGAGAGAATCCTCAGCACAGGGTTGAGGTTTCCATTGCAGGATTCCCAGGACCATTAATGAGAATCATGTGGCTGTATCCTGTCACATCTGCTGAGAATGTAGCCTGAAGTGTTTTCATTGTGCTAACTTTGGGAGTCCACAAATAGTGGGTTGAATTGGCTTGCTTTTTTTTCCGGGTATCAATGCTTGTCCATTTTCTTTTTGCCCCACACATTGCAACATACAACTTTCCTTCCATCTTGCTTTATTTTCTTCAGGTTGTTTTTGGGCCTCAAGTGGGAAGGGCAAAGGGAAGAAGAAGAATATAAACTAATGATGAATGTCAGCTTTATCAGATCCACTGCCACTTTCAGATGCTGTCTTTCATAGGAAGACCCATTTAATTTGGGTTTTATGGTATTACGGAATTAAATTTCTGTCCTTTTCAGCATTTGAACTAGATTTTTCATGAGAACTTGGTCCCTGTCAAATTGTTCCTCTGAAGGAGGCATTAAGAAGAACTCAATGTGTGGCTCCTGGCACAGGATAAACCACCCTGCCTGTCCACCTGTGAGTCTTCATTCATAGCCTGGAGTGGAACACTGCATTGCCTTCCTCCTACTCCTCTGCCAGGCTCTGAGAGGGCCCATAGGATATTGCTTATGAAGTGGCTTGTTTTGTTACCATGTGCTTTGAAAACAAAGAGCACTATTTAGCTTTTTCTTATTCCCTTGAAGTTTATATCTTTCATCGCTTCTGATGCCTCATGTTGCACTTCTCACATGGGCACACCCAGCTAAGCAACAATGGGGAAGGACCCTGCTCAATAGCTCACCAAGTTTCAGAGAATTTAATCGCATCACAAATGCTGGGACCTGGCTCAAAAACAAGTAGAAACTGCCTACTCAGGATCTGAGGTGCTTTTCTTTTCCCCACCAATTTCATTCCAGTTTTGGAAGTAATAGCCAAGGTTTATCTTTTGTGTGGTTTTGTATTTAGCATAGTTAGGACAGTAGTCAGACAACTCATTATTCAAATGCAAAAATGGTTGGTGATATGGACCTTATTTTATTTGTTTTAAAATGCATCATTGTCAATGCCATTCATGAAATTCAGTTAAATGAAAAGTCAGGTTGCTCCTTCCTTTACCTTTTAAAATTTCTTGAGTTGATGATCTATCTCATAAAGTCCAAAAGGATAACACATGTAGGAAAGATGCAAAGTACTGAACAGGTATAAACAAAATACCAAAACATAAAAGAACATCTTTTAAACAACCCAAGGGACACAGTGACACATAATTATTTATGTGTGAGTTGAGTATGCAGAATCAAGAATCAGATTTAAGAGTACATGGAAAATCCTATAAACTCTACCAAAAAACTGCTCAAACCAAAAAAATGAATTTGGCAAAACAGTGGGATACAAAGTCAACATCCAGAAATCAAAGGCATTTTTGTATACTAACAATGAATCAGCACAAGCAGAAATCAAGAAAAAAAATCCCATTCAATATAGCAAAAACAAAAATAAAATATTTGGGAATAAATTTAACCAAGGAGGTAAAAGACCTGTATGCAGAAAACTACACAACACTGAAGAAAGAAACCAAGGAAGACACAAACAAATGGAGACATATACTGTGTTCATGGATTGGAAGAATTAACATCATCAAAATGTCCATACTACCCAAAGCAATTTACAGATTCAATGCAATACCTGTTAAAGTACCAATGGCATATTTCACAGACATAGAACAAACACTTCAAAAATTTACATGGAACCATAAATAACCCTGAATAGCAGCTGCAATGTTAAGAAACAAGAACAAAGTAGGAAGGATCATAATACCTGATATCAAACTGTATTACAAGGCCACTGTAACCAAAACAGCCTGGTACTGGCATAAAAACAAGCACATAGACCAATGGAACAGAATAGAGAACCCAGAAATAAACCCAACACTCTACAGTCAATTAATATTCGACAAAGGGTGCAGTAACATAAAATGGGGTAAAAATAGCCTCTTCAAATAATGGTGTTAGGAGAACTGGACAGCTACATTGAAAAAAAATGAAACTCGAGCACCAACTTACATCATACACCAAAATAAATTCAAGGTGGATAAAAAACTTAAATATAAGCTGTGACACCATTAAAGTCCTGGAGGAGAACATTGGCAGGAAAATCTCAGATATTTCATGCAGCAACATTTTTACTGGCATGTCCCCTAGAACAAGGAATATAAAGGAAAGAATAAACAAATGGGATCTCATCAAAATAAAAAGCTTCTGTGCAGCTAAAGAAAACAGCATTAAAATAAAAAGACAACCAACTGTATGGGAAAACATATCTGCCAATGATACCTCAGATAAAGGTTTAATCTCCAAAATATACAAAGAACTCACACGACTTCACTCTAAGAAGACAACTAACCCAATTAAAAAGTGGGGAAAGGACTCGAACAGACACTTCTCCAAGGAGGACATACAGAGGATCCAGAGACACATGAAGAGATGCTCAATATCGCTTGCTATCAGAGAGATGCAAATTAAAACCACAATGAGATACCACTTTACACCAGTGAGAATGGCTATCATAAACAAAGCAATAAACAACAAATTTTGGAGAGTGTGGGAAAAAGGGGACTCTGGTCCACTGTTGGTGGGATTGCAGACTGGTACAACCATTATGGAAAACAGTATGGAATTTTCTCAGAAAACTAAAATTGGACTTGCCTTTTGACCCAGCAATTCCACTGCTAGGATTGTATCCTAAGAACCCTAAAACACCAATCCCAAAGAACCTATGCACCCCAATGTTCATAGCAGCACAATTTACAATAGCCAAGAGTTGGAAGCAACCTAGGTGCCCGTCAGTAAATGAATGGATCAAAAAACTATGGTACATATACACAATGGAATTTTATGCTGCAGAAAGAAAGAAGGAGCTCCTACCTTTTGCAACAACATGGATGGAACTGGAAAGCATTATGCTGAGTGAAATAAGCCAGGTGTTGAAGGACAAATACCATATGATCTCACCTCTAACAGGAAGCTAAACAACAAAACAAACAAGCAAGCAAAATATAACCAAAGACACTGAAATAGAGAACAGGCTGACAGTGACCAGAGGGGAGAGGGGAGGGAATTTCAGGGGAAATAAGGGAGGGATTTAGAGGAACCTATATAAAGGATACATGGACAGAAACTGAGAAGGGTGGAAATGGGAGGGAGGGGGGAGGATGGGGGGTGGGATGGGATGGGAGTAATAGCCAGAAAACTGTACTTGAAAAATAATTAAATTAAAAAATGGAAAAAAAGGTTTAAGAGCCACTGTTCCAAGTGTGGGGGGCAGAAGAAGGTTTTTAAGTTCCTATCTACTAGTTCACAATATTGAGAAATAGAAATGAAATGAAAGAAAACACTCTGAGAGAATAGACTTACTAAATAGTTAGAAGCAAACATCCTTATTTTTCAAGACCTACAAGAAACTATTTTAAAATATATTTTGTTAATTTGTGTTTTATTGATAAGTGGAAAGGTATTGAATGTTACAAATGAGTTCTTACCTTCAATAGAACATTTGGGTATTTTCATTTTTCAGTTGGATGATTCATAATGAAGAGTTTAGATTATCCAGCTCTGTTACTATGTTTTTTTAAAAATAAATGCCACATATAGGTGGAATATCTTGATCTATAGGAGACTTAATTTTGATTTACATAAACTCCTAACTTTCTAGCAATTTACTACTGTCTCTCCCTCTCATGTAATCCTTCACATTGCATCTATAGTCACTTTTCCATAATAAAAATCCCTATGGTATTTCTTTTATGAGTAATGATTTCTACTGCTCCTTTTGTTTTGTGTGTTTTTTTTGTGTGTGTGTTTTCTTTTCTTGTTTGGCTTATATACTTTTTTATTGTTTATGCTATTATAGTGGTTCCAAATAACACCTCCTTTCATCTCCCTCTATCTAGCCCACTTCTACTTCCATAGGCACTCCCACACCATTGTCCAAGGGTCCTTTATATATGTTGTTTGACTAATCTCTTTACCTTCTTTCAAACAGTCCCCACCTCCTTTTTCTCCTCCGAAAGCTGTCACTCTATTCCAGAATTCTATGCTTTTGGTTCAATTTTGTTCATTACTTTATTTTGTTCACTAGATTTCTCTTATAGGTGAGATCACATGTTATTTGTCTTTCAAAGACTGGCTTATTTCACTTAGCATAATAGTCTCCATTTCCACCCATGCTGTTACAAAAAGTAGACAAAAGCTAAAATTACTTATTTTTCCTGCTGCATAGTGTTCCATTGTATAAGTGTAGCATCTCCTGGTACACTCATCTCCTGATGGGTACTTAAGCTGTTTCCGAATTTTGGCTATTGTAAATAGCACTGCTATGAACATTGTGGTGCATAAATTCTTTTGAATTGGTGTTTCAAGACTCTGATGGTATATTCCCAGCAATGGAGTCACTGGGTCAAAAAGCAGTTCCATTTTTAATTTTTTGAGGAAATTCCAAACTGTTTTCCACAGTGGCTGCACCAGTCTGCATTCCCACTAACAGTGCCCTAACTAACAGTTCCCTTTTCAACCTCATCTTCACCAGCAGTGGTTGTTTGTTATTTATTAATGATGGCCTGTTTGACAGGTGTAAGGTGATATCTAACTGAGGCTCTAATTTGCACTCTCTGATGACTAGTTATGTTGAGCATTTTTATCATATGTATATGGGCTATCTATATGTCCTTCTTTTTTGTTTTTTTCTAAATTATTTTATTGTTGTTCAAGTACAGTTGTCTGCATTTACCCCCAACCATACCACCCCACCCGAATCATCCCCACCTCCCATCCCTGCTTCCACCCACCTTGGTTTTGTCCATGTGTCCTGTATAGTTGTTCCTGAAAATGCTTACCCCTTCCCCCCTCATTATCTCTTCCCACCTCTCATCTGGTTACTGTCAGATTGATCTTAATTTCAATGTCTCTGGTTATATTTTGCTTGCTTCTTTGTTTTGTTGACTAGGTTCCACTTAGAGGTGGGATCATGTAGTATTTGTCCCTCACAGCCTGGATTATTTCACATAGCATAATGCTCTCCAGATCCACCTATGCTGTCACTAAGGGTAGGAGCTCTTTCTTTCACTCTACTGCATAGAATTCCATTGTGTAAATTTAAAATAGTTATACGTCCTTCTTAGAGAAGTGTGTATTCAGGTTCTTTGTCCATTTTTAGTAGGATTGTTTGTCTTCCTGGTATTGAGTTGTATGAGTTCTTTATGTATTTTGGAGATTAAAACCCTGTCTGAGGTATCATTGGCAAATATGTTCTCCCATATAGTCAGTCCCCTTTTCATATTGATGATGATTTCTTTAGCCATGTAGAAGCTTTATAATTTTTTATATTCCCATTTGTTTATTTTCCTTTATTTCTCTTGCCTTAGGAGATATGTTGTCCAAAAAATTGCTACTTGACATATCTGAGATTTTACTGCCTGTGTTTTCTGCTAGAATTTTTATGGTATCACAACTTATATTTAAGTCTTTTGTCTATTTTGAGTTTATTCTGTTGTATGGTGTAATTTGGTGGTCTTGTTTCATATTTTTGCATGTACCAGGTGTGTGTAGAAGGAAGAAAACTATCAAGATCAGAGCAGAAATAAATTACATAAAGACTAAAAATAAATTCAAAGGATCAATGAATCTAGGAGTTGGTTCTCTGGAAAGATAAACACAATTGACAAACCTTTAATCAGACTCCTCAAGACAAAAAGAGAGAAGACCCAAATACATAAAATCAGAAATGAAAGAGAAGTAACAACTGATACCACAGAAATACAAAGGATTGCAAGAAATAACTATGAACAACTATATGCCAAGAACCTGGACAACCTGGCCTGGAAGGTTGATGATATTTGTACAGATGGAAAATATCCACAGAGCCATTGGGTTGTAAGGCAATACCTTTATTCATGTGTGGGTGAGCCACACTCGCTTCAAGCTGTGTGTTTCCCTGCATGGCACATGTCATGGCCATTACTCCCCAGCACGGCATCCATCATGGCACCTGTCCCCTTGCATGTGTCTCTCCATCATCCCCCTCAGCAGGAAGTTTCTACCTGTGTAAGTACTAGAGGGGAACAAAGCCCAAAACTGCCAGAACATTACATAACATAACAATTCTGTGCATGTAAGCCCACTTCATGTTTATGGGAACAGTTTATTGAACCCAGTCTCAAGGCTATGAGAACACTGGCTATCAGGCCCCTCCAAGAAACACTGCTTCCCTTAGTTACCCAGACACAAGGGTGAGGAAGCCTCCACTTATCCTACACTGGATGAAATTAGTAAGTTTCTAGAAACACAAAATCTTCCAAAACTGAATCAGAAAGGAGTAGAAACCTGGATAGACCAATAACAACTGGTGAAATTGAAGCAGTAATCAAAAACTTCTAGCACACAAAAGCCCTGGACCAGATGTCTTTACAGGGGCATTTTACCAAATATTCAAAGAAGACCCAACACTTCTCATTAAAATATTCCAAACAATTGAAGAAGAGGAAAAACCTCCACACTCTTTTTATGATGCCAGTATTATCCTAATTTCAAAATGAGGTAAAGATGCAACAAAGAAAGAAAATTACAGGCCAATATCTCTGATGAACACAGATGCTAAAACCCTCAACGAAATATTATGAAATAGTCTCCAGCAATACATTAAAAAGATCATACACCATGATCAAGTGGGATTTATTCCAGTAATG
Source organism: Sturnira hondurensis (assembly GCF_014824575.4). Lineage (NCBI taxonomy): Eukaryota > Metazoa > Chordata > Mammalia > Chiroptera > Phyllostomidae > Sturnira > Sturnira hondurensis. The sequence continues at coordinate 641,904 of NW_028079095.1, forward strand.
CAAGGATGGTACAATATTCACGAATCAATAAATATGATATATTACATAAGCAAAATGAAAGGAAAAAGTTATGTGATTATATCAATAGATACAGAAAAAAAAATGTCACCTGCTTGTCTCTTTCCAGCTTTCAGTCACTTCCTCCACTACCCACAAGCAAATTCAGCCCTTCTGGTGCTGATTCCCAGGTAGGTGGTTTTGTGTATATTTTAGGACCCTGTGGGTCTCTCCAGTGAACTCTCATGTGAGGCTGGGAGTTTCTTCTGCCACCACAACCCCCACAGATTGAGTCAGAAGTTTTGTGGCTTTATGTCTTTCCACTGGAATCCTGACTTGTGAGGTCTGTCTCGCTGCCCAGCTATTCCTCCCAGTTTATCTACGTGCAAATATGGTACTGCGTAGCCTGCCAACTGCCTCCTTGTCTGAAGTCCTCTGTGCCCCAGCTGCCAGCCTCCGCCCCTCCTAATGGTCTGGATGAATGTTTCTTTTTTAACTCCTTGACTGTCAGACTTCCTTACAGTTTGATTTTCTCTCAGTTCTGGTTGTTTTTTGTTTTGAAATTTTTTGTTGTCCTTCTTCTGGTTGTGCAAGGAAGCACAGTGTATCTATTTATGTCTCAATCTTGGCTTAAGGTCCCACTTTCACCACTCTTACTCACCACAATACTGGAACACCATAATATTCACCATAAGTCCCAGCAAGGTACTCACACAAGAGGAAGAAATAAAAGGACATCAAAAATTGAAAAAAAGTAAAACTGTCATCTTTCACAGATGATATGGTAGTGTACATAGAAGACCTTATAGGCCCCACCAAGAAAATGCTTAAGGTAATAAGAGAATTCATCAAAGTAGTAGAATACAAAGTCAATATTCAGAAATTGTTGGCATTTTTGTACACCAACAATGAACTATTAGAGATAGTTCATTTGAGAATGAACAAACACGCAAAATATAACCAAAGACACTGATATAGAGAACAAGCTGACAGTGCCCAGAGGAGAGAGGGGAGGGAATTTCAGGGGACAAGGGGAAGGATTTATAGGGACAAGAATAAAGGACACATGGACAATAACTAGGTGGTGGTAGAAATGGGAAGCAGGTAGGGAGGGTAGGCTGGGATGGGAGTAAAAGACAGAAAACTGTACTTAAACAATAATTAAAATTAAATAAAAATTTAAAAAAAACACTAAAAATCCCAGTTACTATAGCAACAAAAATAAATAAATAAAGTATCTACTGATTATTTCCTTTCTTTTTTTAATATTTTTTTAAATTTAATTCTTGTTCAAGTACAGCCTTCTGTCTTATAGTCCCAACCCTGCCTGCCCCCCACCCCGTGCTCCCCACCTCACTCCCATTTCCACCCTCCACCCTTAGTTCTTGTCCATGTGTCTTTTATACTTGTTTATGTGAGTCCATCCCCTTTTCCCCTATGATTCTCTCCCTTCTCCCCTCTGGACCCCGTCAGACTGTTCCGTAATTGAGTGTCATTGGTCATATTTTGCTTGCTTGTTTCTTTTGTTCCTTAGATTCCTGTTAACAGTGATATCATATGGTATTTGTCTTTCACCACCTGGCTTATTTCGCTCAGGATAATGCTTTCAAGTTCCACTCATGATGCTGCAATGGGTAGTAGTTCCTTCTTCCTTTCTGCAGCATAAACTTCCATTGTGTAAATGTACCATAGCTTTTTGATCTGGTCATTTACCTACCGATGGGCATCTAGGTTGCTTCCAACTCTTGGCTATCGTGAATTGTGCTGCTATGAACATCGGGATGCATAGGTTCTTTTGGATTGGTGCTTCAGAGTTCTTAGGATATCCTCCTAATAGTGGAATTGCTGGGTCAAAAGGCACATTGATTTTTAGTTTTCTTAGAAAATTCCATACTGCTTTCCATAGTGGTTGTACCAGTCTGCAATCCCACCAACAGTGAACTAGGGTCCCCTTTTCCCCACAACCTCTCCATCACTTGTTGTTTGCTTCTTTGTTTATCATAGCCATTCTGACTGGTGTTAAGTGGTATCTCATTGTGGTTTTGATTTGCATCTCTCTGATAGCTAGTGATATCAAGCATCTTTTCATGTGTCTCTGGATCCTCTGTATGTTCTCCTTGCAGAAGTGTCTGTTCAAGTCCTTTGCCCATTTGTTAATTGGGTTGGTTGTGTTCTTTGAGTGGAGTCGAGTGAGTTCTTTGTATATTTTGGAGATTAAACCTTTGTCTGAGGTATCATGGGCAAATATGTTTTCCCAAACAGTTGCTTCTCTTTTTATCTTGATACTGTTTTCCTTAGCCAGGCAGAAGCTTTTAAGTTTGATGAGATCCCATTTGTTTATTCTTTCCTTTATATTCCTTGCTCTACGGGACGTATCAGTAAAAATATTGTTGTGTGGAATATCTGAGATTTTCTTGCCAATGTTCTCCTCTAGGGCTTTAATGGTTTCACAGTTTATATTTAAGTCTTTTATCCACCTTGAATTTATTTTGGTGTATGGTGTAAGTTGGTGCTCGAGTTTCATTTTTTGCATGTAGCTGTTCAATTCTCCCAACACCATTTGTTGAAAAGGCTGTCTTTACTCCATTTTATGTTACTGCCCCCTTTGTCGAATATTAATTGACTGTAGAGAGTTGGGTTTATTTCTGGGCTCTCTGTTCTATTCCATTGGTCTATGTGCCTGTTTTTATGCCAGTACCAGGCTGTTTGATTACAGTGGCCTTGTAATACAGTTTGATATCAGGTATTATGATCCCTCCTACTTTGTTCTTCTTTCTTAACATTGCAGCTGCTATTCGGAGTCTTTTATGGTTCCATATAAATTTTTGAAGTGTTTGTTCTATGTCTGTGAAATATGGCATTGGTACTTTAATAGGTATTGCATTGAATCTTTAAATTGCTTTGGGTAGTATGGACATTTTGATGATGTTAATTCTTCCAATCCATGAACACGGTATATGTTTCCATTTATTTGTGTCTTCCTTGGTTTCTTTCTTCAGTGTTGTGTAGTTTTCTGCATACAGGTCTTTTACCTCCTTGGTTAGGTTTATTCCCAGATATTTTATTTTTGTTTTTGCTATACCAAATGGGACATTTTTTTAAATTTCTGCTTGTGCTGATTCATTGTTAGTATACAAAAAGGCCTTTGATATCTGGATATTGACTTTGTATCCTGCTGTTTTGCCAAATTCATTTAATAGTTTGAGCAGTCTTTTGGTAGAGGCTATAGGATTTTCAATGTACACTATCATGTCATCTGCAAACAGTGCCAGGTTTGTGTCCTCCTTTCTGATTTGGATGCCTTTTATTTCCTCTTCTTGTCTGATCACTGTGGCTAGAACTTCTAATACTATATTGAGTAGAAGTGGTGAAAGTGGGCAACCTTGTCTTGTTCCTGATCTTAGTGGAAAAGATTTTAGTTTTGCCCATTGAGTATGATGTTGGCTGTAGATCTTTCATATATGGCCTTTATTATACTGAGGAATGCTCCCTCTATTCCCACTTTACTGAGTACCTTTATCATAAATGGGTGTTGAACTTTATCAAAAGCTTTTTCCGCGTGTATTGATATGATCATGTGGTTTTTGTCTTTGCTTTTGTTTATGTGCTGTATTACATTTATTGATTTGCATATATTGAACCATCCTTGCATCCCTGGGATGAATCCCACTTGGTCGTGGTGTATGATCTTTTTGATGTATTGTTGGATGTGATTTGCTAACATTTTATTGAGGATTTTAGCGTCTATGTTCATCAGCGATATTGGCCTGTAATTTTCTTTCTTTGTTGTGTCTCTATCTGGCTTTGGAATTAGGGTGATGCTGGCTTCATAAAAAGAGTTGGGGAGTTTTCCCCCCTTTTGGGTTCTTGAAGTAGTCTGTGAAGAATAGGGGTTAGCTCTTCCTTAAAAGCTTTGTAGAATTCTCCTGTGAAACCATCTAGTCCAGGGCTTTAGTGTGATGGGAGTTTTTTGATTACTGCTTCAATTTCATTTGCTGTTATTGGTCTGTTCAGGATTTCTGCTTCTTTTTCATTGAGTTTTGGAAGATTATATTTTTCTAGAAATTTGTCCATTTCACCTAGGTTTTCAAATTTCTTGACATACTGTTCTGCATAGTAATTTCTTACAATCTCTTCTATTTCTGTGGTATCAGTTGTAATCTCTCCTCTTTCATTTCTAATTGTGTTTATTTGGGTCCTCTCTCTTCTTTTCTTGATGAGCCTACTTAAAGGTTTGTGTATTTTGTTTATCTTTTCAAAAAACCAACTCCTGGATTCATTGATCCTTAGAATTGTGCTTTTAGTCTCTATGTCATTTAATTCTGCTCTAATCTTAGTTATTTCCTTCTTTCTACTTGCTGTGGGCTGTCTTTGTTGTTGTTCCTCGAGTTCTTGGAGGCGTCAGGTTAGGTTGTTTGTTTGAACTGTTTCTATGTTCTTTAGGTAAGCCTGTATTGGTATGACCTTTCCTCTCAGGACTGCCTTCAATGTGTCCCATAAGTTTTGGGTTTTTTTGAGTTCATTTTCATTTGTTTCCAGAAACTTTTTGATTTCATTTTTGACCCATTCATCATTTAATAGCATAACATTCAGTCTCCATGCTCTTGGGTGTTTTGGTTTTTTTTCTGTGGGATTGGATTTTCAATTTCAGTCCCTTGTGATCAGAGAAAATGCTTGGTATGTTTTCTATTTTCCTGAAGTTGTTGAGACTTGTTTTGTGTCCTATCATATGATCTATCTTTGAAACTGTTCCACGTGCATTTGAAAAGAATGTATATTTAGTTTCTTTGTAATGGAGAGCTCTATATATATCAATTAGGTCCATTTCATCTAGGGTGTCATTTAATGCTGGAATATCTTTGTTGATATTTTGTTTGGAAGATCTGTCCATTTTTGACAGTGGGGTCTTAAAATTCCCTACTATAATTGTCTTGCTTTCAATATCTTTCTTGATGTCCTCTAGGATTTTCTTTATATATTTGGGTGCATATATATTTATGATGTTAATGTCTTCTTGGTGGATTCTTCCCTTGAGTATTATGAAGTGGCCTTCTGGGTCTCTCTTTATGGCCCTTTTTTTGAAGTCTATTTTGTCTCATATGGGAATTGCCCCTCAGGCTTTTTTTTCTTGACCATTTGCTTGGAAAATTTCTTTCCATCCTTTCACTTTTAGTCTGTGGTGGTCTTTTGACCTGAGGTGGGTCTCTTGTACGCAGCATATGTGTGGGTCATGCTTTCTCATCCATTCAGCTATTCTATGTCTTTTAATTGGTGCATTTAATCCATTTACGTTTAAGGTCATTATTGAAAGGTGTTTATTCATTGCCATTTGTCTACCTGTGTTCCTCTCTATCTCTCTCTTTTCCTTCCTTTCCTTAAAGCAGCCCTTTTAGGAATTCTTGTAGACCTGGTTTGGTGGAGGCATATTCTTTTAGACTTCTTTTGTCTTGGAAGCTGTTTATTTGGCCTTCTATCTTGATTGAGAGCCTTGCTGGGTAAAGTAGCCTTGGTTTTAGGCCTCTGTTTCTCATTACTTATAATATTTCTTGGAATTCCCTTCTTGCTTGTAGTGTTTCCATTGAGAAATCAGCAGCCAGTCTTATTGGGACCCTCTTGTATGTTAGTTCTTTTTCTCCCTTGCTGCCTTTAGGATTTTCTCTTTGTCTTGGAAGTTTGCCATTTTAATGATGATGTGTCTTGCAGTAGGCCTCTTTGGGTTCCACCTGCTTGGGACTCTCTGCGATTCCTGAATCCATGTGACTTTATCTCTCCTCAAGGTAGGAAAATTTTCCGTTATTACTCTTTCAAGTAGGTTTTCTATCCCTTGTTCTTCTTCCTCTCCTTCTGGTATTCCTATTATTCGGATATTTTTACGTTTCATATTGACTTGCATTTCTCTTAAATTCTCCCCATTTTTTCTGATTCTCTTTTCCATTACTCGGTCCGTCTGGGAGATTCTTTCTATCCTGTCTTCTATCTCCCTTATGCGATCTTCTGCCATGTCGATTCTATTTTTCATACCTTCTACTGTGTTCTTCAGTTCAGAAATTGTATTCTTTATTTCTTCTTGGCCTTTACTGATGGTTTCTATTTCCTTTTTCATGTTGGTATAGTTTGCAGAGAGTTCATTGTAGCTCCCCTGTAGTTTCTGGTAGCTCGTTGTAAGCTCTTTGAATTTCCTGATAACCAGTGCTTTGAATTCAATATCTGATAGTTGACTTTCCTCTATTTCATCTAACATTCTTTCTGAGAATTCCTCCTTTTCTTTCATTTGGGGATTGTTTCTTTGTCTTCCCATTGTTTATGTTGCTCTTCTTGTTGGCCTCATCTTAAAGTGATCTGTTCTTGTTCCCTGGGTTTATGGTGTGAACTTCTGTGGTAGGATGCCTTTGAAATTCAGTGGTGCGGTCTCCTGCAGGTATCTTGGTGTTTTCTACTTCTACCTACTCCTCTTGTTGGTTTCCAGTTGGTAAAACCCTTTCTTCTGGTCTCACTAGCTGCAGCAGCCTGAGGGGCTATTATTGTGGCCTTTCTCTCATCTCGGTGAACTTAGGTGGTCTCGCCAGTGCCCCCCCCAACATCCAGACTGGTGCTGCTCTTCTGTGCCCCACTGAGAGCAGGTATTTCCCCAGGCTTCCCTGCCCTGGCCTGGCGTGAGGGTGCACGCTCCCAGCCATGCTTTCCTGGTCTTGCAAGCTTGGGCTTGGACATTTCCCAGTACTGTGGCTTCACACACAGGGAAACTCACAATTCTTCCAAGCTGGCAGCCACAGCCTGAGTCCTGGTGCTTCTCAGTCTGTGCCCGGCTGGGTAGGGATGGATCTGGTGACTGGCGCTCTTCCAGGGGCCCTGCCAGTATCCTGAAGCTCTCTGCAACTGTGGGCGCACTGGTTCAGCCTACTGGGAATGCCCGGGAGGCTCAGTTCCCCAAGCCAGCAACCACAGCGTGACTCTGCCGGTTATCAGAGCTCTCTTGTTTGCTTTGCGATGCCCACTCCTCTCTCTGCCACTACAGGCAAACTGATCTCTCCTCATGTTTTCCAATCTGTGCCCTGCTGGTTAGAGAGGGTGCCGGTGACTAGTTCTTTCCCTGGGTTGTTGTCTGCCCTTTGCTCTCAGAGACCAGGGCAACCGGGCCAGGGCCCTGGTGTGGCCTGGTGGAGGGCCTGCAGCCTCTGCGCTGTTTGCTCATACCTTGTTGATCTGCGGTCATCTTGTCTCTTCAACCTCTGGTCATTCAGTGTCTGCTGCACTTTCTGGGGTCCTGCCTTCCTATATGCTGGGTCTCTGTTGGTATTAGCTGCGCTCCTCTGTAGATCAGCCTGGATTTTCTTCAGCACCTGGAGGGAAGCGAAATCCTTTGTCCTACTCCGCCGCCATCTTCCTCTCCATCTGATTCTTTTCATTGAACAGTCAGTGTAGCAGACTCCCAGGTTCACAGGCAGGCTGCCCTCATAGCACTCCTGCTCTGGTTTTCTGCTCTAACTTGGATTTCCCCCTGCTCCCTGAAAACACCACACCTCTTGTACCTTTATCTATGCTTTTCCCTCTAACCAAAATATTCATCCTCAGTGGTGCACCTAGAAATTGCCTTTGCTCCTTCAAACTCATCCCAGGTATAATCTTTGAATATTTCATGCATCTTTCTTGATTCCTCTAGCAGAATTAGCCACTCTATTCTCTATCTTGTAGAGTGGTTTATGCTTTTAATTAGAATATTATAATTTATTTGTTTTTCTAATTTTTCCTGGGAATATAAGCTCTTCAATAGGGGCCATGACTTCATTTGGTATTTCTCATCTTACACATAGTGGCTACTCGATAAGTCTGTGTTAAAATTTAAATGAGTGAATGAACTTCAGTATTTTGGAATCCTGATGGTGAAGGGCAGAGTAAATGTTTTATCATGCTTTAAATTCTACCTCTCTGTTTTGACATACTCAAGATTTTTAATACACTTTTGTATATATGTTACAACTATTTTCTCGTATTGCCTCAAAAGATCATGTCCACTTTCTGAAGTGAAAAGAACTTCGGGGCACAGAACTTCGATTTAATTGAGGTTCTTGTGGATTCTAGACCGAGAAACCTCTACATTCTTATCAAGACGGTTGGTGAAATGGACCCTGGTATAAGAATATGAACAAAGAGATTTTTCTGCCACGCTTTAGAAAAATAAGACTGTTGGAACATGGGGTCTTCTGATTATGTAATATACAGAAGAGCCAAAACATTTTTTTTGCTGATAAATGAACTGAGAAAAATTTACACATAGGAATAACTTGGAGAATTATCAATGAATTTATGCTAAGGTGAATTTTTAAAGAAAGAAACCACCTATCAGGACTGACTAGGGAGTATCACTTATAAGAATCCAACATACTTGGTGTTAAACCTAATGGGAGCCACTGCAGTAGTTTGCTGCTTTAGACAAGTCATAGGCTCAGCCACAGTTCTCTTCTTTTTGCTTCCCCTTCAGCAAAATTATGAGAACAACTTGTAGCATATGGAAGCATTTCCACACTGCAAGTTATTCTGAGGGGAAAAATGTGATTTGCAAATTCTGTCAAATGAAACAGGCGTTTCCAAATGCTACTACTATGTTCAAACACATCCTTGTGTGTCAGAAGTGTCCTACAGATGTTTTTCTTTTTTCCTTTCTTTTTCTTTTTAATCTGCCATGGCTGCAAATGTGAAGTATGAAAAAGCACAAGAGCTTGTAAGCTTGTCCCCAGTCATTGCTCCAGACAGACAAGAAGACCTTCTTCAGCTGCTGTGTCTGCATGATCAGTATCATCATAGAGGGTTGCTCAATTATCTTTAAACAACATGTTGCAAGCAGCTGTACACCAGAAAAAGAATGGCAATAAGTGTATTTGTAGACAAGATGATACCTGAAGATCAAGACAAATAAACATCTTTTTTGCATGTGCTTTCATTCCCTTTTGCTTGTCTTTGTCAAGGCTGACAGGGAAAATTTTGATATTGAAGCAAGAAAGCAGTATTCCCCATAGAGAATTTGAAGAGGGTCTCTCTGAGCATTTAAACATGAATACATGGTGTTTTGGGTAAAAGGAAGAATAAAAATAGAGCTGCTGTAAAGGTCAGATTTAAGGTTAGACTGACAAGGTCATGGAGAAATAGTTATACAATTTTATAAGAATTGATTCTTAATTCATTTTTAAATAGATGAATAAAATAAAATAGAAAAATTCATTACAGGGTTTATCAGCCTACCAATAGATGATGCAACCCCCCCCCCCAAAAAAAAATCTGTGTTTGCTTATTGATGGTGTAATAGAATTAAAGTCATTTTGCAGTGGACAGAAATATGCACCTTATATTAGAAAATAATCAAATCTTCTCCAGGATATTAAAAGGGTTTGTTTCCCAACAGATCTATGAAAGGAAAAAAACAATAATCTAAAATAGACTGTACTTACTTTTGTAACAACATTTTCCTATTTGAAGGAAGAAGAATGTAACACAAAGTAAAAAAAAAAAGTAATAAAACTGCTTATATCATCTCAACACCAGAGAGCCCCTTGGGACACCTTCTTTATTAATAGCTTTAATAAAAGAAACTGACCATTCTATCTGTGTGTTTTGTTGTTTCAGGCAAAACTGTATTTTAATTCATGAATTAGAAATACTCAAACCAAATATTATATTAATAAATGACAAGAAATTTGCTGTGAGCTATCTCATCTTGCTAAATAGATTCAAAAGCAGAAATACAAAGATAGATAATGTTTTCTTTTTTTAAAAAAAGCTGATTTCAGTGTAAGAAGTACACTTAAAGACTGCATAGGAAATGTTATTTCTATATTACAAGATAAGGACCATCTTCAGGAGTGTAATATAAATTGGTCTGGGGTTCTCCTGAGGAGATAACTGCAGCTGCTAAAAAATATGTCAGATGTTGGACTAGGTGTTTATGTAAACTATCTCAATTAATTCTCACAACAACCCTATGAGATATACATGGTATGTTCTTCTTATTCGACAGTTGAGGAAATTGTATTTTAGGAAGATTAAGTTACAGAGCAAAGAGGTAAATGGGGATCCATTTCTCACCTAAGCTGCCAGGAATTCTCACTTAGGCTGGCAGGATCCAGACCTCGAACTTTTAATGAGCCTCCAATGCTCATCACAGGACATTCTTGCTTCTTAGCAGTGTAGGTTTATTGCTTACAACAAATCAAACAACAGAGATTAATGGTCTTAATCTACACATATTTACACCAAATTAAAAACTAAGCTAACATATGAAAAAGAATGAATATCTCAATGAACTCTGACTTCCCAGAAGTTCACATACAAATGAAACATCAGAAGAACTAGGAACTGATAAAATTATTACTAAACAAATAAGGCTCATTAGATAAAATTTCATGTGTCAAATGCTTCATCCAGGTTAACTTTTTTGTTTTTTTCTCTTTCTCTCCACCCCCTATATTTCTTCTGAAATCTATTGCTTATATGGTGGAGGGCACTAAAACCCAGAAAACAAAATAACTTTCCTTGTGTTACTAATAAGGCAAATTGTTTATTCTCTTCAATATATGTCTGCTTCCCATAATTTGGTTTAGGAGAAATGAATTTAGTAGTGTGCATCTCCACTTGTAAAACAATTAGAAACATAAAAGCAAATTCAATGAGTACATTTTAAAATACTTGCTGAATTTAAAAAAAATCAGATTTTACATGAAACAAATGATCAATTATCAACTAAGCCATGCCAGATGCACCTTGTTTTACTATAATAAAGGACTGAATTCAAATTTACAAAAACCCTAACTTTACTCAAATTTCCTCACTTTTTAATGTTCTATTTTTTGAAACTTCAAAATTTCCAAGAATGTTTAAATCTTTAATTAAGACCTGATTATTTCATCTCTAACATATCATATTAAACAATATCTTCTAAGTTGATTCTCCACTTTATTCTTCCATTTCAGTCTAGATGTTACTTACCATGATGGTAATGAATTTTCTTTCAGTTCTCTGGAATATAAACAATGTCATTCTTTTGAGTCTCATTGAGTCTGCCTTTTTTAGAGGCCCTGCAGTTGTACCTGAAACAATCCTAAAACTCCTTTCCAAAAATATTTCAACATGCTTTCTAATATAATAGTTTAACTTTAGCCAAAACAATATCCTCATGGTTGCCTATTTAAATCATACCTATGCCTCATGTTTGGAGTTTTTTTCATTGTTGTGGCACCCAGTGTATTTCCCCCCTCTGCATATTATGCTCATTCTTTGAGGTTCAAGGAAGTCTGCCTTTTCCTGGAAGACATTCAATCAATACTGATTCATTGGCAACTCTCCTCTTTCTGAATTCTTATAACACTTTACTGGTTAAGTAACATACCAGAAGGTCAAATTTTTACTAACTCAAATTACTTTACAATCCCACCTCTCACCCTAAGGACAGTTGTTAAGGTTTGTCTCCCCTGGCCTATTTTGTCTTTACTTTACACTAGGGTTTTATGGCCAGGAATTTACCATTTTATCAAACTTATGAAATTTATGTGACAAATGCTAATATCACAAATTTTAGTGGTAATGATACACTAATTTGTAGTGATTTTATATAGATTCATGATGATAGACATACCATTTCAAAGGTCTTAGAAGGCAGAGGCTTTGGTTGATATCTTGAGTATCGTGATACTTCCAAGAAGGTGATACTGATCAAAAGCTTTGTGGTAAAAGAGAAAGCCACAATGTCTTTCTGAGACAAATTCTCGTGTCCCTAAAGATGTCACAATCTGGCTTTTGACTTTCAAGATCTAGGAGAAATCATCCATCCATATCTCTGCTTTTTAAATGAGATAGAGTTTAGCAAAGTGATACATATATATTATCACTTTGCTACATAAACATAATGCATTTATATATAAGTAATATATATAAATGCATATATATATATATATATGTATATATAATCCTGTGGGAAACAACGTAAATCAAAATAAGAAAAAAGAAAAGAAAGGAAAACTATTAATTTTCTTCAATGTACTTACTATTATTTAATAGCTTTGTGGCTTTATTCTCTCAGTATTCAGCAAACACATGTTGAGCACTTATGTAAATCAGGCATTCTTTTTGGCACTGGGGATAGAAAACAAACAAAAACCCCTTTTCTCATGAAGTTTATATTTTAGGAAGGGGAGCTTCACAACAAGCAAATGCAGAGCTATAGACAAAGTACATAGGCAAAGTGATTGCTATAGACAAAAATTAGGGGAATGACTTGGAGGAAAGAGAGTTGCAATTTTAAGTGGGATGCTCAGGAAAGACCTTAGTAAAAGGTAATATTGAACAAAGATGCAAATTTGATGAAGAATCAAAATCAGTTAATCCCTGATAAAATAGAATTTCAGTAGAAAGGTAAAACAAGTGTGAAGTCTGTGACTGCCTACTGTAAGAAAGTGTGATGATGAAATTTGTATAACTGTGGTGGAGGTGGTAGCCAGGAGACCAATATAAAATGAAACATAAAGTTAGAGGGGAGAGAAGGCATAGGGCTGCATAAGTCATTGTAAGGTCTTCAGCTCCACTTGAATGATTTGGTGCTCCACTAAAGGGTCTTTAGTAGAGGAAAGATATAATTGGGCTTATGTTTTACCAACAACAATCATCTGGCTACTGTATTTAGAATAGTAAATAAAATTAAATTTAAAAAACATTTATTAAGATTTAGAATATGAAAGATCAAACTGGATAAAACAGAGAGAAGGAAAGTTTGGGACTAGAAGACCTGGCATAAAAGATTGAGTAATAAATGGAGAAAAAGAAGTCAACAACTGGTACCTACACCTTAATCTTAAAAAGAGCATTCTCCTCTACCCATTCATTTCAAACAGTTATTGTCCTATTCAAATCAAGAATGGTATTGCTTAGAATTCTAAGACTTAAAACATGAGGTAGAGTGGATTGGGTTTAGTCTGGTTTTGATCTTTTGTTCTGTGACTAACTATAAACAATTAGGGTACACAGTGAATATATTTATCTCAGTTTCATCAAAGTTCTGATGTCAACATTCTACTTTAAGGTATAAGTTTGGGAGTGCTAGTGTTGTAGGCTAGTATTTAAAATTTTAAAAAAAGAAAGTAATAATTTTTATCCTAGCACGTGGTGGAAAGTATTAATATAAAATAAATGGAGATTTGACATCAGTAATTGTTTTCTTTTTTAGTAATACATATTTTTAAAGTTTTTGTTTTATTAGCCCAAGTGTTTCTCTTTAATAAGTGAGTCAATTCTTTGAGCAGAAGTCAATGAAATAGACTCTCAGCAGCCCAGAATTTCAAAGGACGAGGTTTTGGCGTAGTCATGGTTTGTTCCTGCATTTAGGTCCTCTACACGTGTAGTAGGAGTTACCAGTGAGAACATAAAAACTATAAAGTTAGTTTAAGGGTTTATCAAGTTAAAATGGCATCCATAAACTTTTTATGACTTAAGGGTTGTAATGTCAGCTAGGTGATTGTTTTAATTCTCATTTCTCTATCAAAATATTCATGAAACTATAGAAAGATTGACATTTGCCAAAAGAGAGCCCCCGAGAGATATCATTTATAATTTTTCTTTACCTGAAAACAATAGAAAGAGTTATGTGAGTACTGGATGGGACTGAGAACCTTTGTGAAGCTGTCACACTTTCCTTCTGAAAGACAAAACATAATACGACATGATGTGCACCAGGCGCAGGTGTGCACCTGCACCTACCACCACATTGCTGCATCTTACAAGACATAGAGCATTATTGGACCAGAGTCCTCAAAAGCACAACTTTATGAGAGGACTGCTTTCTCAGGCAGCCAGTGATAACTCTTTATCCCCAGTCCATGTTCATCTGTATACTTCTTCCATTACCCACTTGGAGACTACAAACTGCCATAGATGAAAATGGCAGAATGAGGATGGGCACACTGCTTCATGGAGTGAGAAGATCACTGAGGTACAGGTGGAGACAGGAAGAGCAACAGAGAAGCATACTCAGGAAGTTGAACTTTTATGTCTTCATTATAGACTTTGTGTTATAAAAGGTAGCCATATTAGCACAGATTCATCTACTGCCCTCTTTTTGAAGGCATACATTCTTTAATCAAAGTGACATGGTATAGCTACAGCAACAGAGGACTATTGTCAGTTTAGCAGATACCCATACATGGACCATGACTATACAACTTTTAAGTTGGAGTAGGGCTAGGGAGACGATAGACTGCTAAATGAAGCATAAATATCAAGTTTGCCTTGGAATACCCACAGTGTCAATTGTCAAGAGTTGGAGGGGGAAAACTATGTAGCACTGAGAGGAAAAAAAAGAGGACAAAAGTGTTTATTCTGTTAATTATAATAAAATCAACATATTTAGAGATCTACCGAGGAACAGCAGAATCAATTCCCCACCAACAATTCCCCAGCATTTATGAAAACAAGAGACCAGAGATAGTGATGGGCCAGACAGCTACAGGTCGGTGGGGTCTCAGGGACACGAATAAGGATGGAGGCTGGTGGGCCAGCAGCCCTCGGCCAGCTAGTAAGGGCCTCTAAGCCACCACTGCTGCAGCAGTAGGGGCCCAGAGGATTCCGTCTTCACCCAGAGACAGGGGTGTCTGCCACAGAGGACTCAACAGGAGCCTGGCACACCTGTGTAAAGTCAAGGGCGGCAGCGGGACCAGAGGCCCTCAGCCAGTGCCTAGCGACCATGGAGCCGGCGCTGCAGCAGTGGTCAGGGCCCAGAGGCCTCTGTCTGCGCCAGCATTGGGGGTGTCTGCCACAGAGGACTCATCCGGAGCCTGGCACCTGTGAGTAAAGACAAAAGCAGCAGTGGCAGGGCCAGCAGCCCTCAGCCAGCACCTATGGCCTCGGAGCCTCTACTGCCGCTATGGTAAGGGTGTAGAGGCTTTCATCTGCGGCCAGCGTCAGGGGCATCTGACAGAGGACTCATCGGGAGCCCAGCACCTGGCGGAGCATTGGGGCGGCTACGGGGTCCTTGGAGGAGAGCTGGCTCCCGTCCTCCCAATCTAGGCGGGGCTGAGTGGCAGAGATCTGTCTGCCTGGATTTGCAGGGAGGGTGGCAAGGACAGGGGGCCATGTTCAGTTGCGATCTGTGTGGTCACCAGCCCACTAGCCTTCCAGCCCAGGAGATTTGAGAGGAGCATGATTGTAACTGGTCTGGTTGGGGATTAGGCTGGGCTGAGAGGCAGGCTTTCTGGAGAAGTTTTTATCAGAAAGTGGACTGAGGTGTTTTCTTGTAAAGGCAGCTTGACTTCCTTCTCACCCAGCCACGGAACTGGGAAGGATGAGTACAAGATCCCAAGCGACCCAGGTAGCCTGTTGGGTGGGCAGGCCCCCAGCACCCCAGTCTGGTAGCCTGGCTGGCGAGCAGGTGTGCGCCTGCACCTACAACCCAGCCCACAGAGGGGTCCAGCTGAAACCAGAAAAACGGATTGGACACTTTGAAACCAACAAGAGAGGGTGGGTTTGGGGGGGTTTTCTTCCCCCCCCTTTTTTTTCTTTTTTTCACTTTTTTTTTCAGTAATTGTATATTTTTATATTTTATTACTGCTTTATCTTTTGATACTTTGTTCCTCTCCTTTCTTTTTTCCTGTTTTAGTCCTTCTTCCTTTCATCCCAAACTTATCACTTTTTCCTCCCTTCTCCTGCCCTTTTTTTAATGTTCGTTTGTTTGTTGCTTTCTATACCACTGTAAATACTTCACAACACATCTCTTAGGTCTTAGCCCACTTTACAGGTTCCTGAATTCCATTACTGAAGTGATTAACTCTACTTGCTCACATGCTACACCTATTTACTATTCTTTACTCTCAACTTATCTCAAAGTCTGACCACCCGCAAACTCACTGCTTTCTAGATACAACTCACAAGCCTTCCCTCCCCAACAAGAGCCTTATCTTTGGTCCATCCTTTCTTGAAAGTGGCAAGTTGGGTTGAAGATGACGGTTACCACTATATATAGCCTAAAGACCTCCTATCTCTTCTCTACCAGCTGTGATTGTAAATATCATAAAATACTCCCCTGCTTTCATAAACGATTTTGCCTCTCCCTCCAACTGATCACATACACACAAAGAAAGGAGTAGGGGGAAGTGGAGAGCATCAAGATACCTGCAGGAGACTGCATCACTGAATCTCAGAGTTATTCTACCACAGAAGTTCAAACCATAGACCCAGGCAGTCAGAACAGATCAATTTAAGAAGCTGAGGCTAACAAGAAGAGTCTCAAAAGCAATGGGAAGGCAAAGAAACAATCCCCAAATGAAAGGAAAGATAGAAATCTCAAAAAGAATGTTAGGTGAAAGAGAGGCAAGTAAACTATCAGATATTGAATTCAAAGTGCTGGTTATCAGGAAATTCGAAGAGCTCACAATGAGCTACTAGAAGCTAGGGCGGAGTTAACAGAAACTAGAGGGGAGCTACAATGAACTCTCCACAAACTGTATCAACATGAAAAAGGAAATAGAAATGATCAGCAAAGGCCAAGAGGAAATGAAGAATACAATTTTGGAACTGAAGAACACAGTAGAAGGAATGAAAAGCAAGATCAATGAGGCAGAGGATCGGATCAGCGAGTTGGAGGACACAGTAGAAAGAATCTCCCAGAAAGAGGAAGAAAGGGAAAATAGGCTCAAAAAGAATGAAGAGGGATTAAGAGAAATGCAAGACAATATGAAACATAATAATATCTGAATAATAGGAATACCACAAGGAGAAGAAGAAGAACAAGGGATAGAAAAACTATTTGAAAGAGTAATGATGAAAAATTTTCCTAATTTGATGGGAGAAAAAGTCACACAAATACAGGAATCACAGAGAGTCCCATTCAAGAGGAACCCAAAGAGGGCCACTTCAAGACACATCATCATTAAAATGGCAAAATCCCAAGACAAAGAGAGAATCTTAAAGGCAACAAGGGAGAAAAAGGAAGTAACGTACAGGGAGCCCGAATAAGCGTAACTACTGACTTCTCAATGGAAACTCCAAGCAAGAAGAGAATGGCAAGAAATATTCCAAGTAATGAATACCAGAGGCCTACAACCAAGGCTACTTTAGCCAGCAAAGCCCTCAATCAAGATAGAAGGCCAAATAAAGAGCTTCCAAGACAAAAAGAAGTCTAAAAGAATACGCCTCCACAAAACCAGCTCTACAAGAAATACTAAAAGGACTGCTTTAAGGAAAGGGAAAAAAAGAGAGAGACAGAGAGGAACTCAGGTACAAAAATGGCAATGAATAAGTACCTATCAATACTAACCTTAAACATAAACAGATTAAATGCTCCAATCAAAAGACATAGAGTAGGTGAATGGATAAGAAAGCATGACCCACACATAGGCTGCCTACAGGAGACCCAACTCAGGACAAAAGACCATTACAGAATAAAAGTGAAAGTCTGGAAACAAATTTTCCAAGCAAATGGTCAAGAAAAGAAAGCCTGGGGGGCAATTCTCATATGAGACAAAATAGACTTCAAAAAAAGGGCCATAAAGAGAGACCCAGAAGGTCACTTCATAATACTCAAGGGAAGAATCCACCAAGAAGACATTAACATCATAAATATATATTCACCCAACATAGGAGCACCCAAATATATAAGGAAAACCTTGGAGGACTTCAAGAAAGATATTGACAGCAACACAATTATAGTAGGGGATTTTAACACCCCACTGTCAAAAATGGACAGATCTTCCAAACAAAATATCAACAAAAATATAGTGGTATTAAATAACACTCTAGAAGAAATGGACTTGACTGATGTATATAGAGCCTTTCATCCCAAAGAAGCTAAATACACAGTCTTTTCAAATGCACATGGAACATTTTCAAAGATAGACCACATGATAGGACACAAAATGAGCCTTAACAAATTCAAGGAAATTGAAATCATACCAACCATTTTCTCTGACCAACAAGGAACTGAAATTAGAAACCAACGCCAAAGAAAAAACCCAAAACACCCCAAAGCATGGAGACTGAATGGTACGCTATTAAATGATGAATGGGTCAAAAATGAAATTAGGGGAGAAACCAAAAAGTTTCTGGAAACAAATGAAACTGAACTCACAAGAACCCAAAAGTTATGGGACAGGATGAAGGCAGTCCTGAGAGAGAAGTTCATAGCAATACAAGCCTATCTAAAAAAGATAGAAACATTTCAATCAAACAACCTAACCCAATGCCTGCAAGAACTTGAAGAACAACAACAAAGACAGCCCAGAGCAAGTAGAAGGAAGAAAATTGCCAAGATCACAGCAGAATTAAATGACATAGAGACTAAAAGCACAATTCTAAGGATCAATGAATCCAGGAGTTGGCTTTTTGAAAAGATAAACAAAATACACAAACCTTTATGTAGGCTCATTAAGAAAAGAAGAGAGAGGACCCAAATAAACACAATAAGAAATGAAAGAGGAGAAATTACAACTGATACCACAGAAATAGAAGATATTGTAAGGAATTACTATAAAGAACTATATGCCAAGAAATTTGAAAACCTAGTTTAAATAGACACATTTCTAGGTAAATATAATCTTCCAAAACTCAATGAAGAAGACGTAGAAAGCCTGAACAGACCAATAACAGCAGATGAAATTGAATCAGTAATAAAAAACTCCCATCACACAAAAGCCCTGGACCAGATGGTTTCACAGGAGAAGTCTACAAAGCTTTTAAGGAAGAGCTAACCCCTATTCTTCACAGACTATTCCAAAAATCCAAAATGCTGTAAAACTCCCAAACTGTTTTTATGAAGGCAGCATCATCCTAATTCCAAAACCAGATAGAGACACAACAAAGAAAAAAAACTTCAGGTCAATATCGCTGATGAACATAGATGCTAAAATCCTCAATAAAATGTTAGCAAATCGCATCCAATAATACATCAAAAAGATCATATACCACGACCAAGTGGGATTCATCCCAGGGATGCAAGGATGGTTCAATTTTCGCAAATTAGTAAATGCAATACATCACATAAACAATAGCAAAGACAAAAATCACATGATCATATCAATAGATGCAGAAAAAACTTTTGATAAAGTTCAACACCCATTTATGATAAAGGCACTCAGCAACATGGGAATAGAGAGAGCATTCCCCAATATACTAAAGGCCATATATGAAAGACCTACAGCCAACATCATACTCAATGGGAAAAATCTAAAAGCTTTTCACTTAGATCAGAAACAAGACAAGGTTGTCCACTTTCACCACTTCTATTTAATATAGTATTGGAAGATTTAGCCTCAGTGATCAGCCAAGAAAAGGAAGTAAAAGGCATTCAAATCAGTAAGGAGGAAACAAAACTGTCATTATTTGCAGATGACATGTTAGTGTACATGGAAAATCCTTTATACTGTACAAAAATACTGCTGGAACTAATAAATTGATTTGGCAAAACAACGGGTTACAAAGTCAATATCTAGAAATCAAAAGCATTTTGGCATACTAACAATGAATCAGCAGAAGCAGAAATCAAGAAAAAAATCCCATTCAATATAGCACAAAGAAAAATAAAATACCTAGAAATAAAACTAACCAAGGAGGTGAAAGACCTGTATGCAGAAAACTACACAACACTGAAGAAAGAAATCAAGGAAGACACTAACAAATGGAAATATATACCGTGTTCATGGATTGGAAGAATTAACATCATCAAAATGTTCATACTACCCAAAGAAATTTACAGATTGAATGCAAAACCTATTAAAATACCAATGGCATATTTCACAGACATAGAACAAACACTTCAAAAATTTATATGGAACTATAAAAGACCCGAATAGCAGCCGTAATTTTGAGAAAGAAGAACAAAGTAGGAGGGATCACAGTACCTGATATCAAACTGTATTGCAAGGCCACTGTAATCAAAACAGCCTGGTACGGACATAAAAACTGGCACATAGACCAATGGAACAGAACAGAGTGCCTAGATATAAACCCAACTCTCTACAGTCAATTAATATTCGACAAAGGGTGCAGTAACATAAAATGGGGTAAAGATAGCCGCTTCAACAAATGGTGTTGGGAGAACTGGACAGCTACATGCAAAAAAAAATTAAACTTGAGTACCATGTTACATCATACAGCAAAATAAACTCAGGGTGGATGAAAGACTTAAATATAAGCCGTGAAACAATTAAATCCCTCTAGGAGAGCATTGGCAAGAAAATCTCAGATATTTCACCCAGCAATATTTTTACTGAAAAGTCTCCTAGGGCAAGGGACATAAAGGAAAGAATAAACAAGTGGGATCTCATCCAAATAAAAAGCTTCTGTGCAGCTAAAGAAAACAGCATTAAAATAAAAAGACAACCAACTGTATGGGAAAACATATTTGCCAATGATACCTCAGACAAAGGTTTAATCTCCAAAATATACAAAGAACTGACACGACTTCACTCTAAGAAGACAACTAACCCAATTAAAAAGTGGGGAAAGGACTCGAACAGACACTTCTCCAAGGAGGACATACAGAGGATCCAGAGACACATGAAAAGATGCTCAATATCACTAGCTATCAGAGAGATGCAAATTAAAACCACAATGAGATACCACTTTACACCAGTGAGAATGGCTATCATAAACAAAGCAATAAACAACAAATGTTGGAGAGGGTGGGTGGAAAAGGGGACTCTGGTCCACTGTTGGTGGGATTGCAGACTGGTACAGCCATTATGAAAAACAGTATGGGATTTTTCTCAGAAAACTAAAATTGGGCCTGCCTTTTGACCCAGCAATTCCACTGCTAGGATTGTATCCTAAGAACCCTAAAACACCAGTCCCAAAGAACCTATGCACCCCAATGTTCCTAGCAGCACAATTTACAATAGCCAAGAGTTGGAAGCAACCTATGTGCCCATCAGTAAATGAATGGATCAAAAAACTATGGTAGATATACACAATGGAGTTCTATGCAGCAGAGAGAAAGAAGGAGCTTCTACCTTTTGCAACATCATGGATGAAACTGGAAAGCATTATGCTGAGTAAAATAAGCCAGGTGTTGAAGGAGGAATACCAGATGATCTCACCTTTAAGAGGAAGCTAAACAACGAAACAAACAAGCAAAGAAAATATAACCAGAGACACTGAAATAGAGAACAAGGGGACAGCAACCAGAGGGGAGAGGGGAGGGAATTTCTGGGGAAATAGGAGAGGGATTTAGAGGAACAAATATAAGGATTCATGGACACCAACTAAGAAGGGTGGAAATGGCAGGGAGTGGGGAGCACGGGGAGCGGGGGCGGGGAGATTGCATGGGAGTAATAGACAGAAAACTGTACTTGAAAAATAATTAAATATTTTTTAAAAAATAAATAAAATCAACATATTTAATAAAATTAATACAATATTTAACTTCTTGAATAGAATTGTTCATCATTTAGAAAACATCTAAAGTGAATTAAACATACTTCATAGGAAATATTGGGAATGTGCCAAAGCTCTCTTTAGAGGTAAAATGAAAAAAATAGTATCACTACTCCAAATGAAAAAATAAAATAAATTAACTGAGCATTAAATTAAAGATGTTTAAAAATATATAACAAAATCACACTAAAGGAAATTAGGCCTAGAAAATAACAAATAAAAAATGAAATTAGTAAAAAATGGAATAAACAATAGGAAAATAGCCAGCTGATAAATTTAGGCCCTTGTTCTTCATAAAATGAAAACAAATGAGACACATTTCGGGCAAGTTTAATCATAAGGGAAAAAAAGACAGTGAAGCACCCCTAATAAACATGAAAAATAGTATATTTTATATATGGATAACAATTAAGATAAAATAATAGAATGTGAAGTTTCTTAATTTGGAAACTTTATTGAAAGAATAAGTTCCTGGGAAGATGTAACTCACCATAAAGAACATGAAAGAACAGAACATTGATGGGGCTGAAAGGAACAGGAAAAAGAAAAAAGTTTGCCGAGACGTTATCTCCAAAAACAACTGCAGGTCCAGACTGTCTGACCAGGGTATTCTTTCAGACTATCAGGACAGAAGTGATTTCCACACCTTTTAACCGTTGCATGAAAAAAAAATGTTAATTTTTCCAATTCTTCATAAGTATACCTTATATTGCAAGCTGAGAACACACATTTCTAAAAAAAGTAACAGAAAAATATCAACATGGATATAAACACATAGTAATTAATAAAATGATCAAAATGTAATTAATAATAGATTAGATAAATAGCCCCTTATGACCAAGTGAAGTTTATCTCAGAAAACAAGAACATATGAGCATTATTCAACTAATTAATTAATTAAATATATCGCATTAATAGGCCAAAGGAATAAACGCTTAACTAATAACAAAGTTTTTAAAAGTCCATCAAAATCACATATATACAAGAAAGATGAAATATATTCTCAGTAGTACTTAAAAATGACATAGAAGCTCATCAAGAGTTTGTGTTCTAGGGAAATAAGAAACCAAATCAAAACCACTAATAATGAATATGGTTATCCCTTTGAGAAAGTAAAGCAAGGAATTATCGGCAGATATGTGAATAAAGGTTGGGGGATATCCCTGGCATACAGTTAACAAAGTAAAACAATTTAGCATTTTTCCAGAGGAGATAAATATGCCCAGGACACCTCCCCCACCCTGCCTTTTGAAGCAGCTGAGCATCTGACCCAATCAGGAAAAAGATGTTTATCTCTAAGGAGAATGTAGACCTTTTAGAAGGCTCAATTGAATGACATCGCTAGAGGTACCACCTTGTTTTTTATAAGCAGGATGGGAGCCAACAGGAGAAGGACAGAGGATTTGAAGGTAATAGTCCAAGGAATAGGCATTTCATATCTTCTCTTCATGATGGCTGCTCAGGTTTATCTCCTTTATACATTGGGGTTCAATTTAAGATTTTGGTTGGAAGGTGGAGCCCCTGTGCTAATTGCAGACAAATAACTTTAAAACTTCTTAAACAACCCATTTAATACATGTATTTAAAAATAAAAACTTTAAAAAACTCTCCTTACAACCTTTGAAAAAGTAGGTGCTTTTTGGAAAAATTAGCAAGCACACATAATGAAAAAGTTAAATATACAGAATTATTTTGTTGATTCATATTTCAGCTATCTGTAATTTCTGTTATTCTCTTTCTCTTTGTGCATGTGTCTCTCTCTGTGTCTTTTAGTTTTTATCTTTTACAAACTGATATAAATATCACATGATCTGTGAAACATCATGAATGTACAATAATATTAAGTGGTGAATTATTGTAAGGGGCACAGGATGGGAGCTGGGATTGATTAAGACAATTTTGGCGGATGATGAAAATTCTATAAAACTAGATCCTGATAATAAAACTAGTACATACATGTATAAATTTACTAAAATTCATTAAACTGTACATCTAAAGTGAATAAATTTTATGGTATGTAAATTATACTTCAATGTAGCTGTTTAAGAATAGAGGAAATACATAGCATGGAATATTCCAACTTCAGTCTGTAACAGCATTTTTCAGGTTTATTGACATATAATTGACATATAACTTTGTAAGTTTAAGGTATACTATGTGGTGATTTAATACATGCATGTATTGTGAAATGATTACAACAATAGTTAGTTAACACATCCACTGACTCACATAATTACATTTGTGTGTGTAGTGAGAACATATAAGATCTACTCTCAGGACTTCTGGCCGAGACGGAGGTGTAGGTAGACACACTGTGCCTCCTCCCACAACTGAAAGAAGGACAAAAACAATTTAAAAGCAAAAAACAACCAGAACTGACAGAAAATCAAACTGTATGCAAGTCCAACAACCAAGGAGTTAAAGAAGAAACACTCACCCAGACTGGTAGGAGGCGGGCACTCAGACAGGACTCGCAGCAAGGTGGTGGCTGGAGGGCAGGACAGGCAAGGCTGTGGCCAGCTGACCCAGAGCCAGATTGTGGAGCAGGGTACACAATACTGCATCTGGATGGCAAGGCTAGGCAGCAGCTGGGGGAGTAGGTGGTCTCACGTTCCTGAGCAGATAAACGCAGAGAGACAACTAGGGAGCGAGACAGATCACACAACCAAGAGCTCCAGCATAGGGAAATGAATTCTCAAACCACTGATTGAAAACACCTGTGGGGGTTGAGGCGCCAGCAGGAGAAACTCCCAGCTTCCCAAGATAGTTTGTTGGAGAGACCCACAGGGTCCTAGAACATACACAAGCCAACCTACCGGGGAATAAGCACCAGAAGGGCCCAATTTGCTTGTGGGAAGCTGGAGAAGTGACTGAAAGCTGGCAGAGAGTGGAGTAAGTGCCATTGTTTCCTCTTGGACCCCCTCCCCACATATAGTGTCACAACAAAGTGATGTGGGCTACCCCTCCCAGATGAATACCTAAGGCTCTGCCCCTCACTATGTAAAAGGTGCATCAAGATTTAAAAAAATGCTCCAAATGAAAGAACAGATCAAAGCTCCAGATGAAATACAACTAAGCAACAAAGAGATAGCCAACCTGTCAAATGCACAGTTCCAAACACTGGTAATCAGGATGCTCACAGAATTGGTTGAATTTGATTGCAAATTAGATGAAAAAATGAAGGCTATGCTAAGTGAAATAAAGGGCAATGTACAGGAAACCAACAGTGACGGGAAGGAGACTGGGGCTCAAATCAACAGCGTGGGCCAGAAGAAAAAAAAAAACATCCAACCAGAAAAGAATGAAGGAACAAGAATTCAAAACAATGAGGAGAGGCTTACAAACCTCCAGGGCCACCTTAAACATTCCAACATCCTAATTATAGTGGTACTAGAAGGAGAAGAAGAAGAGCAACAAGTGGAAAAGTTATTTGAACAAATAATAAGGGAGAACTTCCCTAATCTAACAAAGGAAATTGACTTCCAGGAAGTACAGGAAGCTCAGAGAGTCCCAAAGAATTTGAACCCAAGAAGGAACACACAAAGGCACATCATGATTACATTATCCAAGATTAAAGATAAGGAGAGAATCTTAGAAGCAGCTCTCCTTTTCTCCTTACAGTTACCTGCAAAGAAGTTCCCATAGAACTGTCAGCTGATTTCTCAAAAGAGACCTTACAGGCAAGAAGGGGGTGAAAAGACATATTCCAAGTCATGAAAGGCAAGGACCTATATCCAAGATTGCCCTATCCAGCGAAGATTTTATTTAGAATGGAAGAGCAGATAAAGTGCTTCTCAGATAAGGTCAAGTTAAAGAAGTTCATCATCGCCAAGCCCTTATTATATGAAATATTAAAGGGACTTATCTAAGAAAAATAAGATAAAATTATGAACAGTAAAATGACAGCAAATTCACAATTATTAACAGCCACACCTAAAACAAAAACAAAAGCAAATTAAGCAAACAACTAGAACAGGAACAAAACCACAGAAATGGAGATGACATGGAGGGTTATCAACAGGGGAGTGGGAGGGGAAAAGAGGGGGGGGAGGTACAGAGAATAAGTAGCATAGATGGTAGGTAGAAAATAGACAGGGGGAGGGTAAGAATAGTATAGTAAATGTAGAAGCCAAAGAACTTATATGTACAACCCATGGATGTGAACTAAAGTGGGGGGAGTGTGGGTGGAAGGGGATGTGCAGGGCAGAGGAGAGTAAAGGGGGGAAATGGGACAACTGTAATAGCATAGTCAATAATATATATTTTAAAAATCTACTCTCAGAAACTTTGAAGTATGTGTACAGTATTAACTACAGTCAGCAATGTAAATATTAGATCCCCAGGACTTATCATCTTAAAGCTAAATATTTATACTCTATAAACAACATGTCCCCATTTTTCTCATCTCCAAGCCCCTGACAACCATCATTTTACTTTTTGTTTTTATGAGATGACTTCTTTTTAGGTCCCACATATAAGTGCAATTATACAATATTTGTCTTTTTTCTGTCTGACTTATTTGATTTAGCACAATGGCCTCAAGGAGGCCCGTTGATGTTGTCCAAATGGCAGGATTTTCTTCTCATTATGGCTGAATAATATTACATTGTGTATGTATGAGCGTGTCTGAATATCACATTTTCTTTATCCATTTATCTGTCAATTGAAACAGGTTGTTTCAACCTCTTGAACATTGGGAACAGTGCAGGAATAAACATGAGAATACAGATTTTGTTTTAAGATCGGGATTTCACTTCCTTAGCCAAAATACTCAGATGTAGAATTACTAGATCATATGGTACTTATATTTCTAATTTTTTAAGGAACTTCAGCCACTGTTTTCCATAGAGACTACATCAGTTTAAATTCCCACCAATATTGTACAAAGGTTTCCTGTTTTATACATCCTCACCACCATTTATTATCTCTTGCCTTTTTGATAATAGCCCTTCTAACAAGTGTGAGGTGGAACCATATTGTGGTTTTGATTTGTGTTTCCCTGGTGACTGATAATGTTGGACACATTCTCACATATGTTTGCCTTTTGTATGTCTTATTTGGAAAAATGTCTATTCTGGTCCTCTGCCTATTTTTTAATCGCATCTCTTTTTTGTTTTGTTTTTGCTGTTGAGTTGTAAAAGTTCCTTGTATATTTTGGATTTTAACCCCTCATCTGAAAAATGGTTTGTCAATATTTTCCCCCATTTTGTAAGTTTTCATTTTTGTTGATCATTTTCTTTTCTGTTCAAAAGCTTTTTAGTTTGATGTAGTCCCACTTGTTGATTTTTGCCTTTGTTACTTAGGCTTTTTGTGTCATAAGCCAAAAACCATCATGACCTATGTCAAGTGCTTTTTTCCATTATGTCTTCTTCTAGGAGTTTGATGAGTTCAAGTCTTAAATTTAAGTCTTTAATCCACTTTAAGTTAATATTTTGTGAGTGGTATAAGGAAGGGGTTTAATTCCATTAATTTGCATGTGAATTCTGTTTTCCAATTGGCATCTTTTGCTAACCATTCACGCTTTCTAAGTGAGGATAGAAAACAAGTCAAAATTATTATCTCTTCCTCTTCAGGCCATATGAGATTGTATTTCACATCGTCTCAACATATACTTTAAAAGTCTGTAAGACATTATATCTTCTCACATTTGAAGTATGATCATAAAGCATTAAAAGTCTTAAATATTCCTGCATTGTATGTAGATTCAGAAATCTGATAAAACCAAATCCCTTGTTATCAGGTTCAACTGATCCCTCTTTTATATCATGGATTTCTGGTGTCTTTCTAAACCCTAATTCTATTATATTGTGGACCTTAAGAGAGAAGATACTTACTGAGAAAGGCTCTTGGTAAATAACTGGCTGCAAAATTAAAATTATAACCAAAACAGAGCCTATTCAGGGGTCTCTCATTCAAACCACACTTCAGGGAGGCGCCTGCACTAAGTTGCCTGACTTTAATACTGAATGTCCTGCCTGCACTCTTTCTGTTATTTGTACCAGCCCTTACAAAGGAGTCAGTTCCAGGAGGTTTATTTCAACCAATAAGACTTAGATATTCCCTGTCCAATTGAAGGTGCACAACTATATCTCCATCTACATCTCTACTAGCCAATCAGAATGGCCATTGTTCATTCTGATCAATCAGAACAATGCCTTGTAGACCATACAAACTGCAAGAATCTGGAGTTCCCATTTCATTAGGACGGGCCAACCAATCAGGGACCAGGAGCAAGGACTTCTGTTTCTGTAAATCAGCTATCCTCTGGTTTAGGAGAGTACATGAGTACTAAAGACTGCATTTCCCTGGCTGTAGCTGAAGCACCCAAAGACATCTCACTGAAGCAGAGCAGAGCAGACTAGAGAAGTAGAGTGAGGTACAATAGTGTAGAGGGAATAAAATTGGAGCAGGCAGCAGATCACACCAGGGCAGCATTATCTAGCCAAAGAGAAGCCTCACAACAGGGCTGCCTCATTCCAGGGTCTCTTCACAGCAGCTCTGCTTCATAATTGATCTGTAACATATTGAGCTGCTCTACAGCCATGCTGCTTTCAAAGCCATGTTGTATCACAATTGAGCTGTTTTGCACTAAACAAAATTTCTTTCTTTACTGTATCCCAAATTAAAAATTCTTGATGGTGTTGAATTGGTGCCAGTGACCATGGGTTAACAATATTTTCCCTGTCCTTCAATAGCCTTTTATTGCCTAAAATGACTATTTGCAATTTTCATTAGTGTTTTATTGCTTAAATATATAACATAAAACATTTCACTGTCCTTTGGTTGCTTTTTCAGTCTTTCCTTTTACTACTTCACTTCATATATTTTATGGCCTAAACTAAATTATTTACAATTTCCTTTACAAGCCCTGAGCACTTGAGAGAAATCTTAAAGAGAAATTTGGAGTTTTCAAGCTGTAGGTGACAATGAAGGTTAATTCATCTCACCTCTGTGGAATGGAAGAACTTTCACATCCCCAACACTCTGGTGAATACTTTTGGTTACAAGGAGTCCACTACTTGTCATGAAGCCCATGGGCCTATCCTTATAAGGATCAAGAATATTTTATTCTCTTGGTAAACCAAGAGAATAAAATATTAGTGCCTCACAATTATATGAAAGAACTTATATCCATTCTTGCTAAATGCAACATTTACAAACTAGAAGTCAGGATCAAAAAACTCTAAAAACTTCAGCAGTGAACAAAGGAGCAAGAGTTGAACTATTATATAGAAAGTAGATTCTACTTTTCTGATAACAGAAGTCTATTAATTTACCTTCAGACAATAACTTTCTGAAGCTTAATACATATATGGATTAAAATCAAATAGATTCATTATTCCATTCAAAAACCATTTGTATGCTTCCTCCTCAGTATGGAATAGGGTTATTTCTTTTGAAGAGTATAAGAAGGTAGTTAGGCAGTGAGGTGATTCTGTAAAATAAAGGACATTGTCAGATATGGTTTGAATTCCATTCTTGACTTGGCTGTGTGACTTAAATTTTCTCTATCTGGAAAGTAGGGGTAGTAACATCTTCCTGGAGCATTGTGGTGAGGGTTTGTGATGATCTATAGAAAGCATCTACCATAATGCCTGGCTCATAAGCATCCAATAACTGATGCCCAGTACTCTAGATAATCTATTATCTAAGCTTACAGTTTCAGAATGCTGTGTTTTTCTGTTTGAGAGACTCTGTTTTTCAGTCTTCTGTAATATGGAAATTTCTAACCTAGGGATTTGTGTAGGCAATGTGATTTTCTACATCTTTCCACAGTGAATCCTAGTTTCCTGTCAGCTGAGGCTCACCATTGCCAGATGATTCTCTGCCCTTTGTTCATGCCCTGTATAGCATCAAAGCACAACCACACCCAGGATGTCATCCACCAATCTCAATGTTTGAAACCCACCCTCCTGTCTTTCAAGGTCTACTTCAAGAGGTTTCCTCTGAGCAGTAATATATGCATTCCTAGACAAACTGGGGCCAAGGTTCTCAGAAGAGCACCAAGCAGGAGTCTAAAATGAAGCTGGAAGACAGCATTTATTCATTCCTTCATTCAATACATATTTGTGAATCTTACTATTTTTCAGACACTGTTCTAGGTACCGGGGATAAAACAATATATTAAAGTGGCAGAGACCTTATTATTATAGATTTATTTTCTTTACCTATTATTCTATTGTAGAGAGAACAACAAAAGAACAACAAAATATGTACTATGTTTAGTGTTGATGGTAAGAAAGAGAAAAATAAAGCTAGGAAAGGGTGCAGGGAATAGAAAGGATGGCATTACAATTTTAGATAGGGGAGTCAGGGAAGACATATTGAGAAGGTGATGTTTCATTGAAGACTCAAAGGAGGGGAGGGAGGGAGGAAGTCAGAGATATCTGGAAGACCCTAGTGAATTCTAAAGAGGGCAAAAGAGCCAATATGACTGGAGCAGATTGAGAGGGGAGGAGAGTGGAAGATCATGAAGTCAGAGGTAAGGGGCCAGATGGTATGCACCTTAGATGCCATGAACAAAATTTTGATTCTCACTTTGAGTATCACAGGCCATTGGAGAATTTTAAGGAGAGGCATGTGGTCTGACAAGATCTTCTGATTTTTTAACAAGATCATTTGTGCTGTTTTTAAGAATAGATCATAGGAGTTGTGGTCTCTAGAATCCACAGCTGGTCACTAATGAACCACAGTCCCCAGGATTCACATCCTTGCATAGTTCCCCCCACACACACTGAATCTGGCACAACCCTGTGACTGGCTTTCACCAAAACATCCAGTAGAAGTAAAACTGTGCTTAGGAAGGCCTGATGGTTTTGTCTTTGGCAGCTTTAGGAGCACTAAGACTCCATGTTAAAAGTTTGGCTACCAGGATGGCTACCATGTGGAGAGGAAGAGGTCTGAGATTACATGACAAAAGATAGAGGCTGAAATGTCCCACCTGAACTCAGACAAGTTAAACCAGCTAAGGAACCAGACATATGGAAAGCCATCTCTAACATTCCTTGTGGCCTCTACCTGATGCTGGTCAGCCACAGGAGAGACCCTGAGGGAAACCAATAGGAAGGCCATTTGACTGAGCCCCAGTCAACCCCACAGACTCATGAACAATAACAAACTGGGTGTTGTTTTAACTCACTAAGTTTAGGTCACACTTGTCATGCACAAAAGATTCTAGAACAGGTAGCAAGGACACAAGCAAGGAAGCCAGTTCAGGTGATTATGGTGGCTTTGGTCACAGTAAAAACATGGAGATGGGAAGAAGTGATGGAATTCCTCAGGTACCTGGAAGGCAGCTTTTCTGAGACTTGGTGGTGAGCTGTGAGAGGAAGTGGAATTACAGATGAATGGAGGTACCACTTGGAATTGGTGTGAGAAGAGATAATCCATATAGGGGACCTCAGGGCCTCACACTGAGGCCTGGTAACTTTCAGGTGGTGTCATACAGAAGGATGGACAGGGAGATGGAATCACATGCCAAGCAATGAGGTTCTGACAAGAAGATCAGAAATCAAAGCAAGTGGTGGCTAGGTCTCACAGGAATTCTCTGAGCCAAGCATTCTGTGGCTTCTGGGTTTTTAAAAGGTACCAGTGACTTCAGAAATAGGTCTTGAAGGAGCCCTCGGAGCTACTAATTAGGCCTGGGTACTTTCAACTTCCCTATCACCATAAAGTGTAACCAACAGTCTTCCCTTTGCCTTCTAGAAGCCTAATCTCTTTAAGCCATTCAGGCAGCCTGTTTCTTCTTCCAATCTTCACCTTGCCTACAAAAGGATTTATACATAAAAGAGCTCAAATAAATTCTTCTCACTTTTATACAGTGACTTTCTACTAAAAGAAAAGCCTTGCAGATCTTTGACCATTTTTCCTTCATAGATTCATTGGTTGCTCAGATATAAAAGATAGTATTTTTATGTGTTAAAACCCACCTTACTAAATGTCCTGCTTTCTTGGGAAGCAATGCATTATTTTCTTCATCTGGTATATGCTAAATGGTTGCAAAAACATAGGAAGTTCTTGTGAATTTCCTTAAGAAAATCTTGACAGTCTCTGCACAATTTTGAACCATTCTAATTTGTATTATGACATTCAAACTGATCAAATAATATAACATGATATAAAATAATAAGAAATAAAAAAATAAAAAGAAAAACCTAGGCAGGTAATATGAATTTTGCTTTACCTACTATGGTAACAGGTAAGAACAAAAAGAAATATAAAGAAAAAACAAGAATGAAAACAAAAACAAGGAAAGATCTCATTTTTGAAATGCATGGACTTGAAATTAATAGTCAATTTGAATTGTTTTATCAGCCTTCTAGAAACATATGCTAAAATACTTGGTTTGTTTATATAGAGTCATGGATAATTTAAAATTTATGAAAGCTTAGCTTTATTCTGAGCTAGTCTCTTTTCTTTGCATATGAAGAATCACAAGTTCAGAGAGGTTATGATTTTTCCAAGGTCACACAGCTGGTTAGAGCTACAGTAAATGCAAGAATACAATTTTCATAATTGTATTCTTAATCCAGTTTTCTTCCTGGAGAACTCCTGAGATATTTATTCCTTGCTAGCCACATGCCCAGCCAAGGAGGGAGCAGAAATTTTTGAGGAGGTGGGGTAAAGAGTTAGACAAAGGAAGGTGAGAAGAAAATGAGAAAAATTTCATTCTTGTCTCACTTTCTTCCCTTCCTGATGTAGGGTGCCAAAACAATGGAGCAGAGTGGGGAGAAGTCAGCAAGTCCTAGTCTGAAAGAACTGTACCTCCTGAGTGTAACTAACCTCATCTTCTGTTAACTAGACCTGGCTTTTGGTAGGAAAAAGCCATAGTGTTGGTTAAACACACAGACTGTACTGATTCCTTTTCTGGCTCCACTAGTTACAGTTGTGTGACCTTGGGCAAGTTATGTTACCTTTATGTTCTTTTCTTTTAAATTGTTCAATTACAGTTGCCTTTATGTTCTTTAACTTCCTCCTGTTAAAAATAAGAATAATAACAATACCTACCTTACAAAGTTGTTGTGATGATTAAGAATAATATTTTTAAAAGCTTAGATGACTGCCTGACACATATTAAGTACTATATAAGTATTTTATCAATAAGTCCACAAAATAATTAAACTTATTTTATAGTATAATGTTCATCTTCCTTGAAATTTTCCCATCATGTTAGGATTGTTTATGAGGTATTTCTATCTTCTGATCTCCTTTTTCTTGGCCATCTCCACTCTCTCACCACCCTGTCCTAAACTGGATGATCGAACAAAGAGGTAGGACCTCTCACAATTACAAACAGTGATTTTATGCTGTCACTGCTGATGTCACTAAGCTCAGGGAAGATTCATCATTCAACCCAACGAAGTGGCTTCTTACACAGCATGGAGTCCCATAACACCATTATGAGAACACAGGTAACTGAAGAGTACTTAGAGTCCAGGAACCTTCTAGGGAGGGAGAGTTCCCAGCTGCTCCTATTAGCACGGTTTGCCCACCACTTGACTCCATACTGCTTTTGTGCTTATAATCTATTAAAAGGTCATTGGATATCTGCTTTTAGAAAATCTATGATTTTGTTTTTATTTTTGTTTTTAACTCATAATCCTTTCCATACTTAGGTGATTATCTTCTTTCTTCTGAATCTTTACGTAGCATCAGAATTAGCATGATAATCAGTGCACCCCAATGTTCATAGCAGGACAATTTATAATAGCCAAGTGCTAGAAGCAAACTAAGTGCCCATAAGTAAATGAGCGGATAGAAAAAAAAAAAAACTGTGTTCATTTACACAATGGAATACTACACAGCAGAAAGAAAAAAGGAGCTCCTACCCAATGGGGGTGACTTTCCTTGCCACAAGTCCCCGCAAGTGCCGCAAATGAGAGTAAACATGACTGAGACATGATGTGATCTGCTTGGGGAAGAGAAGTGGCCAGTTTCCCAGAAGACAAAGGCCTTACTTAAGCAGTGGCCAGTTTCTCAGGGGAAAAAGATGTTGAGCCCCTTCTGCCAAGGGCTTTTATTGTGTTGTAATACACAGGAATACAGGGCAAGGATCAAACAGTAGATAACATTTCAAAGAAATCCCAGGGCTTACTTTGAGTCAGAGTCTGTCAGGAACAGAGTTTTAGAGTTTCCTGCTCAAACCCTTAACATATGAATGAAAGCACTCTTAGCAGAGCAGATTTCACAGGTTTATCAGGAAGTCTTTGTGATGCCAGATTTTTCCCCAGACAGGCTCTTACAAGGCAAGGAGCTGCACCCCTCCCCACCAGGTATTCAGGCTTAAGGGAATTAGAGCCAAGAAGTGTTTCTCCCAGAGAACATGGGGACTCGAGCTTTGTCAAAGCCAGGGGGCGAGAGCCCCTTGCTCCTTGTTGCAGCCCCCAGAGTCCTTCCATGATGGCCGCCCAGGTGATCATGTCTGGCCTAGGTTGCCCCTCCTCCAACGGATTTTACCCGCCCAACTATGCTTTGGGCACAGGGAGGAAACTGAGGCAGCATTTGCTACCAGAGACAAGCCTTGTCTCCTGTGGCTCGAATTCCAAAGGTCGTCACTCACCCTTAGCCACAGAGGGTAGAGTTACAATTTCAAGAACCTGGCAGAGCGGTCCACAACACAACCCTTTGCAACAACATGGATGGAACTGGAGGGCACTATGCTAACTGAAATACACTAGGTGGTGAGGGACAATTACCATATGATCTCACATATAAGTGGAATCTAATCAACAAAACAAACAAACAAGCAAAATACAAACAGAGACATTGAAACAAAGAACAAACTGACAGTTACCAGAGAGGAAAGGGGAGAGGGGTAATAGGGGACAACAGGGGAATGTCTATCAAGGAAAATGTATAAAGGACACATGGAGGGTGGAAGGCAGGCATGCCTGGGGTGGAGAACATGGTGGGATGACAATAGAGTCAACTGTACTTGAACAACAATAGTAAAAAAAGAGAATTTAATTATAATGTTTTTATTCTGGCTTCACTAGCAATAGCAAATGAACACATTATTTTCTGATGATCGGTGTGTGTATCCTAAAAAATCTTATTCATTTATGAATTAAAGCAATTAATATGTATTAAATACTTATAGGTGCCAAACATTGTACTGTTTTTTAGCCTACATCTCTTATGCTAATTAGCAGGTCTCGGCACAGAAATACAGGCTAGAATTGGAAATGGAATGCTTTCAAGGATCAACAGAATGTCAGTAAGTAATGACAGGTAAAGAAAATAGGTGAAAGATCGCGTTGAGGAAGGTGGGAGTGGAGTACACTTCCCCCGGCACACAGGTGAAACACCTAGCTGAGTAACGGAGTGAACAGCCAATGGTATCCCAGCATATATGAAGACTGGAGACCAAAAATTGTAGAGGACAATGAACAGTCAGATGAGTAGGTGGGAGCTATGAACACCAGAATGCCTGCTACAAGAAGAAACCCAACAACAAAAGAATCACCAACAGAAGAAGATGAAGGAGGGAGTGAGTGCCGCACTAACTCAACTGAGGACCAATCTGGAAATAGCACTAAAGGGTGGAGAAATTACTCAGAATAAAAACTGAACAAGAGAAAGAGAAAATCCTCAAAACCTTACACACACAGAAGAACCAGCTTCAACACCACTACCTTCCCACACCCGCACAACAGAATACAAGATGTGGTGGATGGAGTCACCCTCAGTTAATGAGCTGGAGGGATAGACCAACAAAACAAAGACCCCAAAACAATAAAAAGCCAAAGACATAAAGAAAGCCAACATAAATGACAGACCAGGATCAGCAAGTTCAGGAGAACAAGGAGACTGCACCACCGAATCTCACATGTCTTCTACCACAGAAGTTCACACCACAAAACCGGAAAGTCAGAACAGATCAGTTTTAAAAACAGAGGCTAACAAGAAGAGTCTCAAAACAATGGGAAGACAAAGAAAAAAATCCCCAAATGAAAGGAAAGGGGAAGCCTCAGAAAGCATGCTAAATGAAATAGAGGCAACTCAACTATCAGATATTGAGTTCAAAGCAATGGCTATCAGGAAGCTCAATGAGCTCACAGAGAATTACCAAAAAATACAGGGAAACTACAATGAACACACTACAAACTATATCAACATGAAAAAAATAGAAACTATCAACAAGGGCCAAGGGGAA
The DNA here is from genome assembly GCF_014824575.4 of Sturnira hondurensis. Lineage (NCBI taxonomy): Eukaryota > Metazoa > Chordata > Mammalia > Chiroptera > Phyllostomidae > Sturnira > Sturnira hondurensis. Next base: position 677,455 of record NW_028079095.1, read on the forward strand.
ATTAAGATACAATTTCTGAATTGAAGAACACAGGAGAAGGAAACAAAAAAAAGCTCAGTGAAGCAGAGGATTAGATCAGCACCTTGGAGGACAAGGTAGAAAAAAGCACCAGAAAGAGCAAGAAAAGAAAAAAAAGGCTCATAAAAAAACTAAAAAAGGTTAAGGGAAATGCTGGACAACACGGATCATAATTATATATATATATAAAATTATATATATATAATATATATATATACACATATGTATATGGATACCAGGAGGTATCATATATATATATATATATATATATATATATATATACACATATATATATGGATACCAGGAGGAGAAGAAGAGCGAGGGATAGAAAACCTGATTGAAAAAGTAATGATGAAAAACTTCCCTAGTGTGATGAGAGAAAAAGTCACGCAAATCCAGGAAAAACAGAATCCCAAATAAGAGGAAACCAAGGAGGCCCACTTAAAGAAACATCGTAATTAAAATGGCAAAATTCCAAGACAAAAAGAGAATCTAAAAGGCAGCAAGTGAAAAACAGGAAGTAACATACAAGGGAGCCCCAATAAGACTAGCAACTAACTTCTTAATAGAAATGCTCCAAGCCAGAAATGAATGGCAAGAAATATTCCAGGCAAAGAGTACTAGAGGCCTGCAACCAAGACTACTTTATTCAGCAAGGCTCTCAATTAAAATGGCAGGCCAAATAAGGAGCTTCCCAGAAAAAAAAGCCTCAAAGAAAATACCTCCTCCAAAACAGCTCTGCAAAAGATACTGCAAGGGCTGAATTAAGAATAGGAAAAAAAAAAAAAAAAACAGTGAAAGAGAGAGGAACATAGGTACAAAAAATGGCAATGGATAAGCACATATCAATGATAATGTTAAACATAAGTGAAATACATTTCCCAATCAAAAAACACAGAATAACTGGATGAATAACAAAAAATGATCCACACACATGCTGTCTTCAAGAGATCCACCTCAGAACAAAAGACCTCCACAGACTGAAAATGAAGGGCTGGAAAAAATTTTCCAAGCAAATGGACAGGGGAAAAAAAGCTGGGGTAGCAATATTCAAAATAGACTTCAAAAAAAGAACCATAAAAAACACCCAGAAGGTCAGTTCATAATACTCAAGGGAAGGATCTATCAAGAAGACATAAAAATTGTAAATATATATGCACCCAACATAGGAGCACCCAAGTACATGAATAAAATCTTGGAGAACTTCAAGAAAGATATTGACAGCAACACAGGTATAGTAGGGGATTTTTACATTCCATTCTCAAAAACGGACAAATTTCCAAAAAAAATATCTCAACAAAGATATTGTGGCATTGTATAATGCCCTAGATGAAATGGACTTAACTGATATATCCAAAGATGCTAAATAGCCTTTTAACCCAAAGAAGCTAAATACACATTCTTTTCAAATTCACAAAAAATATTTTCAGAGATAGACCACATGATAGGACACAAAATGAGCCTCTACAAATTCAATAAAATTGGAATCATATCAAGGATTTTCTCTGACCACAAGGAACTGAAACTAGAAACAAATCCCAAGGAAAAAAAACCCAAAAAACTCAAACTCACAGAGATTGAATAGCATGCTATTAAACAATAAATGGGTCAAAAACGAGATGAGGAAAGAAGTGAAAAAGTTTCTGGAAACAAATGAAAATGAACTCACAATAGCCCAAAACTTAAGGGATAAAGCGAAGGCAGTCCTGAGAGGTAGTTTTATAATAATACAGGCCTACCTACAAAAGATAGAAACATTTCATATAAACAACCTAACCCTACACCTACAAGAACTTGAGGAACAAAAACATAGACAACCCCAAAAAAGTAGAAGGAAGGAAATAACCAAAACCAGAGCAGAATTAAATGGCATAGACACTAAAAGCACAATTCTAAGGATCAATGAATTCAGGAGCTGGTTCACTGCAAGGAAAAACAAAATTGACAGGCCTTTAAGGAAGCCCAGAGGACCCAAATAAACACAATCAGAAATGAAAGAGGAAAGATTACAGCCAATACCACAGAAGTACACAGGACTATAACAAATTACTACAAAGAACAGTATGCCAAAATATTTGAAAACCTAGGTGAAATAGACAAATTTGTGGTAAAATATAATCTTCCAAAATTCACTGTAAAAGAAACAGAAAGCCTGAACAGACCAATAACAGCTGAAGAAATAGAAGCAATAATCAAAAACTTCTGACACAAAAAGCCTTGGACCAGACAGTTTCACAGGAGAATTTTACAAAGCATTTAAGGAAGAGCTAACCCCCATCCTTGACAGACTATTCCAAAAAACTCAAAAAGTCAGAAGACTTCCAAACTCTTTTTATGAATCCAGCATCAACCTAATTCTAAAACCAGATAAAGATGTAACAAAGAAAAAAAAAAAAACTTCAGGCCAATTTCACTAATAAACATAGATTCAAAAATACTCCACAAAATATTGGCATGCCACATCCAGGAATACATTAAAAAGATCACATAACATGATGAAGTGGGATATGTCCCAGGTATGCAAGGATGGTACAATATTCTCAAATCAATAAAAAATATACTTCATAAAAAATGAAAGACAGAAATCCTATGATTATATCACCAAATGCAGACAAAAACCATTTGATAAGGTACAGCACCCATTTATGAAAAAACACCCAGGAAAGTGGGAATAGAGGGAGCTTCTTCAACATAAAAAAGCCACATATAAGAAACCTAGAGCCAACATCATACTGAATAGACAAAAAATTAGAGCTTTCCCACTAAGATCAGGAGCAAGATAAGGATGCCCGCTTTCACTACTCCTATTCAACACAGTATTGTAAGTCATAGACACAGAAATCAGACAAGAAAAAAATAAAAGGCATCCACACTGGAAAGGAGGAAACAAAACTGTCATTGTTTGCAGATGACACGATAGTGTAAATAGAAAATCCTATAGACTCCACCAAAAAACAGCTCGACCTAATAGATAAATTTGGCAAAACAGCAAGATACAAATTCATATTGAAAAATCAAAGGAATTTTGTACATCAACAATAAAATATTAAAAACAAATATCAGGGAAAAAATCCCTCTTGATATTGCCAAAAGAAAAATCAAATACCTGGGAATAAACCTAACCAAGGAGGTAAAAGACCTATACTCAGAAAATTATACTACACTCAAGAAAAAATTTAAGGAAGACACAAACAAATGGAAGCATATACTATGCTCATGGATTGGAAGAATTAACATAATCAAAATGTTTATAATACCTAACGCAATTTGTAGATTCAATGCCATCCCTGTTAAAGTAAAGTGACATATTTAAAATATGGAACAAACATTTTAGAAATTTATATGGAACCATAAATAAACCCAAATAGCTGCAGCAATTTTGAGAAACAAGAACAAAGCAGGAGGGATCACAATACCTAATATAAAACTGTATTACAAGGCCACTGTAATCAAAACAGCTCGGTACTGGTAAAAAAAAAAAAAAAAAAAAAAAAAAACAGACACAAAAACCAATGGAACAGAACAGAGAGCCCAGAAATAAACCCAAGTCGCTATGGTCAGTTAATACTTGACAAAGGAGTAAGATGCATAAAATGGAGTAAAAATAGCCTCCGCAACACATGGTGCTGGGAGATCTGGACAGCTACATGCAAAAAAATAAAATTTGATCACCAATTTACACCATACACAAAAATAAATTCAAGGTGGGTAAAAGACTTTCATATAAGTCATGAAACCATAAAAGTCCTAGAGGAAAGCATTGGCAGGAAAATCTCAGATATTCCAGACAGCAGCATCTTCACTGATATGCCCCCTAAAGCAAGGGACATAAAGGAAAGAATAAACAAATGGGACCTCATCAAATTAAAGAGCTTCTGCATGGCTAAAGAAAGCAGCATTAAAACTAAAAGACAACCAAGTATATGGGAAAACATATTTGTCAATGATACCCTGGACAAGGGTTTAATCCCCGAATTACATAAAGAAAGCACAGGACCCATTCCAGGAAGACAAAAAAAAAAAAAAAAAAAAACAATTAAAAGAAGGCAAAGAACTTGAACAGACACTTCTCCAAGGAAGACATACAGAGGGTCCAGAGACACATGAAAAGGTGCTCAGCATCATTAGCCATCACAGAGATACAAATCAAAACCACAATAAGGACTTCCATCCAAGATGGAGGCAGAGGTAGAAACACTGTGCCCCCTCCCACAACTAAATTTAAAGACAGCGAAGTTTTAGAAACAAAAATGCAGCCAAAACAGTGAAAATTGAACTGTATGGAAGTCTGACAACAACAAGACTGTGTCACAATCCAGTGAATGGGTCGCCCAGCCCTGGTGAACACTTAAGGCTCCACCCCTCAAACATAACAGGTGTGAACAGACCAAACATTATGACTCAAGAACAGCTCAAAGCCCCAGAGCCTATAATTCTAAGTAACCAAGAGATAGCTAAACTTTCAGATGCACAGTTCAAAATACTGGTGATCAGGATGCTAACAGAACTGGTTGATTTTAGCCACAAATTAGAGGAACATATGAAGGCTAAACTGATTGAAATGAAGGGAAATGCACAGGAAACCAATAGTGATGGAAGGGAAACTGGGACTCAAATCAAGAGACTGGACCAGAAGAAAGCAAGAAACTACCAAACAAAAAAGAAGGAAAAAACAAGAATTAAAAAAAAAAAAAAAAAGGAGNCAGCTTCAGATATATGATGGGATACATATATTCCTTGGAATATATCATTCCAATGATACCTTGGACAAGGGTTTGATCTCCAAATTATATAAAGAAAGCACAGGACTCCATTCCAGGAAGACAAAAAAAAAAAAAGAAGAAGAAGAACAATTAAAAGATGGGCAAAGAACTTGAATAGACACTTCTCCAAGGAAGACATACAGAGGGTCCAGAGACACACGAAAAGATGCTCAGCATCACTAGCCATCACAGAGATACAAATCAAAACCACAATAAGATACAACTTCACACTGGTCAGAATGGCTATCATAAACAAGTCAACAAACAAATCTACAAGCAAATGCTGGAGAGGATGCAGAGAAAGGGGAACTGTAGGGCACTGTTGGTGGGAATGCAGACTGGTGCAGCCACTGTGGAAAACGGTATGGAATGTCTTCAGAAAACTAAAAATGGAACTGCCTTTTGACCCAGCAATTCCACTGATGGGATTATACCTTAAGAATCCTGAAACACCAATCCAAAAGATCGTGTACACTCCAATGTTCATAGCATCGCAATTTACAATAGCCAAGTACTGGAAGCAACCTGAGTGCCCATCAGCAAATGAGTGGATCAAAAATCTATGGTACATTTACACAGTGGAATTCTATGCAGCAGAAAGAAAGAAGGTACTCCTACCCTTTGCTATAGCATGGGTGGAACTGGAGGCCATTATACTAAGTGAAATAAGCCAGGTGGTGAGGGACAAATACCATATGTACTTACTTTTAACTGGAACATAATCGACAAAAGAAAAAAGCAAACAAAATATAATTGGAGACATTGAAATTAAGACTGAAATAGAGAATAGGGTGACAGTGACCAGAGGGGAGAGGGGAGGGAATTCCAGGGGGAAAGGAGAAGGATTTATTGGAACTAGTATAAAAGGACCCATGGAGAAACACTAAGGGGGTGGAAATGGGAGGGAGGTGGGGAGCACTGCAGGGGGGTGGGCTGAGATGGGAGTAAAAAACAGAAAACTCTACTTGAACAACAATTAAATAAATAAATTTTAAAAAAGGACCAATCTAACAATAGCCAGAGAGGAGTGGGGAGAGAACTGTGGGGAGAAGTGTTTTCAGGAACTACTATAAAGGACACATGGGCAAAACCAAGGTTGAGGGTGGAAGCAAGAGAAGGAGGTGGGTTTGGCTGGGGTAGGTTGGCGTGGTGGTGGGAAAATGCAGACAACTGCAATTCAACAATAATAAAGTAATTAAAAATGAAAATAGTGAAAAATAGGGAGTAGTGGAAAATTGCAAGATATACTCTAGCTAATTAAAATGTCATTGAAGGAGACCTGAATATAATTTTTAAAATTAAAGTCATTATCCTTGCCTAAGAAACTTTGTGTCATTGGCACAACTCAGACAGGAAGCCAGTTAGGGATCTCTGAGTTCTGACCTTCTTTATTTAGTTTTATCCAAATATATCTGAGAGTCTGTGTTATACTTTGAACTAATCTGCAATACTGACCTGCAAGCCACCCTTGGGGAAAACTAATGTGCTCCTCTCCAGAATATATTTTAAGATGCCAGAAGGAAAACAGCTACCTCCTAATCTCATCAGCACCCTAAAAAGAATACCCTCGCCCTAAAGAGAGAGAGATTCAATAATGAAGTACTCAAGAACAGGGACAATCAGATGATGTAGAACACATGAAACTGTGATTTGGTTCCAGTCTTGCACTATAAAAAATGCAACTCTCTGCAAGAAATGGACTTGGGATGGGGGTAAGAGGTTCTGCATTAGCACTATAGTATGTGATAAGAGGTAAAGTTGGTTCCCTGTTCATAGTGTGATATTTGTAGTAGTATAAAATAGTGCCCACTAGCAACACAGAAGAAATGAAATTAGTTTAGCATCAGAGTACCCTGAGATCTCAAAATTCAAAGGAATGGGAGCAGTGGATTTCACTGGGAGACAGTGTCTAGAGGGTCATGAAAAAAATAGAGGCTACCAAAAAGTGAAAGAAATATACCAGAATATTCTAAACATTCAACAAGGTTGTAGGAAATTCCCTGGACCACGCTGGCTCACAACAGAGAATCACATGAGTCCTTGGGCTACAGAAATTTTGCTGGAGGGTGCTGGACCTTATTAATCAGATCATTACTGTTGCACCCCAGTATCTAGCAAAGCTCAGGCTACAGAATGTTTTCTTATAAAAACGCTAAGGAGCAGCCCATTTGGCCTCTTCACAATGTCACAAAATAACACAGTGACATAAATTATCAGCGTTGATTTTTAAATAACCAAATAGGTAATATAAATTAAAAAATGACTACACATTTTTAAATAGCATTTCTTTGTGGTTATGAGTCAAGTGGCCTGAGAAATCATATATAAGTTAACAGCATAAAAGATGAATTTTAAGAAGAACCTCTGGGTGTTCCAGCTCATTATGACATTTGTATCAATGTAAATGGGCATGAAATCAGATGTTTTTAACCATGAAGTTAATTTAAGATTTCCATAGGGTCCCCCTTCAGAAAAGAACATCAGAACATGCCCTAAAGACTTATTGCATACTCTTGTAAAAAGCCAAATAATTTGTTATTTTTAGTGAAGCACAACTGGTTTCAATTCAACTGAAGATTATGAATGGGTTTTGGCAGTTCACTAATTGACTCTCATTTGGCATTTCTCTACTCCACCAATCGTTGCTCATCTATCTTGGCTGGCATTCCTTCTGCAAATCTTCAGACATACCATTTTTTTGCTTCTCATATACCATGTATCCTCAAAAAATAACCCCAAGAAAGCTTCAACTTCATCTGACAGATCATACAAAATCATGTTGTGCTTTAAGAGGCAAGGCCTTGATCCTCTTTGAAGAGGGAGGTGGATAAGGTTCAATAAAAAGTATTTTTCTGAAACACAATGTCTTTTCCCTCATTCAATTATCTTTACATGAAAGTAGAAAAAAAAAGAAACTTGGGAAAATAAGGATATATTAGTTTTAAAATAAAATATGCAGATGCCCACAATAAGTCCAACCTCCCATTCTAAATAATTCCCAAAAAGGATATTAGAAAAACTTGCATTATGCCAAAAAGCTGAGTATTCCTTTCTCAAGACTCTTTCCCTTTTTAGAATCTATAATTTTATGATTTTTAATTTTCATGATTCGGGGGCTGTTTTATTCAATGAACAAAAATAAAAATTACATTCACGTTTTCAGCTTTTATATTTTATGGGTAATTGATCCCGATCAATGAGGCACCAAAAATGAAGAGGAGATCATGAAGCTAAAGAAACATTGAACTTGATATTTCTTTGTTTGTTTGTTTGTTTGTTTCATAAATTACTTTCTTGTTGTTCAATTACAGTTATCTGCATTTTCCCACCACCATGCCAACCTACCCCAGCCAAACCCACCTCCTTCTCTTGCTTCCACCCTCAACCTTGGTTTTGCCCATGTGTCCTTTATAGTAGTTCCTGAAAACACTTCTCCCCACAGTTCTCTCCCCACTCCTCTCTGGCTATTGTTAGATTGGTCCTTTTTTAAAATTTATTTATTTAATTGTTGTTCAAGTAGAGTTTTCTGTTTTTTACTCCCATCTCAGCCCACCCCCCTGCAGTGCTCCCCACCTCCCTCCCATTTCCACCCCCTTAGTGTTTCTCCATGGGTCCTTTTATACTAGTTCCAATAAATCCTTCTCCTTTCCCCCTGGAATTCCCTCCCCTCTCCCCTCTGGTCACTGTCACCCTATTCTCTATTTCAGTCTTAATTTCAATGTCTCCAATTATATTTTGTTTGCTTTTTTCTTTTGTCGATTATGTTCCAGTTAAAAGTAAGTACATATGGTATTTGTCCCTCACCACCTGGCTTATTTCACTTAGTATAATGGCCTCCAGTTCCACCCATGCTATAGCAAAGGGTAGGAGTACCTTCTTTCTTTCTGCTGCATAGAATTCCACTGTGTAAATGTACCATAGATTTTTGATCCACTCATTTGCTGATGGGCACTCAGGTTGCTTCCAGTACTTGGCTATTGTAAATTGCAATGCTATGAACATTGGAGTGTACACGATCTTTTGGATTGGTGTTTCAGGATTCTTAAGGTATAATCCCATCAGTGGAATTGCTGGGTCAAAAGGCAGTTCCATTTTTAGTTTTCTGAAGACATTCCATACCGTTTTCCACAGTGGCTGCACCAGTCTGCATTCCCACCAACAGTGCCCTACAGTTCCCCTTTCTCTGCATCCTCTCCAGCATTTGCTTGTAGATTTGTTTGTTGACTTGTTTATGATAGCCATTCTGACCAGTGTGAAGTTGTATCTTATTGTGGTTTTGATTTGTATCTCTGTGATGGCTAGTGATGCTGAGCATCTTTTCGTGTGTCTCTGGACCCTCTGTATGTCTTCCTTGGAGAAGTGTCTATTCAAGTTCTTTGCCCATCTTTTAATTGTTCTTCTTCTTCTTCTTCTTCTTTTTTTTTTTTTGTCTTCCTGGAATGGAGTCCTGTGCTTTCTTTATATAATTTGGAGATCAAACCCTTGTCCAAGGTATCATTGGAATGATATATTCCAAGGAATATATGTATCCCATCATATATCTGAAGCTGTTTTCTCATATACTTGGTTGTCTTTTAGTTTTAATGCTGCTTTCTTTAGCCATGTAGAAGCTTTTTAATTTGATGAGGTCCCATTTGTTTATTCTTTCCTTTATGTCCCTTGCTTTAGGGGACATATCAGTGAAGATGTTGTTGCATGGAATATCTGAGGTTTTCCTGCCAATGCTTTCCTCTAGGACTTTTATGGTTTCATGACTTATATGTAAGTCTTTTACCCACTTTGAATTTATTTTTGTGTATGGTGTAAGTTGGTGATCGAGTTTCATTTTTTTGCATGTAGCTGTCCAGATCTCCCAACTCCAAATTTTGAAGAGGCTATTTTTACTTCATTTGATGCTTCTTCCCCCTTTGTCAAATATTAATTAACCATAGAGACTTGGGTTTATTTCTGGGCTCTCTGTTCTCTTCCATTGGTCTATGTATCTGCTTTTATACCAGTATCAGGCTGCTTTTATCTGAGTAGTACTGTAATACAATTTGACATTAGGTATTATGATCCTTCATGCTTTTTTTCTTGATATTTCTGTTATTTTTTGACAAAACTGTATTTTTGCTTACTTCTGGCAGAGTAGTATTTGGTTGCTGGATGAATGAATAAACAAGTGAGTGAAAAATTAACTTATATCTTTGAAAATATGTAGAATGCTCTTACAAGTTTATTCCATCATATATCCGAAGCTGTTTCTATGCTTGTACACCTTTAGGATAAGGAATCATTCTGTCCTGAGTCCATTGGTTTCATTTGGGGTAGAGAAATATTTCACACTGATTTCAACAGGGTATGAATATGGTCCTGCTTGACAATAAATATTCATCTAGGTAAGAAAGAATATGCCATATGTTGAAGGGCATCACAACAATATGCAGAGCACATAAATGAGACCCATGAGTGGTATTCTAAAAAGACTAGATCAATGTGCATTCACTTTGAAATTTATTGGCAGTCTTCTCTATTGTTCTAGATTAGAATAGGTGGAAGTTCAATCCAAAATCACTTTTGGTAAGAACTATCAGATTCAAAGAAACAAATTTGTATTATTGTGAAGCTAGTAGTATAGGTGAACCTTATAAAATAAGGCTTGATACTCATAAAATAATTGAAGTATTTCTTAGGAACATAGAAAATTGGCACTTAAGAATGTAAAACCTCTTTTTCAGAACACCAAAACCTATTACCCTTCAAAAAGTACAGCACCTAGTATATATTGAGATTCTTATATCTAATTTGTATCTAAATCTTCCCTGGAACTCATAGGTGATACTGCAAAGTGGAAGCGATCAGAACTGAAAAAATGCATCCATGCATCTTGGAAATTTTGATAGAGGGAAAGGAAGAGTTTGGACCTATTGAGACATTCCACTGTATGAAGTCATAGTATGTAGCAGAATGTAATGGTAACTCCTTTATCAGAGCTGACATTTATTGAAGGCTACTTTTATGCCAGGCATTGTGCTAAATCCTCTACAAGGCTTACATTAATAGTCATAACAATGCTATGGTATAGCTATTAATGCTTTATGATTCTATGCTAATGTAGAGAGTTAGATTAAGATACTCACAGAAGATCACCCAGGTGATAAGCGCCATGGTTGGAATTTAAACCTAAGCAGTCTTAGCACAGTCTGCTCTTTTAACCACTTCAATAAGTTGCCTTACATCCTCCTTAGGGAGATTTTTCAAACAATTCTGTTTAATTACAAATTGTCTCAATCAAGGAAAAATGTGAGAACTACTGTGGTGTAGCAAGAATTCCAGCTCTTAACAAATAATTTAACAAACTGGTTTATTGGATTTGTGATTTGAATACTGAAAAAGATAGTTATCTAACAAGTTAAATATTCAAACTCAATAATGGTGTGCACTATAACTCAAACAACATCTTCATAAAAATGGATGTATGTGAAAAATTTTACTTTTCTTTCCACAGAACTTTCTTAAATATATTTAAAAAAATGTAATGTGTAATTTTTCTGCAAATTAGCGCTAACATGTAAATAGGTGGCCATGCTTGATAGAATACCTTTCTAAATGAGTATTCATACACATGACCTGATATTTGACACAAAAAATTTTATATGTTCTATCAACAAACTATTTTTGCTCTGTATTATGGGATTAAATATCACAGAGTACCATGTACAGAGTAAGATAAGTTTTCAGGTTCTCTTCTTCCTAAATGTGTGGAGAACAATGGCTTATAGAAGATGTTTATAAATAATAAAAATCTTTGAACATGTTTTTTGTTATTATTACCCTAAAAAATGAATGACGTTGAATATGAATAGGCATTTCTGTGAATTCAGACATTGGAAAGTTTTGTTATAAAGTTGGGCTCAAAATTTTTTAAAAAATAGTTTTCTGTAATTTCTGATAGTTATATTAAGAAGACCCAAATGGAAAATAAACTTAGGGTTCAAAAAATATCACTGAAAACAACAAGAGCTGTTCTGATGAGATTTTTGTTAAGCTAAAGCTCAAATAATTGATTATTATCTGTATGAGGGCCACGGGTTGCATAGATGGATGGGGTAAGAAAAAAACTTGCAGAATAGATGGTTGATCTATTCTTGAAAATAATTAAAGGATAATAGTAATGGGAAAGTAGGAGAAGACTGGAGGGAGCACTTATTAATGTATTATAATATATTAATAAACTAATACTATATATTAAATGTACACTTGTTCTGTAAGGTGACTCAGTAAATAGATAAATGTAACTACCTTAAGGGAATTGTTCAATAGAATGAAATGTGGCTCTGTACTCAACCTTACACTTTTCAACAATGTTATCAATTTGTCAGCTGTGTATTGTATATTTGTATCATTATCAACAGTTTTATATTGAGAACAGTGTTATCAATATCTTTCTTATACATTATCAACTAATTGGTTAAAGAAAATAGACTTATGAAATTTTCAGAAGTCAAAGGCAGGTGTCACAAACTGCATCCAAAAACAAAATTAGATATTTGAGAATAATCTTGATAAATTATTCAGAGTGCAAAATTGAACATTAAATTTAAAAGATTAAACATAATGTCTTCACTGGCACCAAAGAATGAACATCTCTAAGTTTCATAGAAAACTAGCTGTGGAAAAACAGGAAGCCATTTTTTAAAAAAAGATTGTACTTATTTCTTTTTTAGAGAGGAGAAGGGAGGGAGAAAGAGTAGGAGAGAAACATAGTGTAGTGTGTGGTTGTCTCTTGCATGCCCCCTACTTGAAACCTGGCCTGCAACCCAGGCATGTACCCTGACTGGGAATAGAACTGGTGACTTTTTGGTTCGCAAGCCAATATTCAATCCACTGAGTGACACGAGTCAGGGCTGGAAGCCATTTTGTTCAATGTCAGTCTCCCCTTATACATTTCAGAGTGAGCTCCTCAGTTTCTATTTAAACACTCCCAACTGTGAAAGATTTATTTTATAGAGCAGCTAATTTTGTTTTTGAAGTAGTGATTGCTCAAAAGTTTTCTAAAGGCTGTCTACATGAAAGCAAACAGACTATGCTCAAGCTGAAAATTTTTTCAAGTTTTATTTATTTATTTTTAGACAGAGGGGAAGGGAAGAAGAAAAAGAAAACACATTAATGTGTGGTTGCCTTTTGGGTGCCCCTTACTGGGGGCCTGATCTGCAACCCAGGCATGTGCTCTGACAGGCAATCAAACAGGTGACCCTTTGGTTTGCAGACCAGCACTCAGTCCACTGAGCCACACCAGCTAGGGATCAGCTGTAATTTTTAAAGTGATGGAGTCAGTCTGGTTCTGCTGTTAAAGTTTCCTCCATTATTTTTCCCCACTTTCTTGTTTGCAGAGCCTGTAGGTTATATCCTGGCTGACCACAGGAGCCCCATGCTTTACCTTTGCCTCGTAAACCTTAATCCAAGCTCCTAAAATATCAGCACCTAACCTTCATCAGAATTTATCTATGTCAATGACTGCTTTCTTCAGGAATTTCTTTATCAATTAAATGACAGATCACAAATCTAATATACTAATGTGACCAAATATGCTAGTGGATTACCTCTTTCAGCAGTCCTTGCAAGATATCATGACTCTCATGCAATATTCAAACACCCCATTGGACTTCAAATCATACCAAATGCCTATTTCAAGCAAGAGCAAGGGCATTCCACCAGCTCCACTTCAAACTCTGTGATGTAGCTAGCCTCATCTCTGGTCCATTATGCATTTCCATTTGGTTGATGTGATCTCTGCAAGCCCAGGGTAGTTTGACCATATCAGAACAGCACTCATGGTTCATGTAAGAACTGAACAGGGGAAAAGAAAAGAAAGAGTCTTTATTAAGTCTACACATGAACCTCACATGTGTAGACTTAACAAAGACTCTTTCTTTTCTTTTCCCCTGTAAAATAATCATGTTTTTATTTTGTCTTTTTGTTTTATTTCTAAAAAAAACTCCACTTAAATACATAAAAAACAAATAGATCAATGACCAAGAGGTGGGATTAGACCAATGATCCATGAATTCTTTCTACATAAAACCTCTGGAAGTTGAAACTATAAATGTTATTAAGCAATAGAGAAGAGGAAACCATGTAATTTAGCCTATGCACACATGGTAGATGTTTTAATGGGTACATCTTGAAAGGATAGGTGACACCCTACCCACCCATCAGGGTCCAACAGACTGGCTGTATTGTCTGAGGGCTGTCCTGGCAAGTACAGCATCCCTGATTGGAAAAAATATTGTCCTTTGGTTTTCAGGACCTGAAGAAGAACAATGTCATCAGTCTGTCTAAAATATACGATTTAACTTTTATATGGTAGAAACTAGGTGTGGAGTTTAAGATTGATTTATTTTCCTGCTCAGAAGTGGTTTTTAATATTCTGAGACTATGAATGCACTTTTGAAAATAGGGCCTGTAATGTATTGATAAGCCAGTGTAAATGAACATTTGCCATGTTTCAACCTTTTCAGGACATAGGTAACACTTCCTGAAGGAAGGAAGAGGTTAGGTGCAGCTGGAATCTGGTATCAAATCAGAGATTCTCAACTGTGGTCCCCTCAGGGATGCATCAGATTCTAAATTTGAAGGTGGGGGTGCTTTTTTTGAAAATATGCTGAAAATGTGGAGTATCGGAAAGAATATTCAACATTATCATTGCCATCTGTAGAATTTAATATATGCAGCAATTTTATATCATAAAAGGGGAACATTAGATATTCATGTTATGAAAAGGAAATGTGATTTAATTTAGTTAAATGAACTGTTCTGAATTCATTCACATGGAAAGCATTGCTGTGAGAGGACTGACCCACTTACTCTTGGGTGAACAAGCCCAATTCTCAAAGATTTGGGCAATTTCTAGCAACAGAATGGGGCTTGGCCTAGAGTAGAAACTTAGTTGGTTCATGCATGCTTAATGTATCGTAGATGGCTCAGGAGCAGCCAGCAGCACCACCTGCTCTAACAATGCAGCTGGGTGTTCTGACTCAGGATTTCCCACACATATGTTATGATCATGAGAACCACCTTGAACAAGTGACAAACACACAAGTGCCAGAGCCCTACCACAGGCATCCTGAATCTCAGTGTTCAGAGACTGCTGTGGGAATATGTATGTTTAACTAATACCCCAGGTATATCTAACATGAGAAGAATTTACTGTAAAGTTAGTTGTTGACACAATCACCCTAATCTACAGCTGGGCCTTAAAAAAACTTAGAGTCCAATTTTCTTAATTCTGCAAGATAATTATTTATTCTTTTACTTAATCCATTTGTTGAACTCCTACAAAGGCTGAAAATCTAGATGATGGGATTACAAAAACAAGGAGAAAGTGATGCTGGCCATCAAAAACTTGTGGTCTAGTGAATAAATTGACATATGCACAAAAATAAAGAAAAATATGGGGTCTATTTCAGTCAGAGAGAAAAGTCAAGCCATGCTGAGGTTGGACATAGGATAGCAAACTATCTATCTTTGCCTGGGTAATTGTGCAAGGTTTCAGTGATGATGAGGAGTTAGCAGTTTTCCGGAGGAAATGTGCTGCAAGGAAAGAAAAATGGGCAAAGATCTCTATACAGGAGGAAGCTTGTCTGCACTTCAGGGAGGCAAGGACATCTAGGGAACTGACAATTAATGAAAGCCTGTTTGTCAGGGGATTTGAATTTCATCTTATAGGCAATAGGGTTAACTGCATTTCATCCTATTAGCAAGCTGAAGAATTGAATGATGAGTTTGTTTTTTGAAAAGATAAAACTAGCAACAAGGCAGAAAAGGTATGGGGAAATAGTCTTTTCAATTGCAAGAAAAGCAATTGAGACAATGGTGGAGCAATTAAGTAATTGGTGGAGGTGGGTGGGCGCCAGCAGAGGATGTCATAAGATCTGAACCCTTATCAACTTCTTGCTTCTAAATGATCATTTCTTCCTCCTGGAACCTTGGAACCAATTTGGAAGGTGTGAAGCTCCCCTTACCAGGGTGTTTAGATTCTCAGTTAAAAAAAAAACAAAACGTCTTAGCAAAAATCCAGAAAAAAGTGCTCTGTATTTTTAGCCTTAGGTGAATTTTTTTAAAAAATGAAACAAACAAATAAGAAAAGATAGGACCATTTGAAACTCTAAGCAATACTTTCAATGCCCCATCCCTTTGGGCTGCCAATTTTCCTTTCTCTTTCTAGTTCCTACTTAGTCTGTGGGGGAAACTAATTACACAAGCACACCTCTATTTATGTTCAGTGTGACAATACAGCATGAATAAAAGAGATGCAATCTGTGTACACTCTGAAAAAATTTATCATGGACTTGGGGAAATAATGATGTGTCAGCGTAGGTTCAGTTGTAACAAAAGTACCCTCCAGTGCATGATGTTGATAAAGTGGGAGGAGGCTGTGTGTGTGAGGGCTGGGAAGTGTGGGGAATCTATGTACCTTCCTCTCAATTTTTCTGTGAACCTAAAAATACTCTAAAAATAAAGTCTATCAGTTTTTTAAAAAGCAAATTTCAGGAAAGTTTATGAAGTATGGTCCTATGTTAAATATACATGTATATAATAATCAAATTATACATTTTAACCAATGTGCATTTCTATGTAAAGTATACCTCAATGATTAAAAAAAAATATATCTACATAAAAAGTACAACTCATGTTATTTTTCAGGAGATGCTTGCCAAGTTTTAGCTCCTTTAAGAGTGCTGTGTAACTCCATGATGGAAGCAACAACACCTTCAAATTGATAACATGTCAGCGGTTTTGAAAGTGGAATCCCCTGTCCTATAGTTGTGAAGCTCAATCTACTTTTCTAAAAAGTAATAATCGTTTCAGTGTAAACAACTAGTGTATATAAAGAGATGTGGGTTCTTAATGATGCCACGGCATCTTTGTCAAGGACAGACCTCGTGTACAAGCATACATTTGTGTTTTTTCTCCCTGTGGTAAAATGATACAGCTAAAGATTTGAATTCATTTTTTAAACATATTTTTAAAAAAGGAACCTTCCTTGCTTTATATTCACATCTTTAATGTGCACATTTCTCATACTTTGTTTATGTAAGATCACCCTTTTCATTAAATGAGCAAAAGATCCTTTGAAAATATTTTAAAGAATCAGACTTTCAACTACGTTTGTGAAATGAATACTCCACTAAGTTGTTCTTCAATTACAGAGTGCCCCTTGGGGCCTTCCTCAGTAAGTGGATCCCCTGAAAATCCACTCACTTCTCCCCATGAATGGCCTCATGTGTTGTGAGTAATTTTGCCCATATCCGTATGTTTAGATATCACCTACATCTTTATCCCCCTACATACTTCCTAGACAATTACATGTAGGATGTCCTCTGCCCTAGCAGACTCTGTGAAGAATAACTAACACTCTGTGTGTGCGTGTGTTCACAAAAGATCTCTGGTCCCAAACAAGAAGACCCTTCAATTCTCCAGAGAAGTCTCTTGGAGAATGTCCAGGACTGACACTTGGCCCTCACTCCTCAGAAGTGAAAGACAGCATGCAGAGTGTCACCTTTCCCTGACACTCTTTCCCTTTACACTTAATCAGCCAGACCTGATTAACGAGTGTGCCTGGAGGAATGCTTGTCTGTGCCTGCATTCTACTTCCTCCCAGACTAAATATCCAGGCCAGCATGGAAAGCCAGGCTGCTGTCACCATACCTATTTTGTCTCTTTCACAGGCTCTACTCTTTGCAATGACCTCTGCTGATGATAGTGCCATGCACCCTGGACACTTGATCTTTGTGGGGGAAGATCCTAAAGGCATGGCCTGCGTCACAAGGACATAGACTCAACAGAGACCTCAGTGATAAGCTTTGCCAGCCTAGTTACAAGAGCCACTGTCTGTCTTAAAAGCAGGGGATACCACCAGATACTGAATGAAAAACAACTGCAGTTGCATAGAAATTATGGATCTGTACTTTTTACACATACACACACATACACAACTGAAACTAGAGGATTTGACTTTTAGCCTAAAACACAGAACAATTGAGTTGCCTGGTAAACCTATTCTGCTGCTAAAAAACTGATAATATTCATTGTTTATTAGCAAGGTGAGGGGAAGTGGTTTCTCATATACTGATGTTAGGAATCAATTTGGAGAATCCTATTTCTGCAGCAGTTTGATAAAACTTCCCAGAATCTGAAATGTGTTCTATTTTGACCCAATAATTTCATTTTCAGAAATCTACTTTGTGCTGTCCCTATGCATGTACCTAAAGATATGTATCTAAGTGTCTTTTGAAACTTCACAGGATGTGACCAAATATTGGAAAAAAATGGATATCCATTAACAAGGGGCTTCTAAGGTCAAGTATAAAATAATATTTAACATTTTTCACTACATACTGACAAAACAGTTGCTAAAGTACCCTATAAACTAAAGTAATAGCTCACACAACAATATATTTATATAATATGATTTTATGATATAACAAACTACAAACAAAACATGATGTACTTTTGAACTCACACATGCACAAATCTCCACACATCCACTTACCAGAAGGATGCACCAAACCCATTTTAAGAGACTACTTATAGGTGTAGCTCAGTGGATTGAGCATGGGCCTGCGAACCAGACGATTGCGGTTCAATTCCCAGTCAGGGCACATGCCTTGGTTGCAGGCCAGTTCCCAGCAGGGACCAGTTCCCAGCAGGGGATGCATGAGAAGCAACCATACATTGATGTTTCTCTTCCTCTCTCCTTCCCTTCTCCTCTAAAGATAAATAAATAAATATTTTAAAAAAAGAGACTACTTATGGGCCCTGGCTGGTGTTGCTCAGTGACTGAGTGTCAACCTGTGAACCAGAGTGTTGGTGGTTCAATTCCCTAGTCAGGTCACATGCCTGGGTTGTGGGCCAAGTCCACGGTAGGGGGAGTGTGAGGGGAAATCACACGTTGATGTTTTTCTCTCTCCCTCCCTCCCTTCCCTTCTCTTTAAAAATAAATAAATAAATGATTCTTTAAAATTTACTTATGGGAAGTGCAGTGGGATTAGAAGATGTAAATATGTCAACTTTCTCAATATTTTTATATTATTGTAATTTTTATAATAAGCTAATTCGTGGACTGCTTTCACTTAAAAAATAGAAATATCTTCCACAAGCTCATATATTTTATGATTAGTTAGTCAAGAAATACAAAAAACAGGCACAAAGCAAAAAGATTATTACACTACTAATATCCACATCTGCATGGAAAGGCATATGTTTGACAAGTTCCTGTCAAGATGGAGGTTTAGATAGACATGCTTTGCTCCTTGCACAACCCAAAAAGGAATTACAACTAAATTCCTAAACAAGTAACACCTAGGACTCTCAGAAAATTGAAACATATGGAATTCTGAAAACCAAGAATTTAATACACTATATTCACTTAGATGGGTAGGAGTGATGGAGATACAGAGATGCAGCAGAGAGGCCAGGAGACATGCTGTGCATGGAGAGGCAGCAGCGGTAGTGGAACGGGCATGGGAGGCCCCATAGTCACATATGGAAAATAAAAAATCAGGAGAGATATTTTGGGAGTGAGCAGCCCCAGCCCCAGGCCAAACCACACAGCTTAGGATTACAATGCCAGGAAGATAAATCCCCATAAATTCTGGCAATAAAAACCAGTGGTTGTTAGGAAAGTGGAAGGAACTGTGAGATTTTCAGACAACTTTACTTAAAGGACCTCATGGTCTTAAAACACATACAAACCCACCTACTCTGAGGTTCAACACCAGGAAAACAGCTGGAAGTGTGCAAATAGAGGGAGTGGGTGAAGTGATTGGAATTGGTGTAAGTACAGGGAAAACTCCAAGAAGCTAGACAGCAGCACAGTCCCCTCTCTGAGTTCTTCCCCCACACAGAACCACAAAGTCATGAAGCAGGTTGCCCCACCTTGGTGATTATCTAAAGCTCCATCCCACACAGTTTACGGGTACCTTCTAAATGGAGTCAAAGTACTTGTACCCAGCACACAGAAACAAACACAGGGAGACTGCCAAACTGAGGAGACAGAAATATGGCCCAAGTGAGAGAACAGAACAGAACTCTGATGAATAACTAAATGAAAGAGAGAGAAAATCAATCAGATGCAGAGTCCAAAACATTGTTAATTGGGATATTCAAAGAACTCATTGAGTATGGCAACAACATAAAGGAAGAAATGAAAGTTACATTAAGTGAAATAAAGAAAAATCTACAGGGAACCAACAGTGAAGGGACGGAAGCTGCAATTCAAATCGGTGATTTGGAGAATAAGGAAGACATAAACACTCAACCAGAACAGAAAGAAGAAACTTTTTTTTTAAAAAGCATAGTATTAGAAGACTCTTGGACACCTTTAAATGTTTCAACATTAGAATCATAGGGATGCTAGGAAAAAAAAAGAGGAAGAACAAGAAAGTGAGACTTTATTTGAAAAAATAATGAAATAAAACTTCCCTAATTTGGCAAAGGAAATAGACAAGCAAGTCTAGGAAACACAGAGAGTCTCAAAGAAGTTGGACCCAAAGAGAACCACACCAAGACACATCATAATTAAAATGACAAAAGTAAAAGATAAAGAGAGAATCTTAAAAACAGCAAGAGAAAAACAAAGAGCTACCTACAAAGGAGTACCCATAAGAATATCAGCTGATTTCTGAAAATAAACTTTTCAGGCCTTACAGGACTGGAAAGAAGTATTCAAAGTGATGAAAAGCAAGGACCTACAACCTGGATTACTATATCCTGCAAAGCTTATCATTTAAAATGGAAGAGTAGAGAGAGTGCTTCCCAGAAAAGGTAAAGCTAAAGGAGTTTATCCTTACCAAGCCCTTGTTATATGAAATGTTGAAAGGACTTATCTAAGAAAAGAAGATCATGGCTATGAACATTCAAAAGGCAAAAAACTCATGACTATCAATAACTGAATCTAAAAAACCATATAAATAAATAAATAAAAGCAAACAACCAGCAAAGGAACAAAATCATATATATGGAGATCATTAGGAGGGTTATCAGCGGGGGTGGGGGGGGTGGGGGGGAGAGGAAACAGGGAGAATGAGGGAAAAGATGCAGGGATTTAAATGTAAAAAATGGACAGGGGGATGTTAAGAATAGTGTAGAAACCTGGCTGGTGTAGCTCAGTGGATTGAGCACGGGCCTGTGAACCAGAGGTTCACGGTTTGATTCCCAGTCAGGGCACATGCCTGGGTTGCAGACCAGTTCCCTGCAGGCCAACTCCCAGCAGGGGACCCACGAAAGGCAACCATACATTGATGTTTCTCTCCATCTCCTTCCCCTCTAAAGATAAATAAATAAATAAAATCTTTAAAAAAAAAGAATAGTGTAGGAAATGGAGAAGCCAAAGAACTTAAATGCATGACCCATGGACATGAACTAAGCAGAATAAGGGGATTGCTGGAGGGAAGGGGGTACCAGGGAGAGTGTGGCAAAGGTGGAAAAAGTGGGATAACTGTAATAACACAATTGATCAATACATTAAAAAAAGTTTGATGTGCTTCGTGGACATTACATGCTATAAATGTGTTTCTTTACATAATTCATTTCTCTTTTCTTTCTATTTTTTGGAGTTTATAAATAGTATACTGTAAATGTTTCAATAATAAGACAGTTCTCTTTGATTTCCAAAGTACTGAAAGTAGAGCAAGAATTCCAAGTGGATCTTGAAGAATGAGGGGTATGTTCTTAGAGAAGGAATCTGTCCTTGAGGCATAGGGCTTGAGCAGAAGGTGAGGCACCATCCTAAGGGGTGCCACGACACATGCCTTGTGTAGTGGTTAAGCCAAAAGGGAAGTGAGTGCAGTGCCATGGTACTAGGGGTCAGAACTGGAATCTTCCTGTGATTTCACCCTGGATTCTGCACTCCTTACCGTGTAGTGCTTTCAGACACCAGTGGCATCTTGAATGGTTAGAATGTAAAGGTGCCTGATGTCAGTGAATAAAGGAGATGATGAAAATTTCGTGAAGGAAAGAATGTGAGAGGCTTTCTCGTAATTCCAACAGTAAGAAATGGGTGTTTTTCTATCACATAGGAAGATGCACTGACAGTTCTAGCTTGCAGGCAAAAAGTGCAAATCTGATTTGAATTTAAGTCTTCCAATCTGTTCTATTGTTCATAAAACACCCTATATCTGGGCACTAGGCAGGGGCTGTAGGGATAAACTGAGCTTCTGAGCTTAAAATACTCTCCAATGTCCTCCTTGTGTGCTGAGACATAATTTTAAATTCTTTATATTGAACAATATTCTTATATAATACACAATTTCTCATAATTGTGGTCAATGACTTTTACACTTTGAATCTATTATTAATATTCTTCAATGCTATTTAAATTATTTTCTTTAGATCCCAATTTTCTGCTTATGACTAAATTTGTCAGGTTTGGCTTTTATCCTAGAGTCCTCTAACACTCCTCTTGTCCTTAGGTGGATTGGATTTTTAATAAGCACAATCATTTTATCACAACACTTCAGAATATTTAGTACAAATATTGTTTATTTATACATACATTATCATTTTGTAGGAAAATGTCTGGGTAAGACCAACCGTATGCTAAATTATGTTTAATAATTGATTGTGCAAGAAGAAAAGAAAAGCCTTCCTCTGTGGCATTTGCCAGTTTCTGTAGTGTTGATATTCCCACCATAATCAGTTTTAATTTACCAACTTGATGTCAATGAATTCAGAGTTGGAAAGATATATACCCAATCAGCTTTCTGAAGCAGCTACAAACCAATTCCAAGCATCACTGGAAAATAATAAGCATTTGCACTACAGTAACACTTTCTGCAGAAAAGCTTCAATCACTTCAACTTCGTTCAAGCACTTGTACCAAATACTTGTGTGTATCAAGGACTGTAATAGGAAGTAACAAAGTTGTTTAACTCATGAAACTTATAGTTGGTGGGGGTAGGGTGGGGAGTGGAACACAAACAATTCAATTAGTTAATTAATAGCTCATATGTCATTTGGTGATAGATGCCATGGAGAAATGTAAAGTCTAGTAAGAGGAACAGAGAATCTGGTGGGAGAAAGGCAAGAGGTGGAGCTTCTGTTTTTTTTTTATAGGCTAGGTAGGTAAGTTCCTCATGAAGAAAAGATGGAAAAATTAGAAAGACATAAATCTTAGGAGAGAGGAGAAAGTTTCAGGGGGACAGGGGAAAGATTCATAGGAACAAGTATAAAGGACACATGGACAAAACCTAAGGTGGGGGGAAATGGGACAGAGGTGGGGAGCACTGGGGGGGTGGGCTGGGATGGGAATGAACGACAGAAAACTGTACTTGAACAACAATTTAAAAAAACAAAAAGAACTTGTGGCACATGGACATGAACTAAAGGGAGGGAATGGGGGGAGGGGGTGTACAGGGTGGAGGGGAATGAAAAAGGGGAAATGGGGTAATTGTAGTGGCATAATCAATAAAATATATTTTTAAAAATCTTAGGTAAGAGTTTTCTGGGCCAAATCAACAATATGTGCAAAAGTCTTTTAAACACTCTTCCTGGTATATCCGTGGAACAGCGAGAAAGTCCATGGAGCTCAAGAAAACTTCCTAGTTTGAAAATCCACGGACCCTTACTCTGAATTTCTTCCATATTTCCTTTTTATTTTTCAACAAAATAAAAAAATGTTTCTACTTAAAAGAACAGTTACTGTTATTAATTTTTATTTTCCTTAGAAAGGAAATGAAGTGTATAGAAATTAAATCAAAGTCCTAATTACAGGCCCCAAATTATGACTGGTCTCTTTTTTATATACACAGTAACAAAATCCATGCCAAAGAATTTCCTGCTTGATCTCTCACTGGGTCCAACAACCACATGGTGGCTGCTTCACATATTTGCTTCAATACCTGGAGCTCTCTAGAAAACAAAATATTCTCCTGCATCCACCGATGGACCATCTTTAAGTTGTGTGATGTGGTTTTTATTAAAAAGTAATTTCTCCTATGATGAAATTATAATATCACATATCCATTTTCTTCATCCACCAAATATTTATTGAATAATAACTATGTTCTAAAACACGCACAAGGAAATAAAGATACATCACTGGACAAAATAGATTTTCCTCCTCCCTTAGTGGTGATTAAACTTTAGTGGAACAGCAAACATTCAACAAATATTTAGACCAGTATTCAAGAAATCTTATTGTGATGATAAGCATTGTACTATTCAATAATATGTTTTAGAACAGAAAAAGCACAAATGTAAGAAAGATTAATATGTCTCAGACAAAAGATGGCTTTAAATTAAAATAAAAATACTTTGAGTGATAAAATATAATGAATTGAGTTGAGACCCAGGGGTAGGGAGTCTGTGGAGCTGCACTGGAGAGCTCTGTGCTTCGGCAGTGTGAAGAGTTGTCCTGATGGTGAAAAGAGGCATTCAAATGGGGAGAGTGACAACCTCAGAACTTAAATAAAAGAGAGATTTAAAGCTATGATGTGGTTAGAAGAGGGAATGGCTAAAAACTGCATTTGCAGAGTGCCTCCCTTGAGTTGGAGAACAGTGTCAAGTGCTCATGTGAAAGAATATTGGAGCTGCTGGAAGACACAACTCCAGGGCACTTGGTTCCTCCTCTCCTTGGAATAACCAGGGAGAACTTTCTTTCCTGGAGGGGTGAGGTGGGGGAAGCACTGTGAAAATCCTGGTGGTAGCCTATCTTTTACTCACAACCTGATAGCTATGGATGGGAGGACTGAGTTTCCTGAATGAAAAAGGAACACCACTCAGGAGAAAAACCTGAAGGGGACAGTCTCCCAAACTTCACCTAACCTGGAACTTTGGGCCCCTCTAACTGGTCTGGCCCTAGGAAGTGATTGTGGATTAGAAATTAAAGTCCCGCTCATAGTTTAGGGCTCCAGTTAAGGAGAGCGTCCAGGTCCTAGGGTTGATCATTTTGCTAATGTTTAATTTCTTCCACCAAAGAACTGCCAAGAAAGAGTTCTGCTCTCCCATCAGTGTCATTTCCTGAATCACAGGACATCATTCTTACTGTCAGGTACTTGACCTTCCTGATGTCCCTATAACTTCTGTTCGAGTGCCTTGCATCTATATGTTTGGGAATGCACCTTGCCAGGGTCTCTGAGCCACCTTTTGCCCAGGCAGCAAGACTATGGTATCCAGCACTGCCTGAGCTGAGGGTGGGTAGAGTTTACATCCAGTGGTCTGTATCCCTTCTGAGAGGAAGTCTGCCTCCAAACTGTGGCAGCTGAGAGACGGGTGAAGAGTGGGACTCTAGACCTCCTGCTACTAGTGAAGAGAGGAGAGAGGAGGGATGATGTAAAGGGTGCTCAGAAGTTGGCAAATTTGTACTGATTGAGTAGTTTGCTCATCTCCAGCTGTCTAGGGCACACTTTGTGACATAGGTCTGGTAACTTGATTGAAAATATCAAACTCAGTAAATCTGTCTTAATTTTTTAGGAGATCTGAAGAGCTTCTTTTAAACAGCTAAATGTAAGGCAAACTGAAACATTTTTTATCCTTTCATAACAATAACGATTTCTCATGAAACTCAAAAAAAGAAAGGAAAGATTTTTTAAAAGAAGCAGGAAGACTACATGTATCCAGTCTGAGTCTCATGTAATCAGAAGTGTGGGATGTAAGAAGACTTCCTTGCCAAAAAAGAAACACTGCTGAAATGATACAGAGTGAATAAACCACAAGCCCCCAATTAACAGCAGTGTGGGACACTGTTAGGCCACACATACACACACAAAGCTGACTCTTTGGGCAATGTTAAAGGAAGTAGAGAATTAGAAATTATAAGAAAATAGAGGAATAGACAGGAATGAGGGATGAAAGCTTAAGAAAGGGCATTTTCAAATAATCTTAACTCATCTGAACCAGATGGAACAGTCTTATTTCTCTATCATAGCAACTTGAGGCAAAGCACATGTTTACACCACAACAAACATTTTGGTAGGGAATAAACCTAGGAAGCGACATTAATGTCATCTGTGATCTTGTATTCAGCATGCAGGATACTCTCCCACCAGCTGTCCTCCACACTGGTGGATCAATTCAATGATGCTGCCCAAAATGTTCTGGGTATTTTTAACAAATGTGACCAGTCATTTTAGGAGGGAGCAGTGGAGAATTCTTGTAAAAAGAGATTTTCAGTGCTAAAAAAATGGGAAAATCCTGGTCAAACTGGGTGATTTGGTGATCTTATTTTAGACTCACTCATTTGGGGCAATTTTTGGCAATTTCCACACTTGCTCAGCCAAGGTCTCGGCCTAGCAGATGGCATCTGTTCCCCAGACTGACAACATGAATTTGGCTTAAGCCCCATGGAGGGATGTTGTAGACAGAGGCTGAGGGAGTTTTTTTTTTTTTTTTATATCAAGTGTTGGATGTGACCAATTAAGAGCCAAAGTGACACAGTGAGGCTCAGAGAGAAACACATTTTTTTCCTATGTGTTTTCTACTAGTCTATAGCTTTGTGAGCCCTGGGAGCTAACACCAAGGACCACACTCTCATCTACAAAGTATCCGGGGCAGCAGGTACAGGGCAAGGGGCTGCCCTCCAGTAGCTTTGTGGACTCTTGGCATTGCCTATGGGTCCAGGTGGAAAACATCAGAAGTCTATTGGTGTGCACATGTGAGAGGTCCCCAAGAGCCCAAGAGGCAACTGGGAGTCCAGGAGTGGGAGAAAAGTAAGAATGAGAGGAGGGCAAGTATTTGAGATGGTAGAGTCATGATTCAGTGAGATTTCATTATTATGGTTAATATTATCCTGCCAGTAATTATAAACTGCTGAGGCCTAAAGAAATTTGGATTGCATCTGGGTCTGGTAGAGCTGAATGGTGTGGTTATCAAGAAAAATATAATAATCGTTTTCATTATTATGTGTCAGATATTGTGCTAAGAATATGTGAGCATTTTATTTGAACTTCAAATAAATTTTATGAAATAAGTACTATTACTATCCATCTTTATTTTAAAGTGACGGAGAGGTTTGCTGACTTGCCCAAAGTCAGGTAGGCCTTTTGGCTTCTCATTTAGTGGTTACACAAGGAACATGTTGCAAAGAGGTGAAGCCATGGGCTTGGAGCCAGACTTCTTGAAAAGAAACCCTGGATTTGCTCCCCTACCAATTGCTTGTTGAGATAATTTAATGCAATAAATCTAGAACAAAGCCTGCCACACAGTAAGTGATAAGTAAATATTGGCTATTGGCATTATTAAAAACCTCACAAGGAGAAGCTGGGGTCTGAAACAGTCTGACTCCATAATCTAAACTCTTAACTTTGCTCTTAGTTAAGCACCAGTTTTTATAGCTCGTATTTATGCTGTCTCAACCACCAGCTGCCCCTCCACAGGGTTTTCCTCTGGACCAGTTATTTTATCAACAGTTAGTACATTTCCTTTTTCTGTAGGGACAGTCTAACCCTCAGTCTCCAGTGGTTAAACGGTGATTGCAGGAATATATATGGCTGAATGGCTCTGTTGCCAGTTTTTTTGGTTGTTGTTGTTCTACATTTTAGGGCAGCTTTCTGGTCACTAGCTTCCTGTTACTACATTTTTGCAGAATTGCTTGGAATAGAAGTATTTCAGTTTATTGCCTCAAGTTTTGTTATATTAGAAGGGGTTCTTGGAAATAGCCCTCACTGAACTTCACACAGACATCTTGATCTTGTCTATTCAGTTTTCAACCATTTCCTAACATTCGACAAGTAATCTACTTCAATATAAAGAGGTGGCTTTTTTAGCATTCTGATTTATCTGTGAGAATGGAATCTTCAGTTCTTTAGCATTTGACACAACACCATATGCCTTTCCCAGAATTTCCTAGCATTCAACTGCTGTTCAGTTGCTCTCTTTCCCACAGCTAAGTGTTAAGCTTGAAATAATGGATTTGCTAACAATTCTGCTTTTTTATGTATTGTAGAAAAAGTGTCACAAGTGTCATTTGGCAATAATTTTCCTGTAATTGTGGGTATCAGAGATGAACTTAAAATGTGATTTTTATTTTCTAGGCTAAATGGATGTTAGTGATATCAGCATCTGGTTCACCAGTTACTACCGTCTCTCAAAAACCAAAAACAAAATCCACAATCACTTCTGCAATCATTTCTGGATTAGAAATGCAATCCAGATATCTTTTTTTGCCAAAAAAAAAAAAAAACAAGCTGATCCCAGGAGTGGTTATTTTTTTAAAAATGTTTTTCACCATAAAAATTCTATAATAAATTTACATTTGCAAAGCTTTATTCATTAACTTATTGGTTATCATTAACACTTAAAATATGTTTTCTATAATGGATACAGGGTCCAGCAGAAGTAAGGCCTGCTTGAATGTCATTAGTAAGGTAATAATATNCAGATTTCTTTTTTTGCCAAAAAAAAAAAAAAAAAACCAAGCTGATCCCAGGAGTGGTTATTTTTTTAAAAATGTTTTTCACCATAAAAATTCTATAATAAATTTACATTTGCAAAGCTTTATTCATTAACTTATTGGTTATCATTAACACTTAAAATATGTTTTCTATAATGGATACAGGGTCCAGCAGAAGTAAGGCCTGCTTGAATGTCATTACTAAGGTAATAATATGGGTGTAATAATTTATAGTTTTAATTTGGACTTTCACCTAAAATGTAATATGGTATGTTTGAGTGTGATATTGTTATGTTACAGCCTTACATACTTAAAATTTTGAAATAAAAATTTTTGTAATAAAAAGGGGACATTATTTGTGCCAGACTGTTTATATTTAAGACACATGTAATCAACCAATTCATTTTTCATTTTCTTCTTTTTGCACACTGTTAAGTTATGCAGTTTCTAGACATGGCCAAGGCAGAAAATATATTTAAATTCTAGTGCAGTCACCGTGGAAAGCAGTGTGGAGATAACTCAGAAAATGTAAAATGGATCTGCCTTTTGACCCAGTGATCCCACTTCTAGGAATATATTTGAAGGAACCCAAAACACTAATTCAAAAGAAGATAAGCACCCTTATGTTCATCAAAGCATTATTTATAATCACCAAGATATGGAAGCAGCTCAAGTGTCCATCAAACAACTATGGGACATTTACATAATGAAATTCTACTCAGCCATAAAAAGGAAGAAAATTTAACCCTTTCAACAGTATGGATGGACCTGGAGAACATTATGCTAAGTGAAATAAGCCAGTCAGAGAGAGAAAAAGATCATACTATTTCACTCATATGTGGAATCTAATGAACAAACTGAACTAACAAACAAAACAGAGACAGACTCACAGATGGAGAGCACATGACTAGTAGTAGTGGAGGAGGGGGTTGAGACGGGTAGGGGTGGAGGAATTGAGCAAAAAGGAAAAATGACTCATGGACATGGACAGCAGTGTGGTGATTGCTGGGGGAAGGGGGGCATAAGGGGACTAAATGGTAATGGAAAAATACAATAAGTTAAATTATTTTAAAGCCAGGTGTCGAAGGACAAATACCATATGATCTCACCTTTAACAGGAAGCTAAAGAACAAAACAAACAAGCAAGCAAAATATAACCAAAGACACTGAAACAAAGAACAGGGGGACAGTGACCAGAGGGGAGAGGGGAAGGAATTTCAGGGGAAAAGGGAGAAGGATTTACAGGAACTAGTACAAAGGGCGCGTGGACAACTAAGGGGGGTGGAAATGGGAGGGAGGTGGGGAGCACTGGAGGGATGGGCTGGGATGGGAGTAAAAGACAGAAAACTGTACTTGAACAATAATTAAATACATTTAAAAAAAAGAAAATAGTTTTATTTTTTCCTGTCTGCAGTGTTTTAATTTCAACGTTTTTCTTATAGGTTACAAGGATGTTGCCAAAAGGAATGGCTCCTAGTGACTGACGTATTATGCAAAATTTCAGGTTTTGTTGTGCTAAATCTATACATTTTGCAGCTTTAGTGATATTTCAAATTGATTTTATTCAAGCAAAGACTAAATGCTTAGGTCAAACCAACTAAAATTGACTCATTTTTAAGTGTCAATTTGTAAGGAGAAATTTCAGATGGAAATAGATTCTATCTATTCAAGCATCTTTATTTCACAAAGATGAAATTTATAAGATTTCAGTGATGTTCCTTCCCGTTAATGTACCAGAATAATATTATGAATCCTGATTAGATTCATGTACCTCTTGCCTACTTTTGAGCAAGGGGTCAGTAATTTGGAATTCAGCAGGGAGTTGTTGAAACACTATGGAATACAATAGTGTATTCCAGAAAAACAATGGAATTACAATGGAGCACCAGAAAAACAATGTATTGGCACAGAGAATGTGAAGTCTTATCTTTATGAATCATGATATTGTCTTAAAAATGTTATTGTGGGGTCAGCTGTGTCCCCCCCAAAAGATATGTTGAAATCTCAACTCTTGGCACCTGTGAATGTGACCTTATTTAGAAAGTGTTTTTGCAAATATAATCAGTTTAAGATAGAGCATACTGTATTAGAGGAGACCCTAAATTCAGCGGTTGGTATCTTCATATGAAGGAGACAAAACACAGGTGACAGCAGAGGCAGCATTGGAGTGACAGAGCTGTAAGTCAAAGAACACTAAGGATTGTTGGTAACACCAGAAGATAAGAAGAGGCAGGGGTAGATTTTTCTCCAGAACTTGCAGAGGGAGCATGACCCTTCCTAGACCTTGATTTTAGACTTTGTGGCCTTCAGAACTATAATAGAATAAATTTATTTTCTGAGTTACCAGTTTTGTGGTTATTTGTTATGGCAGCCTTAGAAAATTAATACAGTATGAAGTTCAAATTTTTAATTTTCTGTGTAACTAGAAAGAAACTGATATAAAGCTTCATTCCAGATTAGTGTTACTTTTGAAGTCCTTTGATACAACAAATACAAAAATTCTCTCATACCACTTCTAGCACACACATAGACAAACATCCCTCAGAAGATAAATTCATTAGCAAAATGTCACAACTAGTCCAGGAAACAATCTCCTATGAAGAGGAGAGAGCAAACATAACATATGAATTTGAGATAAGATTCTATAAAAAGGTATGTGTTGAAATAATTTCTAAAACAAAAGAAATATATGGCACTGAGAAAATACAAATAGTTTTAGAAAAATATAAAAAATATATAGACTTTTAAAAAGAGAGTAAAATAAAAATAAAGCAAAATAAAAATTCCAGTGATTGAAATGAAAAACTTAATAGACTAAATTTAAAATAAATGAAGTTAAAGAGTGATATAGATCTCAGTAAGTTATAATAGGGAATAGTAGTGAAGTTTAAAAAATACTTATGTCTATATTTCCAAGGTATCTTACATACTTTATTCGCTATAATATTATGCAATAATAAAGAAATGAATGTCATTTTCTATTCACTTGGCTTCTACTCTATTTTTAAGTGGAAGAAACTCCTAGACCAAATTCCAACAAACTTTGCTCTTGTAGTTGAAACTGATTGATTCTGGATGATAAGCTGCTTTTCTAGTTTTAGTGTGTGTGCTGCCAAAGCCAACATGGTAAGCTCCTTTTTGAGACACCAACTTGTATCCTTCCTTTCACAGCTGTGTATGCAACATGAGTTTAAGGGCAACGCAAAACCCCATTGCTAAAGCTATTCTTTCTCTTAGTACTAACACTAAGCTAATAATTCTCAAGATTCGGTAGAATTTGATTCAATAAAAAAATTGATCAAACCTCTAAGACAATGCAAAATGTGTTATAATAATGGCTTATGTGAAACTCTGGCTTTAGATGATCTAATAAGAAAGGTAACAGAAGTCAGAGATGGCTGCATTATGAGTTCGCCCTGGGCTCAGCAACAGCTAATTAAGAGCTATAAGTCATTCTGAGAGGTGCTAGGAATTTTAAGTAAAGGAGAGAAACTCAGTTTGTCACCAATGAGAAAGGGTAGACCTGGAAGACCTGGCTTTGCCCATGTACCCACTTCTTCCCTTCTCTCTCCACTCTTCTTCGTCTGCTCTATGCTTACTAATTCATTGACATAGATTACTAAAACATTGACTAAGCAAAAGTACAGTTTGAATATATATAAACAATAAAAAAGATTATTTAATGACTGAAGCTTTAAAAGCATTGGGTTAATGCTAAGATATTGCAGTCCCAGTAAAATACTGGACGCTTGATTTGTAAGTGTATACATTCTGTTTGTAAGTACCTACATAGAGGCAACATAATTTCTTTCCTTTGGTAAGATGTATTTATTTTTAATTAAAATTTTAATTCCAGGTTACATTGAATACTATATTAGTTTTTGATGAGCAGCATAGTGGTTAGACATTTATTTAGCTTATGAAGTGTTCCCCCACCCCCCAATAAGTCTAGTTCCTACCTGGCCCCATACATCGTTATTACAATATTATTGACTATATTCCCTATTCTTTACCTACCAATTCATACTTTTTTTTATGGAAGCTTCCTCAGATAGGCATTGTCAATTATTAACTCCATTTCCAACCCTTCCCTGCTCTCTGGAGAAGTAGGGGGCAGGCCTGAAAATTCCAAGCTTCTTTTTCATTATTATTTTATTGTTGTTCAATTACAGTTGTCTGCCTCCCCCCCCCTCACTTATTCCCCAACCCCAGCCAAACCCACCTCCTTCCTTTGCTTTCACCTTCCCCTTTGGTTTTGTCCATGTGTCCTTTATAGTAAAGCAAACATAATTTTTGTTGCTAGTTTTTTTTTTACAATTTTTAAAAAGATTTTATTTATTTATCTTTAGAGAGGAAGGGAAGGAGAGAAGGAGAGAAATATCAATGTATGGTTGCCTCTCGTGAGTCCCCTGTTGGGAACTGGCCTGCAACCTAGGCATGTGCCCTGACTGGGAATCGAACCGCGATTGTGTGGTTCACAGGCCCGCGCTCAATCCACTGAGCTACACTAGCCAGGGATTGTTGCTAGTTTTTAAAGAATGAAATGGTGAGATTTACCTAGGAAGCATTATCATTGATTAAAATACATAGCATACATGCATACATATGATTGCAATAAAAATTATAGGAAGGGTTTCCAGTCAACTAGAACTAGATGAATGACTTAATAATCATGTGAGTAAAATAGGTAATTTTTGAAGAAACAAAAATGAGATTATTCTCTTCTACGTTAAGCAGGAATATATTCCAAATAGATTAAGTTTAATATAATAACAATAAAACCCTTGGAGAACAAATAGATTAATATGCAAATCCCATCATCTTTGATCATTAGCAAAACACTTTGAGTACAGTTTCTGTGGGGAGCAGAGACTGAGAAAATGAGGGGTATCAGAATCAAGAAAACAGTGCTGTAGTATGTGACAATGTAAATATAAAAGAATTTAATAAGAAGCTAAATATGCAATACCTTCAAATTAGGTGTTGATTTATGTCCCAATTGATTCCAAAATTAAAAAAAAATAATAAAATAATTTAAAAATCAATAAAAGGGTAAAGAAAAATTATTATAATTCTATTCTTTTTATATATTGGTAAGTTATTCTGTTGATTTATCATCAAAATTTATGTTGTGAATTTTGGTACACTTTCTAAAAGTATCGCTGGGCCTAGAGTTTCCCAGAAGTAAGTAGAAAGGACAAATATGGCCATCCATAGGTTTTTCACAAAATTATATCACTATACCTTAAAATCTAGAAACTTCATGTAGATCAGAAATGACTAGTTTGAGGATACAAATGTCACAGTTTTAATGGTAGTCATAATTTTAATAGTAACAAAAAGTTTTCAAGTTAGTAATGCTTTTTTAAAAGAATCATATTTAAACACTTTGATGTATACTTGAATAAATAGATATTACATTATCAATTGGTACATATATTCTATTTTTTTAAGATTTTATTTATTTTTCTTAGAGGGGAAGAGAAGGAGAGAGAAAGAGAGAAACATCAATGTATGGTTGCTTCTCATTCATCCCCTGCCGGGAACCGGGAACTGGCCTGCAACTCAGGCATGTGCCCTGACTGGGAATCCAACCGCGATTGTGTGGTTCGCAGGCCCGCACTCAATCCACTGAGCTACACCAGCCAGGGCCATTCTACAATATATTTTGACAGAAGATAAAAACTTTAAATTAAAGTTCATTTCTACCTCTGAACTCCACTTCTGGGAAACTGTCATAGGAAATAATTATACAGGTAGACAAAGATGTGCATATACACATGTAATATGCATGTGCAAGGTATATTACATTATTTATGATGGTAAGAAACTGGAAACAAATTACATGTTCAGCAAAGGAAGACTTTTTACATTATGTCAATTTAATGGAGTGTTTTTCAGACATTGCAATAATGTTGTCATAGTTTTTAAAAAGATATGTTTAGAGCCATTAAGTACAGATGATCTCAAGAAAATAAATGACACATATAAAATAAAAGATTTTTGAGTATGAATTTAGTGATTACTTTTTATTTTTTAAATTTTACTCCTTTTTCTATTTTGTTTTTTTATAGGTGTATGGGTTTTTTAAAAAAAAAACAGTGAATATTTTATTCTGTATTGAAAAACTTCTGTAAATGGGAGAGGAAACAGTCTCTTTTTTCTTCCTTGTTTTCTTTCTTTCTTTCTTTCTTTTTTCTTTCTTTCTTTTTCACCCTTCTTTCCTCCTTCCTTCCTTCCTCCTTCCTTCCTTCTTTTCCTTGGTGTGTATGTGTGTGTTCAGGTACAAAAGAAAGATTGGGGTTTATGCTAATAGAACATGACATTCTAAAATTTGACAAATAACTGTATATTTAAATTAGATATGTTGGGGTGACATTGGTATAGGTTTCAAGTGTACATTTCTGTGATACATAGTCTGTGTATTTTATTGTGTATTCACCACCCAAAGTCAAATCATCTTCTGTCACCATATATTTGTTGCTCTTTACCTCTTACTACACCCCCTACTGCCTTCCCTGTGGTAATTGCCGTGCTATTATCTGTGTTTATGGGTTTTTTTCTTGTTTGCTCATTTATACCCCACATATAGGTGAATCAAACAGTTCTTAACTTTTTCTGGCTGACTTATTTCTCTGTCCATTCATGTTGTCACAAATAGCAGTATTTCATCTTTTCTTATGACTGAGTAGTATTCCATTGTACAATATATATGTACCACGCCTTCTTTATTCAATTTTTTCCAGAAGGACACTTGGTTGATTCCATATCTTGGCCACCTTGAATAATGCTACTGTGAACCTAAGAATGCATGTATTTTTGTGAATAAATGTTTTCAAATGTTTATTGTAGGTACCCAGAAAAAGGGTTGCTTGGTGATTTTATTTTAATTTTTTGAGGAAACCTCATACTATTTTCCACAGTGGATATACCAGTTTACATTCCTACCAGCAGTGAATGAGGGTTCTTTTTCCTCCACAACACCTCCAGCACTTGTTGTTATTTATCTTATTAATACTAGCCATTCTAAAAGATGTGACCTCAAAAGCACAGGAAGTAAAGGCAAAAAATGAATGAATGGGACTATATTAAATTTAAAATCTTCTGCACATCAAAAGAAACTGTCAACAAAGCAAAAAGGTCAAATGGGAGAAGATATTTGTATACAACAGCTTTGACAAGGGGTTAATAATCAAAATATACGAAGAACTCATACAACTCAAAAGCAAGTAAACAAACAATCCAAATAAAAATTAGCAGAAGACTTGAACACACACTTCTCCTAAGACATAAAAATGGCCAAAAATTATATGAAAAGTTGCTCAGATTCACTAGCTATTAGGGAAATGCAAATCAAAACTATAATGAGGTACCACCTCACACTTGTAAGAATGATATTAATCAGAAGATATGTCCTAGAGTCATAGCAGATAAAAAGAGACTAGTTGCAATGCCAGAGGAATTAACCCTGAAGAGAGAAGTAAGTGAGCATGCACATGACTCAGAAAGTTTAGGGTGCTCGTGCCAGCCCAGAAATCCTTAGTGAAGCAAGAAAGGAAGGTTGGAAAGATAAGCAGAAGGCCTTGAGGTTGGGGGTCGATATTTTGAAAATGTCAGTGTCAAGAATGGGCAATGAAGCTATTTAGACACCATGGGAAGGTATAGAAAAACAGGCTGCATTGGGCATCCTAAATTTGTTGTGGCACATCTGCAGGGGGTGGGTGCAGAGCTGACAAGGCCCTCAATGTAACCACAGTACAGTGGTGGTTTCCTGGCCAGCAGTGAGGGACAAGGAAACAGGGTGTCAGGTTCAGGTGGGGACAGAGAAAGGAGTAGAGTCACATACCACAGTTTTAGGCCAATTGGAAAATTAGTAAAACCATGACAGGAAGCCTGGGTGAAGAGAAAGGGAAACTTGGAGGAGTGAGTAGTCCCCAGGAAACCTTGTCATAATAAAGATGACTGAGTCCCTATACTCAGAGAGGTTAATTCTTCTGTAGATTTTAGGAAAGTGTATTTGTATTAATGAGTCAGATGACCTTGGGTTGTATATTAAGAAATCTTAGAGTAGTTTCTTGTCAAAATGGTAGGTAGATAAATACAGTACCCCCACCCTCCCACAACCACATTGTAAATACAGTACTCCCATCCCACCACAACCACATTGTAAGTACAACTAGACTGCAGAAAAACCATAGTTCAGAACCTCCTGAAATATAGCTGAACCAAAGTCCTCCAACTAAAGATATAAAAGAGAAACCATCAAGACTGGAAGGAAGGGCAGAGATGGGGAATCAGCTGGTCCCACATCCATGTTTGATGGTTAAAAATTAGGAGGGATATCTTAGCTACAGAGATCCCCCTTGAGGAGTGAGCAGCCCTAATCTCACACCAGGCCCCCAATCTAAAGTTCCAGTGTCAGAAAGAAATGTGTCCATAACTTCTGGCCATGAAAACCAGCTGGTACTGTGGCTGAGTGAAACAAAGTGCTTCTGGGTTCCCAGGTTTTCCTCTTAGAGGGCTGGCGCACTGACTTTCATGGACACCTTAACTCTGAGGCAGCATCTGGGGCACTGGGGCAGCACCTCAAAAGGCACCACGGACATATGGGGAGGAACTGAATTGTCTGGTTTTGGAGTAAAAGTTGGAGGGGAAAATTTCTCTAAGCAGAAGTGCTAAAAGAGGCCATTGTTCTTTCCCTGAGTCCTCCCCAAACAGAACCAGCAAGCAGGCACCATATATAAGTCTCCATCAAATTAGCTAACTTTTTACTCTGCCCTAGTGATTCCCTGAGACCCCACCGCACCCAACTTGCTGGCCTACACAAGCCATTTCCAGTATTTTTTCCATACAAATGGCCTGTCTTGGGCCATGATGCAGACTTTCATAAAATATCTCAAAGGTTCACAAGTAACATCTGGCCTTTGCATGACCTGTACCTCCTGCTAAGTGATCCGAGGCCTGGCACTCTTGGAAGCTTGTCTTGGTTAGCCACTTCTCCTGGTTTGCAGTTTTGTCTCTCTTGAGTACTTCCAAGTCTAGCAGCCACCTGTAGATCATTCTGTAACTCATGCCAAAAGGCTCTTGGCAAGGCACAGAGGGGCAGCTGATCTTGGCCTATACCAACTGATCATTTTCAGACAATGCCCAAGTACCATCCAACCACCTCCATGAGTAACACATTCAAGGTGTAGACTTATTGGGCACCAGAGCCCTACTGAAGCTCACAGTCCCCCTGAGTCACTCTCTGTCTTGTTGGTCCCTGAACAGCAGCTCCTCTGTTGTAGTTGTAGCCAGTCCTCACAGTATAGTAGGCCTATACATAAATCCCCCCATTGACATGCCAATAGCAATCAAGGCTCAGCCACAACGGGAAGGTACACACAGTCAACATGTGGTGCACTGAGCATGGGTGACCAGGGAGGTTGTGCCACTAGACTAAATAATACTCACTACATAAGGCCACTCTAGCAAGACTGGAAGACATAACATAAAGAAACAAACATAGGGAGACTGCCAAAATGAGCAGACAGAAAAACATGTCTGCAATGAACAAACAGAACAAAACTCTAGAAAGAGAACTAAATAAAATGGAGACAAGCAATCTGCCAGATACAGAGTTCAAAGCACTAGTAAGGGTGCTCAATGAACTTAGGGGAATAATAAATCAACTTAGTGGGAACTTCAACAAAGAGATAGGGAATGTAAAAATAGAGATAGAACACATGAAAAAAAGAAGTCAGAAGTAAAGAATACAATAACTGAAATGAAGATTACATTACATGGAATCACTGTGGAGTAGATAAAGCAAAGGATCAAATCAGCAATATGGAAATTAAAAAAACAGAAAACACTTAATCAGAACAGAGGGAAAAAGAATCTAAAAAAGTTGGGATACAATAAGGAACCTCTGGGACAGCTTAAAACATAACAACATTTGCATTATGGGGTTGTCAGCAGGAGAAGAAAGAGAGAGAGCCAGAAACTGAAAACCTATTTGAAAAAATAATAACAAAAAGCCTTCCTAACCCAGTGAAGGAAGTAGAGATACAAGTCCAAGAAGTGCACAAAGTCCCAAATGACATGAAACCAAAGAGTTCCACATGAGACACATCATAATCAAATGACAATTGTTGAAGACAAAGAGAGAGTCTTAAAAGCAGCAGCATAAAACAGTTAAGTTACCTATAAGAGAATTCCCATAAGATTGTCAAGTGATTTCTCAACAAAAATTTTGCAGGTCAGAAATGTGTGGCAAGAAACATTCATATAATGAAAAGCAAAGACCTGTGATCAAGATCACTTTACCCAACAAAACTGTCATTAGAATAGAATAACATGGAGGGAGGAGGAAGATGGTGGTGAGGTAGGAGGGAGCGGATTCCACTTCCCCCTACACACATGAGAAAAACCTACCTAATCTACAGAGGAACAGAGCAAACAGCCAACAATACCATAGCATATATGAAAATAGGAGATCAAAATTGTAATGGACATTGAAAAACCAGGTGGTAAGGAGACTGCTTCAGGACAGTAAGGATCCAGGCATTGGCGTGAGGACTAGGGAGGTTGCAGCCACACATTCCACACCAGCTGGATCTGCCACAGAGCTCTTGGGAGAGAGCTGGGTCAGTTGCTCCCTCCCCAGCCAAATAGGGTTTGAGCAGCACCAGGAGAGACCTGATTGCTTG
Source organism: Sturnira hondurensis (assembly GCF_014824575.4). Lineage (NCBI taxonomy): Eukaryota > Metazoa > Chordata > Mammalia > Chiroptera > Phyllostomidae > Sturnira > Sturnira hondurensis. The sequence goes on from NW_028079095.1 coordinate 716,298, forward strand.
AAGTCGCAGAGAGGGGAGTAAAGACTAAGTGGCAAACACACAGGGGTGTGAGAACCCATGCATAGCCCTGGGAAGAGTATGTGACCAAACCTATGAGACCAGAGGCAGGCTGGCAGTGCACCCACAACCTGGAGAGAGTGTGTTTTGTGATATACAAAGGCCCAGAACCTACAACTGTAAACCCTGAGAGAGCACGCTTTCCACAGGACTGGAGTCCACAACCTGTTCCACAGGACTGGAGTCCACAACCTGTTCCACAGGACTGGAGTCCACAACCGTAAACCAGAGAGAGTGCACTCTCCTTGAAAGGACCAGGGCCCACACCCATAAACCTGGGGAGAGTGCACTCTTAGGAAGACCCTGATCCCACACCCAGCGCCTGCAGAAGGGCTACAGGCTAGCTCTGGAGAGAGTGCACATAAGGCTGACTGAGTGCTTGCTGAACATGAAGGGAGAAAAGCGATACCAGTTGCCCCTCAGCCTACTGAGGCTAGCAAGAACAGAAAAACTGGTTTGGCCAGTTTGAAACAAGCAAGAGGTTTTTTCAGTTTGTTTTTTTTAATATTTTTATTTTTATTTTTTATTATTTTTAATCGCTCAATTCCTTTTGCTTTTCTTTCCTTCTTTCTTGTTTTATTCCTTCTTCCTTTCCAAATTTATCTATACTTCCTTCCTTCTTCTGCCTATTTTCATTTCCTTTTTTTCTTTTTTAAATACCCACAAGTGAGACAAAAAAAATTTGAAATTGTGAAAAGACCAGAGTTGGACCCAAAGAAGGGACATCCCAAGAGCTAAGACAGAGAGACAAATTTCACTATGCTATTACAGAAAACCTGCAAATTAATTCATATTTGTTTTTTTCATTATTCTTGCACCTTTTATTTGAATAGTATTTTTGTGCTACTTTTCTTTCTGTTTCGTCTTTTTTGCTTGGCTGGTTATATTGTATCATTTGACAGCTTTCCCCTGTTCTCTCTTTCATAGTGTATTGCTAATTTACTGTCATTCACTTCAGTTAAGTTCCATTAGCACACTACTCAAGGTCATATAATCCCAATTCTTGTTATCCAGATCACACAGATTTTGTCACATGATTATTTATCTTATATTACTGTAAATAATAGCTGTTCCATACAATTGTAAATACTACAAAATACCCCTCACAGATCTTGGCCCACTTCATGGTTTCCTGAACTCTATTACTGTAATGGTTAACTCTATTTTTTCACACACTAAACCTATTTACTATCCTTTACTCTCACCTTACTTCAGAATCTGATCTCCCACAATATCACTGCTTTCTAGATTCAACTCACAATCCTTCCCTCCCCAACAAGAGTCTTATCTTCTTTCCATCATTTCTAAAAAGTGGCTAGTTGGCGAGAAGATCATGGTTGACACTACTCATAGCCAAAGGATCTCCCAACTCTTCTCTACCAGTTGCCACTGAAAATAACATAGAATACTCTCCTCCTGCCTTAAGTCATTTTGCCTTACCCTTCCAACTGATCACAAAAAAGTGTAGGTGGAAGTGGTTTACACCAGGATACCTGCAGGAGACTGCACCACTGAATCTCACATGTATTCTACCACAGAAGTTCACACCATAAACCCAAGGAGTCAGAACCGATCAATTTAAGAAGCTGAGTCTAACAAGAAGAGTCTCACAAACAATGGGAAGACAACGAACAAATCCCCAAATGAAAGGAAAGAAGGAAGCCTCAAAAAGAATGCTAAATAAAATACAGTCAACTCAACTATCAGATACTGAGTTCAAAGTTACGGTTATCAGGAAGCTCAATGAGCTCACAATGAGCTACCAGAAACTAAAGGAGAATTACAATTAACCCACTGAAAACTATATCAACATGAAAAAGGAAATAGAAACTATCAATAAGGGCCAAGAAAAAAATTTCTGAATTGAAGAACACAGCAGAAGGAATCAAAAGCAGGACTGATGAAGCAGTAGGTCAGATCAGTGAGCTAGAGGACAAAGTTAAAAAAAAAAATACCCAGAAAGAACACGAAAGAAAAACAAGCTCAGGAAGAATAAAGAGGGATTAAGAGACATGCAAGACAATAAGAAACCTAATAATATCCATATAATAGGGATACCAGGAGGAGAAGAAGAAGACCAAGGGATAGAAAACCTATTTGAAAAAGTAATGGCAGAAAACTTCCCTCATTTGATAAGAGAAAAAGTAACACAAATCCAGGAAACACAGAGAGTCCAAATCAAGAGGAACCCAAAGAGGCCCACTTAAGGGCACATCATAATTAAAATGTCAAAATTCCCAGTCAAAGAAACAATCTTAAGGCAGCAAGAGAGAAACAGGAAGCAATATACTAGGGAGCCCAATAAGGTCAGCAGCTGACTTCCGAATGAAAATGCTCAAAGCCAGAAGAAAATGGCAAGAAATAGTCCAAGTAATGAGAGCCAGAGGCTTGCAATCAAGGCTACTTTACCCAGCAAGGTTCTCAATCAAGATAGGAGGCCAAATAAGGAGCTTCCCAGACAAAAGAAGTCTAAAAGAATACACCTCCACCAACCCAGCTTTGCAAGACATGCTAAAGGGAATGCTTTGAGCAAAAAAAAGAAAGAGAGAGAGAGAGAGGAATATTGGTGTAAAAATGGCAATGGATAAGTACATATCTAATAACCTTAAATGTAAATGGATTTAATGCTCCAATCAAAAGACAAACAATAGTTTAATGGATAAGAAAGCATGACCCACACATATGCTGCCATCAAGAGACCAACCTCAGGACAAAAGATCTACTCAGACAAAAAGTGAAGGGCTGGAAACAAATTTTCCAAGCAAACAAACAGGAAAAAAAAGCCAGAGTAGCAATACTCATATCAGACAAAATAGACTTCAAAAAAAGGGCCATAAAGAGAGTCCCAGAAGGTCACTTCATAATACTCAAGGGAAGAATCCACCAAGAAGACATAAACATTGTAAATATTTATGCACCAAACAGAGGAGCACCCAAATACATAAAGAAAATCTTAGAGGACTTCAAGAAACTTATTGACAGCAACACAATTAGAGTAGGGGATTTTAATACCCCACTGTCCAAAATGGACAGATCTTCCAAATAAAATATCAAAAAAGATATTGTAGCATTGAACAATGCCCTAGATAAAATGTACTTAACTGATATATCCGAGATGCTAAATAACCTTTCATCCCGAAGAAGCTAAATACTCATTCTTTTCAAAAGCACATGGAACATATTCAAAGATAGACCACATGATAAGACACAAAACAAGCCTCAACAAATTCAAGAAAATTGAGATAATACCAAGCATATTACCCAACCACAAGGGACTAAAACTAGAAACCAAGCAGAAGGAAAAAAAAAACACTCAAAATCAAAGCGACTAAATAGCATGCTATTTTACAATGAATGCGTCAAGAATGAAATTAAAGAAAAAATGAAATTTTCTGGAAGCAAATGCAAATGATTTCACAACAACTCAAAATGGGATACAGCAAAGGCAGTCCTGAGAGGAAAGTTCATAGCAATACAGGCCAACATAAAATAGATAGAAACATTTCAAACAACAACCTAACTCTACACCTACAAGAACTTGAGGAACAACAACAAAGACAGCCCAGAGCAAGCAGAAGGAAGGAAATAACCAAGATCAGAGCAGAATTAAATGACATAGATAACAAAAGCACAATTTTAAGAATAGATGAATCCAATAGCTGGTTCTTTGAAAAGATGAACAAAATTAACAACCCTTTAAGCAGGCTCATCAAGAAAAAAAGAGGTAGAACTGGAATAAACACAATCAGAAATTGAAACAGGAGAGATTACAACTAACACCATAGAAATACAAAAGATTGTAAGAAATTTGAAAACCTAAGTGAAATGGAAAAAATTCTAGAAAAAAATATAATGTTCCTAAACTGAATGAAGAAGAAGCAGAAAGCCTTAAGAGACCAAAATGAGCAAATGGAATTAAATCATTAATCAAAAACTCCCAACACATAAAAGCCCTGGACCAGATGGCTTCACAGGAGAATTCTACAAAGCATTAAGGAAGAGCTAACCCTTATCTTCCACAGACTATTCCAAAAAATCTGAAATGATGGAAGACTCCCAAACTTTTTTTATGAAGCCAGCATCATCCTAATTCCAAAACCAGATAAAGACACAATAAAGAAAGAAAACTTCAGGCCAATATCACTGATGAACATAGACACTGAAATCCTCAACAAAATGCTGGCAAACTGCACCCAACAGTATATTAAAAAGATCATACACAATGATCAAGTGAGATTCATCCCAGGATTCAAGGATGAATGTAATACACCACATAAACAGAAGCAAAGACAAAATCACATGATTATGTCAATAGATGGAGAAAAATAATTTGATAAGGTGCAGAACTCATTTATAATAAAAACACTCAGCAAAGTGGGAATAGAGGGAGCATTCCTCAACAAAATAAAGGCCATCTATGAGAGACCTACAGCCAACATCATACTCAACAGACAAAAATGAAAATCTTTTCCACTAAGATCAGGAGCGAGACAGGGTTGTCCACTTTTACCAATTCTATTAGTATAATATTGGAAGTCTTAGCCACAGTGATCAGACAAGGAAAATAAATAAAAGGCACCCAAGTCAGAAAGAAGAAAACAAAACTGTCATTGTTTGCAGATGACATAATAATGTACATAGAAAATCCTATAGACTCCACCCCAAAACTGCTCGACATAATAAATGAATTTGGCAAAACAGCAGGATACAAAGTCAATATCCAGAAGTCAAAGGCATTTTTGTATATCAACAATGAAACCGCAGAAGCAGAAATCAAGAAAAAATCCCATTCAATATAGCAAAAAGAAAAATAAAATATCTTTGAATAAACCTAACCAAGGAGGTAAAAGACCTGTATGCAGAAAACTACACAACACTGAAGAAAGAAATCAAGGAAGACACAAACAAATGGAAACATATACCATGTTCATGGATTGGAAGATATAATATCATCAAAATGTCCATACTACCCAAAGCAATTTACAGATTTAATGCAATACCTGTTGAAGTACCAATGACATATTTCACAGGCATAGAACAAACACTTCAAGAATTTATATGGACTATTAAGAACCTTGAAGAGATGCTGCAATTTTGAGAAAAAGGAGCTAAGTAGGAGGGATCACAATACCTGATAGCAAACTGAATTACAAGGCCATTGTAATCAAAACAGCCTGTTACACAAAAAGAGGCACGTGCACCAGTGGAACAGAACAGAGAGCCCAGGAATAAACCCAAGTCTCTATGGTCAATTATTATTCAACAAAGCGGGGCAGAGACATAAAATGGACTAAAAACAGCCTCTTCAAGAAATGATATTGGGAAAATTGGACAGCTCTGTGCAAAAAAATGAAACTGGAGCACCAACTTACACCATACAGAAAAATAAATTTTGCGTAGAAAAAATATTTAAGTATGAGCTGTGCCACCATTAAAGTCCTAGAGAAGAACATAGGCAGGGAAATCTCAGATATTTCACACAGGAACCTTTTGTTACTGATATGTCCCTTAGAGCAAGGGACATAAAGGAAAGAATAAATAAATGGGATCTCATCAAAATAAAAAGCTTCTGCAGGGCTAAAGGAAACAGTATTAAAATAAAAAGAGAACCAACTTTATGGGAAAACCTATTTGCCAATGATACCTCAGACAAGAGTTTAATTTCCAAAATATATAAAGAGTGTACACGACTCCACTCTAAGAAGACAAAAAAAAAACAACAATTAAAAAGTAGGCAAAAGACTTGAACAACAGACAATTCTTCAAGAGGACATACAGAGGATCCAGAGACACATGAAAAGATGCTCACTATCACTAGTTATCAGAGAGATGCAAATAAAAACCACAATGACGCTATATATGGGGGTGGGGTCAGAGAGGGGCAATGAAGTTTGTTCCGCTCTCTCTTGGGATTTTGGTGCCCTCTGTTGCTTCCCACAAGCAAACTGCCCCCACCCCCGGTGCTGGATCCCAGGTGCGTGGGCCTGTGCACCTTCCAGGACCCTGTGAAATCTAAAGAACTTGTGACACGCGGACATAAACTAAAGGGGGGAATTGTGGGGGAAGGGTGTGCAGAGTGGAGGGGAATTAAGGGGGTGATGGGACAACTGTAATGGCATAATCAATAAAATATATTTAAACAAAACCACAATGAGATACAACTTTACACAGGTCAGAATGGCGATCATAAACAAAGCAACAAACCACAAGTGTTGGAGAGGTTGTGGAGAAAAGGTAACCCACTACACTGTTGGTGGTATTTCAGACTAGTACAACTACTGTGGAAAACAGTATGGAATTTTCTCAGAAAACTAAAAATAGATCTGCCTTTTGACTCAGCAGTTCCACTGCTAAGATTATATCCTAAGAACCCTGAAACACCAATCCAAAAGAACCTATGCACCCCAATGTTCATAGCAGCACAATTTACAATAGCCAAGTGTTGGAAGCAACCTAGGTTCCCATCAGTAAATGAATGGACCCAAAAACTGTAGTACATTTACACAATGGAATTCTATTGTGTAAGAAAGAAGGAGCTCCTACCCTTTGTGATAGCATGGATGGAACTGGAAAGCATTATGCTAAGTGAAAAAAGCCATGTGGTGAAAGGAAAATACCATATGATCTCACCTTCAACAAGAACCTACACAACAAAACAAACAAACAAGCAAAATATAACCAAAAACACTGAAATAGAGAAAAAGCTGACTGTCCAGAGGGAAGGGAATTTCAGGGGAATTTCAGGAGGAAAGGGTAAGAGTTTTCAGGAACAAGTATAAAGGATACATGGACAAAAACAAGGTGGGGTGGAAATGGGAGGGAGATGGGAAGGGCTGGGTGGGTGGGCTGAAATGGGAGTAAAAGACAGACAACTTTACTTGAACAACAATTAAAATAAAACTTAAAATAAGAATAGAATGATATTTTAAAGCTTCTCAGACAAGAAAAAGTTAAAGGAGTTATCACTACCATCCAGTTTTATAAGAAATATTAAAGGCTCTTCTTCAGAAAGAAGAAAAAGATTAAACATATGAGTAGTAAAATGTAAATAACTACATATCAATCAATAATCACATTAAATGCAAATGGATGAACTATGCCAATCAGAAGACATACAGTGGCTTGAATGGATAACAAAACAAGATCTGTACATTTGCTATCTAGGAGAGACTCCCTTCAGACTAAAAGACATACAGAGACTGTAAAGGGATGGAAAAATACTTCATGAAATTGAAATAGAACAAAAAATCTGGGGTAGTAATTCTTATGCCAGACTAAGTAAACTTTAAAACAAAGCTTAGAACAATAGACAAAGAAAGACCCACCAATTCCGTTTCTGGGTATTTAGCCAAAGAAACTCAAAGCACTAAATCGACAAGACATATACATACACATGTTCATTGCAGCATTAATTACAATAGTCAAGATATAGAAGCATCCTAAAGTCCATCAATATGTGAATGGATAAAGAAGAATGTGAATATATATATATATATATATATATATATATATATATATATATATGACTCATCCATAAAAAATGAAATCTCGCCATCTGCAACAACATGGATAGACCTTGAAAACACTGTGCTGAATGAAATAAGTCAGAGAAAGAGATTGTACAATTTCACTTATATGTGGACATATGGATATATATATATATATATATATATATATATATATATATATATATATATATATATGTCAGCTCCCTTCCTGCTGGGGAGCACTCCTTCTCTTTCTATCGAAGAGTTTGTTTTTATGTCTGGAGTTGAAACATAGAAGAGCTGTCCCCACTGGATGGAGTAGAGGGGAGTCAAGTAGATCCAAGTGTACTATACCAGAGTAGAGTAGATCCAAGCAGGGCAGTGCAGAGTGGAGTGGAACTAACTGGGGAAAGACAAAGCCACACTTCAAGGCAGGGCTGCCTCAAGCCCAGAGCTACTTCTCCTGAGGATGCCTTGGCACACCATTGCTGTTTCATAATTGAGCGATAACACTGTTGATCTGTTCCATAGCCATGCTGCATCACAGCTGAAGTGTTTTCACTAAATACTCTCCTCCTTCACCACACCCCAGATTGGAGATTCCTATTCGTATAAATTGACATTAGTAACCACCATTTTGGAAAAGAGTCCACATTCTGAGTCATTTTATGAATTATTTAATATTACATAGATTGACTTACACAAAGTTCAGAATTGTTGAACATTATAAATTATTATTTTGCATATTGTAGAGTTAAATGAAATGTGTATTTCTTTAAGGATCTCTACCTTAATTTAAAAATTACAGTTTATATGTTTCTGATTTATTTTTATTTGCAACCTCAAAATATAATCAGTAAATAACCATTTGATCTCAGGACACATTTTAAAGCAAAATTCTTTTCTTTTATAAGCAGTAAGTAACTTTTTTTAGCTGCAAGGAAGTTAAAACACTGAAGAATTCAGATTTGATTCTGAAATTTGAACTGCAACTAAAATTGGTCCAACAAATTCTTCCACCATTTCTTAAAGTACTCATACTGCTCTTCTAAGTAAGATTTTCCATTATTTTTATTGAACAATGACCAAGTAATCTTTCCAATCCCACAGTGGGCAAACAAAGAGAACAAGGCAGGCTCCACCCTCTAAGAGATTGGTTTTGCCTCTTACCACAAACACTGTAAGTTTAAAGACCTTAGAACAACATCTGGGGAGGAACCACAGCTTGCTAGCAAATAAATCGTTAAAACTTTATTACTTTATTATCTCCACAGAAACAGTAATATGTACACCAGGTCTCTTTTCTTCAACTGTGGCTCAGTATAGATTGCTGAGAAAATCTACATTGCTCTACAGATTAAGAGAACACAGAAAGAGCAAATAACAAATATTGCTAAACATATAACATCCCATTCCAAGCACAATAGGCAAGGAATATTTTTTTTTTTTTTGTATTCTAAAATCTTCTAATGGACCAAAGCCACAAAAGGTATTTTCACTTTTTAAGCGCCATGATTTAGCATTATCTCTAAGTGAAAGTGGAGACTCTGGAGAGAGAGAGAGTGGGGTGGGTAGAAAGGATAACAAAAAGATGGGGGGAATGAGGGTGAGGAAGGGAAGAAGAGGGGAATGAGAAAACAGAGGCAGGGAGGAATACAAAAGGAAGGGAGGAAGGTGAGCAGGAGGGAGGGATTAAGGAAGAAAAGTAAGGAATGAGTAAATCACATCCTCATTAAGAATTCATGTGTTATAATAATACAGTGAAATTATGTGTTATATTCAGAAATCAATGTCACTGAGGGTCTTTACTTTTGATCCCTGAAATCCAACACTGTATGCTCACATAAAACAAACATAGATGGGCTTCCTCTCATGTAGGCCAATTATAGTAAGTCCTCTAAAACAAAGGGTGATTAAGTTCTGTTCCCATATCCAGCTGTTCTCAAGTGTCTTTGATGTTTCAAAGCTCCACTTTATCTTTAAATGTAAGAGGTGGCTGTTAGTAAAGAAACATTTTGCAAATTCTCAACAATAGATGTGGCTCTCCAAAGATGCTTAGGTTTATTGTTTTCTGTTAGTATTCATGTTCACAAATTTAATTTGAAAGTAATATGCATGCATGAATTTAATTAATTCTATGAATAACTTTAAAGACAGGGATAGAAATTGAAAAAAAAAACACAGAAAAGGCAAGGTGAATATTTCCATATGGATTTTCCTTAAATCAGTTAATCATACAAGCAATAAATTACCCCACAAATTTCCCCTCCTAGTCCTCTCAAAATGATTTCTCTCCTGCCGTATGACTCCATGCTTAAGGTGCTTTAAACACCCAATATACTTTGGGTCAAATGGATTTACTTTCTTGTACTATGAATAGCTGTTTTCCAGTTAAGTGAAAGTCAACCTCTGATTCCTGAGGTAAGGGGGCCTGGAATTGTTCCAGACAACCAACAAAATCTCTCTGTCTATTAGAGAGTATTTTAAGGCAGAAAGAGAGCTCTGTGGTATATCCATGAGCCCATTTGATTTATTTCTCACAGAAAGAGTCAATCAGCAAGGTCTATAAACTGTTTCTCAACTCCTCTAAATTTTGCTAATGCAAACCCATAGTATTAGAATAAAATCACAAATAGTCTTTTAACATCACCAAATAAAAAATGCATTTGTATGGACCTTATTTTCAGTTTTGGGCTTTATTGTTGATTTTACTTGTGCTATTTTATCATTGTTTTAATTATGGACTAAGGGTTTTATTTTCCTTTTTCTCTTATACCTTCCCCCACTCTGAACCATTCAAAGTACATTTAAAACTTAATTGATTTATGGTGCATTTTCTTTATTGTTTGTTTGTGTAGTTTGGTTGAGGTGTAGATAGTTGTCCTTTTTTATTGATTTATTTAATTGGTTGCTGCCATGGTAACATTTTTAGTACATTTTTTAGAAGGTTGAAGGATGCTTTGGGGCTTTTGTGTCGTAGTCTGTTAATCTTCAACAGGCCCTAACAGGATTCCTTTGTTTCTTTTTCTCCTTGATTTTCAAGTGAATTGACTTCTTTAACCCTTTAGAGACTAACTAAGTCCCTTTGCTTCTAAGTATCCCATCTTTAGGCAGCAATTGTCTGACTGGAGTTGCAAAGAGGTGACCAGTCTGTAACCACAGATTTAATGTTATAAGAGATGAAAAAAAGAACCTATAAAGGGGCATCTAATTTTTATACTATAATTATAAAATTTGTATAACCTAATTTGGTTGTTTATTTTATATTTTTGTTGTCAATAGAAGGAAGTATACCTTTGCAATTTTTTTGTAGACACTTTTTAACTTAATGGCTCCTTAGTGGCTATTATTAGTGAACTGCTTTCAGGGAGACTCTGTTGTGTCCTTTAAGTTAAGAGAGTAGAAATAAAATAATTCATGTAACATATTTAAATGTTTGTTCACTCAAATATATCCACTCAGCAAAGGAGAACTCTGAAATCTGGAAGGAAGTACTGGGTTGGCCAAAAAGATTTTTTTTTTCATAAAAGGCTCTAGTAGAGCATTTAGTTGTCTTTAACTTCATTTAGAATGATTGTATTCGATTGTATCATGACAGCTGTCATATCAGTGTGCATTGAAAGAACATCAAAATTGGTGAATTTTTGTGTAGCCTTTTAAGGCTGAAGATGGAAGAAAATAAGCAACAATTTGGACACATTATGCCTTATTATTTCAAGAAAGGTAAAAATGCAATTGAAATATTTTTTAAAGTTTTATGCAGTGTATATAGTAGGTGTTGTGACTGATAAAATGTGTCAAAAGTGGTTTTTGGAGTTTTGTGCTGTAGATTTCTTGCTAGATGATGCTCCATGGTTAGGTAGACCAGTTGATGATGACAGTGATCAAATCAAAACATTAATTGAGAATAATAAATGTTATACCACACAGGAGATAGCTGACATTCTCAGAATATCCAAATCAATAAAGTTATTGGTGAAAATAAAAAAAATGTGTCATTTATTTCAAGGAAAAACTGAACACATGTTTTGGCCAATGACTTTTGAAAATGCGACTTTTATGGTCAGCTACTTTGGAAGACTGTTTGGCAGTTCCTTATAAAAGCAAATATGCTCTTACAATACAATCCAGAAATTGTATGCCATGGTGTTTATCCCAAAGGGTTGAAAACTTTTGTCCACACAAAAACCTGCACACAGCTTATAGTCAAGCTAGCAGAGTAGGTAAATGCCATGTTCACCTTCTCCCATGAGCACATCAAAATTAACCCTGAAGTATAGAGCAAGAAAGCTTGAGAACCACCTAAGGACAGCTGAACAGAACCATAACTAAAGATATAGCTTGACTTCCAGCCAAGATGGAGGTGAAGGTAAGTACACCGTGCCTTCTCATACACCTAAAAGAAGGGCAACAACAAATTTAAAAACAAAAAATAACCAAAACTGCCAGAAAAATGAACTCTGTGGAAGTCCAACAACCAAGAAGTTAAAGAAGAAATATTCATTCAGACTGGTAGGAGGAGTGGAGACAGGCAGCTGGGGTGGAGATGACTCACAGCAAAGGGGCACCCTAGAGGACCTGGCAGGCAAGACAGTGTCTAGTAGACTGGGTGGTACCACATTTGCATGTAGATAAGCCAGGAGGAACAGCTGGGGAGCCATACAGATATCACAACCCAGGGTTCCAGTGTGGGAAAAGAAAGCCTAAAAATCTCTAGCTGTAAAAACCTGAGGGTTGCAGTGGTCAGGGAAAATCCCAGCCTCACAGGAGAGTTCACTGGAGAGAACCACAAGGTCTTAGAACACAAACAAACCTACCCACCTAGGAACCAGTATCAGAAGGGCCCAATCTGCTTGTAGGTAGCGGGGGAAGTGACTGAAAGCCAGCCAAGAACTGAGAAAGCTGCATTGTTCCCTCTCTGACCCCTCTCCCACATACACCACCACATACACCAATGTAGCTCTATGGGTTGCCATAATGTTGTGAATACATAAGGCTCTTCATCTTACTATGTAACAGGCATGCTGACACACACAAAAATCACCCAAATGAAAGAACAGATCAAAGCTCCAAAATAGAACGAAATGATGAAGAGATAGTCAATTTATCAGATGCAAAGTAAAAACACTGGTAATCAGGATGCTCCCAAAATGGCTGAGTATGGTCACAAAATAGAGAAAAAAAAGTGAAGGCTATGCAAAGTGAAATAAAGAAAATACACAGGGAACAAACATTGGTGGTTGGGAAGAAAACCAGGACTCAAATCAATGATTTGGACCGGAAAGAAGAAATAAACATTCAACCAGAACAGAATGAAGAAACAATAATTCAAAATAAATAAACAAACAAACAAACAAATAAATAAATAAATAGAGGCTTAGGAACCTCCAGGGCAACTTTAAATTTTCGAACATCCAGATCATAGGGGTGCCAGAAGGAAAAGAGAAAGAGAAAAAAATGACAACTTATTTGAAAAAATAATGAAGGAGAATTTCCCCTATCTGGCAAAGGAAATAGACTTCTAGGAGGTCCAGTAAGCTTGGAGAGTCCCAAAGATGTTGGACCTAAGGAAGCACACACCAAGGCACATCATAATTACCTTCTCCAATATTAAAGATAAGGAAAGAATTTTAAAAGCAGCAAGTCAAAAGGCGACAGTTACCTACAAAGGAGTTCCCATGAGACTATCGGTTGATTTCACAAAAGAAACTTTGTGGCCAAGAAGAGGCCAGCAAGAAATATTCAAAGTCATGAAAGGCAAGGACCTACATCCAAGATTACTCTATCCAGCAAAGCTTTCATTTAGAATTGAATGGCAGATAAAGTGCTTCCCAGATAAGGTCAAGTTAAGAGTTCATCATCACCAAACTCTTATTTTATGAAATGCTAGAGGTACTTATCTAAAATAAATAATATGATGAAGAAATATGAATAGTAAAGTGACAAGAAACTCACAACTATTCACAACAAATCCTAAAACAAAAAATGAACACAAAAACAGACTAAGCAAACAACTAGAACAGGAACGAGATTCACAGAAATGGAGATCACATGGAGTGTTATCAGCCAGGAGAAGGAGGGAAGAGAATGGCAAAAAAGGTATAGAGAATAGCAAGCATAAATGGTAGGTGCAAAATAGACAGGGGTAGGTTAAGGCTAGAATAGGAAATGGAGAATCCAATAAACTTATATGTGTGACACATGGACATGAACCAAGGGTGAGGGGGATGCTGCTGTGAATGCGTGCAGTATGGAGGTGAATAAAGGGGAAAATGGTACAACTATATCATAATTAATAAAATGCACTTAAAATAAAAATAAAAAAGTTTTTTTGTACATAGCGTACAAGATGTTTAAAAAATCAAGAAAAATTAAAAAAGAAGAAGCCCCATTGAGATTGGTAGGATAAGCAGAGACCCAAAATGAGTGGGTCCCACACCCAGGTGTAGCAGTGAAGAATTGGGAGGGATATGTTGTCTCTGTAGGACCTTCTGAGGCATCAAATATCACACCCCCATGCCAGGCTCCTCAGCACAGCTCAGTGCTGGGACAAGGAGTACCCACAAGAACTGACTGTGCAAGTCAGCAGGGACTCAGTCATTGTGAGATGGAATGCAGCTGTAGACTCTGGTGTTTTCTTTGAGGGCCAGAGCACATAATCACTCACCTATAAAAGCTTACACTAAGCTCCAGTGAAAGGATAGCACCTCAGAAAGGACCAGGGACATGCAAGCAGAAACTGAATTGTCTGCTTTCAGGGAAAGGGCCACAGGGTAGCTGTTTCTTGTAATAAAGTGCCTAAAGGCACCATTGTTATTTTGTTGATCCCTCCCCACACACAGCTAGTAGGTGAAGGTGGGTGACCAGTCTGAATCTCTTAACCTTACTAGTACTGTTCTTGTGCCACCATGGTGATTCTCTGAGGCTCTGTCTGGCCCAAACCTCTTTCAGGAGATAATCCACACAAGATGTGGGCCTATGCTGTAAACTTCCCTAAAATCTTTCAAAGGGCCACAAAATCCAAACAATCAGTGGCTGGTCTTGGTATGTCTTGTAGCTCTTAGCAACCCAAAGCCAGGAAGAAGAGGAAGATGGTCTCGGCTCACAGAATAACCATTCTCAGACTCCAACAAATCCAGCAGGCAGCTATCAGTTGCATATCACTTTGTGGCTCCTACCACATGGCCCCTGGCCACACATAGGCAGTGGCTGAACTTGACCTGCACCATAACACCTCCCAAAATGCCCAAAACAAACACACTGGGAACCTACTTCAGATCACATTCAGAGAACCACACAATTACTGCCACAAATGTTATCCCCAAAGATTAGAGAGGCACTAGGGTCCTGCTAAAGATAATGCCAATCCATGGGGTAAGTCCCCACACAAGTGCTTGTGAAAATAGTCATGAGTCATTCTTATAGCCGATTAGCCTGAAGGTCAAATCCACACATTTATGAGTTAACCATGATTAAGACTCACCAGAAGTGGAGATCACACACAACATTCACAAGGGAAACCCTTAGAGCACCCAGCTCAGGAGAACAGGGAGATTTTGTTATTGGGCTCTAGGAGATACCAACGACACAAGGCTACTATGCCAAGACTAGGACACATGGGACATCTATCTAATACGTAGAAACAAACACAGGGAAAGCAGCCAAAATTTTGAGACAAAGAAACATGTCTCTAATGAAAGAACAGGACAAATCTTCAGAAAAAGTACCAAACAAAATAGAGACAAGCTATCCACCAAATGAAGAGTTCAAAACACTGATTATAAGGAAATTCAATGAACAGAGGAGAAGAGTGGATGAACTTGGTTAGAATTTTTTAAAAAATGGATAGAAAATGTAAAAATGAAGATTTGAAACATAAAAGAGCCAGTCAAAAATGTAAACTAAGCTTGTTTTTGAAAATGAAATATTTGAATGTAGTAATTGAAATGAAGACTACATTAGAGTATGCATCTACAGCAGATTAAATAAATACAGCATCTAAACAGTGATTTGAAGGAAAGGATAATGCAAAACGTCTAATCAGGACAACAAAAAGAAAAAGAATTTTAAAAGTAAAGACAGTTTAAGGGACCTCTGGGACAGCATCAAGTGTAACAACATTTGCATAGTACTGGTAACCAAAAGAAAAGAGAGAGCTCAGGACTGAAAACCTATTTGAAGAAATAATAACTGAAAGCTTTCCTAACTTTGTGAAAAAAATAGGCATACAACTTCTGGCAGTGCAGAGAATTCCAAGGAAAATTAACCTAAAGAAGTGCACATCATGACACATTGTAAATAAAATGTCAAAAATTAAAGATAGAATCTTTTCTTTAATATTTTTTATTTTTCAGTTATACTCAATGTATAATGTACATTAGTTTCAGGTATGATTAGACATTGATCACTCCATTGATCTAGTACCCATCTGACACTATACACAGTTATTACAATGTTATTGACTATATTCCTTATGCTATACATCCCCATGAATGTTATGTAACTAATTTGTACTTCTTAATTTCTTCATTTTTCTCTCACTCCCCCAAAACCTATCCCATCTGGAAACCATAGACATTCTTTCTCTGTATGTATGTCTGTTTCTGTTCTGCTTGTTTGTTTATTTTGTTTTTTAGATTATACATACAAGTGAAATTATATGATATTTGGGCATTTATTTTTCTCTCTATGGCTAATTTCACAACACAGTACCTTATAAGTCTATCCATGTTGTTGCAAATAGCATTTTTAAATGTCTGAGTTATATTCCATTCTATATATGCACCACTTCTTTACCCATTCATCCTTTGATGGACTATTAGGGTGCTTTCACATCTTAAATATATACATAATACTGCAATGAACATGTATATGTCTTTTTATTTAGTGTTTTGGGTATCCTCAGAAAAATTACCTGCAGTGAATTGCCGAGTTCTTCTTTGTTTCATGTTACAGCCTTTGTTTTAAAGTCCTTTTTGTCTAGTATAAGTATTGCTACCTAAGCTTGCTTGTTTGTTTTCATTTTTATGATACACCTTTTTACATCTCTTTACTTTTAGTCTCTATGTGTCTTTTGATAAGAAATGAGACTGTCATCAAAGGGGTTTGTAAAGATCTTGCTTTATTATCCATCCTACTACTGTATGTCCTTTGATGAGAAATTTAATTCATTTACACTTAAAGTAATTGTTGATTTATACACTTTGCCATTTCATTGTTTATATTTTTAATATTTGTTTTTCTTCTTAAAGATGCCCTTTAATATTTCGGTGTGGGGGTGCCCTGGCTGGTGTTGCTCAACTGGTTGGAACATTACCCAATACACCAAAAGTTTGGGGAGTTCATTCCTGGTCAAGCACATACCTAGTTTGTGGGTTCAATCCCCAGTCATGGTGCATATGGGAGGCAACTGACTGATGTTACTCTCTCACATCAACATTTCTCTCTCTCTTCCCCTTCCTCTCTCTAAAATCAATAAACATATTTAAAATAAAAAACTGGTTTGGTGGTGATGAACTTCTTCATCTTTTTCTTGTCTGAGAAATTCTTTATTTGTCATTCCATTCCATATGATACTTCTGTTTTGTAGAACAACTTTTGTCTCAGGTTTTGCTTTTCATTACTTAGAATTATTTCATGCCAATCCCTTCAAGCCTTCAAATTTTTATTGATATACAAAATGAATTTATGGGAGCTCCCTTGTAATAAACTGTTCTGTTGCTGCTTTTAAGTTTCTTTCTTTGTCTTTAACATTTGCCATTTTAATTATAATGTTTCTTGGTGTGAGACTCTTTGGTTTCATGTTGTTTAGGACTCTCTGCACTTCTTAGACCAGTATCTTTGTTTCCTTCACCAAGTTAAGAAATTTTCTGTTATTATTTTTTCAATATGTTTTTAATTCCTTGCCCTAGCAATCCAATAATGCAAATGTTGTTTTGTGTTAAGTTGTCTTGAAGGTTCTTTATCCAACTTTTTTGGATGATTTTTTTCGTTTTCTCTGTTCTGATTGGTTGTTTTCTGCTTCCTTAACTTCCAAATTGATGATCTGATCCTCTGTTTTATCTACTCAACTGTTGATTCCCTGTAATATATTATTTATTTATGTTATTGTATTCTTTATTTCTATCTGTTCTTTTCTATTTTCCATTTCCATTTGTATGCTTTTTATCTCTTTTTGAAGTGCTCAGTAAGTTCATCTATTCTGCTCCTAAGTTCATTGAGCATTCTTATTACTAGTGTTTTGAATTCTACATCTGGCATATTGCTTATCTTCATTTTATTTAGTTCCTTCTCAGGAGTTTTGATCTTTTTTTTTCACAGGGAAATATTTCTTTGTCTCTTCATTTTGGCTGCCTCCCTGTGTTCTGTATTTTAGATAGAGATGCTATATCTTCCAGTCTTGCTGGAGTGGCTTCATGTAGCAAATGATCTGTAGAACCAAATGGCACAACCTCATTTGTCATCCAAGACTGGAATTCCAGGTGTACACCCTTTGTTATCTTTGTGCACCCTCTCGTTGTAGTTAAGACTTGATTGCTGTTGACGTGTAATTGGAGGGACTTACTCATTAACATAATGTGATGTGAAGACTGGCCATAACCTTGAGCGCTGAGTCTGCTGTTCAGGGAGTGACCACACTGAATAGGACTTACTTCAGCAGGTCTCTAGTATCTTTTGAGTCCAACCCTTGAGTGTGTCATGGGTGGAGGTAGTTTTGTGGTACTTTGGCACTCTCTTAATCTTTCTACTGGGTGTGCTGACACTCAGGTCTCCACGGAGAGCAAGATCATCTGCTACCTGTGTCTTTTATATGGTTACCCAGAAAGAGCTGTAAAACAATTTGCCAATTACTGCTACTTGTGCTGAGATTGAATGTAGCAAGGAGAGGTTAAGCTGTGAACCAAGGCCAACTCTGTTAGTGCCTGGCCTGAGGCCACTTAGCTAGAGGCACAAGGCTCACTGAGGCCAGATGCTTCTTGTCTGCGATGTGAGGCTTTGAGAAATTTTAGGGAATTCACAGCATAAGCTGTGTAAGTCCATTTGTACAGAAAAAACACTGAAAATGGCTTGAGTGGGCCTGCAATTTGGGTGGAAAAATGTCTTAGGGCAATTGTCCCCACCTTTTTTTCTGACAGGGATTGGTTTCATGAATAAGTTTTTCCATGGACCCGGGAGGTGGGGGCAAGACAGGGGGCAGAGCTCAGGCAATAGTGTGAGCAAAGCTTCTCTGGTTTGCCTGTCACTGACCTCCTGCTGTGCAGCCTGGTCCTAACTGACCATGGTCCAATACTCATCTCCTGTCTGGGGATTGGAGATCCCTGTTTTATGGAAACACCAGACAAGTTTTGGCACATTGTAGGAGCAAAAAAGTCTGAGATTAATTGCACTGAAGATCATAAGAGGAGCAGTCTCTCAATACTGATGTTACTACTCCCCCTGGGTGACACAGCTCAGTGTCAAGAGACAATGTTGGCACGCAATTTCTCTAGTGAGCAACAGCAAGAGTGAATGGCTGACTGTCTAGCTTCTCCAGCAGTGCAAGAAGCTGCCAAACATGCCCCTTCTTTCTTTTCCAATTCAGCATACTATGGTAAACTGTATCACCAAGGGGTAGGGAGGGTCAGTGATAATAGCAAACAGGGCTCATAACATTATCAAAAAATGTGGATACTACTAACCACTTGAGGGAATCCATCACAGAGTCTGCCATAAGTTTCTGTGAATGACATGCCTATGGATCACCTAAACAGGCCTAAACTCACCCCAAATTCCCTGTGCACCCTGTGATCAGCTTCCTGTGCCTTCTCTCAAAAACAGTGAGTGAAAACCTTTGCAAATAGCCATAAAACCTGCAGAAAGTCATCTCAACTCTACAGGTTTGGGAGAAAGCACACAAATATAAGCATTTAACTCCATTATAAAGCAAGAAAATGTGTAATGTCAGCATTCATCCTGGCTTCACAGGTTAAAGAGAAGGCATAAAATATTTAAAAATACCCTCCCCCTAGAAGGAACAAGAAGTGTGGAGCAAGTCTATCCAAAGAAAATTCCCTATCCTTAATAGAAATGACAGAAGGTATTATTCTCCTAAAGCTAATAAGTAAAGAATGGAAAATATGGCTCTTTATTCAAATGCAAAGATGACAACACAATCTTCAAGGAACATTTAACTCAAGGAAATATTACACCACCAAAGGAACACAATAATTTTCTTGTAACTAACCCCAGAGTAAAGGAGAACTGTAATTTTCCCAGAAAGAATGTAAAATAGTAAACTACCACAAAATACAAAAAAAAAAAAAACCCAGTTCAATAAATTCAGGACAGAAGCTATGGGAACAAAATTATAAGTTTAACAGAGATGCAAATAATAAAAAGAACCAAACAGAAATTATGTCGCTGAAAAATATAATGAATAAAATAAAAATTGCAATAGAGATAAATATTACCAGAAAACTTGAGCAAGCAGAAGAAAGAGTTTGTGGACTCTAAGATAAACCATTTGAAATTATCCAGTCAAAGGAGAACAAAAATTCAAAAAGAACAAAGAAAGCCTAGGTGAATTATAGAATACTATTAAGAGAAACAATTTATGCATTATTGGGTACCAGAGGAAGAGAGAAGAGAAATAGAGGAGACCAGTTAATTAAATAAGTAATGTACGAGAACTTCCTAAATCTTAAGAGAGATTTAGACATTTGAATTATATGATGCTCATTGTCCCTAAGCAGATTCAACCCAGAGATCTCCAAGACACATTATGGTAAGATGGTCTAAATTCAGAAACAAAGAGACAGTTTTTAAAGCAGCAAAAGAAAAATATTGTTTACATTCCAGGAAGTCTCCATAAGACTGTCAATGGATTTCTTAGCAGAAACTTTGAAGGACAGATTATATATTCAAAATACTAAAAGCAAAAACTTGTTAATGAAAAAGAATTTATCCTGAAAATCTGTCATTTTCATTCAGAAATGGAGAGATAAACATTTCTCAGAAAAGGAAAAGCTGAGAGAGTTTATTGCTGCTAGACCTGCCTTACTAGAAATATTGAAAGACAGTCTACATGCTGACATGTGAGGATAGTAATCAGTAATATGAAATATAAAATATACTTGTAAAGTAAGTATATAGTCAAAGTCAGAATGCTATGTAATACATTTAAATGGTGATGTTTTGCCTTGGCAAGCTAGCTCCATTGGTTAAAGCATTGTCCCAATACACCAAGTTTGTGGGTTTGATCCCTGGTTAGGGCACATAAGAATCAATTAGTAAATACATAAATAAGTTAAATAACAGGTTGAGCTCTCTTTCTTTTCCTTCCTCTATCTCACTCTAATAAAATCCATTAATTTTTTAAAAAAATTTGGTGGCATATTAATCACTTGATTCTAGTACAAAAGTTAAATGACAAAGATATTAAAAATAAATATGTTTACAATAATTTGTTAATGGATACATGATATAACAATATGTAAATTTTGACATCAAAAATATGAATGTGTGATGTGGAATAAAAGAGTAGAGTGTTGTATGCAATTAAAGTTAAATTAAAAGCTCAAATCAAAATATACTATAACTATGTTTTATACAAGCCTCATGAAAAACGCAAAGCAAAAACCAACATCAGATAATGAGAAGGAGATTAAAGCATACGACTTCCAAAAATCACCAATTCTCAAAGAAAGAGAGAAAGAAAAAAACAAAGGAACTGCAAAACATCTAGAAACTAATTAATAAAAATGGCATTAGAAAGTCATCACCTATTAATAATTGCATGTAAATGGATTCAATTTTCTAATAAAAATGAACAGCATGGGAAATAGACAAAAAACAAGAGAAACTTTATACTGTCTGCAGGAGACTAACTTCCATTTTGAAGACCCACACAAGCTAAAAGTTAAGGAATGGGAAATAATATTTCATGCCAATGGAAATCATAAGAGAATTAGAATACCTCCACTTTATACCTCACAAAACAGCCATTAAGTCAAAACTGTAGCAAGAGGCAAAGCAGGTCATTATATAATGACAAAGGGGCCACTCGTCAAGAAGACATAAAAGTTATAAGTAGGCCTCTTCCAGAAAATGGTGGTGGAATAGGACGGAGCGACTCCAGTTCTCCTACCCGTGGGAGAAAAATCCTGGCAGATCTACTGAGGAACAGCGCAATTTCCCAACAAACAATTTCCCAGCATTTATGAAAATAAGAGACCAGAGATAGTGACAGACCAGACAGATACAGGTCAGTGGGGTCTCCGGGACGTGAGTAAGGACGGAGGCGGCCAGTCCGGCAGCAGCCCTGGGCCAGCGCCTAACGGCCGAGCCATGGCTGCTGCAGCGGTCTGGGCCCAGAGGCTTCCTTCTGCGCTCAGTGACAGGGGCCTTTGCCTTGGAGAACTCATCAGGAGCCCGGCACCCCTGAGTAAAGTCAAGGGCGGAGGCGGGACAGCAGCCCTTGGCAGGCGCGTAAAGACCTCAGAGCTGCTGCTGCTGCAGCGGTCGGGACCCAGAGGCTTCCATCTGAGCCCAGCAACAGGGCATCTGCCACAGAGGACTCATCGGGATCCCCACACCTGTGAGTAAAGACAAAAGCGGCAGCGGCAGGGCCGGCTACCGTAGGCCAGCCCGTACACCAACACTGCCACTGCACTAGGGGTGTAGAGGCTTCCATCTGCGGCCAGTGCCACGGAGGAATCATAGGGAGCTCAGCACCCAGTGGAGCCTTGGGCCAGCTGTGGGGTCCTTGGAAGAACTGGCTCCCTCCCTCCCCATCTAGGCAGACCTGGGTGGCAGAGACCTGTCTGCCTAGATTTGCAGGGAGTGGGACAAGGACAGGGGGCCATGTTCAGTTGTGATCTGTGTGGTCACCAGCCCACTAGCCTTCCAGCCCGGGAGATTTGAGAGGAGCATGATTGTAACTGGTCTGGTTGGGGATTGGGGTGGGCTGGGAGGCAGGCTTTCTGGAGAAGTTTTTTATTGGAAAGTAGACTGAGGTGTTCTCCTGTGAAGGCAGCTTGACTTGCTTCTCAACCAGGCACAAGACTGGGAAGGACCAGTAGCACATACCGTGGAACCCAGGCGGCCTGTCAGGTCGGCGGGTGCCCGGACCCCAGTCTGGTAGCCTAGCTGGCGCGCAGGAGTGCCCCTGGGCCTACAACACAGCCCACAGAGAAGTCCTGCCAAAATGAGTAAAACAGGATTGGACAGTTTGAAACCAACAAGAAAGGGGTTTTTTAAAAAACTATTTTTGTTTTTTTCTTACTTTTTTTGTACTTTTTAAATTACCTTTTTCTTCAGTAATTGTATATTTTTTAAATTTTATTGTTTCTGTACCTTTCAGTACTTTGTTCCTCTCCTTTCTTTTTTCCTGTTTTAGTCCTTCTTCCTTTCATTCCAAACTTATTGCTTTTTCCTCATGCCTCCTGCCCTTTTGTTTATTTGTTTGTTGCTTTCTATATAACTATAAATACTTCACAACACATCTCTCGGATATTAGCCCACTTTACAGGTTCCTGAATTCTATTACTGTAGTGATTTACTCTACTTGCTCACATGCTATGCGTATTTACTATTCTTTACTTTCACCTTACCTCAAAATCTGATCATCCGCAACCTCACTGCTTCCTAGATACAACTCATAAGCCTTCCCTCCGCAACAAGAGACTTATCTTTGGTCTATCCTTTCTTAAAAGTGGCAAATTGGGTTGAATATTACAGTTAACATTATATATAGCCTAAAGACCTTCTATCTCTTCTCTATTGGCTGTGACTGTAAATATCATAAAATACTCTCCTGCTGTCATAAACCACTTTGCCTCCCCCTCCAACTGATCACACACACACAAAGAAAGGAGTAGGAGGAAGCGGAGAACATCGAGATAACTGCAGGAGACTGCAACACTGAATTTCACAGGAATTCTACCACAGAAGTTCACACTATAAACCATGGGAGTCAGAACTGATCAATTTAAGAAGCTGAGGCTAACAAGAGTCTCATAAACAATGGGAAGACAAAGAAACAATGCCCAAAAGAAAAAAGAGGTGGAAGTCTCAGAAATAATGTTAGATGAAAGAGAGGCAAGCCAGCTATCAGATATTGAATTCAAAGCACTAGCTACCAGGAAATTCAAAGAGCTCACAATGAGCTACCAGAAACTAGAGGGGAGCTACCAGAAACTAGAGGGGAGCTACAATGAGCTCTCTGAAAACTATCTCAACATGAAAAAGGAAATAGAAACTATCAGCAAAGGCCAAGAGGAAATGAAGAATAAAATTTTGGAGCTGAAGAACACAGTAGAAGGAATGAAAAGTAGGATCGATGAGGCTGAAGATCAGATCAGCAAGTTGGAGGACACAGTAGAAAGAATCTCCCAGAAAGAGCAAGAAAGGGAAAAGAGGCTCAAAAAGAATGAAGAGGGATTAAGGGAAATACAAGACAATATGAAACCTAATAATATCTGAATAATAGGAATACCAGAAAGAAAACAAGAAGAACAAGGGAGAGAAAACCTATTTGAAAGAGTAATGATGGAAAATTTTCCTAATTTGATGAGAGAAAAAGTTACACGAATCTAGGAATCACAGAGAGTCCCCTTCAAGAGGAATCCAAAGAGGCCCACTTCAAGACACATCATCATTAAAATGGCAAAATTCCAAGACAAAGAGAGAATCTTAAAGGCAGCAAGGGAGAAAAAGGAAGTAACATACAAGGGAGGCCAAATAAGGTTAGCTACTGACTTCTCAATGGAAACACTCCAAGCACGAAGAGAATGGCAAGAAATATTTCAAGTAATGAGAACCAGAGGCCTACAACCAAGGCTACTTTAGCCAGCAAAGCCCTCAACAAGATAGAAGGCCAAATAAAGAGCTTTCAAGACAAAAGAAGTCTAAAAGAATACACCACCACCAAACCAGATCCACAAGACGTACTAAAAGGGCTGCTTTAAGGAAAGGAAGGAAAAGAGAGAGGGGGAGAGGAAGATAGGTACACGAATGGCAATGAATAAGTACCTATCAATAACAATCTTAAATGTAAATGGATTAAATGCTCCAACCAAAAGACATAGAATAGCTGAATGGATAAGAAACATGACCCACACATATGCTGCCTACAGGAGACCCACCTCAGGACAAAAGACCATCACAGAATAAAAGTGAAAGGCTGGGGACAAATTTTCCAAGCAAACAGACAGGAAAAAAAAAGCCGGAGTAGCAATTCTAATATCAGACACAATAGGGTTAAAAAAAGGGCCATAAAGAGTGACCCAGAAGGTGACTTCATAATACTCAAGGGAAGAATCCACCAAGAAGACATTAACATAGTAAATATATATGCACCCAACATAGGATCACCCAAATATATAAGGAAAATCCTAAAGGACTTCAAGAAAGATATTGACAGCAACACAATTATAGTAGGGGACTTTAACTCCCCACTGTCAAAAATGGACAGGTCTTCCAAAAATATCAACAAAGATACAGTGGTATTAAATAACACCCTAGAGGTAATGGACTTGAATGATATATATAGAGTCCTTCTTCCCAAAGAAGCTAAATACACATTCTTTTCAAATGCACATGGACCATTTTCAAAGATAGACCACATGATAGGACACAAAAAGAGTCTAAACAAATTCAAGAAAATCGAAATCATACCAAACTTTTTTCTGACCACAAGGGACTGAAATTAGAAATCAACCCCAAAGAAAAAAACCCCAAACACCCAAAATCATGGAGACTTAAGGGCATGCTATTAAACAATGATTGGGTCAGCATTGAAATTAAGGAAGAAATCAAAAAGTTTCTGGAAACAAATGCAACTGAACTCACAATAACCCAAAATTTACGGGACATGGTGAAGGCCGTTTTGAGAGGGAGGTTCATAGCAATACAGGTTTACGTAAAAAAGATAGAAATATTTCAAACAAACAACCTAACCCTACACTAGGAAGAAATTGAAGAACAACAACAAAGACAGCTCAGAGCAAGTAGAAGGAAGGATCAGAGCAGAATTAAATGACATAGAGACTAAAAACACAATTCTAAGGATCCATGAATCCAAGAGTTGGTTTTTTGAAAAGATAAACCAAATAGGCAAGCCTTTAAGTAGGCTCATTAAGAAAAGAAGAGAGAGGACACAAATAAACACAATAAGAAATGAAAGAGGAGAAATTACAACTGATACCACAGAAATAGAAGGGATTGTAAGAAATTACTATGCAGAACTGTATGCCAAGAAATGTGAAAACTTAGGTGAAATGGAAAAATTTATAGAAGAAATATAATCTTCCAAAACTCAATGAAGAAGATATAGAAAGCCTGAACAGACCAATAACAGCAGATGAAATTGAAGCAGTAATCAAAAAATTCCCATCAGACAAAGGCCCTGGGCCAGACGGTTTCACAGGAGAATTCTACAAAGCTTTTAAGGAAGAGCTACCCTCTGTTGTTCACAGACTATTCCAAAAAAATCCTAAATGATAGCAAACTCCCAAACTCTTTATATGCAGCCAGCATCATCCTAATTCAAAAACCAGATAGAGACACAAGAAAGAAAGGAAACTTCAGGCCAATATCGCTGATGAACATAGATGCTAAAATCCTCAACAAAATATTGACAAATCGCATCCAACAATACATCAAAAAGATCATAGACCATGACCAAGTGGGATTCATCCCAGGGATGCAAGGATGGTTCAATATTTATAAATCAGTAAATGTAATACACCACATAAACAAAAGCAAACACAAAAACCACACGATCATATCAATAGATGCGGAAAAACCTTTTGATAAGGTATAACACCCATTTATGAAAAAGGTGCTCAGCACAGTGGGAATAGAGGGAGCATTCCTCAATACACTAAAGGCCAGATATGAAAGACTTACAGCCAACATCATACTCAATGGGCAAAAATTAAAATCTTTTCCACTAAGATCAGGAACAGGACAAGGTTGTCCACTTTCACCACTTCTATTTAACATAGTAGTGGAAGTTTTAGCCTCAGCTATCAGACAAGAAAAAGAAATAAAAGACATTCACATTGGAAAGGAGGAAACAAAACTGTCCTTGTTTGCAGATGACATGATAGTGTACATGGAAAATCCTAAACATCCTACCAGAAAACTGCTCAAACTAATAAATTAATTTGACAAAGCAGCGGGTTACAAAGTCAATATCCAGAAATCAAAGGCATTTTTTATACTAACAATGAATCAGCAGAAGCAGAAATCAGGGAAAAAATCCCATTCGATATAGCAAAAACAATAATAAAATACCTAGGAATAAACCTAACCAAGGAGGTAAAAGACCTGTATGCACAAAACTACACTACTCTGAAGAAAGAAATCAGGGAAGACACAAACAAATGGAAACATACACCGTGTTCATGGATTGGAAGAATTAACATCATCAAAATGTCCATACTACCCAAAGAAATTACAGATTCAATGCAGTACCTAATAAAGTACCAAGGGCTTATTTCACAGACATAGAACAAACACTTCAAAAATTTATATGGAACCATAAGAGACCCCAAATAGCAGCCTCAATTTTGAGAAAGAGGAACAAAGTAGGAGGGATCACAATACCTGATATCAAACTGTATTGCAAGGCCACTGTAATCAAAACAGCCTGGTACTGACATAAAAACAGGCACATGGACCAATGGAATAGAACAGAGAACCCAGAAATAAACCCAACTCTCTACAGTCAATTAATATTTGTCAAAGGGGGCAGTAACATAAAACGGGGTAAAGATAGCCTCTTCAACAAATGGTGTTGGGAGAACTGGACAGCTACATGCAAAAAGATGAAACTGGAGCACCAACTTACACCATACACCAAAATAAATACAAGGTGGATAGAAGACTTAAATGTAAGCCGTGACACCATTAAAGTCCTAGAGGAGAACACTGGCAGGAAAATATCAGATATTTCACGCAGCAACATTTTTACTGACATGTCCCCTAGAGCAAGAAATATAAAGGAAAGAATAAACAAATGGGATCTTATTAAAATAAAAAGCTTCTGTGCAGCTAAAGAAAACAGCATTAAAATAAAAAGACAACCAACTGTGTGGGAAAACATATTTGCCAATGATACCTCAGACAAAGGTTTAATCTCCAAAATATACAAAGAACTCACACGATTCCACTCTAAGAAGACAACTAACCCAATTATAAAATGGGGAAAGGACTTGAATAGACACTTCTGCAAGGAGGACATACAGAGGATCCAGAGACACATGAAGAGGTTCTCAATATCGCTTGCTATCAGAGAGATGCAAATTAAAACCACAATGAGATACCACTTTGCACCAGTGAGAATGGCTATCATAAACAAAGCAATAAACAACAAATGTTGGAGAGGGTGTGGGGAAAAGGGGACTCTGGTCCACTGTTGGTGGGATTGCAGACTGGTACAACCATTATGAAAAACAGTATGGAATTTTCTCAGAAAACTAAAGTTGGACCTGCCTTTTGACCCAGCAATTCCACTGCTAGGATTGTATCCTAAGAATCCTAAAACACCAATCCCAAAGAAACTATGCACCCCAGTGTTCATAGCAGCACAATTTACAATAGCCAAGAGTTGGAGGCAAACTAGGTGCTTGTCAGTAAATGAATGGATAAAAAAACTATGGTACATATACACAATGGAATTCTATGCCGCGGAAAGAAAGAAGGAGCACCTACCTTTTGCAACAACTTGGATGGAACTGGAAAGCATTATGCTGAGTGAAATAAGCCAGGTGTTGAAGGACAAATACCATATGATCTCACCTTTAACAGGAAGTTAAATAATAAAACAAACAAGGAAGCAAAATATAAGCAAAGGCACTGAAATAAAGAATAGGCTGACAGTGACCAGAGGGAAGAGGGGAGGGAATTTCAGGGAAATTGGGGAGGGATTTAGAGGAACATATATAAAGTGTACATGGACAACAACTGAGAAGGGTGTAACGAGAGCGAGGGGGTGAATATGGGCGGTGGGATGCGATGTGAGTAATAGAACACTATACTTGAAAAACAATTAAGTAAATTTTAATAAATTAAATTAAATTAAATTAAAAATGTTATAAGTATGTATTCACTTAAATTTGGAGGACACAAATACTAGTAGATCTGAATGGAGAAATAGACAAGGCTATAATTATATTAGGGGACTTCGTTATGCTACTTTCAACAATGGGTAGTTCACCAAAATAGAAAATCAATAAGGACATATAAGACTTGAACAATACTTTAAATCAATAGACTAGATAGATAGATGGATAGTTAAATAGATAGATAGATATATGAATGGACTCTGTATATATATATATATATATACATATATACAGAGTGTGTATATACATATGAAATACATATATATATTTCATTTGACTGTACCAGAATATACATTTTTCTCAAGTAGGCATGGAACATTCTTCAGTATAGATCACAGGTTAGGCCACAAACCAAGTGTTTACATGTTAGATTTTTGAAATTATATCAAGCACCTTTTTTTTTTACCACAATGATATAAAAATAAAAATAAATAACAGAAAGAAGACTTAAAATTTTACAAATACATGCAATCAAAATAAACAAGCAGTGGGTCAATGAAGAAAATCAAAGCTAAATTAAAAAATTTTGAAACACAGCATACCAAAACTTATAGTATGGAGCAAAAGCAGTTTTCAGATGATAGTTGACAGCAATAAACAGCTATATTAAGAAAAAAAATATCTAATAAACAGTTTTATTTTTTCTGTCAAGAAACTAGGCAAAGAATAACTAAATGTAAAGTTTGTAAAAGGGAGGAAATAAAAAAGCAGAAATAAAATAGAGAATAGAAATATAACAGAAGGTATAAACAAAATAATTATTTTTATTAAAATAAAATTGACAAACCTGGACATCCAGTCAAGATGGAGATGTAGGAAATATGCCTCACCTCCTTGCACAACTACAGCAAAAATTACAACTAAAATATAACACAAATATTGCCCAGAATCATCAGAAAATCAAGCTATATGGATGTCCAACAACTGAGCATTTAAAGAAGCCACATTCATCTAGAAATGTAGGAGGGGTGGAGACTCAGAGACATGCAGAAAGGCTCAGACAGGTGGACAGGTACTGAGAGGCATGGGGATGCGTGGAGGCTCCAAACTAGCAGTCCCACATCCACATGTGGAGGATGTAAATAGGGAGGGATAGGTTTAGAATGAGGGATCCCAGCCCCAGACCAGACCACCAGCCCAGGGGTGCAGTACCAGGAAGATATGTCCCCATAACATCTGGCTATAAAAACCAGTGGGGTTAGGGGTGGCAGAAGAAACTGCAGGATTCTCAGGAAACTCCTCTTAAACATCCTGTAATGGACTTAGGACTTACTCACACTCAGGCCCTGTGGGATTCAGCACCAGGACAACAACTGGAAGCACACTAGTGGCATATGGGAAGAATTGAAGTGACAGGCATCAGGTCAGGTGCCTGGAGGCAGCTTCTTCACTGGCAAAATTCGAGAGGCCAATAGCAGCATTGTTCCATCTCCAGGCACTACCTCCACAGAGACACAAAGCAGTGACACGTGTTGCCCTTCCTAGGCTATTGACTAAATCTCTACCCCACACAACTTATAGGTGTGCTTTTCTATGATAGGTTATGCCACTATGACAGGGAGTCAAAGCACCTCTACCAAATACACAAAAACAAACACAGGAAGGCTGCCAATATTAGGAGACAGGGAAATATGGCGAAAATGTAAGAACAGAACAAAACTCCAGAGCAAGAACTAGACAAAATAGAGATAAGCAACCAATCAGAACACTGGTTATCAGAATACTCAAGGAACTTGTTGGGTACTTCAACAGCACACAAAAGATTCAGGCAGGAATAAAGACTCAGTAAGGGAAATAAAAAATATCTACAGGGAACCAGCAATGGAGGGGATGAAGCTGAAAATCAAATAAACGATTTGGAACATTAAGAAGGAAACAATATTCATTCTGAACAGTAAGAAGAAAAAAGAATTTTAAAAAATGAGGGTAAGCTAAGGAGCCTCTGGAATATTGTAAAATGTACAAACATTGAATCATAGGACTGCCAGAAAGAGAAGAGGAAGAGCAAGAAATTGAAACTTATTAGAAAAAAATGAAATAAAACTTCCATAATTTGTCAAAGGAAATACACATACAAGTCCAGGAATCACAGGGAGTCCCAAGCAAGATGCAAGTAAGGAGGATCACATCTACACACCATAGTTAAAATCCAAAAGGTTAAAGATAAAGAAAGGATCTTAGCAGCAAGAGAAAAGGAGACAAAAGAGTTCCTATAAGACTGTCAGCTGATTTCTCAGAAGAAACTTTATAGGCTAGAAGGGACTGGCAAGAAGTATTCAAAGTGATGAAAGCAAGGACCTAAAACCTAGATTACTCTATCCAGCAAAGCTATCATTTAGAATTGAAGGGCAGTAAAAGTTAGCTTTACCCAGGCAAGGTAAAGCTAAAGGAGTTCATCATCATCAAGCCATTATTATATGAAATGTTAAAGGAATCATTTAAGAATGAGAAGATCAAAACTATGAACATTATAACGACAATAAATTCACAACAATCAAAAATTGAAAATAAAAAAAAACAAGCTAAGCAAACAAGCAGGACAGAAACAGAATCATAGATATGCAGATCATTTGAAGGATTATCAGTTGGGAAAGGAAAGGGAGAGAATGAGGGAAAAGGTGCAGGGATTAAGAAGTATGAATAGGTAGGGACAAAATGGACAGGGGGATGTTAAGAACAGTATATATAATGAAGTAGCCAAAAAATTGATGTGCATGACCCATGAAAATGAACTAAGGGGAATATTGCTGGAAGGAATGGGGTTACTGAGTGGAGGGGGGAAAGGGAGAAAATTGGGACAACTCTAAAAGCATAATCAATAACATATATTTAAAAATAAAATTGACAGACCTCTGGTAAAGGAACTAAAGAAAATAGAAGAGTCAAATAAATGAAATCAGAAATAAAAGAGGAGATGTTTTAACTTGTATTGCAAATACAAATGGTTGTAACAGGCTACTATGAGCAAGTATATACCAACAAATTGAATAACCTAAAAAAATAAATTACCAGAATTATACAACCTACCAAGACTGAATCACAAATATTAGAAACCTTAAATAGATCAATAATGAGTAAGGAGATGGAATTAGTAATAAAATATCTCACAACAAACAATAGTCCGGGACAAGATGGCAAGTGTGCTAAATTCTACCAAACACTTAAAAATATTAATATAAATCTCTTTCAAACTCTTCTAAAAATAAATAGTAAGATACATTTCCAAACTACTTTATGAGGCAAATATTACACTGACACCAAAACCAGACAATAATACCATAAGAGAAGAAAATTACAGGCCAATTTCCTAAAAACTATAATGCAAAAATCCTTAACAAAATATCAAACTGAATTCAGCGGAAATAAAATAGGACAGGTCTGATCAAGTGAAATTTAGTCCAGAAATGTAAGGATAGTTCAACATTTGCAAATCAATAAACTGATGCACCACATTAACAAAATGAAGGATAAAAATAATATAATCTCAATAAATGCAGAAAGAACATTTGATAACAATAGCATTTGTTGTGATAAAAAACCTTCAGCAAATTAGGTAGAGATAGAATGTGCCTCAATATAATAAAGTCTTCATAAATAGTAAGCATACAGTTTGCATCATACTCTATGGTGAAAAGCTGAAAGCATTTTGTTTCCTAAGGTCAAGAAGGCAAAGGTGTCTATGACCACTTGTATCCAATATAGTACTTGAAGTCCTAGTATGAGTACTTAGGAAAGAAAAAGAAATAAAAGGCATCCATGTCAAAAACGAAGAAATCAAATTGTCTTTGTTTGTGTGTAACATGATAATATTTAAAAATGTTAGAACTGGTAAATGAATTCAGTAAAATTGTAGGATACAAAACCAACACACAAAGCCCAGCTGTATATCTATATACTAACAATTATCTGAAAAATAAACTAAGAAAGATATTTTATTTACAACAGCATTGAAAATAAAATACTTAAGAATAAATTAATAGAAAGAGGCAAAATATCTGTACACTGAAAACTATAAAACATTGATAAAAACTGAAGAAGTCATAGATAAGTTAAAAATTATCCCATCTTTCTGGGTTGGAAGAAATATTGCTTTAATTGCTAAAATGTCCATGCTACCCAAGGTAATTTACAGATTACAATGCACTTTTTATAAAAATTTAATGGCATTTTTCATGGAAATAAAGCAAATAGTTTTTAAATTTGTATAGGACCATAAGAGAACCCAAGTGGATAGTAATCTTGAGCAAGAGCAATGCTTGACACATCACATATCCTAGTATCAAGCTATATTACAAAACTTTAGTAATCAAAATTTTATGTTATTTGTATAAAACATACACATTGATAAATGGAACAGAATACAAAGCCCAGAAATAAACCCATGCATATACTGTCATGTAATTTTGACAATGATTCAAAGAATACTGACTTGGAAAATAATTCTTTTAATAAATGGTGTTAAGTAAACTAGACACTCTTATACACACACAAAAAAATGCTCCCTATCATAACCCATACACAAAAGTCAATTCAAAGTGGATTAATGACTTAAATGTAAGACCTGAAACTGTAAAATTTCTAGAAGAAAACATAAGTGAAAATGTCCTTGACACTGATCTTAGAAATAATGTTTACATTTTGACACCTAAAGCAAAGACAACAAAAATGAATTTAAGCAAGTGGGACCAAATTAAATTGAGTTCCTTCTGTACAGCAAAGGAAACAATTAACAAAATAAAAAAGTAATCCATAGAATGGGGTAAAATACTTGCAAATCATATATCAGATGAAGGGGTAATATCCAAAAAATATATAAAAACGTTTACAACTCCATAGAAAAATACTCACAGATAACCCAATTAAAAATTATGGATTTTGCATAAACATTTTTTCCAAAGAAGATAAGCAAATTGCCAATTGGTACATGAGAAGGTGCTCAATATCATTAATCATCAGGAAACTGCAAATCAGGACCACGATTAACATATCACCTTGCACATGTTAAGATTTCTGCTGTCAAAAAGACAAGAGATGACAAATACCAGATAGGATGTGAAGGAAAGGGAATCTTCAGACACTGTTGTTAACAGAATTGCAGGTTGGTGCTGCCATTATGTAAAATTATGTAAATTTTATTCAAAATATTAAGTACATAATCCAGCAATCTCATTTCTGGGTATATATGTAAAGAAAATAAAATCCTAAACACAAAAAGATAACTGTACCCCTATGTTCATTAAAGAATTATTTACAATAGACAAAATACAAATAATAACCTAAGTGTCTGTCAATGGATAAGTGGATAAAAAAAGTGATATATATGGAACGATATTCAGTCTTATAAAAGGACATCATGCCATATGGGACAACATGAATTAACCAGGAGGACATTATGCCAAGTAAAATAAGCCACAGAGAGAAAGACAAATATTTTATGATTTCATATAAAAGTGCAATCTAAAAAGCTAAACTCAAAACCAAATAATACAATGATGGTTGTCACAGACTGGGATGGGGTAGAGAAGAAATAAGAGATTTGCCAAAAGTGTACAACCTTACAGTTATAAGTTAAGTAAGTGTAAGAATAAAATTAATGCTCAGCATGATGACTATAGTTAATAACACTGTATTGTATACTTCAAATTTGCTAAGACAGTAAATTTTAAGCATTCTCAACAGTGAAAGTAAATATGTGAAAGGATGCATGTGCTAATTAATTTGATTGTGGGAAATTCTTTCACAATACATACACATATCAAATAATCATGTTGTGCACTTGAAATATATTATAATTTGTAGTTGCCACTAGTGCTGGGCCTGGGGCCACTTAGCAAGAAACACAGGTCACACCAAAACTAGATGCTGCTTGTCTGAGGTTTATGAGCCTTTGAGAGATTTTTTAATTTTTTTTTAAAAAATATTTTATATATGTATTTGCAGAGAGAGAGAAAAGGAGAGAGAAAGAGAGGGAGAGAAACATATACATGAGAGAGAAACATTGATTGGTTGCCTGTTGCACGCACCCCAGCTGGGGATGGAACCCATATTCAAGACTCATTAGTGGAAGATGGTGACGGAGTAGGATGGAGCGGATTCCAGACACCATACACATAGGAGAAAATTCCGACAGATCTACTGAGGAACAGCACAATCAACCTACAGTTCCCCAGCATTTATGAAATTAAGAGACCAGAGATTGTGACAGACGCTGAAGGACCAGACAGCAGCAGTGGCAAGTTGGGTTTAAGATTTCGGTTAACATAACATATATCCTAAAGATCTTCTATCTCTTCTCTTCTCTATGATATTTTATGTAAATATCATAAAATTATCTTCTGCTGTAATAAACCATTTTGCCTCACCTCCAGCTGATCACACAGACACAAAAGAAGAGTAGGTGGAAGGGGAGAACATCAAGACGCCTGAAGGAGACTGCACCACTGAATTTCACAGATATTGTACCACAGAAGTTCACACCATAAACCAAGGGAATCAGAACAGATCAATTTAAGAAACTGAGGTTGACAAGAAGACTCTCACAAACAATGGGAAGGCAAAGAAACAATCCCCAAATGAAAGAAAAAGAAGAAGCCTCAGAAAGAATGTTAGATGAAATAGAGGCAACTCAACTATCAGATATTGAATTCAAACCACTGGTTATCAGGAAATTCAAAGAGCTCACAATGAGCTACCAGAAACTACAGGAGAGCCACAATGAATTCACCACAAACTATATAAAAATTAAAAAGGAAAAGAAAGTATATAAAAATTAAAAAGGAAAAGACCTGTATGCAGAAAACTACACTACACTGAAGAAAGAAATCAAGGAAGACACAAACAAATGGAAACATATACTGTGTTCATGAATTGGAAGAATTAACATCATCAAAATGTCCATACTACCCAAAGCAATTTACAGATTCAATGCAATACCTATTAAAGTACCAATGGCATATTTTACAGACATGGAACAAACACTTCAGAAATTTATATGGAACCATAAACAAACCGAATAGCAGCCACAATTTTGAGAAAGAACGAAGTAGGAGGAATCACAATACCTGATATCAAACTGTATTACAAGGCCACTGTAATCAAAACAGCCTGGTACTGGCATAAAAACAGGCACATGGACCAAGGAAACAGAACAAAGAGCCCTGAAACAAAGCCAACTCTCTACAATTAATTAATATTCAACATAGGGGGCAGTGACATAAAATGGATTAAAAATAGGCTCTTCAACAAATGGTGTTGGGAGAACTGGACAGCTACATGCAAAAAAAAAAAAAATGAAACTTGAGCACCGACTTACACCATACACCAAAATAAATTCAAAGTGGATAGAAAACTTAAATATACGCTGTGACACCATTAAAGTCTTAGAGGAGAACATCGGCAGGAAAATATCAGATATTTCACGCAGCAACATTTTTACTGCTATGTCCTTTAGAACAAGGAATATAAAGAAAATAATAAACAAATGGGATCTCATCAAAATAAAAAGCTTCTGTGTGGCTAAAGAAAACAGTAGTAAAATAAAAAGGCAACCAACTGTATGGGAAAACATATTTGCCAATGATACCTCAGACAAAGGTTTAATCTCCAAAATATACAAAGAACTCACATGACTTCACTCTAAGAAGACAACTAACCCAGTCAAAAAATGGAAAAAGGACTTGAACAGACACTTCCCCAAGGAGGACATACAGAGGATCCAGAGACACAAGACAAGATGCTCAGGCCCTGGCTGGTGTAGCTCAGTGGACTGAGCGCGAGCCTACAAACCACAGGATCATGGTTCGATTCCCAGCCAGGGCACATGCCTGCATTGCAGGCCAGTTCCTAGTAGGGGACTCACGAGAGGCAACCTTACATTGGTAATTCTTTCCTTCCCTTCCCTTCTAAAGATAAATAAATAATTTTTTAAAAAAAAGATGCTCAATATCACTAGCTATCAGAGGGATGCAAATTAAAACCACAATGAGATACCACTTTACACAGGTCAGAGAGGCTATCATAAAGAAAGCAACAAACAACAAATGTTGGAGAGGTTGAGGGGAAAAGGGGACCCTAGTTCACCTTTGGTGGGACTGCAGATTGGTACAACCACTATGGAAAACAGTATGAAATTTTCTCAGAAAACTAAAATTGGACCTGCCTTTTGACCCAGAAATTCCACTACTGGGATTATATCCTAAGAACCCTGAAACACCGATCCAAAAAATCTTATGCACCCCAATGTTCATAGCAGCACAATTTACAATAGCCAAGAGTTTGAAGAAACCTAGGTGCCCATCACTAAATGAATGGATCAAAAAATGGTGGATGGTACATATACACAATGGATTCTCTGCAGCAGAGAGAAAGAAAGAGCTTGTACCCTTTGCAACATCATGGGTGGAACTGGAAAGCATTATGTGAGTGAAATAAGGCAAGTGGTGAAAGACAAATACCATGTGATCTCACCTTTAACAGTAAGCTAAACAACAAAGCAAACAAGCAAGCAAAATAAAAACAAAGGCACTGAAATAGAGAACATGGGAACAGCGACCAGAAGGGAGAGGGGAGGGGATTTCAGGGGAAAAAAGGGAAGAATTTACAGGAACTAGTATAAAGGACACATGGACAACAACTAAGGGGGGAGGGACGTGAGGAGCACGCGGGGTGGGCTAGGATGGGAGTAAAAGACAGAAAACTGTACTTGAAAAATAATTAAATAAATAAAAATTTAAAAAATATAAAATATATTATAATTTTATTTGTCAATTATAGCTCCCTAAAACTGATGGAAAACAAAGTTATTATCTGGAGTATTAATAAAATGATTTACATAATTTGGTAAAGTCTTATTACTTTCCATCGAAGATATAAGAGCTTGGAAATCAAAAGGAATAGAAGATGGTACATGCTTGTGTGATCAAGATTTCTCATATAGACCTGGCTGATGTAGCTCAGTGGATTGAGTGCGGGCCTGTGAACCAAAGTATCACTGTTCGATTCCTATTCAGGGCACATGCTGGGTTGCAGGTCAGTTCCCAGCAGGGGACACAAGAGAGGCAACCATACATTGATATTTCTCTCCATCTCTCCTTCCCTTCCCCTCTAAAGATAAATAAATAAGATCTTTAAAAAATTTTACATATGCCTCATTCCATTCCTCAGGTAGATTATATTGCATCTAGTTCTACCCCTGCAGTAGTTAACAGTTCTATGTTGGGTTTACAGATAGCTAAGTATCAAAATACAGCCTATTTTTTCTCAGTATGAACTTCAGCCCAACATGCTCCCTCAGATTCAATGTCAAAACACATACTGTGGAAGGTGGTTCTACTTGTATTTCTCCATATGTGTAGCTGATGCACAGGGCTTCTATGTGTAAAAACTAAAATCATAATGTTCTCCCTCCACTGAGCAAAAGCAACTCCAAATGCTACTGGGGTATCTCAAACTATTCAATCTATTTTCTAAGATGTTTTCTACTCTACAAAATCTAAAACAGTCTTTTCTATTTTTCCCTTAAAATTTTAAAACCAAGGGTATTTTAAAAGAAAAATTATCCATATGTTTTTCATTAATTTACACTTAAATCATTAAAAGTCTGCTTTGTGGGACCTTTTTGATGTCCAGAGAGTATTTTTGGATGTTTTTTATAAGTCATTTAAAGCCGATTTCTCTTTTATTTTCCTCTGCCCCCCCCCCCATTTGCAAAAGAGAAAAAAGAAAAAAAAGAGAGAAAAAGAAGGAAGGCAGAGAGAGAGAGAGGAGGATGAGGGAAGAAAACAAAAGAAGAAAAAGAAAGGAAGGAAGGAAGGAAGGGAAGGGGGGAAGAAAGAAAGAAAGAAAGAAAGAAAGAAAGAGAGAGAGAGAGAGAGAAAGAGAGGAAGGAAGGAAGGAAGGAAGGAAGGAAGGGAGGGAGGGAGGGAGGGAGGGAGGGAGGGAGGGAGGGAGGAAGGAAGGAAGGAAAAAGGGAGGGGAGAGGAGGGGAGAGGACAGAAAAAGAAAGGAAGGGAGGGGATGAGAAGGGGGAGCAAGGGAGGGCAGGGGAGGAAGGAAGGGAAAAGAGATTGAATTTAGCTGGAAGCAGATGAGTTTTCACTCAAGAAGTCGTGTCTTAAATCTTTAGTTTACATGTATCAATTTATTTCTAAATTAAGATGTGTGCACATTCATTCTCAACAAGTCAGACACTAGGTAGTTAAACATAATGCCTTTACATAGTTATATGAAATTATGACCCTTTTGTTTGGAGTCTTTCTTCCAAAATAAATGATACTCTTTAAGGTTTATTTACAATCCCTTCATCCCACACAATTCACAATGCGCAAATCATAAATCACATTGCCATTCCTAGTCTCTCTCTCCTATTCCCCAGGCACTCTAATGGCACACTGTCATGTGCAGACTTCCAAGTATTTTTTTAGTTGATTTCTCAATATGGATTCTAAACTCAACATAACTCAGTTTATAGAGACTGAAATTGTGTCTGAGAGGCACTGAAAGTGGAGAAAAGAATATTATGCAGATTATTGGGGGTGGGGTCTCTAAATTATTTTCTTAACTACTAAGAAAATTATGTTTTGGAGAAAATTAATTTTGTGGAGAATGTTAATTGTTGCAACCATTGATTTTGTGTATAGACACCCAGGTATTCAAGTTTCTAAACCAATGCCATGTGATGCTTTCACACTGGGTTTTCTCTTGTATCTTCCCACGGTAATGCTGGACAATTTATCTTGAGCCCTTCTGCCCTTCAGAAGATACTACACCATGGTGCTGAAAAGTTAATGAATAGTTTTTTATCTATGAATATTTTATGCTAACTGAGACTCCTAAGCAAAACATTAGTGCTAGTACTAATAGAAAATAAGTTCTCAAATTATGAACTATTTATAATGAAATAATTGCATATATAATACCATTAGCAGAAGCCAAGAAAATCTACACACCTTTACCTTACCAATTTACTTGGACAAATTTATGCAAAGTAGATAATGATAAATCATTACAAATATTTAGAAAGAGTTTGTTTCTACTGGTGAGATATTTGAAATAAAGGAGAACGGGAATTGAGGCAAGGAGTTTCATGTTTTATAAAATGCAATAAAATAAAGCTATTTATAGCATGGTTCTAGGATAATATATAATAATCCAAGAGATTTTTAGTATGCTGAGTTTAAAATGCCTATTTTATAAGAGAATTACTACATAATTCTATATTGAGACTTAAGTAGGGCTAAAATAACAGGAACTAAGATTAAGGCATTAAGGATAATTTTATCTTTCTTTTTTATTGCATATATTTTTAAATTTCCCTACAATGTACCTGCAATATATTTTTGTAATCTAATTTTGTATTTAATACAGATGTACAGTGTTTTTGTAATGTAAAAATCATTAATTCATAATCTAAGACACACGTGCATTTTTCTAAGAAAGTTCAATGTACAGATCACTATACCAAATGCTACTTTCGCCTTGCCTAACTTCTGGTGAAGATTAACTAATAGTTTTATCTTTCAGTGATCCAAGAAAACATGAAGCCTTGTCATCAGATGCTGGCATCTGTTGGGAGTACTTTAGGGTTAATAGTATTAAAATAATGCAGAATCTAATCTCTGTCAATATGAATAAGCATAGGACCTTCATACCACATAAAAGTCTCAGTAAGATAAGTGAATAAGAGGCCAGATAAAATTCCAAATGGCAAGTGCTTTTTGTATTAAGTAGAGTTCTCTATATAGCAAACTTGTATTTTATGTCCTAGTGACTTTTCTCCCTGAATTTTATTATAGTTATATAATTTTATAATTTAATAAACCATTTCTCTGGTCTTAGTTCAAAAAGGCACTTTCACATAGAGAAATCATCTTACTGTGTATCATTTGAATTATTATTTTGTCCTGCCATTGTTACCACTTCCCCTTCATTTTTTCTTGCTACCATGAACTTTAGAAATTCTACTCACTTCTGTTAGAAGCTTAAACACAACAAACTTAGACTCACACATCTTATTTAATTCTCACAAGAAACCTATGAGGTAATCAATGTTATTGTCCCCATATTACAGATGAAAAACTGAGATCCACGAAGGTTAGATATTCTTTCCAGTGGAGCATGAATAGTAATTAGCAGAGGTAGGATTCAATTTTAGTCCTATTTAAATCCAAGCCTTCACCATTTTGAAAGCAATGATGCATACAAATTGCTTAATGCAGTCCCTGATATTGCCCCAGCCAGACAGAATGTTCCAAGTCTAAGAAACAAAAAGTAGGAAAAGAGAAAAATCCTTCTACCATCAGTTTTCAGACTATCTCTATTATCCTTTTACATAATTATACAGGGGTATAAACTCTATTTTATTTCAACATCCAGCAAGCATTACATATGATTTCTGGCAAAATAATTATTATGATAAAATTCATTAATATAAAACTATGTGGAGATCCTATAATCTATTATAATATCCATTATGATGAACTTTAGCCAAGTGGAAGAGAAAATTATTTAGAAAACAAGTCCCACTGCTGAAATTGACTAAGGCATTACCTAATTTAAAATGTCTCTTTCCGTTTGCACATTTAGATTATTTCTCGATACCTAAGGAAAGACAGTTTTGATAATTGTTTTAGCATATTTTCCATTTCATGACATAAGTTTTGAGGTAATATTAAATACAAACAATAATAGTATCCCACCCAGTTGAGAAAGTATTTTATAACCCCTTTCTTCACTAAAATATAGTAAATCAGAGGAAAAAAAGTAGACAGTTAGATTGCTACATTTGAATCATGAATCATATGTGATCTTTTTCTTTAATTTTATTTAATTATTTTTTAAGTACAGTTTTTTGTCTATTACTCCCATACCATCCCACCCCCCATGCTCCCCCTCCCTCCCATTTCCACCCTTCTTAGTTGTTGTCCATGTATCATTTATATTTGTTGCTCTAAATCCCTTCCCCATTTCCCCTGAAATTCCCTCCCCTCTCCCCTCTGGTCGCTGTCCCCTGTTCTCTATTTCAGTGTCTTTGGTTATATTTTGCTTGCTTGTTTCTTTTGTTATTTAGCTTTCTGTTAAAGGTGAAATCATATGGTATTTGTCCTTCAACACCTGGCTTATTTCACTCAGCATAATGCTTTCCAGTTCCATCTATGCTGTTGCAAAAGGTAGGAGCTCCTTCTTTCTTTCTGCAGCATAAAATTCCATTGTGTATATGTACCATAGTTTTTTGATCCATTCATTTACTGACGGGCACCTAGGTTGCTTCCAACTCTTGGCTATTGTAAATTGTGCTGCTATGAACATTGGGGTGCATAGGTTCTTTGGGATTGGTGTTTTAGGGTTCTTAGGATACAATCCTAGCAGTGGAATTGCTGGGTCAAAAGGCAGGTCCAATTTTAGTTTTCTGAGAAAATTCCATACTGTTTTTCATAATGGTTGTACCAGTCTGCAATCCCACCAACAGTGGCCTAGAGTCCCCATTTTCCCCACACCCTCTCCAAAATTTGCTGTTTATTGCTTTATTTATGATAGCCATTCTCACCAGTGTAAAGTGGTATCTCATTGTGGTTTTAATTTGCATCTCTCTGATAGCAAGTGATATTGAGCATCTCTTCATGTGTCTCTGGATCCTCTGTATGTCCTCCTTGGAGAAGTGTCTGTTCAAGTCCTTTCCCCACTTTTTAATTGGGTTAGTTGTCTTCTTAGAGTGAAGTCGTGTCAGTTCTTTGTATATTTTGGAGATTAAACCTTTGTCTGAGGTATCATTGGCAAATATGTTTTCCCATACAGTTGGTTGTCTTTTTATTTTAATGCTATTTTCTTTAGCTGCACAGAAGCTTTTTATTTTGATGAGATCCCATTTGTTTATTCTTTCCTTGATATTCCTTGCTCTAGGGGACATGTCAGTAAAAATGTCGCTGAATGAAATATCTGATATTTTCCTGCCAATGTTCTCCTCTAGGACTTTAATGCTGTCACAGATTATATTTAAGTCTTTTATCCACCTTGAATTTATTTTGGTGTATGGTGTAAGTTGGTGCTCAAGTTTCATTTTTTGTGCATGTAGCTGTCCAGTTCTCCCAATACCATTTGTTGAAGACATGTGTGATCTTTTCTGACTTCTAGGTCCATCAAGATTGATAAAGAATCCGTAAAAATTTTATTTAGAAACTAGGATGTCTGTGATATATATCTTAGATTATAGTTATTATAAAAATAACATCAAAATATAATCCTTCCAAGCCATTTTTCAATAAATTAACATTTATTAATACATATGAGTACAAACTTCACATTTAAATTACAGTAAGGTCTGAAACTTGCTCTTTTTTCCTTCTTTTTTTATTGTTGTTCAAGTACAGCTGTCTCCATTTTCCCCTCACCATTCCACTCAGGCCCCCCCATTCTTACCTCCCACCCTCAATTGTACCCCCCTTTGGCTTTGTTCATGTGTTCTTTATACATGTTCCTTGATAACACTTATCCCTTCCTTGATGACTCTTTCCCCCTTCATCCCCTCCCACTTC
The DNA here is from genome assembly GCF_014824575.4 of Sturnira hondurensis. Classification (NCBI taxonomy): domain Eukaryota; kingdom Metazoa; phylum Chordata; class Mammalia; order Chiroptera; family Phyllostomidae; genus Sturnira; species Sturnira hondurensis. The sequence continues at coordinate 759,480 of NW_028079095.1, forward strand.
CCTTCTGGTTACTGTCAGTTTGTTCTTTATTTCAATATCTCTGGTTATACTTTGCTTGCTTGTTTGTTTTGTTGATTAGGTTCCAATTATAGGTAAAATTATATGGTATTTGTCTTTTGCCACCAGGCTTACATTACTCAGCATAATGCTCTCCAGTTCCATCCATGCTGTTGAGAAGGGTAGGAGTTCCTTCTTTCTTTCTGCCTCGTAGTATTCTATTGTGTAAATGTATCACAGTTTTTTTATCCACTCATTTATTGATGGGTGCTTAGGCTGTTTCCAATACTTGGCTATTGTAAATAGTGGTGCTGTGAACACAGGGGTACGTAGGTTCTTTTCAATGGATGTTTCAGGATTCTTAGGGTATAATCCCAGCAGGGAAACTGCCAGAAAATTTGTATTTTTCAGTTACAGTTTACATTAAAATAGTATTAATTTCAGGTGTACACCATAGTGGTTAGTTATTTATAAACTTAGGAAGTAATTCTCCTGATGTCTTGTACCTATCTGACATCATGTAGAGGTATTACAATATTAACTATGTTCTGAAAACTGTACTTTATATCCCTGTGGCTCTTCTGTAAGTGTCATTTATATTTTGTAAAGGCTTCATCTTTCCCACCCAGCACCCTAACCCACCATCCTATCTGGCAACCAACAGCTTGTTCTCTGTGAGTATGAGTTTACTTCCATTTTGTTTGTTCATTTATTTTATTTTGTGATTCTACATATAAGTGAAATCATGTGGTATTTCTCTTTCTCTGAACAACCTATTTTACTTAGCTCATTACCCTCTACATCAATCTATGTTGTCAACACTGGTAAAACTTTATTCTCTTTTATGATTAATATTTCATTGTATATATGTACAGCTTATTTTTATCCATTCACCTGTGATTGAAGCACTTAATTCATTCATCTTAATCATTGGTAGGTGTGTAGTTGTTGCCATTTTAATAATTTTCTGATTGTATTTTTTAGCTCTATATTTCTTATTCTCTTGATTTTATGTATGTTGATGACTTTATATGGTGCTGTATTCAAATTTTTATTTATTTATTTATGTATTTTCAAATACAAGCAAAAGTTTATTTAAGAAGTCACATAGGTGCCTGGGGGGGAAATAAGGAAAGGCATGGCAAAGAGAGAGAAAGAGAGAGAGAGAGAGAGGAAAGAGAGAGAATACTGTGTCTTTGTCTTAAGGGCTTTTGTTAATGGAGGTCTCCAGGGGTGGTTTTTAAGAGAATATTTATCAGCTTTTCCAGTGTGTCTTCTCAGGGTTGTGGTCTCCATTGATTGCTTAGAACCAGGGCAGGGGATGGTCATTCATTACAGCTGGTCCTGATGTCAGCATGGAATTGCTACACTTGGCCTTGCCGCTTTCTCTAGGGCCTAGATGTTATCTCTTGTTGAACCAAAATTCTGTATCTGTAATCAACAGACCCGAGGCTTTGTTCATAACATTATTTGATTCAGATCAGAACCTCATTATTTGAGGTTCCCTGGTAATTCCCTGGTAATCAGGACCAGCTGTAATGAATGACCATCCCCTGCCCTGGTTCTAAGCAATCAATGGAGACCACAACCCTGAGAAGACACACTGGAAAAGCTGATAAATATTCTCTTAAAAACCACCCCTGGAGACCTCCATTAACAAAAGCCCTTAAGACAAAGACACAGTATTCTCTCTCTTTCCTCTCTCTCTCTCTCTTTCTCTCTCTTTGCCATGTCTTTCCTTATTTCCCCCCCAGGCACCTATGTGACTTCTTAAATAAACTTTTGCTGGTAATCCCTGGTAATTTGAGGGATTAATGTTTAAGGGAGTTGTCATGCAAGGGCTTGTATGAGACTCGTAAGAGGCTTTTCTTTGGCTTCCTTGTTTGTCCTCTAAGGTATTCTAAAAAAAATAACTAGTAATATGCCAGGAAAGAAAAGGTCAGGAAGTTGCCCAAACCACATGACCAGAGATATAAAAGTTCAGGCAGTCTAAACAGCATGACTAGCAATATTCCAGGGAAGGTAAGTTCGCGATGGTGGAAAGATTCCACCTTACAATTGCCCACTCCTAGGCACCCAAAACTTTTTGCCCTAGTAACATTCCAAATCAGGCCTGTTCTTCCTACTCTTCTCCTGTCTGTCCAACTGCTAACTATTTCATTCTCTCCTCAATGATCCTTGGGTCTTAGTTCTTTAAAGTGAAAGAGGAGCAGAATCTCTTCTGTAGCTGCTTTCTGCTGAAGAGGTGTGGAGTTTTTCTTCAGAGCCTGATCCTTGTTCTCTGTCAGAGGATAATAGGGTCTGGGTACAGAAGGAGGTTGCAATGGTGTCTACAGACAGTAAGGGGCAGCATTCCCAGTTATGAGTAGGGTTTGTAACCTGGTAGAGATAAATTGTATTATAAATCTAAATATAGTTAGAACAACAAGAACTGCAACAAGTGGTCTGATGAAAGGGAGTATACAGTAAGGATACTGAGGCATCCACTGGCTGGTTGGCCCAAATTTCAGATGTTGTTTACCCTGACTAATAGGTAACATCTCTGGTGATTAAAAAATTCAGGATCCAGTTCAGTTTATAGATGGAAAAGTAAAACTTTAAAGACAACTGAACCAGAGTCTAATATCCACAACTGTGAATTACAGATTCTACTGAAGCAAAATCTCTCCTAAAATCATTCTCAATTTTATCAAAGAGCTAAATTATTTCTTGTAGATTTTTGGTTTGTGGTTACCATGTGCTTCATATACACCAAGCTATGTTTATAGCAGTCTACTTTAAGTTGATGATTGCTTAAGTTTGAACATGTTCTATAATCTCTATTATTTATATTCAGCCCACCCACATTTATGTTTTGTGTATTTGTGTTCATGTGTATTCCTTAATTTACTGGTGTAATTACATATGTAATTATTTTTGCCTTTTAAATTTTGGTCTCACTTTATTGTTGGTTGATCCACTATTTTTATTATGTGTTTTTATTTGTCAGTGAGAATTTTTTCTTTGCAATATTTTCCTAATCACCATTTGTATTATTTCTTCTTCTTAAAGAAGTCCCTTTAATGTTTCTTGTTATACTGGTTTGGTGAAGATAAATTCCTTCATCTTTTTCTTTTACAGAAAGTTCTTTATTCCCACTTTGTTTTTAAATGACAGTCTTGCTGGGTATAGTAATCTTGGTTGTAGTTCCTTGATTTTTATCATTGCTCACCTGCAAATTTCTGTTGAGAAATAAGCTGACAGTCTTATGGAAATTTCCTTGTATATAACTGCTTTTCTCTTACTGTCTTTAAGAATTTCTCTTTTTGGTCAAGATGGTAAATTAAGTAGACATGGTAATTGCATCCTCCCACAAACTTCAAAATTACAACTAAACTACAGAACACCCATCATTCAGCAACTCCTCAGATCTAGCTAAACAGGTGTCCTAAAAGTAATGATATAAAGAGGAAGCCACATAGTAACTGGTAGGAGGGTCAGAGATGGAGAACATGCTGGTTCCATACCCACAAGTGACAATTAAAACTCAGAAGAAATATCTCAGGTGTGGAGATCCCCCTTGAGGAGTGAGGGTCCCAGCTCTAGAACAGAACCCTAAGCCAGGAAGAGAAGTCATGATAACTTCTGGCTGTGTATACCAGTGAAAATTGTTGAGTGAGTTGTAGGGCCTCTGAAGTCCTAGGCATTCCTATTAAAAGGCCGGCACATGGACTTACTTAAACTCTCTTGCTCTGAGTTCCAGAACTGGGTCAGAAAGTTGAAAGATGGCAGTGACATTCGGGGGAGGGGGGAAGGTGGAACTTAATTGGCCGGCTTTAGGAAGAGAACTGGAGGGGCAGCTTTCTCAAAGACAGAAGTGATGACAAAGGCCATTTCCCACGCAACACAGAGCTGGCTGGTGGCCATGATATCTGAGTCTTCATTAACCCAGCTAACACTATTTCTTTGAGTAAGTACCAAAAAGTGAACTTGCTAAGTAATATGGTAAGTAATATGGTAGATCTATTTAAATTTTTTGAGGAATCTCTATACTGTTTTTTAATGGTTTTTAAACATATTTTATTTATTTATCTTTAGAGGAGAAGGGGAGATGGAGAGAAATATCAATTGCCTCTTGTGCATCCCCTGATGGGAACTGGCCTGCAAACCAGGCATGTGCCCTGACTGGGAACGGAACCATGATCCTTTGGTTCACAGGCCTGCACTCAATCTACTGAGCTATACCAGCCAGGGCTATACTGTTTTTTTTTAAATATATTTTATTGATTATACCATTACAGTTGTTCTATTCCCCCTTTCATTCCCCTTTGCCCTGCACACTCCTCCCTCACCATTCCCCCCCCTTTAGTTTATGACCACGTGTCTCAAGTTCTTTAGATTCTATATTTCCCCTACTATTCTTGCTCTCTCCCCTATGTATTTTTTTACCTATCGTCTATGCTACTTATTTTCTGTATCTTCTCCTCCTCCCACTCCCCTGTTGCTAACCCTCCATGTGGTCTTCATTTCTATGGTTCTGCTCCTGATCTAGCTGTCCTCTTGGTTTGCTTTTGTTTTAAGTGTGGTTGTTAGTAACAGTGACTTTACTGTCCTTTCACTGTTCCTACTTTTTATCTTATTTTTCTTAGATAAGTTCCTTTAACATTTCATATAATAAGGGCTTGGTGATGATGAACTTGAATTTGATCTTATTTGAGAAGTACTTTATCTGCCCTTCCCTTCTAAATGAAAGTTTTGCTGGATAGAGCAGTCTTGGATGTAGGTCTTTGGATTTCATGACTTGGAATATTTCTTTCCAGACCCTTCTTGCCTGTAAGATCTCTTTTGAGAAATAAGTTGACAGTCTGATGGGAGCTCCTTTGTAGGCAACTGTCCCCTTATCTCTTTCTGCTTCTAGGATTCTCTCCTTCATTTTAGTCTTGGCTAATGTAATTATGATGTGCCTTGGTGTGTTCCTCCTTGGGTCCAACTTCTTTGGGACTCTCTGAGCTTCCTGGATTTCCTGGAAGTCTATTTCCTTTGCCACACTGGGGAAGTTCTCCTTTGTTATTTGTTCAAATAAGTTTTCCACTCATGGTTGTTTCTTTTCCCCTTCTGGTACCCCTATAATTCAGATGTTAGAATGTTTAAAGATGTCCTGGAGGTTCCTAAGCCTCTCCTCATTTTTTTGAATTCTTGTTTCTTCATTCTTTTCTGGTTGGATGTTTCGTTCTTCCTTCTGGTCCACTCCATTGATTTGAGTCCCAGTTTCCTTCCCATCGCTATTGGTTTTCTGTGTATTTCCCTTCATTTCAGTTAGTTTAGCCTTCATATGTTCCTCTAATTTGTGACTAAAATCAACCAGTGCTGTGAGCATCCTGATCACCAGTGTCTTGAATTGTGCATCTGAGAGGTTTGCTATTTCCTGGTTGCTTAGAGTTATTGGCTCTGGGGCTTCGAGTTCTTCTTGAGCTATATTTTGGACTGCTTCTGCCTGTTATGTATGAGGAGCAGAGCCCTAGGTGTTCACCAGGGCTGGGCCACTCAGTTGCTGGATTGTGACGCTGTATGTGGGGGCTGGGCCAAAGGAAAGCAATGGAGGGCCCCCTCGGCTGCCTCCCGCCACCACCCGGGCCTAGAGGTCTGTCCCACTGTGCGTGAATGTGCGACCGTGGTCAGCCCACTGCTGGGTTCGCCCGCTGGGGCCTGCAAGGTCTGTCTCATTCCTCACTCATTTGCTGGTTTATCTGGACGTGAATGTGTGACCGCAGCCAGCCCACCACCCTGAGCCCTCACTGAGTCAGCCCAACTGGGAGCTGCATGGTCTCCTGGGGTTGGGGGATCTTTCTTGCATGTCCCCAATCCCCTGCTGGCTCCACCCCTCTTACCAGTCCAGTTGAATGGTTCATTGTTGTCAGACTTAGGTATATAGTTCAATTTTCTGCTCTTTGGCTGCGTCTTTGTTCTCCAAACCTTTGTTGTATTCAAACTTGGTTGTGGGAGAAGGCACAGTGTTTCCACCTGTGCCTCCATCTTGGCGGAAGTCCTACACTGTTTTTTAATAGTGACTATGCCATTTACATTCCCATTAACAGTTCATGATTTTCTTTTTCTCATCTTCACCAATACTAGTTTGTTTATTTAAGATTTATCAATGATAAATTAATGACATACTTGAGGTGATATCTCTTGTGGTTTTAATTTGCATTTCCCTGATGATTAGTGATGTTAAGTATTTTTTATACATCTGTTGGCCACCTGTTCTGTCCACATTATAAAAATGTCTGTTCAGATCATCTGCCCATTTTTAATCTAATTGGTTTTCTTGGTGTTAAGTTATATAAGTTCATTGTTAATATTGATATTAACCAATTATTGGATGTATCATTGGCAAATATCTTCTACCATTTAGTAGGTTGTTTTTCATTTTGTAGGTAGTTTTCTTAACTGTAAAATATTTTAATTCAGCAATTTTTAACCTTTTTCGTCTCATGGCATGCATAAACTAATTACTAAAATTGTGTAACATACCAAAAATATATTTTTGTCAATCTGACAAAAATAGGTATGATTTTGACTAATTTACAGTGGACAGTTTCTGTTGTGCTGGCTGTTAACATTATTTTATTTGACAATCTAAGGGAAAAGGGGTCATGTCCCTTGAGTAGTTAGGTATTGCATGTTTTGATATTTTTTACTTTGGATATGGGCTTTATTTGGGAACTATTGAGGAAAGAGAAGGAGGGGCTAGCACAGGTGGTATATGGGGAAAGGGGATTCTGCACTTGCTTTTTAATCTAGTGCATGTTGCCTAGAATTCAGGATGAGTGGAAGCAGCTATACAAGTTAGAGGAGAGGAAAAGGGAAGGTCATGGAATGGATACGTTCCTAAGAGAAGGGAGCCAGGGCCAAGCTATGGGGATGGGGAGGAAAGGCACTCTTCATATACTTAGACTCAACCCAAGTCATTGATGTCAGCTTCCCCAATCCCCCTGCTCTATCCAGCCCCTGGCCCAGATAGTGGTTATGCTAGCTACCTCAATACAGAGGAGGGAGATGAGAAGTGAAGAATGGTAGCATCATCTGCCTTTAAGTCCTCTTCCTAGGAGAATTTTTCATTCAGCCTGGAGCCTGAAGTTCCAGTCAGGGCCAGGAGGTCAGGGAGCCAGGGTGCAGGCAGGGGAACAACTGTGCCCTTTACAATCCCTCCTGACACTCTGCCCTTCCCTGGCCTCTCACATGAGGTTGTAACCATTGGATAGATCTTTGTGTACCTTCTCTTTGTTCTCATTTTCCCAGCCTGGCCATCCTTCCACCTGAGGGGATGCTGCAGTCCCCAGCATGAGTCAGTAGGACAGAGCTGCATATGGCCGTGGCCAAAAAAGGCCACTGTGGACACTGTCTTCCTCAGGGAAGACATCCCTGAGGCTGTGCTCAGAGGACCAGAAGGAGTGCTTCAGTAGGACTCAACCCTTACCTGCTTAGCCAGCACAATGCCCTGCTCAGGTATAACAGGGATAAGCCACTGCTTAGACAACTCCCTCAGTGTGGTCAGGTCAGTCAATGTTGGAATTGAGGTAAAATTCCTGAGTCCTCCCTTGCTAATTCTTGAGGACACTATCCAGTGTTTCTGGTTGCTCCGTGTTGAAGCAGATCAGAACAGCATCTGTCTGAATCAGTATAGGCCAGGGGCAGGATATTATCATAGTGTGCTGGGAATCTAAAGTGTCCCACATGCAGAGCTCAATGAGGCTGCTGCCTCCTCTGCAGTGGAAGCTGCAACAGTTCAACCACTGACACCAGCATATTGCAGGCCATGTGGAGCCCCCCACCAGGGGGAACAGAGCCCCTCACCCCCTTAAAAATTCTTGTGGCACACCGTATGTGCTATAGCACAAAAGTTGAAATTGCTATTTTAGTTTGAGGTAGTAACATTTTGTTGTTTCTTTTATTTGCTGAGGGAGATATATTCAAAATTATTTGTAAGAGTGATGTCAAAGAGTTTACTGCCTAATTTTCTTCTAGTTTTATGATTTTGAGTCTTACTATTTGTCTTTAATGAATTTTGACTTTATTTTCATGGATGGTGTAAGAGGGTAATCTAGTTTTATCTTTTGTATATATCTGTCCAGTTTTTCCACTACCATTTATAGATGAGACTGTTTTACCCCCTTGTATATTCTTGGGTTGTTTTTTTTTTTTTTTGGTCATAGATTAATTGAACATATATGCTTTGGTTTATTCTGGGCTCTTTATTCTGTTCTGTTGATCCATGTTTCTGTTTTACGCCAGTACCATGCTGTTTAGATTACTGTAACCTTGTAGTATAGTTCCCTATCCGGTATCATGATGCCTCAAACTGTCTTTCTCAATACTGCTTTGACTATTATGGTTCCTTTATGATTTTATATAAATTCTAGGGTGATTTTTCTAGTTCTGTGAAAAATGGCATTTATATTTTGATAAAGATTTCTTTGACTCCACAGACTGACTTGGCTAGTATCAACATTTTAACAGTGTTATTCTTACTATCCACAATCATGATATAACTTTTTAATAGTTCATATTTTCTTCAATTTGTTTCTTCAATGTTATTATAGTTGTTTGAATGCAGGTCTTCCACTTCCTTGATTAAATTTATTCCTAGGTAATTGATTCCTGTTGATATGATTGCAAATGGATTGTTTCCTTAATTTCCATTTCTGATAGCTTGCTATTGTGTGAAAGTAAAACTGATTTCTGAATATTAATTTTATGTCTTGATAGTTCACAAAATTCATTTATTCATTCTAATAGTTTTTTTGTGAAATATTTAGGGTTCTCTGTGCACAGTATCACTGTATCTTTAATACTGACAGTCATATTTCCTTTTCAATTGAGATATATGTAATTTATTTGTTCTTTACTGATTGGTACAGCTAAGACTTCCAAGTCTATGTTTAATAAAAGTTGTGGAAGTTGAAGTTCTTGTTGTTCCTGATCTTAGAGGAAAAAGTTTCAGTTTTCACTATCAAGTAGAATTTTAGAAGTAGATTTGTCATATGTAGCTTTTATTATGTTGAAGTATGTTCCCTCTAACCCCATTTTGCTAAAAGTGTTTGATCATAAATGGATGTTGGATTTTGTCAAATAGTTTTTGAAAGCATTAATAGGATTATTTCATTTTTATTCTTTATTTAAAAAATAATTTAAAGTTTATTGTATTTTTTCCATGACCATTTAGTCTCCTTTTACACCCCTTCCCTCAGCAATCACTACACTTTTCTTCATATCCATGAGTCCTTTTTCCCTTTTGCTCAGTCTCTCCACTGCCCAACCTCTCCCCTCCCACCAGCTGTCATCTATTCTCCATCTATAAATCTGTCTTTGTTTTCCTTGTTAGTTCATTAGATCCCACATGTGAGTGAAATCATATGGTGTTGGTCATTCTCTGACTGGCTTATTTCACTTAGCATAAGGTTCTCTAAGTCCATCTATACTATATATAGCAAAGGGTAAAATTTCCCCCTTTGTATGGCCAAGTAGTATTCCATTGGGTAAATGTCCCATAATTTTTTTATACACTCATCTACTGATGGACACATGGGCTGCTTCTGTATCTTGGCAGTTGTAAATAACACTACAATGAACATAGGTGTGCTTATGTTCTTTCAAATTAGTGTTTTGGATTCCTTTGAATATATTACCAGAAGTAGGACCATTGGATCAAAATACAGGTTTATTTTTAATTATTACATATCTCCATACTGCTTTCCATAGTGGCCCCACCAGTCTATAGTCCCACCAACAGAGGAAAAGAGTTCTCCTTTCTTCACACCCTTGCTAGCGCTTGTTCTCTTTATTTACTGATGATAGCCATTCTGACAGGTGTGAGGTGATATCTCATTGGGGTTTTAATTTGCATTTCTCTGATGGTTAGTGACATTGAACCTCTTTTCATAAGTCTATTGGTCATCTGTATGTCCTCTTTGGAGAAATGGTTATTTAGGTCCTTTGCCCATTAATAGGGTTTCTTTTTCTTCTTCTTTTTTTCTGGTGTTGAATTTTTTAAGCACTTTGTAAATTTTGGATATTAACCCCTTATCAGATGTATCAGTGAATATATTCTCCCAGATTTTGAGCTGTGTTTTTATTTTCTTGGTGATTTCCTTTGCTGTGCAAAAAATTTTTAGTTTGATGTAGTCCCATTTATTTATTTTTCTTTTGCTTTCCTTGCTTGGAGATATATAGCCAATAAAAAATTGCTACAAACAATGTTTGAGATTTTTGCTGTGTGTTTTCTTCTAGGATTATTATGGTTTTTGGTTTAAAATTTAAGTCTTTTTCCATTTTGAATCTGTTCTTGTGTGTGGTGTAGAAAGTGGTCTAGTTTCATTTTTCTGCACATATATGTCTAGTTTTCACAACACATTTTACTGAATAAACAGTCTTGAGCCCATTGTAGGTATTTGCTTCCTGTGTTGAATATTAATTGACTATAAAGGTATAGGCTTATTTCTGGGCTCTCTGTTCTGTACTATTGATTTATATGTGTGTTTGTTTTTTCTTACCGGTACCATGCAAATTTTCATTACTATGGCCTTATAGTAAAGTTTGGTATTAAGTAGTTTGATTCCTCCTACTTTGTTTTTCTTTCTCATGGTCACTGTTACTATGCAGGGACTTTTGTGCTTCTATATAAAAGTCTCCATAAATTTAAGAAGATTAAAACCAAATCAAATATATTCTCAAACCACAATGCTATGAAACTAGGAATCAATCAAACTAGAACCGTTAAAAACACACAAAGACATGAAAGCTAAATAACTTTATTAAACAATGAATGGGCCAAAAATTAGATCAGAGAAGAAATCAAAAGATACCTTGAAAAAATGAAAATGAGGACATAACAATAAAAAAATTTGTGGGATACTGGGAAAGTAAATCTAAGAGGGAAGTTTGTAGCATTACAGGCCTATCTCAAAAAAAGAAAAAAAGAAAAAGAAAAAGCCCTGGCTGGCGTAGCTCAGTAGATTTAGCACAGGCCTGCGAACCACATGATCATGGTTTGATTCCCAGTCAGGGTATATGCCTGGGTTGCAGGCCAGTTCCCAGCAGGAGACACAAGAGAGGCAACCATACATCGATATTTCTCTCCCTCTCTCCTTCCCTTCCCATCTAAAGATACATAAATAAAATCTTTAAAAAAATAAGAAAAAGCTCAAATTAACTTCACACTTAAAGGAACTTGAAAAAGAAAACAAACAACGCCCAACATGAGTAGAAGGAAATAATATAAGTCAGAGTACAAATAAATAAAATAGAGGCAAAATATGATACCATATATCAATGAATCCAAAAGCTGGTTCTTTGAAAAGATAAAGATAGACAGACCTTTAACCACACTCATCAAGAATATAAGAGAAATGACCCAAATAAATAAAACCATAAATGAAAGAAGAGAAATAACAACTGATGCCAAAGAAATAAAAGAATTGTAAGAAAATACTATGAACAGTTATATGCCAACAAACTGGACAACCCGGATGAAATGGATAGATTCCTAGAAACATACAATCTTCCAAAAATAAATCAGGAAGAATCAGAGAATCTGAATAGGCAGATTACACCTAATGAAATGGAAGTAGTTATAAAAAACTCACTAGAAACAAAAGCCCTGGATCAGGTGGCTTCACGGGTTAATTTTTTCTAACATTCCAAGAAGAATTAATGCCTCTCTTCCTCAAACTATTTCATAAAATTTAGGACATATGGCTCCCAAAATCATTTTACGAAGCCAGGGTTCTTCTAATCCAGATAAAGATGCTGCAAGTAAAGAAAATCATAGGCCAAAATCCCTTATAAACACAAATGCTAAAATCCCCAACAAAATATTAGCAAACTGAATATAGCAATGCACTAAAAAGATCATGCATCATGGTCAACTGGGATTTATTCTAAGAATGCAAGATTGGTACAACATTCACAAATCAATAAATGTAATTCACCACATAAACAAAATGAAGGCTAAAAACCACATGATCATATCAATTGATGCATAAATAGCATTGGATAGAATCCAGCACCAATTTATGATGAAAACACTCAGAAATTGGAATAGAGGGAACATACCTAAACATAATAAAGGCCATATATGAAAAACCCACTGCTAGTGTCATATTCATCAGGCAAAAATAATAAGCACTCCCCTTAAGATGAGGAACAAGACAGGGATGTCTGCTTTCACCTCTCTTATTCATAGTACTGGAAGTCCTAGCCACAGCAATCAGACAAGAAGAAGAAACACAAGACATCCAAATCGGAAAGGAAAAAGTAAAACTGTCTTTATTTGCAGATGACATGGTACTGCACATGGAGAACCCCAAAGATACTACCAGGGAATTATTAGAACTGATAAACCAATTCAGGAAAGTAGCAGGATACAAAATTAATGTTTATAAATCAGTTGCATTTTTATGTCAATAAAATACCAACAGGCTGCCCTGGCTGGTGTAGATCAGTGGATTGAGCGCGGGCCAGCAAACCAATCCATCATGGTTCAATTCCCAGTAAGGGCACAGGCCAGTTCCCAACAGGAGACACATGAGAGGCAACCATACGTTGATATTTCTCTCCCTCTCTCTTTCCCTTCTCCTCTAAAGATAAATAAATAAAATCTTTTTAAAAATTAAAAAAAAAAACTAAAAGAAAGGGAAATTAAGAAAATAACCCCATTCACAGTTGGTTAAAAAAAACCCAAAATACCTGGGAATAAACCTAACCAAGTATGTAAAAGACCTGTACATATAAAATTATGAGATGCTGAAGAAAGAAATTGAAGAAAATACATATAAGTGGAAGCTCATACCATGTTCATGAATAGGAAGAATTAACATCAGTAAAATATGCATACTACCCAAAGCAATCTATAGATTCAATGCAATTTCTATCAAGATTCCAATGACATGTTTCACAGAACTAGAACAAATATGTTCTTCATTTTTATGTGGTTATTACGTTAATTGTTTCACTTATGTTGAAACACTTTTCATCCCAGGAAAAAATCCCAGTTTATCCTGGTATGATCATTTAAAAGTATTATTGGATTCTATTGGCTAATATTTTATTGAAGATTTTTTACCTATGTCCATCAGAGATTCTTGGATCATTGTATATTTCTAGAAATTTACCTATTTTTTTAAGGTTGTCCAATTTTTTTGCTATATAGTTATTTGTAGAATTTTTATAACCCTTTGTATTTGAGAGATGCCACCTGTAACTTTTCTTTTACGAGATAGCATGTATTTGGTCCCTATCCCCATTTTTCTTGATGAGTCAAGCTAGAAGTTTATTAATTTTCCTTATGTTTTCAAAAAACAGCTTTTATTTTTATTGATCATTTTTTATTTTTTTGTTAATTTCTACTCTGCATTTTACTATTTTCTTCTTTCAACTCCTTTTGGGCCTTTTCCCCATAGTTCCAATAAATATACTGTTAGATTATTTGTTTGAGATTTTTCTTATTCCTTGAGTTAGCCTGTTGATATGAATTTGCCTCTTAGAGCAGAACTAAATGACATAGAGACTAAAAGCACAATTCTAACAATCAATGAATCTAGGAGTTGGTTTTTTGAAAAGATAAACAAAATAGACAAACTTTTAAGTAGGCTAATCAATAAAAGGAGAGAGAGGACCCAAATAAACACTATCAGAAATGAAAGAGGAGAGATTACAACTGGTACCACAGAAATAGAAGGGATTGTAAGAAATTACTATGCAGAACTGTATGCCAAGAAATTTGAAAACCTGGGTGAAATGGACAAATTTCTAGAAAAATATGATCTTCCAAAACTCAGTGAAGAAGAAGTAGAAAGCCTGAACAGACCAATAACAGCAGATGAAATTGAAGCAGTAATCAAAAAACTCCCAACACACAAAATCCCTGGACCAGATGGTTTCACAGGAGAATTCTACAAAGCTTTTAAGGGAGAGATAACACCTATTCTTCACAAACTATTCCAAAAAATCCAAAAGAAAGGAAAACTCCTCAACTCTTTTTATGAAGCCAGCATCATCCTAATTCCAAATCCAGAGAGAGACACAAGAAAGAAAAAGAAACTTCAGGCCAATATTGTTGATAAACATAGATGCTAAAATCCTCAATAAAATATTGGCAAATCCCATCCAACAATACATCAAAAAGGTCATACACCACGACCAAGTGGGATTCATCCCAGGGATGCAAGGATGGTGCAATATTCATAAATCAACAAACATAATACATCACATAAACAGAAGCAAAGACAAAAACCACAGGATCATATCAATAGACACAGAAAAAGCTTTTGATAAGGTACAATACCCATTTATGATAAAGGTACTCAGAAAAATGGGAATAGATGGAACATTCCTCAATATAATAAAGGCCATATATGAAAGACCTACAGCCAACACCATACTCAATGGGCAAAAACTAAACTCTTTTCCACTAAGATCAGGAATAAGACAAGGTTGCCCACTCTCACCACTTCTTTTCAATATAGTATAAGAAGTTCTAGGCACAGTGATCAGACAGGAAAAGGAAATAAAAGGCATTCAAATCTTAAATGAGGAAACAAAACTGGCATTGTTTGCAGATGACATGATAGTGTACATGGAAAAACCTATAGCCTCTACCAAAACACTGCTCGAACTAATAAATTAATTTGACAAAGCAGCGGGTTACAAAGTCAATATCCAGAAATCAAAGGCATTTTTGTATACCAACAATGAAACAGCAGAAGCAGAAATCAGGAAAAAAATTCCATTTGATATAGCAAAAACAAAAATAAAATATCTGGGAATAAATCTAACCAAGGAGGTAAAAGACCTGTATGCAGAAAATTACACAACACTGAAGACAGAAATCAAGGAAGACACAAACAAATGGAGACATATACCGTGTTAATGGATTGGAAGAATTAACATCATCAAAATGTCCATACTACCCAAAGCAATTTACAGATTCAATGAAATACCTATTAAATTGTCAATGGTATATTTCACAGACATAGAACAAACACTTCAAAAATTTATATGGAACCATAAAAGACCCCGAATAGCAGCTGCAATTTTGAGAAAAAGGAACAAAGTAGGAGGGATCACAATACCTGATATCAAACTGTATTGCAAGGCCACTGTAATCAAAACAGCCTGGTACTGGCATAAAAACAGGCACATGGACCAATGGAATAGAACAGAGAGCCTAGAAATAAACCCAAATCTCTACAGTCAATTAATATTCGACATAGGGGGCAGTAACATAAAATGGAGTAAAGATAGCCTCTTCAACAAATGATGTTGGGAGAATTGGACAGCTACATGCAAAAAAATGAAACTCGAGCACCAACTTACACCATACACCAAAATTAATTCAAGGTAAATAAAAGACTTAAATATAAGCCATGAAAGCATTAAAGCCCTAGAGGAGAACATTGGCAGGAAAATCTCAGATATTCAAAGCTGTAACATTTTTACTGATATGTCCCCTAGAGCAAGAGACATAAAGAAAAGAATAAACAAATGGAATCTCATCAAAATTAAAAGCTTCTGCATGGCTAAGCAAAACAGTATCAAGATAAAAAGAGAAGCAACAGTTTGGGAAAACATATTTGCCAATGATACCTCAGAGAAAGTTTTAATTTCCAAAATATACAAAGAATTCATTGGACTCCACTCAAGGAAGACGAGCAACCCAATTAAAACATGGGCAAAGTACTTGAACAGACATTTCTCCAAGGAGGACATACAGAGGATCCAGAGACACATGAAAAGATGCTCGATATGGCTTGCTATCAGAGAGATGCAAATTAAAACCACAATGAGATACCACTTAACACCAGTCAGAATGGCTATCATAAACAAAGAAACAAACAACAAGTGCTGGAGAGGTTGTGGGGAAAAGAGGACCGTAGTTCACTGTTGGTGGGATTGCAAACTGGTACAACCACTATGGAAAACAGTATGGAACTTCCTAGAAAACTAAAAATGAATGTGCCTTTTGATCCAGCAATTCTACTATTGGGGTATATCCTAAGAACCCCAGAACACCAATCCAAAAGAATCTATGCACCCCAATGTTTGTAGTAGCACAATTTACGATAGCCAAGAGTTGGAAACAACCTAGATGCCCATCGATCAATGACTGGATCAAAAAACTATGGTACATTTACACAATGGAATTCTATGCTGCAGAAAGAAAGAAGGAGCTCCTAACTTTTGCAACATGATGGATGGAACTGGAGAGCGTTATATTGAGCAAAATAAGCCAGGCGGTGAAAGACAAATACCAGATGATCTCACCTTTAACAGGAATGTAAACAACAAAACAAACAAGCAAGCAAAATATGACCAATGACACTCAAATATGGAACAGGCTAATAGGGTCCAGAGAGGAGAGGGGAGAGAATCATAGGTGAAAAGGGGATGGACTCACATGAATAAGTATAAAGGACACATGGACAATAAGTAAGGTGGGGGGTGGAAATGGGAGGGAGGTAGGGAGCACTGGGGGGGGGGCAGGGCAGGGAATATAAAACATAGAACTGCACTTGAATAAGAAGTAAATAAATAGAAAAAAGATAAGAAAATAAAAAAAAGAATACACAAGGGAACTGTGGTGGGGACTGGGTGGGGCAGGCAAAGGTGGGGAAAGGGGCGTGTCTATAATAGTGTCAACAATAAAAATAAAGTGAAAAAAAGAACACCCCAAACAAGAAATGAAGTCAGTAGTAAATATTGGTATAAAATATTAGATTAAAAAGAATGATTGAGTTTAAAACCGATCTTCCTGATACCCAAGGCAAAAGCAAAGAAATTCACAGGGCTATATAACTTGATTTTTGTCATGTTTTTTTTTTTTTTTTTTTTATAGGAAGCAAGCAAAACTACTTTAGGAAAAAAAGTTTTTCCTTGCTGGGGAAATAATTTACTTTGTATATCTTTATATCTGTAGTAATGGCACAGTGTTTATTGCAGTTTTATCCAAAGAATAAAAAAGAATGCAAGATGCTTCAAAAAAAAAAAGAATTTTCCTCTTAGAACTGCTTTGACTGTGTTCCTTAGATTTGGGGTCAATGTGTTTTCAGTATCATTTGTCTCAAGACATCTTTTTTTATTGATTTCATTGGTAGCCCACATATTTTTAGTAGCATGTTATTTATCCTCCATGTGTTTGATTTTTCTTCTTGTATTTGACTTCTAGTTTCATATCATTGCGTTCAGACAAAATGCTTAATATGATTTTAAAATTCTTAAACTTATTGAAATTTATTTTATTGACTAACGTGGTCTACTGTGGAAAATGTCCCATGTGCACTTGAAAAAATGTATATTATGCTCACTTTGTCTGAAATGCTATAAAAATATCAATTAAGTTTATCTACCATAATGTTTCATATTGTTGCAATGTTTTCCTTTGTTTCAGTGTTTCCTAGATGACCTTTCCATTGATGTCAATGGGGCATCAAAGGCCTCTATTATCATTGTCTTACTGTCGATCATCTCTCCCTTCATGTGTGTCAATATTTGCTTAACATGTATAACTCCTTCTGTGTTGTAGATGTTTACAAATTATACCTTCTTGTTGGGGTGAAAATTTTATCTTTATGAAGTGCCCTTCTTTATCACTTGTTACAATCTTTGTTTCAAAGTCCTTTTTGTCTGATATAGGTATTGTTATCCCATCTTTTTAAAAATGATTTTATTTATTTATTTTTAGAGAGAAGGGAAGAGAGGGAGAGAAACATCAATGTGTTGTTGCCTATCATGTGCCCCCCCACACACACCATTGGAGAACTGGCCTGCAATCCAGGCATTTGCCCTGACTTGGAATTAAACCAATGGTCTCTTGGTTCACAAGCCAGCACTCAGTCCACTGACCCACACCAGTCTGGGCACTCCACCTTTTTCAAAATTTCCACTTTCAAAAAATATATTTTGTGATCCTTGTACTTTCAGTCTGTGTGTGTCTTGACATCTGAAGTGGATCTCTTGTAGTAATCGAGATATATAGTTTTTTATTCACCCAGCCACTCTATGTCTTTTGTTTGTAACGTTTAGTTCGTTTATATTTAAAGGAATTATTGATAGGTATGTAGTTATTGGCATTTTATTGTTTTCCAACTGTTTTTGTAGTTCTTCTCCATTCCTTTGTTATTCTAATTCTCTTCTCTTGTACACCGATGCCTTTCTATGGTGAATGGTTGGATTCTGTTCTCTTTATTTCTTGTGTATCTTACAGCTATTTGGTTTGTGTTTATCATGTGCTTCATAAACACTATGCTATGTTTATAGCTGTCTATTTTAAGTTGATGGTCACTGAAGTTTGAACACATTACTACAATCTTTACTCACCTCTTCCACATTATGTTTTTAGAATTATTTCTTACTTCTTTTGAATGTGTTTGTCTTTGTGTGTTTATCCTTAATTAATTATTGTAATTACATATAATCTTCTTAATTTTGCCTTTTAAACTTTGTACTGGCTTTAGTGGTCATTGATTCTTTTCTTTTATTATGTGTTTGCCTTTGTCAGAGAGAATTTTTTCTTTGAATTCTCTTAATCACATTTTTATTTTTAATCTTTTTAAAGAATTCCTTTTAAAATTTATGTAATATTGGTTTATTTTGATGAACTTGTTCAGCTTTTGTATCTCTGGAAAAACTCTTTATCTGTCCTTCCATACTAAATGATACCTTTTCTGGGAAGTATAATCTTGGTTGCAAGTCTTTGCTCTTCAGCACTCTGAATATTTCATGACAATCCCTTCTGGCATGCAAATCTGTTAAGAAATCAGTTGACAGTCTATTGAGAGCTCCCTTATAGATAACTGTCTTTCTCTTGCTGCTTTTAAGAATATTTCTTTTTCTTTAACATGTGGAATTTTAATTACTGTGCTTTGTTGTGTATAATGTGCACTTATTTGACCAAAGTTTTGATAGAAAAAAGATGTGCATTATACATGCGTAGTACTAATCCCATATCTATATAAATGTTTTATTCTTATGCATTAGAAGTGTAACTCTAGAAAGCAATAATGATGTCCATATGCAACAAAATACCCTGGAATATAATAATAAGTTTTGTTTCTAAATATAAATAAATAAATAATTGAATTTAAAAAATTAAATGAAAGGTTTTTTCCTGACAGTTTGGGCCAAAAAATGTAGGTGCACATTTTATGCGACAAAATACAGTATTATATGTTTTTGTGGGGCTTATCTTATTTATCTTGTTTAGGACAACTCACTTCTTGGGCTTGTATGTCTAGTTCTTTTGTCATTTTCAATCTCTTTCTCTCTCTTTTTCTTCTGGTACCCCTATAATGTGAATATTATATGCGTAATGTTATCTCAGACATCCTTTAAACAGCTCTCATTTTTTAAATTCTTTTTTTTTTTTTGCTGTTCTGATTGGGAGTTTTCTTCTATCTTCCTTTCCAAATCATTGGTATGATCATGTGCTTCTTACAATTTTCTGTTTATTTTTTGTGGTGTATTTATTTCAGTTACAGTAGTTTTCAGGACTTTTTTTGTTTCGTGTTTTCTATCTTGTTTTTTATGTTTTATATTAGTCAATGAAATTCTAGTGAGATCTTTTACTCTTCCCCTATGTGCATTGAGCAACCATATAAATTGTGTTTAACTTTTTATCTGATTGATAGCTTGACTTTTTCATTTACTTTTATTTCTGGAGTTTTGTTCTTTCTTTCATTTGGAACATGTTTCTTGCCACCTCATTTTAGATGATTTCCTGCAGTTGTTCCTATGTATTAAACAAATCTGCTGTATCTCCTGTTTTTGATAGAGTGATATTATCTAGAATGTTTCCTGTAGGGCCCAGTGGTGCAGGCTCTCTGGTCACCTGAGCAGGGTGCTCCAGGAATGTACCCTGTGTGTGTTATACATACCCTCATGGTTTTTTTTTTTTTATGCTTTAATCACATTTTTATTGCAAAGACAAAACTGTAACAAAATAATTAATATCAAGAAAATATGAAATTACCATTAGCCCATTCTTCACTTATCTTATTTTTTTGAAAACAGTATCATATCTAATATGGTTGTAATATGTAAGAAAGAAATTGAAGAATTTTATGGGTGGCCATTTGAAAATTTAGTGGAATCTATTGAAAAAGCAGGACCCTCTCCACAAAATATTTGAAAAGCTGCCTGGCTTGTTCTAATCCATATGTATAAGAATATCATAATATGTATAGAAGAGAAAAGTGAAAATATATATTTTATGCAATATATATATTGCATAAAAAGGACAGGAAAATTCAGTACCTAAACTGGTTTGAAAAAGAGAAATTGACTGAACTGAGACATTTTATAACTAGGTTGTAACTAGACACTGTGTCATCTGTAAGCAAATACAAGTGTTCCACTCCCTCCTGCCTTCCTCCAGACCCATGTTTATGTGAAGATGCCATACAAGGACCCAAATAAGTTAGCTCAGCTCCATATGGTGGGGAGAAAAGTGCATGCCCTCATGTTTAATTGAGCATGAATTGCTGTTGACACCTAAGTGGGTGGGGTTGACCTTCAAGCTAACTAGCTATGAGGGCTGAATGAAACTGTAGTAGAGGAGCTGTTTATTGTGTGGGAAGTGACCCCATGGTGTGGGAGTCACTTTAGTGGGGCTCCAGTGCCACTCAAATTTGTACTTCCCGTGTGTCATTTATAGAGGTGGCTGGGGAATGTTCTGATATCTCTAAAGAAATCTACTGGGCGTTTTGGGCTTGGAGTCTCTCGGAAAACTTTTTTTGTAGGCCATGGTCAGCTGCCACTTGTGTGAGCTCAAGGCTTCTTGGTGGAAGCTACAATGTGATCCATGCTTTTTTGCCACTGTACTAGGCTTGGGGGCTCTTGGGAAGGAAGAGTTGTGCTGAGAACAAAGACTGGCTTATCCAAGCCTTGAGACCTTTGGTAGGCACCATGATGTGAGCTGAGGACAGCCACCATTTGTGCTTAGCTTGTGGCTGCCTAGTTGATACTACATCTCAGCTTGAATTTGGCCATTTATTCTAGCCTTGAGACCACCTGATGGCAGTTGCAATGCAAGGTGAGATTGGCTACTACTTGTACTGGGCTTGAGGCTACTAACAATACCTACAAGGTGCACCAAAATCAGCTGCCGCTTGTTTGTTGTTTGTGGACCTTTGAGAGATTTTGGTAAAGCCCACAGTCTGAGCTGAGGCAAGCCACTTATGTATAGGATTAACTAAACGAGTTTTGAGGTGGGTGGGTAAGTTGTGCAGGACAGGGTCTCAGGAAATCACCAGGGCAGGCAGGATGAACATGAAAGGTGCTTTGCCAGGTTAATGGAGAGCACAGATTTTGAGTCCACTTGCATCAGGCAGGCTGTGTGTTAGGAGACTTTAACAAAGGAACAAAGGCATCTGCTGTTGCTTTCATCCTCAGAGCTAGTTGTTTCAACACCTGCTTGTTTAGCCTGAAATTTACCCTGAAATTAGTAAATTTATTTCTTTTCCCTGGCACTTTTTGAGCTGCTTCCCCTGATGTGGAGCTTAGAGCAAGTTTGTGAGCATGCGAGTTGCTGTTCAGGTGTTTTAATAAGAGTGCCTTGATCTCTAGCAACATTTTGTCTTTCTAGAAAGCAATTGCAAATAGTTGTTATGAAGACTCATCTTCTTGGCACTGATGCTCTGGGCTAGAGAGGCTGATAGGTTGGGAGCCCTTGCTTCCTAGGGAGGACTACCACAGCTGAGATATACCTCCTGATACTTAATCACCACACTACATATGTGGGACCTGTCTGTTCCAGGTCTCCAGCCCTGCTAGCATTCTCCTAGTGGTTTCTTCTTTAGATCCTTAGTTATATGAATTCTGTTCAACTGTTCAGTCCTCAGGTGGTTCTCAATGATGCCTGTTCTATAATTTAGTTGTAATATTGATGTAGTGGTGAGAGAAGGTGAGCCAGTGTCTACCTACTCTGCATTGATAACTAGAAGTCTCAGTTGACAGTTTATTACCTAAAAATTCAGCATTTATCACCAGTATTCAATAATGGAAATATATTAATAATCAACATATTCTTTTATTAATTTAGGAAACATCTTTAGTACTTGGTGTGTTCCCAATTCATTTGATTTTGTTTTAACAATATTTATGGGAATGCATGAACTATTAGGGCTAAATTGCCTATTTTCACATTCAGGCCATTATAAATATTAGCTATTTTTTCCTTCCATGATAATGTTCTATGTCTCATAGAGAACCTCAGCCAGTGTATCTTTCCTTTCTCACTGGCTGTCCAATAGTCCAGAATTCTGTTTTGCCTGATCTATTCCAAACTTAAATGGTGACATCTGGAACTATTATTTTACTCACATGGTCAAACTCACCACTTCTCCCCTCCATGATTTTTCCAGCCCCTTCTCACTTCATTATATCAAAAGAAAAACCCCACACAAACCCATGTTTTATGTACTCTTTTCTATTCCTAAAGATAACCACAATTGTCAGATTGCCATTTCGAGGCATTAATGGTTTTCAGCCTTAGCTGGGCTATCTTGAACTTTGTTTACCATTCTTGCTGTCCTGGACCTTCTTTCAGACCTTCACCAACCCCAAGTCATTTATTTGACCCCACAGCCTTTTCCTGAACATGCGATTTTGTCCCCTGCTTTAATGTCAGCAGGCATGAAATACTTCAACCTATAGTCTTTTCCCTGTCTCTTTCCTACATGGGCAGAAAATAAGATGTCCTGCCTCTTGCTCAGAGACAACATCTTCAGTATTGCTCATAATTCCATCTCTTTAAGACCACCATCAATCAGAATAATATTTACCATTTTATCTTCAACCATTCCTTCTCTCTTAAGTATTTTTCCCTTGGCCTAAATGTTTAAATTTTGCTTACTTAAAAATAAAAAGAACAGTCACAGCAGTAAAAGCTCCCCATGCTCACGATTCCTCTGTGAGTGGTGCCTCTGTCATTTTACCCTCCTTGTAAAAGTCATGGTAAACTTTCTGCTCCACTGATTCTCATCTTTTCACTCTACAAATCCTCAATCTGTGTCAGCCTCCAGCACTTACTACTATTGAAAACGTCACTGAAGACCTTCTTCATAAATTCGGTGATACTGTACCATTGCTTTTCTTGCTTGGCCTTCTGGCTGCTTTTGATACAATGGAACATGCGTCCTACATGGAATTACTTGCCAGTATCGACTACCCTTACTGGCCTTCTGTGACTGTTCTCTGTCTGTCTAATCCTTAGAAATCTCCCAATTTGCCATGTAGATGGTTGCACATTATTTCTTCTAGATTTTCTGTTTTCCATTAAATCATCTCTAGTGTTCTTTGTGCCACCATCTATTTAGATTTAAGTATCATCTGTTTGCCAACAACAACTAATTCCATTTTTGCTGACTCATCCCAACATTTTTTCTGCATAGCCAGCCATACTATTGCATACTTTTCTAGCTCTTCATATGCCATTTTCCTGTCTCCCATTTCACTTTTAAGCATTTATCAGATTGGGATTATAAATCTTTACTTCGAGGGAGCTTTCTCTAGAACATCAAGTTTCCAATGACCCTCTTCTGTGTTTTTTAACTTTCTAGGTACACTTATTTCACAGTTTTTTCCCCCCATAGGAAATTATTTCATTCTGTATCCTCTAGTCTCACCACTCTCTATGCTCTTAAAGGACAGATGCCTGGGACCATTTAGACCCTTAATGTTTTTTAGGAAATGTTGGTTTATTTTCTTAATTGGTAAGGATTTATCAGACATAATTTTTATGATCACAGAAAATTAAAATATGAAAGAAATAAATAGCTCAACATTTGCCTATTATCTGTTTATACTACATATACAAGGGTAGAAAAAAGAAGGTTTATAATTGTTTTTATGGAAAATAATGCAATACTTAATACACAGTAATATAAGAATAAATTGTGTTTTATATACTTTTGCCTACCACTGTATACGATATGTATTGTGCTACATATTATATATAAATATATACAATGGGCACTCTTTTATATGAACTTAATCTTGAAAATTTTGCTGTAATTATTTGATCACTTTCCTTTGTTTATTTCTTCCCTTTCCTTTCAAAATGTTATTTCTCTGCCTTCTAATGCCTTCTATGATCTCACATAGTCTCAGCACATTCATCCCCTACTTCTTACTTCAATCTTATTCTTAAATTTATACATTTAATGTTATTCATTCATCTATGTACAAGTTGTCTCATTATATAAATATTTTATATGGTTCTTATGAATATTTGAACTTGTAATTTTTATTTTTTAAAATAATTGGCTTTTCCTAGGGGAAGGACTCACATGAACAAGTATAAAGGACACATGGACAATAACTAAGGGTGGGGGGGCGGAAATGGGAGGGAGGTGGGGAGCACTGGGGTGAGGCAGGGCTGGGAATACAAGACAGAAAACTGTACTTGAACAAGAATAAAAAAAAAGAAAAAAAAGAAAAATATTTGGCTTTTCCTAAGTCATGAAGGTAAGTAGTACTTAATCTATTTTGTTCTTCACCCAGTCCTCACATGTTATTATGACTGGCACATAAAAGAACTCAGTAAATGATGGGTCTGCAACAATTAACACCCCGTTTTATTATAAAATCATAAGCATATAATTCTGTAACATAGTATTACACTCAAGCATACCATATAATGTTTTAGGTGAAATGTTCAAATTAGAACTGTATTATTACCCTACCAACCACACTTAAGTAAGCCTTACTTCTGCCGGAGCCTGTATTTATTAATAAAATGAACAAATGATTGAAGGGAGGGTGAATTAGTGAAAGACTAAGATTGTCTAGAGACAAAAATTAAGGAGACTGAAGGAAGATCACAAAATTACTAGGCTTAAAAACTTATATTATTGTAAAAAACAAAAACAAAACACTTCCACATAGATGTGCTCCTGGATCAGTAAAGAGCTTAAGTAGGCTTAGTGTTATATTTATAAGAAACAGCAAAAATGTATCCAATCTTTTCATTTGGTTTTGTTTTCTAACTTTCTCATTTTCACTTGGAAAAATATCCCAATTGAACATGTTTGCTCCCAAATGGTGTCTAAAACAAGAAAGATCAAATCCCTTCATCTATCAGTGGTATGAAAACTCAGGAGGGCTGTCAGTCATGGTGCATTTTCCCAAACTTTGGCCTCTTCCTCCTTCTGTCAACTATATACCCTGCACTTCGCTTCATGAAGGAAAGAACTGAGTCGTCCCAGGCCAATCTGGCCACAGTGCATGTTTCACACAAGGGAATCATAGAACTGAAGAAACATGTCAAAGCTACTTTGAGGAAGATTTCAAAGCTAGGCTACAGTGTTTAGATTTTACATTTCAGGACATATATTTTTTTTAATTTTGGAATGTATTTAAGTCTGTATTTTAGGAAAAAGAATGCTGTTATTCCAGATTATAGACTGAATTTGAGTATTTCAGAGATTTCCAATAAATAAACCTATTAAGTGGCTGTAGCTCTAATCATGGTTTTAGAAAAGAAAAATTGCATTACTTCATTTATCTCTATTATTTTGCAATGATTACACAACAGAAAAAAATGGAAAAAGAGAAATACATAATCAGGATCAGGAAGTAGTGATAGAAAAATCATATGCATAATGTGATTTTTGCATCACAAAAATATATAGTAGTTAGGACTAAGCATAATTCCTACAAGGTAATTATAACTCAGTGATAAGTTTTCTTTGAAGATTCCTCAAAGGCAAAGTGAAACAGAAAACATAACAACTTATATAATTTACGTTTTACATATAATAGTAAGAACTAATATTTCTTGTTTTCTAACTTTTTGCCAGACAGTTTATATGTATTCTTTACATAAAACCATTTCTACATATATTTTAAAGTCTGATATTCTCCAGAGATAAATCTATTAACTAAATCAGCTGACAAAAAGATCTTCTACAATGAGGAAGTGCAAATGTATGCTGAAAAGCATCTCATTTTTTTCTTTAGAGAATAGTCGATCTAAATTAAACTTTTAAATTCTTGATTTAAGGCAGCCAGTTTGTTTTAACAAGGTTGCCAAATATTCTATACCGAAAGGAAGCATTTCAAGATTTGACAAACAGGAAAGTTAAACAAAAGTCAACAGTGTTGCAAATCATACATTTATGGGAGGAAAAGCTCTAGCCTTGCAGGCAAGTCTAAAAAACCTGCAAGACAAAGTATGTTAACATCAACAGTATAGTGTACTATGCAAAGCTCCTTCATATTGAGTTACCAGTAGAACTTGAGTCTGGGCATGGAAACAGTCCATGAGTACAGAAACCTGTAGTGTAGTCTTTCAGAAAGTGAGTAAGAATACCAGCTAGCCCCTTACCCATATTGTCACAGGGTAACAAAACTTAGAGGAATCTGAACATGTGTTTGATATTAAACTCAAATTATGCATTGTTCTGTTTTAAATTTGACCCCTGGAAATTTCCTATAAGATAATAATGTTCTTATCTAAAATCTCACTGGTTTTGGAAAAAAACAGTGAGGATTTTTCATAGCTTTTCTTTTTTTCTTTTAAAAAAGATTTTAGACGTAAATATAAGCCGTGACACCATTAAAGTCCTAGAGGAGAACATTGGCAGGAAAATCGCAGATATTTCACACAGCAACGTTTTTACTGACATGTCCCCTAGAGCAAGGAATATCAAGGAAAGAATAAACAAATGGGATCTCATCAAAATAAAAAGCTTCTGTGCAGCTAAAGAAAACAGCATTAAAATAAAAAGACAACCAACTGTATGGGAAAACATATTTGCCAATGATACCTCAGACAAAGGTTTAATCTCCAAAATATACAAAGAACTGACACGACTTCACTCTAAGAAGACAACTAACCCAATTAAAAAGTGGGGAAAGGACTTGAACAGACACTTCTCCAAGGAGGACATACAGAGGATCCAGAGACACATGAAAAGATGCTCAATATCACTTGCTATCAGAGAGATGCAAATTAAAACCACAATGAGATACCACTTTACACCGGTGAGAATGGCTATCATAAACAAAGCAATAAACAACAAATGTTGGAGAGGGTGTGGGGAAAAGGGGACTCTGGTCCACTGTTGGTGGGATTGCAGACTGGTACAACCATTATGGAAAACAGTATGGAATTTTCTCAGAAAACTAAAATTGGACTTGCCTTTTGACCCAGCAATTCCACTGCTGGGATTGTATCCTAAGAACCCTAAAACACCAATCCCAAAGAACCTATGCACCCCAATGTTCATAGCAGCACAATTTACAATAGCCAAGAGTTGGAAGCAACCTAGGTGCCCGTCAGTAAATGAATGGATCAAAAAACTATGGTACATATACACAATGGAATTTTATGCTGCAGAAAGAAAGAAGGAGCTCCTACCTTTTGCAACAACATGGATGGAACTGGAAAGCATTATGCTGAGTGAAATAAGCCAGGTGTTGAAGGACAAATACCATATGATCTCACCTTTAACAGGAAGCTAAATAACAAAAGAAACAAGCAAGCAAAATATAACCAAAGACACTGAAATAGAGAACAGGGGGACAGTGACCAGAGGGGAGAGGGGAGGGAATTTCAGGGGAAATAAGGGAGGGATTTAGAGGAACCTATATAAAGGATACATGGACAACAATTGAGAAGGGTGGAAATGGGAAGGAGGGGGGAGTGTGGGGGGTGGGATGGTATTGGAGTAATAGACAGAAAACTGTAGTTGAAAAATAATTAAATAAAAAAACTGGGAAAAAATAAAAATTACAAAAAAATATTTTATTTATTTATTTTTAGACAGAGGGTAAGGAAGAGAGAAAGAGAGGGAGAGAAACATCAATGCATGGTTGCCTCTTGCACATTCCATAGTGGGGACCTGGCCCAAAACCCAGGCATGTTCCCTGCAGCCTTTTGGTTTGCAGACTGGTGCTCAATCCCCTGAACCACAACAGCCAGGGCTCATAGCTTTTTCTTATAATACACTGAGGAGTGTATGTTAATGTCCCTTCTTCCAGCAGTGAAACCCAAACTATCTAAGGAATCACCAATTTAAATGCCTAAGAGATCAAGCAAGTAAGAAAAATGAAAGGTACATTGCAATGTAGGAATATAGGCCAAGTGACATAGGATCTGTCTATTTCTTTTTTTAAGATTTATTTATTGCTTTTTAAAAACAGATTTTATTTATTTATTTATCTTTAGAGGGGAAGGAGAGAGGGAGAGAAACATCAATGTATGGTTGCCTTTTGTGCATCCCCTGCTGGTAGTTAGCCTGCAAGGAACCGGCCTGCAACCCAGGCATGTGCCCTGACTGGGAATCGAACCGTGATTGTCTGGTTCGCAGGCCTGTGCTTAATCCACTGAGCTACGCCAGCCAGGGCTATTTATTGCTTTTAAGGAGGGGAATGGGAGAGAGAGAGAGAAGATTGATTTGTCATTCCACTTATTTATGCATTCATTGTTTGATTTTTGTATATTCCATAACTGGTGATCAAACCCTCAACATTCCTGTACTGGAATACTCTAACCAACTGAGCTACCCAGACAAGGCTGGGGTCTTTCTACATTAAAAAAGTAAATTGGAATTCCAGAATTTTAAATGAATTCTCACATTTTCTAAACACCAGTAACTATTTCAAATATATTTAGTACCTGATTCAAGCCAATGCAATTCTCTATGAAATGAAACATTAAATTAAACACTAACTCAAGAGAACGTAAGCACCCCTATTAGTCACAATCGCCAAGATATGGAAGTAGCCCAAGTGTCCATCAGTAGATAAGTGGATAAAACAACTATGAGACATTTATGCAATGGAATACTACTCAGCCATAAAAAGAAGAAAGTTTTGCCTTTTGTGGCAGTATGGATGGACCTGGAAAACATTATGCTAAGTGAAATAAACCAGTCAGAGAAAGGCAAATACCATATGATTTAACTCATATGTGGAAACTAATGAACAAGCTGAACTAGCAGGTAAAATAGACTCCAGAGAACAGGATGACTCTAAATTGGGGGTGGCAAGATTGGCAAAAAGAAAAAAGGGTGTATGGACAACAGTGGTCATTGTCACAAAAGAGGGAGGCATAAGAGGGCTAGTTATTAATGGAAAAAAGCACAGTGCAAAAGCAAAAGAAAAAATTTTCTATCTGGCATAGTGTTAATATCTTACATGTTGATAAGTATCGAAACAACACAATGGAGAAATGAGCAAAAATGTAATGAGAAAATCCAATTAGCCAACGTATGGGAAGGTGGGTGAATTCATTAGCAATTGGGAAATACAGATTATTACTTTATTTCTATGAGAGTAGCAGAAATACAAAAGCCATTTATGTATTGCTGGGTAAATTGAAGGGGAAATGATTTGTTTAAATCCTCATGGTAAAAATTTAAATTGTCACAGAACTTTAAAAAGCTACCTGACATCATCTAATAAAGGGTACCACGCTTTATTTAAAAAATCATTATAAAAAAGCAAAACTCTATGAATTAATTTTTAATAGAGCTTTTTAAAGTTACTTTATTGTTTTTTAATTACAGTTGTCTACATTTCCCCTCCACCACTCTCCGCCACCCCAGCCAAACCCACCTCCTTCTCTTGCTTCCACTCTTCCCCTTGTTTTTGTCCATGTGCCCTTTATAGTAGTTCCTGAAAACACTTCTCCCCACAGTCCTCTCCCCCATCCCTTCTGGCTATTGTTAGATTGTTCTTAGTTTCTGTCTCTCAGGTTTTATTTTGTTTGCTTTTTTCTTTTGTCAATTATGTTTCAGTTAAAGGGGAGGTCATATGGTATTCGTCCCTTACTACCTGGCTTATTTCACTCAGCATAAGGCTTTCTAGGTCCATCCATGCTGTAGCAAAGAATAGGAGCTCCTTCTTTCTCTCTGCTGCATAGAATTCCATTGTGTAAATGTACCACAGTTTTTTAATCCACTCATTTCCTGATGGGCAGTTAGGTTGCTTCCAGCACTTGGCTATAATAAATTGTGCTGCTACAAAGATTGGGGTGCATAGGTTCTTTTGGATTGGTCTTTCAGGTTTCTTAAGGTATAATCCCAGCAGTGGAATTGCTGGGTCGAAAGGCAGTTTCATTTTTAGTTTTCTGAAGAAATTCCATACCGTTTTCCACAGTGGCTGCACCAGTCTGCATTCCCACCAACTGTGAACTAGGGTTCTCTTTTCTTTGTAGCCTCTCCAACACGTGATTGTTGATTTGTTTATGATGGCCATTTTGACCAATATGAGGTGGTATCTCATTGTCATTTTAATTTACATCTCTGTGATGGCTAGTGATGCTGAGCANAGGTTCTTTTGGATTGGTGTTTCAGGTTTCTTAAGGTATAATCCCAGCAGTGGAATTGCTGGGTCGAAAGGCAGTTTCATTTTTAGTTTTCTGAAGAAATTCCATACTGTTTTCCACAGTGGCTGCACCAGTCTGCATTCCCACCAACTGTGAGCTAGGGTTCTCTTTTCTTTGTAGCCTCTCCAACACGTGATTGTTGATTTGTTTATGATGGCCATTTTGACCAATATGAGGTGGTATCTCATTGTCATTTTAATTTACATCTCTGTGATGGCTAGTGATGCTGAGCATCTTTTCAGATGTCTCTGGGCCCTCTGTATGTCTTCCTTGGAGAAATATCTGTTCAAGTCTCTTCCCCATTTTTAAATTTTTTTTTGTCTTCCTGGAGTGGAGTCATGTGAATTCTTTATATATTTTGGAGACTAAACCCTTGTCTGAGGTAATATTGGAAAGTATGTTTTCCCATGTACTTGGTTCTCTTTTCATTGAAATGTTGTTTTCTTTAACCATTAAGAAGCTTTTTAATTTGATGTGGTCCCATTTGTTTATTCTTTCCTTTATGTCCCTTGCTTTAGGGGACATATCAGTAAAAATATTGCTGCGTGAAATATCTGACGTTTTCCTGACAATGTTTTCCTCTAGGGCTTTTATGGTATCATGACTTATGCATAAGTCTTTTATCCACCTTGAATTTATTTTTGTGTATGGTGTAAGTTGGTGATTGAGTTTCATTTTCTTTGTGTGTAGCTGTCCAGTTCTCCCAACACCATTTGTTGAAGAGGCTATTTTTACTCCATTTTATGCTTCTTCTCCCTTTGTCAAATATTAATTGACATAGAGCCTTGGTTTAATTTCTAGGCTCTTTGCTTTGTTCCATTGGTCTCCATGTCTGTTTATATGCCAGTACCAGGCTGTTTTGATTACAGTGGCCTTGTGATACAGTTTGATATCATGTATTGTTATCCATCCAGCTTTGTTCTTCTTTTCAAAGTTGCTGCATCTATTTCGGGTCTTTTATGGTTCCATATAAATTTCTGAGATGTTTGTTCTATATCTGTGATATATGTCATGGGTAATTTAATACAGATTGCATTAAATCTATAAATCACTTTGGGTAGCATGACCATTTTGATGATGTTAATTCTTCCAACCAATGAGCATGCTACATGCTTTCATTTTTTTGTGTGTCTTTCTTGATTTCTTTTTTCAGTGTTGTATAGTTTCATGAGTACAGGTCTTTTAGTTCCTTGGTTAGGTTTATTCCTAGGTACTTTATTATTCTTGTTGCTATGTCAAATGGGATTTTTTTACTGATTTTTATTTCTGATATTTTATTGCTGGTGTACAAAAATTCCTTTGATTTCTGGATATTGGCTTTGTATCCCACTGTTTTGCCAAATTCATTTATTAGGGGGAGTAGATTTTTGGAGGTGTCTATAGAATTTTCTATGTACACTATCATATCATCTGCAAACAATAAGAGCTTTACTTCCTCCTTTCCAATTTGAATGCTATTATTTCTTTTTTTGTCTGATTGCTGAGGCTAGGACTTCCAATACTCTGTTGAATAGCAGTGGTGAAAGTGGGCTACCTCATCTTGTTCCTCAACTTAGTGAGAGATGTAAATTTTTGTCCATTGAGTATGATGTTGGCTGTAGGTCTTTCGTATATTTCCTCTATTATGTTAAAGAATGCTCCCTCTATTCCCACTTTGCTGAGTGTCTCTATCATAAATTGGCCCTGTACCTTCTCAAATGCTTTTCCCACATCTATTGATATGATCGTATGATTTTTATCTTTTGTTTTGTTTATATGCTGTATTATGTTTATTGATTTGCAAATACTGTGCCATCCTTGCATCCTTGAGATGAAGCCAACTTGGTCATGCGTATGATCTTTTTAATGTATTGCTGGATGTGGTTTGCCAATGTGGTGTTGTGGATTTTAGCATCTATGTCCATCAGTGATGATATCGGCCTAAAGGTTTTCTTGTTTGTTATGTCTTTATGCTGGTTATGCCAGCTTCGTAAAAAGGCTTTTGGAGACTTCCATCTTCATGAATTTTTTGGAATAATCTGTGAAGGATAGGCTTAGCTCATCTTTATGTGCTTTGTAAAATTCTCCTGTGAAACCACCTGGTCAAGTTCTTTTGTGTGCTGGAAGCTTTCTGATTACTGATTCTACTTCATCAACTGTTTTGGTTTTTTTTAAGATTTTATTTATTTACTTTTAGAGAGTGGGGAAAGGGGAGAAAGAGAGGGAGAGAAACATCAATGTGTGGTTGCCTCTTGCACACCCCATACTCGGGGCCTGGCCTGCAACCCAGGCAGGTGCCCTGACTGGGAATCGAACTGGCGACCCTTTGTTTTGCAGCCCACTCTCAATCCACTGAGCTACACCAGCCAGGGCTCATCAACTGTTATTGGTCTGTTCATACTTTCTGCTTCTCCTTTATTCAATTTTGGAAGATTATATTTTTCCAGAAATTTGTCTATTTCACCTAGCTTTACAAATTTCCTGGCATATAGATCTTCATAGTAATTTCTTCAAATCCTTTGTATTTCTGTGGTACCAGTAATCTCTCCTCTTTCATTTATGCTTGTGATTATTTGAGTTCTCTCTCTCTCTCTCTTTTTTTTTGATAAGTCTTCTTAAAGGCTTGTCGATTTTGTTTATGTTTTCAAAGACCCAGGTCCTGGATTTATTGATTCTTATAATTGTGTTTTTAGTCTGTATGTCATTTAATTATGCTCTGATCTTGGTTATTTTCTTCCTTCTCCTTGCTCTGGGCTGTCTGTATTGTTGTTTCTCAACTTTTTGTAGGTGTAGGGTTAGGTTGATAATTTGAAATAGTTTTGTCTTTTTTAGATAAGCCTGTATCACTATGAACTTCTCTCACAGAACTGCCTTCGATGTGTCCCGTAAGTTTTGGATTGTTGTGAGTTCATTTTCAGTTGTTTCCAGAAACTTTTTGATTTCTTCCCTAATCTCATTATTGACCCATTCGTTGTTTAATAACATGCTGTTCAATCTTCATGAGTTTGAATGTTTTGGGGTGTTTTCCTTGAAATCCATTTCTAGTTTCAGTCCCTTGCGGTCAGAGAAAATGCTTGGTATGATTTCAATTTTCTTGAATTTATTGAGGCTTTTTTTGTGTCCTATCATGTGTTCTATCTTTGAAAATGTTGCATGTGCATTTGAAAAGAATGTGTATTTAGCTTCTTTGGGATGAAGGGCTCTCTATATATATCAGTTAAGTCCATTTCATCTAGGGGGTTGTTTAATGCCACAATATCTTTATTGATATTTTATTTGGAACATCTGTCCATTTTTGACAGTGGGGTGTTAAAATCCCCTACTATAATTGTGTTGCTCTCAATATCTTTCTTGAAGTCCCCCAAGATTTTCTTTATGTATTTGTGTGCTCCTCTGTTTGGTGCATATATATTTACAATGTTTATGTGTTCTTGACGGATTCTTCCCTTGAGTATTATGAAGTGACCCTCTGGGTGTCTTTTTATGGCTCCCTTTTTTTAGTGTATTTTGTCTGATATGAGTATTGCTATCCCGGCTACTTTTTCCTGTCTATTTTCTTTGAATATTTGTTTCCAGGGCTTTACTTTCAGTCTGTGTAGGCATTTTGTTATGAGGTTGGTCTCTTGTAGGCAGCATATATAAGGTTCATTTTTTCTTATCTATTTGGCTATTCTGTGCCTTTTGATTGGGATATTTAATCCATTTACATTTAAGGTTACTATTGATAGGTACTAATTCATTGCCATTTTTTTGTACCTGTGTTCCTCTCTCTTTCACTGTTTTTCTTCCTGCTCTTAAAGCAAACCCTTTAGCATCTCTTGCAGAGCTGCTTTGGAGGAGGTGTATCCTTTTTAAATGCATTTTATTGATTATGCCATTACAGTTGTCCCATTTCCCCCTTCATTCTCCTCCACCCTTCACACCCCTCCCCCACCATTCCTCCCTTTAGTTTATCTCCATGTGTCACAAGTTCTTTAGATTCTATATTTCCCATACTATTCTTGCCCTCCCCCTGTCTCTTTTCTACCTACCATCTATGCTACTTATTCTCTGTTCCTTCTTCCCCCGTCTTCTCCTCCGACTCCCCTATTGCTAACTCTCCATGTGATCTCCATTTCTATGGTTTTGCTCCTGATCTAGCTGTCCACTTAGTTTGCTTTATTCTTTGAGGCTTTTTTTTCCTTGTGAAGCTTCTTATTTGGCCTTTTATTTTAATTGAGAGCCTTGCTGGATAAAGTAGCCTTGGTTGCAGTCCTCTGGTTCTCTTTATTTGGAGTATTCCTTGCCACACCTTTCTGGCTTGTAGTATTTCAATTGAGAAGTTAGTTGCTAGTCTTACCGGGACTCCCTTATATGTTATTTCCTGTTTTTTCACTTGGTGCCTTTAAGATTCTCTCTTTGTCTTGGAATTTTGCCATTTTAATTATGATGTGTCTTTAAGTGGGCCTCTTTGGGTTCCTCTTGATTGTGATTCTCTTTTTCCTGGATTTGTGTGACTTTTTCTTTCATCACATTAGGGAGAATTTCCATCATGACTTTTCAAACAGGTTTTTTATCCCTTGCTCTTCTTCTTCACCTTCTGGTATCCCTATTGCAAGGATGTTATTATATTCCATATTATCATGGATTTCCGTAATCCGTCTTTGTTGTTTCTGAGACTTTTTTCCTTTTTTGGTTCTTTCCAGGTGTGTTTTTCTACCTTGTCCTCCAGCTTGCTGATCCAATCATCTGCCTCACTGAGCCTTCTTTTGATTCTTTCTACTGTGTTCTTCAGTTCAGAAATTGTATTCTTCATTTCCTTTTGGCCTTTGTTGATAGTTTGTATTTCCTTTTTCATGTTGATATAGTTTTCATTGAGTTCATCATAGTTTTTCTGTAGTTTCTGGTAGCTCATTGAGCTTCCTGATAGCCATTGTTTTGAACTTAATATCAATAGTTGAGTTTCCTCTACTTCATTTAGCATTCTTTCTGAGGTTTCCTCCTTTCCTTTCATCTGGGGATTATTTCTTTATCTTCCCATTGTTTATGAGACTTTTCCTTTTAGCCTCAGATTTTTAAATTGATATTTTCTGACTCCCTGTGGTGTTAACTTCTATGGTAGAAGACCAGTGAGATTCAGTGGTGCAGTCTCCTTGATCTCCTGATATCACTGGTCTTAGGCTGTCATTTATGTTGGCTCTCTATATGTCTTTAGTTTTTTTAATTTTTTAAACTTTTTAAAAAATATTTTATTTATTTATTTTTAGAGACGAAGGGAAAGAGAGAAATATCAATGTATGGTTGCCTCTCGTGTGTCCCCTGCCAGGAACTGGCCTGCAACCCAGGCATGTGCCCTGACTGGGAATTGAACCAAGATCGTGTGGTTCGCAGGCCCGTGCTCAATCCACTGAGCTACTCAAATGCTATCTCACTGAGCTACCAGCCAGGGCTGTCTTTAGGTTTTTATTTTTGGGTCTGTCTTTGGTGGGTCCTCCCTGCTAGCTCACTGAGCTACCCGCCAAGGCTGTCTTTAGGTTTTTATTTTTGGGTCTTTCTTTGGTGGGTCCTTCCTTCCAGCTCATTACCTGTGGGTTACTCCATCCACTGTGTCTTGTATTCTGTTGTGCAGGTGTGGGCAGCTTGTGTTGAAGCTGGTTCTTCTCTGTGTGCAAGGTTTTAAGGATTATCTCTTTCTCTTGTTCGATTGTTTGTTTTGAGTAATTTTTCCACCATTTAGTTGTATTTCCAGATCAGTCCTGAGTTCAGTTAATGTAGCTTTCATTTTCTCCTTCACCTTCTTCTGTTGTTATCTGTGGGTGGTTCCTTTGTTGGGGGGTTTCCCTCTTCTAGCAGATGTCTTGGTCACAGATACCTGGTCACAGCTCTCACTTACTCTTTTTTGTCATCAGTTGGATGGGGAAGGCAAAATAGTTTAAGACAGAATGAGTGTATTCTATGGTATTTAAAGTACCAACCTGTAGAGAAGAGATAGGATATCCTTTGGATATATACATAGTGTTAACTGTGATATTTCACCCAACTAGCAACTTTTTGGAAAGGGTGGAACAAAAGTGATACTCTTTTTGAGGGAAGAAGAATTGTGAGTTGTATGTA
The DNA here is from genome assembly GCF_014824575.4 of Sturnira hondurensis. Classification (NCBI taxonomy): domain Eukaryota; kingdom Metazoa; phylum Chordata; class Mammalia; order Chiroptera; family Phyllostomidae; genus Sturnira; species Sturnira hondurensis. The sequence goes on from NW_028079095.1 coordinate 795,916, forward strand.
GAAAGCAGTGAGCATGGGGGAGATCAGATTATGTGGTAAAGTGAGAATAAAGTATAGAAAATAGGTGTAGTGTATGAGAGAATAGAGTTAACCACAACAGTAATAAAGTTGAGGAAAGAATGAAGTGAGCTAAGATCTGAGAGGGGCGGTATATAGCATTTACTAAACTATATGGAATAGCAATTATTTACAATAATAATGGAGTAACAATCATATGATGGAATCTATGTAATTTGTATAACAAGAATGGGAAGTATAGGACCTAGACTAGTGTGCTAATGGAACACAAGTGAAATATGGAAAATTAAAAATACACTATGAAAGAAAGAATAAGAAAGACAGTCAAACAATGCAATTTAACAAGCAAAGCAAAGAAGACTAAACAGAAATATAAACACTAATAAACTAAAGGATATAAGAATAATAAAAATAATACAAATATACAATAACTCACAAGTTCTCTGGAGTAGCAAAGTGAAATTTGTCTCACTGGTTCAGCTGTTGAGATGACCCCTCTTTGGGTCCAGCGGGGATCCTTTCATAGCTCCAGGGTTTATTATCTCACTTGTTGGAATTGAGAAAAAGGAAGGAAGAAAGAAGGAATAAAAATGTAAATTTAAAAAAAAGAAAAAATTAACAATAAACAAAAAGGAAAGAAAAAAAGGAATTAAAATATAAAAAATATAGTCTTCTGCTGGCTTTAAACTGGCCAAGCCAGTTCTTTTCATCTCCATGGCTGCAGCAGGCTGAGGGGAAATTGGTTTAGCTTTTCTCCCTTCCTGAGCTTCAGCCTTTGCAGTTGCCCAGCCTCCAGGCCAGTTCCTCAGTTCAGGGCCCCCAGTGCCCTTCTGCCCCCAGCCTATGCCTTCAGTTCACCAGGTATGCTGTCTTTGAGGTGCACCAATTAGGGGCAATTCACACACCACCTTCTCATTCTTTGCTGCTTCTCACTCCTAGATGCTTGGAACTCTCAGAGTCCCTTTAGGCTAGTTCAGCCCCCTCCCCTCACTGAATTGTCTTTCCGGGGATTGCTGACTCCCTGAGCCCTGCAGTTCTCCTCTGTGGGACATCTCTATCTTCCTTTTACATAGCCAGTTGCCAGTTGGCCCTGCAGGGCACTGTGACTGTTGCTTTGGATGTCGGTGCATGCTGCTTTCAATGTGGGTGCATCCCTCCTTTGTTGCTTCCCCTGAGGCACAGGGGTTGGGTGCAAGGTGCCTCTGGGCAGCAGGGTCAGGTGTGCTCCCTGTCAGGGCTGCCATGTGAGCACTCAGCCTCCTCTGTTGGGGAGAGTTGGGCAGTGCCAGTCCCGTGGATTCCAGTGTGCACCATCCTTAGGGCTGCAGGTACAAGCACGGGGCCTTCCATGCCACCATGGGAGGGCCTGGTGGCTGGGTAGGGGTAGAGGCCCAGGAGGCAGAGGTAGCTGCTGTGGAAGAATTCCCCAAATAGCAGTTGAATGTCTCCTGCTCAAGCCTGCCTCTCTAAACAAGTGCCTGGCCTCTCACACAGCCCAATGTTCCAACCAGACTGGGGACTATCTGGATTGGGGCCTGTCATGGCCCAACTCTCCCCAGCTGGTGTCCACAGTCTCAGTGGGTGCACACAGCTCCTGTGTGTTTGCCACTTCTTCCTTATTCCCCCTCCCTGCCACTTTGTGCATCCAGGTCTCTCCTGGTGCTGCCGAAGCCTTGTTTGGCAGGGAATGGAGACATTGACCTGGCTTTCTCCCAAGAACCCTAAGACAGACCCAGCGGGAGCTGGACCTGGGGCTGCAGCCATCCTGATCCCCACATTGGCCCCAAGGACCTTATTGTCCTGAAGCACTCTCCTTACCATCTGATTTTTCAATGTCCTCTACAATGTTTGGTCTCCAGTCTTCATATATGCTGGGATACCATTGGCTATTTGCTCTGTTCCTCAGATCAGCTAGGTGTTTCACCTGTGTGTAGGGGGAAGTGGACTCTGCTCCCACCTATCTCTCCACCATCTTCCAATTTTCCTTATTAGTGCTTTTAATAAAAGTTGGATAGCAAACCAATGAGAGGGATATTGGTAAAAATGTGAGGCTTTTGTTTCTCATTAATGATAGATATATGATCACTGAAGCTGACAATGGCTACAACATTCTTTTGAGAAAATTGAAGTTGCACTGGGATTTACCTGAACCAGCATTAGCCATCTTCAAATTAAGCTAAAATGAAAGAGGGTCTGTAAACCAGGCCAGGGTTTTCTTTCAGCTAACACTGGGTTTGCTTCAGCAAGTGAATAAATGAATATATCAGCAGGATTCCATAAGAGAGGAAGAACCACTCTGTCATGTGTAAAGGATTTTTATAGGAAGTGAAACTTAAATAACTGTGGGAAGATCAGGGAACAGGGGATTTAGAAGAGACCATTAAGATGTCAGAAAGAAAATCCTTGCCACCAGAAGCACTGGCATTGGAGACAATGTGAATCTTACAGGGAGATCTGAGAAACCAGGCATATCCCTTTGCCAAGGAACTACTCGCTGACAGGTCTATGGAGCTATGATCTCTGTGTAACTCTGCCTCTATGAGTTCACAGGCAAGCATCAGACAGGGCTTCAGCCTCTGTTGGCCAGTCCGAAGTCTTGCACAAGACTTGTCCATAGAGTTGAGAAGAGCAAAATCCACCCTTACCCCTGGACACCTCTGCACATCTATTAAATATATATAATCATGAACAGCCCTTAACAGTGTAATAGCTCCTACTTCACCCCTGCCTCCCAAATTCTGCACGTTTCTCTTGTGGCTAACTCAGAACAATAGATGGGAGGGGATTTTGGGAAGCAGCTCAAAGAGGTGATCTATGGAACGTATTAATACAATGAGTGTGGAGACTCTGATCACAGGCCATGATCATTTAGCTGAAACATTTTCAAAACCATTTAATTCTGTATTATGGAGAAAGTCAGTTGGAAAAAAGGAGGGGTTGACTAGGCAGTTAAATAGTTTTGGATTTGAGTCTTAATTAGTTGCTCTTTTATGACCTTAGGAAAGACACTGAACCTCTTTGATTCATGGTTTCTCTGCCATAAAGTGGGGATGATAATATCAATGTTAAACCTCTGTTTTAAGAATTAGACACAGTGTTGGAACAGTACAAAGTGTGGTCCATGGGAACAAAGACTATGTTTAGCTTATTCATCATTGCAGCCTCTAGGATCAACCAGGGCATCTGACACAAGCAAGCAAACAAAATGTTTAAATTGCTATTATTTCTTTTAACAGTCAGAGATACCTTGAACATACATGAAAATTTCAGAGAATAGATGGATTGCATAGCCAGTAAAGGTTTTCCTGATTTTTTTGGTGGTTGATGAAAATTAATTCCCTCAAAGGTTTTGTTGTTGGGGGCACATTTAAAATGAATATATTTTTTACTCTCATAGTTAAAAGACAGAAGGCAGAAGCATAATAGATTATATATGTAAATATTCTTTCATTCTTTGCCTGAAAAGCACATAGTTACATGATCTTCCTCAAGGTATATCACCATCTCCATGAGCATGTAACATCCTGAGTAGAACGTATCTTACATCCCATAAGTGGAAGACAAACACACTGACTACACACACTGTATCTTTCCCCTCAAACACATATAAGCTGGCCTTTGGTAAGAAGCCACATAGAGGAAGAAACTGAGATGCATTAAAAGTACATTAATAAATAAAAGTCAAGTCCACCAGGCAAAGCCATCAGAAAATGGGTTAGCATATTTTCCCCCTTTTAACAAAGATAGCAGACACTTGTCTTAATATCTACTTTCATCGCTGAAAGCTTTAAAATTGATTCATGGTTACATAACCACAACAAAGTAACCTTGGCTAGATTAAAATCAAGGCTTTTTAAAAAATTCTGGATATCAACAGCAAGAATCCCACCCAGGTCTTGCTAAAAAAGCAACTTTGGCTGACATTATGAAATGCTTCCTCAAGCTCTTCTTCAGCCAAATGAGAAGTTGTCTGGAAAGGATTCATCCTTTTAGTGTACACAGAAGATCTTCTTCTTGGATCTATAAACTAAGCCTTTAAATTCCACTGTAATTACTCCAAAGACATAAATAGAGCTGATGCTATTTCTGGCATCCCAGCTGGCCCTTTAGACAAGGTACACAGCATTTTCAAATAAAGCTTCCACAAAATGTGTAGGTATTCTAGCAATAGGCAGATATCTAAAAATTCTAAAACACAGTGTCCAAAAGAATTGTTTCCAAAAATATTTCTTGTGAGACAGGCCCCCTTCTCATTTTATTTTTCATGCCTGTTGTTAGGACTGAGTTTTTTAGTAACGACTTAAACTATTCTGTTTTCAACCACTAACTTGGCTCTCTTTTAAAGTTCTGTGTATTGAAACAATTCATTAAAATGCTCATACATAAAGTTTTATTAAGGGGATACGTTATTGCTCTCAGACTCACTCTGTAGCTATTAACCAGTGCAATTAAAAGCTTCATTTCAAAAGCTGGATCCTCACAAAAATCATCTTGGTGTTAGTGTTGATTAATGCCAACATCATAGCCATTTTCCATGTGAACACTGTCAGTGTCTGGAGTTCTTCATCAGTTTGAACAAGAACATTTTATACCTCCCTGGTCTTTGTGAACAGAGTGGACTTTCTTTAAAGAGCAGACTTAGACTCCCAAGTCATTCAATGCATTTTCTCTTTATTGTTTCTCGTCTCATTTCTTTGCCCTCTGGAATTGACCAAAATTTGAATTCAGATTAAAGATACAATTGTAACAGAAAAATCAGCTGAATTAATTTCCAAACTTTATAGTCATTTTGAATTCTTCATCTACTAACAATAACAACAACAGAAAACCTGAGAATTTAGTATCTTGCACTTTGTTTATGATTTACCTGTGCTTTAGCCTCTTTATAAAATAATGGGCTTGGGGAGCCATTGCCTAAATCTTTAACTTGGAAGGCAGATAATCTAGATGGGTACATTGTTAGGTATTAGTGCACAGAATATTCCCAGCTTTCTTCCTATAGGCCTATATGATAGCATTGTAGATTCTCGTGCCCTTGTGGTGGATGGGGTCAAGTCACTAGTTTAGACTGATGAGTTCTGAGCATAAACGACATGTGTCCCTTCTCTGCTAACAGTTTTATGGCCATTTCCAGACCTTCTGGAACTTTCAGTCTGTCATGGTGGCAAGCAATATTCTATATAGTAGATGCCCTATCAGTTTGGATCAGCTTGGAGTGAGAATGACAGGATGAGGAACAGAAGCCCCATTGATTTTTAAGGAACATACGGTGTGAATAAGAATTAAACCCTAGATTGCAAGCCTCTGAGAATTGGAGTTGTTTGATATCATTGTGGAGCTTAGTCTACCCTAAGTTATATCATTTATAACCCATCCAGATCTTCCCAAGTGAAGCCAAACTTCTTTTTTCCCCCAAAATGGGTCATGGAAGCTGGATGAGTGTCAAACTTTTATTACATCCCATGTTGTCATATTTCTATTGGAGATCAAAACTTGAGGAGAGTTTAGTTATAGACTCCTTCTTCAATTAACAAGGATGATGCTCTTCATACTTTTCAGGCACATGACAAAAATTCAGTTTGAATAATGAGTACAAATGTTCACTGCCTATCCACATTCTATTCTTAGGTCCTTAGTGAGTAAAGATCCCTATGCTTATGATACTTGGGCACAGGCAAACCTTCAGCTTCAGAAAATTGCCACATGAGTTAGTTCACAGAGAGGTTCAGTTTATTCTCAGTTATCTTCATATCCTATTTTAATAAAAGAAGAGGCTTTCAAGCCACTCAGACCTGGTTCCAACAAAAACTTTTAGTGACTAGAGTACATTCCATAAATCACTTAAACTCCATGAGTGCTAATGACCTGTTCTGAAACCAGGAAATCCCTATATTTTAATGTCTGGCAGAGTGCTTGAGTTGTAAATATTGACTACTTCACAATCATTGTGTATACCTGCTCATGAATGAAGCCTCTGCTTACAGGGAGAAACCAAACACTGCACACAAAAAATGTGGACCTGATGTGGCAGACAGACTCTAAGGTGACCCTTACTCCTGCACTGTTCTCACTTTCTGGTGTTTAATTTTCTTCAGTCCCTTCCTCTTGAGTGTAGGTGGGCCTTACAACTTGCTTTTTTCTAACAAAATATGGCAAAGGTAATGGGATATCACTCTATAATAGCCTGTCTTAACAGATTAGAGCTAGAGACTTTCTGGTGGACTTAATAAAGTGAGAGGCTATGTTGGAGAAGTGCATGTGGCAGGGAATTGCAAAAGGTCACTAGGAACTGCAGTGGCTAAATGAGTTTTACCAATAACCTGGATAAGCTTGGGTGTGAATTCCTCCCCAATCACGTTCCCAGAGGGAACATATTGTAATTCTCACCTTGGCTGCAATCTTGAGAGGACCCAAGCAATGCCCAGATGAGCCATGGCCAGGCAACTGACCCATGTAAATTTTGAGATAATAAACACATTTTTAGGCCCCTAAGTTTGTGGTAATTTTTTACATGGCAGCAAAAAAAAAAAAAAAAATACAAAGGCAAATTGAAAATTTTGGTTCCATTCAAATCAGTTATTACATTTCTTCCTTTTGATATCTCTTCATTCCTGAATCAAATAAAATATTTGCACTTTCAGAATTTCAACTACAATCACATGTTTATACAAGAATATGACTCTTTAAGCTTAGTTTAGATAGTGTTTATTAGGTTTCTGTTTACCGTTTATTGATGCATTGGCAAGTGAATAACCCAGTGTAAAGAATCAACTAAAAATACTCCTGCAATGAAAATTTTAATAAAAAAATCTTTGTTATGAAAAGAAATTGAGAACATTTTCTCCTAAGAAGATAAGCAAATAATCATTTATTCACTGCCCCAGTCCTATTCATCATTAAAGATCAGCTTTTAAAAAACTGTTTTGATATTACAGTTGTCCCTACTTTTTCTGACTTTGCCAACCTCTATGTAGCCCTACATCAATCCTTCCCTCAGTCAATACCTATATCATTGTCTGTCTGCATGGGTTATGCACAAATATTCTTTGGCTAATTCCTTCACCATCATTCATCTAGTCTCCCCCAAACCCTCTGGTAGCTGTCAGTCTGTTCCATGTATCTTTGTTTCTGTTTCTCTTCTGTTTGTTAGTTTATTTTGTTCATCAAATCCCACATATAAGTGAGATCATGTGGTATTTGCATTTCACTGACTGGTTTATTTCACATAGCATAACACTCTCCATGTTCATCCATGCCATCACAAAAAGTAAGAGTTCCTTCTTTTTTGGTGGTGCATAGTCTTCCATTATGTAAATGTATCACAGCATTTTTTATCCACTTACACTATTTCCATATCTTGGCTATTGTACATAACACTGGTATGAACACAAGAGTATGTGTGTGCAGACACACATATACATATATATTACATATATGTGTAATATAAAAATCACACACATACACGTGTGTGTGTGTGTGTGTGTGTGTAATTTTTTGTATTGGTGTTTTAGGATTCTTAGAGTATATTCCTGAAGTGGAATTGCTGCATCAAAAGGCAGTTCCATTTTTATTTTTTTGAGGATACTCTATACTTATTTCCACATTGGCTGTGCCAGTTTTCATTTCCAACAGCAATGAACTAGGATTTCTTTTTCTCCACATCCTCGCCAACACTGGTTTGTTGACTTACTGATGGTGGCTATTTTAACCCTTGTGTGGTGATATCTCATTACAGTTTTAATTTACATATCTCTGATGATTAGTGATGTTGAGCATTTTTTCATATGTCTATGGGCCATATGTCATATGTCCTCTTTGGAGAAGTGTCCATGAAGGTCCTTTGCCCATTTTTCTTAATTGGACTGTTTTTCTCCTTGGTGTTGAGTTGTATTAGTTGTAAATGTTGGAGATTAACACCCCCCCCCCAATAGCCTCAGCAATCTTGTGAAAAAAGAACAAATTTGAGAGTATCACAATATCTGATATCAAACTATACTATAAGGCCATTGTAATCAGAGAGCTTGGTATTGGCATAAAACTGGCATATAGATCAATGGAACAGAACAGAGAGCCCAGAAATAAACCCACATCTTTATGGTCAATTGATATTTGACAAAGAAAGCGAGGGCATACAATGGACCAAAAACAGTCTCTTCAATAAATGGTGTTGGGAAAACTGTACTGGTGCATGCAAAAATTTAAACTAGACCACCAACTTATCTGTATGCAAGAATAATCTCAAAATGGAAAAAAGACTTAAATGTAAGTCAAGAAACCATCAAAATTCTAGAAGAAAGTACAGGCAATAAAATCTCGTATATCTCATATAGCAATATGCTTACTGATTTATCTTCTAGGGCAAAGAGAACAAAAGAAGAAACTAAACAAATGGGAAAACATCAAATTAAATAAATTATCCATTTTTCTCCCAGATACAGTTTAGTCTTTCCTTTGGGTTCATAAAATGCCTCAATTATAAAACATCTTACCCTGTGTTATAATTGCATGAATATTTTTATAAGCTATCATTATCACTAGTCCAAGAGTTGGCAAACTATAACTTATGAGCCATATCCTACCTTCTACCTGTTTAGTAAATAAAACTTTATTGGAACAAATCATATATGTTTGCTTGAACAATATTCCATGGTTGTTCGTACAATGCAGAGTTCAGTGATTATAACAAAAAGCTTAGGTTTTGAGAATATGAACTATTATTATCTGGCCCATTAAAGAAAAAGTTATTTGTTCTCTGCTCTAGAACATGAACTTCATGAGGTGATGAATTGTATCTTGTTCACCCCTGTAGCCTCAGAGCTTTGCCAATAGCAGGACCTAAGTTCATAATTTAGTGTGTGTGAAGATTCATCAGATACTTGACAATCAAGCCTCTAATTTAGACTTTCCTTAGAAAAGCTCACAGATTTTTGTTAAGACTGATGTAGAAAAACAGTCTGTCTTTACACTTTGTATTTCATTGAAAGCTGAAAACAATGAACAGAACTGGCTACTAGACGACATTTCTATCCTTCATTAAAAGTCTGCATTTAAACCAAATTAACATTTATTAAACAATTTCCATATTACTTACCAAGCCAAAGTGCCTTTCAGGTAAGTTATTCTGTTTTCAGATTCCCTTAGGACCAATTTCCAGAATGCTGATGGTTTATTTGCTATCCAATAAACCTTTTAATTTTTGATTCTGTTCTCTTGTCAAAAGCAGGAAGCAATTACTTTACAGGAGTAAACAAATTCAAAATCAAGTTAACCACTCACTTCCCCAAGTCAAGATTCGGTTTTGTATATATGAAAAATAATCAACTTTCTGATCTTTAATGACTGTGTCAAAATTCTTGAGGGAAGACCAAGAAATTTAAAATTTTGTGGGAATCAAAGAGTTTGAAGAGTCCTGAGCCTCTGCCAGATTTAGTTCTTCTCCAAACCCAGGGAAGCCTTTTGAATTTTTTGTGATTCACTCCTTCACTATTTCTGTTCCATGAGAATAGTCTGAATGCTTTATTCTTCATTCATCCACCCACGACCCTTAAACTCCCACATGGAATGTATACAGTAATACTAACCACCAAGACCAAAGCAGATCAAGATGTTTGCTATGGATATCAAGTCTCAAAAGAGAAAATTAAGTTGATGCAAGTCCTTATTGCTTCCTGAGTCACCATGGATTGCTGTACTTTAGAATACAAAAAAAAATCACTATAAAGAGTCATGTAAATATTTTTTAAATGATTGTATTAAACTCATAGGAAAAGCTTAATCAGTAAAAAGTATTTCCTGGTTTCATCATGATGTTTAGAAAACTCCTCCAACTCACCTCATAAGCACCTCAAAGATAAAGTGACTTCAACCTCCCCGCAGCAGGAGGGTCAGTAAATAAGGACTCTAACCCCTTCCCGGCCCTTGACTTTGTGCCCTGAGACTGGCCTCCCACCCTTATCACCATCAACATTATTTAATCACTTATTCATCCTCAATGTGGACAATTATCCCCTACATGGCAGAGTGAACTTAGAAAAAAAATAGAATTGTTACATTAGGAGCTTTACCGATATTTAAATAACAACACATGTCCTTTTATTATAAAATAAGTTTTCCAACATAATTCTGAGGAATATACACTTTCCTGAGTATTTTTTATCATAAATGAGTACTGCACCTAATGAAATGCTTTTTCCACATCTAGTGCTACCTTCAAGTGATTTTTGTCTTTACTTTTGTTTGTGTGATGTATTACATTTATTTATTTGAGAATATTAAACCATCCTTGTGTCCCTGGTATGCATCCTACTTGGTCACGATGTATGATCTTTTTAACATATTGTTGGATGTGATTTGCCAGTATTTTATTGAGGATTTTAGTGTCTATGTTCATCAGTGATATTGGCCTGAAGTTTTCTTCCTTTGTTGTGTCTTCATCTGGTTTGAGGATTAGGATGATGCTGGCTTCATAAAAAGAGCTCAGGAGTCTCCCATCTTCATGGAATTTTTTGGAATAGTCTGTTAAGGATAGGGGTTAGCTCATCTTTAAATGCTTTGTAAAATTATCTTGTGAAACCACCTGGTCAAGTTCTTTTGTGTGCTGGAAGTTTTTGATTACTGCTTCAATTTTGTCACCTGTTATTGGTTTGTTCAGGTTTTCTGCTTCTTCATTCAGTTTTGGAAGATTATATATTTTCTAGAAATTTGTCCATTTCACCTAAGTTTTCAAATTTCTTGGCATATAGTTCTTCATAGTAATTTCTTACAATCTCTTGTATCAGTGGTATCAGTTTTAAAATGTTCCTTTTTGTTTCTGATTACATTTATTTGGGTCCTCTCTTATTTTTTTCTTGATGAGCCTGCTTAAAGGTTCATCAATTTTATTTGTCTTTTCAAAAGAGCCAGCTTCTGAATTTATTGATCTGAATTTAAATGTATTAATCTGAATTTAAATTTGTTAAATTTATTGAATACCTTTATTTATTTATTAAAGGAATTGTTTCCTTAGTCACTATGTCATTTAATTCTGCTCTGATCTTGGTAATTTCCTTCTTCCCTCTTGCACTGGGCTATCTTTGTTGTTTTCTTCCAGTTCTTGTAGGTGTAGGATTAGGTTGTTTATTTAAAATGTTTCTATCTTTTTAAGGTAGGCCTGTATTGCTATGAACTTCCCTCTCAGGACTGCCTTCTCTGTGTGCTATATGTTTTGGGTTGTTGTGAGTTCATATTCATTTGTTTCCAGAAACTTTTTGATTTCTTTCTTTATCTCATTCTTAACTCATTCATTGTTTGATAGCATGCTCTCCAATCACCTGGAATTTGTGTTTTTTAAATTTTTTCCTTGAGGTTGGGTTCAGTTTCAGGCTCTTTTTGTCTGAGAAGATGTTCTCTATGATTTCTATTTTCTTAAAATTTCAAGGTTTGTTTTGTGTCTTATCATTTGGTCTATCTTTGAAAATGTTCCATGTGCATTTGAAAAGAATGTGTTTTTTGTTTCTTTGAGTTGAAAGGTTTTATATATATACCTCAGTTAAGTCCATTTGATCCAGGGCATTGTTCAATGCCACAATATCCTTGTTGATATTTTGACTGGAAAGTCTATTCAGTTTTGACAATGGGGTGTTGAAATCCCCCAGTGAAAGTAATGGGGGATTTATATCTTATAATGTTTATGTTTTCTTGATGGATTCCTCTTTTGACTATTATGATGTGACCTTCTGGATCTCTTTTAATGGCCTTTGTTTTGAAGTTTATTTTTCCAGATATAAGAATTGCTATCCCAGATTTTTTACCTCTCTGTTTGCATGGAATGTTTTTTGCCAGCCCTTCAGTTTCACTCTTATAGGTGTTTGTTCTCAGGTGGGTCTCTTGTGGGCAGCATATATGTGGGCCATGTTTTCTTATCCATTCAGCTACATTACGTATTTTTTTATTGGAGCATTTAATCCATTTACATTTAAGGTTATTATTGATAAATGCCATTATTCATTGTCATTTTACTCCCTTTGTACCTTTCTTTCTTTCTCCCTCACTGTCTTTCTTCCTCTTCTTAAAGCAAACCCTTTAGCATTGAATTGCAATGCTGGTTTGGTGGAGGTGTATTCTTTTAGTCTTCTTTTGTCCAGGAAGGTCCTTATTTGGCCTTCCTTTCTATTGAGAGCCTTGCTGGTTAGCATAGTCTGGGTTGCAGGCCTTTGTTTTTCTTTACTGGAAACATTCCTTGTCATTCCTTTGTGGTTTGAAATGTTTCTGTTGAGAAATCAGCCTCTAGCCTTATCGGGATCCCCTTGTATGTTACTTCCTGTTTCTCCCTTGCTGCCTTTAAGATTCTCTCTTTGTCTTTAAATTTTGCCATTTTACTTATGATTTGTCTTGAAGTGGACCTCTTTTGGTTCCCTTCAATTTGGACTCTCTGTGTTTCCTGGATGTGTGTGACTTTTTCTCTTATCAAATTAGAGAAGTTTGCCATCATTACTTTTTCACAGGTTTTCTATCCTTTATTTCTCTTCTTTTCCTTCTGGAATCCCTATTATGCAGACATAATTCTGTTTCACATCGCCCTGCATTTCTATTAACCCCTCTTTATTCTTTTTCATTCTCCTTGCTTTTTCTTGCTCTTCTTGAGAGATTTTTTTCTACTTTGTCTTCCAGCTCACTGATTCAGTCATCTGCTTCATTGAGCCCGCTTTGATTCCTTCTACTTTGTTCTTTAATTGAGAAATTGTATTCTTCATTTCTTCTTGGCCCTTGTTGATTGTTTCTCTGACCTTTTAATGCTGATGTAGTTTGCAGTAAGTTCCTTGTAATTTTCTAGTAGTTTTTGGTAATTCATGCTGAGTTCATTGAGCTTCCTTATTATAAACATTGTTTTGAACTCAATATCTGATACTTGACTTGTGTCTATTGTATTTAGTATTCTTTCTGAGATTAGTTATTTTCTTTAGATTGGGGGTTGTTTCTTTGTCTTTATATTGTTTGTGGGACACTTCTTTTTTGCTTCTGTTTCTTGAATTGATACGTTTTGACTTTCTGAGTTTTTTAGTATGAATTCTATGTTGGAAGGCCTGTGAGATTCCATGGTGCGGTCTCCTTGATCTCCTGAACTTGATGTTCTTGGGATGTCCTTTATGAGTTTTGTGCTGTTTTTCTGGATATAGTTGGGTTTTGATTATTGTTGGGTTGTTTTTTCAAGGATCCTTCCCTGCCTCAATTGACTGATGGTCATTATTGTCCACTACATCTTGTGTGCTATTGTGCAAGTGCTGCCTGAACAAAACTACAGGGCCCAAGAAATAAACTCACACCTGCAAATATAACCTTCCACAATCCCACTATCTATAGCATATGAACAAGTATTAATAAGGGTATAATGAGATTAAGACTATTATAAGAAAAGAGAGCAGATGTGAGATAACTTACTGAAAGAGAAATGATTTTGAGAGGGTAAAGGGAGGAGCACTAATAAGACTTGGGAGCTGGAGCAATGGAAGGAGAGAAGGTAAAATTTACCTCATGAATAAGGAAAGGAAATGAAGAGTGTGGAATCGAGTAGGACAAGAAAAGTCTACAATATTAGGTTTAAACAGAAATTAAGGTAGTATAAAATAAAATGAGAGAAAGAAAAAGGAAGGGAAATAGTAAACAATTAATAAAATGTAGGAGCCACATTGGAGAGAAAGGTCCGCTGGAGTAATACCAACAACAAATGAGCTAAAATTAATATAGGTGGTGTGGGAATAAGAAGGAAAAAAGAAATGAAGAAAATTCTATGAGATGTTTAGAGGAATGGGAATGATTTTGTAACGATAGAAGGGGAGCGAGTACCAAGAGTGAGGAACAAGAAATAGACTAAGTGAGGGAAAATTAAAATTAAAAATTAATTTTTTTAAATTAAAATTAAATTCACATTTGTGTTGTATAGGAAAAGATTAAAAAAAGGAGAATAAAGAAAAATTAAAAGGCAGAAAGAAAGAAAAATGGAAAAAAGAAGGCAGAAAAACAGGCTAAGATGGCATAATAAAAATTTGAGGCAAAAAACCCAAAAGAATAGGGGAGGCGTCCAGTAAAATTTGTTATTTGAAATCAGAATCAGTGAAGCTCTAGAGATAACCTTGAAATACAATGCTACAACCACTACCCTACACACAACTAACTAACAAAGTTTGTTTAAGGTGTAGAGAGAATATGGATGTTTTAAGAGCTAGGCAAAAGGATGTGAAATGACCCTTGACAAGAAAATTTGTTTTGAGTTTTTGGACAGCAGAGAAATAGTAAGAGTGTAGAATGGAAACAAGTTGTAACTAGAGAGAAAACCAAATTTGAAATGAAAACATTGTGAGGAAAGAGGAGGGTAAAATGAGGTAAGAGAATGAAGGGACAAAATATGTGAATTGAAATACACTATAGTATAAACTCTAATGACTTCACATACAAAAACTCAGTGGACAAGTGAATGTTATAAAGCTATGCAGGGAAGAAAATATCACAAATTATGAAGAAAACCATATTGGCTTTCGCCTGGGTAGCCTCTTGTATTTACCACTGTATTTTTCTTTTTGTATCTAGCTCTGGTGATGTCAGATGTTGACCTCATCTGACCTTAGGCAGCCTGTTCAATACTTCCAGTAATTTGCTATTGTTGGCTGCCTCCTTTAATTGTTAATCTGGTCAGTCTGCACTCAGCAGTTAGGTGTAAGCACCATAGGGTGACACTGAGTCCCTCCTGGGGTGGGGCCTATTGTTTCCTCTCAGACTGCTGCTGCTTGGTGGGGAGTGGTCTTCCTGAGGGGGATAGTTGCTGTGTATGGGGGTTGGCTTAGCATCAATCGCAGTGACTACTCTCTCAGTTCTCTCTCCAGAGCCTCTGTCCCCAGTCTCTCCTCAAATCTCTCTAGTCCACTCTGCCCCCCACCTTTGCCAGTGATCTACTGTTTCTGGCTATCTCCTTAAGTTGTTCATCTGGTCACTAGGACTCAGCAGTCAGGCTCAAGCACCAAAGGGCCAGGGCAGAGACCCTCCTGGGGTCAGGGTTATTGTTTCCCCTCAGGCTACTGCCACTTGCTGGGGAGTGGTCTGCCTGAGCACAAAGGCTGCGGTCATCTGGGGGATGACTCAGCACTGGGATCCTTAGGGGCTACTCTCTCTGTTCTCTCCCCAAGGCTTCCATCCCCCATCTCCTCAGATATCTCCAGCCCACTCTGTGCCTGCCTTTGCCAGAGCAAAGCTTAACTGGCTGCAAATGAAAATTTGTATGTTGGTCTTTAATAAAAGACAAAAGGTTTATGTGATCTGAAGAGAAACCAGAGTATGAATGTGTGTTGGCCCTTTAAATGGCCCTTGCATATCCAGCTATCTGTCTCTGGCAGAGAGAGACCCTGTTGCTTTTCACCACTGGTTGTTTTCTGCATGCTTTTTGGGCTCTAGGGCTCTAGGGTGGGAATCCTAGCTTAGTATTTAGACACCAATCTTCTCCAAGGGATCCAACCAGCTGTTTAATTACTCCACAGGTGCTGCCAACTGTGGGCATCTACCCAGCCTTCTCAAGTCTCTACTGAACTCCTTACCAGACAGGTAAGAACCAGCCAAAGCTGGTTCGTCTGTCTGTCTGAAGTTATATATTTCTCTCTGGCTATTGCTCAGTAGTTTGTTCCAGGTGGTTTCTCCACAATTGAGTTGTAATTCCAGGTTGGCTCTTGGAGGGGGTTAGTGTGACTTCCATTCACTCCTCTGCCATCTTCCCTTCTTTCTAAGTTATTTTTAATAAAATGTTTTACTTTTACAAAAGATAAAGTTGTTATTCTTTTATCAGTTTCCTCAATTTTTTAAACTGATCCATGAAATCACAAAGGAGCTGTGGACTTAGGATGCTGAGGCTTGGAGAAGAGGGAAAGGTATTAGAGATTATTTATGACTCATAGAAGTTAATGACTTATCCAAGGTTGCTCAGCTGGTTAGAGAAAGTGAATTACAACCCAGATCACTGGTTCCCGGGCCAATGTTTCTCTTAATATTCCTGGCTGATTTCTATAGACCTGGAGTGGCAGTTCCTATAACAGAGCAATCAAACCTCATCTTTTATTAAATCATTCAGATTAGTTCTATTCTCGATTAATTATCTCTTTATGTGTTTAATAGATTTGCATATGTAGGCTTTCCCACAATTCTTTGAAAGCAGTTTTGAAATCAGTGGTATCTTATTTTATAATTGTGTCAGCACATAATGTAATTCTGGAAACAACAGTCTTGTAAGTACAAAAGGAGAAGATACAGGATGCTGCGGAATGCTCAGAGAAGCACCACATGTCAATCTGTCACAGACAGGGTGAGGCCACAGGGCTGAGGGGAGAGAGCAGAGCAGTGGTCAGGTGAACTAGAAGGTAAAGGATGGGCAGCATTAGCAGAGGAAGAACAGAGAAAACAGGCATCTTCTGAGATGCACATGGTCTGGATGGCAGAATACTGGGCAAGGAGATAAGGTGAGAAAAGAAAGTGGCTTTTCAAGCAGTTCCTGGTAAGCCTCAGATGACCCAATATTTCCCCATGGGTATTCTACAGTACAATAACCCAATGATCATTCTGGAAAATAAGAGGGGGAGGTGGCTGAAAGTCAAATAAGTTTGGAACTCAATTTCTACTTACCTATGAACACTACAGCTATCCACAAGCCTATAAGCTCGGGTCATCTTAGACATTTCGCTAGTCCATGGCTGTCCTGCTGTGAATATTCATTTTAAGTCCCTGAGAATATGTAAAGATAGTTTGTAAGGGCTAAATACTTAACATTAAAAACTAGGTATTTATAAATGCCATTTGCATTCTTCTTTTTAAGATTTTATTTATTTATTTTTAGGGAGAGGGGAAAGGAAGGAGAAAGAGAGAGAAACATCAATGTGTAGCTGCCTCTCATGCACTTCTTACTGGAGGCCTCTTTCGCAACTTAGGCATGTGCCCTGCCTGGGAATCTAACCAGCAACACTGTTTCACAGCCCACACTCTATCCACTGAGCTACACTACCCAGGGCACCATTTGCATTCTTAAACTGAATATGCGTGTAGATGCGTATTTTTGTCATAAGTGACCAAGGTGCTGCTGGAGCCCTGGTGCAGCTGCAGAAGATACCTTTATCGGGTGCTACTTGCAAGGACAGAATTAGAATCTCTGGGGTTATGTCCTAAACTTTGGGATTTTTGAAAAAGGTTCCCAGATGTTTTTAGGCTTCACAGGTTTGAGACCCACTGATTTCATCAAAGTAGCCAGAAGGGGATATGCACTGAGAACTGGACAGAGCCCATTCCAGCTATGGTGTAGTCACATGTCTGGGCATGGTTGCCGCTCCCTGAAATAGAAACCTTAGCACACAGGTGTCCCTCCCAACATGAGACCAGCCAGCTTTTTCTGTGCCATGATCACAACAGAGAAAGTGGTCTCATTTACACTGCACTCTCCTGAACCTGCTCCCTCCTATTCCCTGGGCATCTCATTCTACACATCACTACATTGCGTCTGGCATTTTGTGACACCTTCTGTGGTGCATACACCATTTCCTTGATCCCAGTGCCCCTCTTCTCTTCATATATTAATTTTCCCTTTTGTTTACTTGTCTCAGATCAGGCACTGCCTCTGCTTTCACAGAGTCCAATTGATCATGTTCCTTACCTTTGTGAGGAAAAGCCTTTCCTGGCTCACCACTATCACCAGTCTGCTATTACTTTATTTGTTATTCCTTAGCCAAACCCATTTTCTACTCAGCCAAACCCCCCTACTCAGGTCAGTGAAGGCCTTAAACATGTGTGTATATTTATGTAATATTATTTCTTATGAATGTATTATTAATGTGGATAAATGGTATTGTGTAGAAATCTAAATGAAATCTATTTTGTACCATTGCTCTGATTATTGTTTTCAAGTACGTTCCACGGTATCATGTGTACATTCTGTTTTTTTCCTGTCACTTCACTTGCCCGTGTCACATTCATTTGCCTGTTCCCTGGGGCTAGACATCCCAGGCTGTGAGAAAGGACCTCCCACTCTGACACACAGTCTATAGACCTCTGTAAAATTCTGTCTCAATCATGTGAGTTCTCCAGCCAGAGTTTTTAAAATCTGAACTAGATAATTAGATATGAAATAGACATTTTAATTAAGATACGCCTGGTGTAGCTCAGTGGATTGAGCTCGGGCCTGCAAACCAAAGGATCGCAGTTTGATTCCCAGTCAGGGCACATGCCTGGGTTGCAGGCCAGTTCCCGGCAGGGGACACATGAGAGGCAACCATACATTGATATTTCTCTTCCTCTCTCCTTCCCTTCCCCTCTAAAGATAAATAAATAAAATCTTCTAAAAATTTTTAAAAAGATTTTAAAAAGACACACCATAAGAGATATAACTTCTTAATTTCTGAATGATGACTGACCAGAAAGTGGCATTTGTTTGCCATACTTGCCATATTATCAAGACACCAGAATGGGAGATAACAACAGAGGTGTCTGAAGACAAAGGTAAGAAAGAAATATATCTGCTTACTGATGGCACTCTACCAAGTTCAGCCTATTTGGAAACCTAATTATAGGTCCAGTGGTCTATGACAGTAACAAGGTACAGCTGGGGCCCCCTGCAAATGAAGGATTTGTAATAGGGTTCAGAACTCAGGGTGTCCAAAAATATAAAAATACAGGATATCTGCCCCCCCCACAAGTCTGGACTGGGAGATGTGACACAGAAACAGGGTCATTGAGAGTTATTTGCATATCAACAGTTGGCCAGCGTCATATCTGAGATGTAAAAATAGTTATTTTACATATCTATGACAGGTGGCTAGCTTCATAGATATATTAAGGAGCTGTGGCCATGCTTTAAGCCAAGGATATGGGAATGACTTTGACCCATGATGTAACTGGGAGGCAGCTCCACCTGGTTACAACACCTGTGTCAGAGCTTGGAGATGGTTTGCTCCATGCCACAGGGCCATGCCTGCCCAGGCTAACTATGCTAGCCAAGAAAGGCTGGAAAAATACAGGAGTCCTGTCAGGTGAAGCTGAAAGTGGGAGGAGTTGGAAATGGGGTTGCAGAGGAAGATTTGCACCAGGATTTAAACCCAGGCATGGCAGCCATGTAGGGTCTAACCATGTGGTTTGGGGGCTCCTTTAACCGCATGGCTTAGGAAACAGGAAAGCAAGATGTAGCAAGCATGCAGAGCTCTCTTTTAGCACTTTGGAAGAATGCAGAAGGGACATTTTGGGAAAGAAATGGATGAAAAGGGCTCTTGTTGGTGAACCATGAGAAGGCATCACATGGGTTTGGATTAATAACTGGAGATCCTGGCAATGTAGTTGATGGCGCTGGGAACCTCAGGAGGGCTGCCAGCTCAACATGCATTACTGGGAAGAACCAGGAGCTAGTCAAGCCATGACTATTTTTTTTTTCAAGCCAGATAGTCAAGCCATATCTATTTTTCCCCCTGAGATATGGTATCCCTGATTGGCCTGACTGGGCAAAGGAGAGAAGGAAGGACTGTGTGTGTCTGTGGGTGTTTTAAAAGACTTTGAGTATTTGAGAGTGACATTCTCCCATTACACTAAACCTGTATAACTTTTGAGTAAATAGTTCCTTTCCTTTTCACCAAACTATGGCATTGAGAGCCATAATTCCAATTCTCTGGTGGTGGGCAAAGAGTCCAGTACCAGAGGAACCCTGTAACCCCTGGGTTCATTCTGTAATAGTTTTTGGTGCCCAACATAGGGCTGAGATTTTCTCATGGCAGACTGACCCCCTCAGGTGTGGGAGAGTGAGACTTCAGGATTTTCCAGGTCTCTGAGAATTTCTCTGCACTCCTTCTGGAGGTATCAGCCACTTAATCACACTTAGAAGGGTGAAAAGGAAATGGAATGGAGAAGGGAGCAGAGAATTGAAACTGTTTGGTTTAAAAGTAGTTTCTGAGCACTCTTTGGGGATAATGGAGCTGTGGATGATGGTTTGGTTAATACACTACTCCCAGATTGCCCCTGTCTGCTTACTTACATGACCAATACCATGGTTTTTACTTATTGCTGGATATTATAGGTATCTTACTATTTGGCAGAAAGTAACATAGATTTTGTTCTTTCACATAAAATTTAAAATGAGTTTGTCAGAATTTCTTTTTCTCCCCTCAATATCCTGCTAGAATTCTGCTTGGAATGCCACTGAATTTATGGGTTAGTTTGGTGGTTTTCAATTTAATCTTTCCAATGTGAAGGCTCCTATTCATAAATATTCACCTGGGTTTACTTACAGATCTGCTAGTAAACAAACATTTCTCCATGAAGAACTTGAGTAAATCTAGGAAGTTAATTTCTATGCTCTATAGATACTGACCTAGTTTTAAATACATTATTTTATTATATAGTCCAGTTAGTTATGCTGCCATTTCTACCTCTTCTTCTGCTAGACAAGGTCAGGTTAGATGTGTGTTCATATTTTACTTTTTTTAAAAAGGCTTTATTTATTTATTTATTTATTTATTTTTAGAGGGGAAGGAGAGGGAGAGAAACATCAATGTATGGTTGCCTTTCGTGCATCCCCTGCTGGGAGTTGGCCTGCAGGGAACCAGCCTGCAACCCAGGCATGTGCCCTGACTGGGAATCGAACCGCGATTGTCTGGTTCGCAGGCCCGCACTCAATCCACTGAGCTACACCAGCCAGGGCTCATATTTTACTTTTTACAAAATTGAATTGTAGCAATGATTACACCATACAGAAAATGATCACTGTTTAAGATGATCCATTGGACTCTGAAATTTTAAGGGCATGAATAGTTTCTAAATCATTTTTGCACCCACAGCAATAAGAGAGACATGTTTTTAAGTATTCTTTGACTGTACATAAAAATATATGCAACTATCACATTACAGTGACATGACTAAAAATATCTGAAAGTATGGTGGGGAAGGCAACTGCTTTGACTGAAGGCTCGTATCAGCTAAGAGATTTATCAAATGAGGTATGCATTATAGCCTAGTTCTACTTTTTTCTCTTCCTTTTTCCTTTGGAATGGTTCTGTTGTCACTGGCAAAGAAGTTCTTTCCCCTGTCCCTCCAGATAGAAATAAAGAGAGGGAGCCAAACAGATTTAAAAAGAGGTTTACTGAGAATATGATAGAGGAGAAAAAGAGGAGAGAGCTTGATTAATAGATCAAGGGAGGACACACTACAAGAAAGTATGCCTCCCCCAACTGCTGCTGAGTCTGGCTTATATAATACTGGATTTCTTCACACAGGTGCAGAGTTGATTATTTTGTTCACCATGTTTGACTGGTACAGGCACAGAGTGGACCTCTTTGTTCTCCAGGTTCCTGCCATGGGCTAGCAATAGCAATGACTGGCACAGTACAAAAGAAAAAAAAAGATTTTTATTCTGAAGAAAAGTAGATTTTATTCTGAAAAATAGATTTTAACTTTACCTAAGAGAAGCTCAAAAATTAACTGAAGAATATTCCCATCCAACATAAGGGAGTACAGCTTGTCTCACTCTCAAGACCTTTCTATTATTGTGGTCTCTGTCCTACTGGAATTAGGGAAAATTAATCAGTCTTTTTTTTTCTCATTCTCACTCTCCATTGTCAGCCCATAACTATGACATGTGCTGTGGTTACAAAGATGGGACTCAAGCCTATAAATGCCTCTTATGAAAGAAATAACCCAAACTCTCTTCTAGTTCTAAGGAATAACATGAAAAGTCATGCTTCAATATTCTCTGCTTTAATGTCTCCTTGCCAATTTAACCTCTTAGTTGCCTAAACCAGCAATTTTCCACTGGTGTGCAAAGGATTTTTAAATCATTTTTAAAGATTGGACTTCCACCAAGATGGAGGCATAGGTGGAAACACTGTGCCTTCTCCCACAACCAAGTTTGGATACAACAAAAGTTTTGGAGAACTAAGACACACCCAGAGACCAGAAAACCGAATTATATGGAAGTCCGACAGCTACGAACCTTTCAACGGGGACGGTAAGAGAGGCAGAGCCAGCAGCGGAGCAGGGTACGGAAGAACAGACCTTGGAGCGCAGGCAGCCCGGACCTAGTCGGGGTGCGGGGCAGACTGACCAAGGTTGCCCATTCGCGTGCAGTGAGTCGGACTACGCAGGCCCCAGGGGGCAAACCCAGTGGTGGAGGGCTGACAGCGGTGGCACACTCGCGTGCAGTGGAGCGGGGCGCATGGCCCTGGTGATGGTGGTGGCTGTGGTGCTGGCGGGGGTCACGGAGGCGGGCGCCGGAAGGAAGCCATTGTCCCTCTTTGACCCCGCCCCCACATACAACGTCACAACCCAGCGACTGAGTTGCCCTGCTCTGGTGAAAACCTAGGGCTCCGTTCCTGCTATTTAACAGGCACGAACAGCGCAAAAGATGGTGCAAGAACTCAAAGTCGCAGAGCCAATAACTCTAAGCGACCAACAGATTGCCAGGCTCTCAGAAGCCCAATTTAAAACACTATTTATCAGGATGCTTACAGAATTGGTAGAGTACAGTCACAAATTAGAGGATCTTAGTCACAAATTAGAGGAACATATGAAGGCTAAACTAATTGAAATGAAGGGAGATGTCCAGGAAACCAATAGCGATGGAAAGGAAAATGGGACTCAAATCAAGGGAGAGGACCAGAAGGAAGAACGAAACATCCAACCAGAAAATAGTAAAGAAACAAGAATTCAAAAAAATGAGGAGAGGCTTAGGAACCTCCAGGACATCTTTAAACGTTCCAACATCCGGATTATAGGGGTACCAGAAGGGGAAAAGAAACAGCCATGAGTGGAAAATGTATTTGAAGAAATAATAAAGGAGAACTTCCCCACTCTGGCAAAGGAAATAGACTTCCAGGAAATCCAGGAAGCTCAGAGAGTGCCAAAGAAGTTGGACCCAAGAAGGAACACACCAAGGCACATCATAATTACATTAGCCAAGACTAAAATGAAGGAGAGAATCCTAGAAGCAGCAAGAGATAAGGGGACAGTCACCTACAAAGGAGTACCCATCAGACTGTCAGCGGATTTCTCAAAAGAGACCTTACAGGCAAGAAGGGGCTGGAAAGAAGTATTCCAAGTCATGAAATCCAAAGACCTACAGCCAAGATTGCTTTATCCAGCAAAACTTTCATTTAGAATGGAAGGACAGATAAAGTGCTTCTCAGATAAGGTCAAGTTCAAGGAGTTCATCATCACCAAGCCCTTATTATATGAAATGTTAAAGGGACTTATCTAAGAAAAAGAAGATAAATATATGAACAGTGAAAGGACAGCAAACTCACAGTTATTAACAACCACACCTGAAACAGAAGCAAACCAAGAGGACAGCTAGATCAGGAGCAGAACCATAGAAATAAAGAACACATGGAGGGTTAGCAACAGGGGAGTGGGAGGAGCAGAAGGGGGGAGAAGGTACAGAGAATAAGCAGCATAGATGGTAGGTAGAAAATAGATAGGGGGGAGGGCAAGAGTAGTATGGGAAATATAGAATGTAAAGAACTTGAGACAAGTGGACATAAACTAAAGGGGGAATGGTGGGGGAGGGGGTGTACAGGTAGAGGGGAATGAAGGGGGGGATAGGACAACTATAATGGCATAATCAGTAAAATACATTTTAAAAAAGAAAATGGCTGATCTAAAGCCAGGTAGAACTATTTCCCCATGAGAAAATCCAAACCAAGAAGTCAGGGTTATAGGAAACCATTTATTAAAAATGGTTTTTGCAGATTTTAATTAATATTGTTAATTTCACTCATTTGGCTGTTTCTCATTATATTGTATTTTTTTGTATCTTAGCTTCAAATTTGATGATGGTCCAGGATTCTGCTTGTATTTAGTTGGGAATTTACAGTGCGAGGTGTCAGGAAGCAAATGAGCCAAGGGAAATAGGAAAGGTCATCACAGTAGTTGAGGATGCTAAGCCTATAATTTAGTAAGGCCTGTTTTCAAATCTTAGGTTTCCTTGGAATCCACCGAGCTCTAATAATTCTTAGGTCACCATCACCTTTAGAATAAATCAGATCGAAACCTCCAGTTAAAAATTAAATAAACCAACAAAACAACAGTAAAATAGTTCCTTAGGGATAATTATCAGCAGCAAAAATAGAATGAAACTGCCTCAGTTTCCTTACTCTGCACCCTACAGATTTTTGTCATCATTTCTCCCTTTGTTCACTGCTTTCGTCCCTGGTAGAAACATACACACATAAAAAAGATTTCAGACATATGGAGATGATTTAGTTATCACAAATTTTAGTAACCATTTAAAAAAGATTTTATTTATTTACTTTTAGATATGGAAAGGGAGGGAGAAAGACAGGGAGAGAAACATCAATATGTGTTTGCTTCTCATGCACCCCTACTGGGGACCTAGCCTGCATTTCAGGCATATGCCACAGACTGGGAATCCAACTAGTTACCCTTTTATTCACAGGCTGGCACTCAATCGACTGAGCCACACCAGCTAGGGCTATTTTAGTAACTTTCCAAAGAGAAACACAAAATAGAGTGAAAAGTCAAACAAATATTTTGGTTTACTAGAAGGGTAAGAATCTACCTTCTATGGCCCTGTTGATCTCATTTGATGGGATTACCCAGGAAATGTACTGCTATTTTGATTTTAAATTGTTCCCAAATGCATGATTCTATAAATGCAATCCAGGTAAATCACTGCCGAAAAAAATGAGAAAAGATGCCCATTTGATTGGGTTTGTTCTGTTTGCTTTTTGTTACTTGTGTAGTCATGAAAATTCATCGACTATGTTATCATTTTAGAAAAAAATCCCTGAAAATGCTATTTGAATTGTCCAGCAAGCCTTGAGTAACCTGGCTGTCAGATGTTGGCAATAACTGAAGATACTTAAAAAAAAAAGCCAAAACCAAAACCAAGTCTAAATGTTATCCACCAGTCTAATTTTTATTGAAATTACTAAAATAGTTAAAGGAGTATTTACACTTTGTTCTTTTCTTTGTAACTTAATATGTAGTTTGATACAATTTTGGGGGGTTTGAACTTATTCTCCTCTCTACCAATAAGCTAGCAGATTGCCTTGCACACAGATCATTGTGTGTTCAAGCGTCTGGATTCAGCTCTACCCTGAGCTTGCTGACTTCCCCTGAACCTCAGTTTTCTTTTCTCCAAAAATAGAGGTAATAAAATAATAATGATATTATTGTTGATTGTGAAAAGTATATAAGAAAAACTGAGAAGTAATTTGCCCATTGTCTAGCAATAACATAGTAATAGTTGTTAGAACTGAAAGTTTAGAGAGTATCTACCCCAAAGACTGATGCTGAAAGAAGTTTGCAATTCAAAAATTTAAGAACCAGATTACTGAAGGATGGTGGCGAGATAGGTGAGAGCAGAGCCCAGTTCTGCCTGTGCCCAGCTAGAACACCTAACCAATGTTCTGAAGAACAGAGTGAACAGCCAATGGAATCCCAGCTTATATGAAGCTTGGGGGAAAAAAATTGCAGAGGACATTGGAAAACAGATGGTAAGGAGATTGTGCTGGGACAGTAAGTTCTTTGGGATCTGTGCAGGAACTTAGGCTGCTGTGCCCGGCCCTCCCCCAACCCCCAGCATAGTTAGATCACCAGCTCCCTCCCCTAATGGCAGGAAAGGCAGCCTGGCACCATGAGGGACCTGGATGCTGGAAGCGACTAGGGGAAATAGAGATGAAGTGGGAGACACACAAAAGCAGTGTATATCCATTGGGACTGTGGATGCCAGCTAGGGTATTACCAGAGAAATTAGGGTGCAGGGTGACACCCAGACAAGGGAGAAGAATTGAGCTGTGTTGTACCCTGACCCAGATAGTCTCCAGACTGGTTAGAAAGTTGGGCTGTGTGAAAATCAGCATGCTTGTTAAGAACAGCAGGAAACTGCTTTGTAAGGAAGTCTGGAGCCCCAAGGGTGATTTAAGCTTGCGCCTGAGCTTGACTCACCCTTCATGCCCAGATACTGAGTGGCTGATTTGAGCCTGGCAGCTCATGGAGGGCCTGGGCCAGAGGCTGGGCAACTACAGCTCACACCTGGTCCCTAACCTTGCAAAACCATGAGAAAGGAGAAAAAGCAAAGCCCAGGTCCCCTCTTCCTGTGGCATCCAGGAAAACCAGCAGTACTTGATTAATGGATTTGACATCAGCAGGAGGTTTATTTGTTTTTCCCTTACTCTCTCTTTTCTTCTCTTTATTTTCTTCCTCCAAGTGAGACAATAAAACTATGAAAGATTCAGAGACAGATCCAAAGAGGGAGCACAAGGCTAACCCCCAAAATTGAGAAACTGAGATAAATGTAACTTTGCTATCCCATAGAGCTGACATTTTATTTTTTATGTGTATTTTTATAAATTTTTCATTACTTTTACCACTTCTACTCATATTTTTTATTTCTATACCTTATGTTTAGTTTTCTTTGTTTTATTTTTCTGTTTAATTGCATTATTTGACTGTTTTTCTTATTCTCTCTTTATTGTATTTTAATTTTCATTCTTTCACTTCACTTATGTACCAATAACATATTACTCTTAATTTGGTGCTTTCTATTCTGGTTATCCAAGTCAGATATTTCTTGGCATGTTATTATTGTTTGAATACTACTATAAGTAGCACCTTACTTCTCACTGGAAATAGTCCAAGTCAGAAGAGAATGGCAAGGAATATTCCAAGTAATGAAAAACCAAGGCCTGCAACCAAGACTACTTTGACCAGCAAGGCTCTCAATTAAAATGGAAGGCCAAATAAGGAGTTTCCTGGACAAAAGAAGCCTCAAAGAATACATCTCTCCCAAACCAACTCTGCAAGAGATGTGAAAGGGTCTGCTTTAAGAAAAGATGGGGGGGGGGGGGAAGAGTGACAGATAGAGAAACACGGGTACAAAAATAGTAAAGAATAAGTACCTATTAATAATAAACTTAAATGTAAATGGAAAATGCTTCAATCAAAAGATATAGAATAGTTGAATGGATAAGAAATCATGACCCACTTATATGTTGCCTACAAGAGACCCATCTCAGAACAAAAGACCTACACAGACTGAAAATGAAGGGCTGGAAACAAAAATTCCTAGGAAATGGATAGGTGAAAAAAAGCTGGGGTAGCAATACTCATATCAGAAAAAAATAGACTTCAAAACAAGGGCCATAAAAGAGACCCAGATGGTCACGCCATAATAGTCTAGGGAAAATCCATCAAGAAGACATAAACATCGTAAATATATATGCACCCATCATAGGAGCACCCAAATAAAATCTTGGAGAACTTTAGGAAATATATGACAGCAACACAATCATAGTACGAGATTTTAACACCCCACTGTCAAAAATGGATAGATCTTCCAAAAAATCAACAAAAATATTGGCAGATTGAACAATGTCCTAGAGCACATAGACTTAACTGATAAACAGAGAGACTTTCATCCCAAAGAAGCAAAATGAACATTCTTTACAAATGCAGATGAAACATTTTCAAAGATAGACCACATGATAGGACGCAAAACAAGCCTTAGTAATTTCAGAAAAAATTGAAATCATATCAAGCATTTTCTCTGACCTCAAGGGACTTAAACTAGAAACCAATCTGAAAATAAAATTCAAAAACACTCAAATTCATGAATATTGAAAAGCATGCTATTAAACAATGAATAGTCAAGAATGAGATTGGGGAAGAAATAAAAAAGTTTCTGGAAACAATTGAAAATGAACACACAAGAACCCAAAACTTATGGGACACAGTGAAGGCAGTCCTGAGAGGGAAGTTCATAGCAATACAGGCTTACCTAAAGAAGATAGAAACATTTCAAATAAACCACCTAACCCTACACCTACAAAAACTGGAGGAAAACAACCAAAACAACAACAAAAAGGCCCAGAGCAAGAGTGAAGAAGGAAATAACCAACATCAGAGCAAAATTAAATGACATAGAGACTAAAGAAACAATTCTAAGGATCAATAAAGAAAATCGATGAGCCTTTAGGCAGACTCATCAAGTAAAACAGAGAGGACCCAGATAAACACAATCAGAAATGAAAGGGGAGATGCCACTGAAATACAAAGGATTGTAAGAAATTACTACAAAGAACAATATGCCAAGAAATTTGAAATTTGAAATGGACAAATTTCTAGAAAAATACGATCTTCCAAAACTCAATGAAGAAGAAACAGAACTTGAACAGACCAATAACAGCTGAAAAAATCAAAGCAGTAATCAAACAATTTATAGCACACAAAAGAACTTGACCAGATTGTTTCACAGAAG
Organism: Sturnira hondurensis; assembly: GCF_014824575.4. Lineage (NCBI taxonomy): Eukaryota > Metazoa > Chordata > Mammalia > Chiroptera > Phyllostomidae > Sturnira > Sturnira hondurensis. The sequence continues at coordinate 824,186 of NW_028079095.1, forward strand.
AATTTTACAAAGCGTTTAAAGATGAGCTAAGCCTATCCTTAACGGACTATTTCAAAAAATCCAAGAAGAGGGAAGACTCTCAAACTCTTTTTATGAAGTCAACATCATCCTAATTTCAAAGCCAGGTAAGGACACAACAAAGAAACAAAACTTCAGACCAATACTTCTGATCAATATAGATGCTAAAATCCTCAACAAAACACTGGCAAGCCACATCTAGCAATACATTAAAAAGATAACACACCATGACCACATGGGATTTAACCCAGGGATGCAAGGATGGTACAATAGTCACACATCAATAAACGTAATACATCACATAAAAAAAAAGCAAAAACAAAAATCATGTGATTATATAAATATACAGAAAAAGTATTTGATAAGGAACAGCACCCATTTATGGTTAAAACACTCAGCACAGTGGGAATAGAAGGAGCATTCCTCAATCTAATAAAGGCCATAGAGGAGAAACCTACAACCAACATCATACTCAATGGGCAAAAACTTAGAGCTTTCTCACTAAGATCAGTAAAAGAAAAGGATGCCCAATTTCACCACTCCTATTCAACCTAGTACTGGAAGTACTAGCCAAAGCAATCAGTAAAGAGAAGAGAATAAAAGGCACTCAATTTGGAAAGGAGGAAACAAAACTGTCATTGTTTACAAATGACATGATCATGTACATAGAAAATCCTATAGACTCCACAAAAAAATTCCTGTCCTAATAAGTGAATTTGGCAAAACAGTGTGATACAAAGTCAGTATTCACAAATCAAAGGCATCTTTATATGCCAACAATGAAATACCAAAAACAGAAATCTGGAAAAATCGTTTTTCATATAGCAAAAAGAAAAATAAATACCTAAGAATAAACCTAACCAAGGAGGGAAAAGACCTGTCCTCAGACAATTATACCACACTGAAGAAAGAAATTAAGGAAGACTCAAAACAAATGGAAGCATATACCATGTTCATGGATCAGAAGAATTAACATTATCAAAATGTCCATACTACCCAAAGCAATTGATAGATTCAATGCAATACCTATTAAAGTACCAAGGACATATTTCAAATATACAGAGCAAACATTTCAGAAATTTAAATGGAACTATAAATGAACCTGAATAGCTGCAGCGACTTTGAGAAAGAAGATCAAAGTAGGAGGGACCACAATACCTGATACCAAACTGTATTCCAAGGCCACTGTAATCAAAACAGCCTGGTACCGGCATAAAAACAGACACACAGACCAATTGAACAGAACAGAGAGCCCAGAAGTAAACCTAAGTTTCTGTGGTCAATTAGAATTTGACAAAGGGAGCAGCAGCATATAATGGAGCAATAATGGCCTCTTCAACAAATGGTGTTGGGAAATCTGGACAGCTGTATGCAATAAATAAATAAATAAATAAAACTTGTTACCAACTTACACCATACACAAAAATAAATCCAAGGCAGATAAAAGACTTAAATATAAGTTATGACACCAAAAAAGTCCTTCAGGGAACATAAACAGGAAAATTTCAGTTATTCTACACAGTAATATTTTTCTTAATATGTTCCCTAGGGCAAGGGACATAAAGGAAAGAATAAACAAATGGGACTTCATCAAAATAAAAATTTTGTGAATGGCTAAAGAAAACAATATTAAAATGAAAAGAGAACCAACCATGTGGGATAACATATTTGCCAATGATACCTCAGACAATGGTTTGATCTCCAAAATATATAAAAAACTCACCCGACTCCCCTCCAGGAAGACAAAAAAACCAATTAAAAAATGGGCAAAGGAACTGAACAGACACTTTTCCAAGGAGAACATACAAAGTGTCCAGAAAACATATAAAAAGATGCTCAGCATCACTAGCCATCAGAAAGATGCAAATTAAAACCACAATGAGATACTACTTCACACTGGTGAAAATGGTCACCATAAATGAAACAATAAACAACAAGTGTTGGAAAGGTTGTGGAGAAAAGGGAACCCTGGTGCACTGTTGGTGGGATTGCAGAGTGATTCAGCCACTGTGGAAAACAGTATGGAATTTCCTCAGAGAACTAAAAATGGAACTGGCTTTTGACCCAGCAATTCCACTGCTAAGATTGTCTTTCCACTCTAAAGACCCTGAAACATCAATCCAAAAGAATCTATGCACCTCTATGTTCACAGCAGCACTAATTACAATAGCCAAGGGCAGTAAGCAACCTAAGTGCCCACCAGTAAATGAATGGCTCAAAAACATATAGTACATTGACACAATGGAATACTGCACAGCAGAAAGAAAGAAGGAGCTCCTATCCTTTATGACAACATGGATAGAATTGGAGAGCATTATGCTAAATGAAATAAGCCAGGTGGTGAAAGAGAAATGCCATTGATCTCACCTTTAACTGATACCTAACCAACAAAATAAATGAGCAAGCAAAATACAACCAGAGACATTGAAATTAAGAATCAACAGTAACCAGAGGAGATGGGAGGGCATAATGAGGGAAAAAGTGTGAAGGGTTTTCAGGAACCACTATAAAGGACACACAGACAAAAACAAGGCATGATGGAATCAGAGGAGGGTGGTGAAGGTGGCTAGGTTTGTAGAGAAAGGTGTGTATAAAAGGCAGAAAACTGTAGTTGAACAACAATAAAATTCAAAAGTACCTAATAAAAATTGCTGAATGGATAAATAAATGATCTTTGAATTAAAAAAAAATGAAACTTAAGAACCATCTCTCAGCCATCTTATGAACTCCTCTATACTCATATTACTTGTTAAAATGGAAACCTGGGCCTGGAAATGGAAAGTGGTTCCTCAGAATAACACAGATCCTTAGCTGTAGAATAAGAACCAGAAGCAAAATTTCCCAGTGATATGCTCAATAGTCTACCACATTCTTCTAACTTCATTTTTAATTAATGCTTTTATTTTTATTTTATTTTTAAAATGTATTTAATTTTTGTTCAAGTACAGTTTTCTGTCTTTTACTTTCATCCCCGCCCACCCCCTCAGTGCTCCCTCCCTCCCTCCCATTTCCATCCTCCCTTAGTTGTCCATATGTCCTTTATACTAGTTCCTGTAAATACTTCCCCTTTTCTCCTGAAATTCCCTTCCTGCTCCCCTCTGTTCACATTCTTCTAACTGTTAAATATATATGTATACACACACACACAGTGACTGGCAGAACCACAATGAAGCTCCGTAGGGTAATAACATGGGTGCAATAATTTATAGTTTTAATTTCATTATTTCATCTAAAATGTCGTGTTGTGTGAGTATGATATTGTTATGTTATAGAACTACATACTTATGATTTTGTAATAAAATATTTTATAAGGAAAAGAGTTGTTACTTGTGCCAGACCCTGTATATCTGTATCTTTATCATCTATCTATCTATGTATCTATCTATCATATATATAAATGAAAGAGAATAAAGTGAGTGAAAATCATTTAGTGAGAACCTACAAGGGAGAGGCAATCTAAAGAAATGGATTTGGACTGTTCTCAAGGATCATTTTAACTAATTTCAGTCACAGATATAGAAGGAAACAAAAAAGTTCCTAGATAGTAAAAATCATCATTCCATATTCATATTATCTGTAATCAATCCCAATGAATCTATTACGGTCTCTACAAAAGGGATGTAATAAAGTCTCTGCTCCCAGAAATCTGTCTAGGTAGCACTAATACATGCCACAGAGCAGAATTACTCTCACAGAACCACAGAGGATAAATGGAAAGTAGGAGAGAGTAACATTAATTCTTGCTGAGGATGTGGGCTTTTGTCATGGGGCTGTGTAGGAGGGAGAGAAATATCATTCAATGTATCACCTTGGTACCTGGATCATTTGTGATGGTTGCTTTCCACCACTATAAAAATATTCATTTCAGGGTAAGAAAGGAAGAGCTTAGAGTTAATGTCCTTATTGTCTTGTCAATTTCCCACATATGCTCTTCCCCTTAGCATAGAAAAGCATATATTTCTAATAATCCATGTATACACATGGCCTCAGCTTCTCCCTCAAATCTTGTTGGCCTAGGATTTACACTTCAAAGAAACCTGCACAACATTAACCACGATGTTTCTTCTTCAGGTCCTAAATTATTTTCAGGTAAAGGGCTTTTAAGAAATGTTCTAGTGCCTGTCATGTTATAAGATTATATAGTAGGGATGAGCTTATGATCAATTAATTTGACTGTCAGAAAGTATAACAATAAAAGGCCTCTAAAATTACATTTATGATTAAAGTAATTCTCACGGTAAATCTAAGAAAATACTAACAAGAGAAAAACCATAAGCCAGTGCCACCCACAGTGGTGATTAGCTTTATTAACTTCACTGAGTGTGGTGGACAAAGAGGACCCAGACCTCTTTTCCCAGCAGAGCAGACCTGGTTGTATCTTCAAACAGCAGTGGCCTAAATAAATCCCAAGGGACAGTAGGGGCTCTAACAGTGATACACGTTAATTACTTTTCATCAAATTTAAAACTATAGTGTATAATTAATATGTGAATTATTTAATATTTTATGATAATAGAAGTGATTAAATGATTTCCTGGCAGAAACTTTATAGATAGTTTTTTTTTTCAATCTCAGAACAAAAAAGTAAAAGAGCCCCAGTTCTTATAAAGATTTCTTGAGCGATCTCTTGGCCTTTTCCAGGACACAAATAAGCTATCTTTCACTGAACACCAGGAATTCCTGCAGTTTTTCCTGATGTGTTGTCCAGAACTGGCCAGAGCTGCAAGGAGGAATTCTGTGTCATACTGTAACCTCCTGACCCTGTCATCTACCACAGTAGCTTCCTGTGCTGAACTTCAGCTCCTCATCTCTACAACTAGGGCTGGACTGCAAATCTTTCCCCAGCACTGAAATACTATGATTGACTTGCTGTTTCTCTAATAATTAATATACCGCCTCTTTTTATTTTTTAAATTCCATTTCCATTGAGTTGTCCCCAGACACTGCTATTGACATGTGAAAACCAGACGTAGTAGTAGGCACGAAAATACTATCCACTCCTAGTTACTGAAACTTGTTACTGTTACCTTTTCTCACAGGAGAGACTTTGAAGATGTGATCAAGGCTTTGGATGAGACTGTTTTAGATTATCCAGACATGCCCAGTGTAATCATAACAGTTCTCATACTGGAAAAGGAGAGGCAGTAGAGTCTTTCAGAGACAGACTGAAGCTGAAGTCAGTAATGCCACTGCTGGGGCCAATGAGGCAAAGAGTGCAGCAGCTTTCAGAAGCTGGAAAACCAGGGAAGTCACTTAGATTTTTCTGCTTGTTTGTTTGTCTTTACTTTGATATTAAAATACTTTTGTTAACACCTTTTTTTGTAAAGTCAGAATCTTCAGGAAGAAAAAATATTCTTAAAATGTACTACTCAAAATATTGTATGCATGTGTTTTTATACATGCATGTGGTGTGTGTGAGTGTGTGTGTGTGTGTGTGTGTGTGTGTGTGATAATAACCTTGGGAAATCGGGTTTCTTACCTTATGCATAAAATGAGAATAGTACTTTATGTTTATCTCAGGACATGGCAAATTAATTACTCAAGCTATAGACATTATGAACAATGAGTGATATGGATATGGGTAAAGGCAATAATGTAGGAGGTGATAAAGTTGGTAACAATATTGGAGGAAAATGAACAATCCTTCACTCTTATCCTTTACTTTTCAACCTTGAGGAAAAAACAAAACATTTGAGTTTCCCCAAAAAACCCACATGTGATTATGGGCAGAGTTCTGGCATCTGCCAGGGCATGTCAGATTCTCAGAAAAGGACAGGGAGGCATTCTATAGTTTTTCCTGGCACCTGGTTGAAGACAATATCCTCAGGGTGATGTCCTGGTCCATCTTTACCTCTGGGAAAAAGACCCAGGTTTGCAAATGTCTTAAAGAAAGAAAAAAGAGAATCCCAGGCTTTTGAGTAATGATATTGTGTGCTCTCCTCCTTCTCTGTCTCTCATTATGCCAGACAAGACCAGAGTCAATATTAAAAGATTTTATAATAAAAAAACACTTTGTTAAAAAGACTGAAAGTGATCTAAGTCATTTTATCTGCCATAATACTTGATAAAATGTAAATGAGCTTTGCTTACACTGAAGATGATATTGTGGATTTTTTCTCCATTTCAAAAGAGTGTGAAGGACCAACCCACTGTGAATAGAAGTGTGCCAGCCAACAATGGATTTGCAAAGAGTAGAACTGCACCTAACAACTACCCTCCAATATGGCTGATGCTTGCATGAATATCCCAAGGACCTCTAGCTGACAGAGCAAAGATGTCTCTCCTGTTCATTTTTTAAAAAAATAACTTGTTGCAGAAAGCAAGCTATATACACTGAAATTAGCTTTCTGTAAAATATAAATAAGTAATAAAAGCAATTGTAAAACACTTCACTAACATGAAGTGCCATGAAAATACTTTAAGTCCTAATTACCCACTGGCTAGTCTATTGCAAGAATGCAGAATTCAGGTAACAAACAGGGGTTCAAATAGTGACTAGTCCAGACTTTGATTAGCATTTTAACCTTGAAAACTTTGCCTATCCTCTCTGAGCTTCAGTTTTCTTGTTAGTAAAATGAAGCTAAACAATATCTGTCTTATAGGGTTGCTGTGAATCTTAGTTTAATTAGTTCTCTGCTATGAACTTGATATACAGGCTGGCAAATAGAAGGTGTCCTAAAACTTACATTTCAGGACAGAAGACTCCTTTCCCATCAGCTAGAGGACAAAAATTTCAGGAACTCCTGAGAAAGAAATTTAAGGGAAAATAGAGTAAAAGCAGGAATAATGGAAGAAATAAATAAGAAATTGGCATAAAAACTGTTAATGTATTTGGACACTTAAGGGAAGAGATGATTCTTAAAACTTTGATTACATCCTAAGGTGTATCTGGCTGGAAAGTTAAATTTGTTTCTTGTGAACATATTGAAAGATTTATTCTCTGGCCACTACTCCAAATGCCTTTTCTTTCTTATTATTTCAAAACTTTTATTAAAAACAATAAAATTTTCTGAAGTACCTTTATCCCCACCTTACCCATTTCCCTTCCCAGGTCAGAGAAAGTTACCATCCTGAAGTTGCAATGTACTCTTCTTCTCTATAGTCTTATGATTACATTCCAGCCTGTGTTCATATATAGTATATAACACCATGTTATTTTTTAAAACTTAATATAAATAGCACATTGTGAGTAGCCTATCAAAACTTTTTATGTAATCTATTGTTAAGATACATTCAGGTTAATATATGTAGATTTTAGTTTTCATATTAATAGTTATTTAGCTTTTTTAATACAGGGGTTGGCAAAATAGGTTTATAATTGTGAGTATGCAAAACATAGCGTTTATTCTTGCATTATTATTTATTAATTATTGTATTATTTTTCATAGGAACAACTGTAAACCTCCTTTTGCCCATCCCTATATATCACAATTTAATTTTCTGTAAGGCTGAATATTTACTTGTTTCTTTTATATATATGTTGCATAAGATTGTCTTCGGATATGTATTTTTTTGCATGTGTGCCAGAATTTTCCAGGAAGTGGAAATGCTGTGTAGTGTAATTTACACATCTATAACTTTATCAGATAGTGCCAAATGACCATCTGAAAAAGTTAAAGCAACTCAGATTTCCATTAGTAACGCATGTAAGCTGCTTTCCCCACATCCTCATCCACACTTGGTAATGCTAGACTTTTAGACATCTGCCTGCTAGGTAGGTGAGAATAGGTATATCAGTACTGTTTTACTTTGCAGGTATCTGAGTGTTTGTGATGTTAACCATAATTTTGTATATTGGGGAATATTTAGGTGTTCTCTTTTATAAAATACCTGCTCATATGCTGTGTCATTTTTCTTTTCAAGAATCTGGAGATCAATCATAAATTACTTCTGTTTGTGGCATTTATTTTATCTTTGCCCATGATGTCTTTCCTAATAGAACTGTTTTCTAAATTTTTCAAATTTATCAATATTTCTGCTCTAGTCTGTTTTGTTTCTTGTTTAAAAAACATCTCCCAACCAGAAGTAATACATATATTCTTCTGCATTTTAAAAAAAATTTTCAAGTTTTACAAGTTTTTTTCTCCCTAAACCTGCTTAATTCCAGATGCCTGATGCCCAGGACTTGTGTAGTCCTTGCCTGTGCAATAGGCCCCTTGGAGACAGGGGTAGAACCCCTCAAAGCCCATGGAGTGCCATAAGGATTCCCAACACTTTGCATAGCTCATAAGGTGCAGGGATTCCCTCCACCTTTTAAAATATATTGGAATTTGAAGCTTTAAAGTGGACACAGTCTGATCAGTCTTCATTTGGACCTGCTACCTGAAACAAAGTTTCAGGCATCTTCAGCCATTAAGATATTAAAGTGTCTTTCATTAAAGGGGCCCTGGGCCAGACATCCAGGCTTCACTAAGGCAAGAAGTCCAGCCTCCATGCCCCACCCCATCATAGGTCCTATCCACCTACTTTATGGTGGGTAGAAATCTTCCGGGTGCCCTTACGTAATGTACAGAGGCACTTTAGGTCAATCATAAATGTCCAATTAGTTGCAATTTTTTTTTTTAAAAGAGAAGAAAGGATGGCGCTATGGTGCTGATATGATACTTGGCCTTAATATTGACCCTGCAATTAACCCTAATGATTCTAAACATAGTCCTTACCCTGAAAATAGCTTTGTTTTGACCTTCACCTTAAAACTGATCCTAAAACTTATTCTTTTTTAAAAAATTATTTATTTTAATAATTGTTCAACAGTTTTCTGTCTTTTACTCCCATCCCAGCTCACCCCCCCCCCAGTGCTCCCCACCTCCCTCCCATTTCCACCCCCCTTAAGTTTTTGTCCATGTGTCCTTTATACTTTTTCCTGTAAACCCTACTTCCCCTCTTCCCCTGAAATTCCCTCCCCTCTCATCCCTGTCAGCCTGTTCTCTATTTCAGCATCTTTGTTTATATTTTGCTTGCTGGTTTGTTTTGTTGTTTAGGTTCCTGTTAAAGGTTAGATTATATGGTATTTGTCTTTCAGGGCCTGGCTTATTTAACTCAGCATAATGCTCTCTAGTTCCATCCATGCTGTTGCAGAGGGTATAAGCTCCTTCTTTCTTTCTGCTGCATAGAAATCCATTGTGTAAATGTATCATAGTTTTTAGGTCCATTCATTTACTGATGGGCACCTAGGTTGCTTCCAGCACTTGGCTGTTGTAAATTGTGCTGCTATGAACACTGGGGGGCATAAGTGCTTTTGGACTGGTTCTTCATGGCTAAAGAAAACAGTATTAAAATAAAAAGGGTACCAACCATATGGGAAAACATATTTGCCAATGATACCTCAGATAGGGGTTTAATCTCCAAAATATACAAAGAACTTACATAACTCCACTCTAAGAACACAAGCAACCCAATTACAAAGTGGGCAAAGGACTTGAACAGACACTTCTCCAAGGAGGACATACAGAGGATCCAGAGACACACAAAAAGATGCTCAATATCACTAGCTATCAGAGAGATTCAAATTAAAACCACAATGAGATACCACTTTACACCAGTCAGAATGGCCATCATAAACAAAGCAACAAATAACAAGTGTTGGAAAGGTTGTGGAGAAAAGGGGACCTTAGTGCCCTGCTGGTGGGATTGTAGACTGGTACAACCACTATGGAAAACAGTATGGAATTTTCTCAGAAAACTAAAAATGGATCTGCCTTTTGACCAAGCAATTCCACCGCTAGGATTATATCCAGAAACTTACTCCTAATCTGATTCTGAACCCGACATTCAATATGACATTGACATCAAATGTGATCCTGACCTTCACTTTTTAATTATTATTTTCAATATATTTTATTGATTATGCTATCCCATTTTTCTTCCCTTTATTCCCCTCCTCCATGTACCCACCCACCCATCATTATTCCTCCAACTTAGTTTATATCCATGGACCATATATATAAGTTCTTTGGCATCTCAGTTTCTCATACTATTCAGTTTCCCTGTCTATTTTGTACCTACCATTTATGCTTCTTATACCATGTACCTTTTCCCCCATTCAGTTTCCCTACTTTGTACCTACCATTTATGCTTCTTATACCTTGTACCTTTTCCCCCATTCTGCCCCCTCGCCCTCCCCTTGGATACCTTCCATTTGATCTCTATTTCTGTGGATCTGTTTCTATTCTATTTGTTTGCTTAGCTCATTTTTGTTTTTTTAGGCTCCATTGTTGATAGTTGTGAGTTTCTTGTCATTTTACTGTCTGTATTTTTATCTTCTTTTTCTTAGATAAATCCCTTTAATATTTCATATAATAAGGGCTTGGTGATGATGAACTCCTTTAACATGACCTTATCTGGGAAGCACTTCATCTGCCCTCCCATTCTATATGATAACTTTGCTGGATAGAGTTGTTTTGGATGTACGTCTTTGCCTTTCATGACTTTGAATATTTCTTTCCAGCACCTTCTTGCCTGCAAGGTTTCTTTTGAGGAAACTGCTTAAGGTCTTATGGGAACTCCATTATAGGTAACTGTTTCCTGTTGCCTTGCTGCTTTTAATATTCTCCCCTTATCTTTAATCTTGCGTAATGTAATTATAATGTGCCTTGGTGTGTGCTTCCTTGGGTCCAATTTCTTTGGGACCCTCTGATTTTCCTTAACTTCTTGGAAGTTTATTTCCTTTGCCAGAGTAGGAAAGTTCTCCTTCATTATTTTTTCAAATGAATTTTCTATTTCTTACTCTCCCCTTTCTCCTTCGGGCACCCCTATGATTCACACGTTGGAACGTTTAAAGATGTCCTGGAGGTTCCTAAGCCTTTCCTCGTTTTTTTGAATCCTTGTTTCTCCATTCTGTTCTGGTTGAGTGTTTATTTCTTCCTTCTGCTCCAAATCATTGATCTGAGTCTTGGTTTTCTTCCCTTCACTTGAGTTTCCTGTACATTTACCTTTATTTCACTTTGCATAGCATTCTCATTTTCCTCTATTTTGCAATCACACTCAATCAATTCTGTGAGCATACTGATTGCCAGTGTTTTTAACTATGTATGTAATAGGTTGGCTGTCTGTTCATCACTTAGTTGTATATTTTCTGGAGCTTTAATCTATTCTTTCATGTGGGCCATATTTTTTTTGTTTTGGTGCATCTGTTACACAATAAGGGGTGGAGCCTTAAGCATTCACCAGGATGGGTCAATCCACTTTGCTGCATTGTGGCGCTGTATGTGGAAAAGGGTCTGAGAGGGAACAATGTCTCTTGCTCAGCTCTTAGTTGGCTTTAGGTCATTTCCTCCACTACCCATAAGCAAATTGGGCTCTTCTGGTGCTGATTCCACAGTGGGTGGTTTTGTCTACATTCCAGGATTCTGTAGATCACTCCAACAATCTCTCCTGTGAAGCTGAGATTTTCTCCTGCTGCTACAACCCCCTCAGTTTTTTTCATTCAGAGGTTTTGAGGCTTTGTTTCCCCATGTTGCAACTCTGGGTTGCATGGTCTGTCTCACTCCCCAGTTGTTCCTCCCAGTTTATCTGCAAAAATGTGGGACTGCCTGGTCCATCAATTGCCACCTTGCCTGGTCTACCAGCTGCAGCCTTGCTACAAGTCCTCTCCACCCTGTCTGCCCATCTTTGCCTCTCTTACCAGCCCAGATAAATGTTTCTTCTTTAACTCCTTGGTTGCCAGACGTCCATATAGTTTGATTTTTCCACCAGTTCTGGTTGTTTTTTTGTTTATTTTGTTTTGTTTTTAAGTTTGTTGTTGTACTTCTTTTAGTTGTGCAAGGAGGCAAAGTGTATCTACCCATACCTCTATCTTTGCCAGAAGTCCTTGCTAGTATTAATTAAGTCCTTAAGCCACTGGCATCCATTCTTGTATATGATATATTTTCCTTTTTTAAAAATTGGAGTGCTAATTTTCCCAGTATAATTTACTGAATTTTATATTATTTTCCACAGTGATTTATAATGTCACCTCTATTTTACCATAAAACAAAGTTCTATATGTAGAGAGGTTTATTTCCTGGATTTCCACTCTTTCATTTGGTATTTTTATGATTTTTACACAAACTTTATAAAAGATATTGATTCTATACTGTGACTGGTTCATTATTATTATTGTTGTTATCAAAAATTATCTTGGCTATTCTTTCCTACACTTTTCAATAAGTTTGAGATTTAACTGGTCAATTTTTTTTAATCTTCCATCAAGATCTTTTTTATAATTCAGTAAAGAAAGGTTTATGATGTTGAGTTGTCTTATTCATGAACATGATACATGATATACCATTCAATTTAGTTTCTTCTATGAATTCTCTAATAAAGACTTACTTGCATATATTTTAAATAACACTTTTATTGTTGTTCAATGACAGTTGTCCTCAATTTTCCTCTATTACTCTCCCTTGCCCTGCTCACCCCTACTTTTCATATTCAATTCTTCCCCCGTTGTTCTTGTTCATGAATCCTTTATACATGTTCCTTGACTTGACCCTTCCCTTCATTTTCCCCATTGTCCCCCTTCCCCCACCCCTCTGGTCACTGTCACTTTGTTCTCTATTTCCATATATTTTATATTTTCTTGATGGTCTCATACAGCTTTTGTTAGTGATTTTTAGTTAGTATGATTGCTAATTAGTTAAATGTTCCTACATATTTCATACATTTTGCAACAATTTAGAAATTTAACTTTTGTAAATGCTATTTCTAATTAGATGTTACTAGTATCTATGAAATCTATTGGTTTCTGTATATTAATATTGTACCCCAAAAGACTACTGAAGTCTTATTAGTTTTAATAGTATATTTATAGATATTTAATTTTTCCTGGCATTTTGATGAAATTACAGAATGCAAAATGCAGATAAAGTTAGAGGTCAGGAAAATGCTTGAAGTATAATAGTCAGAGAAACCTGAGTTCAAATTCTCTCTAGTCCTGCTATTACCGCAGATAGTCAGAAGGAGTCTTTCCCGTTGGCCGAGATGGTGCAGGGAGAGGTTCTTACACTGGGTGTGCCAAAAGCTAGAAAGATAATTGCATAGAAAAAAAGCCCTCTCTTACTTATCTCTATATGGACCATGGGCTTGAGCAGAACTGGGAGATGGTATTTGAGCCAGGAAGTACACCATTTCCCCAGGTTATAGCACTTCAACAAACCACCTTCCTTTTGCACAAGCACCTCTCTCACAAGTTTGGCTTTTGTTGTGGCAAGCAGCTGAACCTGAGTTTTGGTTACACTGACTCTGATTGGCAATGTAGCTTTGGATACATTGTAACTTCCCTGGGCCTCAGTTTTATTATTTGTAGAATGGGGCTAAACTATATCTATCTTATAGGGCTTCTGTAAATATTAAATTAACTAGTAATAATATTTAAGGTTAATAGCAATAATACCTAAATGCATACTAAATGCCAATTTCTCTGACAAATAGTATGGACTGGCACATTCAGGGTGCCCTAATGTCTTCAGCATTTTCTCTCTATTTGTTCTCTCCATTTATACACATACACACATGATTTATGCTGGGGAAATGAGTTAGAGGAAAACCTACAAATATCAAAATCCATGATGGTTATATCACTCCATTCTCTCTCATGATACACAAGGAAACAGTGAGGGCAGAAAAAATGCTAACACCAAACAGAGAAATTATCACTTACATAAGCTTATTATGTAAGAGCTAGAATCTCTAATGAATACTTTTTAATTGATTTTGAATATTTTTAAAATATCTAATGTTTATTGAATTATGCTATATATCAGGCTATGTTGCAATATTGTATTTAAACTTTACAACAGCTCTTTGAAAAAGATGTTATTGTTATTGGTGTTATTATTATCATTATTTCTATGTTATAGACAAAGAAAGAGTGGCCCAAAATGGTCAAATAACTTGCATAAGCTTCTAAGGAGCAAGATTTAGACCCTGGCAGTTGGGGCAAAGCTGTACTCTATAGGTATAGGACACCATGTCAAGGGTCCTTAAATACCATATATCACAGTCATGTCCATATTATGAAGCAAGCAGATTGTACAGGCTATATTAGAAAGGCTATATCAAAATGGCCATACTACTCAAAGTGATTTATAGATTCAATGCAATACCTATTAAAGTACCAATGGCATATTTCATAGATATAGAACAAACATTTCAGAAATTTAAATGGAACCATAAATTACCCCAAATATCTGCAGCTACTTTGAGAAAGAAGAACAAAGCATGAGGGATAAAAATATCTAATATCAAGGCCACTTGACATTACAAGGCCACTGTAATCAAAACAGCCTGGTACTGGCATAAAAACAGACATAGACCAAAGGAACAGAGAGTCCAGAAATAAACCCAAGTCTCTAGGGTCAGTTAATACTCAATAAAGGGGTCAGATGCATAAAATGGAGCAAAAACAGCCTCTTCAACAAATGGTGCTGGGAGATCTGGACAGCTACATGCAAAAAATGAAACTCAATCACCAACTTACACCATACAAAAAAGTAGATTCAAGGTGGATAAAATACTTAAATATAATTCATAGCACCATAAAAGTTCTAGAGGAAAACATTGGAAGGAAAATCTCAGACATTCCACACAGCAACATCTTCACTGATATGTCCCCTAAAGCAAGGGACATAAAGGAAACAATAAACAAATGGAACCTCATCAAATTAAAAACTTCTGCATGGCCAAAGAGAACAGCATTAAAATAAATAGAGAGCCAGCAGTATGAAAAAACATATTTGCCAATGACACCTAGGACAAAAGCTTGATCTCCAAAATACATAAAGAACTCACACAACTCCACTCCAGAAAGACAAAGAAAAAAAAACAATTTAAAAATGGGCAAAAGACTTGAACAGACACTTCTCCATGGAGCACATACAGGGCCCAGACACATATGAAACAATGCTCAGCATCACTAGCCAACAGGGAGATGCAAATTAAAACCACAATGAGATACCACCTCACCCTGGTTAGAATGGCCAAAATAAACAAATCAAAAAACAAGTGTTGGAGAGGATGCAGAGAAAAGGGAACCCTAGTGCACTGTTGGTTGGAATGCAGACTGGTGCAGCCATTATGGAAAACACTATGGAATCTCCTCATAAAACCAGAAATGGAACTGCCTTTTGACTCAGCAATTCTGCTGCTGGCATTGCACCCTAAGAATCCTGAAATACCAATCCAAAAGAACCTATGCACCCCAATGTTCATAGCAGCTCAATTTACAATAGCCAAGTGGTGGAAGAAACCTAAGCGCCCATCAGCAAATGAGTGAATAAAAAGAACTGTGGTAAATTTACACAATGAAATTCTATGCAGCAGAGAGAAAGAAGGAGCTTATACCCTTTGCAACAGCATGGATGTATCTGGAGAGCATTATGCTAAGTTAAATAAGCCAGGTGTGAGGGAAAAATACCATATGATATCACCTTTAACTGGAACATAGTCAACAAAAAAAGCAAGCAAAATATAACCCGAGACATGGAAATTAAGAACAATTTAATAATAGCCAAAGGGGAGGTGGAAGGGATCAATGGGGAGAAGGATTTTCAAGAACTACTATAAAGGACACATGGACAAAGCCAAGGGTGAGGGTGGAAGCAAGGAAGGGAGGGGCGTTTGGCTGGCATGGTGGGCAGGTGTGGGGAGAAACTGCAGACAACTGTAATTGAACAACAATAAAATAAAAAGAAGAAGAAGAAGAAGAAAGGCTATATCACCATTATCCAGACTTTCCCATGCCCAGCCTTGTCAAGGATTGCTATATACCTGTGCTCTCAGCTGGCCAGGGGCATCCACACATGGGATGGTGGGGTGGCAGACTCTGTTTTCTGTGCTTGTGCAGTGAGATTTGAAGTCTCTGCCTGCAAAGAGTTAAGCATGAAAAGAAGGAGGTTAAAAATCTCATTTGCTAAAGGCTGGGAATTTTAGCTGTTGTTCTAAACACTGGAACCTACAAAATGTTCAACCAATAAGTCTATTTCAAAATGCAAAGTTCCTGTGTTATTGTTAGGAGAAAGTCTGTTAATATCTTTGAAGTAACAAGATTCACGGTTTCATATCAGAACCACACTATATTTCTTTTGAATACTATTTAGAGACTATTATTAGGGAATTCACTGTCACAATAGATTAAACTCACTTTTACTATTTTATTATGGATATCTACTTCATGATCATAATTTTTATATGAGAAAACACCATGCGTAAGAAAAATGTCCCAGTGTGAGAGATAATTGTGTTTATTCTTCTTGTGAAGCTAGGCCTTAACCAAGCCTACCACATCTCACACAGTGGACGTCATGCAGTGATGACAACTGAAAGGGAGTTAACGCTTTGAGATGAAGGTCACCCCTTTTGGCTCTAGTACCTATGTGTCGCTTGGTTGGCTGGTAGATTGAGGCTTGCCCTATGGCCCTGACAGGAAGTTCTCATTTGATTTCTTTAAGCTCCAAATTCCTGTTATCAGATTTTTAAAAAAATTACATTTTATAGGAATTCTTTTTTGGAGAGCTCTAGAAAACTACTCAGAACAATCTTATTTCACTAATTTTGCCTTAAGTAAAATACAAGATAATACATACATCGTAATAATAAAATGAATATAAGTAATGCTTTGAGATATCAGAATATGATTTAAACTGATGTAAAATGTTGAGATTTTAAAGTTTATATACCATTTTACATTATGTTTACACACAATATAATTTTCTAAAATAGCAATAGTAGATATAATAATATAAAATTATCAAAGTCCATTATGTTTTAACATATAAATGAAGATAATAATTTTTGGAAGCCATGCTAAGTATTTTGATCAACATGAAAAACGTGTAGCGAATGACTGGTTAACAACCAAAGAATTTGCTTAGTGTTATGTTGATAAACAAATTGAAGTAATCTGAATCAGAGTAATGGCTTTAGTTCTTAATATTTTTAGTATTTGGGACTGATGACTCAAGGTCTGTTTGTAAATTTACCAAAGACGGGTATCCTGTAGGACTGGGGAGAGGACCAGTACAAGCACTGCAAATTCACTGTGTCATCCTGGCCAAGTCTCTCCAACTTCAGAGACCTGAAAGTAGGCATCAATGAAGAGAGCCAATGATGTCAATTTTTAGAATATATATTGACTCTCTATTTGTACTGATTATTGATTAGGGCCAGTAGATCTTGGCCATAATAAATATTAACCAATAGGTTACAAACAAAAGTCACTTCTTGATTTCTTTTTTTTTAATATTTATTTATTTATCTTTAGAGGGGAAGGGAAGGAGAGAGGAAGAGAAACATCAATGTATGGTTGCTTCTCGTGCATCCCCTGCTGGGAACTGGCCCCTGCAGAGAACTGACCTACAACCCAGGCATGTGCCCTGACTGGGAATCGAACCGTGATCGTCTGGTTCACAGGCCCGAGCTCAATCCACTGAGCTATACCAGCCAGGGCTTTGATTTCTGTTCCAATTCTGTCACTATGGACTTTATAGGCCATTTTTTATATACCACTCTTCCATTCAAAATTCCTATTTGTACAAATGTCAGCTGGGAGTTCTCATTCATGGGCAGATGAGCTCATCATCTTTCTTTCTGATCAAGTCCCTGGAAGGTAGTATTTATTGTTTTGCTCAATATGTTACGTACTGATAGTAGTTATAACTTTGTAATAATGTTTACCTATAAATACTGCTGCTCCCTTCTAAAAACAGCTGTCTTCTCATGAATATATAAACTTCCCAAGTTTCCTGTTCAAGACCCATGGTGTCATGTTGATGCCCCTTGAAAATTCTGTATAATAGATTATTTTCACTTATTTAAAATGGACAGGGGGAGGGCAGGAATACTATGGGAAATACAGAATCTAAAGAACTTGTGACACATGGACATGAACAAAAGGGGGGAATGGTTGGGGAGGGGTGTGCAGGGTGGAGGGGTGTGAAGGGGGAATGGGACAACTGTAATGGCATATTCAATAAAATATATTTAAAAAAATAAAATGGTTTCCTTTAATTTTCAACTTAGTCTTGTCCTGTTTCCATTTTTTTAGGGTAACCCAGAGCTCATCATGCTACACTGAAAAATGCTTTTGGGTCTTCCTGGAGTAACATATGTCTAGAATGGGGAGGGAGAGGTAAGGTGGAGAAACTCTCAAATATCAGTATCATTTATATAAAAAACCAGTTTAGAAAACATGTGCTATGGTGATTAATATAGCTTGTCATTGAGAAGTCAGGAAACACAGATGAGGTTCAAAAGTGATGGCAGAGGAAATAGATGGGGAATATTGATTAGGTCTATCTCATCATGTGCTACCAGTGGGATCACAAACAGGTACAGTTGGGAATAAACCCAGGCAACAACAATAATGGACATCAATTGGGCCATCATAGTATTATTTTAGATCAAATTCAGATGCTTCAGTTAAAAGGGGACTATAGTTCTTGTGGAGCATATACAGGGGCAAAACTGTAGGTTTACAGTTGTTTGTATAGAAAAATAATATAATAATAAATAATAAGAATACATTGTTTAACATTCACAGCCATAAGCCTACTTTTGCCACGCCCTGTATTTTCATCAACCAAAGTCTCACTATTGTTTATTGTTTTGTATATGCCTCATGTACACATTAAAATTTCTTGCAGCGTTCCATTAGGACTGAAGTTAGCTGGGTCTTTGACTTTGGTTCCTAAAATAAATAAGGTAAGAAAACGGACTTACAAAAATAATTCCACTTATTCTCCTATTTTCAATTATGGAATTTTAAATATAAAAAGAAAGAGAAATGGCTACATTAAGAACTGGTCTTATAAGTTGCAGCCAGACTTGACAGGCTGTCTCTCAAAGCTATGCCTCAGAATCCATAGAAGCTCTGAAAACACCACAGAGAATAATGTTGAATTATGTTGGTTGGTTGTCCTAAGAGCCTGGAAGTTGAAGACTTGTGAAATAGCTCCAGTGATCTAGTTTGTTCCAGGGAGACATGGTCAGAGGTATGGCAAGGCTGTTTAAAATGTTCTGTCTCTGGAGAAGCAGTGGTACTGGCCCATGTGTACTACTGATCCTACTCAGGGTTCCTCCAATAACTCACAGGGTGTAAAGATGCTCTGAAGCTTTATTTGACTGCAGCACTCTTTGCAGTAACACCACCAGGTATAATCCATGTATTTTTGCCAAGCCACCCTACATAACTTTTTGTTTTTTTCATTTACTGTAACTCACAGCAGTTGATTTCTCTAAGTCAGCATGCCCCCTGCAAGACAAAGGGAAGGAGCAGGATGCCCAAGGTGCCCAGAGTGGGGGTGATCACAGTCCTATGTCATGCCAAGTACTTCATAATCTGGCTTCTTTCCTACCTTCACATTCTCTCCTCTTACCACTCCATTCTTTTTTTATTGTTGTTCAATTATAGTTGTCCTCATTTTCCCCCATTACTCTCCCCCTGGCCCACCCATACCCATCTCCCACATTTAATTCCCACCCCCACTGTCTTTTCCATGGGTCCTTCATAAATGTTCCTTATTTACATTTTAGGTTCTAACCATGTCATAATGTGAGAGGTCTCCACATGAACCATGTACTCCTGGACCTCTTGCTCAGGCTGTCTGCTTAGAAAGATCAGTTTGCTTCTTCTTTCACCCTTACTAATCCCACAGGACCAACCACAGGTTACCCCCATTCCAGTAAGACTTTCTTATCTCCCTTTTCTAAAGCTGAGTTACACACTCCTCATCTCTGCCCCTCAGTTGTCTATGCTAATTTCTGCACTTTTATTTATCATATTGTGTTATAGTTACCAATTTTTGTCTACCTTTCTCAAAATTATAACCTCACTTAAGACAGGGATTGCATCTTTTCCCTCTTTGTACCTCAGTGCCCAGCACAGGGTAGATAGTGTTGAATCAGTGATTGTAGAGGGAATGAGTGACAAAGGGATTTGAAAACCAACATGTAGCCATCATCTCCTATGTGAATGGTACCATGTCAGATGTGTTGTTATTTACTCTTCATAAAAATATGCAAAATGGGCATAATTATCCAAATTCATCAAATGAGGAAAATGAGGCTCTAAGAACAGACATAACTTTTCTTAAGTTCTTATTATTAGTAAGTGACAGCAGTATCTTTTGAATTAAAGCCCCTAAGACTTGAAAGTCTGTATTCATTTCATGATACCATCACCCACTCCCACTCTCTGATAGCCATGATTGGGAGTGTCATGATAGGGGCAGGAGAGTTCCAGTGTTTAGGCTGCCCCAGTACATGATAAGACTGTTTATAAAGGGTCTTTTCCTTTGACTATCCATGGCTGACCACAGTATAATATGTTTGTGAGAATTAGTGCCTCTAATAGCCTATCTCCTTGGAAGAATTGCCCAGGAATCAGCTTCCTTTTTTCACCCACTCATGACCTCAGGGTTATCACCTCAAAATTTCTTATAACTTCACTTCCTACAGATATCATTCACATTTTATAAAACCCACCCAATTCGTTATCTGTTCACATTTCTCCAGATGTTTCACCTCCTACTCTTGTCTTTCTTAATGACTCTAGGGAGTTGATTACCAGCAGGGTAGAAACTGTCACATTATTTTTGTCTCTATTCCACTTCTTCTTCTTGTATTTTTTAAATCCATCTTCAAAGTTCAATTAAAAATATCCACCAATGAATTGATAATCTTTCAAATAAGTTTAGTCAAATTATAGTACTAGAGCTATGCAATAGAGAATAATTTACTTTCCTATTATTTTATTCATCCTAAAGATTTTGTTCTTGACTTTGCCTCTGGGCTCACTTCCCTCCTCACCTGCTGCTCATGCCAAACCAGAGAACTGGGGAGATAAGCAAGGCCAGCCTAGACTTCTTTGGTCTGAGCTTCTTTTGCAGGGGATGGATAGAATATTACTGGGATCTAGAGGAATCAGCAAATTTATACCTGTTAATGTTTAGAGTGGAGAGTGAAAGCAAATATCTTTATTTGTCCAATAAATTTAATAGTACTAGCAGATTCTCTTTGTTCTAGACACCACAGTTTATCCATGGAACTACACAGAAACATGATGAGTAGAATTACACTTGGGACTCTCACAACCATTACATGGAGTCCACATCCTAGAGGCTGGCTGCTTAGCCCCAGCTGTGCCTACCCTAACTCTTCCTGCAGCGGGGATAAGACTACATACTCCTGATTTTAATGCCAAGATCCTCTTTTACTATCACAAAATTGACAAGTAGAAATAGAAGAACCCGCTCTCTCTCAACTTGGATTTTTATTGTCTCCAGGGCTCTGCATCGTTTCTAGAGAGGGTGGTTCTCAATTTGGAGTTCCAGTAACAGGATACTGCAGCAAATCTCAATTTTGAGGGCTCAGGAAAGTGATCCAATTATTCTCTTGTTAAATACTAATAAGAACTTGCAACTCCTTCCTCCATTCAGGGACTCAGGGTCTAGGAATTACCCCTGAGACATCCCACAGCACAAATTCAAAATATTTAAAATAGCAATAATCAAACATTTACATTGCACTTAACATTTTGTGAAGTACATTTTCATCTAATATTTCTTTTGTGCAACTGGAAAAACTCTGCATTGAGTTGGAACCAGGGTTACAACATATGATGAAGCTGTATTATGTTTCTTTTTGAGTATAATTATACATTTTCATAGGCAGAAACTTAGAAACCATCATTTGAACTGTGTATTCACAGAACAAGAAGTAGTTTGGGGAAATGTAAGTGAAGCTTTTTTAAAACAAATTTCAACTTCACCTCAAGTGTTTCTTGCAATCCACGCACTGCATTCTAAGGCTGAAATTATCCAAATTATATCAGCTATTTTATTTTTAACCTACAGTAAACAATTACTAATGCTTTTCATACATGACAGCTACTTACACACACACTGCAGTAGTATGCCTCTTGTAATTGGTTTTCAAGGAATAGTTCTCCTATCTTTTTGCTAAAGGAGATGGAATGAATACAGACACACATTAGATAAGATTTAAAAAACATGTTTTTCAGCAGGGCTGTAACGAAGCTTTCAGGACTAATTCACTGTGTATAAGACAGCTTTAAGCTCATGTTATAAAATATACTACAGTGCTTGGCAGGGCAGGCATGTTTGTCAAAAAGGTATTTTTTATGTCAACATTGTTTCGTAGGCTGATAGGTTTTTATACATTAATTTTTTAATCCAAATATCCAAATCCAAATATTGAGTATATGTAATTGGATTTGATTGCATCTGTTTATGTGACCAGAATATTATCAGAGTAAATGAAACCAGATGAAACCGTTAATCTGGGACCACAATTTGTCATTTCTGATCACTCCTTTAGTCTGTATATAATAAGCTGGAGTGCACAGACATTTTCTTATTTGGTTCAGTTACACACTTTCTTAATACTCTTATTCAAATGTCATCTTCACATTTTCAAAATAAATATTAAAAATCATGTATGTATTAGTTTGCTAATGCTTCCTTAACAAACTACTATAGACTAGGTTGTTTAAACAAAAAAAAATGTCTTATAGCTCTGGACGATAGAAATCAAGATTAATATGTGGGTAGGGTTGGTTTATCCTGAGTCTTCTTTCCTTGGCTTACAGATGGCCATATTCTCCCTTTCATCTTACCCTCTGTACATGTATGTGTCCAAATTTCTTCTTCTTATGAAGATACTAGTCATTGTGGGTTGGGGCCCACCCTAATGACTTTATTTTAACTTAATTTCCTATTTAAAGATCTTACTTCCAAATGTAGTCGGAGTCTGAGGTGCCAGGGGTTAAAATTTCAACATATGAATTTTGAAAGGGACACAATTCAGCCCATAACAATATAATTCAGATGGCCTTTTACACACAGAAGGATTTTTAACCTAAGTGTTTGCACATTCTCCAAATACCCAGATTACTAATTACTTTGGCCTGAGGGCCATGATTAAGGAGGAAGTATAAAATCTAGTAGTCATATTGTCTACTTGGGGTTATATAGACCAAACTGTAGTCCTTGTACTGTCAGTTTTGCTACTTTTCAAAGCATCCTCTCCCCAAGAGCAGTTGAAGCTCACTTAATTTGCGTCTGTGACAAAGAAAGACAAACTCTCAAGATAGTCAAAGTGTACTTGACCTTTCCTCTTTCAATGGTGGCCACCTGGCTACCCACTCCCGTGATGAAAGTAAAATCTTAGGAAGACCCTCTCTTACCAAAGCCAAGAGCTCCTAGTAATCCCTTTAGGCCTTTAGAGAATAGTCACTGGTGGTGAAAGAGCAACTAAATTTCATGAAAGAACGGAAATGATTAAAGTGAGAACTCAGTCCTAATAGGAGGAGTTTGTGGTACCTCAAACTCAATTCAAAATGTCTGTTAGAATGTCTGCATTCAAGCACTAAAAACAAGTTACCTATTTCTTTCCCATTACATCATGTTTCTGAAGGATGTTGATTTGGCATTTTTTTTGCTGTTCTAGTCTCACCTCACTGCAAAGGGTTTAGTAAGTGTGGGCTCAATAACTGAATTCACTCTTTTTAGTGTTGTTTTTAAACTTAGGATCTGTGCCACACAATTAAGAGATTCATTCATTTCCTTACACTATCTTTTTTATATATGCCTAATCCACAATATATGGACATTGTCTTACATTTCTTTAAGTTTCATCACCTGATTAATTCCTCATCCTCAACAGGTGCTAGCCTTATTTGCTTATTGCTCATTGATTCAATTTAAAAAATCATCTTGCAAATCTCAAAGTTTAAAATTCTTTTTTTAAAATTTTTTTTATTTAATTATTTTTCAAGTACAGTTTTCTGTCTATTACTCCCATCCCATCCCACCCCCCATCCTCCCCCCTCCCTCCCATTTCCACCCTTCTCAGTTGTTGTCCATGTATCCTTTATATAGGTTCCTCTAAATCCCTCCCTTATTTCCCCTGAAATTCCCTCCCCTCTGGTCACTGTCAGCCTGTTCTCTATTTCAGTGTCTTTGGTTGTATTTTGCTTGCTTGTTTGCTTTGTTGTTTAGCTTCCTGTTAGAGGTGAGATCATATGGTATTTGTCCTTCAACACCTGACTTATTTCACTCAGCACAATGCTTTCCAGTTCCATCCATGTTGTTGCAAAAGGTAGGAGCTCCTTCTTTCTTTCTGCAGCATAAAATTCCATTGTGTATATGTACCATAGTTTTTTGATCCATTCATTTACTGATGGGCACCTAGGTTGCTTCCAACTCTTGGCTATTGTAAATTGTGCTGCTATGAACATTGGGGTGCATAGGTTCTTTGGGATTGGTGTTTTAGGGTTCTTAGGATACAATCCCAGCAGTGGAATTGTTGGGTCAAAAGGCAAGTCCAATTTTAGTTTTCTGAGAAAATTCCATACTGTTTTCCATAATGGTTGTACCAGTCTGCAATCCCACTAACAGTGGACCAGAGTCCCCTTTTCCCCACACCCTCTCCAACATTTGTTGTTTATTGCTTTGTTTATGATAGCCATTCTCACCAGTGTAAAGTGGTATCTCATTGTGGTTTTCATTTGCATCTCTCTGATAGCTAGTGACATTGAGCATCTTTTCATGTGTCTCTGGATCCTCTGTATGTCCTCCTTGCAGAAGTGTCTGTTCAAAGTTTAAAATTCTTTATGGCTGAATGGCAATAGTTGTTGAACAAGGTGATGAATACATAGAGTCCATTATACCATTCTCTCCATTTTATATATGTTTGAAAATTTGCATAATACAAAATTAAGCAAATAAAAATACAATAATAAATCATACCCTTATGTGCATCCTAATTTAAACTTTTTAAATATCTAGTTTATGCATAATATTTATAATTCTCCTCCCCACTCCCAGATTTCTTAATTATATTTGTGAGTGAAATTTAAGTCAAATTATTTGTTTAGCACTAGCAAGCTTTCTCTTCTTCCTTCCCTTCCCCTTCTCCCTCCTTCTCTTCTTTAATAAAATATTTTATTTATTTATTTTTAGAGAGAGGGAAAGGGAAGGAGAAAGAGTGGGAGAGAAGCATCAATGTGTGGTTGCTCTCATATGTCCCTTACTGGCCTGCAACCCAGGCATGTGCCCTAACTGGAAAGTGAACCAGAGACCATTTGCTTCACAGGCCTGCCGAGCCACATCAGCCAGGGCCTCCCTCCTCCTTCTCCTCCTCCTCTTCCTCCTCCAGATTTTGTAGAGTTTTGATAGAGTAACAATTATGGTGTACATGAAATGGATACTTTTCTGGGGAATTGTGCTAAATAACTTTAAGGAACCAACATCACCCCCAATTTCTAAAAGAACTATGTATAGAAGGAAAAGGTGAAGGTAGGGAAGGGACACATGTCTGAGCCTATAGTAAGATGGAAACAGTGGAAAAGAAAGAAAGCTTGTAGTAAGCATGTATTCCTACTCTTTATTCTCACCCCATTCACCAAGGATTGTCAGACAGATAACCAGAAGGAATAAAATATTGAGATTTGCTCTTGAAACTGGGACAACCCAGCAATGTTTTGAGTGGCCTGGCAAAACATCTTGAACTGCTTCTTAAACTTTCAGGACTTGGCAAAATTCAAAACACATTTTACCAGACACTTTTTTCCTTAATTTTTAAGCCCTTGTGTATTTCAAGGGAAATTTAATCCGTATGTTTCTGATTCATTCACAGTTAACTCATCAAAATTGCTGTTTTGTAAGTTATTTGATGTCTAAGATGCTGTATGAGGATTTTTATGTCTTCTTATTTTCTTTCAAATCATGAAGTTGCTTTTTGCTAGCAGTGAGCAGAACTTCAAACACTAGAGACTTAATCTCGGTTTTCAACTAAGGACTCACAAAATTCAAATGTCATTTAATATTCCCAAACATTTTTTCTTGCTGCTACGTGAGAGTTCATGGCTTCTTAAAGAGAACTATAAACAGCCACGTAAGAAACACACAAGGAATAAGACAGCATTTCTCAAAACAGTGTGTTATTTTTTAGTTACAGGACATCTTTTTTGCAAGATCTTTCACAATGTTCTTTCACTAAATCAGTATGACCTCTATACTCTTAAAAATTTTGGTTTCATACTCATTTGCAGTGATCTGTGTATGGACTTGTTTTTTTTTTTTTCTCTCTTAGATTTGGTATTTGTTAGAATTTTTTGTTGATAAATAAGAGACATCAGCTCTTAAAAATTAAAATGAAATAGGGAATTTATTGAGGGTATATTAAGTAGCACCAGGATAGATGGAAGGACAGAGAGCTAGGACTAGAACCTGGAAATCTCAGGCATCCAGGCACTGCCATGAGAGATGAGTGGCTCCTTCCTAATTTTGTATCATTACCCTCAAGATTCAGACAAAGGGAGAGCCAATTATTTCAAATTATTTTGTGCGCATATTCCTTTG
Organism: Sturnira hondurensis; assembly: GCF_014824575.4. Taxonomy (NCBI): domain Eukaryota; kingdom Metazoa; phylum Chordata; class Mammalia; order Chiroptera; family Phyllostomidae; genus Sturnira; species Sturnira hondurensis. Next base: position 850,564 of record NW_028079095.1, read on the forward strand.
GAAAAAAGAGGATTGAAGAGCATCTAATTTTCCATCCCAGCCAAAATGCCCATAGTAAGCATAATGGGGGGAGGACTGAATGCTGTGAGCTTCTTTAGGGTACAGACTATTCCTCATCTTTATATTCCTAGGATCTGGGATAAGGCTTGGCATGCATTCCATCTTTTAGAGTCCACATTAGTCAATAAGAAGACATTCCTTAAAATGCAGATAGCAGTAGAGCAATTTAGTACACTTACATGACTAAAAAATACCTTAAAGTAGAATTAGGAAATTTCTGATCAGATAAAATGGAGTAGTCTACTACATCCTGTCCACTGCCTGGACAGAATTCATGAAGCAGCTATTTGAGGACTTTCAAAAGTAAATCACCACAAAAAGATTAGGAAGAAGACTAAAATTCAAAATACCACCAAATCAATGGTAAATTTACAATTTAAACTTCCCCCAGTATCCCCTGGCTCGAACTCAATGCATTGGAAGTATCAGAATTCAGACAGAGACAGATCCTCTAGATCTCATAGGAGATCATAGGAAAAAAGGAATTCTAAAACTCTCACATGCAGATATATTTTTCTTTGATTTTCTCTGTTTTCTATGCCTTGTCCCATGTAATCCTATGGTGGCAGCCACGACCTGCAGCAATGTTGAGTCTGCAGGAGTTAAAACTCTGAAGGAAGAGCACCTTCCTTTCCACTCAGTTGAACTATAGTTCCAACAGTTTGGAGCCTACCTTCATTGCTTTGTCCTCTTGTCACTTGGCTTTAGATATGGGTACAGGAGAAGTGTACAGTACAGCAGAGTAATAAAGCCCTAACTGTCTGGATGGAGGAAAAAAGAGGAGTACCAGGGAACAAAAAAAGTAGGAATATTGCAGAGGGGGAGCTAGGAAAAGCAGCACTAAAAAGGTATTCATGAACTCTTGGGCTCACTGTCTGAGCAGTACATACATGGAACTGATATGATTCAGTATACCAAAGATCTGGAGAACTGAGTAACAGAAAGAAGAACAAACTATAGGTTACTTCCCAAAGTGGCTGCTGGTTGACATACACATGAGACAGACCTAATATTGCAAAGACTCTGAAAACTTGCAGCCTGAGCCTATAAAATTTTTCATGATATAAAAACAAGATGCAGAGTTTCTAAGTACTAAAACTATCTAAGATACACTACAAAATTTCTCATTATGTGAGGAACCAAAATAATTTGAACCTAATATGGAAAAAGAAAACTGATATATGTCAATGTCACAGTGGCAAAAATATTGGAATTTTCTATCAAAAACTTTAAAGTAGTTATTATACAAAGATGATTTGGAAAGGAATTGACAGCTCTCTTAAAACTAGTAAAAATCTAAGCAAAAGAAAGAAGATACAAAGAAAAAAGTGAAGAAAATTAGAGTCTAAAAAAATATAGCTGAAGCCTATCTGGAAGTCTGTAACCTCAGAGAGAAGGTATAAGAGGAAAAAATGGTAAACATGAAGACAGATCAATAGAAATAATATAATTTGAAAAATAGAAAGAAAAAGATTGAAACAAAAAGTCCCAAGGAACTGTGGGTAAATAACTCAAGATTTAATATTTGTGTTATTCACAGAATAGCGGAATGGATAAGAAAACATGACCCACACACATGCTGCTTACAGGAGACCCACCTCAAAATGAAAGACCTACACAGATTGAAAGTGAAGGGCTGGAAACAAATATTCCAAGAAATGGACAGGAAAATAAAGCTGGGGTAGTGATACTCAAAACAGACTTCAAGAAAAGAAGACCCTGAATGTCAATTCATAATACTTGAGGGAAGAATCTTAAAGAAGACATAAACATTGTAAATATATATGCACCCAACTTAGGAGCACCCAAATACTTAAATATAATCTTGGAGAACTTTAGGAAATATATTGATGGGAAATATATTGATACCAAAAATATTATAGTAGGGAATTTAGGAAATATATTGATACCAACAATATTATAGTAAGGGATTGTAACACCACACTGTCAAAAATGGACAGATCTTCCAAACAAAATATCAACACAGATACCGTGGCATTGAACAGTGCACTGAACAAATGCACTTAACCCATATATATAGAGAGCCTTTCATCCCAAAGAAACAAAATACATATTCTTTTCAAATGCACACGGAGCATTTTCAAAGATAGACCATATGATAGGACACAAAACAAACCTCAACAAATTCAAGAAAACTGAAATAATATCAAGCATTTTCTTTGACCACCAGGGACTAAAACTAGAAACAAACCTCAAGTAAGAAACCCAAAACACTCAAACTCATGAAGATTAAATAGCATACTATTAAAAAAGTGAATGGGTCAAGAATGAGATTAGGGAAGAAAGCAAAAAGTTTCTGGAAACAAATAAAAATGGGATACAGCAAAGGCAGTCTGGAGAGGGAAGTTCATAGCAATACAGACCTACCTAAAAAGATAGAAAACACTTCATTGTATATTTTAGAGATTAAACCTTTGTCTGAGGTATTATTCACAAATATATTTTCCCATACAGTTGGTTGTTTGTTTTTTTTAAATCCCAAAGAACATATGCACCCCGATGTTCATAGCAGCACAATTTACAATAGCCAAGAGTTGGAAGCAACCTAGGTACCCATCAGTAAATGAATGGATCAAAAACTATGGTACATGTACACAATGGAATTGTATGCAGCAGAGAGAAAGAAGGATCTCCTACCTTTTGCAACAGCATGGATGGAACTGAAAAGCATTATGCTGAGTGAAATAAGCCAGGTGTTGAAGGACAAATACCATATGATCTCACCTTTAACAGGAAGCTAAGCAACAAAACAAACAAGCAAGCAAAATATAACCAAAGACACTGAAATAGAGAACAGGGGGACAGTGACCAGAGGGGAGAGGAGAGGGAATTTCAGGGGAAATAGGGGAGGGATTTAGAGAAACAAATATAAAGGATATATGGACAACAACTGAGGAGGGTGGAACTGGGAGGGAGGGGGTATAAGGGGGTGGGATGGGATGGGAGTAATAGGCAGAAAACTGTAGTTGAAAAATAATTAAATTAAAAAATAAAAATAAAAATAAAAAAGATAGAAACATTTCAAACAAACAACCTAACCCTATGCCTATAAGAACTTGAGGAATAATAACAAAGACAACCCAGAGCAAGTAGAAGGAAGGGAATAACAAAGATCAGAGCAGAATTAAAAGACATAGACAATAAAAGCACAATTCTAAGAATCAGTGAATCCAGAAGCTGGTTCTTTGAAAAGACAAACAAAATAAACAAGCCTTTAAGCTGGCTCATCAAGAAAAGAAGAAAAAGGACAAAAATAAATATAGTCAGAAATTTAAAAAAGAAGAGATTACAACTAATACCACAGAAATAGAAAGGATTGTAAGAAATTACTATGAAGAACTGTGTGCCAAGAAATTTAAAGCCCAGGGGAAATGGACAAATTTCTAGATAATCATAATCTTCAAAAACTCAATAAAGAGGAAGCAGAAAGCCTGAGGAGACCAATAACACTTGAGGAAATTGAAACAGTAATTAAAAAGCTTACAACACACAAAAGCTCTGGACCAGATGGTTTCACAGGAGAATTCTACAAAACATTTAAAGAGGAGCTAACCCTCATCCTTCACAGATTATTTCAAAAAACTGAAGAAGAGAGAAGACTCCCAAACTCTTTTTATGAAGCCAGCATCATTCTAATTCTAAAATCAGATAAAGACACAACAAAGAAAGAAAACTTCAGGCCAATATTGCTGATGAACATAGATGCCAAAATCCTCAATAAAATATTGGTAAACTGCATCCAGAAATATGTAAAAGACATCATACACTATGACCAACTGGGATTCATCACTGGGATGCAAGAATAGTACAATATTTGCAAATCAATAAACATAATACACCACAAAAACAAAAAAGACAAAAAATCATATGATCATGTCAATAGATGCAGAAAAAGCATTTCATACTGTACAGCGATCATTTATGATAAAAATACCCAGGGAAATGGGAATAGAAGGAGCATTCATTGATCTAATGAAGGTCATATATAACAGATCTACAGCTGACATTATACTCAATGGGCAAAAACTTAGAGCTTTCTCACTAAGATCAGTAAAAGAAAAGGATGCCCAATTTCACCACTACTATTCAACTTAGTACTGGAAGTACTAGCCACAGCAATCAGAAAAATGAATAAATATAAGTCATTCAAATTGGAAAGGAGGAAACAAAACTGTCACTGTTTGCAGATGACATAATTGTGATGGAAAATCCTATACACTCCACCAAAAAACTACTCAACCTATTAAATTAATTTGGCAAAACAGCAGGATACAAAGTCAATATCCAGAAATCAAAGGTGTCTTTATATACCAACAGTGAAATAGCAGAAGTAGAAATCAAGAAAAATGCCATTCAATATAGCAAAAAGTAAAATAAAATACCTAGGAATAAACCTAACCAAGGAGGGATAAAAAACTGTATGCAGAAAACTACACAACACTGAAGAAAGAAATCAAGAAAGACACAAAGAAATGGAAACATATACTGTGTTAATGGATGGGAAGAATTAACATCATCAAAATGTCCATACTACCCAAAGCAATGTACAGATTCAATGCAATACCTATTAAAGTACCAATGGCATATTTCATAGATATAGAACAAACATTTCAGAAATTTAAATGGAACCATAAATTACCCCAAATATCTGCAGCTACTTTGAGAAAGAAGAACAAAGCATGAGGGATAAAAATATCTAATACCAAACTGTATTACAAGGCCACTGTAATCAAAACAACCTGGTACTGGCATAAAAACAGATACATAGACCAGTGGAACAGAGAGTCCAGAAATAAACCCAAGTCTCTAGGGTCAGTTAATACTCAATAAAGGGGTCAGATGCATAAAATGGAGCAAAAACAGCCTCTTCAACAAATGGTGCTGGGAGATCTGGACAGCTACATGCAAAAAATGAAACTCAATCACCAACTTACACCATACAAAAAAGTAGATTCAAGGTGGATAAAATACTTAAATATAATTCATAGCACCATAACAGTTCTAGAGGAAAATATTGGCAGGAAAATCTCAGACATTCCACATAGCAACATATTCACTGATATGTCCCCTAAAGCAAGGGACATAAAGGAAACAATAAACAGATGGAACCTCATCAAATTAAAAAGTTTCTGCATGGCCAAAGAGAACAGCATTAAAATAAATAGAGAGCCAGCAGTATGAAAAAACATATTTGCCAATGACACCTAGGACAAAAGCTTGATCTCCAAAATACATAAAGAACTCACACAACTCCACTCCAGAAAGACAAAGAAAAAAAAACAATTTAAAAATGGGCAAAAGACTTGAACAGACACTTCTCCATGGAGCACATACAGAGGCCCAGACACATATGAAACAATGCTCAACATCACTAGCCAACAGGGAGATGCAAATTAAAACCACAATGAGATACCACCTCACCCTGGTTAGAATGGCCAAAATAAACAAATCAAAAAACAAGTGTTGGAGAGGATGCAGAGAAAAGGGAACCCTAGTGCACTGTTGGTTGGAATGCAGACTGGTGCAGCCATTATGGAAAACACTATGGAATCTCCTCATAAAACCAGAAATGGAACTGCCTTTTGACTCAGCAATTCTGCTGCTGGCATTGCACCCTAAGAATCCTGAAATACCAATCCAAAAGAACCTATGCACCCCAATGTTCATAGCAGCTCAATTTACAATAGCCAAGTGGTGGAAGAAACCTAAGCGCCCATCAGCAAATGAGTGAATAAAAAGAACTGTGGTAAATTTACACAATGAAATTCTATGCAGCAGAGAGAAAGAAGGAGCTTATACCCTTTGCAACAGCATGAAATGTATCTGGAGAGCATTATGCTAAGTTAAATAAGCCAGGTGTGAGGGAAAAATACCATATGATATCACCTTTAACTGGAACATAGTCAACAAAAAATAAGCAAACAAAACATAACCAGAGTTATTTGCATGAAGAACAATCTAACAATAACCAGTAGGAAGGGGTCAGTGGGGAGAAGTGTTTTCAGGAACTACTATAAAGGACTCATGGACAAAACCAAGGGTGAGGGTGGAAGCAAGGGAGAGTGGTAGGTCAGGAGTTGGAGGGAGGGAGAAAATACAGATAACTTTAATTGAACAACAATAAAATAATTTAAATTTTAAAATATTTGTGTTATTCAGGAGGAAAGGAGAAAGAAAGAAGTTATAAAAAACATTTGAAATAATTCGTAAAAATGCTCTACATTTCACATACACAAATTACATAAAGAAAAGGAAATACAGTGCTGGCTGGTGCGGCTCAGTGGATTGAGTGCCTGGAAACTGAAGTGTTGGTGGTTCGATTCTTAGTCTAGGGCACATGCCTGGGTTGCAAGCCAGGTCCTCAGTAGGGGGTGCGTGAAAGGCAACCACCCATTGATGTTACTCTCTCTCTCTCTTTCCCTCTCCCTTCCCTTCAGTCTAAAATAAATAAGTGAACATATTTTTTAAAAACAAAAATGAAATAAAAACATAAATAAAAGCAGAGAAGTAAATGGAAAACAAACAAAATGTTAAAACCAAATCTAAATATATTAATAATCTTATTAAATGAAAATGACGTAAGTGTATTGATTGAAAGACACAGATTGGAACATTGGATTTTTAAAAAAGCTCTCTATAAGGAACATTTCAAATATAGTGATATAGGTAGGTTAAACTAAAGAGATAGAGTTAAATTATGCACTGTATCAAGTACTAGTAATTGAGTGGCAATATTATGTTAGAGTATACTTTACAGTAAAGAAATTGCCAAAGAGACAGAAGACTATCACATAATGGTAAAAAAGGTCAGTTTCAAGTAGGCATAAGAATCATAAATGTCTAAGTACTTATCAACAAGCTTCAAAATAAATTCAGCAAAAATATGACAAAATTGAAAAATAGACAAATTCACAATGACTGTTGGAGAATTTACTACTCTTTTAATAGATTTTATTTATTTATTTTTAGAGAAAGAGGAAGGGAAGAAAACAGATAAGTAGAGAAACATCAATGTGAGGTTGCTTCTCATGTGTCCCTTACTGCGGAGACCTGGCCTGCAACCTTGGCATGTGCCCTGACTAGGAATTGAACCAGTGACCCTTTGGTTCACAGGCTGGCACTCAATCCACTGAGCTACACCAGCCAGGGTGAGACTTTACTACTCTTGATAATAGAAGTTTAAAGAGAAATTAGAAAATATTTTGAAGTGAACGAATATCAAAATACAAGATGCCAATATTTATGCGATATAGTTAAAACAGTGCCTAGAGAAAATCTACAGCAAATTTTGATATTTTGAAAAAATCTTAAACCAATTATTTAAGCTAACACATTTGGAGAGTAGAAAAAAGGGAGCAAAGATACCTAAAACAAGCAAAATGAAGAACATAGAAACTGTATAAACAGAAAACAATGAAATAGAAAACAAATAGAAAATAAGTAAAAATCATTAAAGCAAAAGTTGGTTCTTTGAAAAGATCTGAAGAATTAACAGACCATTAACAAAAATAAGAAATGAAAAAGTGAGAAACACAAATTACCAGCATCAGAAATGAAAAATATATCAATATAGACCCCACATTACAAGTTTCATAAAAGAATGCTTCAAACAACTCTATGTACATAAATCTTATCTTAGACCAAATGGATCAATTCCTTGCAAAACCAAAAACTACCAAAGGTAGCCCAAGATCAAGTAGATAACATGGATAGATCTATATGTTATATTTTTATTCATATGCAAATAATCTTAGATACATAACTTATACCCTATATAAAAACTAAATCAAAAATGGATTATAGGTCTAAATGTAAAACATAAAGCTATCGAGCTTTTAGAATAAAACAGACAGAAAAATTTGGGGGACCTGGAGTTCTTAGACATGACATCAAAAGCATGTTCCATATAAGAAAATAAAAATGGTAAGTTGAACTTTATTAAAATCAGAATTTTTGGCTCTTTGAAAGACACTGCTAAGAGAAGGAAAAACAAGTTATATGATGGGAGAAAACATCTGCAAATGAAATATTTGGAAAATAAACCTTGTATTGAATATATGATTAAAAATTCAAAACTTAACAGTAAGAAAAAAACAATTAAAATGGGCAAAAAACCTTCAAGTGACATTTCACCAAGGATGGCAATAATGTCCATGAAAAGAAGTTGAACATCATTAGCAATTAGGAAAATTCAAATTAGAACTAAATGGGATGTCACTATATACCTCCAAAGGTATAAAATTTAAAAGACCAAGTATTGGATGGTTGGCAGACAAAAGTGAATAGGATCATATGACAACTAAAGTGTCTAAAGGAAATATGGTTTTACTTTGATCTCTACAGACACTCAGCAGAGAAATTAAATGGGTCATTGTGTCTTCCCTCTTTGGACCCAGCTGATTCAGAACTGATGCTTGTGAAAGATGAGTAGGAATTTAGGAACTACTCATTTTAAAAAAAGAAAAATCTACCAAAATACTTAAAGTGTAAAAATTTACCACATTTTGTATTTCAATAAAAGCATGAGTACCTGAATTCAGGCTGGTATATTAGAATTAGATTGTAGTTGTCACCTTCATGTATAAAGATGATGTATATAAATTATTTTTATGGGTATAAATATAATGATCTAATTTCAAAACAATGTGCTTGGAGAGAGGTAGTAGAGAATGGATGGCCCTCAGAGAAAATGTGCCAGGAGTCATCATCAAGGCACCAAACCATTACAGAAAAATTGTCTCAGCCTTTCCAGATTTTAGATTTTACCCATGCCCAAGTTTGAAGATAAACAAAGGAATGTAAAACAAAAGAAGCAAATACAATAGCTTGGGGTATGACTTAGGAAAAAATGAAATAAAAATATAAAATAGACTTATGTCATGAAAATATTTAATCTACTCTAATAAAGCAAAATATCCTAGCAGCAGCTGACACGAATTAGCTAACACTAAAGCTGCAAACATTCAAGTACAATGTGGCTAAAGACAATGCAATATAGAGAAAAGATCATAGACACAAAGTTCATTGTGCCTGACTTTTGTCCTAGCTGCCACACTTATGTGCTGTGCAACCTGGGAAAATTAATTACTAAGGATCAGTTTTGTCATCTGTGAAATGGCATTAAAAGCACTTACTTAATTTGGTCATTTGGCATTAAGTGAAAAAATGTACACAAAACATTTAACTTAAAATAGTTCCTAGAACAAGACAATAAGTAAAAAAAATAGCCATTATATTATTTTAATATCATCCTTATAGAAAAGACATATTGGTAACCTTCCAATATCCAAGCATTAAGAAAGGTACACACTTTGACCAATCTCAAATCTCTAAAAAGAGCACATAAAAATCACCAATTGTTCAATTATTCAGGCTGGCTCTCAAAGGGAAGGATCCACTTTTCTGACATTGTCCATAAAATTCTGCCAAGGTTATTAGGGAATTGGGATTCTTGGCCTGATTTTATCACCAGATGACCTTGAAGTAGTCATGTCCTCTTTCTGTATTTCAGTCCATGCCTGTGAATGGTTCAGTTGACACCAGTCCTCTCTCATGTCTGTTCCAGCACTCACATTTTACGAGATGTGCTTTGATGTGCTATGAGATTTGTGTAGCCATGCTACCACCTACTAACGCATCTGTCATCATTATAGTCCAACCACACACATCACCGCAAAAAAGTGGACTTTGCAGTTCAGGCACATTCTGGCTTTGTCCTTAGTAAAAAACATGGGAAACCTGACAATTTGTGTCCCTAGATTAATGACACCCCTGGGGGCTGCTGGCAAGAGTCATCCAGGTGCTCTGCTGGCTGGTCTTTTGTGCTGGTAATGCTTTTAGTATGACAATGTCTTTACTTTCATTCCTGGCAAGAATTAATAAATTACTTATGATATTTAATAAGAAGCAGATGTTCCCAATGAGAAAGGGGCCTGACTTCCCATTAATTCTGGATGGATTTTTCTTGCCATACTGAATTGAAGCAGACAGAGTAAGTGATCCATACAATATTTTGTAAGACCAAAGTTGTCTGCAGACAGTAGAGTTGAGAACAATTGTTCTGTATAATTTGAAATGGATGGAACAATGATATGATGTTTAAAATTAGAAGAAGAATTTGGTTTATATAGTTAAAAGCTAATAAGTCCTATGGCCCTGAACCTGTTCCAGATGCTAGGAAGTGACTTCCCATAACAGAGATAATGTAGCTAATGAGTTAGTTAACAGTTAATAAAAAGCTGCTATGAACAAGACCTTATCTTAGGATTGTAGACTGTCCAAGGTGAAAAGAATAATATTTATTAAGCAACAATACTATATCATGCACATACTTTAAACAATAAACCTATAAATCTTTACTCATATTAAATAATTTGCCAAGTACCACATACCTAGTTCAGGATGATTCTGGTGTTTGAATTCTAACAGTTCAATATCAATAGCCTTTTTGTGTATGTGTGTGTATTTTCATTTTGTCTTGTTGGTTTTGCTTTTTTCTATAAAAACTTAACTTGTGATGTTGTCTCTAGTTAGACAAATGAATTGAGGTGAAAATTTACAATTGCATCTACAACTGACCCAATCAGATGTTGTCTGTGGAAGCCACTGAGGTGGATTAAATTCTTTTTTTAAAGATTTTATTTATTTATCTTTAGAGGGGAAGGGAAGGGCAGAGGGAAAGAAATATGAGTATATGGTTGCCTCTCATGCATCCCCTGCTGGGAACTGGCCTGCAACCCAGGCATGTGCCCTGGCTGGGAATTGAACCGCAATCCTTTGGTTCGCAAGCCCAAGCTCAACCCACTGAGCTACACCAGTCAGGGCTAGATTAAATTCTCAGTTTTGAACAGTGACCCTCCCTCCGCAACAGGAATATACTTTCTTCTCTGACATGTTTTTGCTTCCCTGTGGGTACAGTGCACTGTGCTGAATCTTGACTTTGGGTCTAGCCATGTGACTTTGCTTGGCTAATTAAAGTTTAGCAGACATGTTACCAGCAGAGAACCAGCGCATTTCATGTGCTTGTCCAGTTGGGTTTCTCCTCTTTTGCCTCTTCTGTTGCCACCAGAAGAGCTTCCCCTGCTTTTTGTGTCTTTTAAGCCTAAGCCCCAGAATGAATACATATTAAACAGACCTGAGCCTAGGCCATAGCGAGGAGACAAGCCCAGCTGGACCTATAGCTCAAAACAGAGATGTCCAGCCTCGCTTGAGTGAGAATAAATGATTGCTAAATAAAGCCTTAAATTTACGGGGGAGGGCTTGTTTTACAGTGATAGCCTTTACAGTCAGCCTGAGGGGAAACTTTGAAATAATGGGGAATAGAGTTGTTCTCTGTTCCAATTATAAAATCAATACAGGTTGAATTAGAGCAGAAATTTTCAAAGGTACCCTTCTAGAAAGAATGACTTTCAGATCAGATGAGTACTTGACAAAAAAGTGATTCTCTAAGGAAATTAGAAGGGGATAGGTTAAGCATGAAAGCCATAAGAAAATATTCAGGGGAGTATGAGTTGGCAGAATTCACCCCAGCATAGTCAAGGGGAAAGAGATCCAACACACAGATTCCATAGGAACTAAATCTCTGTTGGGATGAATGAGAAAATACATCACAGTTTAGAATTATTTGACAATAGAAATATAATATTAACAGTCCTTGTCCAATTCAGGGTTTGCCAAGCATCTATTATCATCTTGGTTGTGATGATGTGGCTTCCCCCGAGCATCAGTCAACAGGGAGAAAATAAACTAGTTATATCAATTTGAGTACTCAGGCTCAAGGGATAGTTCTGTTGTCAGTATATATTTATACATTGGCTTTTGGGGGTATAAGGCAGTCAGTAAATTAGATTAGTGTGAGTCTGACTTTGAAAAACACATCTACTTTTCTATATGCTGGAAAAGTCAAGATTCAGAGACAGAAAATTAGTGAACAGATTAAGGCAAAAAAAAATCTCCTGAGTATCTATTATAATCAACAATCTAATCTGGCTTTATCAGTAGGGCCCTCTTCCATTTAAAATGCTATTACAAGTAGTAAGAAGAAATTTCTATTTAAATTTATTCTAATTTTGAAATTTTATGATTCTTTAATATAATTTTCACAAAATTGTGTAGTTGATAAGGGACAAACAAATTTAGAAAATTGATTATTATGATATCTTGAGGAATCAGGGGAAGGTTATTTTACAGGAAATGGACCATTTTAACCTGGCAGGTGGGTTAAACATGAACTGATAAGAAAATTTGTTTAACATCATGGAGAAAAGTATGAACATGAAATCTCGTTTATTGGTAAATACCTAATGACAAAGAAATCCTAATAATTGGAAATGGGATGTATCTAGGGGGAGACCGAAAATCATGTGGGAATTGACAATAAAATATAGAAGCTATGAGATAAATGAAATGTAAATAAACCTTTTCAGAACACAATGACACAAGTGAAAATGTTTTTTAGGGTGAAACAACTGTGGCCGTTCTAAGGGTATATAGATGTGATTAATAACACATAAACACTTACAAAACATTTCTTAGAAGTATTATTTTCAAACAAGCATTCCTTTGTGAGGAGAGAAGGGTCATAAGGTCCAGCTAGATTTCTGAATAAATGGGCAATTATATACACAACTTTTGGGACTTAATTCCTGCCATTAACCAAAGAGGGCCTTTACAGTTCTGTGGCATGATTAATACTACAACTCTTTCCTGAGAACCTATAAAGTAATTTTATAGCTATTCCTACATCTTATCCACATAAAATAGATATACATATACTTAACTTCATCTTAATATGAAATAAGGTATTACTCAAGCTCTCTCAGCCAACTAGTAAGCAGCGAGCTAATTAGTAAGTGTTGTGCAGGAGCAAGCTTATGAGGGTCAATTGTATGCATCTTTCCCCATCTCTACATTCAGCCATGTCACATTCGTGGCCTCTATGGGGATATTTACTTAGGAAAATGGGCAAACAAATACTACAAATCAGGGATGCTCACCCTCATGCTCCCACCCTACACTGAGAGCAGGTTGTTATACACTTAAACCTCCACATAACTGACTAGAACACTGGTATTATAGACAGAGGTTCCATATACTATCTATGCAGGAGCATCAGTTCACCAAGACTTATCCTGGTATTATGCTTATCCTCTCCTGACCTTTGCTAATAGTGCACAAGTCACTTCAAAGCGCATCTATATTTTTTTTAGAAAAATCTAGTGTTGACACTTTTCTGCCAATAAGTGAGGACAGCATTTTGGAGCAGGGAATAAAATGTTTGAACTTCAATAATTTAATGAAGGTCAAGTACTTTGTGTAAACATAATTTTAACTTTTTGATTGACCTACTCCAGTCTTGGAATTGATAACCAAATATTCCCATCAGGTAACAAATAAACATATCATTCTTGGATGTTGAGTAACTATAATCTTATTCACTTATTCTTGTAGGAGTAAAGTTGTACTTACTCCTGTATCACTATACTTTTAGTATTAATATCAGTTTATTATAAAACAATGTTCCTCAAATATCACGAAATATTTTATTTTTATTTATATTATTTTTTAAAATGAAGCATAAATATAATTTTTCCAAGTACTTACCTCAGATGTCACATGGTCTAGTGATAGCATAAATGAGAACTATTAAATTTAAGTTATTATGTTCCTCTGATTCCCAATCACCTAATCTTTAATTGACTAAGTCTCCATCTTCTACAAAGACCTTATATAGCCAAGAAGAGTCAACAAAAATACCAGTAGTATAAAAAAAAAAACAAAAAAGGAAGGCAGTAAGAAAAGCAGATTGCAGTAGGAATGCAAAGATTTGGAAGTCACAATAATTATATTTTCACTTTAATTTAGTTGGTGCTAAATAAAACAGTTTTGCCTGGCCTGCCTGCAAAGCTCACTGTGCTTTACACTGTATTTGGAAGATAGTGGATTTCCTTTTTAAGCATTGATTCAAGGATTATGTCATTATGACAAAATTCAATTAGCTCTCAAAGAAGTTTATGAGAAAGGTCTCATCATTTATATGTCCCTAAAGATAATAAGCCAAGTCTATACAAAAGGGAAATGGTATATCTGCATGCTATTGTTCAGTGAATGGTCTCTCAAGGCCTGGAATGATGCAGTATTTCTCTCACTGTAGCATCCTCACCTATTTCTTGCCCATAGGTATGACCTCTAGAGGACTCCAATTACCTGTGAGCATGCACTCCAGTCTAGAGTATACTATTTTAAATTATGAAAGCTGTATCAGGCAAAAAAGGATAAATCCAGGAGATACTCTGCCATGTGGGGGGTAAACATAGATTCAGGCCTTATAAGGACCAAGGCAGTTTTTAATAAGCTTCAGGTGACATGGAATTGAAACTAGTTTTTAGTAGCAGCAGTTTAGATGATGCTTCATTGGTGTTGATTGCATTTCTTCATGGCATGAGAGAAGAGAGCAGTGACTTAGATTCTTTAATTTTTTTAATGTCCTTAATTCTATGGGTAGGTTTCCATTTGGGTAATCAAGAACCCTAGTAGAAAGAAAATATCCTTTCCCAAAGGGGAAACAATAAAGGAGGAAAATTGACAAAGAGGAAAAAGGGGATAGGGAGAAAGGAAGGAAGGGATAAGGAAAAAAGGAAAAGTATGTTAGACTTTTTCATGTGCCTGGCATCTAACTCACACTTATCCTAACAACAGAGGAACCAGCTCCAACAAGAGGGTTTTCTTCAATTTATAAGACCTGGCCTGAGTCCCTAAGCCTTAACTACACTTTTATGGACAATTACTGGCACTACCAACAAGTAACTTACTTATAAGCATTATTGCATTGCTTTAAGGGTAAGGTATAAGGGACGGGGAGGAACAGGCCTTAGCAGAGCCCTGTAAATTCTGTGCATAGGTGACCTCAATAGGTAAGATATAATCTGATTATAGCACAAAGTGAACTTTAGAGACTATTCTTTATTTTTCTCCTCAACCAAGAAGAAATAAGGTAAAATCATTTTCAAACTTTGGCACTACTTTAGAGTCCCAACATGGGCATTAAAAAAAGAAATTTAATTGAGCTCCAACAAAAAATGTATCTTATGGATCATGAATAAAAACAAAAAAGAGGGGGAAAACTGTTTTCTTTAATGTAATAGCATTACTAAATTTTACTTTGCTAAGTGATCTGTTTTCATACAAAGTAGCTTGCTCTTTTAGCTTAAGTTCACTTTAAAAAAAAAGCAAGCAAATAAACTGTTCAACATTTATCCTGCACATCCAGGATTCATGACTTGGAATTCCAAATCAGAACAAGTAATTTGGAACACAAAATATAAAATGTGAAGCATGAAACCCAGCCGCAAAAATGAACAGAAAGCAAGTACAGTTGGTGCTTTAGAATTACAAGTGGTGCAACATTGCAACAGAAATATAGTGTTTTTTAATGTGTGTGACTCAATATGGAATATTTTTGTTCATGATATACAACTGCTGCCATTGACAACTGGCCAGGTGCTGAATGTGTACTGAATTAACACCGGCTGGGGACAGATTTTCCTGAGCAATATGCAGACACACCTAGCATGGCCAGGAAAGGCAAGATACTATGATTTGGATTCAGATTTGTATAAAAGTATTCGCACAGAGACACATATACTCAGTTCTTCAAGACAGACCTATGTTTGTGTGTGTATTTATTGACATTTCTTGCTGGAAACAAGGCTTAACTGAGAATTTATCTTTAGATCTATAAAGAATAAGTTAATTTAATAAAGAAACACAATCATTTTATCTTCTGCCATCTTTTCTCTTTCTTTTCACCTTAGTCTCAGGTTCCTGTTAATCAGGAAACTGTAATACTCATATAGTTTCCTATATGAGCAAAACACATGAAAACATTTTCTCACTAGTTTTTTTAGAGATAATTTACTCAACTACAATGTAAACTCAGATTATTCTATTCTTGTGTTTCTGGAATTTTGAGACTTCACAGACGTCAATTGTAAGCACAAAAAGGATCAGCCTAGGAAAATTAAAAAAAAAAAAACGTTTAAACTATTTTATTTAGTAACCAAAATAGATGTTTTGCAGTTTGTCCAATATTTCTAAATTTTAATTAACCGGTTGTCCTTAATTCATTGTATGGGCATTGTATTCTAGAATTTGCCTGAACACCATTGTCATTCCGCTCAGCCAGAATCAATTTTCTGTCTTGGACACTCCTATGCGCAAGCTCATAGAAGTTGGATTGCATTTTATTAGCATGTCAGCATTGATGCTATTTAGTTCTATTTTGACTTTCACATACTTACTTGGATATATTTGACTTGTATGCATGAGTGTATATATAAAGAAATATAGCCCTGGCTGGTGTAGCTCAGTGGATTGAGCATGGGCCTTAAACCAAAGGATTGTGGTTCGATTCCTAGTCAGGGCGCATGCCTGGGTTGCAGGCCAGTTCCCAGCAAGGGATGCATGAGAGGCAACCATACACTGATATTTCCCTCCATTTCTCCTTCCCTTCCCCTCTAAAGATAAATTAATTAAAAAATTTTAAAAAGAAATATATATATATACACATATGCAGAAAATAGTGCTGATTTAATATCTTATTTAACTAAACAAAATACTCAGAATCTTGTCAAATGTCCTTATTTTATAGGTAACAAAATTGGGCCCCAGGTATAAATGGAGACTAAGATAAATTTGCACAATCTGTTATGCCGTTTTATTAATGTATGCATGCATCTATCAATCACCTATCAATCACCTATCATTTATATCCTTTTTGATATAGAGATCTTCCTCTCTTTATATGTGTATATATATGCAGATACAAAGAAGTATTAACATAAAATTAAAATAATTTCAGTACACAGAGAAAACTAATACTAGTAAAGTACTAGTAATACTTTATGTATAGAAACAAATATAATGAAAAGATTGGGCCCTGGCTGGTGTAGCTCAGTAAATTGAGCGTGGGCCTGCGAACCACATGATGGGGGTTCGATTCCCAGTTAGGGCACATGCCTGGGTTGCAGGCCAGTTCTCGGCAGGGGCCAGTTCCCAGCAGGGGATGCATGAGAAGCAACCATACATTAATGTTTCTCTTCTTCTCTCCTTCCCTCCCCCTCTAAAGATAAATAAATACAATATCAAAACAAAAGAAAAGATTGGTACCAGTTTATAATAATGGTTAAATTTAATAACACTCTGATAAATATTGACTATAAATATTTTAAATCAATAATAATTGGTAATCTAAATATTGTCTTTTTATTATTTTTATTTGCTTGGTATATTATTCTGTTTACAAGACTTTTAACAAAATCTAGTAAGACATTCTGACACTTGTTTAGGCCTCTGACATATTTTCTGCCTGGGTTATAAATGCTTTTCTCATAATAATTTTTCTCCTACCACTCTTCACTTTAAAACTCTCTTGCTCATTCTGCAATTATTCAAGCATTCTCATGTGATCTTCAACATTTATATTTTAATGCTTAACTTTTAACCACTAATTCTTTAGGAATTTACTTTGGAATACAACGTTAAGTGGTATCTAACTTAGTATTTCCATTTTACTTTTTCTAACAATATTTGTTACATAATACATTCTCATTAAATTTTGTTGTGTCCTTTATTACATATTGAACTTTTATGCTGTTAGTGAGTTCAAATTTTTGTTTCATTTATTTATTACTTACCTCTTTCCTTTAAACATTTTGGTGATTAGGCCTGTGCAATACATTTTAAAGTCTACAAGCACAATTTCCATTTCTCTATTTTAATATTTTCATAGACATTGTTGTCATTTATTTATCCTTCTAGAGGAATTTGAGAATCACTGTGTCAATGGAAAATATGGAACTGTGACTAGGTTTGAGTTAAACCCATACATTAATTTTGAAACAATATTTTCATAATATTTAAATTTTGTATGTGAGTACTATATACCACTCCCAAAGAGATTTTTATAATTTCATGTATCTAGGCACTTCACATTTCCTGTTGAAATTATTACTTCAGTTGCATTATT
This sequence comes from Sturnira hondurensis, assembly GCF_014824575.4. Taxonomy (NCBI): domain Eukaryota; kingdom Metazoa; phylum Chordata; class Mammalia; order Chiroptera; family Phyllostomidae; genus Sturnira; species Sturnira hondurensis. The sequence goes on from NW_028079095.1 coordinate 868,670, forward strand.
ACACTTTTAGTAACGAGGATGAATTCTTACTTCCACCCAACCAATGCATTTTCCACTTAGTTAATAGATGTGTAAGAAAGAAATGGTCTCTGATATTTTTTTAAACCAAGCTACATTCATAATAATTAAAGATTTTGCAGTAAACCATCCTGGATATTCAAGTATATTATTAAAAATATTGTCTTATCCTCCTCTCCTATTTTCTTACATGCTTCTGGAGCAAGAATTAGGAAATATGTTAAATAATAATGGGTATAGCAGAATCCTTATTTCAGTCTTTCTTATTTTAAAAGAAATGTTTCTAGTATTTCAATTAAAATATACTGACTGTTTAACATAAATGTTCTCTACCACATTAGGCAAATATCTTTCCAATTCTATCTGCTGAAGTTATTTTTTTCCATTTTTTGTGATAATTGAGTTTTATTAAATGTCATTTAAGTGTATGCTAAGATTATAAATGTGGCTCTCCTAATTGGACTTTGCTGAGCTGCATTAATGAAGAGATGTTCTAATATTTAGCTTCCAGTAAAAATTGTGGAAGCTTCCACTAAATGTTGGTAGAGGTAGATTTTTTTCTTATACTAGGTAAAGTTGATTTCCATTTACTAATATTTGATTGTATATGACATTCATGTGCTATTTCTGTCAGGATTTGCTTTCATTTCAGTTTACAAAATGATCAGGAAAGCTTTCCAACATTTTCTATGGTATTGAACAATTTATTAAGCCTTGAAAGCTTGATAAATAAGTCCTAGAGTCTTTTGTATAAATAATTATTTGATAACTTATTTTTTTCATTTTTCACTATGTATTCCATATTTTACGGTTTTCTAATTATTCACAAGACAATTCCCCCTTATGCTTTCTGTTAAGAAATCATCATTTCTTCTAAAATTTTCAAATTTGTAAGCATACTTATATAACAAGATAATCTCGTTTTAAAAATGATTGTGTCTTTTGCTTATTGATTTATATCAATTCTATTTTTTCATATTTTAACTCTATTTTTAAAAACAGACTTATTGAAAGATTGTTCTTTTTAACACTTTGTCCCACAAATGTATTAATTTTTGCTTTTATTATTATTTCTTCCAAATTTGTTTAATTTCTTGTCATTTCTCTGACTTCCAGCGTTGACTGCTTAGTTTATTTATTTTCATTCTTTTTTTTTCAATTTTTTTATTTAATTATTTTTCAAGTACAGTTTTCTGTCTATTACTCCCATCCCGTCCCACCCCCCATCCTCCCCCCTCCCTCCCATTTCCACCCTTCTCAGTTGTTGTCCATGTATCCTTTATATAGGTTCCTCTAAATCCCTCCCTTATTTCCCCTGAAATTCCCTCCCCTCTCCCCTCTGGTCACTGCTAGCCTGTTCTCCATTTCAGTGTCTTTGGTTGTATTTTATCTGGAACCATAAAAGACCCCAAATAGCAGCTGCAATGTTAAGAAAGAAGAACAAAGTAGGAGGGACCACAATACCTGATACCAAACTGTATTCCAAGGCCACTGTAATCAAAACAGCCTGGTACCGGCATAAAAACAGACACACAGACCAATTGAACAGAACAGAGAGCCCAGAAGTAAACCTAAGTTTCTGTGGTCAATTAGAATTTGACAAAGGGAGCAGCAGCATATAATGGAGCAATAATGGCCTCTTCAACAAATGGTGTTGGGAAATCTGGACAGCTGTATGCAATAAATAAATAAATAAATAAAACTTGTTACCAACTTACACCATACACAAAAATAAATCCAAGGCAGATAAAAGACTTAAATNAAGACAACTAACCCAATTAAAAAATGGGGAAAGGACTTGAACAGACACTTCTGCAAGGAGGACATACAGAGGATCCAGAGACACATGAAAAGATGCTCAATATTTTCATTCTTTCATGTTTAAGTAAGCATAACAAGGCCATTATGAACCTAAACAAGGTTTTATCATTTGTATTATCTTTCTAAAATCTAAATAATCATGATTCATTTATTGAATGATTATTCATTTAGCACCTATTATATATGCCAAGCATTCTAGTCTTAAAAAAACCAACTAGAATTAACACTCAATTTTTTTCTTAGAACAATGCATTTAATTGTTTTTCCTCCTCTTAGACTGGCTAGATTTTTGTGTGTGATAACTATTTAAACTTATGTTGTTAAGTGTGAGTTTTATCACATTATACTCAGAGAGACCTGTATGCAAATAGCAAATATTCTAGTGTTGAAAACTTAGTTTTTCCTTTGTGGCTTTAATATATGATGAACCTTTAGAAGTATTTCACAGGGGACTGAAAACAAGAGGAAGTTCTGATATGTTCATTCAAATGTATTAGCTATAATAAATAGTCGTATTTTCTTAGTTGATTTCTCAAAGGCTGAAAAAATATGTCTTTAGAATGTAATTATATATACACATGTTTATAAATATTACATAGTAATTTAAATTGTATTCAGCAAAATAAGCCCTGCTGGTGTAGCTCAGAGGATTGAGCACAGGCCTGTAAAGCAGAGTCACTGGTTTGATTCCCAGTCAGAGCACGTACCTGGGTTGCAAGCCAGGTCCCCAGTGAAGGGCACAGGAGAGGCAACTGCACGTTGATGTTTCTCTATCTCTCTTTCTCCTCGCCTTCCCTCTCTCTATAAATAAATAAATACAATATTTTTTAAAATTACATTCGACAAAATATAATAATAATTTTCATTCCACCTTTTTGGCTAAAATAATATTTCTTAAAGTTAATATTTTCACATATTTTGTTTCTATTTTTGAGCAATTCATTACCAACAAATTATATTTACATATGAATGGATAATAGTAGATAGATGAAAGATTATAACTTGAAATAGCACACTACCTCTGAGTCAAAACAATTGTCTTGATTTTGGCTTTTGTCTGTGTTTTTGAGTTCATGGTAAAGAGTAAAACTTTCTGCTTACATCATTCTGGAAGGTAAAACTGTTCTGTTTCATTATGCAAACACATAGGCAACTAACTAATTTTTTTCTCAACTCAGTTTTTTTTTACCTTTTTCATGGGGAATTATGCCCTGATTCTGACATTAAGTGATTGGACGCTTTTAGTTTTCAGTCTGGTGATATTTCACCAGAGTGAAATGTAACTTAGTTTTTAGTGATATTTCAGTTTATTTCACTTAGTGATATTTTAGTTTGTTAATAAATACACATAAATAAATGTAATATGTACTGGTTATATTTTGATAATGAAATTTCTCATGCCTTTGAAATTATTTTAGTTGCAATTTAAAGGGTGATAGATGATCAGAAAGTGTTACCTGAAAAATACTTTTACAGTAAACATGAGGCAATAAACATGAGGGTTTTCCACAAGTTCTTAAGCAATTAATTAGTATATTACTTCAAAATTTTAAAATTTATAGAATGTAAACAAGAAGAGATTTTGAGAATAAAACTTTGTATCCTGTCCAATGGAACCAGAAGTCTGACACACTGCTCAGAGTGACACTGACATTCTGGCCATTTATTCATCATTTATGAGTGCTTACTGCTACATGTGGTCAGATAAGCCAGACTCTGGTCCTAAAACAGGTAAAACAGAACACATAATACATTGAAATATCTTGGAGTGATTTTTCATCCATTCTTAAAATAGTTCTAAGTGGATCCCTTGTTTCACTTTTACAAGAATGTTAGGAAGACTTCTAGAAATGTTAGAGTAACCCCTAGCATCCGTAAGGAACATGAATTCTATTTTCCCCATATAGGTGATGGAAATTCTCTGAATGCTTGAGATTTTACCCTGAATGGGGATGGTTCTCCAGATACCACCAGAGCCCCTATGCACTGATGCAGAATTGATTCGATCTGTCCATTCTCTGAGACACTTGAGTCATTCAGAAATTAGGTAAATTGTGTATAAGCAAAATTGCAAGCCAGTAAACTCTTGGTTGGGCTTTTGGTGTATGTGACAAATATGCAGGGGTTGTGCACAGAAAATAGGCTCCTCTGCCTTCCTGATCCTACACAGGACAGAAGGAAGAAGAGGCAGAAATAAGAATGGCAGAGAGAAATCAGAGCGTGAAGTTGGGTGGTTGGTGATGTGGAAAATTTCAGGCCTTGATATGTGTGTGTGTGTTCACGTGTTATGAGTATAGTAAGGGTACGAAACATATAAGTTAGACAATCTGTGTGGACAGTTCACTCATGACAGAATATCCACATCTGTCAATAGGCCAAACCCAAAAGCCATTTTTTTCCTAAAAGTGGCCAATCTTAAATCAAAACAATGAATAATATCTCTAAAAGCATCACTAGAACGTACGGAAGGGTCTTTAGATAGAATCCAGGAAAAATTACCACTTGCAAAGGACTGTCAAAATGTGGGTCAGAAATCAGCAACTCAGCCATAGAAGCATGGTCTTGGGAACATTTTTTCCAGGGCAGAACTGCTTTGCACGTAGAAAGGGGAAATATAAATTTTGGAGTCCTCCAGACCAACATCACAATCACATTGTCTTTTGAGATAATAAGATTGACCTCACAGAAATTTTTGTGAGGATTCATTAAAGCAGTTTAAAAAATCCTCCCTTAATAGTGAAATATATATATATATATATAAACTATGAACAAATCACTTGCTTTTAAGTACTTGAACTGACTTAGTTACTATATGTTGACTTTAAAACAATTTTTAAAACAGTTTTACTACTTACAAAGATAAAATATGGCAGTTTTTAGAAAATTTAAAAATACATAAAAGGAAAAAAAAACAAGACTCTAGCCACTAAGAGTCAGCTACTGTCAAAGATTTGATGGACACCCTTCCAAATCTTGTTTGATAATATATGGATATGACCAACCATATATGTATATAATTTGCACATAAATGGGATCAAAATATACATGCTGTTTTACAAGCTGTTTTTTCCCAACAATATGCCAAAGAAATTTTTAAAGATAGTGTACAGACAGATACACATATACTCTCTCTTGTTTAAAAGCCATGTAGTAATCTATTGTGTGAGGTTTTTCACATTATATTTAACTAGTTTCCTATTGATAAGCGACTCGATTTCATCTACCTCTCAATATTATAAATACTACTGTGATGACATCTTCTCGTATGTACATGTTTAAATATTTGTCTGACTACCTCATTTGGGAAGATTTCTTGAAATGGGACTGCTAAATCAAAGGGCAACACATGCATTTGGATATCACCAGATTTCCACCCCCCCAAATTTTACCAACTTATGATTGCTGTCTGTCCTCTCCTAAAGCAGAAAGCATTACATGGCCAGAATAAAAAAAATTTGAACCCAGTGTGACATTCATGGATGTAGAAGGCAGTGTAATCTGAAATAACACCACAGTTATGGAGACATACAGAAGAGGAATCGCCATGGGGGATCTGAATTTACACATTGGCAATGAGGCAGCAATACAGGATAAATGACCAGTTTATTCCAAGTAGTAGTTTCTAATACTATCATTTGTTTTGATTCAAATAATGTATTAGCTTCTGTTTACAGTTATGTTAAAGAATAAAAACTAATGAACATGTAAATAGCATACTTGGGATATGTCATCATATGGCATGCTCCAAATGATGTACTCCAATATTCATATATCAGTACCCACTCCATTCAAAGACTAAGTGTTGAGGATACTGAAAGACAGGACAAAAACCTCAGTGGCCTTGCTGAAGTAAAGACTTCCACTCTATAGATAAGTATGTGTGTATGTATCTATCTTTATACTTAGGTATAGATATCAATATATACATTAAATGTGCACATGTAGTTATAAAGGTGTAAATACTTAACAAAAAATCTTGATATTGCATGACAGCCCACCATCAATTCCATAGACATTGACAAGTAACACTTCCTGGAGTTGTTTAATGAAAATGACACTGACTCTAAAACGATACTCAGAGTAAGGCAAATTATATTTTGCAGACCATGAGGCTTCAGAATAGAGGAAAAGAGTACAATTACTAAAGATAACCTTGATAGGCTTGGTAGCTCAAACTAAGACATCTGTTATCCAATACTAAGTAAATTTGTTAGGCTAGATTGGAGAAGATGTGGATAATCACTCAAACAAATATCTGTCTCAGGTAAGGTCTCCTAAAAGCAGAATATTATAGACTGAATATATTTCCCCCAAATTTATATATTGAAGCAGATCCCCAATATGATGGTATTTGTTGGTGGGGACTTTTGAAGGTGATTAGGTCCTCATGAATGGGTGGAGTCCTCATGAATGGGATTAGTGTCCTTATAATAAAAGAAATCCCAGAGAGCTCCATCACTACTGCTTTCATGTGATGTGACAGCAAGAAAGTAACCATCTATAAACCTGGAGGCAAACCCTTATCAGAGGGAAAGTCTGCTAGTGCCTTGATGTTGGATTTTCCAGCCTTCAGAACTGTGAGAAATAAATTTCTATTAGAGACACTTGAATAGACTAAGATACATAAGCTAAAATGATGATTCTTAATCAAGTAATTTATTCAGAAGAAAGTTGGGAGAAAATGAAGAAAGCAGAATAGGAGAGGAGAAGAAGCCAAGCAAATCTATGGTTTTAGTGGAAGACTAACATTAGCTTGATCCAATTAGTGGGTCAAAGCTTGAGTAGTTTCATAAATATGTTCTACCTAGGGGTAAGGAGGATGAGCTTTCGTATCCCATTTTAAGTCATTCATCGACTGATAATTACACCATATGAGTGGGTATACCAACCTGGACATTTATGGAGTATGTATTCATGTGGACAAAAGGATATTCTATAGAGAAAGGGGCTGTTGTGAATTGTAGGCAGGCAACACTCATGGCATCAGGGGGAGAGGTGCACTAAATGAAGAACCAGGACCAGGGTGAGATGCCAGAGCTATTACTTATAGCCCCCCTCTTACATTGCTCAGATCCCTTACTTTCTTTTCCCATTACATTAATTTTATTTGTGCACAGCCTCTCCAGAAGTCTGATTAGTTATAAGTTCTGGGTACACTCTTTAAAAAACATAAATTAGACAAATATTGCTGCAGTTAGTCATGAGGTCATGGCCTATATTCATCAATACTATATTCATGCTTTCTATCATCACTCATTCTAAATGAACCTGTAGCTCATTATCACTTTTACTGAAGAAGTGGCTTATCTGGTGATAGGGGACTCATTTCCTCAGCCCTAGGTTACCATGCCCTTAGTAAGACAATACAAAATCCAAAGTATAGCATAGAAGTACCAAGAAATTCTTCAATGGATCAACTTAATGCCAAACCTATCCTTTGGTGGAAACAACCAACACAAAGTATAAAACTTCTAGACTCATACAGTGTGAAGGTACAGGGATTAAAAAAAACAAAAAAATAGTATTATTGAGGAATGATAGTGAGAGGGGCCACTTCAACTTCCACCCATTGGTTCCTGAACCATATATTCTACCTGGTGGGGAACAAAACCCTAAAATGGCCACGTTGATTGAAAGTGTTTCTGATAGGATAGTACGTAAATAGCGTAAAAGTAACAACACCTGTAGCAACTGGGAAATGGGAACATGTGCTTTTGAGTATTAATATTTTATAGTGTCTTAGCATAAATAAACAGTTGTACCAGTCTTTGCGGTGACACTTCAAGAATAAATTAACCTATTTTCTATTTTTAAATTACAGTTGACTTTGTATATTATTTCATATTAGTTTCGGGTGTCCAGTATAGTGGCAGGTAATTATATAATTTACAAAGTGACCCTCTCAATATTTTAAGTACCTACTTGGCACCATATATATTATTACAATATTATTGCCTATATCCCCAGACTGTATTTTACAACACTGTTACTATTTTGTAATTACCATTTCATACTTCTTAATCCCTTCATCACCACCCCAAATCCCTCTACCTTCTGGCAATTATTAGATTGTTTTCTGTATCTATTTTCACATATAAGTGAAATTATAGGGTATCTTTCTGTATCCAAGTTGCATGAGGCGGTTTCAGGGAGTCACCACATAAGGGCAAGTGGTGTCCACCAAGTTAATAAAGATTTAAATTTGGCATGAGTGCTGGATTTGAGACCACTCAGCAAAAATCTTAGGGTACACCAAGGTTACATACAACTTGCCTGAGGTCTGTGGAACTTTGGGGTAGGGCAGACTCTCAAGGAGTCATCAGGGAAAGCCAGTAGAGTTCATTGGACTACAACAGATTTAAATTTGGCTGTGTGCAGGTAGGGCTCAATACAGACATGGTGAGCACAAGTAGAGCACAAGCTAAGTAGAATGGGCTTTAGGGGGTCACCAGGTTGGAGATACCAAAGCTCCCCAGGCTAATGGCATGTGAGGGAAGGGCCCAACACAGGAACAGAGACATTGGTTGGGTAAATGGGGAAAATGGCCCTTGCCATAAAGCCACATAGCTCAGTTTCTGCCTGTGTGTCTCTAGCTCTCCCTGAACTTGTCTGGAATTCCTTGAGAGTTTTTCAAGAAAGACTGAAACATGGTCCCAGGCTAGTTACTGCTGGCACAGCCCACAGTCTTGAACATGCTGGTTAGGGAAGGGCCTCATGGATTCCCAAGGTGGAAATACTGTAGGTCTTCAGGCTAAAGCCATATGAGGGGAGTTCTTAATACAGGGAATATGGCATCTGTGGTCTCTGCAAGAGAGGGACAACACAGGGACATGGTCGATTATCCCTACAAGCCCCCTCCCTGAAGTGTCACAAGTCAGTCTTTCCCTGTATAATTTTGGCAGCCCTAGAGCTGCTGTTCCTCTTCCAGAGTCCATGGTGAGTAGCTGGGAGTAAGAGTTTATTTGTTGTCCCTTTAAGAGGATGCCTGAGTTTCCAATAGCCATCTATCTAACCCAGAAGGTAATCTCCACTCATTTTCACAGCCAGATGTTATGTGCACTCCTCCTCCCAGCTGTGGTACTTTGGGATGGGGAGACTGGCATGAGGTTGAGACCCCCTTACTCCTCAGGGGGACCATTGCAACTGAGATATCCTACTGGATTCTCAACCACCATGTGTGGTTGAAGGACCAGCCTGTTTCATGTCTATGCCCTTCCTACAGTCTCAATGTGGCTTCCTCTGTATATCCTTAGTTATATGACTTCTGTTCAACTAGTCTTCAGTTAGTTATCCAGGTTAAATGTTCTATAATTTAGTTGTGATTTTGTTGTGATCATAAGAGGATATGAGAGCAGCTTCCCCCTGCTCCATCATCTTGGACCAGCTTTTGAACTACTTTCTATTTATTCATTATTTCTTGAATAGCCACTATTGACTAGAGAGTATTTTAAGGAGTACACACTAATTAATGACTAAAATAGGCTGTTGACAAACAGTTGATACAGAAGTAAATAAATACTAAATATGCATGTGATAATGGTGATAATGCAAGTGTGAACTGGCATTTGAACTTTACTTTGATTAATGAAAACACATATTCCAGGTAGGGAAGGAAAATCCATGTAGAACAGCAAGAAACACCAAGTGGTAAATATTAAAATCCTATGGAGAGGAATTACATTTTAGTAGGATGGGGCAGAAGTTGCCTATAGGTCCACATTTCTAAAAATGTGTATCATGGTTAAAAAAACATAAATTTTCTTGGGAAAGAAGTTTCCATAGACAAATATGTTCAGAAAATTAAGCATATTATTGGTTCAATCCCTTATACATAATTTCAAAAACTGAGCAGCTCAGAAAACCAAATATGCTTTGGTGATACATCAGTCTACAAAATTTTACCCATACAGATGTGAAGCTATTTATCATCTTGACTTATCATATTTAATGTGGATGTCTAACTATTTTGCTATGGAAATCATGATGTCAGTACTAGGACATGTTAATTAATATTTGGTATATGTACTTATCACTTTTTCAAGCAGGTAGAAAAATTCTGAACTTCAAACACATCCAGCTCGAAGGATTTTTAGATCAAGGACTGTGGGCTTGCATGATCACCTTTTAGAGGGTCATAATTATGTTACTAGTTTCTAAGAAGTTTTTAGTAAAAAAATTAAATTTCTTTCACCTAGTATTTCAATCTATGTATTTCACACATAGATTTGAGTTTTCAACACTTAGCCCCTCCTTTTGCTTAAAAAATACCTACTAACATCCCTACCAAAGAGAAAAATATAATTAATATTACAAGCAATGCCTTCGGGAAATACTAGTTAGTATTCAACTAGGTCTGAGTAAGAAGAAAATAATTATTTTATTTTCTTGGATGAGTCTGTCTTCACTGAGGATAATAAACTGATTTATACCACAAGTTAGGAGACTTTTCCTGTAGGGCAAGCAAAAAATGATATAAACCTGAAGTAAGGTATTTCAAATAGCATATATTAAAAGTGGACACATATAAATTTGATGATCATTTCAAGATTTTATTTGATAGCCTTTGGGATTTGATAATCTGTAGAAAGGATGAGAAGAAAGAGGTGATTGCAATTCTAAGTTTCTAAACTGACAAAATGGGTGAATGGCAATGTTGTCAATTGGACTAAAGATATGAGAAAATCCTTCAGTCCATAGAGAAAAATGATTAACGAGGCATAAAATGCCAGTGTCCAGAAAAGTTTAGGTGCTGAAACATAGATAGCTATAAAGCTAAGGAAAATCAGTCTGTGCTTCTCAGAGATATACTTGGTTCAGAAATATGGAGCTGAGATTTATCTAAAAATGGATAAGAGAGTACAAGAGGCTAAAACATAACATTGAGGAGACATGCAGAATAATATCAACATTTTACCCCTGGTAAAATGTCAGCTTTTATGAGAAGGGAGAAATAGGAAGGAGAGTTATTGAAGGACAAAGAAAAACACTCAGAAAATGTAGAAAAGAATTTCAGAGGTTTGGTCATGGCATTTCCCATTGCATGGGGTCAGGGAGGGAGAAGCTTTAAACCAGATTCTCATATTGGACAAATATCAGGAGCTGCCTCTGTGGTGGTAGACTAACAGAAAAAGAAACTAGACCTAAACAGGTTGATGAGTGTACTAGTCAGCTTGGGTTGCATAACAAATGCCAAGTGCTTAAACAACAGACACTTATTTTCTCGGAGTTCTAGAGGCTGGTAAGTCCAAGATCAAAGTCCAGCAGGCTTTGGCTTCTTCTGGGGGCTTGCTCCTGGCTGGCAGGTGGCCACCTTTCTTGCTGTGCCCTCATGCTCGTGTGACCTCTGCTTGGTGTGCATGTGTGTGTGTGCACAGAGAGAGAGAGAACTCTTTTTTCTGTTTTATAAGGCCACCAACTTACTAGATTTGCATCTTATCCTTATAACTTCATATAACCTTAATTACCTCCAAAAAGCCCTATCTCCAAACATAAGTCTGAGGGACACACAATTCAGTTCCTTATGAGGAATGATGGAGTTGAAGTAACAAATCCTGACTCTGCTAATAAAGGTAACAAAGATGAGAAAATAAGAAAAAGTTATGTAGTGTGCACTTTAAAATTATTTTTTAGATAATGGAAGTTTTATAAGTCTTGTAGGCTCAGGAAAATAGAATGAGGAGGGTGAGGTTGAAAAGCCCTGCAGAAAAAGTGAGGTGAGGAATGGGATGCAGTGGTGAGGTGTGGTCTTGCATATGAAAGGAAGGATTAGCCTGGTGAAGGAGGAGTGGAAACTTTCTGTGAGAGAAAGGAAGAGGGTCAGTGTGGGTCCTGTTGTGGTTTGTCTAGAAGAGAAGTAGATAGAAATTCAGTTAATTTATCTCAAACACCATCAGTTTCCTTAGAATTGATGTTGTAATAGAACTAAACTGAACAAATAAACAGATGACAATTATATTTCCCCTCTATATTTTATAGCGGCTGCCACTGCTTCTAAAAATAATGATCTATATTTCCAGTATGTGGTAGTAGTTTAATTGGACTATGAACCTACAGGTGATATATTATCACTAAAACATTAAAAGATACTTCTCATCAGCCTAAGAAGTAAATACAGAATTATGTAAAATTAAAAAAAATACCTCCATTGCTACCACTTTTTTTCTGTGAGAGAATATAAAACAAAATTCATGGGCTCAAATCCTACAATTATGTCAAACGTATTTCATATCTCTGCAGCCAGTCACATCTGAATGGACAGTACACCATCTGCTCCAGTCCTCAACCCAGATAAATACAAGGTTGGCAGATAGCCAGTCCATCAGCAAGAACAAGTATGAGCATAATTCTGCTACATGGATGGATAACCACCTGAGCAGCTGTTTGTGATGTCAGCAGTATGGATGGGAACCTTAAGCAGAAAGGAATTGAAGTGAAAGCATTTAAAGAATATTATGGAATAACACTTTCCACCAAATGGCTTCCTATAACTGAGAAACATAGATGCATCAATTTGTTATTCTCTCTTTCAGCCAACCATCCAACCAACATCCATTGCATACTCACTATTTGCTAGGCATGGTACTAGGTACTGGGCATTACATGGCAACAAGGTGGATACTGACCCTGGCCTCACAGCTCTTGGAGCAGAAAAGATGCTGTTGAATAAATAATCACATCAGAGTGCAATTCTATGTTAAGGACACCTGGGTATCATGAAAGCATAGAGTAGAGTGACTTAAATAGGATGTGGCATTTAGAATTGAGAGAATAAACAGCAGTTAATTAGATGATGAGAAGTAAGCACTCTGGAAATACAGAAGAGCAAATAGAAACCTAGAAGTGTGAGCAGCAACAGAGTTCAACACATCTGAAAACAAAAACAAAAAACAAAAAACAGCTGTGACCAATTGAAAGAAAGTGAGCAAAGCGTAGGCGGAAAATGTTGGCAATGGCCAGGTCAGGGATGATTCTGTAACTCAAGCTAAATTATTTGAACCACATCCTACAGATGGTGAGGTGTTATGGAAGAGTGTGCATGGGGTATGTATTTACGTGTGTATGTATGTGTGTGTGGTAGTTGCAGTAGGGGAGGTGATAAAATCACATTTGTGTAACATGACTAAAAATCTATTTTAAGAAAATCAGGACTTGGAAGATGGCGCCGGAGAAGGACAGAGCAAGAGGGTGCAGATTCCATTTCCCCCTACACATGGGAGAAAAACCTGGCCGATCTACTGAGGAACAGAGCAAACAGCCAAAAGTACCCCAGCATATATGAAAATAAGAGACCAAAAACTGTAGCGGACACTGAAAAACCAGAAGGTAAAGAGACTGCTGCAGGACAATAAGGTCCCAGGGACCAGCACGGCCCTGCTACTGTGGCTCCAGGCCCGGCACCGGGCACCCAGTGCCTGGCGATGTTGCTGGGTCTACCACAAACTCCTTGGGAGCCTCAAGCCTGCCACAGAGTCCTTGGGAGATAGATGGGTCAACTGCTCCCTCCCTCCCTGGTCAAGAAGGGTTTGAGCAGCACTGGAAGAGACCTGGTTGCTTGAAGTTGTATAGAGGGGAATAAGGACAAAGCTGCAAACACACAAGGGCCGTGATCACCCTTGGAGTCTGTGGTCCCCGACTTGGGAGAGTTGAGAGCCCCACAGTGACGCACACTGACTCTGATAGTTACTGGTCTGGCTGGAGAATTGGGCTGTACTGAGCAAAAGGCTTGAGTAGGAGGAATTTCTCAAAAAGTAAAACTGTTTGGGGGATTCTCTGGGGACAGCCACTCGGCTAACTCCCCACCCAGTAGGGCATCAATCCTGAGGTTGCACTAAAGGCCCTGCATTCCCCCATAGCACTGGGAAGGGTTTGTTCCCAAACCCACAGGAGCCAGGAAGCCCTGCATTCCAACCCACAGCATAACCCCCCTGGGAAACAGCACTCTGAAGAAGACCTGAATACCCCACCTAAGGTGCCCAGGAGAGGCGCCAGACTAGCTCTGAGAGAGTGCTTGCAAGACTGGCTGAGCACACACTGGGAAGGGAGAAAGGCCACACCAACTGCCCCTAAGCCTGCTGTAGCCAGCTAGACCAGAAAAAAAAATGATTTGGCCAGTTTGAAACCAACAAAATGTGTTGTTTTTTTTCTAAAGTAATCTTTTGTTTTTTTTTAAATTATTGTTGTTTTATCTTTCAATACCTTTTGCCTCTCTTTCCTTCTTTCTTGTATTATTCTTTCTTCCTTTCTTTCCAAATTTATCTCTTCTTTCTCCTGCCTTTTCCCCCCACAAATGAGACAGAAAACTTGGAACTGTGAAAGGACCAGAGTTGGACCCAAAGAGGGGGCATCCCAACAGTTCAGACAGTGAGAAAAATTTCACTTGGCTATTGCAGAGAAACTACAAGCCACTGCATATCTGTATTATCATTTTTTATTATTCTTACATCTTTTATTTTCATAGTATTCTTGTATTCCTCTTCTTTCTATATAGTCTCCTTTGCATGGCTGATCACATTGCATCATTTGACAGATTTCCCCTATTCTTTCTTCCACAGTGTATTGCTCATTTACTATCTTTCACATCACTTGTGTTCCTTTAGCACACTATTCAAAGTTCTATACACCCAATTCATGTTATCCAGATCACATAAATTCTTTCATATGATTATTTCTCTAATATTATTGTTAATAATACCTGTTCTGTACAATTGTAAATACTTCACAACACCCCTCCTGAATCTTAGACCACTCCAGAGCTTCCTGAACTCTATTACTGTAGTGATTAACTCTATTCTCTCACAAACTGCACATAATTACTATCCTGTACTTTCACCTTACCCCATAATCTGAACCCCACAACCTCACTACTTTCTAGATTCAACTCACAATCCTTCCCTCCCCAAGAAGAGTCTTATCTTATTTTCATCCTTTCTTAAAAGTGGCTAGTTGGGTTGAAGATTGCGGTTAACACTATACAAAGCCTAAAGACCTCCTATCTCTTCTTTACTGGCTGCTACTGTAAATATCATAGAATACTCTCCTGCTGTCATAAACCATTTTGCCTTCCCCTCCAACTGATCACACACGCAAAAAAAGAGTAGGTGGAAGTGATGAACACCAGCATACACACTGGAAGAGGAAACCCAACAACAAAGGAACCACCAACAGATAACAACAGAAGAAGGTGAAGGAGGGAGTGGAAACTACACAAACCTCAATCCAGGACCTATCTGGATCTACAACTAAATAGTGAAGAAATCACCCAGTAAAAACAAGTGAACAAGAGCAAGAGAGAATCCTCAAAACCTTGTACACACAGAGGAACTAGATTCAACACAACCTGCCCTCACCACCACAACAAATTACAACAGGTCATGGACAGAGCAACCCTCAGTTAACCAGCTGGTGGGAAGAACCCACAAAAGAAAGACCCCAAAACAATGAAAACCCAAAGACAAACACAGAGCCAACTTAAGTGACAGTCTAAGACCAGTGACCTTGGGAGATCAAGGAGACCACACCACTAAATCTTACAGGTATTATAGCACAGAAGTTTACACCATAAAGACAGGAAGCCAGAACAGATCAATTTAAGAAGCTGAACCTAACAAGAAGAGTCTCACAAACAAAGGAAAGACAAACAACAAATCCCCAGTTGAAAGGAAAGGAGAAAGCTGCAGAAAAAATGCTAGAGGAAAAAGAGGCAAGTCAGCTATCAGATATAGAATTCAAAGCACTGATTATCAGGAAGTTCAAGGAGCTCACAATTAGCTACCAGAAACTATAGGAGAACTACAATTAACTCACTGA
Organism: Sturnira hondurensis; assembly: GCF_014824575.4. Classification (NCBI taxonomy): domain Eukaryota; kingdom Metazoa; phylum Chordata; class Mammalia; order Chiroptera; family Phyllostomidae; genus Sturnira; species Sturnira hondurensis. The sequence goes on from NW_028079095.1 coordinate 884,315, forward strand.
AAACTATATCAACAAAAAAAAGAAAATAGAAATTATCAACAAGGGCTGAGAGGAGAAAAAGAATACAATTTCTGAACTGAAGAACACAGTGGAAGGAATCAAAACCAGAATTGATGAACCAGAAGTCTGATCAGTGAGTTGAAGGACAAAGGAGAAAAAACACGTAGAAAGAGCAAGAAAAGAAAAAGAGGCTCAGAAAGAATGAAGAAAGAATAAGAGAAATGAAAGGCAACAAGAAACATAATAATATCCATGTAATAGAGATATCAGAAGGAGGAGAAGAAGAACAAAGGATAGGAAACCTATTGGAAAAAATTATGATGGAAAACTTCCTTAATTGGATGACAGAAAAAGTCACACAAACCCAAACACAGAGAGTCCCAATCAAGAAGAACCCAAAGAGTCCAACTTCAATAAACATCATTATAAAAATGGCAAAATTCCAAGACAAAGAGAGAATCTTAAAGGCAGCAAGGGAGAAGTAGGAAGTAACATAAAAGGGACCACTGATAAAGCTAGCAACTGAATTCTCAATGGAAACACTCCAAGCAAGAAGAGAATGGCAAGAAACATTCCAAGTAATGAGAATCAGAGGCCTGCAACCAAGGCTACTTTACACAGGAAGGCTCTCAATCAAGATAGAAGGCCAAATAAAGAACTTTCAAGATGAAAGTGGTCTAAAAGAATATGCCTCCACCGAACCAGCTCTGTAAGACATGCTAAAGGTACTGCTCTAAGGAAAGGAAGAAAAACAGAGAGACAGAAGAACACAGGTACAAAAGTGGCAATGAATAAGTACCTGCCAATAATAACCTTAAATGTAAATGGATTAAATACTCTAATCAAAACACATAGAATAGCTGAATGGATAAGAAAGCATGACCCACACATAATGCTGTCTACAGGAGACCACTCAGAACAAAAGACCTACACAGACTGAAAGTGAAGGGCTGAAAACAGATTTTCCAAGCAAATGGACAGGGAAAAAAAGCTGGGGTAGGAATACTCATATTAGACAAAACAAACTTCATAAAAAGGGGCCTTAAGAGAGATCCAGAAGGTCACTTCATAACACTCAGGGGAAGAATCCACCAAGAAGACATTAACATCGTAAATATATATGACCCAACACAAGAGCACTCAAATACATAAATAAAATCTTAGAGGATTCAGAAAAGATATTGATAGCAACACAATTAGAGTAGGGGATTTTAACACCCCACTGTCAAAAACAGACAGATCTTCCGAACAAAGTATCAACAAAGATATTGTGGCATTGAACAACCACCTAGATGAAATGGACTTACTGACACATATACACAACCCTTTATTCCAAAGAAGCTAAATACACATTCTTTTCAAATGCATATGGAACATTTTCAAAGAGACCAACTGATGGGACACAAAACAAGGCTCAACAAATTTAAGAAAATTGAAATCATACCAAGCATTATTTTTACACACAAGAGACTGAAACTACAAAACCAACCACAAGGGAAAAAACCCAAAACACTTAAACTAATAGATATTTAAAAGCATGCTTTTAAACAATGAATGACTCAAGAATGAAATTAGGGAAGAAATAAAAAACTTTCTGGAAACAAATGAAAATGAACTCACAACAACCCAAAACTTATGGAACACAGATAAGTTTGACACAGTGCTGAGAGGGAAGTTCATAGCAATACAGGCCTAAATAAAGAAGATAGAAACATTTCACACAAACAACCTAACCCTATGCCTAGAAAAATTCAAGGAACAACGACAAAGACAATCTAGATCGAGTAGAAGAAAGAAAATAACCAAGATCAGAGCAGAACTCAATGACATTGAGACTAATAGCACAATTCTAAGGATCAATGAATCTAGGAGCTGGTTATCTGAAAAGATAAACAAAATATACAAACCTTTAAGCAGGTTCATCAGTAAAAAAAGAGAGCGGACCCAAATACACGTATCAGAAATGAAAGAGGAGAGATTACAACTGACACCACAGAAATACAAAGGAGTGTAAGAAATTACTATGAAGAACAGTATGCCAAAAAATCAGAAAACCTAGGTGAAATGGACAAATTTCTAGAAAATATAATCTTCCAAATTTTAATGAAGAAGAAGCAAAAAGCCTGAACATAGCAATAACAGCATGAAATTGAGGAAGTAATAAAAAACTCACAACAAACAAAAGCCCTGGACCACATGGTTTGACGGGAGAATTCTACAAACCTATTAAGGAAGCGCTAACCCCTATCTGCCACAGACTATTCCAAATAATCCAAAAATGATGGAAGACTCCCAAACTCTTTTTATGATGCCAGCATCATCCTAATCCCCAAACCAGATAAAGACAGAACAAAAAAAAGAAAACTTCAGACCAATATCACTGAAGAACTTAGATGCTAAAATCCTCAACAAAATATTGGCAAACTCCATCCAACAATACAATAAAAAGATCATACACCATGACCAGGTGGGATTCATCCCAGGGATGCAAGGATGTTTCAATATTCCCAAATCAGTAAATGTAATACACCACATAAACAAAAGCAAAGGCAAAAGTCACATGATCATATCAATAGATGCAGAAAGAGCTTTTGATAAGGTACAACACCCATTTATGATAAAAACACTCAGGAAAGTGGGAATAGAGAGAGCATTCCTCAATATAATAAAGGCCATATAAGAGAGACTTACAGCCAACATCATACTAAATGGGCAAAAACTAAAATATTTTCCACTAAGATGAGGAACAAGACAAGGTAGTCCATTTTCACGACTTGTATTGAATACAGTTTTGGAAGTCCTAGCCAAAACAATCAGACAAGAAAAGGAAATAAAAGGCATCCGAACTGAATAGGAGGAAACAAAACTGTTAATACATGGAAAATTCTATAAATTCCACCCCAAAACTGCTCAACCTAATAAGTGAATTTGGCAAAACAGCAGGTTACGAAGTCAATATCCAGAAATCAAAGACATTTTTGTATATCAACAATGAAACAGCAGAGCAAAAATCAAGAAAAAAATCCCATTTGATATAGCAGAGACAAAAATAAAATACCTAGGAATAAACCTAACCAAGGACGTAAAAGACCTGTATGCAGAAAGCTACACAACACTGAAGAAAGAAATCAAGGAAGACAGAAACAATTGGAAACATATACCATGTTCATGGATTGGAAGAATTATCATCAAAATGTCTATATGACCTAAAACTATTTACAGATTCAATGCAATATCTATTAAAGTACCAACTACATATTTTACAGACATAGAACAAACACTTCAAAAACTTATATGGAACCATAAATGACCTTGAGTAGCTGCCGCAACTTTGAGAAAGAAGATTAAAGTAGGAGGGATCACAGTAACTGATATCAAACTGTGTTACAAGGCCACTGTAATCAAAACAGCCTGGTATTGGCATAAAAATAGGCACATCATCCAATGGAATGGAACAGAGATCCCAGAAATAAACCTAAATCTTTACAGGAAATTAATATTCGACAAAGAGGACAGCAACATAAAATGGAGTAAAAATAGCCTCTTCAACAAATGGTGCTGGGAGAAATGGACAGCTACATGCAAAAAAATAAAATTTGAGCACGGACTTACACCATACACCAAAATAAATTCAAAGTGGGTAAAAGACTTAAATATAAGTTGTGAGTCCATTAAAGTCCTAAAGGAGAACATAGGCAGGAAACTGTCAGATATTTCACACAGCAACCTTTTCACTGATATGTCACCTAGATCAAGAGACATAAAGGAAAGAACAAACAAATGGGATCTCATCCAAATTAAAAGTTTCTGCATGACTAAGAAAACAGTATTAAAATGAGAAGAGAGCCAACTATATGGAAAAACATATTTACCAATGATAACTCAGGTAGGGGTTTAATCTCCAAAATATACAAATAACTTATATGACTCCACTCTAAGAACACAACCAAACCAATTTAAAAGTGGGCAAAGAAATTGAACAGACATTTTTCCAAGGAGGACATACAGAGCATCTAGAGACACATGAAACGATTCTCAATATTACTAGCTATCAGGGATATGCTAATTAAAACCATGACTAGATACCAGTTTACACCAGTCAGAATGGCCATCATAAACAAAGAAACAAACAACAAGTGTTGGTGAGGTTGTGGGGAAAAAGAGACCATAGTTCACTGTTGTTGGGATTGCAGACTGGTACAACCACTATGGAAAACAGTATGGAATTTTCTAAGAAAACTAAAAATGAACATGCCTTTTAACCCAGCAATTCCATTGCTATGATTATATCCTAAGAACTCTGAAACACCAATCCAAAAGAACCTATGCACCCCAATGTTCATAGCAGCACAATTTACAATAGCCAAGAGTTGAAAGCAACCTAGGCACCCATTAGTAAATGAATGGATCCAAAATCTATGGTACATTTACACAATGGAATTCTATGCAGCAGAAAGAAAGAAGGATCTCCTACCCTTTTCAACAGCATGGATGGAACTGGAAAGCATTATGTGAGTGAAATAAGGCAGGTGGTGAAAGACAAGTACCATATGATCTCACCTTAAACAGGAAGCTAAACAACAAAAACAAACAAACAAGCAAAATATAACCAAAGACACTGAAATAGAGAACAGGGGGACAGTGTCCAGAGGGGAGGGGAGGAAATTTCAGGGGAAAGGGAGAGGGATTTACAGGAACTAGTATAAAGGACCCATGGACAAAAACTAAGGGGGGTGGAAATTGGAGGGAGGTAGAAAGCACTGGGGACAGTGGAATGGGATGGGAGTAAAAGACAGAAAACTGTACTTGAAGAACAATGAAAATAAATAAAGAAAGAAAAAAGAAAATTAGGACTTCTGGCCAGGATGTGGGCATAGGTAGACACATTCTGCCTCCTCGCACAACCAAAATTAAAGACAACAAAAATTTAAAAACCAAAAAACAACCAGATCTGGCAGAGAACTGAGCTCTATGGAACTCTGGCAACCATTCATACAGACCAGTAAAAGGGGCAGATTCCACAGCTGGTGGAGAGCGGTCATGGCAAAAAAAAAAAAAAAAAAAAAAAAGCAGTGGTTGGTGGTCCTGGGCACACAGGTGGCAGATATCAGACCCTGGGCATAGGGTGGCATTGGGAAGACCCAGTGAGGCATGCAAGGCTGCTGGCTGATCGTGGCCACACCTTCATGTCTAGATAAACCAGGTGAAAACTAGCAGTGAGACAAACTGCACTACCCAGAGCCCCAGCACTGTGAGATGAAGCCTAAAAGCACTGATTGAAAACACCTTTGGGGGTTGAGATGCCAGGAGAGACTCTCAGACTCACAGGAGAGTTTGTTGGAGAGACCCATAGGGTTCTAGAATGTACACAAGCCCACTCACCCTGGACCAGCACCAGAAGGGCCTTATTTGCTTATGGGAAGTGGCAGAGGGACTGAAATTCAAGAGAGAGTGGAGCAAGTGCCATTGTTTTCACACTGACCTCACCCCCACATACATTGTCACATCCCAGTGACTGGGTTGATCTGCCCTGTTGAACACCTAAGGCTCCGCCCCTCATCGGTAACAGGTGCAACCAGACCAAAAATATAAATAAATGGCTCAAACGGAAAAGCAGATCAAAGCCCCAGATCAGAGCCAATACTTCTAAGTGACCAAGAGATAGCCAACCAATCAGATGCACAGTTCAAAGTACCGGTGATCAGGATGTTCACAGAATTGGTTGACGTTGGTTCCAAATTAGATGAAGAAATGAAGGCTACACTAAGTGAAATGAAGGAAAATGCACAGGGAACCAATAGTGATGGGAAGGAAACTGGGACTCAAATAAATGGAGTGGACCAGAAGGAAGAAAGAAACAACCAAACAAAAAATAATTAAGAAACAAAAATTCAATACAATGAGGAGAAAAAGGCTTAGGAACCTCTAGGACATCTTTAAACATTCCAACATCCGAATTATAAGGGTACCAGTAAGGGGAGAGGAAAAGCAACAAGTGGAAAACTTATTTAAATGAATAATAAAAGAGAATTTCCCCAAGTTGGCAAAGGAAATAGACTCTCAGGAAGTCCAGGAAGCTCAGAGAGTCCCAAAGAAGGTGAACCCAAGTAGGAACACATCAAGGCATATCATAATTGAAATGTTGAAATTGAAATTATATGAAATGTTAAAGAGACTTATCTAAGAAAAAGAAGATAAAAATATGAACAATAAAAAGACAGAAAAGTCACAGTTATTAACAATCACACCTAAAACAAAAGCAAGCTAAGTGAACAACTAGAACAGGAACAGACAACAGAAATGGAGATCACATGGAGGGTTATCAACAGGGGAGTGGGAGGAGGAGAGAGGGGGAAAAGGTACAGAGAATAACTAGCATAGATGGTAGGTAGAAAATAGACAGGATGGAGGGCAAGAATAGTTTGGGAAATGTAGAAGCTAAAGAACTCATGGCACATGGACATGAACTTAAGGGGGGAGAATGTGGATGGGAGGGGGTGTGCAGGGTGGTGGGGAATGAAAGGGGAGAAATGGGACAACTGTAATAATGTAATCAATAAAATATATTTTAAAAAGAAAATTATCTACCCACAGCATTTAGTACAAATTAGAATTAAGGAGTCCAACCCAAGGGTGATGACATTAGTGAGGTAGGGTGATGTAGGATTGTGATATGACATATTCAGAACAAGTTTTGCCTACTTTAGTTGTGTAGGTCTCAACACCACACAGGTGAAGTTTTCTAGGTGTGTCACTCTTCTCCTAGGGTCTTAACTGGTCTGTGGACAATGTGGGAAGGGGAGTTCATAATCCCAAGATCTTTAAATGACTTGCTGCTATGATATCTATTTTTGCCTTTTGCATTGTGAGGTTTGGGTGGTTGACCGTTAGTGTGGTTTTCTTTTTCTCCAACAAATGTTAAAATCTGTTTTATAACACTGAGTAACTTAGTTTGGCTTGTGTAGACTGACTCAAAAGCAGAGCCTGAGGAAGCTTAACCCACCCAGCGTTGCAGAACAGAGCCGTCAGGAACCAGACCAGCTAATGGGAAGAAATGTATGACCAGAGGCCTAGTTCTGAGCTGGAATCTTGGTGAAGCAGAGATGACAGATGCCATTACTTTCTGCCAAACATCCATTCCAACCTCATTAGTGCATCATGTAAAAATAAGCATACAAAAATCTTGCTGAAAACAAAAGCAGTCTGAAGGGTTGCCCAAGGCTGCCCATCGTGGGCTGGGCAGTCTGGTCTGGCCTGGTCTCACATGCTTTCTGTCCTTCTGCACTGAGGTATGCAATAATAGGCAACCCACAGCCAGCCTGCTTCTGTTGGAAGGGTGTGAGGAAGCTGAGGGACTTGGCTTTAGAAACAGAGGCTCTTCAAACAAGCATACCCTGGGAAGGAGGAAAACAGAACTGTTGCAGATATTTATGTGAGCCTGGAAAAGGCCAGTCCACATAAATCTGCAAATATTTAAATAAAGATACTGAGTGCATCAGGTTTTCATAAAAATGGGTATTACAAGAAACTTTATGTTTGATCACTTGGAAATTTCACACAATATCACTGAGGCTCACGTGCTGGTGACTAGTGGGGGTGGCTTTCCCATGAGGCTTATTCCTCAAAAACCTCGGATGGGAGCTGTTGGAGGCAGAGTGGCATACTTTCATCTTCAAAGCTGTTTATTAGCACATGATTAGCCCTCTGTAGTCCACTTTCCTGGGCTTTCTGGTCACAAATAAAGGGCAGATGGTGTGCCACTGCTTGAAAGGTACTCCAGGGTTCACCTCCCTTGGCTTCACTCCACTGAGCTCAGGTCCAGAGGTAAGAGGAGTGTGTTGGGTGTTATGGCATTCTCCAGGGATATGGAGGGAAGTAATTCTGGAAATCCTACAGGGCAACCTGTTGAGGGGTAGGGACCCTTCCTGGATGGAACTGATATTCCAGGTCTACTGTCACCACAGGTCACCAGAAGCACCTGCCTCCCTAAAGCTGGCTTTGTTGTTAGGAACCATGGGCATGGACGCCTGTGTACAGCCATGGACACCTGTGTGCAGCCGTGGGATGGAGGTCAGGGATTCCTGCAGACTAGAGCTGGCTGGGTCTTCTGCAAGAACCTGTGAACCAGAGGGTTCCCATTGCTGGGCACACTGCCAACTCTGAAGATATCCCTCAGCTCTTCTAAGTTCTTTTTTTTTCTTTCAGCACTGCTTCACAGTAACAAGTATCAGAGAGAGTACAATAAATCCCATGATAGCAAAGCAAGGACATTTGGGTCACTGGAAATCATATGGAGGTGTGATAGCCTGATCTGGGAAAGAGGCTGAAAGCAGAACAGATAACAGCTGGACTGAACGCAGCACAATGGCAGCAGCTAGAGTGAATGTCAAAACACATTGCCCTAGAGGACATACCTTTTAACATAAAGCAACCAGTTGGGTTTGGGGGTTCCTCAGCAGGGTAGAGCCGGGCCTTGAAAAATGCCTATAAGGGGTCTATTGCTGAATGGCAGGGAGGATCACTCAGTCTAAGCCTCAATTTAGACTTTGATTTTATCTCCAAGTGAACTTATTTATTTAGGCACTGAGATACAGTGACCAAATTGAAAGATGGTTTTTAAAAACTTATTGGACTAACAGATTACTTATACCTTCTTCGGTACATAAAAAGTCAATATTTTCTTAAGCCTGAGGTTAACTTATGAATAGCATAATATACTCCTTTTTTGAAAATGATAATTTGCTAACTATAAGCAAGTACAATGTATCACAGTATTTACAACACTCTTTTGGTGTATCTTTATGTTTTGTTTTGTTTTTTAATATTTTATTGATTAGGCCATTATAGTTGTCCCAATTTCCCTCTTTGCCCCCATCTGCCCTTTCCCTCCGGCAATCCCGTGCCTTAGTTCATGTTCATTCTTATGCATTTTAAGTTTTATTTATTTATTTTATTTTTATTTTTATTTTATTTTAAATTTCTTTTTTTAAATTTATTTAGTTATTTTTCAAGTACAGTTTTCTATTACTCCCATCACATCCCACCCCCTCATGCCCCCTCCCTCCCATTTTCACCCTTCTTAGCTGTTATCCATGTATCCTTTATATTTGTTCCTCTAAATCCCTCCCCTATTTCCCCTGAAATTAATATACCTGTGGTTTCCACAAAGTAGAAATTACTGATGTCTTTCTTGAACACTGACATATCCTGGTGATTCTTCCATGCCATTCCCTCTGTAATAAATTAGATATTTCTCACTGGACTCAAAATTAATACAATACTTACCTATATTTAAAACTGACCAACTAATGCATTAATTGTAGAACCTGTAAATATTAACTTTAGGTCAATTTAGTATAAAGCTGAACCTCTAACCCTGTATGGTATGATAGGAAGATTATAGAAAATGAAACGAGACACATCTGTTACTACTTTGGCTTTGCCAACAATCCAGGAGTTTGTCTAAGATGGCATCATATATAAAATGATATTACAAGCACACCACAGGGAAAGATTAAATTAATTGTGTGAATTTCCTTGCACAGGGCTTGGCACACAGGTGTTTTAATTTTCTTCCCTTTTCCTATTCCTGGAACTTAGTTGCTGTTTTTTTTTTCTATAAAATGAAGTCTTTTCAAACTTTAACATTCTTTTCTTAAACCTGAAAATAAATTTAATCTATTTTAATGAATACTAGGAATTCCAAAAAGAAATCCAGTTACTATATTGATTGCAATGATTTTTTAAAATCTGTGTTACAGATGTTATCTATTGTTGCCCAAAGGCAAGGAACTTCCAAAGAAGATCTTAAACTATGAAATTATAACCAGACTCATTACAAAAACGTAGAAGTGACTTTCTAATAAAGGGGCATCCTTAAAGGCCACTCTCATCAGAAACATATTCTCCTCAAGTCCTCCTCCTACCTGACCTTACTGAGAAAAATTTTGGTCAGTACTCAAGGTTTCTACCCCAAGAGTTTCTTTCTGCCTTTGTGGTCACCTAATCAGAAGTGTATCCCATGTGTACTCATATTGGTGTGGATAAGTACCTTGGAGAAGGGACTGGGATGCACCTTGATTTATCTGATACTGAATCCTTGCTTCTCTTCTACAGCACACACTGCTCCCAACCACATTCTCTTCTTCAAGTGTTAGGTGTCTCCAGAGAAATAGTGTATGAGTCACAATGATAACTGCATGTCTTATTATTTTTTTGTTATACTAAGGTGTAATTGAAAACCAAAATTGTAAGATATTTAAAGTATATATTGTGGTGATTTGCTATATGTATACTTTATAGAAGGATTCTTACATCTATCATCTCATATATTTAGCTTTCTTCTTAAAAAGTATTTTATTTTATTTTATTTTAGAGAGAAGGGAAGGGCAGAAGAAAGAGAGGGAGAGAAACATCAGTGTTTGGTTGCCTCTCTCACACCCCCTACTAGGGACCTGGCCTGCAGCCCAAGCTCGTGCCCTGACTGGAAATTGAACTGGTGACCCTTCGGTTCTCAGGCCTGAGTTCAATCCACTGAGTCACACCAACCAGGGCTCATATATTTAGCTTTCATTTTTGTAAGAATATGTAAGTTCTACTCTCTTAGCAAAATTAAATTATATCACGTTGTTATTAATTATAGTTATCCTTTCTCCCCTTAGGTCCCGAGACCTTATTTATCCCATGATTGAAAGTCTGTAGCCTTTTCCAGCCTCTACTCATTCCTTCCTCAGCCCCTAGCAACCACTTTTCCGTTACTGTTTCTGTGAGTTTGACTTTTTTTAGATCGCATATGCAAGCGGTTGCATGCAGTCTTTGTCTTTCTCTGTTTGAAAATATATGTGATTTTATTTTATTTTCTATTTTATCAAATGTATCAGGGTGACACTGGTTAATAAGATTATATAGGTTTCAGGCATACAATTCTATAGTACATCATCTGTGTATTGTATTGTGTGTATATGACTTCAATTCAAGTCTCTTTCCATCACCATTAATCCTTCCTTTATTTTCTCCTACCTGCCTGACCCCCATTTCCCTTTTGTAATCACCATATGGCTACCTGTGTCATTTTCTTTGCTTAATTTTAAACATATGCAATGTCAGAGCTTTATTTGCATAGAGAGTGAATATGATGCAATACAGTTTGCTACAACAATCTTCAAATAACCTGTTGATAGCAAATAAAAGAGAAATAGTATTTTATGTCTGTCCATTCAACAAATTAAAGATACCAAGATAGATTGTAAACTATACATATAATTTTAAGAGTACAAGGTATTATTTAAAAGCACTATTACATAAATAGAATAAATGAGACATTTTAAGTGTGGAAGATATATGAGTTAGGAAGAGAGAACATATGGTGTCCCCAAGGAGGAAAGAAGACAGATACAAAATAAGTTATCTTCTTGCCACAACAGGTGACCACAAAATGTATAATTTTTGAGTTAATAACTAAGACAACTCCAATGCCAGGAAGAAAGCAGTCACAGTATTTTGAAGGCCATGGTAAAAGAAAGAAAAAGAATATCAATGCTTATGAGAAAAAGTCAAAGTTTAACACCTGAAAATAAGCATCATTCCCTTAACCCTTAAGGCTAGCTGACTTTGTATAAGAGGCCCTTTCGGGTGCAGAGTCTTGTACCCTATCCTCTATTTTCTCAAGTCAGGAGAACAGAGGCAATTCTTTCAGTATTTGGAGACCAACCAAACTGTCATTTGACCACAGCAAGAGGTAACAAGGGAGGAAAGGGTGCAGTCATGCAGTGGGAGTGACCCAGACATTAAGAAAGATTGGAAAGACAAGCCTGAGGGACGGTAGAAAGGGGGATTGGGAAAAACAGGATAAATCCAGAAAAATGGAGCACTTTGCTTGTGGGGCTTCCCAGGAATGCATAATATTAAATAAAGCAAAATAAGTAAATAAGTACTTACATTAAAAACAGTGCCATGTTTATATCAACCGATTAACAAAAATGTATGCCACAACCAGTCCAGGGAACACTTGTTATAAACATACTTACAGCCTTTAACAGGTCACAAAGCCTGAGCACTAAGGACTTGCCTCATCTAATCCTTGAATGAGGTCCATGAGCAAGGGATCTTATTTGACCCCATTCTTTAGATGTGAAGTACATTTTGTTCTTGCCAGAGAAGACCATTTGCAGGTAACTGAACACTCATTCAAAGCCCCAGAAATCTATGTAAGGCAGACAGACTCAGTCCACCTTCAGGTGTTGCAACTCATGGGCCACTTATAGCATGGCTGCTGCCTGTGAGAGGTGACGCCCACTTGAGAACTTTTAGGTAAAAAATTCAGCAATTTTAAATGGAGGGAGGTAAAGATAATGCTTAAACTTGCATGCCCTTGTTCCCACCTTAGTTTTTAGATGCACTAAGAGAACAGTGATTTGTGAGCTCTTTCTACCTTGTGGAAGAGTTGTTCTCTCCACTGATAATCAATAGAATATATGAGGCACCATAAAACCAAGATTCTCAGGCCCTAATGCAGAACTTCTGAAGGACTGAGTCAAAAAGGTTAAGGCAGGGATGTGTATTCTGAAGAGCACTCTGGGTTACTCTGACACTGAGCCTCATACATGAACTGAATCACAGTCCTGGGGACAAGCTAAAAATGTTAACCTCACTGAAATAGAGCAATAATAACAAAAAAGTTATTTTTTCAAATTAGTATGACCATCACTCTGGCTGGTGTAGCTCAGTGGATTAAACACAGGCCTGGGAACCAGAGGATCTTGGTTCGATTCCCAGACAGGGCACATGCCTGAGTTGCAGGCCGGTTCCCTGCAGGGGACGCACGAGCGGCAACCATACATTGATGCTTCTCTCCCTCTCTCCTTCCCCTCTAAAGATAAATAAATAAACAAAATCTTAAAAAAATTAGTATGACCATCAGTATGAAAGAAGACAGGAGCTGACATTTCTCTGCTGCTTACATTGTTCCAGGCACTGAGCAATGCATTTTTAAGTAAATGGACTAATTTAATTATGATGATAAACTTAGGAGATACTACAATACAATTATTATCCCTCTTTTACCAATGATGAAATCAGGGCTTAGAGAAGATAAGTGATTTGGCAAGGGTAATCATTCGTTACATTAAAATATCAAGGGAATATAAATAAAACCTGAGAGGGACTAGTAAAAATACTTACAAAATTGAGGCTGATGCTTCATTTGTCCCTGAATTTTTGAGGCACATTCCTGAGTTCCAGTTATTGAATATAACCTCAATTTGGATCAGTCTGTAACTTGGGTACAGACTGATCTCCGTCAGAATAGGTTGCATACTTGAGAGAGTTCAAAAGTGGGGAGAATGTACCTTATGGTGTTTGAAAGGCATTTATTCAAATGTCAAGTAAATTTCTTCTGAGCACAACCTCAGTTTAAATCAAGGCAAAGGAAGGAAAACATTGACCTTGTTTGGAGGGCTTGTTAGATAACCACACTTTAGAAATGATGTTTTGAATTGGGGTGACTAAAAAGGTAGCAGAACCAATGCCTAGTTGACAAGTACATGTTTATCTCATGAGATTCAAGTGAATTCTAAAGGCTTGAAAACAAATATCTCCTAGCTAAGAATGGTCCTTAGAGAGAGTTATATTGGCAATGGGAAGGTTTCTGAATGTAACCCCAAATCTGTGAAGTTGTAAATCAAGTATATTTTAATACCACCAAACCTTGGTTAAGGGCTAAATAGACGCTACTTCCTGAGGACCAAATTCCTAAGCACTGAAAAACAGAATGTGGCTCCTTAGAGCTTGTGTGGCAGCTCCTTGGAATCTCAGTACCCTCTGGTCCCCTCAACCCTCAACCACAGATCTAAGCTTCCTTAGATCTAAGCTTCCTAAGCTTCCCCATCCTCAAAGGGAGGGTTTTGGCAACTTGAAAACAGTCACTGAGTACTTGCCTACTTTGGTGATCAGAAGAAAGCTAAAATTCAGAAGAAGCTTTTTGGGATGAACAAATCCTTTATAAAAGTAAAATTGAAACAATAAAAATAAAATCATAAATAATACTGCTCAACTAAGGTGGAGCAGAAGGCTTTCTGGAGTTCCTAGCAGTCTTCTGATGCTGACTAATCTCATGATCCTGAAGATTTTTAGATAAGCCATAGTATGAATCCCCTGCTATAGTATTTATTTCTATCTAAATACAATATATACACTTTTTTTTTCATTCCCAAGTTGCTAACAGAAATAACAGAGACATTTGATGTTAGAAATGTCTAACCTCATTTTTCAGCATTGTGGCAGAGAAACATGAATTTTGGGATCAAACAAATGTATCTTTTATAAAAAAAAAATGATAGACTTTCCCAGTTTCTTACAATGGGTAAGTTTATGGTAAATTTTACAATCATCAATCATTCAATATATGAAAATGGAGACAATACACAATATTGAAGGTTTTGTTTTTTTTTTAATCAATGTATGGTTGCTTCTGGTGCATCCCCTGCTGGGAACTGGCCCCTGCTGGGAACTGGCCTGCAACCCAGACATGTGCCATGACAGGGAAGTGAACGGTGATCTTTTGGTTCACAGGCCCATGCTCAATCCACTGAGCTACACCAGCCAGGGCTGAAGGTTTTGATATGGGAATGCCTATGATGTGGCTATGACTTGCTGGCAGCTAGCAGATGCTCAATTAATACCAGTTCCTTCCCTACTCTCCTGAAATGCTTCACCTCACATTTTAACAATGTTGCTGTTACCACCACATCTGAAGTATCCAGAAAAAAAATTGCATGTGTCTCTGAGGCTCCAGGGTTATGGAAACAGTAATAGAGTTAAATGAAGTGACAAATTTGAACTAAACCTGAACAAATATATTCTGCTACAAATGCTTTCATTCTATTGTTCTCCCCTCTCAAATCTCTCAGAAAATTTTCTTTTGGTTAGAATATAACAGTTGTGATTTTTCTTTAACACTTAATGTTTAGTTAACATTCAGCCATTTTAAGGTTACCTCTGGAATAAATACATGCATTTAAAAGAGTTTTTCAATAAGTGTAATATCTTTGCTTCTCACAACAATTTTCAACATGTTATTCAACTTTGCTTTCAGAGTTCATCTTCCTCTGAAAAAGAGAAGAAAAAAATTGCCTTAGGACTGGGACAAGACAAAGAAAACTTCCATTCTTGGAAAATAATATTAGATTTGACATAAATGCTCATTAGTAACTCAGCCACCCCTGTCAAATAAAATGTTAAAATATGTAATACAATATTAACAAAAGTCAATTTTGCTAGTGATTAAGCCTAATATTTAACTGTGTTGTTACCAAAATTAAGGGAACAGTTCCTTTCTGGAACTGTTTTTATTGGGGAAGCAAATATTTGTCCTATAAATAGATATACGCTCCTAATTTTCACTGCACTTCTCTCCTAAGTAGTCTTCATAACTAAAGAAAAAAAAGTGTAGTTTATTTATCTATGAAAAAAAGAGTGTTTAGCTTACAGTATTCTTATTCAGCAACACCATTCAAAAGTTATTGACTATAAGACAAATAAAAATAAAAACAAAACAATTCCAGAAGAATGTGATAAGGGCTCTATAGTCACCTCAGTCCGCATGGGATTAACATGGAAGGCACCTGAATCAAAACAAAGTGAGAACTTGAACATTCCAGGTCATTTCCAACATGTACTTTTGTGGCTCCTTACTCTAGGTTTAATTCCCCGTTGGACATACAAAACTGTATTTCTCAAACTTTAATGTCCATAAGAATCCTCTAAGTATCTTGCCAGAAGGGTGGGTTCAGGAGCTGGGTGAAAAAATGAAGCTAAAAGATGAGAACAGAAGCTTCTGCCTGGAATCACCATTAGTGATAGCTGTAATATGAGGTAGTGGCCCACAGGAAACCTGCCCAAAGAAGAACCAACATAGAAGACTGAATTCAAGGAAGCGGGGGGGGTGGGGGGGGAAGTGCTAGAATCAGGAGACCTGGAGACCAATTGGTCTCTGAGCTCATCAGTCTGTTAAGACAAGCCCAAAATTTCTCATCTGCAGTCATATAACTTCAATTTTATCTTCACAGTTTTATCATTCTTGCCTTTCTGGAACTTATCCACTAGTGTTATCAGAGGACTAATTAAAATATATGGAATTTAGTTGAAAGAGCTTATGTGCTGATTGTGAGAGCTAACACCAATGATGTGTCTATTACTAATTAGTTGTACGGGAGAAGTTATAAACTCAATTTCTTCTTGAAAAATATTTTAAGGACCCAATGATGTCTAGGGATCAGCAAACCCACTAACTGCAAGCAAATAGTCTATGGTCTTTGGCAAGGAAGAAAGCCTTTAGTTATAGAGAGAGCTAATACACTAGAATGGATGGTCAAATATTTCAGGTCCTTAAACAGAGAAAAACCCTTAAGGGAGAATAAAAAAGCAAGGTATTATGTTGACTAGAAAAAGGGGTGAGGATTAGAAAGAATTTTTATGAAGTGGAGTAGCCCTGTGCATACAGGAGGGAAGGAGATAAGAGAAGTGCTTTCATAAAAGAAGTGGAAGATTATAAGCTTCCTGAGGACAAGCATGCTTTGCTCATCATAGCTCCCCAGGATCAGAGCAGCAGATATACATAAATACTAGTTTAGTGAATGAAGATGGTTGAGAGGGCATCTTGGAAATTCAATATAAGCATGACTTTTTAAAATACAATTTTTAATGTAATAAACCTAAGGTATAGAAACAGAAAAAAAGACATTAGGAGTAGCAAGGAGGAAGATCATAAAATCTTAAAAAGTCAGACACAGTAACTAAGATAATTTCCCTAAGAAAAGAAAGACCATGGATGGAAGTCGTGGATAAGTCCCTTCATTTTTCTTTACTCATTGTTTGGACATTTACCTCTTCACTGTTTGGAAGAAGCAGAAACCTTTGGCAGAACAGAAGACAATCAAAATCCCAAGAGAAAATATGCTATGTGCTGCCTCCATCAGGCCAGCTAGCACTGAACCTCCACACAACTGTTTCTGTTGGTGAGAATCAGAGCACTGCATTGGCAAGACTTCAGATAGTGCAGATCTGTGGCAGAAAGTGGGCAGAGAATATTTCTAGAAGACTTATTTGAGCTATGGTAACTTTGGAGTGAACCACTTCATTCCATTTCAAAGACCAAGTTATCAATGTCTCAGTCTCTTGAATAATGAATAGTCTTGCCTATATTGTTCTATAGGTTCTTATTAGTTGGTCAGTAAGAAACTCTTATAATTTGCTTAGTTTCATCTTGCTTTTATGGTTACAAATATTGCTATGAAAATTTCCTATTCCTTTTTGCTTAAATGGTTATACAAAATGTTCTTTAAATAAAGAATTCTTTAAGCATTTTTCTTTTCAAACATATTTGATATTTCATTATCTTGAATAAAATGATTTAAATAAATCTTTTAGAAATTTAATTTGTAAACCTGATTTCAACTCAAATTCAAATCTAAAACTCAGCACATTTCTGCATGTTATTAACATATAGCTATGTAAAATTCAAAATTCAATTTTACTTTCTTTTTATCAGATATATTCTTAAAAAACAGAAAATTTGCTCAAGTCCATAACTATGCCTTTCTGAATTCTAAATTTAACTGCCAGTTTTAAAAGAATTAGCATATTCTTGAATAAATGCTACTGAAGGGGGAAAGTGGTTTAGTAAAACTACTTATATGCAGAACCCCTCCTAAAGTGCCCTGTGAATAGCTTTTATTAAGGAAGATTAAAATTGCTCATTATCCTAAAATAACTTCAGTACATGTGATGTTTTAAAAAAAGCATACACTGTAATCAGTTTGACATTTTTGGAATTTCGAAAGGTAATTAAAAAATCTGCTATTGTGAGCATTTCTAGTGAGGTATAATGCCGCTTTCATAGATCTTTAAGGTTGCATTAGCCTATCTCTAAAGCTACTGATGTTATTACATGGTCAAATATAAGGAAATTTGCCTTTAAAGGAAAGATTGGTGAAACAAACTAGAAGAATATTTGAGGACAGGCACTTGGGAAATTCATCAAAGGTGCCATCACTGGTCTATTCCAGCATGTCATGATTACATGCTAGGCTTTGAAGTCCAACATTCCTAGGGTCAAATCTAGTCCATATACTGGGATATAACCTCAGGAAAGCTACTTTGTTCCTCTTATCTCAGTTTTCTCCTCTATAAAAGGATGATAACTAAAGGGACCATATATTCCTGTGTGCCCTTGAGGAACTCTATTTATGCTTGCTGTCAGGTCTAATTATTAATGAGTCTTCCCACTCTCAAAAGGATCCCAGTTTCTGTGATAAATTACTAGCTAACTCTAACACAAACCCTGGGAGGTTTGTTTGAAGGATTCACCCAATACAGTTTCTGGCACAGAATTAACATTGAACATACCCTTCAAAATAGGAGTTGTTCATAGTAAAACCGTAGTTTGGACAACAATGATATTCCATACAAAGGAGTAGGCATGTGGCACATTATAAGTGCACTAAATATTAGTTACTGTTACTCACTTTGCGGTATTTTACTCACTCTGAGATAGCTGTGAGTTTGGAGTTTACATATAGCTAGAAACTTGGAATTAGTCAAAATGGCTTAGAGATGGAGTTATAGCTGGTCTTGTAGATGACCTGTGCAAAACTTCCTAGGTCTAGCAGCATTGCCACATATTGGCATCTTTTATTGAGGGATTTCTACCCATAGCCTCAACCAAAATGTTCAAAGATGTCTTACTGTAATTGTGCAGCATGGGGTTCATCCACTTGTCCTCATACATGACCCAAAGATTTGTTTTGAAGGAAACAGGTTTTTATTAACAGGGTTCCAATTTGAGGGAAGCTGAGAGCACTCCTGTGGGAGCCCGCCAGGCCGCAGGGGACCAAGGACAGAGTCCCCCACTGTTAAAATGGTGGAGGGACTTGGTTTCTGGTCCCTGGAGCCGGCGGGTATCTTGACATCTTCCGGACCTCCTCCTTCTCAGCCTTGAAGGAAAGAACAAGATCTTGGCATATGCGTCATGTTCCAAGGAAATGATAGTAATGAGGACACTATTATCTTCAGGCTAATGTTCTCAGGATATGAGAACATCTTGCCCTTTTGATAACTCTAGGGTTCGTACAAACTTTGAAAAAGCAACATTGTCTCCAGTTCCTTGCGGTCTTGCTTTAGGCCACAGCAGTTTGCATATAAGCCAGCAGTTCCTTGAATAAAGTTGCCATTTGCCAGCAGAGCTTATGGTCCTCTCCATTCTTTTAAGTCCCTCGCCTCACCTCGCGACCACCCTTGCTGCTGCGGGCAGCGGCACACCCCTTCTCTGAGTCCCTTTTTCCCAGGAGATGTAGAACTTCTCTTATTCTACAAAAGATTACAAGCCAGAATCATACCCAGAAGATCCCCATTTTGTTATCTGTCCTTTTTTTGGAGCTTAAGCCAGCCACACAAACAGATCTCTATTGTCTCTGGAATGTGCACTCATGGGTTTCAGAAACACCATCCTCTTGGGACAGCTCTCTCCCTCAGTCTCTATGTAGCAGTACAGGAACTATATGCCATACTGCACTGGATCATAGTGTCCCAGAGGCTGGAGCCCAGTGAGGCATGCTTTTCAGCATGGGATACTTCCTTCAGGAGCAGGCTTCCAACCATGCAGGACCTGGTTGACCCAACATCTGGTTGACCCAACATCTGCCAGCCCCTCAAGTACTCTTATCCGTGTGGAAGGTAAGAGCCAAAGACCCAGAGTGTCCAAACACACCTGGGATGAAAAGTCCCAAGCCAAAGCTTCACAAGCCAAGAGCCAAGAGCTCGCACCCACCACCAAAAGCAAGAGAGAGCCCAGAACCAAAAGCCAGAGCAAGCTCCTCCCCATCTCCTGTTTTAAAAAAAAAAAAGTGTTCTCTCCCAGAATTCTATGCACTTCAGAAGCCAGTGGGAGTGTCAACCTTTTTAACCAATGGCCCCCTTTTGTCTTTGCCCCCTTTTATGGGCATGAGCAGAAGTCTTCAGCCACCTTGGGAGGGGTTTCCAGCCCCCACAGCTCACACAAGCTGTGCAGCCTGTGTCATGAGCTAGTAGCCCCCAGGTTTTGGGTTAATAAGCCCCAACTCTGGTTTCAATCCCAGGAGCTCCCTGCCCACCCCTCTGCCAACAACATTTTGTTTATACTAGGTTCTTGACTCATTCAGGGCCCCTTTTTCAGGTAGCCCCTCCCTCTGCAGAAGGCAGGCTGCTTTAATGGACCAAGGTGCTCTTCCCACCCACGCTGCCTTTCCTGGCAAGAGAGGGGAGCGGGGTAAGAGAGGGGAGCAGTCTATGTGCTATGTGCTTGATTTGGGGGTCCCCTGCTACAATTGGGGTATCTTGTTTTGCAGTGATTTCTGCTCTGACCTACTTTATTACGCTACATCTAAAAAAGTAAAGAAACCTTAATACGCTCAATGTCTCTTTCACAGAACTGAATAGTGAGGTAGTTGGGCCCAACTCAGGAAAGCCGAGTTTTCTGGATCTTAACTGACATGTTCTTCTTACTGGTCATCATTATGGCAGGTAATTTTAACATCTTTTAATAAAATGATTTTTAAATTGCGGTTTAAAATACTACATTCAGTTTTTCAATTTCTGGTCTAGTATGTAATGAGCATAGAAATATCCAGTTCATCCTAACAATAGGTAAAAAAAAATGAAAAGGAAAATTCAATAACTCTTTTTAGACTTGTTGAAGAAGTCAGGTCACAGGACAAACTACTGCCACTCCCCCCAACACCAAACACACACATTAGAGACAGACAATAAAATTGAGAGAATCACAATTAATGAAAGCAGAAACCCGTGAGGAGAAACTGTCATGGGAACCAGTACTAGGGTAGGAGAGTGTGAACTATGCTTGAGAAATGGTTGAATACTCAGTGTGGACATTGATAAGAATTTGGAACTACAGTGGAAGTAATTATAAAATGCAAAGCTATGAAATTTCTAGGAGATAACAGGAGAAAATTGGGGGGTATGATGATTACTTTTAGATACAACACAAAAGGCAAAATTTATGAAAAACATAATTTGTAAGCTAGGCTTCATTAAAATTAAAAACTTCTGCTCTGCTAAATGCACTGTCAAAAGAATGAAAAGACAAGTCACAAATTGGGAGAAAATACTTTCAAGCACATAGATTAAAAAGAACTATTGTCCAAAATAAAGAACAGTTAAACTCAACAATAAGTAAAAACTTTTATTTCCCTTTTACTTTCATGATCTCTGATGCTTTTCTTTTCCTTCTGGAGATCCAAGTTTCTGAGGTCACTTCCCTTCTCTTTAAAGAAATTTTTTCACGTTTCTTGCAACACAGGTCTACTGGCAACAAATTCCTTTAATTTTTGTTGGTCTGAGAAAGTCTTTATTTCTCCTTTACTTTATAACCATTTTCAGGGCATAAAAATCTAAGGGTTTTTTCCTTCCTTCATCCGCTCTTTCAATTCTTTATTTCACCCCACTCTATTCTTGGTTTTTGAGGAGAAGTCATATATAATTCTTATATTGCTTCTCAATAAGTAAGGTGTTTTCTTCTCTGGCTTCTTTTAAGATTTTTTTTTTCATTTTCTGAAGTTTGAATATGATATGCCTAGGTTTAGTTTGTGTGTGTGTCCTTGAACTTCCTAGTTCTGTGGTTTTGTGTCTAATTACATTAATTTGATGTAATTCTCAGTTATTATTGCTTCAAATAATTCTGAAATTTTTTTCCTCCTATTTATACTCATACTTTTGGCAGTTGTCCCTTAGTTCCTGGATATCCTGTTTCATTCCTTTTTCATTCTTTTTCTTTCTACCTTTCCAATTTTCAGCCCAGGTGTAGCTGTGTAACTACGGAGTAAGAGAGTATGGCTTTCAAGTTTAGAATACTCCACCTGGAGGTGTGGGCCAAAGCTCTAGGACATCAGAGAAATGAGGCTGAAGAAATTCTCCCAGTGAAGGGGGGAGTAGGGTCATGACAGACAGTAAAAACACACACAATTCAAAGCACAAAGATCACTGAACAATATCTAATTTCTCCTGTTCCTCTTCACTCCCAAGCTCCCCATTATGTATTTTCCATAACTGACTTTTGTCAAAATATATGTGGACATGTCTGCTCACATTAATACAGCCCCCACCTACATATCAGCTTGATTCTCTTTAAATGTCTAATCTAAATTCACCAGTGTGCAGTTATTCAACTTTCCCCTTGTTTATTTATTTATTTTTTTAGTTTAGAGTGGAATAGAATAGTCTGAATTTTTAGGACTATGAAATCAAAAACTGAAATAAAGAATATTTCTAAAAGAACATTTCTCTTTTAGAAATAAAGAAACTAAGTCCCCAAGATTAAGTTTCATGTATAAGTTGTGAAATTGGTTAGTTATAGTTGGGACAAAATCCAAGTTCCTGGCCTTCATTCTAAACTTCTTTTTTCTGCACCAAAAAATGTTTTATATTCACACCATACATTGCCTATTGATGTAGATGAAAACATCAACATATTGTATTATCACTTACATAATTAAATGCTAATGTTCTAAAAAATAAAACTCATTCAACAGGCAATATATTTTTTAAAAGTATTGTGATTTGAAATCAGCAAGTGTGTCTGAGCTTATAATTCCTCTGTCAAGCCCTCAGGTCGAAGTGTTCATATTTTCAAGTCTTATTACACAGATTTGTTCTGCAGGGATGTTTTGTGGGGAAAAAAAGAGGTTTGGTTTTATATAGAAAAACTAAGTTTATTTAATATTTCAGCAACCCAGAACCAGATGTATGCTGCCAGGTGAGGCAGAGAGTATACAAAGAATAGAGACAACTGAAGAAGCCAGGCCATAGGAGGCAAAGGTAAAGGGCATTGAGAGACTTCATTTACTGTTACAAGCAAAAATCTAAATTATATTTTTGCATGATTTTTAATTGTGCAAGTACTCTGTGTTGACTTTTCCTCCCACTTTTTGGAAATCACCAGTTAATTTCATTAAGCTTTTTAATTGACATTATCAACATTCTTGATATATTTTGGAAGAAAAGATGTGCTCTAATCCACCTATATTCGAGTGACTAGCTCAAGTTATAAAATGGGAAAAGTAAATAATCCATGTTCTATTACTAACTTTCACACTTGACAATGATGCAATGATTCCTTTGTAAATGTTTAGGAAGCATTTATTTGTCAGATGCCTCATGACCATGGAATATTATAGACCTCCAGAAAGGCTACAATTGAACTCAACATTATTTCTTCCCAAATCTGTTCCTTGTTTGGTATTTTAGTAATAGGTATTTGTGATTTACCTATTTTCTAAGCCAGAAAATTCTACTTACTCTTTGACTTTCTTTTCTCTCATTAATTACCAAGTCCCCTTAGTTCTATCACTTAAATATCCCTTGACTCCATTCTTTCCTCTCTTCCACAACCCATTTTTCCTATAGGCCAATACCATGTCTTCTTTGTGTTGCAAAATGACCAAGGCCAATGTCATTTTTAGCCTTCAATGACAATGTTAAACCTTACCTCAGCTCTGTGCTGCTGGAATACAGGGTGGTGAAGAAATTACCTCACACTTTTATTTTTAAATTTTACCACATTTTTGTGTTTCTAGAAACATCAAAGTATGACTCTGCTTTGCATAGTCCAAGATAAGTCGGGTCTCCAACCTTCCTCAAGAACCACAAAGTGGACTATTCCTTGTTCTTTTTGCCTCTATAAGGCCCCAGTCCTTCTTTTATTTGAAAAATTCCTCATTTATAAATGTTCTCCTTAATGCAATAGCCTAAAAAATCATCCTCCTGATTGTCTAGTGCATTTTCTTTCACAGTAGTTAGAAGTAGGGGAGAACATAATCTCTTTAAAAGAACTGTAACTATTAAAGCTAGTCTTATCCTGGATGCTACTTCACATGACAACATTTTTAGTACTCAGGAAATGAAACTGCTATTCCATCTGTTTGTTGGGTTGGTGGAACCCCAGGTCTCCATTTCTGAAGCTCCCTAAATTTGCCACGATGAAAGGATCTCTGAGAGTAAATATGAGAGCAGTACTCTAGTGCTAAGGCTTAGTTTGGTAAGGCAAGAAAATCCTCAGGAAATTGTAAGAACACAAGTTCATCAGACCAGGGCCCTTCTCTTAAAACCAGAGTTTTAAGGCTGATTCCCTGGGTTCCTGCACCTATAAAGAAGGCCCATTCATCTATACTGAACTCAACTTATTTCAAGAAATTAATGTTTATTTAAAACATTCCTTTACACTGATTACAAAATCCTCCAGAGAAGATCAAATAGTTGTAATGTGAAGAGTTTATAGTGCTGGTGTCAACTGATAGTTGTGGGCACCAATTCAATACCAGCAGTAGTTTCTGATTTGAGGAATAACAAAGAAGGAAACTTTATTTAGTGCAAACAGCTCAATCGTAATACAACATGGCTGTGAAAACAGTCCTGCTGTGGAACAGCTTGATAGTGCTCTAGTGCAGCTGTGAAAACAGCATCATGCTGCTTCCCCAGGACCAGGCAGCTATGAGGCCAGGCCCCTTTTAGTCTCTGACCACCTGAGAGACAATTCATAGATATTTACATTTTCTACAAGGTCACAACTCTTTAGTTATATGCCTAAAGAAACATTTATTGATCTTTTCTCATTTGCCTCTTCCTCCAATATGTTTATTTCTACCAGTAGCTAATTATGATACCCTTCTTTTTCTCTCTGTAGGCAGCTCTGCTCCTCAATGGCTCACTCCTCTGCTCTGCTCCAGCTGGAAAATCACAGACTTTAGTCTTCTGTGGAAAGTGCACAATCCGAAGCCAGAGGGGATCTGGTTTATATAGATAGAAGTCTCCACTCCTGGTCCCTGACTGGTCAGAATAAAACTGCTCTGATTGGTCAGAGCTGTGCAGCTTCACTCAGTTGGGAAAGCCTTAGTCTTGTTGGCTGAAACAGGACTCCAGGAATTACTGGCTCTAGCTCAGATGGCAGAAACACAGTGTAGATGGGCAGGCAGGCAGTGTAGCACAAACTTGTCCCAGGCTTCTCTGAGAAGTGCAGTTTGTCTGAGAGGCCCCTGTGTAGAAATGGCTGCTAAGCTCTAATTTTTTTTTTTTGAGCATTGTTAGCCACCAGAAACCCTTCTCTTCCTCAGAATTCACACTGGTTAGTCTTTCGTATGCAAACTACTCTCCTTCATGAGTGCATTTTTGATTAGGGTAGTTCAACTGTCAGTGAACCACTCTCATTGGTTAACAGATACTTACAGTTCCATAGGCAAGTTAGTATTGAATATTTCCAAGAAAATTACAGTATTTCCAAGTAAATTACTTCCTACATCACTGCAGGAATGTTCTGAGATCTTTACTTTCAGGATTGTATCTTTTTAAGTCATTCACACTCTAGCTAGATTAATTTTATAAATCAAACACCTCATCAGTTTTCAGAGCATCCTGAATGATCTGAGTATTCCAAACTGCATAACTGTTTATAAGACTCTGCATGTTCGGTTCCAATTTATCTTTTTAAGTGAAACTTGGACTATAAGTGAAAAGAGGCTCTTTGCTGGGCCTCTGTCACACTGCTTCCTGACTCCCAAGCTCCGTCAGTGCCCTCATTCACCGACCCATGCTGTTTACCCGCAGAGCCATTCTCTGTCCTTCTGTTCTGCTCTTAATGCAGTAGATTCCCTTATCTCTTCATACTGCACAGGCTTGTGGTTCTGAGTGAATTTCCAGCTGGGTTCAGCCAATGTGAGTACTGCTGGGGGATATCTCCCCACCTTCTCCCTGCCTAACAAGCTAAGGCTGGCAGAAGATGCCCCTCTTCCTTAGCTGGATCTTCTATAGGACAATCCAGGGCTAATTCCTGGTTTTTCCTGGTGGCTCCTGCTCTTGGGCTCCAGTAACACTGCCTCTTTCCTTTTAGATGGGAGAGTGGCTTCCCACTGCTGCTAATCTCAGGTGTATCTCATTTTCCCCTAGGTGCCTTCTCAGGTCTTTCTCACCTATTAGGAAACAAATTCTCTACATTAAATTCTCTCTGCTCTTACAGATACATGAGCAAATGTGTCTTATGTTTCTTATTGGCCTGCAAATGCCAATGATATAACTTAGCTCTTTGATTACCATTCCAACTTTCTTTTATGAAAGGTCTAGATGTAAATGAGGCAAAGTTTGTGGAACTTGAACAATGCGGTCATTTACACCAATAAGTTACCTCTTCAATGGGTCCAGCCATGCTAAACTTCTTTTACTCAGTCAAACATGCAAGGGTTTTATTTCTCATATTCTTTTCATTCACATTTTTATTCAGCAATATGGCCCAAGCCACCACCCATTCTCTTTAGATTACCGCTCTAATCGAAAGACCTCCCGCTTTGTGCCTTTACATTTCTCCTATCATTAAAAATGGTAACTTACTGGTAAATAACTCTGCTGCTCAGATTCCTCTGATTGACTTCACTCTAGACTCAGAAAAAATCCCAACCCCCATAACCTGCTCAGATGTTGGGGATCTGCTCAAAACTTTGACCTCAGGAAGATGGCAGCGGAGTAGGACAAAGGATTTCACTACCCTCCACATGCCAGAGAAAGACCGAGTTGATCTGTGGAGGAGCACAGTGGATGCCCAACAGGGACCCAGCATATAAGAAGGCAGGACTCCACAAAATGTGGAGCTACTGAATGACCAGAGGTTGAGGAGAGGAGATGACCACAGATAAACAAGGTACGAGGGAACAGTGCAGAGGCTTCAGGCCCTCCACCCTGGTCTCTTAGACCTGAGGGCAGGTAAAAACAACCCTGGAAAAGAAATAGTCACCGGCACCCTCCCTATCTGCCAGGGTCCAGTTTGGAAAACACCAGGAGAGACTGGTTTGCCTGTAAGGGCAGAGAGAGGAGTCTGCATTGGGAAGCAAACCAGAGAACTCTGATAACCTGTGGAGTCAGGCTATGGTTGCTTGCTTGGGAAAATTGAGAGACGCCCATGCTTCCCAGTGGTGCCTGGTCTGGGCCAGCACTCCCACAGTCTTGGGGAGCCTTGTACACCTGGCAGGGCCACTGGAAGAGAGCCAATCATCAGCTCCCTCCCTACCCAGCCGGGCGCAGACTGAAAAACCAGGAGTCAGGCCGAGGTTGCCAGCTTGGAAGAATTGTGAGTTGCCACATGTAATCAACCACAGCACTGGGAAAGATCCGCACCCAAGCTTGCAAGAGCAGGAAAGCCTGGCTGGGAGAGCGCACCCTCATGCCAGGACAGAGCTGAGAAGCCTGGGGAAAAATCTGCTCTCAGTGGGGCACGGGAGAGCTGCACCAGTCTGGATCGTGGGAGGGCACTGGCGAGACCAGTCGAGTTCACCAAGACCCGAGAAAAGCCACACTAATAGGCGCTCAGGTTGTTGCAGCTAGTGAGAGAACAGAAGAAAAGGTTTGTCCAGCTGGAAACCAACAAGAGGAGTAGGTGGAAGCAGAGAACACCAAGATACCTGCAGGAGACTGCACCACTGAATTTCACAGGCATCCTACCACAGAAGTTCACACCATAAACTCAGGGAACCAGAACAGATCAATTTAAGAAGCTGGGGCCAACAAGAAGAACAGCACAAACAAAGGGAAGGCAAAGAAACAATCCCCAAATGAAAGAAAAGGAGGAAGTCTCAGAAAGAATGAAAGATGAAATAGAGGCAAGTCAACTATCAGATATTGAATTCAAAGCATTGGTTATCAGAAATTTAAAGAGCTTACAATGAGCTACCAGAAACTACAGGGGAGCTACAATGAACTCTCTGAAAACTATACCAACATGATAAAGGAAATAGAAACCATCAGCAAAGGCCAAGAGGGAATGAAGAATACAATTTCTGAACTGAAGAACACAGTAGAAGGTATGAAGAGTAGGATCGCTGAGGCAGAAGACCGCATAAGAGAGCTCGAAGACTGGGAAGAAAGAATCTCCGAGATGGACCAAGTAATGGAAAAGAGAATCAGAAAAACTGAGGATAGTTTAAGAGAAATGCAAGACAATATGAAACATAATAATATCTGAATAATAGAAATACCAGAAGGAGAAGAAGAATAAGGGATAGAAAACCAAATTGAAAGAGTAATAATGGAAAATTTTCCTAAGATAAGGAGAGATAAAGTCACACAAATCCAGGAATTGCAGAGAGTCCCAAGCAGGTGGAACCCCAAAGGCCTACTGCAAGACACATCATCATTAAAATGGCAAAACTCCAAGACAAAGAGAGAATTGTAAAAGCAGGAGGGGAGAAAAAGGAAGTAACATACAAGGAGGTCCCAATAAGGTTGGCTACTGACTTCTCAATGGAAACATTCCAAGCAAGAAGAGAATGGCAAGAAATATTCCAAGTAATGAGAAACAGAGGCCTACAACCAAGGCCACTTTATCCAGCAAGGCTCTCAATCAAGATAGAAGGTCAAATAAAGAGCGTCCAAGACAAAAAGAAGTCTAAAAGAATACAGCTCCACCAAACCAGCTCTACAAGAATTCCTAAAAGGGCTACTTTCAGGAAAAGAAGGAAAAGAGAGAGACAGAGAGCAACACAGGTACATAAATGAAAATGAATAAGTACCTTTCAATAATGACCTTAAACGTAAATGGATTAAATGCTCCAGTCAAAAGACATAGAATAGTTCAATGGATAAGAAATCATTACCCACACATATGCTGCCTAAAAGAGACCCACCTCAGGTCAAAAGACCACCACAGACGAAAAGTGTAAGAATTAAAAAAAAATGTTCCAAGCAAATGGACAAGAAAAAAAGCTGTTGTAGCAATTCTCATATCAGGCAAAATAGACTCCAAAAAACGGGCCATAAAGAGAGACCCAGAAGGTCACTTCATAATACTCAAGGGAAGAATCAACCAAGAAGACATTAACATCATAAATATATATGCACCCAACACAGGAGTACCCAAATATATAAAGAAAATCCTAGAGGACCTCAAGAAAGATATTGACAGAAACACAATAGAGCTGGGGGATTATACACCCCAGCTCTAGTAGGGTGTGGGATTATACACCCCCATTATAGTAGGAGACTTTACACCCCACTGTCAAAAATGGACAGATCTTCCAAACAAAATTCAGCAAAGATATTGCAGCATTAAACAACACCCTAGATGAAATGGAACCAATTGATATATATAGAGAGAGAGCTCTTCATCCAAAAGAAGGTAAATACACATTCTTTTCAAATGCACATGGAATATTTTCCAAAGAAAAACCACATGATAAATCACAAAACGAGTCTCAACAAATTCAGGAAAATAGAAATCATACCAAGCATTTTCTCTGATCACAAGGGACTATGATTGGAAACCAACCCTACAGGAAAAAATCAAAAACACCCAAAAGCATGGAGACTGAAAGGTATGCTATTAAACAATGAATGGGTCAAGATTGAAATTAGGGAAGAAATCAAAAAGCTTCTGGAAACTAATGAAAATGAACTCACAACAACCCAAAACTTATGGGACACAGTGAAAGCAGTCCCGAGAGGGAAGTTCATATCAATAAAGGCTTACCTGAAGAAAATAGAAACATTTCAAACAAACAACCTAACCCTATGCCTGCAAGAACTTAAGGAACAACAACAAAGAAAGACCAGAGCAAGTAGAAGGAAGGAAATAACCAAGAGCAGAGCAGAACTAAATGACGTAGAGACTAAAAGCACAATTCTAAGGATCAATGAATTCAGGAGCTGGTTTTTTCAAAAGATAAACAAGATAGACAAACCTTTAAGTAGGCTCATCAAGAAAAGAAGAGAGAGTACCAAAATAAACACAATGAGAAATGAAAGAGGAGAGATTATAACTAATACCACAGAAATGGAAGGGACTGTAAGAAGTTACTATGCAGAACTGTATGCCAAGAAAGTTGAAAAGCTAGGTGAAATGGACAAATTTCTAGAAAAATATAATATTCCAAAACTCAATGAAAAAAAAAGCAGGAAACCTGAAGAGACCAATAACAGCAGATGAAACTGAAGAAGTAAGCAAAAAATTCCCATCACACAAAAGCCCTGGACCAGATGGATTCACAGGAGAATTCTACAAAACATTTAAGGAAGAGCTAACCCCTATTTTGCACAGACTATTCCAAAAAATTCAAAAGGAGGGAAAACTCCCAATCTCTTTTTATGCAGCTAGCATCATCCTAATTCCAAAGCCAGACAGAGACACAACAAAGAAAGAAAATTTCAGGCCACAATTGCTGATGAACATAGACGCTGAAATCCTCAACAAAATACTGGCAAATTGCATCCAACAATACATCAAAAAGATCATACACCCTAACCAAGTGGGATTTATCCCTGGGATGCAAGGATGGTTCAATATTCGTAAATCAGTAAACGTAATACATCATATAAACAGAAGCAAAGACAAAAACCACAGGATCATATCAACAGACGCAGAAAAAGCTTTTGATAAGGTACAACACCCATATATGATAAAGGTACTCAGAAAAATAGGCATAGTGGGAGCATTCCTCAAAATAATAAAAGCCATATATGAAAGACCTGCAGCCAACATCATACTCAAGGGGCAAAAACTAAAAGCTTTTCCACTAACATCAGGAACAAGACAAGGTTGCTCACTTTTACCACTTCTATTCAATATAGTATGAGAAATTCTAGCCACAGTGATCAGACAAGAAAAGTAAATAAAAGGCATCCAAATCGGAAAGGAGGCAACAAAACTGGCATTGTTTGCAGATGACATGCTAGGGTACATGGAAAATCCTGTAGCCCCTACCAAAAAACTGCATCAACTAATAAATGAATTTGGCAAAACAGCGGGATACAAAGTGAATATCCAGAAATCAAGGCATTTTTGTATAACAACAATGAAATAGCAGAAGCAGAAATCAAGAAAAAAATCTCATTCGATATAGCAAAATCAAAAATAAAATATCTGGGAATAAACCTAACCAAGGAGGTAAAAGTCCTGTATGCAGAAAACTACACAACACTGAAGAAAGAAATCAGGGAAGACACAAACAACTGGAAACATATACTGTGTTCATGGATTGGAAGAATTGACATCATCAAAATTTCCATACTACCCAAAGAAATTTACAGATTCAATGCAATACCTATTAAAGTACCAATGGCATATTTCACAGACATAGAACAAACACTTCAAAAATTTATATGGAACAATAAAAGAACCCGAATAGCAGCCATGATTTTGAGAAAGAAGAACAAAGTAGGAGGGATCAGAATACCTGATATCAAACTGTATTACAAGGCCACTGTAATCAAAACAGCCTGGTACTGGCATAAAAACAGGCACATAGACCAATGGAACAGAAGAGAGAACCCAGAAATAAACCCAACTCTCTACTGTCAATTAATATTTGACAAAGGGGGCAGTAACATAAAATGGGATTAAGATAGCCTCTTCAACAAGTGGTGTTGGGAGAACTGGACAGCTACATGCAAAAAATTCAAACTCGAGCACCAACTTGCATCATACACCAAAATAAATTCAAAGTCTCTTCAAAGAGACTTTAATATAAGCCGTGACACCATTTAAGCCCTAGAGGAGAGCATTGGCAGGAAAATATCCGAAGTTTCACGCAGCAGCATTTTTACTGATGTGTCCCCTAGAGCAAGGAATATAAAAGAAAGAATAAACAAATGGGATCTCATCAAAATTAAAAGCTTCTCTGTGGCTAAAGAAAACAGCATTAAAATAAAAAGACAACCAACAGTTTGGGAAAACATATTTGCCAATGATCCTCAGACAAAGGTTTAATGTCCAAAATATGCAAAGAACTCACACAACTTCACGCTAAGAATACAACTAACCCGATTAAAGAATGGGGAAAGGACTTAAACAGACATTTCTCCAAGGAGGACATACAAAGGATCCAGAGACACATGAAAAGATGCTGGATATCTCTAGCTATCAGAGAGATGCAAATTAAAACCACAATGAGATACCATTTTACACCAGTGAGAATGGCTATCATAAACAAAGAAACAAACACCAAGTGCTGGAGAGGTTGTGGGCAAAAGGGGACCCTAGTTCACTGTTGGTGGGATTGCAGACTGGTACAACCACTATGGAAAACAGTATGGAACTTTCTAAGAAAACAAAAAATGAACGTGCCTTTTGACCCAGCAATTTCACTATTAGGAGTATATCCTAAGAATTCTGAAACACCAATCCAAAAGAACCTGTTCACTCCAATGTTCATAGCAGAACAATTTACGATAACCAAGAATTTGAAGCAACCTAGATGCCTATCGGTAAATTACTGGATCCACAAGGTATGGTACATTTACGCAATGGAATTCTATGCTGCAGAAAGGAAGGAGCTCCTGCCCTTTGCAACATCATGGATGGAACTGGAAAGCATTGTGCTGGGCAAAATAAGCCAGTCAGTGAAAGGTAAATACCATATGATCTCACCTTTAACAGGAATCTAAACAACAAAACAAGCAAGCAAAATATGACCAATGACACTCAAATATGGAACAGGCTGACAGTGTCCAGAGGGGAGAGGGGAGAGAATCATAGGGGAAAAGGGGATGGACTCACATGAACAAGTATAAAGGACACATGGACAATAACTAAGATGGGGGGCAGAAATGGGAGGGTGGTGGGGAGCACGGGGCAGGGGGCGGGCAGGGTTGGGAATATAAGACAGAAAGCTGTACTTGAACAAGAATTAAATAAAAATTAAAAAAAAAACTTTGACCCCAATTTCTACTGTGATCTTTGGTGCTCTATAGGACTTGTGCTTAGAAAGGTCTTTTCTGTCACATCTGTTCATGGTTGGTTCTTTCTCTCAACTAAAATGTCAGCTCAATGTCACCTCCTCCAGGATTTTTCTCTGACCACCCTTCCAATCACCTACCATTCCCCTGTTCATCATCGTGGCACCAATCATCACCCAACCTGATTTCTTTCTTCACAGACACTAAAGGTGAGATCAAAACACATTTTAGTTGTCTAATCCATCTTTGTATCTCTAGCAGGCAGAAAAGTCCCTAGCTCACAGTAAGAAGTATACACACACACACACATATATACACATACATATATACACACATATATGTAACAGATGAAATAAGGATTTGCAGGCACTGTGGAAAATGCTTTGCATAGATTGACTCATTATCATCTTCACAATGACCCAATGATGTAAGTCTTGCATTTCCCTGTTTTAGAGAATGTAGGCAGATGGCCCATGTCACAGACCCAGTCAGGGGTAGACTTGGGCTTTGATTCCAGAAATGTAGCTGCAGAACAAGAGTAGTAACTTGTATGTTATACCACTTCTTATTACAATGCAATCTTTTAGAAAATATTTAAGTAACAATGAGTAATAAAAGTACAAATTAGTATTCCACTTATTGCTCTAGAGGTACAATTAAACCCACCAGGATTACAATCAGGCGATGATAGTTTGTCTCTACCCAGACAAATTTAAACATGATCAAGCAATGCCAACTACTTCCTTTCCTTTGAGGGCTAGGCAGCTGCTTTTGACAGAGTTTGTAATATGTCCCCTAATTTTAGAAAAATATAAACGTGAAAGAAAATTCCATATTTTAGAGGTATAGAAATACCTCAATAATACTTTTTAAAATACAGGGTGAGGCAAACTAAATCTACCATTGTTCATATGGAAAATAATACAATAACTGCCCTGGCTGGTGTGGCTCAGTGGATTGAGTGCCAGCCTTTGAACCAAAGGGTCTCTAGTTCAACTCCCAGTCTAGGGCACATGCTTGGATTTAGAACAGATCCCCAGTAGGAGGTGCTCAAAAGGTGACCACATATTGATGTTTCTCTCCCTCTCTAAAAATAAATAAATAAAATCCTTTAAAAAATAAAAAATAATACCATAGCTAATAATAATAGAAGAATAAACTGTGTTTCACATATTTACAACTGTAAACCTATTTTTGCTGAACTCTGTATAAAGTGCAATGCCATGTAAAAGATTCAAAATATTATTTAAAATACCAATCCAGGTATGATAATCAATTATAACTATTATTATATGATACTACATTATTATCAGACTATGCACTTGGCTTTATGGAAAGGGTAGGATGTAAGACACCTGAAATATGACACCTCTTATATCTTAGCTTCTGACCATCTGAGGGACAATTCATAGATATGTACTTTTTCTACAAGGTCACAACTCTGTAGTTATATTCCTAAAGAAATATTTATTGATTTTTCCTCATTTACTTCTCTAATACTTTATCTTTATCAATAACTAATTATAATACCCTTCTCTTTTTTCAAAATTGTTTTGATTTTGATGCATTCTCAATCATTTATAAAGCACATAAAGATTTCAAGAAGTAAAATAAAGCTATATAGGAAAATAACATTTTCTCATGTAAAAACACAAATCCTGTTTTTGAAAATTGTCCTAAAAAACTTTACAACATATATACTGTAAACAATCATCCATTGGAAATAATTCTAATTATCTTTCTCTTTGATCTTAAGGGAATGCCTTTTCTCCTTATTTCTGGGAATATAAGACAGAAAACTGTACTTGAATAATAATTAAATAAAAAAAGATTGTACATGAATGTTGGCATGTGGATACCTGTACTTTAGTCCTTAAAACTCTTAACACAAATGGTAAACACAAAAATTAATATAGTTCATTTTGCTCAGGCCACTTCAATGCTCACTCTTGCTGGTTCAAGTTCTTTTCTGAAATGTAAATGAGAAAGACCACAAGCAGGCTCAGCTGCAAAGAACTTGTCCATCTGCCACACCTGACTTTATTCCTTGGACATCTCCCCTTTCCAAGGTGCCGTCTTATCTTCTTACATAGTTACAACCCCTTTCAATGTCCTTGACTATTTAGAAAGCAAACCACCAACTCCAAACACTAGAACATAAATATTTTTTCAATTAATTTTAATATTTTATACAAAGCATATTCATAATCATCCCTCAAAATAGTTGTCATTACCCAGCTGGTTATGGGCTATCACCATTAGGCTTTTCTTCTGTAATCAGGAATAGAAATGGAGGAAAAAGCACAGCAGGAAAAAG
Organism: Sturnira hondurensis; assembly: GCF_014824575.4. Classification (NCBI taxonomy): domain Eukaryota; kingdom Metazoa; phylum Chordata; class Mammalia; order Chiroptera; family Phyllostomidae; genus Sturnira; species Sturnira hondurensis. The sequence goes on from NW_028079095.1 coordinate 919,383, forward strand.
TTTAGGAATCTTCCATATCCACCGTATGTGAATTTGAAAGCAAAAATTTTAGCAGTCAGGTCCTTGAGCAAACAACTTATTTTCCCTTCAGTGTTCTGGGATTATCAGGATTTACCTGTTTTGTACTTATATTCTGTGCTACCACAAACTGATGAGTCATATTTATAAGGATAAAATAACAGAGTTGAATAGATATTAGGGGTGTGTGTGTGTGTGTGTGTGTGTGTGTTAGGGTGTACACAACGTTTTCATTTTCTAAGAGTATGTTTTAGAAAAACAGGATAAAAGTGAACTGTGTCTGGCATGAGTAAGTCATATTCTTAAGCAAAACAAAACACATACATTGAGTAACAACACTGGGTGTGAGACACTCAAGTGAACACAAAACACATCTCTGTCTATGGAGAACTTAAGTTACTATTTATAAAAAACCCAGGGATTTGGTAGGGTGAATGGCATTTGACTGTTGTTACACTTCTGTCAGAAAATCTAAAGTTACCAAAACAAAACCACACTCTATAGTCACATATCCAGGAACTTATGCCCCAGGGTGCATCAACACTGCACAAGATCCATCTCCCAGAATGATTCTCAGAATTGGTTCAGGTTACAAATGGCTTTACACCCTCAAATTTTTTAAAATGTAAAATTTCATAAGCAATTTATCTTAAATTATGAATTAGTTAAAATAAAGAAATTGTACAGCTTTCATGCCAATAATTATATAGAAAAGGAAAAGAAAAGAATGGTCAAATACAGTTTTCTTAAAAGCAACTTTTCCCAAGCCATAAGCACCACAGAGAAAGGAGACTAACATTCCCTATGATTGTACCATTAAAATAAAATGTGAAAGATAGAGACAGAGTTCCTTGTAACTACATCTTCCCAAGTATATTTGATCTTCTCTGAATAAAAAAATGGTGTTTTTTATAATCATCCTCTCCTTTAATTTTTACATAGCCCTTAAAGTTTGTGATTATTATCCTTATTTTACATATGGGGAAAATGAACATAAGACAGAGCCTATCATTTGCCCAAGATCATATTGCTAGTAAAATCTCTGTGGTTTTGCAATTTTATCTTATGCACCTACTAATGCTCTGCCAAGATTACTGCTGAGGTTACCTGTCATGCACTTTTATATGTTTGAACTCTATTGCAAAAAGGAGTTGAAGAAAATAATTGAAAATCTTAAGGAAGGAATCCATGCAATTTTTTTTCTTTCTCTTTTCTCCTTTTCTTTTTTTTTAAATTTAATTGTTGTTCAAGTACAGTTTTCTGTATTTTACTACTACCCCAGCCCACTGCCCCAGTGCTCCCCACCTCCCTCCCATTTCCACCCCCTCTTAGTTGTTGTCCATGTGTCCTTTGTACTAGTTCCTGTAAATCTTTCCCCTTCCCCCCGAAATTCCCTCCCCTCTCCCCTCTGGTCACTGTCCCCCTCTTCTCTATGTCAATGTCTTTGGTTATATTTTGCTTGCTTGTTTGTTTTGTTGTTTAGCTTCCTGTAAAAGGTGAGATCATATGGTATTTGTCTTTCACTGCCTGGTTTATTTCACTGAGCATAATGCTTCCCATTTCCATCCATGCTGTTGCTAACAGTAGGAGCTCCTTCTTTCTTTCTGCTGCATGAAATTCCATTGGGTATATGTAGCATGATTTTTTGATCCATTCATTTACCGATGGGCACAGAGGTTGCTTTCAACTCTTGGCTATTGTAAATTGTGCTGCTATGAACATTGGGGTGAATAGGTTCTTTTGGATTGGTGTTTTAGGGTTCTTAGGATATAATCCTAGCAGTGGAATTGCTGGGCCAAAAGGCAGGTCCATTTTTAGTTTTCTGAGAAAATTCCATACTGTTTTCCATACTGCTTGTACCAGTCTGCAATTCCACCAACAATGGATTAAGGTCCTTTTTTCTTCACAATGTCTCCAACACTCATTGTTTATTGCTTTGCTTATGATGGCCATTCTGACCAGTGTAAAGTGGTATCTCATTGTGGTTTTAATTTGCATTTCTCTGAGAGCTAGTGATACTGACCATCTTTAAATGTGTCTCTGGATCTTTTGTGTGTCCTCCTTAGAGAAATCTCTGTTCAAATCCATTGCACACTTTTTCATTGGGTTGCTTGTCTTCTTAGAGTGGAATCGTGTAAATTATTTGTATATTTTGGAGATTAAACCCTTGTCTGAGGTATCATAGGCAAATATGTTTTCTCATGCAGTTGGCTCTTTTTTTTATTTTAATACTGTTTTCTTTGGCCATGCAAAAGCTTTTAATTTTGATGACATCCCATTTGTTTATTCTTTATGTCCTTTGCTCTAGCGGACATATCAGTAAAAATGTTTCTGCGTGAAATATCTGAGATTTTCTTGCCAATATTTTCCTCTAGGACTTCAATGGTGTCATGGCTTATGTTTAAGTCTTTTATCCACCTTAAATTCATTTCAGTGTATGGTGTAACTCGATGCTTGAGTTTCATTTTTTTGTTTTTTCCTTTTCTTTCTTTCTTCCTTTCTTTCTTTTTTCTTTCTTTCATTTTCTGGAAGCACCTGTTCAAAAGAGTGGGGGATTATTATTGAAATATAGGATTCAGTGACTCAGTTTTGCTGTCTTTTATTATTTACATATAGAATTTAAGATAAACAGAAACTATTGAAAGATGGTGAAAGGCCAGAACTGTTCAAACTAATCTCTTAATTCTACATAATGACCAAAAAATGATAAAGCATGGGAATAAAGTCAGAAGTATTAAAACAACTTGTCTTCCATTGACTCTTACTGGAGTACATCTACTCTTAATGTCCCACTGACCTTACCAGTCCTTCCCACCCACCCTCTGGACATCAATTTAGGGAATGCAGTTAACCTAGAAGTGATGTTATTCAGATAGGCTGAAGTTGTCTTTGTATTTGAAGGAAGCTCTTCATTCACTAGAAAATTGTGAGAAGAGAAATGACTTGAATTCTACTGCCTACCAGATCATTAACTTTACTTTATATTCATCTTGCAAAGAGAAAATAACTGTGATTGTAGCCTCCAGTAACAATTTCTGTATTGAGCTTCAGGTGTGTGTATGAGTTTTTAGTGCAGTCCTAAATGCCAAATGTTCCACCTCTGTGCTTTCTTTTATTTTTAAAAAAAATATTTATTTAGAGAGGAGTCATGGGGAGGGAATGGAGGCAACTATACCTGAACAACTATATATATAATTACTATATATATATATATAATTACTCTTTCACTGAAATATTAACACCAGAAGTGGGAGTTATTTCATGTTTATCTCTGCATCTTCATGCCTAATATGAGTCCAGCATTCCATAAATGCCTGCTGGAAGGAAAAAGGGAGGTAGGAAGAAAAGGTAAAAGGAGAAACTCTTAAGAAATACACATTAATGAAGAAGATGACAAAGACTGTAGTAAAGAACTGTTCCAAGATTACAATATAGGAATTTCAACAGTTACTTGTTGATACATGGTATAATTGCTTTATCACTATTTCATGCTGAAGTGTGTCTACAATATTTCAGGTACCACTGTAAGCACTAGAATTAGAATGGGGAGCAAAACTCTCTAGGTCCTTGCTCTGACTGAGACTTAATGGTTTAGTCAAATGATGTAGATAACTAGTAAGGAAACATACCAAAAAACAATGGTGATAAGTGTCCAAAAGGAAATACAAATGGTAATGAGATAAAATGATAGGTGTACTTGTTAGTGGGTTGTTGAGAGGTCAAAGGGTAGGGGCTACTTTAGAAAAGGTAAGTAGGTAGACCTTGGGAGTTAGGGTGTTATAAGCAGAAACTCGAGGGCAGAAAACAAGCAATGGCACTTTCTGGGGGAAGAGCTTCGTGGGTAAAATGTAAAGGCTTTGAGGAGCAGAGTTGAGGAACCTGAAATAAAGCAAGAGTACTAGAAGCAACACAGATGAAAGAAAAATAGGAGACAGGGTCAAATCATAGAGGGCCATGTAAGCAGTAGAAAGTGTATAGATTCATATTCACCTTGATATTCTTTATTGTTTAATTATGATTTTTCTAATCTTAAATGAAGTTGTCTTTGCATGTTCACAACTTACTCTATTTACATGTTTCTCTTATTCTGTCTTGGGGAAATATCCTTGGAATAGCCATTCCACTGAGATTCTAGACAGACACTTCAACTTTTTAGTAGATATATTTCTACCTTCACAATTGGGCTATTTGTCTTTGAGTGACACCCAACCTAGCATTTAGTATGTCTAGAGGTGCATGGAACTTCTGCTCTTTTAGGATAAATTAACATGCAGAAACCCCCTTTTCTAAGTAGCATTTCATGGAAATATTTGTTGAAATACATACACATTAAATGTATGACAGGGATTATGGAAACTACTTCAAGGCAAGTACCTTGCTGCCATATTAGCAATAGGAAAAAGTTACACTTGTAAGTGGAGACATACTGATTCATTTGGAGAGGATTTTCTATGAGACATTAAAAAACTTTCAATAGCAATGAAACCATATAGAGACACTGCAAAGAGAATAAGGCATTTTAAGAATAAAGTTTATTTGATAAAATATATTTTAAAATGTCAGTTTTAAGTATCTTAAAGAAAACTCTTGAGACATCAAACTATGCAAAAATGCTTTTAGCTACTGCCTGCTCAGCCTGACTCCTTTATGCTGCTCTTTCTAAGAGAGTTGTTCTGGCTATAGTTACCTACTCATTAAATAGACCCCATTTGGAAGCTTGGCTGGGACACTCATTATGGATAAAAACGGCAGAGCACACAAGGGCCAGATGGAAATGTATCAAGAGAAGGTGCTGGTGTGGAAATGGAAAATGGGAAGGTAGAATGCTGAGAAATGTTCCAACATCATACCACAGTAGGCACCTTCACAGATGTGGGAAGTACTCGTAAAAATAAATAAAACTAGAGGGGGGAGCATGGGGTGGGTGGGATGGGATGGGAGTAATAGACAGAAAACTGTACTTGAAAAATAATTAAATAAATTTAAAAAATAAAAATAAGGCCTGGCTGGTGTAGCTCAGTGGATTGAGCGCGGGCCTGCGAACCAGACGATCGCGGTTCGATTCCCAGTCAGGGTACATGCTTGGGTTGCAGGCCAGTTTCTGGCAGGGGCCAGTTCCCTGCAGGGGATGCACAAGAAGCAACCATACACTGATGTTTCTTTCCTCTCTCCTTCCCTTCCCCTCTAAAAAGATAAATAAATAAAATATTTAAAAAAATAAAAAAAATAAAAAATAAAAAAAATAATAAATTTAAAAAAAATAGAGGGGATGAGACTCTTATGAGAATTACCTTTTTAAAAAAAAGTCATTTGTTGATTGTTTTTCTTATAACAAAGCTAATACACAATCAAGAATTATAGAACATAGTTTTGTTGTTTTTACAGAGTTAGAATCATAGAATCACACTGTACATAGAACTTTATCACTTAATGATATAAAATAATCTTATAATTTCCCCATAATTATTTATCAATGCTATTTTAAGATTTTATGAAATTCTACTTGTATACATTTATCCAATTTTGCCCAATTTCTTATCACTAAATATTTATATTTTTTGAAGTTTTGCCATTATACATTATACTATGTTGACAATTTTGGCAGACATATGGTTATTTCATTAAAATCAATTTTTAGGTGCTGAACTTCTAGTCAAGATTCAGTAGAAATCCATTGTAAGATTTGTATCCCTAAGTGCACACTATTTAGTAAGTCTCATTTGGTTATACAAATAATGTTTTGGACTGTAGAATAGACTGGCTCACCCATCAAGCAAGACTGAAAGAACAGATGAGAAGATAATGTAGGTCCTACCTTTCTGGAGGCTTACTGTTTATTAAAGTGACATAGGTAATCAGCAAAGGCACATATCAACAACAAGTTAATATCAGATGGATATAGGTGCCTTAAAGGCAATGGAAAGGGTAATATTGTACAATAAACCTCCAGACAGGTTATATCAACACATTTATTACAGTTGTATACAGAGATGTTCGTTTCTCCACATCTCTGCCCAAACTTCTTTATGTTAGCACCTTTAAGATCTTCACTTCCTACTTTAATTTACATTTGCTTGATCACTAACAAAGGGACATATACATATAAGTGTTTGTGTTACTTTATTTTGTCAATTATCTGGTTGTATCCTTTCACATTTTCCTATTGTCTTGATTTTCTTATCTTACTGATAAAAAGAGCTCTATTATTCTGTTGAAAATGAATCTTTAAATTTTCTCTTAATTTTGTTTAAGTGTTTTATTATGTAAAAATTGTATTTATGTAGCTAAATCCATCAATTTTTTTCTTTAGCTCTGGCAGGTGTGGCTCAGTGGGTACAGTGCTGGATTGTGAACCAAATGGTCACTAGTTCGATTCCCAGTGAGGGCACATGCCTAGGTTGTGGACCATATCCCAAGTAGGGGGCTCGTAAGAGGCAACCACACATTGATGTTTCTCTCCCTCTCTTCCTGCTTTCACCACTCTCTAAAATAAATAAGTAAAATCTTAAAACAAATTATCTTTATATTTTTCTAATTTTTGTCAAAACAAGCTCTTGTTTATTTCTAGTTATTTATGTGATTCAATTTTTTTGTAGTTAGCTTTTTAATTCATTTTTGTTGAAAAGCTCTAATTTTACTATTTTTCAACTCACTAACCCATTGTTCTACCACCATTTTTCCCTCCTGTTTTGAAGCACTACTACCATTATTATATTTTAAGTTAGGATATGAACTCAGGACTATCCAGATTTTGTATGCTGTTATATTGATCATCTGTCTATTATTTGACCAGAACTACACCTTGGGCTACTCTTGATTTGGCTAGTTTCTGTTTGGATAAATAGTGTGCTAGAAATGGGTCTTTCAAACTTACCACTTAATCTACCATATTTCTGCCTTCTAATTTGGAGATTGGGTCATGAAATATTTATTGACTGTTCAAGAAAGAAGAGATACAGGAAAGATGAGAAGAAAAGAAAAGGAGCCCTGGCTGGTGTAGCTCAGTGGATTGAGCACGGGCCTGTGAAGCAAAGGGTCGCTGCTTCAATTCCCAGTTAGGGCACATGCCTGGGTTGCGGCTCAGTTCTCCAGTGGGGGACGCATAAGAGGCAACCACACATTGATTCTCTCCCACTCTTTCTCCTTCTCATCCCCTCTCTCTAAAAATAAATAAATAAATAAATATTTTTAAAAAAGAAAAGGAAAGGAATGGACATTTTTGAGTATTTAATGTCTGTTTATACTGCATATGATTAATCTTCTTAATATTGATAATGATATGAATGTCATCATCATTCTCTTTGCTGATAAAGGAAATTGCTCTTTAGAGAGGTTAATTAAATTACTCAGGACCAAACAAAAAATGAGAGGTGGAATTAGTATTCAAATGGAAAATTGACTTTGACTTCTATGCAACCCTCAGGGGTCTAGTGAAAGAAGTGGGAGAGGGAGCTAATTCATTTCCCTGGTGCTCATTCATAAAGGACTATGACTTTGGAGTCTTTGTCAATGTTGATGCCATTGCAAGGAGAGGAAGCAGACCCATGACTTCCCCTCTTGTAGCTCTTCACCTTTGCTATGTCATTTTCTCACTACTGTATTACACAGAGACAGGATGTATAAATTAGAGGTCATTTCCAACAGCTCTCTGCTTATGCCTTGTTCCTTTTCCAAATATGTATTTTCTTTTAATCTGCCATAGTCTTAGAAAGTTCCTATCCCTATACATAGACTTTCTTTCACGTTTAGACTCTGCCTCCTGAAATATTCTGTTTTATTTGATGATGAGGTGAGGTTGGAGGAAAAAACTCACCTTTGCTATGAGACTTCAGGTTGGTTTTTAGAATATCAATAAGCAACAATTTAAGAAATGAGAAACAAAAAAAGAGAGTAAACTAGGAATAAGAATAAGTTCCTATCCTCTGAGTATAAAACTAATTCTGAAATACAGTGCTTGGAGCATCCTTAACTGGTAGAAGAGTCAATTTACATTAAATATTGTTACCATCAAAAATGAAAATAAGGCTATGAAGGAATGAGACACTGGATAGACAATGTCAGAGGAAAGCATTAGCAGAATCTGAGAGCTAGGGAATGCTATGGAGTTGTGAGACCTTAAAGAACAGATCTAAACTATGGGTGGAAGGCTCAGGAATAGATACCAGGAGAAGTGGAGGGAACTTGGCACCTAAATCTAGATAAAATCTACTCTTCCAAATGTTCCCAAGCCTGGTTTCTCTCAGGAGAGGAAAGGTTTTTACTACCTCCTGGAAGACCCAACACTATCTTTCCAGCATTTGAAATCAGTGCTGTCTGTCCTTAGGAAACTGATATGAGGGTCTGGGGTGTGGCGGGGAGAAAGGCAAGTGCTACATGTATAAAAGGCCCAAGAGGCACATTTATATATCCATTCATACTTCATTCTTCTATTTAGCGAATGTTCATCAGAAACTGGGAAAAAGTTATTGCTATGCTGATAAAAACATCTCAAACCATAATGTCTGTAAGATAACATAATGGAAAGACTAAAAAAATAAGTAAGCAATGAGATATAATGTAAAAAGTAGTATGATAAGTATAATGCAAAATGTTGTGTAGTCGGGAATGGTAGGAGATTCATACAGAGAAGACTCACCCAGAAGACTGGCCTATTAAAGGGTCAGGGAAGGTATCAAATACTGACTCTGAAGAGTAAATAGTGAAAACCAGGAGTAAGAGGCCGGGCAGAACATCCCAGGTAGTGGAGCAATCGCATCCAAAGACATGAATGTGGAGGTGAACAAGGCCGCTGGTGGGACTCTGAATGAAATGCAAGTCACTCTCATGGCTGGAAACTAGCATGGGAGGAGCAAGGCAGGTAGAAGTTAAGACTGAACAGTGTTCAGAAATGCTAATAAAGGTTCCTGTGGACCTGGCTATGGGGCTGAGCCTGTGCACAAGGATCATGGTGTGGAGAGCAGGACAAATAAAATGGGGTTGGTCTGATCAAGTTAGCATAAAGTATATAAAACAAAGTGGAGACAATAAAAGTCAAACAACTTGTGTCAACCAAAATGGTTGTCAGTCAGCCATGACACTTTGGTTCAAGAAGGAAACTACATAAGTCAGAGCAGGTATACCTGGCAAGGAGATACACCTATGATATTTGCACATGTGACCAGAACAGCCATGTCTGCAGATCGGGACTACCTGTAGTTAGGTTCCTGGAAAAATTCCACACTTGCCATCATGGGCACCAAGAAGAACAGCCACGTGCCACTCACAGCAAAATTCCCCACTTGGCATCAGGGGTGCCAGGACACTTATCAAAAGATCCAGAAGGGTGGAGTACACCACTTTCGGGGTACAACTGAGGCCAGCATCAGACTACTGTGGAGAAATCGAGCTCTGCACACCAGAGTGCTGTCCCACACCATGCTGACCTCCCTTGACATAGGACTCTGGAGGATCTGTCCTGCTAGATTGAGTACTCCATCTTCCCTTGTGCTCACCTGGCTCTGGAGATCCTCCTTTGAAAGATGCTGACAACTTGCTTGCCTACCGTGTTGTCTTCCAGACCTACAGACTGAAACTCTGGGAATCAGGTTGGCTGTCCCCCATTGATTGTTGTGTGTGTGTTATCATTCTCTTAGATTGTTAGAGTGTGAGTAAGATATTAATGTATGTTGATGTTCTACTTTGAATGAACCTGCATTCAATAAAAGCTGAGTGAATAGCATAGTTACTATGAATGACTCTTGTCTATTCCTTGGTTCTGGGTTGCTAGCCCAGCAGTTGCCAGGCCAACTTATAGGAAAGACTACATCATGAAACTATGCTCGTGACACATGGATCATGCTTACTTTACTCCTGGCAAACACTCATTGCTAAGAGTGAGTGGCAACAGCAGTCTTTATTACTGTATAGTTCATGTTTTTAGTACAGTAGTTTAGTTTTTTACATATCATAAGTCATTCTAAAGTATGGAAATAACCTACTAATATGCCCTGAGGAGTATGCCATAAGGATTTAATGGTAGCTAGGCCCAGAGGTGAATTTGAACCCTGACATAGCTGCCATTGAAAGATAATATTCTCATTGGTATCTTGAGAATTTATAGTAGAACCCGCCAAAGTAAGTTCTGATACTATGTTAGTAAAACACTTTTCTCTGAAATGAGAAAATGCCAGAGATAAAAACCAGCTCAAAATCAACCAAGCAACAATACTAATCTAACAGCTTGTGAGCAGTGATCTCATTATAAAATATATCAGTAATTCATGTTGGGAACTTATCTTTCAGTAGAGAGTCAAAACTGCACATGTTTCAGTAGGTCTTTTTTGAAACAGGATGGAAGGGGAAAAAAGTGGAAGGAAGGAAGGAAGGAAAGAAAAGAGTGTCTATAGGCATGCATGCATATATTAAATCTTGATGAGGCTGACACTTGAAATTGGAGGAGTATTTTGATAATACAAGCATAATAGTTGGACATATTGGACAATCCTCACAGAATAAAGAGTACAACAGTTTTTTCCTACAGCCAGGGTTTGAGAGAAAATCACATATGTCACAAGGAATCAAAGGATTCCTTCCCAAAAGACTTTAGGTGTTCTTCCAATTGAAGTGGATTCTGTACTACTCAGAGGGATTCCTCTTTTACTTTGGTGGGGAGGACTTACTGCAGTATTGGGGTATCAGCATATTAAGAAATTGGCCCACCATCCACCAACTCCTTAGAGTCAAAGGAGAAGTGACACATTAACAGGAAAACATCTTGTAAATTCCTTTAAGCATATGCATATCTTTCTAAAGGCTAATTACAAATATATCAATATATGGGTTATTGCCCATTTCAAAATAAATTTAATAGAAAAATATTTACTTTGTCTTAAAATCATTTTCTAAGAGAGATGATCACAGAGATGACTCTTGTTTTGAGCTTTTAAAAATATTATTATTATTATAAGAAACAGAGTCACTAATATTGCCTAAGAAAAGGAGTTTTTTTCTCCCTAGCTGAGTGGCTCAGTTGGATGGGCATCAGCTCACAAACCTAAAGGTCAAGGGTTTTATTTCTAGTCAAGGCACATGCCTGGTTGGTTGTGGGTTTTGTCCCCAGTTGGGGTATGTGCAAGACACAATCAATCAATGTTTCTCTTCCTCTCTTTCTTTGTCTCTTTCTCTTTCTCTGGAATTAATTTAAAAAGGAGCATTTTTAAAAGATGTTGTTTTTTCCCCATTTATCTATGCAGTGTAATAGGACTCTCATCTATGGGCAACCTATGCTTGAAAAAGCCAAACATGTAGGATTTATGAAAGAATAGGAAGTGCAAAGGGCTGGGAGCAGATTACTTGAAGATCAGCTCAGCCACTTTGGTTGGTGGCAGAATTTGTTGATAATTTTGCTAGCATTCTACTTTTAGGGCTATCTTAAATTCTCCTCCATATTTCCCTATTCCTGTTTTTATCTGCTTCTCTTCTTGCTACCATTTCAGAGGTTCACTTTATAATTTCTTAGAAAAAATATGATTTGCGACTTTTATTATGCAATAATATTACTTTAAAAGTCTTCCTACAAGAAAATTGTATACTTCAACATGTACACTCACAGAATTAGAAAAACATTCATTGCATATAATAATCAAACTTGAAACCTCATATTTGTGAGCCCCTTAAAATTGCACATAGCTTTCCCCTTAAAATTCTGTAAAGAATAAGTTAATATTTGAACTTGACATCTTAGAATCTTTGTAATTCTATAAAGATAGAATTGGAGCCCTTAACATTTTCTCCAAAGAGGAACAAAAGAAATGTAAATCCTATTTTAAGAGTCACTATCCAAGCAATGACAAGAAGAGGCCTCTAAGAATGTAGGAAGGCCTGAAGGCTCCTCTGTCCTGCTCTACTTTTTCATTAGGCTGCAGAAAATCTCACTCCTGTGTGTCTGAATCTCAGCATGCGCCATGTCAGTCCCAACCCTAGCAAAGCACACATGACAAGGCTTCAACAATCCCTCCTAATACCATAAGCTCTAAAATGTGGAATTTTGTAATCCCAAGGGTCTCTTACATTTACATTAAAATCAGCACTGTACTTTTGAGATTGTTAAATACTGTTCCAAGTGTGATCTTACTTGGGACTGAATTACACTAAATAGAATTTACCTGTTATTGTGGGGAGGCTGGATTATGGTCCCTGGGAAACCCTCACTGAAGAAAAATTAAAGGAGTTTCTGAGGGAGGGTGAGATTTTGTTTAGCCAAGAAGAGAAGGAAGAGTATCCTAGGAAGAGTGTCCTAGGAAAAGTATAGAAGTGGTAATAACCTTATAAGAATATTAGGTAGGCCCTGGCTGATGTGGTTCAGTGAAATGAGTGCCGGCCTAAGAACCAAAGGGTCACCGGTTGGATTCCCAGTCAGGGCATATGCCTGGGTTGCAGGCCAGGTCCCAAGCAGGGGGCACATGAGAGGCAACCACACATTTATGCTCCTCCTTCCCCTCTTTCTCCCTCCCTTCTCCTCTCTCTCTAAAAAAAGAGAGTATTGAGTAAGGAGGAAGCCCAGCATGGCAAAAATGTTTTGAATTAAAAGTGTCTTAAATCATACTGGAATTTGGAAGAGTTCAAATTGTAAAAAGCTATCGAAAGTCAAGTAAATGAATTTAGATCAATAATAGAAATATTATGGATCACTGGACAGAACAGTAGTGTGAAGAAATCGTAAGCCATATCATCTTTTAGCAAAAGGTGGGTAATTCTCTTGATAAACTCTTAAATCTGGCCTAAAGGTGATATGCCTATGCTCTTCAAAATGAATACTCTTTTACCTATAAGTTAGAGTGATCATTGCATGATTTTTTTGAGAATCTCAAAATTATGAAAAAGAGTCAACTCACCCAAGAATTCTTTAAGTACATATTATACTGTAAGCATGCTTAGCAGTGTCTTATACAGAGAATTACCTACTTCATTTATTTTCTTGTCCTAGTAGAGTATTTAGATTGTAGGAACATATACAATTGCATTACTTGTTTCATGTTACTAAAATATTTTACTGTGCTATACTTTTGATCAAATGATATATTCTATGTATGCAGTAAAGTGTCTGATTATGTTGGATTTCATTTTATTTTTTTCTTGGTGGAGGACAGAGTAATGTAAAGTATTTACTATTTATATGAAGAATTGAAAGACTGCTGAGAATTGAAGGGCCAGAAAAACCCATGGACCTTCTGACTTTGGGGAAAACATGATTCCTAACCTTTGCCCTCTGATTCTAAGTAATCAGAAATTCTTAGGAAGAAAAATTAAAATTCTAAAATTAAATCACAAAAGGTATAGATGCCTAGATACAACTCGATCTCTGAGTGGATCTTGTGGCCTAATTGCAGAGTCATCCCATGTTTTCAGCAAGTATATTTGGAAACTGGTTGTGATCCCATGTTCCTAGGTGCTGGCTTGCCCTGAGAAAGAGGCTGCAGGACAGAATCTGGAGCACTATCAGAGAGGCCTACGCCAATTTGCTATGGAACTCCTGGAGCTAAATTGAAGTTCCTCCATCCTCACACTTGCAAGAGCCACTGTGGTCTTGACAGGAAGCAAGTCTTACTGGCAGCAATAGGTACTGGAACCTCAGCTCGTAACACAGAAACTAAGAAATGTCCATGGACAATGGCTCTAACAAATAGCAACTGAGAAGATTTTCTTCATATAGAAGCAAGTGTGAAAGATTTCCAGATTCACCTGAGTGGCAAGAAGTTTGTTGGTATTCTCACATACCAAGGGTATTTTCCCCTAATTATCTGAGTGGAGAAAAGTAAGAACAGAAAATGAGCTTGAGTTGCGGCCAATCTGGCCAGTGCAAGCTCTCTGATGTTTCCTTGAGTCACTACACAGAGGCCATATTTTGCATCCTATAGCATGACATGAGGCATCCCAACTAACAGGTTACAAAAAATATTGATGATCACTATAAGCCCATCTCAGTGGGTCCCAACATTCCTGTGAATCCAGAAAGAGAAACTCTCCAGAAGTCTAAATAAAGGTATGATCAAATCAATGGAGATGACTACAAAGACTGTTATGGGAAAACAAGAAGTTTAAACCAGGATTTGCTGAAGGTATAAAAATTTACTGCATTTTCAGGACATTGAGCTTATTTATCAGACAACCAACCCTAAGTATTACAAATCTGTCTTACATGTATGCACACAATGCTAGAATCTTCCCAGGAGGTGTCTCCTATAATTTTTATTTATGATGAACTGAACCATTACATTTTTTCTTATTATTTAATTCTTATTGAAGTACAGTTTCTGTTTTATATTCCCTGCCCTGCGCCCGCCCCCCCCCAGTGATCCCCACTTCCCTCCCATTTCTGCCCCCCACCTTAATTATTGTCCATGTGTCCTTTATACTTATTCATGTGAGTCCATCCTCTTTTCCCCTATGATTCTTTCCCCTCTTCCCTCTGGACCCTATCAGCCTGTTCTGTATTTGAGTGTCATTGGTCATATTTTGTTTGCTTGTTTGTTTTGTTGTTTAGATTCCTGTTAAAGGTGAGATCATATGGTATTTGTCATTCACCACCTGGCTTATTTCGCTCAACATAATGCGCTCCAGTTCCATGCATGATATTGCAAAAGGCAGGGGCTCCTTCTTCCTTTCTGCAGCATAGAATTCCATTGCATAAATGCACCATAGCTTTTTAATCCAATCATTTACCGATGGGCATCCACGTTGCTTCCAACTCTTGGCTATTGTAAATTATGCTGCTATGAACGTCGGAGTGCATAGGTTCTTTTGGATTGGTGTTTCAGGGTTCTTAGGATATACTCCTAACTTTGGAATTGCTGGGTCAAAAGGCACATTCACTTTTAGTTTTCTTAGAAAGTCCCATACTGTTTTCCACAGTGGTTGTACCAGTCTGCAATCCCACCAACAGTGAACAGGGGTCCCCTTTTCCCCACAACCTCTCCAGCACTTGTTGTTTGTTTCTTTGTTTATGATAGCCATTCTGACTGTTATAAAGTGGTATCTCATTGTCATTTTAATTTGCATCTATCTTATAGCTAGCGATATCGAGCATTTTTTTCATGTGTCTCTGGATCCTCTGCATGTCCTCCTTGGAGAAATGTCTGTTCAAGTCCTTTGCCCATTTTTTAATTGGGTTGCTCATCTTCTTTGAGTGGACTCGTGTAAGTTCTTTGTATATTTTGGAGATTAAAACTTTGTATGAAGTATCATTGGCAAATATGTTTTCCCAAACTGTTGTTTCTCTTTTTATCTTGATACTGTTTTCTTTGTCATGCAGAAGCTTTTAATTTTGATGAGATCCCATTGGTTTATTCTTTCCTTTATGTCCCTTGCTCTAGGGGACATATCAGTAAAAATCTTGCTGCTTGGAATATCTGAAATTTTCCTGCCAATGTTCTCCTCTAGGGCTTTAATGGTTTCGTGGCTTACATTAAAGTCTTTTATCCACCTTGAATTTATTTTGCTGTATGGTGTAAGTTGGGGCTCGAGTTTTATTTTTTTTTGCAATTAGCTGTCCAGGTCTCCCAACATCATTTGTTGAAGAAGTTATCTTTACCCCATTTTATGTTATTGCCCCCTTTGTGGAATATTGACTGTAGAAAGTTGGGTTTATTTCTGGGTTCTCTGTTCTGTTCCATTGGTCTATGTGACTGTTTTTATGCCAGTCCAGGCTATTTTGATTACAGTGGCCTTGTAATACAGTTTGATATCAGGTATTGTGATCCCTCCCTCCTTTGTTCTTGTTTCTCAAAATCATGGCTGCTATTCGGGTTCTTTTATGGTTCCATATAAATTTTTGAAGTATTTGTTCTAAGTCTGTGAAATATGCCATTGGTACTTTAATCGCTATTGCATTGAATCTGTAAATTGCTTTGGGTAGCATGGACATTTTGATGATGTTGATTCTTCCAATCTATGAGCATAGTATATGTTTCCATTTGTTTGTGTCTTCCTTGATTTCTTTGTTCAGCGTTGTGTGGTTTTCTTTATACACGTCTTTTACTTCCTTGGTTAGGTTTATTCCTAGATATTTTATTTTTGTTTTTGCTATATTGAATGGGATTTTTTTCCTGATTTCTGCTTCTGCTGTTTCATTGTTGGTATACAAAAATACCTTTGATTTCTGGATATTCAGTTTGTATCCCGCTGTTATGCCAAATTCATTTATTAGTTGGAGCAGTTTTTTGGTAGGGGCTACAGGATTTTCCATGTACCCTAGCATGTCATCTGCAAACAATGCCAGTTTTGATTTCCTCCTTTCCAATTTGGATGCCTTTTATTTCCTTTTCTTGTCTGATCGCTGTGGCTAGAAATTCTTATACTATATTGAATAGAAGTGGTGAAAGTGGGCAACCTTGTATTATTCCTGATCTTAGTGGAAAAGCTTTTAGTTTTTGCCCATTCAGTATGATGTTGGCTGTAGGTCTTTCATATATGTCCTTTATTATATTGAGGAATGTTCCCTCTATTCCCATTTTCCTGAGTACCTTTATCATAAATGGGTGTTGTACATTATCAGAAGCTTTTTGTGTGTCTATTGATATGACCATGTGGTTTTTCTCTCTGTGTCTGTTTATGTGATGTATTACATTTACTGATAATGAATATTGAACCATCCTTGAATCCCTGGGATGAATCCCACTTGGTCGGGGTGTATGATCTGTTTGATGTATTGTTGGATGCGATTTGCCAATATTTTATTAAGGATTTCAGTGTCTATGTTCATCAGCAATTGTGGCCTGAAATTTTCTTTCTTTGTTGTGTCTCTGTCTGGCTTTGGAATTAGGATGATGCTAGCTGCATAAAAAGAGTTGGGGAGTTTTCCCTCCTTTTGAATTTTTTGGAATAGTCTGTGCAAAATAGGGGTTAGCTCTTCCTTACAAGCTTTGTAGAATTCTCTTGTGAAACCATCTGGTCCAGGACTTTTGTGTGATGGGAGGTTTTTTATTATTTCTTCAATTTCATCTGCTGTTATTGGCCTGTTCAGGTTTTCTGCTTCTTTTTCATTGAGTTTGGGAAGATTATATTTTTCTACAAATATGTCCATTTCACCTAGGTTTTCAACTTTCTTGGCATACAGTTCTGCTTAGTAACTTCTTACAATCCCTTCTGTTTCTGTGGTATCAGTTGTAATCTCTCCTCTTTCATTTCTGATTGTGTTTATTTGGGTCCTCTCTCTCCTTTTCTTGATTAGCCGACTTAAAAGTTTGTCTATCTTCTTTACATTTTCAAAAAACCAACTGCTGATTTCATTGATCCTTAGAATTGTGCTTTTAGGCTCTACGTCAGTTAGTTCTGCTCTACTCTTGGTTATTCCCTTCCTTCTAATTGCTCTGGGCTGTCTTTGTTGTTGTTCCTAGATTCCTGGAAGTTTCGGGTTAGGTTGTTTGTTTGAAATATTTCTATCTTCTTTAGGTAACCCTGTATTGCTATGAACTTCCCTCTCAGGACTGTCTTCATTGTGTCCCATAGTTTTGGGTTGTTGTGAGTTCATTTTCATTGGTTTCCAGAAGCTTTTTTATTTCTTTCCAATTTCAATCTTGACTCATTCCTTGTTGAATAGCATAACCTTCTTTTAGTATGCTATTTTTTAATGGCATACCAGTCTCCATGCTTTTGGGTGTTTTGGGTTTTTTCCTGTGGGCTTGCTTTTCAATATCAGCCTCTTGTGACCAGAGAAAATGCTTGATATGACTTCTGTTTTCCTGAAATTTTTGAGACTAATTTTGTGTTTTATCATATGGTCTATCTTTGAAAATATTCCATGTGCACTTGAAAAGAATGTGTATTTAGCTTCTTTGGGATGAAGTGTTCTATATATATCAATTAGGTCTATTTTATCTACAGTGTCCGTTAATGCTGCAGTATCTTTGTTGATGTTTTGCTTGGAAATTTGACAGTGGGGTGTAAAATCCCCTACTATAATTGTGTTGCTGTCAATATCTTTCTTGAGGTCCTATAGGAATTTCTTTATATATTTGGGTGCTCCTATATTGGGTGCATGTATATTTATGATGTTAATGTCTACTTGGTGGATTCTTCCCCTGAGTATTATTAAGTGACCTTCTGGGTCTCTCTTTATGGCCCTTTTTTAAGTCTACTTTGTCTGATATGAGGATTGCTACCCTGGCTTTTTTTTCTTGTCCATTTGCTTGGAACATTTGGTTCCATCCTTTCACTTTTAGTCTATGATGGTCTTTTGTCCTGAGGTGGGTCTCTTGTAGGCAGCATATGTGTGGGTCATGCTTTCTTATCCATTCAGCTATTCTATGTCTTTTAATTGGTGCATTTAATCCATTTATGTCTAAGGTTATTATTGAAAGGTACTTATTCATTGCCATTTATGTACCTGTGTTCCTCTCCGTCTTTCTCTTTTCCTTCCTTTCCTTAAAGCAACCCTTTTAGTAATTCTTGTAGAGCTGGTTTTGTGGAGGCATAGTCTTTTAGACTTCTTTTGTCTTGCAAGCTCTTTATTTGGCCTCCTATCTTGCTTGAGAGCCTTGCTGGGCACAGTAGCCTTAGTTGTAGGACTCTGTTTCTCATTACCTGGAATATTTCTTGCTATTCTCTTCTTGCTTGGAATGTTTCCATTGACAAGTCAGTAGCCAGCCTTATTGGGACCCCCTTGTATGTTACTTCCTTTTTCTCCCTTGATGCCTTTAGGATTCTTTCTTTGTCTTGGAGTTCTGCCATTTTAATGATGATGTGTCTTGCAGTAGGCCTCTTTGGGTTCCACCTGCTTAGGACTCTCTGCCATTCCTGGATTCTTGTCACTTTATTTCTCCTCCTTTTAGGAAAAACTTCTGTTATTACTTTTTCAAGTAGGTTTTCTATCCCTTGTTCTTCTTCTTCTCCTTCTGGTATTCCTATTATTCAGATATTATTATATTTCATATTGTCTTGCATTTCTCTTAAACTCTCCTCAGTTTTTCTGATTCTCTTTTCCATTACTTGGTCTGTCTGGGAGATTCTTCCTACCCTGTCTTTGAGCTCTCTTATGCGGTCTTCTGCCTCATTGATTCTACTCTTCATACCTTCTACTGTGTTCTTCAGTTCAGAAATTGTATTCTTCATTTCCTCTTGGCCTTTACTGATGGTTTCTATTTCCTTTATCATGTTGATATAGTTTTCAGAGAGTTCATTGTAGCTCCCCTGTAGTTTCTGGTAGCTCGTTGTAAGCTCTTTGAATTTCCTGATAACTAGTGCTTTGAATTCCACATCTGGTAGTTGACTTGCCTCTATTTCATCTAACATTCTTTCTGAGACTTCCTCCTTTTCTTTCATTTGGGGATTGTTTCTTTGTCTTCTCATTGTTTCTGTTGCTCTTCTTGTTGGCCCCAGCTTCTTAAATTGATCTGTTCTTGTTCGTAGTTTTATGGTGTGGACTTCTGTGGTAGGATGGCTGTGAAATTCAGTGTTGCAGTCTCCTGCAGGTATCTTGGTGTTCTCTGCTTCCACCTACTCCTCTTGTTGGTTTCCAGCTGGACAAACCTTTTCTTCTGTTCTCACTAGCTGCAGGAACCTGAGGGGCTATTAGTGTGGCTTTTCTCGGGTCTCGGTGAACTCGACTGGTCTCGCCAGTGCCCTTCCAAGATCCAGACTGGTGCAGCTCTCCCGCACCCCACTGAGCAGATTTTTCCTCAGGCTTCCCAGCCCTGTCCTGGCGTGAGGGTGCGCTCTCCCAGCCAGGCTTTCCTGCTCTTGCAAGTTTGGGCATACACCTTTCCCAGTGCTGTGGCTGAACAGCAGCTCACAATTCTCCCTAGCCCACAGTCACAGCCTGACTCCTGGGGCTTCTCTCTGTACCCGCTGGTTAGTGAAGGAGCTGCTGGCTGGCTCTCTTCTAGGGGCCTTGTCAGCAACCGAGGCTCCCCGAGACTATGGAAGAGCCGGCTTAGACCCTACGCCACAGGGAAAGCACGGGAGAGTCTCAATTCCCCAAACCAACAGCCAAGGCCTTACTCCTGGTATTTCCCAGGCTGAGCTGGCTAAGTAGAGATGGAGCTGGTGACTGGCTCTCTTTCGGGGGCCCTGCCAGCAGCGTGAGACTCTCTGAGACTAATGGAGAGCTGGCACAGACCCTGCGCCACAGGGAATGCATGGGCAACTCTCAGTTCTCCCATGCCAGCCACCACAGCCTGGCTCCATGGGTAATCAGAGCTCTCCGGTGTGCTTCCTAATGTCCACTCCTCTCTCTGCCACTACAGGCAAACTGATCTCTCCTGGTGTTTTCCAATCTACTCCCTGACAGATAGGGAGGGTAGTGGTGACCAGTTCTCTCCCAGAGTTGGTGTTGCCCACCCTCGGCTCTCAGAGACCAGGCCGGTTGGCCAGGACCCTGGCATGGCCGGGCGGAGGGCCTGCCGCCGCCTCTGTGCTGCTCCCTCGTACCTTGTTGACCTGTGGTCGCCTCCTCTTCTCAACCTCTGGTCATTCAGTGTCCACTACACTCTCTGGAGTCCTGCCTTCTTATATGCTGAGTCCCTGTTGGGTATCCACTGTGCTCCTCCGCAGATCAGCCTGGTTTTTCTCCAGCACGTGGAGGGAAGCGAAATTCTTTGTCCTACTCCCCTGCCATCTTCCCCCTTCTCTTGACAACTACTTTGGAAACAGTGGACTAGTATCCTTCACTGTGCAGTATATTGGATGAAAATACATGTCAGACTATATAAATACACACAAAAAATTCCATAACTGATTATGAAATAAAGACATTTTGAGATAAATAAAAATTAAGAGAACTTATCACTAATAAATCTACACTAAGGATCTTCTAAGAATGATATTACAAGTGGAAAAAAAAGAAAAATAAATTTCTGGAAAGATCTGAGATACAAGAAGTAGTGTAAGAAAAAAATATAGGTAACTCTAAACATGTTGTCTGTAAAATATAATAAAATGAAAATGCCAAACTTATTGAATTAATTAAAACAACAGTTAAGATGTAGCATTCAGAATAGAAATATTCCAAGTCTTTGATTATTTGGGAAGGTATGAGAAATTAATTTAATTAAATATGTTAATTAATTTAGGTTCAGTTCTTATTTAAAACAATAGGAATGCATTGGATAAATTACAGACTGATAGAGGGATTAAAACAAAACAGGCAAGCACATAAAAATTTAAACTATAAAAGAACATCAAAAAGTAGGACACATTAGAAGTAAAAAGTAAAATGATAGAAACAAATCTAAATAGATCAACAATCACAATTCATGTAAATAGATTAAATCATTAGTTAAAAGATAAAGATTATAATGATAGATTCTAAAAATGCAGGTATATTTTTGTTACAAGTCTCACTTAAGACCCAAAAAGGTTAAAAGTAAGAAATAAAAGTGTGAAATAATTTACATCAGGAGAATTTTCAGTTGCCTGAAAAGTGTCCTTGATGAAGATTTATTGGATTCCTATCTGTGGTTCACATAGAAATTTCCTAAATTGGGTAAGAATGCTTTAATCTCAATATTCTGAGAGTCTGTGTATCAAGAGAAATGTCCAAAACAATATAATTGACAAGTTGATTACATTTTAGTATTCCCCACTTCTTTATATGAATGAAAACAAATTGAATTTCTGATAATAAATGCTATGGTTGGATCATTAAGATCTCTTTTTTTTTTACTTTTTTAAAGCATATTAATTTTTTATTTAATTATTTTTCAAGTACAGTTTTTTGTCTATTACTCCCCTCCCAGCCCACCCCCCATACTCCCTACCTCCCTCCCATTTCCGCCCCCTTAAATTGTTGTCCATGTGTCCTTTATACTAGTTCATCTAAACCCCTCCCCTTTTTCCCCTGAAATTTCCTCCCTTCTCCCCTCTGGTTGCTCTTCCCCTGTTTTCCAATTCAGTCAGTGTCTTTGTTTTCTTTGAGTCAATTTATTTTAAAAAACCTCTACTCTCACAACTCCCACCCTTATTCATATTTACACTCAAGGAAAATTTAGTCTGACATTACTATTCCTGATTACCATTTCCAAGGTCTTAGACTAACTCTTGTATTTGAACAGTTCTAGTGTGATTTTTTTGAGAAAAATCAGAAATTTGCATGCACATTATATTCCCTAAAATACAGAAAGAGTAAGTACATATTTAGAGATTGTCCTAGCTAAATCAAGCAAAGTTAGTAAGCAAATATTTGTGAAGGTATCCAGCCAACCTGAGAATTAACCTCCAATATTAAGGTTTATACCTTCTGCCCAGGTTGATGTGGCTCAGTAGATTGAGTGCTGGCCTGTCAACCAAAGGGTTGCCAGCTCGCTTCCCAGTCAGTGCACATGCCTGGATTGTGGGCCAGGTCCCCAGTAGTGGGTGCATGAAAGGCAACCACACATTGTTGTTTCTCCCCCTCTTTATCCCTCCGTTTCCTTCTGTCCAAGAAATAAAATAAATAAAATCTTTAAAAAATACTTATACCTTCTGATCAACCACTACACTATGTAGATACCAGCCTAACTAGTCTTCTGCCCAGGTATCAGATACCCTGTTGCCAGTTCTACGGTCAGAGCCTATTTGTAAATAGTACAGTACTTCAGGTAGCAGATTATTACTGGGAACTATGTTGGGGCTTGAACACATATAGGTGTCAAAACTGGTAGATCTAAGGTTTTAACTTAATTCCTGTCTTTTTTTAATTGACCAAGCTGCATCTCGGAAAAAAAAAAAAGTCTGATGATATCTGACATACAGACTGGCTCACTTCAATATTCAAAATGCCTTAGTGGCTAATAATATGGAACATTCTAGTATCTCAATGATAACTCCAACATTCCTCAGCCTTCTGTCAGACTGCTATTTGACAATTGATATACTTTCTTACTGCTCAGTATCAATGTCTCAAGAAGGTAAGGATCTAATCCCCAAAGTTCAGGTAAGCATTGATTCTCTAGTTCTAGATCATTTTGAACCAATTACTGTGCATTTTCTGGCTTTATCTGAAGCTTGGTAAAACAAATACAAGTGCCATGATAGCATGTATTTTTACATTGAATTATCCACTTGTTAACTGGAGTCGCTGAAACATTATTACTGTCTCGTCATAAATGTTTTTCCATACCCTTATAATACTTACCATTTTGCTCCTTGTCTTCTGTAATCAGTCTTTTCATTGTTCCCTATCCCTTCCCAGTCTTGGTAAAACCACAGCTTTCTTGTATACAGTTATCTTTTTACCTGCTAAGTTTGTTCTACTTTCCTGATTTAATTAAGTGGTGCTCTATTGTCAATACTATGTCCCTCAAAGCAGTTCAGTCTCTCACAACTGCATATCTCTCAGTTAGGGGATAATATTAACCAGATCCCCATTCCTCTCTTCTGTTGCACACCAATGCCCATCCATTATGCTCAGTCCCTGTTCACTCAAGACCCTTTAAAAAAGTACAGGTCCCTCAAATTTTTTATGGACAGACTTCCTAGAGCTTGTCCTCATCCAAAGCAGACTTTGGTGTTCTCTCCCCCCGTCCACTTCCTTAATATCAACTTTGGTGACATTAAACCAACACACTCGGTTCCTTCATATTCTTAACCACAAACATGTTTTCCTTTAAATTTTTGGCAGGAATATAGCTCAATTAGCTGCACTTCTAAATGCAGTGGTGAGTTCATGTTTACCATTGCCCACAGTGGTTATTGTCAACCTCTCCCTTCCTGCAGTTCTCTCAGCCAGCCCTGGGGCCTCTCACTTTCTTTCCACAGACAATCCTGCCTTCTACTTGGCTCAAAAGTTGAAGCTATCAATTGGGAACTCTATCAGCTTTTTTCTCTTCCCATCTGTGCATTAGTTTGTGGAAGGATAGCCATTCTTTCTGTCATGGAAACTCTTCATCAGTAGTATTTGCCAGACAAACACTTTCTTTAAGTGTTTTCCAGGTGTTCTCACTGTTGCTCTTCATACAATCTAGTTATTCTCTCCTAGCAATTCCAATAGCAGTGCTTTTCAAGATTCTATTGTTGAACAGTTTCTATTCCCACTCAACACTTTGGCTGGGTAATTCAATCTCCCCATAATACCAAATACCATTTTTTGCCGATGATTTGCACATTTATATTTAAGGCCTAAATCTCTTCATCTCACACTCCCTGTGCCACACTTTGCTTCAACCGTACCTACTTACTATAACAAACAGCCCAAGATCTGCTTCTTCCATTTATAATCTCTTTTCTTCTATTTTTTTCTTTTACCCTCCCTTTATCTATATAATTCTTATTTCTAAGTAGTTTTCTTTAATTTCACACCTCTGGATCACCTGCCTTTTCTATTAGCATTTTTATGTAACTCTGAATCACCCTGTAAAAGCAGTTAATCACTGTGTGCTCATGAACTGCACTCCTCACCAGACAGTAAACTTTTTGGGGACAGAAATTTGTCCAGTATCCAAAACAATGTCTTATTCACAAGTGACATCCCACATACATTTTAATAAACAAACTTAGCAGTTATGAGATTTTGCCAAGGCCTTTGAACTTAGTGCAGGATTATTCTAAGTATAGAACAGAGGAAATAATACTTTCTCATACTAAAAATATCATTGTGTAATTAAAGAGTAAGGCTTTGTGAAAGTGTCTAGTAAGTGACACAATTGCTTTATAGATATAGAGCAAAATATGGCAATGCTATGTTTGTCTTCAGAGGAAATGAAATTTTTTTTCACATTGTTATGGCTTGTGGTGACACCATCATTTTCAGATGTCTCAATTTTGAGGTCAAGTGGTAAAGTATTTGCAAAATTAGATCATATAATTATTCAATAATGAACTTTTCAGTGTACATAAGGATCTAGGAGAGTAATTGATTGAAAATCTGGAATGCTGTGTTCTACAAATGATAGTAGAAACAATCTCACATGTAAATCAGCAATGATTATTTTTATTTAAAAATAATTGTAAAATAGGAAAGAATCTCCCAGATGGACGAGGTAATGGAAAAGAGAATCAGAAAAAATGAGGAGAGTCTAAGAGAAATGCAAGACAATTTGAAACGTAATAATATCCGAATAATAAGAATATCAGAAGGAGAAGAAGAAGAACAAGGGATAGAAAACCTACTTGAAAGAGTAATAACAGAAAATTTTCCTAAGTTGAGGAGAGAGAAAGTCACACGAATCCAGGAATTGCAGAGAGTCCCAGGCAAGTGGAACCCAAAGAGGCCTACTGCAAGACACATCATCATTAAAAGGGCAAAACTCCAAGACAAAGAAAGAATCCTAAAGGCAGCAAGGGAGAAAAAGGAAGTAACATACAAGGGGGTCCCAATAAGGGTGGCTACTGACTTCTCAATGGAAACATTCTAAGCAAGAAGAGAATGGCAGAAAATATTCCAAGTAATGAGAAACAGAGTCCTACAACCAAGGCTACTTTATCCAGCAAGGCTCTAAATCAAGATAGAAGGTCAAATAAAGAGCCTCCAAGACAAAAGAAGTCTAAAAGAATACGCCTCCACCAAACCGGCTCTACAAGAATTACTAAAAGGGCTGCTTTAAGGAAAGGAAGGAAAACAGAGAGACAGAGAGCAACACAGGTACATAAATGACAATGAATAAGTACCTTTCAATAATAACCTTAAACGTAAATGGATTAAATGCACCAATTAAGAGACATAGAATAGCTGAATGGATAAGAAAGCATGGCCCACACACATGCTGCCTACAAGAAAACCTCCTCAGGTCAAAAGACCACTATAGACTGAAAGTGAAAGGATGGAAACAAATTTTCCAAGCAAATGGACAAGAAAAAAAAGCCAGGGTAGCAATCCTCATATCAGACAAAACAGGCTTCAAAAAAAAAAGGGCTATAAAGAGAGACCCAGAAGGTCACTTAATAATACTCAGGGGAAGAATCCACCAAGAAGACATTAACATCATAAATATATATGCACTCAACACAGAAGCACCCAAATATATAAAGAGAATCCTAGAGGACCTCAAGAAAGAAATTGACAGCCACACAATTATAGTAGGGGATTTTAACACCCCACTGTCAAAAATGGGCAGATCTTCCAAACAAAATATCAACAAAGATACCGCAGCATTAACCGACCTTGTAGATAAAATGGACCTAATTGATATATATAGAGGACTTCATCCCAAAGAAGCTAAACACACATTCTTTTCAAGTGCACATGGAACATTTTCAAAGATAGACCACATGATAGGACACAAAACAAGTCTCAACAACTTCAGGAAAATAGAAATCATACCAAGCATATTCTCTGATCACAAGGGACTGAAATTGGAAACCAACCCCACAGGGAAAAAACAAAACACCCAAAAGCATGGAGATTGAATGGTATGCTATTAAACAATGAATGGGTCAAGATTGAAATTAGGGAAGAAATCAAAAAGCTTCTGGAAACTAGTGAAAATGAACTCACAACAACCCAAAACGTATGGGACACAGTGAAGACAGTCCTGAGAGGGAAATTCCTGA
Organism: Sturnira hondurensis; assembly: GCF_014824575.4. Taxonomy (NCBI): domain Eukaryota; kingdom Metazoa; phylum Chordata; class Mammalia; order Chiroptera; family Phyllostomidae; genus Sturnira; species Sturnira hondurensis. Next base: position 945,840 of record NW_028079095.1, read on the forward strand.
GAGGGAAGTTCATAGCAATACAGGCTTACTTAAAGAAGATAGAAACATTTCAAACAAACAACCTAACATGACGCCTGCAAGAACTCGAGGAACAACAGCAAAAACAGCCCAGAGCAAGTAGAAGGAAGGAAATAACCAAGATCAGAGCAGAACTAAATGACATAGAGACTAAAAGCACAATTCTAAGGACTAATGAATCTAGGGGTTGGTTTTTGAAAAGATAAACAAAATAGATAAACCTTTAAATAGGCTCATAAAGAAACAAAGAGAGGACCCAAATAAATACAATCAGAAATGAAAGAGGAGAGATTACAACTGATACCGCAGTATACAGCAAGAGAGGAAGACTGTGAATGTGTTAGCATTGATTTTAATGTGATACTGCACACCCAAGGACATGGGTCAAAAATTATTAGAAAACTTATGTTTAGAAATCAGAAGAGTTAGAAGGAGAGGTTTGATAGATACTCATGTGAGGAAAATATTGGAGCAGGAAGAGGAAAGAACTAAGGAAAAAGTTAAGGATAACTTAAAAAGGATGGGGAAGAATCCAAAGTGGGTTGCACAGTCTGGAACTTTTCAACTGTTTATAAAATGTATAAACACAACATTTTGAAACAAAACAAATTTTCCTGATCTTGCTATTCATAAAATGTGAAGAATTTTTCCAAAATCTGGCATCAGTATACTTCATGCTCATTATCCTATTGAATATAAACATGTTATTCTGAGTATTTGTGCACTTACTATAATACATTCTGTTCAAAATTGCAAGTAGAATTTTAACTGAGTTAAGAGAGGTTAGTTAGGAGGCAATTCATGAGAGTTTTTAAATTTATCCCAGGACATAAAATTTTAAATGGTTTTAAACTGAAGGTGACATCATGGAACATTTGTTTGACGAGATCATTTTGGTCTCAGGAGAGGTGAATGGACCCAGGGATATCCCATTGGATGCAGAGAAACATACCTAGCCTACTCTACATCAGTGGAAGTAGATATGAGAAACGAATTAATTGAAAAGGTACTAGAGGTGTGTGTGATTGATTACCTAGCATTTGAATGCATTTGAGATGTGAAGAAAATGAGATGTTAGGAATAGCTTCTAAGTTTCTTATTTGAGGTATCAGTTGGAGAAGGTCTGGTCATATGAAAGGTCTGGTCACTTTCAAGTGAGTATAGGGACAGACCTGAGAATTAATGTAAGATGTTTGATCTACTTTCTAAATGTCAACAGAAAGAATTTGCATGAATTCAGTGTCATAAAAAAAATGGGGAAAAATGCACAGGCAAATTCAGGTGTAGCCTTAAGTATATATTTTTATTTTCCTCTATTTCAATAGAAAGTAAAACTTAAAAATTGCTTAGCCTGTTTAGCCTACTTCACTTTTCAAGAATTGTGGGGAACATGGTTATTTTAATTAATCTGAGAGTTTTTAGAGCTTTTAAAATATTAATATTAAGGCTAAAATCAAACCCTGGAATTTGTTAAGTTTTACCTGATGATTTGAAAATGTCCAAATAAATGAGCATCTGATCCCTTCAGGAAGCTGATGATATCATGGAAGGATTAATCACTCAGAATGAAAGCTCCAGAATGAGTTAGGAACACTTGGAAGCAGATACAATTATATTAGATAAAGTTATGACTTTTGGAGTTACTTTGAGGTGAAAGAGAAAATACAGAAACTTGGGATTTTAGATGGCAGGAAATCTATTTTTAGGCAAATGGAAACGTACATTTGTTTGGGACACTTAATAGGATGGGTAGCAAAAATGTGCCAAAAAATAATTTATTCCTGCATTTGAAAGAGTTCAGCACAAAGCACAAGGGTGAAGATGCCACAGAACAGCTTAGGTCAGCCAGCAAGAAGGAAGGGAGGGAGGAAGGGAGGAAGCGAGGAAGGAAGGAAGGAAGGAATGGAGGGAGGAAGGGAGGGAAAGAGGAAGAGAAGGAGGGGAAAGATTTTAGTGACAAGTTACTTTGAAATGTTGGTTTCCTCTGATCTTTCCTGAGATATTTATAAATAAAAAAAGTAGAAGTGACTAAAATTTAGGAATTTTCATTATGTGTTAGAAAAAAAAAGGTAATATAAGTTGATATTTAGAACTTAAGACTCATTTTTCCATGGAGACTCTTTTTTTTAAAGTAATAATCTGGTTAGATTTTCAGGCTAGTCAGTAAACAGTCCTTTAATATAACTGCTGATCTACTTTACTATGAGAGTGAAGTTAGCTTCCTAGAAGCAAGAGATCCTGGAGAAGATGAAGCGGAGGAGGAAAAGGAAAACTCCTTTTTCTTTCCTCCATGAAATTTTTTAAAAATAGAAATACTTAGAATTGTCTCAGCTTCCAGGGTCACTCTCCATAATCCATAAGAGTAGCTTCAAACAGCCTCATGATTTTGTGTGGGCCTCTACTTAAGTCTGCCCTTTTTACTTATTCTGCCAGGTTTAGGCATTGCTTCTCTCTTTCCCTGCGTGAGCAATAAAAGACAGAGTTCCCCACTGGGGCACTGTGATAATGCTGAGAGTACATGGTATTTGAAATCAGGTGTGGGTTCAGTTATTGGATGTAATTCATACTAAATTTAGAATCTGTGTTTCAAATCAAGCTCTCTGACTCTGTTTAAATATCAAAAACAATGTGGTACATAATTTTAACATCACAGGATTAACGTGAAAACTTAATGGGAAAATCAATAATTAATACTGTTAATGCTATATATATATATATATATATATATATATATATATATATTTTAAACTTGGTTGAATCAAATTATCTAGATATGTGAGTTTCTAAAGAGCTTCTTCTAAAGATTAAAAAGTGTAGGTTTCCTGAGTAAGAAACTTAAAGCAGAGTAAATATCAAATTAATGGAAATTAAAGAATAAAATTAAGTGAAGTGAAAAAAAAGGTAAAAGGTATTTTCAGTCATTAAGACCTTACCATGAACTAGACCACTGTAGTTATTTTTCCATGCACAGAATTCAACTGATTGTACCTGCTCCTGGCTTACCTACTTGCCAATATTATGAGGAAGAGTATATAAATGCTTTTGGAAGTACTTGGCATTACCCTAAAGAGTAACCGTGTTTTGTCATTGTTTACTATTCTACTATTCAACTTTATTTGACTTCACAATTAAAACCAAATGTCTTACTTCACAGATATAGACCAAAGATTTCAGAAATTTATATGGAACCATAAATGACCACAAATAACTGCAGCAACTTTGAGGAAGAACAAAGCAACAGGGATCACAATACCCAATATCAAACTGTATTACAAGGCCACTGTAATAAAAACAGCCTGGTACTGACATAAAAAAGCAGACACATAAACCAGTGGAACAGAACAGAGAGTCCAGAAGTAAACCCAAGTAGCTATGGGCAATTAATATTTGACAAAATGAGAAGAACCATACAATGGAGTAAAAATAGCTTATTCAACAAATGGTGTTGGGAGACCTGGACAGCTACACGCAAAAAAATGAAACTCAATCAGCAATTTACACCATACACAAAAATAAATTCAAGGTGGATAAAAGACTTGAATATAAGTCCTGACACTATAAAAGTCATAGAGGAAAACATTGGCAAGAAAATCTCAGGCATTCCACACAGCAACATCTTCACTGATATGTCCCCTAAAGCAAGGGACATAAAGGAAACAATAAACAAATGGAACCTCATCAAATTAAAAAGCTTCTGCATGGTCAGAGAAAACAGAATTAAAATGAAAAGAGAGCCAACCATATGGGAAAACATATTTGCCAACGACACCTCGGACAAAAGCTTAATCTCTAAAATATATAAAGAACTCACACAATTCCACTCCAAGAAGACAAAAAACCCAATTAAAAAATGGGCAAAAGACTTGAACAAACACTTCTCCAAGGAGGACATAAAGAAAGCCCAGAGACACATGAAATGATGCTCAGCATCACTAGCCATCAGAGAGATGCAAATTAAAACCACAATGAGATACCACCTCACACTGGTCAGAATGGCCATCATAAACAAATCAATAAACAAGTGTTGGAGAGCATGTGGAGAAAAAGGAAACCCTAGTGCACTATTGGGAATGAAGACTGGTGCAACCACTGTGGTAAACAGTGTGAAATTTTCTCACTAAACTAAAAATGGAACTACCTTTTGACCCAGCAATTCCACTGCTGAGGTTATAACCTAAGAGCCCTGAAATACCAATCCAAAAGAACCTATGCACCCCAATGTTCATAGTAGTACAATTTACAATAGCCAAGTGCTTAAAGCAATCTAAGTGCCCATCAGCAAATGAGTTTATCAAAAAACTATGGTACATTTACACAATGAAATTCTACGCAGCAGAAAGAAGGAGCTCCCACACTTTGCAACAACATAGGTAGAACTGGAGAGCATTATGCTAAATGAAATAAACCAGGCAGTGAGGGACGAATACCATATGATCTCACATTTAACTGGAACATAATTACCAACAGAAAAGCAAATAAAATATAACCAGAGTCATTGAAATTAAGAACAATCTAACAATAGCCAAGGGGGTGTCAGTGGGGAGAGGAGTGTTCAGGAACTACTATGAAGGACATATGGACAAAATCAAGGGGGAGGGTGGAAGCAAAGGAGGGAGGTAGATTAGGAGTGGGTAGGGGGAGGAATGAGAAGAAAATACAGACAACTGTACATAAACAACAATAAAATAATTTAAATTAAAAAATAAATAAAACCAGATGTCTAAGAAATCAAATAAAATATAACATATTTCATTCTACTTTAATATTAAAACTTCTATTTTCAATTTGATAGCATACATTATTGAAAAGTGTTTCTGATAGTTCAACACTTACTTGCATGAGTTAGTACTTTAACTGGGAGCAGGGTTAAACTGGGTACGTACAAATTTTGCTTCCACCAAGTAGAGCACTTAAAGTCCTGTTCCATTGGTATATGGACACTTTATTTTCATTCTTCTTGATACTTTTCATCATCTTAAGAAAAAAAAATATACAAAAATGGTGGTATGCTTAGGAAAACCTGGTCTCTTATGGGAGAACAGAAAATCCAAACTGGTTTGTAAGCTAATAGAAACAAGAAATGAAGGAAAAAGAGTGATTTTCCAAGATCACTAGAAATCTTTTTCGAAGCTAAGTTGAAGCAGGAAGGAAACTGTGATTTCAAATAGGGCTTCAAAGTTAAGGATCCAATCCAACTCTATTACTGTGCAGTTCCTATTGTAATGGTAATGACATGTTGCGTGGGAAGTGGTGGTTTTACTTGGAATGGAGAAAGAAAACTGCCATGATTGATGTACCATATGAGGGTAAAACCACAAAATCACTAACTTGCTGACTGTCCAACCAAACAAGATTGGGTTACTTACTTTCCCAAGAATTCTAAGTTTTGTATATATGTGTGTTCTTGTGGGACTACTTCATAAATTGAATGAGTTTCTTTGGGAGAACGGTTGCTATAGTTAACATTAGAGTCACTTTCTGTGGGTTTATGATGAGTAACCAATCTGAATTAGAATTGGTCCACTCACCAGCCCAATGCAAGACCACCCAAGTGACCTTCTGTGGTTTGCACTAAATTTCCTAAATTTTAACAAGACTATTGAAGGTAGGTAAAGGGAGATTGTATGTCATGAATCCAAGTATTTCACAATTTAGCTGGGAATTCAAAAGAAACAAACTTGACGTTCCATTACTTTCTGAGATTTTATAAGAATCATCAAGAGAATTAAATATCTTCTTAATATTTCATATTCATTTTAACTTTTCCAAGCAAATTAAAGTTTATGAACACATTTGAAGGTGAGCCATAGCAGTAGCAAATACTTCTGAAGGATGCTGTTGGACATCCTTTCTGAGCGAAATGGGGCTAGAAGGTGTCTGTTTTTCAAAGGAAGCACCAATACCACCAGCCTTGCTGCTGTGAGATTAGGAGAGAAATGTAAATTTAGGCTTCTTAATCCAATAGGACTGACTTTTACCAAATACCTTAAAATACTGGTAAATTGAAAGAGCCTTTAAAGAGAAAAAAGGCAAGATTGCCTTTTACTTTCTGAGGAAAATGGCTAGGCTTCAACTGAAAAATAAAAACTGCTAAATATAAAATAACTTGTCTTTCCAAAAGAGGGACTTAAAATCAGATCTAAGATTCTTTTAACATTTTGAAAATTTTTTAGGAACCCCCTTTGTTCATCAACTCTAAAAACATATTATTTTTTTTTCAGAATACACTGGTCTAGATTTTTCTAAAATACCATAATACCGATTTTCTAAAATATAAATATGTAGTATTTTTATAGTATTTTAAAATATTTCTCAAAATAATTTAAGACACAAATATAATAAATTATAGTGAAATAAGAAAGTAAGACATTTTTAAAAATCTAATGTCTTTACTTGATTTTAATTTTTAGAGGCATAAAACAGTAAATAGAAAGCTTGCTACTTAATATTTAATGAAACAAAAAAATTACCTTAAATTTTTCAATCTCCTGCTAATGTGTTTTACATTTTGGAAAGCTTGAAAAATGCTTACTAGTTTAGATTATCTTTTGAATCCAAGGTTCCTCATCTGAGTCACAGAATACTGAAAATGATTTTAGTGGCAATTTTCTCAATTTAATCAAAGATGCTACATATTAATACCCTTTTCTATCACAGGAGAGAAATGAACTTATATATAATGCATGATTTTTATAATTTAATGCTTAATTTTATCTTGGTGAAAACAACATGCCATCATGAGATACTGAGGTCCCATTATTATTGAATATGTCCTTCTACCCTCTGCCTGTTTTTATAGTAAAGCACTGCATCTCTACTCTACATCTAGAACCCATGTCAAAAGAGAAGGAGTGACATGTTGGGAATGCTTTAGTCATTGTACCTTACCACCTCTCCTACCCTAGTGACACCCATAAGTCAGTCTTCTTTTCTTCTCTCTGAGCAACTTAAAAATATCAAGATTCTTTTATATAAACTATTTTGGGGCCAATTTCATGTAAAGTTCCTGTGGCCCACAGGTCAATTCTAATAACTGGATAATTTCACCCAAGCAACAAGCTTTGCCAAGTTGCAAGAAACTAAGGTCTTGCCTCTTCTGTAATCACAAACTGTGAGAACAAATGGTTCATTGTTCATGGTTTTCTGACACTATAGAATTAAGTCAATGCAGTCACTAATAACTCATTATTGTCGATACTCCTAAATCATTAATAGTCAGGTAACTACATGAATTTTTTTCACACTACTGACAAATTATATTCTTATAAAATATATATTGGTTAATGAATGCCAGTCTTGGTGATTAGAGTTCTTTTTGGGAAAGGAAGCTAAGGAAACTGTTTTGAAATATGTATAACAAGAAGTCTATTGATACCTGAACTATGTATCCGATAAAATATATTTGCCTAAGAACTAAAATATCAAGAGGAAATATTTGAAGAGATGAAATGAAGTGCCTAAGAGACTGTGTTTTATTCAGAGGGATATTTTTATTTAATATTATTTTGTAAGGAGGTTTGTCCATGGGTAAATAAAAATGCTTATATAGTTGATTTGGGGATATACATCACAAAATGAAATACTTTAAGGAAAATTCTAACTTGGTTTCTGTTCCATACAATCCTGGGCTATAAACAAAATGGAGCAAAGCTTCAGGGGGTGGAGTAAGGTGATGAGGTAGAAAACAATTCCCAATGTTAAACCTGAAACAAGAGAAAAATCTATAAATCACATCGTTATAACATCTGAGGAAATTATTCCAAGATAGTGTGTATCCTCCTTGGAAACCTAACCTCCAGTCAGTTTGAAAGGAATCAACCAGAAGATCCAGTGGTTAGCCTGAAATCCCATTTCCATTCCCATGCAGAGTCTACTGGGAAAGAATCATGGTTGTCAATCCCCTTAATCACAAAAGAAGAAATCTCAACAGGTTTGGAAGTTTGGATCATCTGAGATTGTTGAAAGGTTTGAGTCCTTCTTAAAATTGCCAAACCTTCCCTTCCTATTAGATTAAATAATAGGGCAAGGGATAATAATATGCACTCTTTCAAGTAAAATCTTCTCTCATTAAAAGGCAGAAATTTTACTATGCTATGAACAAGTTAGTTAAGGGAAAGACTACTTCACTGCAACTAATCTGCCAACATCTCTATAACAAGAGCTTCATTTATGATGAAACATTGTTCTACAAATGTAGTCCTATACTCTATATGAGAGAAAATCAGTTGCCTATTAAATTTTTCCCAGAGAATCCAAAAGAAATGTTTGTATTGTTAGACTTTCTACTTTAGAGAAAATAATAGAGACATGAAGAGAGAATTGAGCAAGACTCCAAACAAATGACCTGACTTTTTAATACATGATGTAAGTAACTCATTTTTTCTATTGGAGAACCAGCAAGGCCAATCAAAAGCTGTAGGTGGCTTCATGTCATTGACAGATCAAAGGAGAAAAATGGTATATAGGATGTAGTGAGAGAAGAGAGATTATTTAAGATGCAAAAAATTAATAGGATGATCATCATATAAAGAGTACTTCACCTGCACCATCATTTTACAGAGAATTGGATAGCTAAAAATTTAAGTGAACATGAACTTAAAAATTAGTTTTATAAGCTTGCTTTATGTTTCATTTTATTTAAAAAGCTTTGAGAAATAAAGCATCTAGTTGGGTGAGTACTTACATAAGATGTTATTCTAAGACCACTGTTATCTGTTATTCAGAATTATTTGGTAAATTTATTTATAATTTCAGAAAGAATATAAAGAAATAAGTCCTTTAATATTGTTGTTATAAAAAATCAAGAACAATCTACCGATAACCAGGAGGAGGGGAAGGGAACAGTGGGGAGAAGGGTTTTCAGGAACTACCATAAAGGACACATGGATAAAACCAAAGAGGAGAGAGGAAGCAAGGGAGAGAGGTGAGTTCGCTGGGGTGGGGGAAGTGGTGGGGAGAAAATGCAGACAATTGAGTGGGAAGATGGCAATGGAGTAGGAAGGAGCAGATTCCACTTTCCCCTACACATGGGAGAAAAACCTGGCTGATCTACAGAGGAACCGAGCAAACAACCAACAGAACCCCAGCATATATGAAAATAAGAGACCAGAAACTGTAACAGACACTGAAAAACCAGATGGTAAGGAGACAGCTGCATGGAGACAGGGGCGGCAGTGGTCTCAGACCATGCCCTTTGGGTCCACCACAGACTCTTTGGAAGCTTTGGGCCTGCCACACGGTCCTTTGGGAGAGAGCTGGGGAATCAGCTCCCTCTCTCCCTGGCCAAGCAGGATTTGGGCAACACCGGAAGAGACCTGGTTGCTTGAGGCTGCAGAGAGGGGAATAAAGACAAAGAGGCAAACATAAGGGCCACGATCACCTGCAAAGTCTATGGTCGCCAGCTTGGGAGGATTGAGAGGCAGTGTTGGGCTCTGACTCTGATAGTCACTGGTCTGGCTAGAGAATTGGACTGTACTGAGCGGCAGGTTTGATTAGGAGGAATTTCTCAAAAAGTAAACTCTTTGGAGGATCCTCCTGCTATAGCCACTTGGCTTACTCCCCACCCAGCCTGGCAGTGATTCCCAGGTTGGGTGGAAGGCCTCGCATTCCCCATAGCACTGGGAAAGGTTCACCCCAAAACTCACAGGAGACAGGCAGCCTGGCCAGGTGTGTGTGCCAGTATCCCAGCCAGTGGCAATGACCCCCAGGGAAAGAGTGCTATGAAGAGGACCTGAATCCCCTGCATGGGGCCCTGGGGAGAGGCACCAGACAAGCTCTTGGGAGAGTGCTCCCAGGACTGGCTGAGTACACACTGGGAAGGGAGAAAGGCCACACCAATCAGCCCTAAGCCTGCTGCAGCCAGCAACACCAGGAAAACAGGTTTGGCCAGTTTGAAACCAACAAGAGATGGGGTTTTGTTTTGTTTTGTTTTGTTTTAAGTAATCTTTTATTTTTATAATTTTATTATCCTTTTATTTTCAATACCTTTTTCCTCTCTTTCCTTCCTTCTTGTTTTATCCCTTCTTCCTTTCTTCCCAAACTTATCTCTTCTCCTTCCCTTCTCCTGCCCCTTTTTTTCCTTTCTTTTTTTGATTTTACCCACAAGTGAGACAAACAACTTGCAACTGTGAAAATACCAGAGTTGGACCTAAAGAGGGGGCATCCCAGTAGTAGAGACAAAGAAAAAAATTTCACTTGGCTAAAGAAGAGAAGCTACAAGTTGCTGTATATTTGTATTATTATTGTTATTTCTCATTATTGTTACCTTTTTAATTTTAATAGTATCCTTGTATTCCTCCTCTTTCTGTATAGTTTTCTTTGCCCTGGCTGGTTATATTGTATCACTTGACAGGTTTCTCCTCTTCTCTCCTCCACAGTGTATTGCTAATTTACTATCCTTCACATCAATTGTGTTCCTTTAGCACACTACTTAAAGTTCTATACCCTGTATTCATGTTATCCAGATCACATATATTCTGTCAAATGATTGTTGCTGTAATATTATTGTAAATAATAGCTGTTGAATAAATTGTAAATACTTCACAACACCCCTTCCAGATCATAGCCCATTTCACAGTTTCCTGAACACTATCAATGTAGAGGTTAACTCTACTCTCTCACACTTTACACCTATTTACTATCCTTTACTCTCACCTCACCTCAGAATGTGACCTCCCACAACCTTACTGCTTTCTAGATCAAACTCACAAAGATTCCCTCCCCTACAAGAGTCTTATCTTCTATCCATTCTTTCTTAAAAGTGGCTTGTTGGGTTAAAGATTGAGGTTACCACTATATGTAGCTAACAGAACTTCATCTCTTCTTTACCTGCTGTGACTGTAAACATCATAGAATACTCTCCTGCTGTCATAAAACATATTGCCTCCTTCTCCAACTGATCACACACACAAAAAAGAGTAGGTGGAATCAGTGGACACCAGGATACCCACTGGAAGAGGAAACCCAACAACAAAGGAACCACCAACAGATAACAAGAGAAGAAGGTGAAGGAGGGAGTGGAAACCACAAACACCTCAATACAAGGACTATCTGGAAATACAACTAAATAGTGGAGAAACTACCCAGTGCAAACAACTGAACAACAGCAAGAGAGAATCCTAAAAACCTTGTACACAAGGAAGAACCAGCTTCAACACAACCTGCCCCCACTGGCAAAAAAATTAAAACAAGTGATGGACAGAGGGACCATCAGTTAACTAGCTGGTGGGAAGGACCCACAAAAGAAAGACCCAGAAAAAACAAAATCCAAAGACAAAAACAGAACCAAAGTAAAGGACAGCCACAGAATAGTAGTGAGCTGGGGAGATCAAGGAGAATACATCACTGAATCTCACAGGTATTATACCACAGAAGTTCACACCATAAACCCAGGAAGCTAGAACAAATCAATTTAAGAAGCTGAAGCTAACAAAAAGAGTACCACAAACAATGGGAAGACAATGAAACAATCCCCAACAAAAGGAAAGGAGGAAGTCTCAGAAAGAATACTAGGTAAAATAGAGGCAAGCCAACTATCAGATATTGAATTCAAAGCACTGGTTATAAGGAAGTTCAAAGAGCTCACAATGAGCTACCAGAAACTACAAGGAAATTACAATGAAATCACTACAAACTATATCAGCACGAAAAAGGAAATAGAAACTAACAGCAATGGTGAAGAGGAAATAAAAAATATACCTTTCGAAATGAAGAAAACAGTTGAAGGCATCAAAAAGTAGTATCAGTGAAGTAGAAGATTGCATCAGTGAGTTAGAGGACAAAGCAGAAAAAAACACCCCAAAAGAGCGAGAAAAGGAAGAGGCTCAGAAAAAATGAAGAGGGATTAAGAGAAATGCAAACCAATATGAAATGTAATAATACCCATATAATAGAAATACCAGGGAAAAAAAGAAGAGCAAAGGATAAAAAACCTATTTGAAAAAGTAATAATAAAAAAATTCCCTGATCTGATGAAACAAAAAAGCCACAGATATACAGGAAACACAGAGAGTCCCAATCAAGAGAAACCCTAAGAGGCCCACTTCAAGACACATCATCATTAAAATGTCAAAATTCCAAGGCAAAGAGAGAATGTTAAAGGCAGAAATGAGGAAACATGAAGTAAAATAAAAGGGAGCCCTGAGAAGGCTAGCAGCTGACTTCTCAATGTACACGCTCCAATCAAGAAGAATATGGCAAGAAATATTCCAAGTAATGAGAACCACAGGCTTGCAACAAAAGCTACTTTACCCAACAAGGTGCCCAATAAAGACAGAAGGCCAAATAGAGACCTTCCAAGACAAAAGAAGTCTAAAAGAATACACCTCCACCAAACCAGCTCTGCAAGAGATGCTAAAAGGATTGCTTTAAGCAAAAGAAGGAAAAGAGAGAGACAGATAGGAACACGGGTACAAAAATAGCAATGAATCAGTACCTATCAATAATACCATAAATGTAAATGGATTAAATGCTGCAATCAAAAGACATAGACTAGCTGAATGGATAAGAAAGCATGACCCACACATATGCTGCCTACAAGAGACCCACCTCAGGTCAAAAGACCATCACAGACTAAAAGTGAAAGGATGGAAACAAATTTTCCAAGCAAGCAGACAAGAAAAAAAAAAGCTGGGGTAGCAATTCTCATATTAGAAAAAATAGACTCCAAAATAAAGGACCATAAAGTGAGACCCAGAAGGTCACTTCACAATAAACAAGGGAAGAATCCACCAAGAAGACATTAATATCATAAATATAAATGCACCCAACATAGGAGCAACCAAATATATAAAAATAATCTTAGAGGACTTCAAGAAACATATTGACAGCAAGACAAATACACTAGGGGATTTTGATACCCCACTGTCAAACAAGAACATATCTTCCAAACAAAATATCAGCAAAGAAATTGTGGCATTAAACAATCCCCTAGATGAAATGGACTTAACTGATATATATATATATATATATATATATATATATATGAAAGAATATATATATATTCATATATATATATATGAATATATATTTATTCATATATATATATATATATGAATAAATATATATATATATTTATTCAACAGCTATTATTATTTTCTCTCTCTCTCTCTATATATATATATATATATAGAGAGAGAGAGAGAGAGAGAGCCCTTCATCCAAAAGAAGCTAGACACACATTCTTTTCAAATGTGCATGGAATATTTTCAAAGATAGGACACATGATAGGACAAAAAAACAAGCCTCAACAAATTCAAGAAAGTTGAAATCATACCAATCATTTTCTCTGACAAAAAGGGACTGAAACTGGAATCCACCCCCCACCAAAAAAAAACCCAAACACCCCAAAGTATAGAGATTGAAAGTCAGGCTATCAAACAACGAATGGGTCAAGAATGAAATTAGGGAAGAAATCAAAATTTTCTGGAAACAAATGACAATGAACTCACAACAACCCAAAACTCCTGGGACAAAGCACAGGCAGTCCTCAGAGGGAAGATCATAGCAACACAGTCTATGAACTTGAGGCAGTCCTGAGAGAGAAGTTCATAGCAATACAGGATTATGAAGGTTTCTGAGAAAGATAGAAACATTTCCAACAAACAACTTAACCTGACGCCTGCAAGAACTTGAGGAACAACAATAAAGACAGCTCAGAGCAAGTAGACTGAAGGAAATAACCAAGATCAGAGGAGAATTAAATGACATAGAGACTGAAAGCACAATTCTAAGAATCAATGAATCCAGGAGCTGTTTTTTTGAAAAGATAAACAAAATTGACAAGCCAATAAGTAGTCTCATCAAGAAAATAAGAGAAAGAACCCCCCCAAAAAAAGTCAGAAATGAAAGAGGAGAGACTACAACTGACACCAAAGAGATAGTAGGAATTGTAAGAAATTGCTGTGAAGAACTGTATACCAATTTATGTGAAATGGACAAATTTCTAGAAAAAATATAATCTTCCAAAACTCAATGAAGAAGCAGATAGCCTGAACAGACCAATAACAGCAGATGAAATTGAAGCAGTAATAACAAAACTCCCAACACACAAAAGCCCTGGACCAGATGGATTCACAGGAGAATTCTACAAAGCATCTAAGGAAGAGCTAACCCCTATCCTTCACTGACTATTCCAGATAATCAAAAATGATGGAAGACTCCCAAATTCTTTTTATGCTTCCAGCATCATCCTAATTTCAAAACGAGATAAAGACACAACAAGAAAACATGAGTTTAATATAACTGAGGAACATAAATGCTAAAATCCTCAAAAAAATATAGGCAAACCACATCCAGCAAAACATTAAAAAGATCACACACCATATCCAAGTGGGATTCATCCTGGGGATGCAAGTATGTTTCAATATTCACAAATCAGCAAATGTAATAGTCATATAAACAAAAGCAAAAACAAAATCACATGATCATATCAATACATACAAAAAAAGCTTTTGATAATGTACAGCACCCATTTATGATCAAAACACTCAGCAAAGTGGGAATGGAGGGAGCATTCCTTAATATAATAAAGACCATATATGGCAGACCTACAGCCAACATCATACTCAATGGGCAAAAATTAAATCATTTCCACTAAGATCAGGAACAAGACAAGGTTGTCCACTTTCACCACTTCTATTCAATATAGTATTAGAAGTTCTAGCCACAGCGATCAGACAAGAAAAGGAAATAAAAGGCATCCAAATTGGAAAGAGAAAACAAAACTGCCACTGTTTGCAGATGACATGATAGTGTACACGGAATATCCTATAGCCTCTACCAAAAATCTGCTTGAACTAGTAAATGAATTTGGCAAAAAAGCACGATACAAAGTAAATATCCAGAAATCAAAGGCATTTTTGTATACTAACAATGAAACAGCAGAAGCAGAAATCAAGAAAAAAATCTCATTCCATATAGCAAAATAGAAAAATAAAATATCTTGGAATAAACCTAACGAAGGGGGTAAAAGATGTGTATAAAGAAAACTTCACAAAGAAATCTAAGAAGACACAAATAAATGGAAACATATACTGTGTTCATGGATTGGAAAAATTAACATCATCAAAATGTCCATACTACCCAAAGCAATTTACAGATTCAATGAAATATCTATTAAAGTACCAATGACATATTTCACAGGCATAGAACAAACACTGCAAAAACTTATATGGAACCATAAACAACACTTGAATTGCAGCTGCAATTTTGAGAAAGAAGAACAAAGTAGGAGGAATCACAATAGCTGATACCAAACTGTGTTACAGGGCCACTGTAATCAAAACAGCCTGGTGCTGGCATAAAAACAGGCACATAGACCAATGGAAGAGAAGAGAGAGCCCAGAAATAAACCCAAGTCTCCACAGGCAACTAATATTCAACAAAGGGGGTAGTAACAAAAAACGGAGTAAAAATAGCCTCTTTAGCAAAAGGTGTTGGGAGAACTGGAAAAAAAACGAAAATTGAGCACCAACTTACACCACAAAGCAAAATAAATTCAAGGTGGATAAAAGACTTAAATATAAGCCATGACACCATTAAAATCCTAAAGTAGAACATTGGCAGGAAAATCTCAGATATTTCACTCAGCAACATTTTTACTGATATGTCCCCTAGAGCAAGGGACATAAAGAATAAACAAATGGGATCTCATCAAAATTAAAAGCTTCTCCATGGTTAAGGACAGCGGTATTAAAATGAAAAGAGAACCAACTGTATGAAAAAATATATTTGCCAATGATACCTCAGACAAAGTTTTAATATCCAAAATATACAAAGAACTTACATAATTCCACTCCAAAAAGACAAGCAACCTAATTAAAAAATAGGTGAAGGACTTGAACAGACACTTCTCCAAGGAGGAAATACAGAGGATGCAGAGACATGTGAAAAGATGGTCAATATCACTGGCTCTCAGGGAGATGCAAATTAAAACCACAATGAGATACCACTTTGCACCAGTGAGAATGGCTATCATAAACAAAGCAACAAACAACACTTGTTGGAGAGATTGTGGGGAAAAGGAGACCATAGTTTATTGTTGGTGGGATTGCTGACTGGTTCAACCACTATGGAAAACAATACAGAATTTTCTAAGAAAACGAAAAAGGGACCTGCCTTTTGACCCACTAATTTCACTGCTAGGATTATATCCTAAGAACCCTGAAACAGCAATACAAAGAACCTATGCACCTCAATGTTCATAGCAGCACAATTTACAATAGCTAAGAGTCGGAAGCAACCTAGATGCCCAGCAGTAAATGAATGGATCAAAAAACTATGGTACATTTACATAATAGAATTCTTTGCAGCAGAAAGAAGGAAGGAGTTCCTACCCTTTGCAACAGTATAGATGGAACTGGAAAGCATTATGCTGAGTGAAATTAGACAGATGGTGAAAGATAAATACCATATGATCTCACCTTTAACAGGAAGCTAAACAACAAAACAAACAAGCAAAATATAATCAAAGGCACTCAAATAGAGAACAGTCTGACAATGATGAGAGGGGAAAGGGGAGGGAATTCCATGGGAAAAGTGGAAGTATTTACAGGAACTAATATAAAGGACACATGGACAAAAACAAAAGGGCATGGAAATGGGAGGTAAGTGGGGAGCACTTCGAGGGGTGGGGTGGGATGGGAGTAAAAGACAGAAAACTGTACTTGAACAACAATTAAATTAAAAAAAGAAAATGCATGCTATTGTAATTGAATAACAGTAAAGTAATTACAAAAGAAGATTAAACGAAATCTTGAGCTATTTAATGCTCAACTTGGGCCTCTTGGGTCCAGTTGTGTTTGGAGTGTCCCCTGCCCCAAAAAATAAGAAAGACATAACTCATTCTGAGTATAATTCTCTTGTTTTCTCAGTTTGTCACATAGAGTCCTATTCAGCCTTTAATTAAAATGGATTTACATCAGAAACAGAGTTTTAGGGTCAGAGTCACAGAACTAAAAGCAACTTTGAAAGTTATGAAATAATACCTATAGCCTAGAAAGAATACTATTCCTTTGATAATATTTTAAGGAGCAAAGGTGCTCAGTTTATGAAAATTATTTATAAAAGTTAATTTGTATATGTCATTGTCCATAACTGCAAAAAAAGTTTATTCAAAAATAGGTTAATAGAGAATAATAGAATTCAGATATTTATTCTTTGACCTTCAGTTTACTAGAATATTCAAGTTTACATAATGGGAACAACTAAGAACTGATTTTTTCCTTTTATTTTAAAGTATATTTTACTGATTATGCCATTCCACTTTCTCAATTTTCTCCCTTTGCTCCCCACTCTCATTTCCTCTAGCAATCCCCACCTTTTAGTTCATGTTCATGGGTTGTGACTACAAGTTCTTTGGCTTCTCTATTTCCTACACTGTTCTTAATAGCCCCATCTGTTTTGTACCTATCCATTATGCTCCTTAATCTCTACATCTTTTCCCCCATTATCCACATTACCTCTCTCAGCTGATAACCTCCAAATGATCTCCATATTTATGATTCTATTCCTGTTCTGGTTGTTTGCTTAGTTTGTTTGTTTTTAGATTCAGTTGTTGATAGTTGTGACTTTACTGTCACTTTACTGTTCATTGTTTTGATCTTCTTCTTTTTCTTAAATAAATCCCTTAGATATTTCATATAATAAAGGCTTGGTGATGATGAACACCTTTAGCTTTATCTTGTCTGGGAAGCACTTTATCTGCCCTTCCAGTCTAAATGATAGCTTTGATAAATAGAATAATCTAGGTTGTAGGTCCCTGCTTTTCATTATTTTGAATAGTTCTTGCTAGTCCCTTCTTCTCTGTAAAGATTCTTCTGAGAAATCAGCTGATAGTTTTACAGGAACTCTCTGCTTTTCTCTTGGTGTTTTTAAAGATGTTCTCTTTATATTTAATCTTTGTCATTTTAATTATGATGTGTCTTGGTGTGGTTCTCTTTTGCTCCAACTTGTTTAGGACTCTCTGTGCTTCCTGAACTTATATGTTTATTTCCTCCATCAAATCAGGGAAGTTTATTTTCATTATTTCTTCAAGTTTTTTGCTTCCTTGCTGTACATCTTCTACTGTCATCCCTATGATTTGGATGTTGGCACTTTTGGAGATGCCCCGGAGTCTTTTTCTTCTCTACTCATTTTTTGAATTTGTTTCTTCATTTTGTACTGGTTGACAGTTTATCTCTTCCTTATGTTCCAAATCTTTGATTTGAGTCCTGATTTCCTTCCCTTCACTGTTGGTTACCTGTGGATTTTTCTTTATTTCACTTAGTACAGCCTTCATTTCTTCCATTATGTATTTGCCACACTCAGTGAGTTCTCTGAGCATCCTTACTACCAGTGTTTTGAACTCTGTATCTGATAGGTAGGCCATCTCCATTTCACTTAGTCTTTTCTTGGAGGTTTGATATATTTTTTATTTGGGATATATTTCTTTGTCTCCTCAATTTGGTAGCCTCCCTGTATTAATTTCTGTGTATTAGGCAGAGCTGCTTTGGCTCCCTGTGATAGCACATCCATTACATCGTGAGGGCCAGAGCCTCGAGTGTTTACCAGGGCAGGGCAACCCCCTTTGGCACCATTTTGTGATGTTGTATGTGGTGGAGGGGTCGGAGAGGGAGCAGTGCAGCTTTCTTGGCCCTTGCCCCATTTCCAGTCACTTCACCCACTTCTCATGTACAACTGTCACTCTTGTAGCTAATGCCCTGGTAGTTGTGCCCAGAGTGGGTGGGTTTCCCTACATTCTAGGACAATGGGGGTCTTTAAAATGGACTCTCCTGAGAGATCAGCAGCTTCTTTAACCACCTGAACCTCCACTGTTTTTTACAGCCAGACGTTATGAGGTTTTATTTCCCAGCACTGGAATTCTGGGCTGAGCGGTCTGGCCTGGGGCTGGGATCTCTTGCTTCCCAAATGTCTTCCCACCCCAGTTTTTATCTGCCACTCATGAATGTAGGACCACACATTCTGCCAACTACTGCTGCTGCTGTCTGGCCACCTCAGCCTCACTGCAACCACACCACATCCTCTCTGCCCTGCCCCCTGGCTCCACCCCTCCTACCCATCTGGATGACTATTTCTTCTTTGCACCCTTAGTTGCCGACTTACATATAGCTCAATTTTCTGGCAGTTCTTTTTTTTTGGTTGTTGTTGTTTGTTTTGAAGTTAGTTGTGGTCCTTCTTATTGTTGTGCAAGGAGACCAAGCATATCTACCTATACCTCCAACTGGAGTGAAAGCTGTTTTCCCTCAAATTGATAAAAACCACAATAAAGCGAGAATCTGAAATGCAACATAAACAATCGAGTTTCTTGGAAAACATTTTTAAAGTGATCAGTTTTAAAGTTGACATTCATATTGTGGGTATATTACTAGAGAAATTGTACATATATAATAACAATATAAAGTTTCCTTTGCACTTTCTTATATGCCATTCAAAGAAGTATTGATAATTTCATGTTTTTTAAGTAATAAAATATTATTTGTTATGTGGTTCTAGAGTTTTTCAAATGATGGAATGATCCATTACAAATTACTAATAATAACCCCAAAATGTGAATGAATAAGTGAAACTTTTTTTCCTAACTTTAATCAAAAAGCCCTAAAACTCAGAATTATGAAGTCTGATAGTTCTGTCATGTTATTATGGAAAGTTAAGGAATTCAATCCCCATCTGTGGCAGATTACTTTGTATCAGACACCAGCCCTACTGCTGAGAAAAACTAGAAAAACTCAATGAAATATATTTAAGAGAGATGTTTGAAGCACCATAAGGCTTTCAAATTAAGAAGATGTAAGCGAACAAGACCCTACTGGGAAGGAACACATGGGGAGGTGAGCTCAACAGTCAGTATTGCTTTCTCTCTTAAGGCATTTGCTGGTTCTCAAGTGATAGGCTAAGAGATAGAAAACTACAACATAAGCTCTCACAGGCTAATTAGTATGGACAGTCAAAACTGGAATTCAGAACATATCAAAGAGTATGTGCCCTGGTGATTTTCCCAAGCTTTGAGTTAGTACACACTTGGAGTAATGAATAATTTAAAGTTCATAAGGTGTATATTCCAAACTAGACCACACACTGACTCATAAAAATCCTCAATTAATTTAAAAAGATTGGTGACATACAGACTGTATTTTTGTCCACAATCAGAAATAAATAACAACATCTAATAAAACATCAAATGTTGAAAATTAAATAACTTCTAAATAACGATGGGAAAAGTATAAGACAAGATAAATCCAAAATATTTTGAAGTGAATGATATTGAAAATATAGCATGATAAAGTTTCTGGGATTCATATAAGAAGATTTTACCTTTTTGCTTTTTCAGTGCTTTTAATTGGTTTAAATATTGGAAAAAATATTTAAAATCAATTATCTATAATCATGCAGAAGCGTTTTATTTTGATGAGATCCATTTGTTTATTTATTTATTTTTATTGATGCCCCTTGCTCTACAGGACATAAGAGTAAAAATATAGCTGTGTGGAATATATGAGATTTTCCTGCTTATGTCTCCTCTAGGATATTTATTGTGTCATGAGTTATATTTAAGTCTTTTTCTCATCTTGAGTTTATTTTTGTATATGGTATAAGCTGGCGATCAAGTTTCTTTTTTTTTCTTCGTGTAACTGTTCAAGCCTTTCAACACTTTTTGTTGAAGAGGCTATTTTTATTCCATTTAATGGTGCTGTGCCCTTTGTCAAATATTAATTGGCCTTGGGTTTATTTCTGGGCTCCCTATTCTGTTACATTGGTCTATGTGTCTCTTCTTATGCCAATATAGAGCAGTTTTGATTACAGTGGCCTTGTAATACAGTTTGATATCAGGTATTCTGATACTTCCTACTTTGTTCTTCTTTCTCAAAATTCCTGCAGCTATTTGGGATCACTTATGGTTCCATATAAATTTTTGAACTATTTGTTCTATGTCTTTGAAATATGTCATTTTTACTTTAATAGCGATTGATTTGGATAGTATGGACATTTTGATGATGCTAATTCTTCCAATCCATGGACATGGTACATGCTTCCATTTGTTTGTGTGTTTCCTAATTTCTTTCTTCAGTGTTGTGTGGGTTTCTGAGTGAAGGTCCTTTACCTCCGTGGTTAGGTTTATTCTTAGATACTTTATTTATGTTGTTGCTCTATCAAATGGGAATTTCCCCCCTGATTTCTATTTCTGATACTTCATTTCAAAAATACCATTGATTTCTGAATATTGACTTTATATCCCATTGTTTTGCCAAATTCATTTATTAGGTGATTACTTTTTGGTTGAATCTATGTGATTTTCTATGTACAGATAGTAGCACAATTTACAATAGTCAAGTGCTGGAAGCACCCTAAGTGCTCATCAGTAAATGAGTGTGTCCAAACACTATAGTACATTGACACAATGGAATACTACACAGCAGAAAAGAAACAAGGAGTTCATATCCTTTGTGACAGCATGAATTGAACTGGAGAGGATTATACTACATGAAATAAGCCAGGCAGTGAAAGAAAAATACCATATGACTTCACTTATAAGTGGAACCTAATGGACAAACAAAACAATCAAGAAAAATATAACCAGAGACATTGAAATTAAGAATAGTCTGACAGTAACCAGAGGGAAGGTGGGAGGAGATAATGAAGGTAAAGGAAGGAGGGTTTTCTGGAGCAACTCTAAAGGACTCATGGACAAAACCAAGAGGTGGAAACAGGGCAGGAAGGTGGAGATGGCTGGAGTACAGGGGAGAGGTGGGAAGCAAATGTAGACAACCCTACTTGAACAACATTAAAACAAATAAGAATAAAATCAATGATATAAAGTTTCAACTTAAGAAGCTATTAAAATAACAAAGTTATATCAAAGGATTTTGAAAAAAGAATATCAATAAAGATAAGAAATAGAAAATAAGACAGGAGTATCCAAACATTCTTGAATACAAGAAGATAGTCAGAGAATTTGCAGTATTTGAATTCAAGATTTATTGAAAAACTACAGTAATGAAGAGTGTTTAGACATAATGATCAACAAATTCATCAAGCCACAGATTACATAGTTCAGAAATATAGCCATACTGAAATGGTCATTTTATTTTTTTATACTTTATTTAATGGTTGTTCAAGTACAGTTTTCTACCTTTTACTTGCATCGCAGCCACCCCTCCAGTGCTCCCAACTCCCTGCCATGTTCACCTCCATTAATTGTTGTCTATGTGACCTTTATACTAGTTCCTGTAAATCCCTCCCTTTTCCCCCTGAAAATCCGTCCCCTCTTCCCTCTGGTGACTGTCAGTCTGTTCTCTATTTCAGTGCCTCTAGTTATTTTTTGCTTGCTTGTTTATTTTGTTGTTTAGCATCCTGTTAAAAGGTGAGATCATAGTGTATTTGTCTTTCACCGCCTGCCTTATTTGGCTCAGCATAATGCTTTCTAGTATTACCCATGACATTACAAAGGATAGGAGCTCCTTCTTTCTTTCTGCAGCATAAAATTCCATTGTGTATATGTACCATAGTTTTTTGATCCATTCATTTACAACTGGGCACCTAGGTTGCTTCAAACTCTTAGCTATTGTAAATTGTGCTGCTATGAACATTGAGGTGCATAGGTTCTTTTGGACTGCTGTTTCAGTGTTCTTAGGATATAATCCTAGCAGTGGAATTAGTGGGTCAAAAGGCAGGTCCATATTTAGTTTTCTTAGAAAATTCTGTATTGTTTTCCATAGTGGTTGCACCAGTCTGCAATCCCATGAACAATAAACTATGGTCCCCTTTTCCCCACAACCTCTCCAACACTTGTTGTTTGTTGCTTTGTTTATGATGGCCATTCTGACCAGTGTAAAGTAGTATCTAATTGTGGTTTTAATTTGCATATCTCTGATAGCTAGCTATATTGAGCATCTTTTCATGTGTCTCTGGATCCTCTGTATGTGCTCCTTGGAGAAGTGTCTGTTCAAGTCCTTCACCGACTTTTTAAATTAGATTGCTTGTCTTCTTAGAGTGGAGTTATGTAAGTTCTTTGTATATTTTGGATATTAAAACTTTGAGGTATCATTGGCAAATATATTTTTTCATACAGTTGGTTCTCTTTTCATTTTAATACTGTTTTCTTTAACCATAGAGAAGCTTTTAATTTGATGAGATCCCATTTGTTTATTCTTACCTTTATGCCCCTTGCTCTAGGGGACATATCAGTAAAAATGTTGCTAAGTGAAATATCTGAGATTTTCCTGCCAATGCTCTCCTCTAGGGTTCTAATGGTTTCCCGGCTTATATTTAAGTCTTCTATACACCTTGAATTTCTTTTGGTGTATGTAGTAAGTTGGTACTCGAGTTTCATTTTTTGCACTTAGCTGAACATTTCTCCCAATACCATTTGTTGAAGAGCACATTTTTACTCCATTTATGTTACTGACACCTTTGCCAAATATTAATTACTTATAGAGACTTGGGTTTATTTCTGGGCTCTCTGTTCTGTTCCATTGGTGTATGTGCCTATTTTTATGCCAATACCAGGCTGTTTTGATTACAGTGGCCTTGTAATAGAGTTTGCTATCAAATATTGTGTTCTCTCCTACTTTGTTCTTCTTTCTCAAAATTACAGCAGTTATTTGGGGTCTTTTATGGTTCCATATAAATTTTTGAAGTGTTTGTTCTATGTCTGTGAAATATGCCATTGGTACTTTAATAAGTATTGCATTGAATCTGTAAATTGCTTTGGGTACTATGGACATTTTGATGATCTTAATTCTTCCAATCCAGAAACATGGTATATGTTTCCATTTGTTTGTGTCTTCCTTGATTTCTTTCTTTAGTGTTGTGTAGTTTTCTGCATACAGGTCTTTTACCTCCTTGGTTAGGTTTCTTCCTAGGTTCTCATTTGTTTGTTTGTTTGTTTGTTTTTTTGTTTTGCTATATCAAATGGGAATATTTTCTTGATTTCTGTTTCTGCTGTTTCATTGTTGGTGTACAAAAATGCCTTTGATTTCTGGATATTGACTTTGTATTTCACTCTTTGCTAAATTCATTTATTAGGTCCAGCAGTTTTTTGGCAGAGTTTAATGGATTTTCTATATACACTATCATGTCATCTGCAAACAATGATAGTTTTGTTTCCACCTTTTTTATTTGGATGCCTTTTACTTACTTATTCTCAACTGATTACTGTGGCTAAAACTTACAATAGTGTATTGAATAGAAGTGGTGCAAGTGGACAACCTTGTCTTGTTCCTGATCTTAGTGGAAAAGCTTTTAGTTTTTGCCCATTGAGTATGATGTTGGCTGTAGGTTTTTTATATATGGCATTTATTATATTGAGGAATGCTCTCTCTATTCCCACTTTGCTGAGTGTTTTTTATCATAAATGGGTGCTGTACCTTATCAAAAGCAGTTTCTGCATCTATTGATATGATCATGTGATTTTTATCTTGGCTTTTATTTATGTGATGTATTACATTTACTAATTTGCAAATATTAAACCATCCTTGTATCCTTGGGGTGAATCTCACTTGGTCATAGTGTATAAGTTTTTAAATGTATTGTTAGATGTGGTTTGCCAATATTTTGTGGAGGGTTTTAGCGTCTACATTCATTAGCGATATTGCCCTGAAGTTTTCTTTCTTTGCTGTTTCTTTATCTGTTTTGCACATGTGGTTTGGGAATAGGATGATACTGGCCTCATAAAAAGAGTTTGGGAGTTTTTCATTATTTTGGATTCTGGGGAATAGTCTCTGAAGTACAGGGGTATGCTCTTCCTTAAATGCTTTGTAGAATTCTCCTGTGAATCCCTCTGGTCCAGGGCTTTTATGTGTTAGGAGTTTTTTTATTACTGCTTCAATTCCATCTCCTGTTAATGGTCTGTTCAGGCTTTCTGCCTCCTCTTTATTGAGTTTTTTAAGATTGCATTTTTCTAGAAATTTTTCCATTTCACCTAGGTTTTCAAATTTCTTGGCATACTGTTCTTCATAGTAATTTCTTACAATCCTTTATATTTCTGTGGGGTAAGTTGTAATCTTTCCTCTTTCATTTCTGATTGTGTTTATTTGGGTTCTCTCTCTTTTTGTCTTGATGAACCTGCTTAAAAGCTTGTCTATTTTGTTTATCTTTTCCAAAAAACCAGCTCCTGCATTCATTGATTTTTAGAATTGTGCTTTTAGTCTCTATGTCATTTAATTCTGTTCTGCTCTTGGTTATTTACTCCCTCCTACTTGCTGTGGGCTGTCTTTGTTTTTGTTCTTCAAGTTCTTGTAAGCACAGTGTTAGGTTGTTTGTTTGAAATGTTTCTACCTTTTTTTAGGTAGGCCTGCATCACTATGAACTTCCCTCTCTGGACTGCCTTTATTGTGTACCATAAGATTTGGGTTGTCACAAGTTAATTTTCATTTATTTCCAGAAACTTTTTGATTTCATCTCTAATTTCATTCTTGACCAATTTGTTGTTTAACATCATGCTATTGAATCCCCATGATTTTGAATGCTTTGGCTCTTTTATCTTGGGGTTGGTTTTCAGTTTCAGTCCCTTGTGATTGGAGAAAATGCTTGGGATGATTTCAATTTTCTTATTAAATTTATTGAGGCTTGTTTTGTTTCATATTATGTGGTCTGTCTTTGAAAATGTTTCATATGCATTTAAAAAGAATGTGTATTTAGCTTCTTTGAGAGGAACAGTTAAGTCCACTTCCTCTAGGGTGTTGTTCAATGCTGCAATATCTTTGCCTGTATTTTGTTTAGAAAGTCTGACCATTTTCGACAGTGGGATGTTAAAATACCATACTATATTGTGTTGCTGTCAGTATCTTTCTTGAAGTCCTTTAAGATTTTATGTAAGTATTTGGGTGCTCCTATATTGGGTGCATATATATTTATGATATTTATGTCTTCTTAGTGGATTCTTCCCTTGGTATTACAAAGGGACCTTCTGGGTCTCTATGGCTATTTTTATGAATTATATTTTTTCTGATATGAGTATTGCTGCCCTTGCTTTTTTTCCCCGTCCACTTTCTTGGAAATTTTGTTTCCAGACCTTCACTTTCAATCTGTGTAGGTCTTTCATCTTGAGGTGAGACTCTTGTAGGCAGCATATGTGTGGGTCATGTTTTCTTATCCATTCAGCTATTCTATGTCTTTTGATTGGAGCATTTAATCCATTTACGTTTAAGTTTGTTATCGATAGGGACTTATTAATTGCCATTTTTCTCCCTGTGTTCCTCTCTGTCTCTCTCTCTTTTCTTTCATTTCCGTAAAGCAGTCCTTTTAGTATTTCTTGCAGAGCTGGTTTGGTGGAGGCATATTCTTTTAGACTTCTTCTGTCTTGGAAGCTTTCTATTTAGCCTTCTATCTTTATTGAGAGCCTTGCTTGACAAAGTAGCTTTGGTTGCAGGTTTCTGGTTCTCATTACTTGGACTATTTCTTGCCATTTTCTTCTTGATTACAGCATGTCCATTGAGAAGTCAGCTGCTAGCCTTTTCAGGGCTCCCTTTATTTTAGTTCCTGTTTCTTCCTCTCTGCCCTTAACATTCTCTCTTTGCCTTGGAATTTTGACATTTTAATGATGATGTGTCTTGAAGTGGGCGTCTTAGGGTTCCCCTTGATTGGGACTCTCTATGATTCCTGGATTTGTGTGACTTTTTCTCTCATCAAATTAGGAAAGTTTTCCATCATTACTTTCTCAAATAGATTTTTTATTTCTTGTTCTTCTTCTTTCCCTTCTGGTACCCCTATTATTCAGATATTTTTACATTTCATACATTCTATTCTTGAATTTATCTTACTCCCTCTTCACTCTTTCTGAGCCTCTTTTCCTTTTCTTGCCCTTTCTAGGAGTTTTTTTTGTTTTGTTTTTTTGTGTGTTTTTTTTTTTAGTTTGTCCTCCAACTAGCTGATCCGAGCTTCTGCTTCATTGATCCCACTTTTGATTCCTTCCACCATGTTCTTCAATTCTGAAATTGTATTCTTCATTTCTTCTTGGCCCTTGCTGATACTTTCTATTTCTTTTTTCATGTTGATATAGTTTGCAGTGAGTTCATTGTAATTCCCCTGTAGTTTCTTGTAGCTTATTGCGAGCTCTTTGAACTTCCTGATAACCAGTGCTTTGAATTCAGTATCTGATACCTGACTTTCCTGTATTTCACCTAGCATTCTTTCTGAGGCTTCCTCCTTTCCTTTCATTGTGGGGTTGTTTCTTTGTCTTCCCATTGTTTGTGAGACTCTTCTTGTTAGCCTCAGCTTTTTAAATTGATCGGTTTTTACTCCCTGGGTTTATGTGTGAACTTCTGTGGTAGAATACCTGTGAGATTCAGTGATGTAGTCTCCTTGATTTCCCCAGATCACTTGTCTTGGGCTGTCCTTTACCTTCGCTCTGTGTTTGTCTTTGGGTTTTGGTTGTTTTGGGGTCTTCCTTTTGTGGGTCCTTCCCACCAGCAGGTTAACTGATGGTCCCTCTGTCCACCACCTGTTTTAATTTGTTGTGCTAGAGGGGGCAGATTGTGTTGAAGTTAGTTCTCCTGCATGTACAATGTTTTGAGGATTCTCTTTTGTTCTTGTTCAGTTGTTTGCACTGGGTAGTTTCCCCACTGCTTAATTATATTTCCAGATAGGTGTTTGATTGAGGTTTGTGTGATTTCCACTCTCTCCTTCACCTTCTTCTGTTGTTATCTGTTGGCGGTTCCTTTGTTGCTGGGTTTCCTCTTCCAGTGGGTATCCTGGTGTTCAATGCTTCAACCTACTCTTTTTTTTGTGATTAGTTGGAGGGGAAGGCAATGTGGTTTATGACAGCAAGAGAGTATTCTATGATATTTATGTTAGCAGCCAGTAGAGAAGAGGTAGGAGATCCTTTGGCTATGTATAGTGATAATGGTAATCTTCAACCTAACTAGCAATTTTTAGAAAAGATGGAAAGAAGGTAAGACTTGTGTTCAGGAGGGAAGCTTTGTGAGTATGACCTAGAAAGCAGTGAGGTTGCGGGAGGTCAGATTCTGAGGAAAGGTGAGAGTAAAGGATAGCAAATAGGTGTAGTGTGTGAGAGAATAGAATTAACCACTACAGTAATACAGTTCAGAAAACTATGAAGTAGGCTGAGATCTGGGAGGGGTGTTGTGTATTATTTACAATAGTATGGAACAGCTATTATTTACAATAATATCAGAGCAACAATCATATGACAGAGTCTGTGAGATATCAAGAATAGGGAGTATCAGACCTTCAATAGTGTGCTAATGGATCACAGGTAGAGGGACAGTAAATTAGCAATACACTATGAATGAGGGAACGGAGAAACCTCTCAAGTGATATAATATATCCAGCCAAGGCAAAGAAGACTATGCAGAAAGGGGAGAAATACAAAGATGCTATTAAAAGAAAAGATGTAAAAATAGTGAAAAAATAATACAAATATGCAGTAACTTTAAGTTTTTCTGCTATAGCAAATTGAAATTTTTCTCTCTGTCACTACTGTTGGGATGCCCCCCTCTTTGTGTCCAACTCTGGTCTTTTTGCAGTTCCAAGTTTTTTCTCATTTGTGGGTATTAAAAAAAAGGCAGGAGAAGGGAGGAAAAGTGGTAATCTTGGAAAGAAAGGAAGAAGGAATACAAGAAGAAAGAAGAAAAGAGAGAAGAAAGGTCTTTAAAGATAAAACAATAATAAAGTTAAAAATAAAAGATTACTTAAAAAAACACCTTTTTTTTGTTTTCCATCTGGCTAAACCTATTTTACTGGTCTCATAAGCTGAAGACGGCTGAGGGGTTAATTGGTGTGGCCTTTCTCCCTTCTTGGTGTACTCAGCCAGTCTCGGGAGTACTCTCCCAATATCCAGTTTGGTGCCTCTCCCCAGTGCCCCATACAAGGAACGTAGATCTTCTTCAGAGCGCTCTTTCCCCAGGAGTTATAGCTGTGGGCTGGGGTGTGGGCACCTGCATCTGACCAGGCTTTCCTGGTCCTGCAGGCTTGGGCTCAGACATTCCCCAGTGCTGCAAGAAATGCCAGGCCTTCCACCCAACTTCATGGTCACTGCCAGTCTGGGTTGGTAGTAGGCTAAGTGGCTGTCACAGGAGGATCCCCCAAGCAGTTTACTTTTCGAGAAATTTCTCCCACTTAATCCTGCCACACAACTCAGCTCAATTCTCCAGCCAGACCAGCGACAGTCGGGGTCATAGCCCTACACTATGACCCTCAATTCTCCCAAGCCAGCAACCACAGACTCCACAGGTGATCATGGCCCCCCCTATGTTTGCCTCCTCATGTCCATTCCCCTCTCTGAAACTTCAAGCAAACAGGTCTCTTGCGGTGTTGCCAGAGAGGGAGGGAGCTGATGACCTGGTTCTTTCCCAAGGACCCTGCTGCCAGCCCTCGGCTCCCAAAGAGTCCACAGCAGACCCAGCACAGGGTCCCTGGCACCGGGCACAGGGTCCCTGGCACCGGGCACAGGCCAAGGCTGCCGCGCTGGTCCCTCAGATCTTATTGTCCTGCAGCAGTCTCTTCACCACCTGCTCTTTCAGTGTCTGCTGCAATTTCTGTCTCCTATTTTCTTATATGCTGGGGCACTATTGTCTATTTGCCGTGTTCCTCCACAGATAAGCCAGGTTTTTCTCCCATGTGTCGGGGGAAGCGGAATCCTCTCTGTCCTACTCTGCCAAAATCTTCCAGTCTGTGGTCATTTGATTTTTTATTGTGACAGCAAGGCAATTTAATAAGGGAAAGAAAGCGTTTAATAATTGGTGTAAAGAAAAGTGGGCATGCATAAGAAAGAATTGAGCCTTAATGTCTACTTCAAACAAAACACAAAAATGATTTAAGATGGATCATATACCTAAACCCAAAATTTAACCATGTGCTTTTAAGAAAAATGTAAGCAAATATTTTGGTTGCTTAGAGTTAGGCAAATATTTCATAGATAAGTCACAGAAAACATTATCTAGACACAAAAAATAAATTAGTCTTCATCAAAATTAAGATGTCCTGTTATCAAAAGTCACCATAAAAATGAATAAGCAGCCCTGGCTGGTGTAGCTCAGTGTATTGAGCATGGGCCTGCAAACCACATGATCATGGTTTGATTCCCAGTCAGGGCACATGCCTGGGTTGCAGGCCAGTTCCCAGCAGGGGACTCACAAGAGGCAACCACACATTGATGTTTCTCTCCTTCCCTTCCCCTCTAAAGATAAATAAATAAAATATTTTTTAAAAATGAATAAGCATGATTCCCAGTCAGGGCACATGCCTGTGTTGCGGGCCAGTTCCCAGTGGGGTCGCATACGAGGCAACCACACACTGATGTTTTTCTCCCACTCTTTCTCCTTCCCTTCCTCTCTCTCTAAAAATAAATCAATAAAATAATTTTAAAAAATGAAGAAGCAAGCCACAGAGTGATTTTCACTATCTACACCAGACAAAGAACTGGCATCAAAGTTTACATGAAGAATTCTGATAGGCCCAGTAATAAACCCAGTAATAAAAAGACAAATATCCCAAAATAAAAATATACATTTAACAAAAGAAGAACATAAGTGGCCAATAAGCAAAAGAAAGAGTACTCAACCTCATTGGTCATTAAGGAAAAGAAAATTAAAACCATGAGACATACCTAGGAAAAAGGCTAAAAATAAAGGGAGTGAAAAAACTAAATATTTGGGAGGCTGTATAGTGACTGGAACTCTTATCCTGGATATGTAAAATGGGACAAAAAATGTTTTTTAAATAGAGCGAGTTTTTATAAAAGTAAACACACATAATTCTATTCCAAATTATTTTGCTCAAGAACAATGAAAATGTTTCCAAAAATGGCTTGTACAAAAATGTTTGCAGCAGCTATATTTATAACATTTAAAAAGTACACACAAAAGCATGAATACATCTTAGAAACAGTATTCTGAATGAAATAAGCTTTACACAAAAAGGTATAAAATGCTAGAACACCAAAAGCTGGAAAGATCAGACCAAAGGTTGTTGAAGGGAAGGGACAAGGTTGACACAGAAGTAACATGAGAAACTTTTCTTTATATTAGCCAGGTGTATGTCAAAATTCAGTGAATTTACACAAAATATTTAGCATTTCATTGTATATATATTTTATATCAAAGGTGAAGATAAATCATCAACAAATGAAGAACTCTAATGATACATGTGCTGAAATATTTAGAAGAAAATATATAGATGTGTATACAAATTTTAAAATGGTGCATTAGTGAGTAGATAGAAGGATATAGGTAGATAAATATATGAAATTGATAAAGCAAGTACAGTAAAATATTAAAGGTAAAATATAAATGACATGAATAAAATTTGCACTATAAAGTTATTTTGGCATTGCTGGATGTTTGAAAAATTTTGTAATAAAGTATTGAAAAAGCTAGGGCAAAATAATATCATGTCTACACACACACACACACACACACACACACACACATGAATTTATTACCAACAGCCTTGGAAAAATAATTAGTAAAGAAAATTTGAGACAGAAGGAAATAATCCAGGTTAGAAATATGGGATTGCAGGAAGAAGTGTTCGGGAAAAGTCAATATTGAGATAAAACTAAATTATCACTTTCTAAGAAATCAATATATTTAGAATTAAAATACAATTGACCTCTGAGCAACATAGGGGTTAGTTAGGCTCCTGCACAATCCAAAATGTACATTTAACTTTTGACTCCCCAGAAACTTACTTACACTTGGTCCTTTGTGTCCATGAGTTTTACATCTGTGGATTCAACCAACTGAGGATTAAAAATAACATTTTTGATCTGTGGTGGGAAATCTGTGGATATGGAAGGCTAACCATACTGATACCCAACTGTTGACTGAAAGCATTACCAATAACATAAACAGTTGATTAACACATATTTTGAACATTATATGTATTATATGCTGCATTCTTACAATAAAATAGAGGAAGAAATGCTATTAATAAACGTATAAGGAAGAGAAAATAAATTTATAATATTTACTGGAAATAATCTGTGTATAAGTGAACCTATGCAGTTCAAACCTGTGTTGTTCAAAGATTAACTTTACATGAAAAAACAGCATTAAAGGCAGAACTGAAGTGAGTGGAGTTCAAGTGTTTGAAGACCATATCATATGTTTGGTAATGGCACTAATTTATATTGAATTAAGTCAAAGTTGCATGTAATAATATCTAGAGTAAACACTGTATTAATTTTCTAGGACTACCATAATAAATTACCACAAACTGGGAGGCTTAAAACAAAAGAAATTTATTCTTTCACAGCTCCGGGAGCTATGTTCCCTTTGAGCCTCTAGTGGAAAATCCTTTCTCTCCTCTTGTAGCTACTGGTGGCTCCTAGCAATCTGGGGTGTGTCTCAGCTTGTAGATGCATCACTTCAATCTTAGTCTTCATTGTTATGTGTTTTTCCCTTGTGTCTCTCTGTATGTCTTCTTCTATTCTTATAAGAATACCAACCATGGGAATTAGGGCCCAACTTGGTGCCTCATTACATCATGATAATTAATTACAACTACAAAGACAATATTTACTAATAAGGTCTCATTTGGAGGTTAGGGGTAAATATAAATTTTGAGGGTGACACTATCCAACTCATTACAGGCAATAAAAGAAAAGAAAAATATATAACAAGAAAACTAATAAAGAGGGAAATATAAAATAATTGTTAATTTCAAAAGAAGTGAAGAGAAGCCCTGGCTGGTGTAGTTCAGTGGATTGAACATGGGCCTGAGAACCACACGATTGTGGTTCGATTCCCCGTCAGGGCACATGCCTGGATTGAGGGCCAGTTCTCAGCAGGGGACTCACGAGAGGCAACCATACATTGATGTTTCTCTCCTTTCTCTCCTTCCTTTCCTCTCTAAAGATAAATAAATAAAATATTAAAAAAGAATAAACTCTGTTTAAAAAAAGAAGTAAAGAGAAGATATTAAAGGAAATATTAAGTCAATAAACAGGAAAAATAGTAATATATCACTAATTACATCAAATGGAAATTGACCAAACATGGTCATTGGAAACACAAGGATTTTCAAACTAGGGGAAAAACTGAATTATACAGAGAACTAAATTACATGAAAGCAACTGCTTTTAAGGGTAAAACTGTACTTAGTGGAGTGATATGAAATGTAAAATATAGAATATTTAAAGATAAAAAATAAAAAAATCTTATGGAAATACTGATCAGATGAAAGCTGATGCTGATGTTACTATACTAATATCAGAAAAGTAGCCTTTAAACAAGAAACATTACTAGAGACAGAGATATATTTTATAATGATGAAAGGATCAAGTCACCAGAAAGATATAACAATTCTAAATTTACATTCATATAACAACATAAACTCCAATATATATAAAGTGAAATTTTAAAGACTTTTAGAACTTGTAGATAAATTAACAATATAAAAATGGGGACAAACTCATAGATGGAGAGCAGGATGACAGTTGGTGGGGGAAATTGAGGGGGACAAATACTTAAGTCTGAAATTATCATGGAAGAAAGAGATATTTTATATAATTTTGTATCTGCTAAGGAAATATAATCTGTAATTTAAAGCTTTTCTAAAAAGAAATTTAAGGTACCCATGTATTTATCTAAATTTGACAAAAACAGAAGATAGAAAAAGACAGAACACTTCCAATTCATTCTATAGGGCTAATATAACCCTGATACAAAAACCTGAAAGGATGTTTGTAAGAGAGGAATATAGGAATATAGGCTAAGGACTGTCATGAACGTAGTTACAGTCTTAATGAAAGTATTAGTAAAATGAATCTTACTATATTTATAAATGGAAATAGGTCATCACTGAGAAACATTAATCCAATGAGGTTCATTTAACATTTAGTCAGTTGATGTACTTACTACATGCATAATATAAAGAAAAAATCACATAATCACCTCTATCAGTGTACTGAATTTAATAACCACTCATAATTCAGGTAAAAAAATGTCACAGGAACCTAATCAACAACAACAAAAAAGAAAGCTAAATGTAACCACAGACATTGAAATTAAGAACAAACTGACAGTAACCAGAGGGTAGGTTGGAGGGGATGATGGGTGAGAGGGGGAAGGGTTTTTAGGAACAACTATGAAGGACACATGTACAAAACTAAGAGGGAGTAGAAGCAAGGGAGGGAGGGGGTTTGGGCTGAGGTAGAGGGGAGTGGTGGTGGCAAACAACTGTAATTGAACAACAATAAAATAAGTTTTAAAAATTTCTTAACAAACTAGAAACAGAAAGGAACTTCTGTAATTGAATTTTTAAAAAATCTACGAAACCTACAACTAATGTTAAACTTAATGGTAAAATATTTATTTTCCCCTATAATTAAGAATCATTACCACTTCTATTCAACATTTTTAATAAATATTCCAAATAGTGGAAGCACACACAATAAAGAAATAAAAGGTATAAGAAAGCAAAAAATGAAATTATTATTTGTAGTCAACTGATTTAAATACAGACAATTTAGACAAATTATTGCATTTTGTAAAAGAATTCTTCAAGCTTGCTAAACACAATATTTAAAAAGTTAATAGTATTTTAAAATAAACATTCCTAATTACAGAAGACAGCAGTGAGGCAGGTGGGAGTAGAGCCCACCTAGCCTTCTGAAGAACAGAGTGAACAGTCAAAGGAATCCCAGCTTATATAAAGTTTGGAGGCCAAAAATTGAAGAGAATGTTGAAAAACAGTGAGGAGATTGTGCTGGGACAGTTAGGCCCCTGGGATCTGTGCTGCTGTGCCCCCAGCACAGCCCCTGCCACAGGATAAGGGTAGGAGAGTTATATCACCAGCTTCCTCCCCTACCAGAACAAGGAAGGCAGCCCTGCATCAGGAGAGATCTGTATGCTGGAAGACACGAGGGGATATAGAGACAAAGCGGGAGACACACAGAGGTGTTACACATCTACTAGAACTGTGGGCATGGCACCAGCGAAACAGGTGCCAGGAGACACCTGGAGAAGGGAGGAGTTGGGCCCTGTCGTAACCTGACTCAGATAGTCCCTGGACTGGTTGGAGTGTTGGGCTGTGTGAAAAATTGTGTGCTTTTTAAGAACAGTGGCTGGCAGCTGCTTTGTAAGGAATTCTTCATCAGCTGCTGGCTCGCCCCATGGGTGATTTCAACTTCAAGTGGCCAGAGACTGAGTGGCCTAGTGTGGAACTGCACTGCCCAGCTTGTCTCTCACTGTGCACAGCTATGTGGTTGATGTGAGCCTGCCAGCTCATGGACGTCCTGGGCTGAAGGCTGAAAAACTGTGAATATTAAGGCCTAGACCTGGTCCCCATCCTCTCAAAACCGTAGGAAAAGAGAAAATCAAAGGCCAGTCCCCCTCTTCCTGTGGTATCTAGGAAGAGCAGAAGAACTCACTGAACAGGTGTAAAGTCAGCAGAAGGTCTTTTTTTCTTTTTGGTTCCTCTCTCTCTTGTTTTCCTTTTTTCCTTCCCCCAAGTGAGACAATAAGACATGGAGTTACAAAGGGTCCAGAGACAGATCAAAAGGGGGAACACAAGGCTAACCCCCAAAACTGAGAAAATGAGATGAATGTCACTTTGCTATCCCATAGAGCTGGCATTTTATTATTTATGTGTATTATTGTTATTTTTCATTATTTTCATCACTTTTATTTTATTAGTATTTCTTTTGTTTCTCTTCCTTATGCATAGTTTTCCTCATTTTATTTCTCAGTTTAATTGCATTGTTTGATTGGTTTTCCTTATTCTTTCTCTAGTATATTTTAATTTTTCTTCTTTCACTTCACCTGTGCTCTAAATACATACAGCTCTTGATTTGGTACTTCCTATTCTGGTTATCCAAATCACATATTTCTTGTCACACTATTATTGTTCCAGTACTGTTGAAAATAATTGGTGTTCCATACAATTGTACATAATACACAGAAACCCCCCATTATCTTAGCCCACTTCACTTTATTCCTAAGCTTTATTAGTGTTATGGTTAACTCTATTCTCTTTCACACTGTGCCTACTTTCTATCTTTTAATCTCACTATATCTCATCATCTAACCTTGCAAAAACATTCAATTTTCTGGATTCACCTCACAATCATCCTCTCATCTAACAAGAGTATTATCTCTCTTTCACCTTTTATGAAAAGTGGCTAGTTAGGTGAAATATCACAGTTAACACTATACTTATCCAAAGAATCTCCTATATCTGTCTCTCTCTAATGGACAGAAACTCTACTGCTTTTCACATCCAAATATTATGTGTGTACCTCTTTCCATTTCACTCAGATATTTGGGCTGGGAAGCCCAGTTTGAGACCCACACTTAACCAGGGGAACCCTCTGTAGGTGACATATCCCTCTGGAACTTCAGCCACCACCTATAGGGGCAGGAAAGCCCTGCTTGCATCCCAGTACTCCTACCAGTCTTGATACAGCTTCTTCTCTAGATCCTTGGTTATAAGACTTCTCTTCAGCTAGCCTTCAGTTGATTATTCAGGATGATTGTTCTATATTTTAGTTGTAATACCAGTTTTGTTCTGGGAGGAGGTAAGTGTAGCTTTCACTTGCTCTGCTGCCATTTTAAACTGCCAACTGTATTTCATTATACACAACATATTTTGATGGAAAAATTGTTTTTCAGAACAAAAATGTCAAACTATCATTGTTTTACATTTTTACAAATCTCTTTAATATCTGGCTCAGTAGAAAACAGCTGGATTATCATGAGATATCATGAAGCTTTTGGGAAACTTTTCTATGATCATATCAGAGATTGACAGTGAAAAAGGTTAAAAAACCCTCATATGTTATTATTTAAATAAATTGGGCCTCAAGGATCCCCTAAAGGGCCTTTCAGACCACTAGAAATCCCCAGACTACTCCCACTAGAAATCTCCAGACTACCCAGTTCAGGAAATTTATGAGTTTTTGTCTATTTTATTTAGTCAATTTTTGTAAATGTTCCATGCACTCTTGAAAAAAGAAGAGTTAGAAGGAAATTATACCTATATTGTAATTAATATGTGTAATAGTAAGTATGTAAATATAACATCAGATATATGAATACTTTCATAGATTATAAATAAAATCAAGAGTCAGTAAATTATGGCCTGTTTTTGTATGGTCTTTGGGTTAATTATGGCTTTTATATTTTTAAAGGAGTGTTAAAATACTCCTTTTGACCCAGCAATTCCACTGTTAGGAGTATATCCTAAGAACCCCGAAACACCAATCCAAAAGAGCCTATGCACCCCAATGTTCATAGCAACGCAATTCACGATAGCCAAGAGTTGGAAGCAACCTAGATGCCCATCGGTAAATGAATGGATCAAAAAACTATGGTACATTTACACAATGGAATTCTATGCAGCAGAAATAAGGAGCTTCTACCCTTTGCAACATCATGGATGGTACTGGAAAGCATTATGCTGAGTGAAATAAGCCAGGCAGTGAAAGACAAATTCCATATGATCTCACCTTTAACAGGAATCTAAACAACAAAACAAACAAGCCAGCAAAATATGACCAAAAACACTGAGATACAGAACAGGCTGACAGGGACCAGAGGGGAGAGTGGAGAGAATAACAGGGGAAAAGGGGAAGGATTCACATGAACAAGTATAAAGGACACATGGACAATAACTAAGGTGGGGGGTGGAAATGGGAGGGAGGTGGGGAGCACTAGGGGGTGGTGGGCAGGGCTGGGAATATAAGACAGAAAACTGTACTTGAACAATATTTTTTAAAATTCAGAATATTAAAAAAATGATATCAATTAGGTAAAACAAACATACACATAAG
This sequence comes from Sturnira hondurensis, assembly GCF_014824575.4. Lineage (NCBI taxonomy): Eukaryota > Metazoa > Chordata > Mammalia > Chiroptera > Phyllostomidae > Sturnira > Sturnira hondurensis. Next base: position 983,587 of record NW_028079095.1, read on the forward strand.
GCAATAAGCAAAACGTTATTGCTTGATAAATACTGATTTTCTTTTTTATGCTTTTCTGTACTTTCTGAAATGAGTGTTCCTTTTACAATCAGAAAAAGGTACATTAAAAACTTCACTAAAATATATTTTACATATCATAAAAAAGAAGAAGATGCAGTAGAAACCATACATGGCATGCAAAGTCTAAAATATTTGTTACTTGGTTTCTTACACAAAATGTTTGCATACCCATAAATTAACACACTACCAATTATATTTCTCACATTAGATATCACCATACATATATATGAGGTCTGTCCAAACCTCATGTAGTATGAAAACTAGAGTCATTTATTGAAGAAGATGCAAGATATATGAAACATTGTAAATGGGACAATGACTCCTCAGTCCCTCTCAAAGTAGGCACCTTGGGACCTCACACAGTTCTCACAATTGCTTGCCCCCATTGTATTTTCCTAAAACTCATTGATGATCTGAAATATCTTCCCTTTCAGAGGGAAGGTGGTAAAAGGTGATTTTAGTTTTGGAAAAAGCCGGAAGTTGCAGGGCACCAAATCTGGGCTGTAGGAGGGCTAAGTCACCTGGATTTGATGTTTTGAAAAAAAAGAACTCTGCATGACATGAGTGTGCACATTGTCATGATAAAGCTGCCAATTGCCATTTACCCATAGCGGCAGCCATTTTTATTTTATTGTATGTCTGAACAGATGAAGAACATTGAAGTAGTACTCCTTATTAACTGTTTGGCCTGGAGGGACGTGTTCATGATGGACAATACCTTTCTAATCAAAATACACAGTTAACCTGGTCTTGAGATCTTGCTCTGACTTTGCCATGCCTTCCTCAAATATGGAGAACCAGGTGCCTTCCATTGGGGTGACTGCGTCTTCATTTTCAGATCATAGCCATAGAACCCATAATTCATCTCCAATTATGAACCTTCTTGGGGTTCATGAAATTTGGTTTGTTGGTAGTGGTTTGAATCAAGTCATTAGCAACTGCAGCATGATGTTCCTTTCTGCTTTGGTAGCAGAAGCCACAAAACAAATTTTGCCATGGCATGCTTCATGTCAAGATCTTGTGTCAAAATCTTGGACACAGTAGTTTTTTGCAATCCCCAGATCTGCTTCTAGTTCTCACACTGTCAGTTGTTGATCTTTCTTAATTTCACCCCATATACTATCAACCTTCTCAGGTGTTCTGCTTGTTGCAGGCCTTCCAGAATGTGGATCACTTTCAACAGGTTCTTGACCATCTTTGAAGTGTTTGTGCCACATTTTTATTTGCTCTGCACCATCACACCATCCCCGAAAGCTTTCCGAATCATCAGAATAGTTTCCAAAGAGGAATGTTCAAGCTTAACTCAAAATTTAATGCAGATTCATTGTTCTACTCACCCATTTTACATGTGATGGTCACACAGTATACATGCTCACTCAACAGCATCTACCACCCCCTAGTTCACTGACTAGCTCAGTGAACTCATCATTATTCTTGCATGCACATTCCTGCCCACTCTCCTTCAATGCCAGGTTGCATCAATGTTGTGCAAACCATTCTCATTATACGAACAATGGCTGGACTTTTTCTGTACAGATCTTGTATTTTTCATATTAGCTATATCCATATTTTTTTCTGCTTGGCAAATTTTGAAATAATGTAGCTTGTTAAAAGCCTCTTAGTATGAATATATGCGTTAATAGCAGTTTTTAAACTGCTACATTTAAAAACTATACGTTAATTTGAGTTTCATATGTTTTAACAATTGCCATATATTCTACTTTTAATTTTATTTCTTCTGATTTCACTATTGCCAAATAACATTTACATCTATAGGTTGTTTTTTTATGTATCTCTGCTGAAATATATGTTGTTGGGTTGTGAATTTTTTACACAATCTGAGAGTATTTGACTTCAAGTAGGTTTATTTGATTCACTTACATTTTTTCTAAAAGTGATATTTGCTGTCTTTAACATCTCAGATCTCATATTTTTTTAAATTTACTTACTAGTTAATTTGGCTGTCTGCAGTGCATATTCTTTGATTTTCTCAATATTCTACTAATTTGTAAGGCATATTGCCCATTGTAATACAATCAATGGTTATGAACATCCATGCAAATATTTAAGCAACAATGGCAGAAATGAAACTATCTATTCAAGAAACCCATGTAAAAGATATGCATATATATGATCATATCTAATATGAGAAATAAAAATGTCAGTCACTGCCCTTTATAGTGTCAGAATCTGTGCAAAGAAAGCATTCACATAAATCAGTTCATTTAATCCTCACAAAATTCTTGTGAGTAGGTCCTCTTACAGATAAGAGCTTGTGGAGCTTAAATAAATTGTCTTCAATGATTTTTTCAGTGAATGGGAGACATGGAAGTCAAACCACTGCCTGGCTGAATCTACAGCCCCATCATTAACCATAGTAATATGGTCTGGCTCTCACTGAACACTCAGTATGTCCCAGAGAGCCCAAAGGGCAGACTCTTTCCTTATCGCAGTCATTTATCCCAACCCAGCCCACTGTAGAAGGAGCTGTAGTGAACTGTGTCTGAGAGATCCATCGCTCCCTTGGAAGCAATGTGAATTCTTCAGAGGCATTGAACAGGTATTTACAAAAGTCCCATGCTCACTTCGGCAGCACATACACTTAAATTGCAACGATGCAGAGAAGATTAGCATGGCCCCTGTGCAAAAGTCCCCAGAACACTTGGAGGAAACTTTAGTGTTTTAGGTCTGGTGGGGACAGAAAGAATGGTTATTCTAAGCTCCCAACTCACAATCATGTTTTAAATTCCAAACTGTACTTAAACAAGAATTAAATTAAAAAAATAAAAAATAAATAAAATAAAAGCCAAAATATTTGGCCTAGCAATTCAAAGTACTGCATTATTCTCAATATATTTGTTTCAATTAAAAACATAAAATGAATAAAATAACTTCTGTCCTAGTCAAAGGTATTTATAAAATAAATAAATAAATAAATTCCAAATTCGAACTACACATTTATGTGGCTGACACCAATTTATTGGCCCTCTTAGAAGTAAGTTATTCAAATTTGTAATATTTACCTATGTTCACCGTCTCTGTTACTTATTTTTTCATTTGTTTTATAATGTATAGTCGTTCTATCCATCTCTTTCAGACCATAACCTCCTTAGCACCCAAATAGGCCTTTTTAAAAATATCCTACAGCTTTCTAAATTTATTTTATTTTTTAAGGATTTTACTTATTTATTTTTAGAGAGAGGATAAGGGAGGGAGAAAGAGAGGGAGAGAAATATCAGTGCATGATTGACTCTCACATGTCCCCCAATGGGGACCTGGTTCACAACCCAGGCATGTGCCCTGACTGGGAATCAAACTAGTGACCCTTTGGTTCACAGCCCATGCTCAGTCTACTGAGCTACACTAGCCACGGCTACTTTCTAAATTTACATTTAGAAAGTAGCTGTAACTAAATAATTTGTGCATGGTCAGAGGTGGGGTTGACTGTGGTGGGGGAGATTGGGGGGCGGGCAATGGAGACAACTGTACTTGAACAAGAAAAACTGTTCTTATTGACTACTCCTGATAATTTTTAAATAGTAAGAAATAAATACCATTAGCATATAGTTTGAATTTTTCAACTGAAAACAGGAAGACAAATTATATCATTTATAGTTTTTGTCATCCATTTGAATCATACGTAACTTATTCAAACAGTAGACACTCAGTGTTGATCCATGAGGATCCTGTAGTGGGATGGAAGAAAAGGCACGTGAGTGGCGCTAACTCATGTACCTGCCCCCAGTAGGAGGCTAACATGACTCAGCAGGGGTTAAGATGAAAGGCATTGGCAGCAACTGGGCTCCTGCTTTGTCTGAGAAGTCTGCATATCAGGTCAGTCTTCCAGGCAGACTTACCCTGTTTAAACACAGCAACTGGGGCTTTCTGGCTAGTGGACTCTCAGACTGTGGCTCTTTTTGACCTGAACAATGAGAGTAAAATTTGAGGTTTACCTGCACAAGAGTGTTGTATGTACAAACTGCCCCTATTTCAAAAGAGACAGCAAAGCCTGGTGGGAAAGAGCTCCAGGGGATGTTTAGCTTGAATCCCACTTTTGCCACTTATTAGTTATGAGATTCTCCTGTGCTTTAGTTTCTCCATCTACAAAATGGAGTAATAATAGTACCTCTATCACAGGGTTGTTGTGAGGACTGAATGCATTATAGTATGTGAATTACTTTGTGCCACTGTAGTAAACAATTAGTACAAGGTAGCCATGTCATTATGTTCACTTCTATTATTCTTTTATGGGTTCTTCACCTCCCCATTCTCTCATTAATTCTCTCATCTAAATTCTACAGTCTTCAGATCACTTTCAGAAAATCTCACCTTTAACAGGAATCCAATCAACAAAACAAACAAGCAAAATGTAACCAAGGACACTGAAATTGAGAACAGGCTGACAGTGACCAGAGGGGAGAGGGGAGTAATTTCAGGGGAAGCGGGGAAGAGTTTGAAGGAACTACTATAAAGGACACATGGACAATAACAAGGGGATGGTGGAGACTGGAGGGAGGTGGGGAGGGCTGGAGGGGATGGGCTAAGATGGGGTTAAAGGGCAGAAAATAGTACTTGAATAACAATTAAAATTAAAAAAAAATAAAATAAAGTTTGAAGTCTACATTAAAAAAAAAACAAAAAAAAAACAAGCCAATATGGTTCTTCCAATCACAGAACTTTGTCTCTGGGACATTTTTCCTGTCTCTGGCTATAGTACCTTTTCTTTTTCTGCCCCAGTGGCCACACTTAGGTATACATAATCACTTCTCCATCTGTAATATTCCAAGAATTCTTCCCTGCTCTGATAGTCATTCTTAGCACAGCACTAGGCAATCACTACTCATCAGATTTGGCTTCTGACACTATCACTAGCTTTCCATCTTGGTAAAGACATCTCTATCCCAGGAATCCTTCCCCTTCTCTGGGCTTCCCTGATAGCTTTAATATATTACACACTTTGAGAAAGTGGCTCATGATTCTCCCTGAACATTTGACTAAAGTAGAATATGGCTGGAATAAGGTTGAAGTGAACACAACACCTGGAAGTAGATTCTCAGATATAACTAATTAAATGTTTAAATAACAAGTATTCATGCATTGCTTCTTGACACAATGTATTCAAGGATGCCAAATAATTACTACTAATACAGCTTTGGAAAATAATGTACTCTGTCCCCTAAAAGCATATACATAATTGTTTTTTGAAAATGTGAGTTTGTAATAAAAAGAGTAAAATTCACTAATAAAAATAACATGGTGATTATCTTGACATATTTCAGATTGAACAGTCCATGTGCATTTAGGGCCAGCAATACCAGGAAGCCAGGGTAAGAGTGAAAGGGGTAGTAAAAGCTATTTTATTTTAGGAGTTAATCAGCATGCCTCACACTAGGCTTACACTGATGTGGGCAGCTAACAGTGAAGGCTATAGAAATGAGTCAGAGGACTCAAGAGTAGCTTTCCTTTCACTGTGTGACTTTCAGCCATCCATTAAATCTTTCTACCTCAGAATCTTTTCTGTAAAAGGAGGGAGATAGTTGAAGAATTCACCAAGATTTCTGTGATTTGGCCCTTGTAAATCCCACATTACAGTTTAATAATATATCTGTTAAATTAATTGACATTTCTTAAAGAGATACTTAAAAGTGTTTCTGAGCACCTCCTTTCTTAATTTCTAACTGTAACAGATTTAACTCTAAGAATAGAACATGGCATTGAAATGAGTTGCATTTACATGGGAAAATTTTATAGTGGCTTTATTTGCTTGTGTGGCTAGATAGTTAGCTATTTAATTTCAATGCAATAATCATCCACAGCATTCAACAATGAAAAAAGTTTGTGTCTGATTTTTTAAATTACAAACACAAGAGACACCATTCCAAATGAGTTCCACTTCCTGCTGAGAGGCCATGTTCATTTTCCTTGAAAGATTATATGTGAACAATGGTTACTGAAATAAGTGAACTTAAGGAGTCTCTAAAAATAGAGACAGGTGTATTTCTTTCATCTTGCATTTCCTCCACACAGTAGCAATTCTCCTTACAGATGTTAAGTCAGTGTGGTATTTGGTTGTTTGAAGAGGTTCTTGATTTGGTTCTCCGTTCAAATTACCCCCAGGAAAAAAAATACCAGAAATACCTGAAGGCTGTAAATTACCTTGAGCATTGTAATCTTACTTTCTCCATCTGCAACTGCCATTTGGTAACTTCCCTATTAATGCTTTCCACCCAAGCTCCACCGACCTACATCTTTGCACAGGATCTGTCTTAGTCATTTGACACTGTCTACTAGAATCAGTAGAGTAGCACCTTGATTAACATTCACAGTAATTGCTATTTCACAGATCCTTAGTAAATTGTGCTAATTTTCTTCCAATAAATTTTCAGGTTGCTTAAGGTCAAGCATATTTCAACACAGAAAAATGTACTGGTTTGTACAAAAAGTTCATTTTGCTCTATCTAATAATGCTTACTTCTGTTTAATTTCATTTGAAACAATTTTTGTTAAATTGTATTGTGACAGCTATAATATCAGCATGCATTTAAAAACTTATCAAATTGGTGAATTTTTGTGTAGCCATTTTAATATTGAAGATGGAAGTAAATCAATGACATCTTTGGCATATTATGCTTTATTATTGAAAGAAATGTAAAAATGCAACTGAAATGCAAAAAAAAAAAAGATTTGTGCAGTGTATGGAGAAAATGGTATGATTGATTGAATGTGTCAAAAGTGGTTTGTGAAGTTTCATGCTAGAGACCTCTCTTGCTGGATTATGCTCCATGGTTGAGAAGACCCGTTGAAGTTGACAGTGATCAAATTGAGACATTAATTGAGGACAATCGACATTATACCACACTGGAGATAGCCAACACACTCAAAATGCCCAAGTCAATAAAGTTATTGATGAAAATTTTAAAAATGTGTCTTTGGTTTTAAGGAAAAAAAACTAAAGGAACTGTTTGGCTGACCCAATATGAATACTTATCCTAAGACAGTTAAATAATCCATTGCTGTGTCAATGTTTTATTTAATTCCACAAATTGCATTCTGTGTGGAAGGACCACAGAGAAGGGTAATTGTTTGCAAGAGACTAGTTGGTAAAAAAAAAAAAAAAAAAAAAACTGACCCAGCAGCAAAGAAGTTCTAAAATGTGAAAGTGCTTCTCCATTGGAAATGTCGAATTCTCTGGTAGTGAAACACAAAAGAGATTCAAAAGGAAATAATTTTTCCAGAGGGTTTCAGTTCTTACACTTCAACATATAGTATCATAAAAGTACATATACACATGTAATTGCAAACGTGGTAATAAATCAAAATTACAGCCAATGTGTCCACAGACTAACTCTAAGTTTTGATTTATTACTAGCAAGTATTTTAAAGACAGATTGAACCTCTATCATGTCTGGAAATAATAGTCAATAAACACATTACACTAACCAAGTGAATGATAATGGCAATACGTAAGCATTATAATCATATGCCATTATTTTATTTAATAGTCACTGAAATTCTACACAGTATGTATTTTTAGTATCCCTACTTTGTAGAGAAGGAAACTGTGACTTAATATCATAATTCTCTTGTCTGAAGTATGCCTCCAGAGCCCATGATAACTTAGATCAGTAAAACTATCTTCTAGGGTGCTTTTGTGAAAATACTAAAAAAACAAATTATTCACATTTTTCAAAAGATTTTCTCATGGTTATTAGAAATTGATGACTTTGTCATTCTCATTTTAAAAGTTTGGCTATAGACCAAAAGAGTAACTAAATAAACTTCATATTTAATGAGCAAAGAATAGATGGAGAAGAATATCTTTTACAAGCTTCTTATTAATGCTCATCCACAGGATTTGAATGGAAATAGTCCTTCCAACCATTGTACTGACTAGTTTATAAATAATTGTTGTAGTCTAAATTGCATCATTGGTCTTGCCAGTTTGGGATCTCATCTTGTGTTCCTTGATCCTTTTGAGCCTAGATTTCTTCTTAATATGATTTGAATTGATCAGACAGTACTTCACCATATTTTGGGAAGGTCACACAAAAAGCAATGCTGAGAACAATTTTTCAGAGTGGGGCCTACAGCCATTTTCTCATTTTCATCTTATATTTCTTATGATGATAGTTAAAATCCAAAAGGATTAGCCTTTATAAACATATATCTGCAGCTTATTCATCTCAGAAGTTTATAAAATAATTATTCTTTAATAATTAATCTAAAACCTGAGCAAAACTTAGAGGGACTACGTTGGGTGGTAACCTGTCTGATTTACACAGTTTATGGTGAAAACAACCCAAATATCCTTTGTATTTCACTCTAAAAGTCATTTTTTTACAGAAATAAAAATCTTCCTGTAAAACATTCTTCCCAGGCAATCTATAGACTTGTGTCATTTAAAAATGATGCTTTGTTTGCCTTATCTGCAGATATTTGTAAGTTACTTTTTAAATTTCTGGTGAGAAATTCATATTTGTGAATGAAATGTAGGTTGGCCTTTAAGTTTTAATTAAATATTATTCTCTAATTGTAAATAATTACATTCTCATTGTGGAAAATATGGAAAGTGCAAAAAGAATAAAGACATAGGAAAAGAAACTGGTTATAATTATTTCAATTTATTGGACTATTTAAAATTAAATCTCAGATTGCTTCAATGGAAAAGGAGGAATTCTCGAAGTAAAGATATGGATATGTATTTTGCTGAAAAGGTAGAAGAAGGAACCAAATAAGCAAATGGAATTCAAAGAAGTATATATTACCATGAAATCAAGAGTTGGAAGGGTGAGTGGAAATAACTTCTTTATATATAATTGAGTTATTTAGGTTTTTGCCACCAGCATCAATAGGGACCAGAGAGATAGTCAGAATTAAGAATTTGTGAGATTACAAGGATTATATTCTATGAATCCTGAATCACCAATTCAAAAGAACCTATATACCCCAATGTTCATGGCAGCATTATTTACAATAGTCAAGTGCTGGAAACAGCCTGAGTGCCCATTAGTAAATGAGTGGATCAAAAAATTGTGGTGCATTTACACAATGGAATACTGCACAGCAGAAAGAAAGAAGGAACTCCTACCCTTCACAACAGCATGGATGAAACTGGAGAGCATTATGCTAAGTGAAATAAGCTACCATATGATCTTTATTGACAAATACCATATGATCTCACCTATAAGTGGAACCTAATCAACAAAACAAACAAGTGAGCCAAATAGAACCAGAGATATTGAAATAAAGAACAAACTGACAGTAACCAGAAGGGAATGGTGAGGAGGTTAAAGGAGAAAAGAATGGGAAGAGGCAGGCCAAGGAACATGAATAGAGGACTCATGGATACAAACAATGGAGGGGGATTGACTGTGGGAGTGCAGGGACAGGGCAGGGGAGAGCAATAGCAAAAAAGGTGGGACAAATGTAACTGAACAATAAAATAAATAATATTTGTGGGAAATGCCTTTCCTGATATAACACTTTGAAATCAGTATAACAAAGTAGGTCTTCTAACCCTGAAGTAGTGCTTTATTCTGTTACATATGGCTGCTTCCATGTAATGATAATGCTGATGATCATAATCATAAGAAAGGTATGTTCTTAGCACTGTTCTAAATACTTTCCATCAACTCATTCATTTAATATGACTTAATACCCCCCCAAAGTGCACAGAATAATATTCTTTCTTCATCGACAAATATGTAATTCCCTATGGCATTGTGCAAAGTTATCACCTTCACGGTCTGGAATCCAAAGAATTTATGATTGTCTGCGTGAAATGCTAGACAGTAGCACAGAAGAAGCAGATGGCCACCCTTAGGCCTGAAAAGGAGAAAATGGACCCTGAATAGGGATAAAAATTGGTATTATTACATAAAATTAAAAAGGTTGATACTGTTTCCCTGACTCAAACATTCTAAACAAGGTAAACTTATAATTTTCCTCAGTGTTTTATAAATTGGTGCTGTTAAGAAGTACAGTTACCTTTTAATTTGATTACATAAATTCAGATTGCAGAAGATTGGTGACATTTCATTACTTTTAAATTTTTATTCAATTGTTTCTATGCAAAACATTTATTGAGAAATAATGTGGGCTTTATTTTAGCAAAAGGCAGAGATAATTAGTTTTAGTAACAGGTAATAGGTTTATATTTGAAGTCAAAACCCACTCTATAAGACATCTGTGGAAATTTCAACTGTTTTTTTTTACTTATTTTGTTCCTGGTCCAGAAATTCTTACAAAGCTTTAAGAGTTTTGGATTTTCCCACTTGTGTTGGTCACCTGCTGCTTCCAGGTTTACATCCTTTCAGCTTCTCTCTAGACCTCAATATGGAAACCAGACACAAACAGGTATAACTTGACAGTGCCTGCTCCCCATTGCACCACAAGATTTCTCACTTTTTTCCCTAGGACTTTTTATCAAAGCACAGATGCTTGTGGGTATCTTCCCAGTATGCACACATCAGCAGCCTGGGTGTGCAAGGGAGTCAATGCTCTTGACCAGCGAGTAAAAGGTGTGGATAAATGCTGTTCTCTTTTATCGCTAAGGTGAGCAATTCTGAGGCAAATTATGCAAAGGCTTCTCTGAGGGTCCTGATGGAAGGGAGTCCTAGTGTCCCTCAGGGTAATCAACAGGGAGCAATCTTTCATACTGTCTCATAATTACAATGCTTAACAGACTAGAGTTGTAAAGCATGCTAACATTGATTGATTTATAAAGTACTTATTATTGTGTGTGGTTAACATTTATGGCTCAATAATTATTAGTCATTGTTTTTGTTATCATAGTATGATGTTTTTATGATTTAAGACAGGTAGCGCAAGAGCTCATCTTTCTGTTCCAAAGCCGCATCTTGGAGGTGTACCTTCACTCATCCTCTCTACATGCAGCCACCATTCCTAGTCCCTTAATGATGTCCCCACAAGATTTATTTTCCAGATCTCTTTCTTTTGTTGGAAGTACAGCCACTTGGCTTCTCTTCTAGTTTCCATTCTAAACATATCACTTTTGAAATAAACCCTATCATGATCAATTAATTCTAAACTGAAGTTTTAAAAATAGCTTATCTTTAGATTTCACAGGAAGTCGTATCTATCATCTTGGTATTGCCAAAAAGGAAGGATGCTGGAACCATTCCTAATCTGTTTTCTGTTCTTTTCTGAGTAGGCATCTATGCCTGTGCAGCCTGTATTTTGGCCACGAAGTCTTACTTCATTAGGTGGAGAAGCACTGAAATTGTAGTTGGCAGTGGATGCTAGAGTGGTGGTGGCACGATGGTCCTGCAATATCACAGTTTCCGCCAAGAGAGATGTGGTGGAAACGCTGCTTTAATTGTCCTCGACACTGAAGCTCAGTTCGTGGGGAACAAAACTTTATTATTTAAACAGATGGCAAACCTGCCCATCCATAACCAGGAATTTAATGAGAGAAAACAAAGCAGCCAGTGCTGTAGGTGTGTGAGTCCAGACCATTTTAGAAGACATCAATTTAATTGCTCTTCTATTTTTGTGAAAAATTTCTCAAATGCCCACCTTGCCCTCTATTCTACCATTCTCCTCACTGTTTTTATATTGTCTTTCTGATATTTGGATCAAGTAAGATGGATGGTTTCCTTCTCTTTATTTATCTTTAGAGGGGAAGGGAAGGAGAGAGGGAGAGAAACTTCAATGTATGGTTGCCTCTCATGTGTCCCCTGCCGGGAACTGGTCTGCAACTCAGGCATGTGCCCTGACTGGGAATCAAATGATGATCCTCTGCTTTGCAGGCCCACGCTCAGTCCACTGAGCTACAGCAGCCAGGGACCAATGTCAGTTTTAAACTTGTAAATATAGTTGAGGCAGCCTGGTTAAGCTGAAGGCATGTGGACACTGAAGCCAGAGAGGCCTGGGAATGACTCTCTGGTCATCTGTTGAATGGAAATTTTGTCTTCCATAAAGTAGATGGTCATAACCTCTATTTCAACTTCAACACTTTTTTGAAGATTAAGAAATGTAACATATAGTTCCTAATTCTTGATAGGTATGTAAAAAGGTGGCTACAATTATTATTATGCCCAGCTTTTCTTACATGATGTTCAATTTAGGCTCTTCTGAGTTGCTCTCCTCAATTAATGTTAAACCTTTAGCATATTACCTAGGAACATGCTAAAATTAAAGGGCAGAGTCATGGCCACTTTACTATTTCACTCTTTACTCCATTTGTCCCCTATAAAAGTACTGCATCTATACTTCCTCAGAGGGTAGAAGACCTACTAGTTGATCCTAATTGGTGAATAAATCCTATATATTCAATTCAGGTCAATTAGGTTTAATTCCGAATGTCTACATGTGTAAAAAGAGAATGCTACAGGTGTAGTGACCTAAGCATAAGACACGGGCCCTGACTTTTAAGTGCTATCAGTCAAGTAGCTATACCTGAATGTATAAAAGTGATTCTTTCTTGAAAAAAAAAAGACCTTCTCTTGGCTAAATCATCCTGTTTCTATAGTGTCTTTGGATATTTTATAATCCCCATGGAATCCTGTGTTTCTGAAGTACTATAGCATCATATCTGAAGTATTCTAGGATCAATCTTTGGAGAATAATCTTTCCATCATGGAGCTTTAGTGCAGTGAGAGAAAGAATAATTAGGTATACCCTATTTTCCAAATCATAAATAATAAAATTACAAAGCAAACTAGAAGTCAAAAAGAAAAAAAACTGATTACATATGACACTTATAGGATGCCCATCTGGGAAAATGGGATGAAAATGGAGCTCAGGTCAAGGTCAGGAATCAGCTTGGTAATACAGGTCACCAAAGAAAAGCCTGAACTAGAAGACAGGGAGGAAGGCAGGGGGGTGAAATACTACTAGGGTTCAGAGGTTGTTTAACCACGAGTAGCTTGATGCCTACAGGTTCAATAAGGTTGTTTCTTCACAGAAAGACAAGCTGGGAGTAACACCCCCTGGGTTGGTGTGAGAGCAAGAAGAAAAAAGGGTTCAACACAAGCACAAGGTTAGCATCTTGTGGTTTGGACAGTGTGCTGCTACCTGGGCTCCTCTCTGATATCCACTCATTAACCTGCAAGTGTGTCTCTACTGGTCTTCATTTAGGTGCCATTCATGGTATACAACCCAGAATGTGTTCCATGATTCACTCCTGGTGAAACTGGCCTCTCATCTCCCCTAGTTTGTACCATCTATTTAACTAGCAAAGGAAAATCTTATCACAAGGTTCTTATTTAATAGATTACCTAGAACTGTTGAGATAAAACTGTATCTTAGTAGAATGAAGAAAGTTCTGCAGTTTGGTTTAGATCGGAATCTGAAAACAGAGGACATACACACAAATCCCTTCCTTATAAAAAGGCAAAATATCTGGATGTTAAAAGCTATTATTATTCATTGAACTTTTAAAATGTTAATAAAACCATTAGGCTTTTAAATCAGTATTTTGTTTATTACACTCACTACTCACTGTTGTGTAAATGACCCATAGTTGTTTTATGCACTCATCTACTGATGGACATTTGGGCTGCTTCCATATCTTCGCATATATTCCCAGAAGTGGGATCGTGGGTCAGAGAGCAGATCCATTTTTAATTTTAAACTCTTCTGCAAGCTGAATGTAATCAAAGAATATCATTTTCAACTTTTGCTTAAATGAATAAATAGATTGTTTACAATCTAAATTTTCATTGTTAGGCATTTTTAAGCTTTGTTTTTAAAACATAATGTCCATTTTATTATTTTTTCAATATATCTAACATAACTTTCATAAATTTAGAACTATTTTTACAAGTCTCTATAGGATCTCTTGTTTCTTCTTTTTCATATTTGAAAGGCTAGGTGTAGGCTACTGAACAGTATGCTCAGAGACAACATGCTTTGACAAGTATTTGAAATTACCGGAGAACATAGTACATATTTCAACATCAAGCAAAATCTTTCATTAAAGTGTTATTTTTCTATTAACTCTTAATTTATTTAACTCTTAAAACACTTAAAGAACACTTCCTATGTAGGGGGCACTCAGTATATAGTTCCTAAGTCACTTTTATTCCAATAAAAACAATGTGGTAAGTTTCATAAGGGAGGAGTGGATAATTAGATATGATTAAAGAAGAGATGTTTTTTGACAGTTTGCTAGTCTGGCAAGTAGGAGAAAAATGTTCCAGATATCTGCACAAAATACTATAAAACAATATCTTAGAGTATAAATTTGGCTCAGCTCTTGGATTTTATGTGTAACCCATATATTTGTAATGGAAATTAGTTTTGTGGTTCCCGAGATTGATCAGATAATATAGTTTCAGAAGTTAAGCACTACTTTTGGAATGATAATGAAATGTTCTACCCCAAGACCTAGAATAGTACCTAGCACATGATGGGTATTTAATCCATATTTGTTGAATTACTAGGTGACTAGATCATTAAATATTCAGTTAGGAGAATCAGAAGGCTTGTATTGGACACAGAAAGCCCCTGAGAAATACATTGGTTAGTTCTCACAGTGTCTGATATGCATCACTGAGCTCAGCAGAATGCTTCTATTTGAGAAGAGTCACCTTCATAATAATTTGACTGTGGTTGGGCAGATGGTCACTAAAAAGCACAAGGAGGGGAGTTCATTTTTGCTCTTTCAATAATCTAAGTGTTTCAACCTATGAAGTTAAATTGGCTGATCAGTATTAGATATTTAGCATACCCTAAAATAGTCATTTTGAGTGCAAGTGAATTCAAGTTTTAGAATGATGGGGCTGATTCAGTTACTTAATGTTTGTATTTAAAATTAGATTCACAGCATCCATGTATTCCAAATTTATTTTCTTAAAGAGAATATTTGTCTTATATCTGCATTAAACCAGAAGAATTTTGTAATCAATAACAATAAGAGATTTAGTATATGATATCAAACAGAAGTTTGATGCTCTAGCTAAAAAGCACATAATATAGATCCCAGGTTGTTAAGAGGCAGTTTAGATTTCAAAAACTATTTCCTGACCAACTCATGATATTAAAATATCCTATTATCTATTGAGCACTTGTTTGGGAGGCACATGTTAGGGGCTCCATTTGTATTATATGTCATTTTAAATGGAGCTGTTGCTACATACATTTAAAATGAAGAACTGATGCATGAATAGAAAAATTATGCCCCAAATCACACACAAAATGTCAAAGGCTTTGTGGACATTTGCATCTTTTTTAATTTTTGCTTTGGTTTTGAGTCTAGAAGGTATGGTTACACTGTATGTCATTTACCAAAAGACCTGGTCTCCAGATGTCAACACATAGGGTATTATGGCTTCAGCATATGAGCTTTGAGAGGACATACTTTAGTCCATAGCAGGTTGCATAGGACAGCAGTTTTCATATCATAAGCTCTCAATATATATTTAGTGAAATGGGGAGAGAGAGAGAGAGAAGAAAGGGAGGGAGGGAGGAAAGAAGGGAGGAAGGAAAGAAGGAAGGATCTCTAAGTTCCTTTGGAAGTTGCCAAATTATAACCAAAACCCAGAATAGAGAAAGTGTCCCAGCATCAAAGTAAGTATGACCTCTCCAAGCTAAGAGATAAGGAGCTCACAAGCTACTGAGAAATCAAGGCTACAAGTGAAGATGACAGCACAGTGGTGCTTAGAATTCTCCAAAGTGATATATAAGCTGGTATGTGATATAGCCCACCTCTGGGCCTACCACAGCCGAGCTCTGACTTTTTTTTTTTTCAACTTCACTGTCAAGCAGGACCAGTTGCATAATTTGCAGGGCTCAAAAAATGATAATGTTTAAAAAACAAGGAGGAGTGTCATTAAAACTACTGAAATATGAAGGTTCTTTTTTTGCAGTCTCTCTCAACTTGCTATGTTGTTTTATTTGCCATTTAATGTTCAAAAGTAAAATAAATCTAAACCTTTTATTATTAGTATGAATTGTACCATTGTGTAATGTAAGTTTTAGATGCAAATATAGGATCATTTAACTCCTAGTCAAAATCGCCAAAATTATAGCATTCTCACATATGCATAAGCATTTTGTTCTTTTATTTAAATCCTTACCCAAAGATATTCCTACAGAGAGGAAGGGAGAGAGAGAGAGGGAAAAATATTGTTTGGTTGCCTCCTGTACACATCTCAACTGGGGATCAAACTGGCAACCCAGTTATTTGGTACATGAGACAACACTCCAACCAACTGAGGCACCTGGCCAGAGCTATATTTCACTTTTACCAGAATAGTAACATTTCTGCACAAAGCTAACTCAACCATTTTTATTTATTTATTTTTATGTGCAAATTTCACCAGTACTCTCTACCTTTAGCTTACTGACAAGTAAGGATGTCCAGAAAGGAAAAAGATACATAGGTTGCCAAATTTTCCCTTTTCTGTGTCATAATTTTCAGTGTGATTGGCTACTACAGTAAAGTATCAGAAGTAAGAAGGAATGTGAGATTTCATGGTTGTTTGTGTCTTAAAACACTGCTTCTTTGACGAAGGATGAAAAAGATGGTAAGGGTGGGGAAGGGGGATGATCAAGACTAAGTCAGTCATCCGAAATTCTATATATTCTTTCTTTATCTCACTTTACCCTATAGATTTTAATATTTATTAGATATAGAGAGCACCTTTTCTATTTCCTCCATGTTCAAAATCAGCCTGCTATGGCCACAATAAGAAGCTTTTTTTTTGCCCATTTCCTAGCTAAGATTAGCAAGGCTCAGTCAGTCATGGGGCTGAGATGAGGCACACTAGACTGGCTGCTCTGTAGTTTCATACATAAAATTTTGCCCTTGGTAGAGCCACACATATCATTTAATGATTCATGTTGTTTTATACAGGTCACATGAATTGAGGTCCTAAATCAATTGTTAGATTAGGTCTTCAGAACTTTTTTTTTGGCTGACATCAAAAGGCTTTTGAGAGAGAAATTAAAGATGGCAGCAAAGTAGATGGAAATTACATTTGCCTGCTCCCTGAAACATATCAGAGTAGCAGCTAAAGTGCAAACCAATCAACCTAAATAACCATTTGAAGACTATTCGACGAGTAGAAGTCTTATAAGAAAGGATTACAGATGAACCCTTATCAAGACTAATAGGAAGAGTGGAGATGCTAAAGGGGTTGATTGGCTCAAACCACTTATGGTGGCAGAGAACCCAGAAGGATATCTCTGTTGAGGTTACCTCCACAAGAGCAAAGGACATCAGCTCCAAACCAGGCCCCCTAGCCTGGAGAACTAAAGCCAGGAACAAAAGGGCACACAATACCTAGCTATAATTTCAGTGGAGATTTCACCTGCTCTGGTGAGAAGGAGGACTGCTCTCTTGAAGGGCAGTGTACAGAATTTCAGCCATGGCTTGGCAGAGAGATGGCAGCTCAGAGTGATCTGAAGTCATAAAAGGAGAAATTGAGTGGTGTGCCTGTGGGGAGAGGAAGCAAGTGTCCCTGTGACGGGTCTCTCTCCACCCCACCAAAAGGCAACATCTTTCCCAGGTCAAGCATCCCCCTCCATACATCAGCCTAGGGAGTGGCAACAGCAGACACTGTCCTGCAGGAATCACTACTGGTGGACAGGTTTCAGGCAGATTCTTGCCCTGCCAGGGGTACAACCCTTATTAAAAAGCTCTCAAAGCCCTGGCTGGTGTGGCTCCATGGATTGAGTGCCAGACTGCAAAGCAGAGGGTTGCCAATTTGATTTCCAGTGTAAGACACCAGCCGGGGTTGCAGGCAAGGCCCCCAGTAGCAGGCACATGACAGGCAACCACACATTAATGTTTCTCTCCCTTTTTCCCTCCCTTCCCCTCTTTCTAAAAAGAAATAAAATCTCTAAAAAAAGGTTCTCAAAGAGGTTTGGGCAAGCTCAAACAGTGCCAGAATCATGGAGGAAGAGACTAAGTTACAGGGCTGGTGAGTAGAGCTATTTTTTTCCATGTACCTGAGCATGCACCTAGAAGTTCCTATGCCTAGTCCTCCTTCCACCTGGCTAAACAAAAGTCTATTTTAGCAGGGTGAACTCTGCTGGCTTCATTCTGGCAACTGCCTGAAACCATGTCTCACCACAAAGGCCCACAAATCTCAGGCAGGTGGCAACTGGTGTTGGTAATTCCTGAGATGTTTTCTGAGTGGCCTCAGACACAGCATGGGCACTGAATTTCAATCTATATCAGCTTGGTGAACACCACTTCCTCCAACCTCACTAAGAACCTATCTCACACAATATGCAAATTGTCAGAGGCTCTTTCAGTGACAAAAAGACTAGTAGGCAAGGAGCAGGTAGAAGCAGATATCGGGTGCTTTGGGTCTTTTCAACGATAAAGGGTTCAGTCCAACAAGACAATATAACCCTTGTAAATATTTATACAACCAACATGGTAGAACCTAAATATATACCAAATATTGATAGATATAAAAGAAGGTATTAGTAGTAATACAGTAATAGTAGAGGACTTTAGATCTTGCAGAGAGAAAATCAACAAGAAAAAAGAGGTCTATTTTTAGTTTTTGTTTTATTTTTATTATATATATATATATATATATATATATATATATATATATTTTACTTTTTTATTGTTGTTCAAATAGAGTTGTCTCCATTTTCCCTCCACCACTCCCTCCGGCCCCTGCCATCCTCATCTCCCATACCTGATCCCAACCCCCACCCACTTGGTTTTGTCCATGTGTCCTTTACAGGTGCTCCTGAAATCCCTTCCCCTTTCCTCCACATTATCCCTTCAAATCTCCCCTCTGGTTAATGTAAGTTTGTTCCTTATTTCAATGCCTCTGGTTGTATTTTGCTTGCTTGTTTGTTTTGTTGATTAAGTTCCAGTTAAAGGTGAGATCATATGGTATTTGTCTTCCACCACCTAGCTTATTTCACTCAGCATAATGTTTTCCGGTTCCATCCCTACTGTTGCAAAGGGTAAAAGCTCCTTTTTTCTTTCTGCTGAATAGAATTCCATTGTGTAAATGTACCATAAATTTTTGATCCATTCATTTACTGCTGGACACCTACGTTGCTTCCATCTCCTGGTTGTTCTAGATTGTGCTGTTATGAACATTGGGGTGCATAGGTCCTTTCGGATTGGTGTTTCAGGGTCCTTAGGATATAATCCTAGCAGTGGAATCGCTGGGTCAAAAGGCAGATCCATTTTGAATTTTTCAGGAAATTTCATACTGTTTTCCACAGTGGCTGTACCAGTCTGCATTCCCACCAACAGTGCACTAGCATTCTCTTTTCTGTACATCCCCTCCAACACTTATTTGTTCACTTGTTTATGATGACCATACTCACTGTGTGAAGTGGTATCTCATTTTTGTTTCAATTTGTATCTCTCTAATGGCTAGTGATGCTGAGCATCTTTTCATATGTCTCTGGCCCCTCCATATGTCCTTGCTGGCAATGTGTCTGTTCAAGTCCTTTGCTCATTTTTTACCTGAGATGTTTGTTTTCATGGAGTGGAGTTGTGTGAGTTCTTTATATATTTTGGAGGTCAAACCCTTGTGCAAGATATCATTGGCAGAGGAAGATGGCAGTGGAGTAGGACAAAGGATTCCAGTTCCCCTCATGCATGGGAAGAAAACTGGGCCGATCTGCAGAGGAACACAGCAAATAGCCAACAGTGACCCAGCATATAGGAAAATAGGACTCCAGAAATTGTAGCAGACACTGAAAGACCAGGTGATGAGGAGACAGCTACAGGTCAATAAGGTCTGAGGGAACAGTGTAGAGGCCACAGGCAGAGGCCTATGCTTTCACTGGGCCATGCCAGGGCAAGTGCGGGATCTGCCCAGGACTCTTTGGGAACCCAGGAATTAGGAGCAAGGTCCTTGGGAGAGAGCCGGGTAATCAGCTCCCTCCCTACCTGGCAAGGTGCAGTTTGAAAAACGCCAGGAGAGATCTGTTTGCTTAAAGTATCAAAGAGAGGAATGGGCACAAGGAAGCCAACAACCAGGCCTTGCTCACTCGTGGAGTGTGTGGTCACCAGCTTGGGAAAATTGAGAGTTGCCCTTGTGTTCCCCAGTAGCACTGGGAAAGATTCTCACCCAAGCCTGTGGGACCAGGAAAGCCTTGCCAGGAGTGTGCACCCACACCCCAGCCCATGAAGGTGACTCCCAGGGAAATACTGCTCTCAGTGGGGTGCTGGGGAGAGGATCTTGGGAGACCTCTCCTGAGACCAGCTGAGTACACTGAGAAGGGAGAAAGGCCACACCAATCTCCCCTCAGAATGCTGCAGCCAGTGAGACCAGAAAAAACAATTTGGCCAGCTGGAAACAAACAAAGGTGTTTTTTTTCCTTTCCTTTTTTAAAAATAATCTTTGGTTTAACTTTATTATTGTTTTATCTTTCAATACTTTTACCCTCTCTCTTCTTCTTTCTCGTTTTACTCCTTCTTCCTTTCTTTCCAAACGTACCACGTTTTCCTCCTTTCTGCTTTTTTCTCCCTTTGCCTCTCCCCCCACAACTAAGAAAAAAAACTTTGAACAGTGGAAAGACCAGAGTTGGGCCGAAAGAGGGGGCATCTCAACAGTAGAGACAGAGAGACAAATTTCACTCTGCTATAGCAGAAAAACTACAAGTTACTGTATATTTGTATTATTTTTTTACTATTTTGTCATTATTCTTACATCTTTTATTTTAATAGTATCTTTGTATTCCTCCCTTTTCTGCATAGTCTTCTTTGCCTTGGCTGGATATATTGTAGCACTTGATAGGTTTCCCTCGTCCCCTCATTCATAGTGTATTGCTAATTTACTGTCCTTTACTTCCCCTTGCCCTATTAACATGCTATTGAAGGTCCAACACTCCCTAATCTTGATATCTCATAGATTCTGTCACATGATTGTTGCTCTAATATTATTGTAAATAATAGCTGTTCCATATTATTGTAAATAATATACAACAACCCCCCGATCTTAGCCCACTTCATTGTTGCCTGAACTATAATGCTGTAGTGCTTAACTATATTCTCTCCTACACTACACCTATTTACCACCCTTTATTCTCACCTTACCCCAGAATCTGACCTCCCTCAACCTCACTGCTTTTTATCCAACTCACAAATGAGAATCTTATCTTCTTTCCATACTTTCTAAAAAGTGGCTTATTAAGTTGAAGATTACAGTTATCACTATACATAGCCAAAGGATCTCCTATCTCTTCTCTACTGGCTGCTACTGTAAATATCACAGAATACTCTCCTGCTGTCATAAACCATTTTGCCTCCCCCTCCAACTAATCACAAAAAGAAAGGGTAGGTGGAAGCGGTGAACACCAGGACACACACTGCAAGAAGAAACTCAACAACAGAAGAACCACTAACAGAAAACAACAGAAGAAGGTGAAGGAAAGAGTGGAAACCACACAAACCTCAACCCAAGACCTATTTGTAAATACAACTAAAAAGTGGAGAAACTACCCAGTGAAAACAACTGAGCAAGAGCGAAAGAGAATCCTCAAAACTTTGTACAAGCAGAAGAACTAGCTTCAACTCAACCTGCCCTAATCACCACAACAAATTAAAATGAGTAGTGGACAGAGGGAGCATCAGTTCACCAGCTGGTAGGAAGGACCCACAAAAGAAAGACCTAGAAACAACAAAAATCCAAAGACAAACTCAGAGCCAATGTAAAGAACAGCCTAGGACAAGAGAGCTGGGGAGATCCAGGAGACTATATCACTGAATATCACAGATGTTATACCACAGATTTCACACAATGAACCCAGGAAGC
Organism: Sturnira hondurensis; assembly: GCF_014824575.4. NCBI lineage: Eukaryota > Metazoa > Chordata > Mammalia > Chiroptera > Phyllostomidae > Sturnira > Sturnira hondurensis. The sequence goes on from NW_028079095.1 coordinate 1,005,360, forward strand.
CAGAACAAATTAACTTAAGAAGCTGACTCTAACAAGAAGAGTCTATCAAACACGAGAAAGACAAAGAAACAAGACCCCAATGAAAGGAAAGGAGGAGGCCTCAGAAAGAATGTTAGATGAAATAGACGCAAGTCAGCTATCAGATATTGAATTCAAAGCACTGGTTATCATGAATTTCAAACAGCTCACAATGAGCTATAAGAAACCACAGGGGAATTACAATGAACTCACTGCAGACTATATCAACATGAAAAAAGAAATAGAAAGTACCAGCAAGGGCCAAGAGGAAATGAAGAATACAATTTCTGAATTGAAGAACACAGTGCAAGGAATCAAAAGCAGGATCGATGAAGCAGAAGATTGGATCAGCAAATTGGAGGACAAAGTAGAACAAAAACTTCCAGAAAGAGCAAGAAAAGGAAAAGAGGCTCAGAAAGAATGAAGACAGATTAAGAGAAATACAAGACAATATGAAACATAATAATATCCAGACAATAGGGATACGAGAAGGAGAAGAAGAAGAGCAAGGGATAAAAAATCTATTTGAAAAAGTAGGGATGAAAAACTTCCTTAATTTGATGAGACAAAAAGTCACACAAATCCAGGAAACATAGAGTCCCAATCAAGAGAAATCCAGAGAGGCCAACTGCAAGACACATCATCATTAAAATGGCAAAATTTCAAGACTAAGAAAGAATCTTAAAGGTAACAAGGGAAACATAGGAAGTAACATACAAGGGAGCCCCAATAAAGCTAGCTGCTGACTTCTCAATAGAAACACTCCAAGCAAGAAGAGAATGGCAAGAAATATTCCACGTACTGGGAACCAGAGGCCTGCAACGAAGTCTACTTTAACCAGCAAGGCCCTCAGTCAAGATAGAAGGCCAAATAGAAAGCTTCCAAGACCAAAGATGTCTAAAAGGATACACCTCCACCAAACCAGCTCTACAAGAAATACTAAAATGATTGCTTTAAAGAAAGGAAAAGAGAGAGACAGAGAGGAGCAAAGGTACAAAAATGGCAATGAATAAGTACCTATCAGCAATAACCTTAAATGTAAATAGATTAAATGCTCCAATCAAAAGATGTAGAATGGCTGAATGGATAATAAAGCATGACTCACACCTATACTGCCTACAAGAGACCCATCTCAGGACTAAAGACTTAAACAGACTAAAAGTGAAGGGCTGGAAACAGATTTTCCAAGCAAATGGACAGGAAAAAAAGTCAGGGTAGCAATACTAAATCACAAAAAATAGTCTTCAAAAAAGGGCCATAAAGAGAGACCCAGAAGATCACTTCATAATACTCAAGGGAAGAATCCACCAAGAAGACATTGACATCATAAATACAGATGCACCCAACATAGGAGCACCCAATTATATAAAGCAAATCTTTGAGGACTTCAAAAAAGATGTTGATAGCAACACAATCATAGTAGGGGATTTTAACATCCCAGTGTCAAAAGTGGACAGATCTTCCAAACAAAACATCAACAAAGATATTGTGGCATTGAAGAACGTCCTAGATGAAATGGACTTAACTGATAGATATATAGAGCCCTTTATTCCAAAGAAACTAGACACACATTTTTTTCAAATGTGAATGGAACATTTTCAAAGATAGAGTACATGATAGGAAACAAAACAAGCCTCAACAAATTTAAGAAAATTGAAATCATCCCAAACATTTTCTCCAACCACAAGGGACTGAAACTGGAAATCAGTCCCAAGGAAAAAGACTCAAAACATTCAAAATCATGGAGATTGAATAGCATGCTGTTAAATAATGAATAAGTCAAGAATGAAATTAAGAAAGCAATAAAATACTTTCTGGAAACAAATGAAAATGAATTCACGACAACCCAAAACTTATGGGACACAGTGAAGGCAGTACTGAGAGGGAAGTTCATAGCAATACAGGCTTACCTAGAGAAGGTAGAAACATTTCAAACAAACAACTTAAACCTACACCTGCAAGAACTGGAAGAACAACAACAAAGACAGCCCAGAGCAAGTCGAAGGAAGAAAATAACTAATACCAGAGCAGAATTAAATGACATAGAGTCTAAAAGCACAATTCTAAGGATCAATGAATCCAGGAGCTGGTTCTTTAAAAGATAAACAAAATAGACGAGCCTTTAAATAGGTTCATCAAGAAAAAAAGAGAGAGGACCCAAATAAACACAATCAGAAATGAAAGAGGAGAGATTACAACTGACACCACAGAAATAGGAAGGATTGTAAGAAATTACTGTGAAGAACTGTATACCAAATTTTTTTTGAAAACTTAGGTGAAATGGACAAATTTCTAGAAAAATATAATCTTCCAAAACTCAATGAAGAAGAAGCAGAAGGCCTAAACAGAACAAACACAGAAAATGAAATTGAAGCAATAATCAAAAATCCCCTGAAGCACAAAATCCCTGGACCAGTTGGTTTCACAGGAGAATTCTACAAAGCATTTAAGGAAGAGCTAACCCCTATCCATCACAAATTATTTCAAAAAAATCCAAAATGATGGAAGACTTCCAAACTCTTTTTATGAAGCCAGCATCATCCTAATCCCAAAAGCAGATAAAGATACAAAAAAGAAAGAAAACTTCAGGCCAATATAGCTGATGAACATAGATGATGAAATCCTGAACAAAATATTGGCAAATCACATCCAACAATACATTGAAAAGATCATACAGCATGACCAAGTGGGATCCATCCCAGGAAGGCAAGGATGGTTCGACATTCACAAATCAGTAAATGCAATACATTACATAAACAAAAGCAAACACAAAAAACACACAATCATATCAATAGATTTGGAAAATGCACTGATAAGGTATAGCACCCATTTATGATAAAAACACTCAGTAAAGTTGTAATAGAGGGAGCATTCCTCAATACAATAAAGGCCATATATTGGAGACCTACAGCCAACATCACACTCAAGGGATAAAAGCTAAATTATTTTCCACTAAGATCAGGAACAAGACAAGGTCATCCACTTCCACCACTTCTATTTAACATAGTATTGAAAGTTTTCTCCACACCAATCAGACAAGAAAATGAAATCAAAGGCATCCAAATCAGAAAGGAGGAAACAAAACTGTCACTGTTTGCAGATAATATGATCGTGTACATGGAAAATCCTATAAACTCTTCCCCCAAACTGCTCGACCTAATAAATGAATTTGAAAAAACATTGAGATAGAAAGTCAATACACAGAAACCAAAGGCATTGTTGAATACCAACAATGAATCAGCAGAAGCAGAAATCAAGAAAAAAATCCCATTTGATATAGCGAAAAATAAAATAAAATACCGAGGAATAAGCCTAACCAAAAAGGTAAAAGACCTGTATGCAGAAAACTACACAACACTGAAGAAATAAATCAAGGAAGACACAAACAAATGGAAACATATACCGTGTTCATGGATTGGAAGAATTAACATCATCAAAATGTCCACACTACCAAAGGCAATTCATATATTCAGTTCAATACTTATTAAAGTACCAATGGCATATTTCACAGACATAGAACAAACACTTCAAAAATTAATATGGAACCATAAACGAACCCAAATACCAGCTGTAATGTTGAGAAAGAAGAACAAAGTGGGAGGGATCACAATACCTGATACCTAACTGTATTTACATGGCCACTGTAATCAAGACAGCCTGGTACTGGCATAAAAACAGGCACATAGACCAATGGAACAGAACAGAGAGCCCAGAAATAAGCCCAATTCTCTAAGGGCAATTAATATGCAACAAAGGGGGCAGTAACATAAAATCGACTAAAAATAGCCTCTTCAACAAAAGGTGCTGGGAGAACTGGATGGCTACGTGCAAAAAAAAATGAAATTTGAGCACCAACTTACACCATACACCAAAATAAATTCAAAGTGGATAAAAGACTTAAATATAAGCCATGACACAATTAGAGTCCTGGAGGAGAACATTGGCAGGAAAATCTCAGATATTTCACGCAGCAACATTTTTACTGATATGTCCCTTAGAGCAAGGAATATAAAGGAAAAAATGAACAAATGGGATCTTATCTAAATTAAAAGCCTTTGCATTTGGCTAAAGGAAAAGTATTTAAATAAAAAGAGGACCAATTATATGGGAAAACATATTTGCTAATGATACCTCAGACAAGGGTTAAATCTCCAAAATACACAAAGGACTTACACAACTCCACTCTAAGAAGACAAGCAACACAATTAAAAAGTGGGCAAAGGACTTGAACAGACATTTCTCCAAGGAGGACATACAGAAGATCCAGAGACACATGAAAAGATGCTCAATATCACTAGCTATCAGATTAAAACCACAGTGAGATACCACTTTACACTGGTCAGAATGCCATCATAAACAAAGCAACAAACAAGTGTTGAAGAGGCTGTGGAGAAAAGGGGACCCTAATCCATTGTTTGTGGGATTGCAGACTGGTATAACCACTGTGAAAAACACTAGAGAATTTTCTCAGAAAACTAAAAATGGACTTGCCTTTTGACCCAGCAGTTCCACTGCTAAGATTATATTCTAAGAACCCTAAAACACAAATCCCAAAGAACCTATGCACCCCAATGTTCATAGCAGCACAATTTACAATAGTCAAGAGCTGTAAGCAACCTAGGTGCCCATCAGTAAATGAGTGAATCAAAAAATTATGGTACATGTGCACAAGGGAATTCTCTACAGCAGAAAGAAAGAAGGAGCTTTTACCTTTTTTAACAGCATGGATGGAACTGGAAAGCATTGTGCTGAGTGAAATAACCAAGTGTTGAAAGACAAATACCATATGATCTCACCTTTAACAGGAAGCTTAACAAGAAAACAAACAAGCAAGAAGAATACAACCAAAGACACTGAAATAGAGAACAGGGGGACAGTGACCAGAGGGGAGAGGGGAGGGAATTTCAGGGGAAAGAGCGGAACGGTTCACAGGAACAAGTATAAAGGACACATGGACAAAAACTTACAGGGGTGAAAATGGGAGGGAGGTGGGGAGCTCTGGAGTAGTGGGCTGAGCTGGGAGGGAAAGACAGAAAAGTCTACTTGAACAACAGTTAAAAAAAGATATCATTGACAAACATGTTTTCCCACATTGCTGGTCCTTTTTCCATTTTAATGCTAGTTTCTTTAGCCATGCAGAAGCTTTTTATTTTGATGTGGTCTGGTTTGTTTATTCTTTCCTTTATATCTTTTTCTCTAGGGGACATATTGGTGAAAATACTGCTTCATGGAATATCTTAGATTTTATTGCCTATGGTCTTCTCTAGATGTTTTCTGTTGCCATGACTTATATTTAAGTCTTTTATCCACCTTGAATTCATTTTTGTGTATGGTGTAAGTTGGTGCTTGAGTTTCATTATTTTGCATGTAGCTCTCCAGATCTCCCATATCCATTTGTTGAAGAGTCTATTTTTACACAATTTTATGTTTCTTCCCCATTAGTCTAATATTAATTGACCATAGAGACGGGTTTACTTCTGGACTCTCTATTCTATTCCACAGGCCTGTGTGTGTTCTTATGCCAGTACTAGGCTGGGAAACAGTGGTCTTAAATGACATATTAGAGCAGATGGTTTTAGTAGAAATTTTCAGAGCATCACACATTTAAACTGCAGGATATATATATATAAATATATATGTTTATATTTATATATATATTTATATATATTTATATTTTTTTCAATTGCACATAAAACATTTTTTCAAAATGGACACAATTTTAGTCCACAAATCAAGCCTCAGTAAATTTGAAAAGATTGCAATCATATCAAGCATCTTCTCTGATTATAGTGTTATAAAATGAAATCAATTACAAGAAAACAAAGCTAAAAATTATAAAACATGTACATGGAAGTTAAATGATATGTTAGTAAACAATAAATAGGTTAACAATGAGATCATGGAAGAAATCAAAACATACCTTTAGACAAATGAAAATAAAACCACAAGAATCCAAAATATGAGACACAGCCAAAGCAGTTCTGAGAGGAAAATTCATAACAATAAAGGCCTACCTCAAGAAACAAGTACAATGTTAAATTCACAATCTCACTTTTCACATAAAGAAACTAGAAGGCACAGCATACAAAAGCCAAAGTGGGTAGAAAAAAGGACATAATATGAGTAGAAATAAATTAAAATATAAGAAAACAATACAAAAGATCAATAAAACCAAGAACTGTTTTTTTTTAAATATAAACTCTTAACAAGATTCATCAAAAAAAAGAGGGAGGACTCAAAAATAAATCAGAAATGGAAGAGAAGTGACAAATGACATTATAGAAATACAAAGGAGTACAAAAATGTTTTGAACAATTATATGCTAACAAATTTGACATTCTGAAAGAAATGAATACATTCCAACAAACATATGAGCTCCCCAAAATAATCAAAAGAATCAGAAATTATGAACAGACCAGTAACATACAATAATATTGAAGCGGTACTCAAAACAACAATGGCAAACAAACAACCAACTTCTAACAAACAAAATTTCAAGATGTAACGAATTTCAGGACAGATGAATTTTACCAAACATTCAAAATAGAACTAACACCTGTCATTCTCAAACTATTCCAAGAAATCCAAAACTAGATAAAGAAACTATGAAGAAAAAAAGTATAGGCCAATATCCCTGATGAACATAGATACATAAACAGTGAACAAAATACTAGCAAACCAAATTCATGATCAAGTGAATACCATGAATCAAGTGGGATTTGTTTCTAGGATACAAGGTTGTTTCAACATGCACCAATCAATTAATGTGTTATATCACATAAACAAAATTAAGTATAGCAATCATATAATCAAATTAATAGATCAAGAAAAGCATTAGACAAAAATCAACACCCATACATTATAAAAACTATCAAAAAAGTAGGAATAAAGCGAACATACCTCAACATACTAAAAATCATATGACAAACACAGAACCAACATCTTACTTTACAGGTAAAAACCAAAAGCATTTTCTTTAAGATCAGGAACAAGACATGAATGTTCACTCTCACCACTTTTATCAACATAGTACTGGAAGTGTTAACTACAGAAATCAGACAAGAAATAAAAGGCAGCAAAATTAGGAAGGAAGAAGTAAAACTGTCATTATCTGCACATAACATGACACTGTTTATAGAGAAGCCTAAAATTCCACCTAAAATGTACAAGAATTGATATGTGAATTCGATAAAGAAGCAGACTACAAATTAATATGCAGAAATTGGCTGCAGTTTTATGCACCAATAATGAACTATCAGAAAGTTAAATTAAGAAAACAATTCTATTTAACTACATAAAAATATCTAGGAATATATTTAATCAAGGAGGTAAAAGACCTGCATTCAGAAAATTATAAGACATTGAAGAAAGAAACTGAAGAAGATACAAATAAGTAGAAGTACATATTATGTTCATGGTTAGAAAGAATTAATATCATTAAAACATCCATACTACCCAAAGATTCAGTGCAATTCCTATCAAAATACAAATAATGTTTTCATAGAGCGAGAACAAAAAATCCATAAAATTCTACAGAAGCACCAAAAACCTCAAATAGCAGCATCAATCTTCAAAACAAAGTGACAGTTATCACACTACCCAATATCAAATTACTAAAACAGCATAGTATAACTATGCTGTTATCAAAACAACTTGGTACTGGCATAAAAACAAACATAGATCAGTGGAGCCAAATACAGAGCCAAGGAATAAATACATGCCTATATGGTCAATTAATATATGATAAAGGAGGTAAAAACATATAATGCAGTAGAGGTAATTTACTCAAAAAATTGTGTTAGGAAAATTGGACAGATATGTACAAAAAATAAAACTAGAACACTGTCTAATATCATATACAAGAATAAACTCAAAATGCATCAAAGACTTAAATGTAGGACCTTAAACCATAAAACTCCTAGAGGAAAACATAGGCAGTAAAATCACAGGCATTTCTTTTTTTAAATATTTTATTTATTTATTTTTAGAGAGAGGGGAAGGGAAGGAGAAAGAGTGGGAGAGAAACATCAATGTGTGGTTGCCTCCCATGTGTCTCCCACTGGGGACCTGGCCCACAACCCAGGTATGTGGCCTGACTGGGAATCAAACTGGCGACCCTTTGCTTCACAGGCCCACGCTCAATCCACTGAGCTACACCAGCCAGGGCCACAGGCATTTCTCTAGCAATATATTTTGTGACATATCTGCTTGGGAAAGGAAACAAAAAATAATAATACATCAAACTAAAAATGGTTTTCACAGCAAGGAAACTATCAACAAAACAGACAGCCTACTAAATGGAAGAAAAAATTCACCAATGATACATCCAAAAAGGGGTTATTATCTAAAATTTATTTAAAAAAAAACTCATACAACCCAACACCAGAACACCAAGCAACTCAATTAAAAAGTGTGTAGAAAACCTGGATGCTTCTTCAAAGAGGACACAGAGATGGTCAATAGACATATGAAAGGATGCTCAAAATCATTCATCACCAGAGAGATGGATGCAAATCAAAACCTTAATGAGATGTCACCTCACACCTGTCAGAATGGCTATCATCAATAAATCAACAAATAATAATTGTTGATGAGAATGTGGAGAAAAGGAAACCCTTGTGCACTGTTGGTGGGGATACAGAGTGGCACAGCCATTATGGAAAACAGTATTGAGGTTCCTCAAATAATTAAAAATGAAAATGTATTATGAACAAGTGATTCTACTTTTGGTTATATATACAAAATAAATCCAAAACAGTATTTTGGAAGAATATATGCACCCCTATGCACATTACCATTTTGTTTACAGTAGACAAAATATGGAATCAACCCTAGTACCCAACAATAAATAAGTGGATGAAAAAGTGGTGGTACATACATACAATGAAATATAACACAGCCATGAAGAAGAATGAAATCTTACCTTTTGCAAAAAAGAATTAAATCTTACTCTTTGCAAGGGCATGAAGGTACCTAGAGAGTATTATGCTAAGTGAAACAAGTCAGTCAGGAAAAGACAAATAATGATATTGTTTCATTATATGTGAAATCTAAAAAACAACATAAATGAACAAACAAAAGAAATTCACTCATGGATACAGAGAACAGACTGATGGCTGTCAGAGGAGAGTATGGGTGTTGTGAGACTGGGTAAAAAGATGAAGAAATTAAGAAGTACAAATTTGAAGTTACAGAGTAGTCACAAGGATATAAATTACAACATAAGAAATATAGTCATTAATATTTTAATAATAATATATGGTCTCTGGTAGGTAATAAAAATACCAGAAGAAAACTTTATAAAGTATATAATTGTCTAACTGCTATTGTGTACACCTGAACTAATAAAGAGTAATATTGGATGTAAATTGTAATTGAAAAACAACAAATTAAAACTCTTAAAGGATGAAATATTTTAAGTTAAAACTATATGGTTAAACAAATAACCTGTGCCCTATACACAATAATCTTTGATAATAATTACTTAACAGAAACTAAAGAATTGGTTTGTTTCCATGCATAAACATTTACAATAAGTTTGATAGTATGAATAGCATTACATGGAAAATATTTTCATTATTTAAATATTGTATTAAAATCTTTTTTAAAAAAGAATTTCAATATACTTTACATCATATATAAATATAAGGTAGCATGCATGAACTTTAAAGAGCTTGTTAAGATTCTTTTAATAAGAAATGCTGGGAAAAGAAGTCATATCTTATCAAAACAATCTAAGAAATCTTAAGAATGCTGCTTTTGTCATAATACATAAATATACAGGAACATGAATAAGAATCCAAGTAAAGAAATAGTTCTTATTCACAGATTGACAGTTTCTTATCACATCAGCCTGAAATAACACATAATAGTGTGTGAATGTACACTGGAATTTCTAAAAGCAGCTTTTCAGATAGTACTAATATGAGAAGGGTTCAACAATTTTCTTTGAATTCTGGAGGATGGGGTCTTCTGGTGATAAAAGGGAAAAGTACCTCTGACTATATTTTGCTTACAGGGGTAGGGGGAGAGGGATAAGCAGGGAAAATAGGTGAAGGGTCACCTGGAAACGTATATAAAGGACACATGGACAAAACCAAAAGGGTAAAATCGAGAGTGGGTGGCAGCAGGGACCAGTGGGGGAAATGGAGACAACTGTACTTGAACAACAACTTTTAAAAAAAGGGAACGTTGTAGATAAACTTTTTATTGTATTTTTCTCCACTACTCTTTATCCCCTTATGCCCTTCTTGCAATCTCTATTCTTGATTCAATTTGTTGCATATATTTGATCAGCAATACTAATTGTATAGCCACCATATGCCAGGTTCTGTGCCAACAGTGAGGGCCTTGACAAATACACCCACTCTGCCCTCAGAAATCTAAGAGCACACACAATACACAATATTTTCAAGGAGATTATTAGAAGTTAGTTGAAGGTATTTAGCAACACTATATAGATGAACCTAACAAGACCAAGTATCAGAAGTCAGGGAAATCTTCCAGGAGGAAGAGATATCAAAACTAAGTGACCAGGGATAAGTAAGACATAACTAGGCTTTGAGTGGGAGAGTGGAGAAAGCTTAATCAGTGGAAATCTTGAGACATTCTTTCTGGACGTGGCTTCCTTAATTTTTGACATAAGCTGAGACTCCTTTTAGATGATCAGCACAGGAATGACTAAATTAGTTGAAATTTATAGGACTAAAACAACTAGTGCTTGTTAACATGTTATAAATATTGGTTTAAAATTTGAATATGTATAAATGATGGACGAGGTTGAATCAGAGAGATAAGCCAGCTAGGCACTTTGTGGGGACCAGTAGGAATGACAGCTACCCTTGAGTGAGTTGCAAGAAAAGGAAGTACAGTGCCTGTTTTCTGGGCCATGCCTTCTGGCTTCTAGAAACTCTTTCTTCTGAGTGAGGGAGCTGACAATAAATGAAGCTTATGAGTTGGACCTGAATGTCTTTCTTGTTCTTACATGCAACTAAAGCAATCTAAGACACCCCTGTATTGAGGCCTATGACTCAATTAATCAGGGTATTAATCAGGGTTCTCCAGGAAAAAATATATGTATATAAATTGGCTCACACAATCATAAAGGCCAAGTTCCATTATCTGCCATCTACAAACTGGAGAACCAAGAAAGCCAGTGGTGTAATTCAGTCTGGCTCTCAGTGCCTGAGAATCAGGAGAGCTGATGGTGTAAGTTCCAGTTCCAGTCCAAACCCTGAGAACCAAGAGAACCTACATCTGAAGGCAAGAGAAGATGGATATCCTGACAGCAAAGAGCAGATTCGCCCTTTCTTAGCCTTTGTGTTCTATTCAGGCCCTCACACACACTGGGTTAGGTGGTTTTCTGAATGAATAATATTGCCTTATTTTGCACACCTCTCACTAAATATAGTCCTACATATTTTATTTTATAATCATGTTGAAAAATAAAAATACTATTTCTATTATAGTTTTAAACTGGTTATTACTGGTATATGACAAAGCTAGTGACTTATTTTGTTGGCTTGTAATTACTTAGAAGAAATTCATTTCTTCCAGACCAAGAATGTGTTTCTTTTGCTTTCATACATGTACATTAGTTTCAATGAGTGTAGAATTGTATGTTCAGAATATTTTCTTTTCATTGAAAACTGCAGGTATAACTCAGCTGTCAACAACATTAATCATTTTTGAGATGTCTGATACTAACCTGTTTCTTTGGTAACTTATTTTTCTTTCCTTGTCGTATTCTTAAAGAATATTTACACTATCAAAAAATTTCACCCAAGTATATTTATGTCCAATTCTATTTATTATTTTGGGGGTATATCACAAATATCAAATTTTCAAATAAGAGAGTTTTTTTAAATTGATTTAATAATTTTTGCTGCTTTTTCATTAGCATTTGAATATAAAATTTTAGTGTAAATATATCTATCTATTAAGTATTTTTTCCTTGTCTCTTTCCTTTCATCAGAATTATCTCATGGTTTTTCTTCAAGTTACAGAAGACTTTTGAGAGCTGCCCTTCTATTTTATGAATTTATTTTTCTAAAGTGTTAAATCTACTCTTCAGTCTTTATTGCATTTTAATTTAGTAAATTTAAAAAATTGGAAGGAGATTTTATTTTTATAATGTATGTAGCATCAATTAAGAAAATAAATATATTTAAAAAATCACTTTCCTGTTGATCTTTTAGTAGGTTTATTGTTTATTCCTGGGGGTATTTAGTAGTGAGGGAACCATAACAGAAGGATCCCTTGCTGAGACTCATTTATGGTGAGGATCCAGAGTTAGCTGAATACTACCTGCTTCTCTACCTGGCAGGTAAATTGCTAGCAGGCAAAACCTATAGTAATGCTCCCACATCAGTCAACAGACCTCCCTTGCCAAATGAAAGAGAGAGCTGCTACTTCCTAAAGTTTTGACTAAAGGAAAGATAGTTTAAATTTGTTTTTGTAATTATATTTCTGACAATAGCTCAAACATAGTTGGGGTGTTGCTCCTCTTCTATAATTTTAAACAACTGTTTAAAACAACTGTTCAACAACAATTTTAAACAACTTAAATGTAGCTCACTGTCTTAATGGTCTTGCTTTAGTTAGGACACCATCCAGGCAAAGTATAGATCAAGCTGAGAGCTGCAGTCTACAGTTCTAAGCATGGCAAGTATAAAGTTAGAACTCCTCTGGCCTTCCCTAACCTACAGTCATTTCTGCCTCCCTCTCTTTTATACTATGGGTGTTTGTGAGTTTCTGTCCTCTTAAGTCCTACATAGGCTTTTCCTTTATACAAGTCATGCTGGTTGATTTTCACCTCATTTAGCGTTCACTTGAAGTCCACATTCCTTTTGTTACCGAACAGCAGGTCTGAGGGTGGGGGGCAATACTTGGCCCACCAAGGGATGCCAAAAAACTGCTACAGAAAACAGAGTCCCCTCCCAAGGACGGTATATTAATATCTACTGGGCTCTTCTGTCCGAGGCCAATTGGAAAGACATTTCTCAATGCCAGAGATTTGTGCAAAGGAAACAAAATGTGTATTTAATGCTATTCAGGCCTAATGCCTTCATTAAAATATCAAAGTCTTTAAGGGTATACACCTACACACACAGACACACACACACACACACACACACACACACACAGTGCTCCCTTCTCCCACTGTCCCAACTCCGGGTACCTTAAATCAGGAAAAGAGCACACGTCCATTTTTTCAGGCCACTAGCACCGTCAGCTGTGTCACTGTCCAGGCAGGATCTCCAATTAATCCAAAGTCATGCGGCACCTTCCACTGGCAAGAGTTCTTTGTACCAAGTTCCAATCAAAGTCTCTCCTGCTTTCCAGGCCACTCAGCCAAAACCAGCACCCCAAAGCCACGTGGGCCTCTTCTACCAAAGCTGCAGGGGTCTGCACTCCACCAAAAGTGCATGTCTTTCTTCTTCACCTGGCCACAGGGATCTCCATTCTGGCAAAGCTGCGTGGTTTTCCCTTTTCACCTGGCCAAGAGGGGTTCCTCACTCTGCTAAAGCCACATGGCTCTCTCAAAGGCCCTGTCTCAGAGCATCAACCTCCCAGTTACATCCTGGGTAGAAGTTCCTCACTTCTCCCTGGCCCCAAAAGTTGGCCACGGCTATTTAACATATCTATGAAACCAGTTAAAGGTTATAGATATGTTAAATGACCATTCCAGAGCTCAGCTGCAAAACTGTTGCTATGCATTACAACTCTCAATGGCCCTGCTCCATTTGTCCCTTCCCTCAACTGACACGTGAGGGTGGGGGGGTGAGGACATCCTAATATTTCCTCCAATATTCCTATACACTTTCAGTTCTGGACACCATTCCAAATCTTTTTTGGGGCCCCCTTTTGGCTGCATCCTGTATCACTTTACATTTTTATTTTCCCTCCCTTTCTTCTTTCCTCCCTCCATCTATCCCTCCCTCCCTTCTTCTTTCTTACTTCTTTCACTCTTTCCTTCTTTCTCTTTATTTTCTTTCTTTCTTTCTTTCTTTCTTTCTTTCTTTCTTTCTTTCTTTCTTTCTTTCTTTCTTTCTTTCTTTCCCTCCCTTCTTTCCTTCCTTCCTTCCTTCCTTCCTTCCTCCCTCCCTCTCTCTTTTCTTTCTTTCTTCTTTCTTTTATTTTTTCGTATACTTATTGCACTTTTTCTCTATTCTTATATTTTTGTTATTTCAATGCAAACAGGAGAGATGATGTTTGCGTGGCATCAAATTATCATCTTAACCAGAAGTCTACATTTATGCATCAATTTTTATACTTTTTAATATAATTAGCTTTAAATAGAAGGATTTTAAACCAACCTGAATAAAATAAAGAAAAAGGAGAAAGTAGATCAGAAGGAAGGATGGGAAGGAGAGAGGGAGCGAGTGGGTGAGTTTGGGAGGAAAAGAGGGAGTAAGAGAAGGAGGAAACAAAAAAATACCTAGACAAAAGAGCTATAAAAACACCCCAGTAGCTGGCAAATCTATTATAATTAACTTTTTCTAAATGACAAGTTTTATAGCCAATAAAAGAAGTGATGGATGACTTGTAATATTAAAATATTTTGAAAGAAAATTGCAGTAACATGTATTAATGTGTGTCTAATTTCGCTATCCAAGATAAATTCCCCTATCTGCCAAATTCACCCTATGAGTTTACAACAAATCAGTCAGCGCTGACCTTTAAGTAACCTCATGTTGATGCCTTTGGTCTTCATAAAAAAAAAAAAAAAAAAAACTGGAGAAGCTTTAATTTAAAATTTTCTCTTACCATAGCATGGCAACTTGTTAAGCTGTTGCAGACCAAGACAATCCCTCCAGCTTTACAATATAATTTTAGATTACAAAACTGCAATTAAAAATGGATAGAGCAATTCTGGACACTCTTACAAAGCTCTGTGGCTTGTTGGCAGGAGGACTCTTGGAAGGCAGGTTGGTGTCCTGCAGCAGTTCACTGTGTTGGATGGACTCACACACTCCCTAGCATATCTCCAGCTGTCCTCCCTTTACACATGGCCACCTGGCCATCCATTACAAATGAAGTAAATCCTCTGGAAGTTTACTTGTAAGCAAACAACGCCATTAAAAATTTAAGTTTGAAGTAGTTTACCAAATTATGTTATACTATGATGCAGTCATTAAAAATGCTTATAAATTGTTAATAAAAATTCTAATAATATAGAAAATTCTAAAACACACAAAATGTAAAGATTATGTAGATAAGGTAGATACAAAGCAAAGCAACTGTGTAAAGAAAAATGATTTTAAAACAGTGAAAGAGAATACACTAACACGCTAATAGCAATTTTCTCAAGAAAGCGGTGGTATGCATAATAATTTATATCTCTAAATTTCTAGAATATTCACTTTGTGAAAATTCATTTTTAGTAACATAGTAACTTCAAGTTTTTAATACCATGGAATGTCAAGTAGATAGTAGAATATTATAAAAGTATCTACATAGTATCATTTTAACTAAAAATAATGTATAAATAGGAGATGGCTAAAATATGGGAAAAGTTCATAGCAATTTTCTTCTCTAGGTGAAATAAAGAGTAAATATATTAATTTTATATATTCACTATATATTAATTAGATAATAAAACTTGGGGAAGAAAGAGAAGAAACAAGAAAACCACTATGCTCCTAATAACCCAATAAACAAGTGTGCTTCAAATACTTTGGGTAAAATTTATAGTTGTATTCAGGAAATAAAGATTTTTACATATTTTGAGATAACATACTTCATACTAATTCACAAGTGGCAAAATGTTTCTCAAAAATATCCTCATCGTAAGCTGAAGTCAGCCCAAATGAAATGAAGTCTGTGAGAACAAGAAAAATAAAGTCGGCTGGGCTGGGATGGGAGTAAAAGACAGAGAACTGTACTTGAACAATAATTAAATTAAAAATTACATTAAAATATTACACCAAAAGATCCACCAAAAAAAGAAAAGAGAAAGAAAACCCGTTTAGCTAAAGGCACATCATTAAAAACACAGATATTGGCATGACTCTGGGATGCAGAGAAAATGTATTGTGAAAATACACTTAAAATGGAGGGCCCCTACTGCTTTCCTTTTCTACTTTAAAAAAATGTTTTCTATTTGTTTACAGCCTTTGGAAAGACATTTTGCTGCACAGAGGTGGAGGAATATTTGGATAACCTTCTAATTTTATTAGAAATGGAGACAGTATGCTCTCTGACTCCACTGTCAGAGTTCATTGCTAACAAAATGTGTATTTGCCTATCACCTGGATAGGTATTGTGGTGTGTGTTTGGGTTGGTGAGAGAGTAAGGTCAGGCAATGGCTTAAATTAGGAAGTACTGTTCTTTCCAAAGGGAGGAAGTACAAACATCTGGTGGAGTCACCAAACCATCCAAATCACACATTTTTTTTACATATACGCAGAAACCTTAGTGACTTGATCATTTCTATGGAACTATACAGATCCTCTATCTGAAACAAACAAAAACTTGAAACTGATTCATCCATTAGAAAAGACTAAGATACTTAGTGGACAATGATAAAATGCAAACAGCTAAGTATATGAAAAGATCTCGGGCGTGCACCATAACTCCACTAGTTGTTTACACAATAGAAAAGGAGAAAATAAATATTGAATCCCATTCTTTATGTTTCCACACTCTTTAAGTAAAAAGTATCTTTAATTATGAGTATTTTTTTCTGGAAGGGAGATGTTTTAAGAAAATATTGGTAGATTTTCAATCAAAATGATGGAGTAGGTAAAGTCTGTGCCCAACTTTTCACATGATCACATCACTGTAACAAATAAATCATAGAACAGCAATCACTGAGAACCACCTAAAAACTGGCTAAACAGAATTCTAATACCTAAGAATGTAAAAAACAAGCCACTTCAAACTGGAAGGAGAAGCAGAGACGCAGAACAGTCAGGTCCTATAACTGCAGTGTGTCTCAGAAAACTAAAATTGGACCTGCCCTTTGACCCAGGAATTCCACTGCTAAGATTGTGTCCTAAGAACCCTAAAACACCAATCCCAAAGAACATATGCACCCCAATGTTCATAGCAGCACAATTTACAATAGCCAAGAGTTGGAAGCAAACTAGGTGCCCATCAGTAAATGAATGGATCAAAAAAACTATGGTACATATACACAAAGGAATTCCATGCAGCAGAAAGAAAGGATCTCCTACCTTTTACAACAGCATGGATGGAACTGGAAAGCATTATGCTGAGTGAAATAAGCCAGGTGTTGAAGGACAAATACCATATGATCTCACCTTTAACAGGAAGCTAAACAACAAAACAAACAAGCAAGCAAAATATAATCAAAGACACTGAAATGGAGAGCAGACTGACAGTGACCAGAGGGGAGAGGGGAGGGAATTTCAGGGGAAATAGGGGAGGGATGTAGAGGAACATATATAAAGGATATATGGACAACAACTTAGAAGGGTGGAATTGGGAGGGAGGGGGGATCATGGGGGTGGGATGGGATGGGAGTAAGAGACAGAATACTGTATCTAAAAATAATTAAATAAAATTTAAAAAATTAAAAAGAATTTGAAAAACAAAAAAGAAATGAAGAACACATGGAGGGTTAGCAACAGGGGAATGAGAGGAGGAGAAGGGGGGAGAAGGTACAGAAAATAAGTAGCATAGGCGGTAGGTAGAAAATGGAAAGGGAGGAGGGCAAGAATAGTAGGGGAAATATAGAATCTAAAGAATTTGAGACAGGTGGTCATAAACTAAAGGGGGAAATGGTGGGGGAGGGGGTGTACAAGGTGGAGGGGAATGAACGGGGGAATAGAACAACTGTAATGGTATATTCAATAAAATATATTTTTAAAAAGCAAAAAAAAAGAATTGAGAGGGATATCTTGGCTGTGTAGGTACCTCCTTAGGAGTAAGGGGTACCAGACCCACCCTGGGTTCCCAAGCTTGGGGCATCAGTGCCTGGAAGAGAAGTCCCCATAACATCTAGCTGTAAAAAACAGCGGGGATTGTCTCTGAGAAAGATGAAGGGCTGCAAGATATGGAAGTGCTGTTCTTAAAGGGCCTATGCACAGATTCATATGCTCATGACCTCACTCATTCTAAGCTCCAGCAGAGGGGCAGCAACCCAACACACACCAGAGACATAAGGGGAGGAAATAAACTAACTTCAGAATAAGGTCTGGAGGGGCAGGGTTTGGGGCAAGTCTCTTCTGATATGAATGCTCTGGCAGGCATTCATATTATCATTCATCATTTTGGGGTTTTTGTTTTTGTTTTTGTTTTTTGTTTTTTTTAACATCCACCTCTCACCTAGCTAAAGACAAATCCATGCTCTCCATTATGTTGGATAAAAGAGTTTGCCCCATCTCTGGGGATTTCCTGAGATCACGCCTATATATACCCAAGTTGCTCACACTGCCAGAACCTCTTTCAAGTATTCTACACACTAGCCATCTCCTTTGGCTCATAGTACAGCCTCATTTAAAGGTCCACAGATACCAAAATGGGAAGGGCTGGCCTTATTAGCTGCATTGTAGCTCCCACCAAGTGGATCCAAGCAAAATAAAATAAGTGACTGGTCTGACCTTGCACTACAAGTCCCATCAGGTGTCCTCCATCCTGGCACAGGTGGTGGCCATACTTGGCCTATAATGTAGCTCCAAGTAAGTGACCATGAGCTCAGCACAAGTGGTGCATGGCCTTAGCTTCACAGTGCCCACCAAGGGGTTCCAGGCCAGGTACAAATGACAGATAGGGTTGGTTTGCAGCAAAGGATCTCCCAAGTGTTTCCAAGTTCAACAAAAGCGTCAACTAAGCATAGATCAATTTGTAGCTCCTACCAAGTAACCCCAAGCCTGGCACAAGCAGTAGCTAACCTTAGCCCACACTAGAGCACCTCCAGAATTCTCCAGAACAAATATACACAGTAATCATCTTCAGACTCCGCCAGACCCCACCCAGCTCCATAAATAACATACCTGAAGGGAGGACTCACCTGGTACAAGAGCCCCACTAAAGTGACTCCAAATCTGTGGGACCAATCCTTGCACAATACTTCATCTGACAGGGTCACAGTGAGTCCTCACAACCAGTCAGTCTGAGGGTCAGCCACACCCACAGACCTGCCAGGAGCAATAAGGGCCTAACTATAATAGAAAGGTACACATGATGGAAACAGGGGATACTCCTGAATAACCTGGCTCAGGGGATCAGGGAGACTGATGCCATGGTAACTACAGGGCACATTCTACATAAGTCCTGGTATTCAGTGTACTGCGTCAAGGCCAGGAGACTTAATAGTTCTGACTAATACATGGAAACAAACACAAGGAATCAGTCAAAGTGAGAAGACCAAGAAACACATTCCAAATAAAAGAACTGGACTAAACTCCAATAAAATAATTTTTAAAAATAGAGATAAGCAATATATCAAATAGAGTTAAAAACATTAGTTATAAAGATGCTCAATGAGCATAGGAAAAGAATATATAAACTCAGAGAGATTTCAACAGAAAGATGAAAAATTTAATAAGATGTAAACCTTAAAAATAAAGTTGTCAAAACTAAATATAATAAGTGAAAGCGGGGATACATAGGTTAGATGAAGACAGGATCACATTAGTGATTTGGAAGACAAGATAGCAGAAAATACACAACCTCAACAGCATAAAGAAGAAACACTTTAAAAAAATGAGAATAGTTTAAGGCACATCTGGGGCAACTTCAAATGTTTGCATTATAGGAATCCCAGAACAAGACGAGAGAGAGAAAGGGATTGGAAACTCATTTGAATAAATAACGACTGATGATTATATAATATACAAAATGATTCCCCAGTAAATCAGGTACCCACCTGGCAGCACACATAATTATTATAATATTAATGACTATATTCCTTGTGCTGAGCTTTACATCCTTATGAATATTTTGAAGCACCAATGTGTTCTTCTTATTCCCTTCAATGTTTCACCCAGTCCCTCAAACCCCCTACACTGTGGCAACCATCAGTTTGTTCTCTGCATGTATGACTGTTTCTGTTTTGTTGTTTTTTTATTTTGTTACTTAGATTCCAAATATTGGTGATATTTGTCTTTTGTACACATGAAACTAACATAAAATAATTTTAAATATTGATTCTTTTTAATTTATTTATTTGTAGAGAAAGTGGAAGAGATGGAGGAGGGGAGAGAAGCAGTAGTGTGTAAGAGATATTGATCAGTTGCCTCTCACATGCCCCCAACTGGAGACCCGTCCCACAGCCCAGGAGTGTGCCCTGAGTGGGAATTGAATCGACGACCTTTCAGTTCACAGGTTGGTGCTCAATTTCCTGAGCCTCGGGAAGGATTGTCAAGGAATACATATAAAAAGCACATGGACAAAGCCAAAGGGGGTTAGATTTGAGGGTAGGAGGTGGAGATGGCTGTTGTAGGGGAAGTGGTGTTGGGAAAAGGGAGACAACTGTATTTGAACAACAATAAAATAAAAATAAAAAATAACAAAATTAAATAATATTAAATATTAATTATAGTTAAAAAGTAAAATTTAAAAAATATGATGATTAAAATTTTTCCTAACCTGGCTAAAGACACAGATTAAAAGTCCAGGAATTGCATATTCTCAAACAAGACAAACCCAAAGAGGCCCACAGTATGAAAAATTATAATTAAAATGTTAAAGATAAAAGACAATTTTAGAAGTAGCAAGAGAAAAGCAGTTACTTATATATAAAAGCACTCCAAAGAGACTATCAATAAATTATGATTTTTTAACAAACTATTTAGGTCAGATGGGAAGACATAAAATATTCAAAATGATAAAAGACAAAAACCTACAACCCAAGTTACTTTACCTAACAAGGCTATTATTATGATCAAAAGAGAAATAAAGTCTCCCAACAAGAAAAAGCTAAAGTTCATCACCAATAAACCAATATTACAAGAAATTAAAAGGTAATCTTTAAGTAGAAAAAATAAAATATTTGAATAAGAAAATATTTTTTAAAAATCTCACTTAAAATATAAACACTTAATAAAAACAATGAATCAACCAATTATAAAGCTAGTACAAGGGTTAAAACATAAAGATAAAATCATATGTAATTACTACAATAAATTAAGGGATACTTACACAAACACACATACAGAACAGAAATAAAAAATAATTACAAAAACATAAACTTGGAGTGAATAAGTTAAAATTGTAGTTATTTTAGAACCTATTTGCACTTTAGTAACCATCAACTTAAAATAGATTAACATAAACATAGCTTGATATATATGAAGCACATTGAAACCACAAACCAAAAATGTATATAGATACACTAAGTAAAGAGAAAGGAACCCAAATACCACTACAGAAAGTTCTCAATTTACAAAAGAAAGAGCAAGAGAATTAAAAAGAAACAGAAAAGAACTACAAAAAACAACTTAAAATGAAGGTCACTACACCTCTACAAATAATTACTTTAAATGTAAATAGAATAAATACTGCAATCAAAAGACATAGGGTGGCTGAATGGATAAAAAAAAAAAACCTTATATACATACTGTCTAAAAGAGACCCAATTCAAAAGATACACACAGCCTTGGCTTATATGGCTCAGTGGATTGAGTGATGACCTGTAGCCCTTTGAGCTGCTGGTTCAATCCCCAGTCAGGGTACATGCCTGGGCTGTGGGCCAGGTCCCTGGCATGGAGTGTACTATAGGCTATCACACACTGATGTTTCTCTACCTCTCTTTCTCCCTCCCTTCCTCTCTCTTTAAAAATAAATAAATAAAATCTTTTTAAAAAGACACAGGGAGAAGGAAGATGGTGGAGGAGTAAATGGAAGTCACAATGACCTCCTCCTAGGACCAATCTGGAATTACAACTCAATTGAGGAGAAATCACCCAGAACAAACCACCGAGCAACAACCAGAGAGAAGCAAATGAATTCAGACATACAGAACCAGCTTCAGCACAATTGGTCTGATAGAGTGCAGTGGAGACTCTAGGGGGCTGCTGGGCACACACAGGCGGGAGTGCTGGTGAAATCATTAGCAGGTTGGATCCCTGAAGAAGACTGGGATCTAAACCCCAAGCTAGGATTCCCAGCCTAGAACATCAGAGCTCAAAAAGTACATAGATAAACAACCAGTGGACAAAGTAGCAGAGTTGCCCTCTGCCAGAGACAGACAGTTAGAGACACGAGGGCCATTTACAGAGCCAACACAAAAAAATTTATTTAAGATTTTATTTATTTATTTATCTTTACAGGGGAAGGAGAGGGAGAGAAACATCAATGTATGATTGCCTTTCATGCGTCCCCTGCTGGGAGTTGGCCTGCAGGGAACCAGCCTGCAACCCAGGCATGTGCCCTGACTGGGAATCGAACCATAATCCTCTGGTTCACAGACCCGCGCTCAATCCACTGAGCTATACCAGCCAGGGGTTCCAACACACAAATTTTCATTTGCAATCACTTAGCTGAGACTCAAGCAAAGTCAGGGACAGAATGGGCTGGAGATGCCAGAGGAGAGACTGGGGATGGAAGCCTTGGAGAGAGAACTGAGAGAGGAGCTACTGGGATCCCAGTCATGCCCCAGACAGCAATAGCCTTTGTGCTCATGCAGACCACTCCCCTCTGATCAGCAATAGCCTGAGGGGAAACAATAGCCTCTACCTGAGTAGGGTCTCTACTCTGGCCCTTTGGTGCTTAAGCCTGACTGCTGAGTTCTAGTAACTAGATAAACAACTGAAGTAGACAGCCAGAGGCAGTAGATCACTAGCAAGGGCAGAGTGCATTAGAGAGACTTGAAGAAAGACTAGGGATGAAGGCTTTTGGGAGAGAACTCAAAAAGTAGCTTCTGGGATCTGATTCTGAGTCAACCGCCATATGCAGCAGCCATCCTGCTCCAGCAGATCATTCTTCCCCAAGCAACAACTACCTGAGGGGAAACAATAGCCCCACCACAGGAGGGCACTTAAACCTGACCACTGAGTGAAGAAGGACCATATTAACAATTAAAGGAGCCCTGGCTGGTGTAGCTCAGTGGATTGAGCGAGGGCCTGCGAACCAAAGGATTGTAGTTTGATTCCCAGTCAGGGCACATGCCTGGGTTGCAGGCCAGTTTCCAGCAGGGGATGAATGAAAAGTAACCATATATTGATATTTCTCTCCCTCTCTCCTTCCCTTCCCCTCTAAAGATAAAGAAATAAAATCTTTAAAAAAGAAAACAATTAAAGGAGACAGCCAGTGACAACAGGTAACTAGAAGAATTGAACAGGCTGCCTAAAGTCAGATGGGGTCAACATCTGACATACTGGTATGAAAGCCACTATAGTCCTCTTCATGATTTGTGATATTTTCTTTCCTGCATAGCTTTATAACATTCATTATTCGTCCAACAAATTTGTATGTAATAAGTCACTAGATTTTATACTATAGTGCATTTCAATTCACATATTTTGCCCCACCCTTCTTTTGGCCTGTCTTACCTTCCTCTTTCCTTGCAATAGCCTCACTTCAAATTTGATTTTCTCTCTTGCTACAGCTTGTTTCCATTCCACACTCTTACTGTTTCTCCCCTGTCCAGACACTCAAAATGAATTTTCTTATCAATGGTTATTTCACATCCTTTTCCCCACCTCTTAAAATACCTTTGTTCTCTCTACACTTGTAAAAAACTTCTAGTTGGTTGTGGGTAGGGTAGTTGTTGTTTCATTGCTATTTCAAGTTTATCTCTAGAGATTCACTAATTCTGTATTTCAAATAAAAAATTTACTGGACCCCTCTCCTACTCTTTTTTTTTTTGCCTCAAACTTTAATTATATCATCTTAGGCTGTTTTTTCTCTTTCTTTTTTGTCTTTCTTCTATTTTTTTTTCATCCTGTTCTTTTATTTTTCCATATTCTCCTTTTTTCCCCTTTGCATTCCAAATATTAATCTTTCCCTCACCTAGTCTAGCTCTTGTTCCTCACTCTTAGTACTCCTTCTCCCTCTATCATCACAAAATCACTTTCCCTTCATCTAAACAACTCTAAATTTTTCTTTGTTTCTTTTTTCCCTCTTATCCCCATACCACTTATATTAATTTTAGCTTGTTTGTTATTGATAGTACTCCATTGATTTTTCTTTCCAATTTGGCTCCTATATTTTTATTAATTATTTAGTATTTTCCTTCATTTTTCTTTCTCTGACATTATTTTATTTTTTATCACTTTAATTTCTGTTTAAACCTAATATTATATGCTTCTCTTCTCATACTCTATTCCACACTCTTCATTCCCTTTCCTTATTCATGAGGTAAACTTTACCTTTTCTCTGATTACTCCAGCTCCCAACTGTTATTAGTTCTCCTCCTTCTAACCCTCTCAAAATCATTTTTCTTTCAGTGGGTCATCTCATACCCACTCTCTTTTCTTATAATTGTCTTAATCTCCTTACACCCTTATTAATATGAATTAATTTACTATTGATAGTGGGCGTATGGGGTGTAGTTATATTTGCAGGTGTGGGTGTTTCTTAGGCTCTGTGGCTTTGTTCAGGCAGTGCCTGTACAAATATCTACATAATAGAGTTACCAAAAGGGGAAGAGGAGAAGCAAAGAATAGAAAACCTGTTTGGAAAAGTAATAATGGAAAACTTACCTAAATTGATGAGAGAAAAAGCCACACAATACCAGAAAGCAGAAGGGGTCCCAATCAAGAAAATCCAAAGAGGCCCACTCCAAGACACATCAGAATTAAAATGGCAAAATTTAAAGACAAAGAGAGAATACTAAATGCAGCAAGGGAGAAACAGAAAATAACATACAAGGGAGCCCCAATAAGGCTAGCAGCTGACTTCTCAACAGAAACATTACAAGCCAGAAGGGAATGGCAAGAAATATTCCAAGGAATGAAAGACAAAGGCCTGCAACCCAGATTACTCTATCCAGTAAGGCTCTCAGTTAAAATGGAAGGCCCGATAAGGAGTTTCCCAGACAAAAAAAAAAAAAAAAAAGACTAAAAGAATACACCTCCACAAAAACAGCATTGTAACATATGCTAAAGGGACTGCTTTAAGAAGAGAAAGAAAAAACAGTGACAGAGAAAGGAAGAAAGGTTGTTTTACTCCCTTTCCTTTACAAAAGGAGTAAAATGGCAATGAATAAGAACCTATCAATAATAATCTGAAATGTAAGTAGATTAAATACTCCAATCAAAAGACATTGATTAACTGAATGGATAAGAAAACATGACCTACATATATGGGGCCCACAAGAGACCAACCTCATAACAAAAAATCTAGAGAGATTGAAAGTGAAAGGCTGCCAAGATATATCCCATTCAAACAGACAGGAAAAAAAAAAAGATGGGGAAGTAATACTTATGTCTGACAAAGTATACTTCAAAACAAAGGCCATAAAAAGAGACCCAGAAGTTCACTTCATAATACTCAAAGGAGGAATCCATCAAGAAGATAAAAACATTATAAACAAATATACACCCAACATAGGACCATCAAAATATGTAAGACAAATTTTTGAGGACTACACGAAAGATATAGAGAGTAACACATTTACACTAGGGAATTTTATCACCTCACTGTCAAAAATGAATAGATTCTCAAATCAAAATATCAGCAAGGATACTGTGGCACTGAACAATGCCCTAGCTCAAATGGACTTAACTGTTATATATAGGAACTTTCATCCCAAAGAAGCAAAATATACACTCGTTTCAAATGCACATGGAAAATTTTCAGATAGACCACATAATAAGACACAAAACAAGTTTCAACAAATTCAAAAATTTGAAGTCATAGAAAGCATCTTCTCAGAAAGCAGGGGACAGAAACTAGAAACCGACCTCAAGGAAAAAAAACCCAAAACACTCAAACTCATAGAGATTGAATAGCATGCTATTGAACAATGAATGGGTTAAGAATGAGATCAAGGGAGTAATCAAAAAGTTTCTGGCAATAAATGAAAACGAACTCACAACAGTCCAAAACTAATGGGACACAGACAAAGCAGACCTGAGAAGGAAGTTCATAGCAATACAGGCTTACCTTAAAAAGATAGAAACATGTCAAATAAACAACCTAATCTTACATCTACAACAACTGGAGGTACAATACCAAAGATAGCCCAGAGCAAGAAGAAGAAAGGAAATAACCAAGATCAGAGCAGAATTAAATGATATAGAGACAAACAACACAATTCTAAGAATCAATAAATCCAGGGGCTGGTTCTTTGAAAATATAAATAAATCAATGAGCCTTTGAGGAGACTGATGAAGAAAATAAGTGAGAGGGCCCAATAAATACAACTAAAAAGGAAAGAGGAGAGATTACAACTCACACCACAGAAATACAAAGTATTGTAAGAAATTACTATGAAAAATTATATGTCAAAAAATTGGAAAGCCTAGGTGAAATGGACAAATTTCTAGAAAAATATAATCTTCCAAAAATCAATGAAGAAGAAGAAGAAAGCCTGAACAGATCAATAAGAGCTAAAGGAATGGAAGCAGTAATAAAAAAATACTCCCACATGCAAAAGCCATCCACCTAATGGTTTCACAGGAGAACTTTACAAAACATTTAAGGAAGAGCTAACTCCTATCCTTCACAGAGTATTCCAAAAAATCTATGAAGATGTGAGACTCCCAAACTCTTTTTACGAAGCCAGCATAATCCTAACCCTAAAACCAGATAAGAGCACAAAAAAGAAAGACAACAACAGACCAATGTTGCTGATGAACATAGATGTTAAAATTCTCAACAAAATATTGGCAACATGCATGCAGCATCACATGAAAAAGATCACATACCATGATCAACTGGGATTCATCCCAGGGGTGGAAGGATGGTACAATATTCACAAGTGAATAAACATAATACATCACCCAAACAAAAGGAAAGACAAAAATCACATATCATATACCACATCAATATATGCCAAAAGTCACAGATGGCATCATATATTGGCAATAGATGCCAATAGATACATCAAAAGTCACACATCATATCAATAGATGCCAAAAAAGCATGTGACAAAGTACTGTGCTCATTTATCATAAAAACACTCAGCAAAGTGGGAATAGAGGAAGCATTCCTCAAAATAATAAAGGCCACATATGAGAAATCTACAGTCAACATCATATTCAATGGACAAAACCCAAAAGCTTTTCCACTAAGATCAGAAATGACAAGAACATCTGCTTTCGCCACTTCTACTCAACATAGTATTAGAAGTCCTAGCCACAGCACCTAGACGAGAGAAAGAAATAAAAGTCATCTAAGTTGAAAAGGAGGAAGTAAAACTGTCATTGTTTGCAGATGACATGATAGTATACATAGAAAACCCTACACACTCCACCAAAAAGCTGCTCTTCCTAATTAGTGAATTTGGCAAAATATAGGGATACAAAGTCAATGTCCAGAAATTGAGGGTATTTTTGTACACCAACAATTAAATACTGGAAACAGAAATCAGAAAATAAATCCCATCTGCTATAGCAAGAAGAAAAGTAAAATACCTAGGAATAAACCTAACTAAGGAGGTAAAAGACCTGTACTCAAAACTATACAACACTGAAAAAAGAAATCAAGGAAGACATAAACATAAATAAAAACATATATCATGTTCTTAGATTGGAAGAATTAACATCATCAAAATGTCCATACTACCCAAAGCAATTTACAGATTTAATGCAATATCTATTAAAGTACCAAAAACATATTTCACAGACATAGAACAAACACTTCAAAAATTTATATGGAACCATAAATTACCCTGAGTAGCAACTGCAATTTTGAGAAAGAAGAACAAAGTAGGAAGGATCACAATACCTGATATCAAACTATATTACAAGGCCATGGTTATCAAAAGAGTCTGGTACTGGCATAAGAACAGACACACAGATCAATGGAACAGAACAGAGAGCCCAGAAATAATCCCAAATCTCTATGTTCAATTAATATTTGACAAACTGGGTAGAAACATAAAATGGAATAAAAATAGCCTCTTCAACAAATGGTGACTGGAGATCTGGACAGCTATATGCAAAAAAAGAAAGAAAAAGAAAGAAAGAAAGAAAGAAAGAAAGAAAGAAAGAAAGAAAGAAAGAAAGAAAGAAAGAAAGAAAGAAAGAAAGAAAGAAAGAAAGAGAAACTCGACCACTAACTTACTCCATACACAAAAATAAACTCAAAATGAATAAAGGACTTAAATATAAGTTGTGATACCATAAAGTCCTAGAGGAGAACATAGGCAGAAATATCACAGATATTTCAGTAATCAATATTTTCACTGATATATCCCCTAGAGCAAAGGATATAGGGGAAAGAATAAACAAATGGAATCTCATCAAAATAAAAAAAATGTTTGCATGGCTAAAGAAAATATTAGCAAAATGAAAAGGGGACTAACTTTATGGGAAAATATTTTTGACAATGATATATCAGACAAGGGTTTGATCTCCAAAATATATAAAGAACTCACACAACTCCACTCCAGGAAGACAAGCAATCCAATTAAAAAATGGGCAAAGGAACTGGACAGGAGGCACTTCCCAAAGGAGAACATACAGAGCATCCAGAGGCATATGAAATGTTGCTCAGCATCACTAGCCATCAGAGAGATACAAATTAAAACCACAATGAGATACTACTTCACACTTATTTCAATGGCCATGATAAGCAAATCAATGAACAATAAGTGCTGGCAAGGTGGTTGAGAAAGGGGAACCCCAGTGCACTGTTGATGGGAATGCAAACTCATACAGCCTCTTGGGAAAACAGTATGGAATTTCCTCAAGGAACTAAAAATGAAATTATATTTTCACCCAGAATTTCCACTGCTGGGTTTATACCCTAAGAATCCTAAAACACTAATTCAGAAGGACCTACGCACCGCGATATTCATAGAAGCACAATTTACTATAGCCAAGTGCTAGAAGCAGTTTAGGTGCCCATCAGTAAATGATTAAATCAATAAACTATGATACATTTCCATAATGGAAAACTATGCAGTAGAAAGAAAGTAGGAGCTCCTATCCTTTGAGACAACATGGATGGAATTGGAAAGTATTATGCTAAGTGAAGTAAGCCAGGTGGTAAAAGACAAATACCATATGATCTCACTTATAAGTGAAACCTAATTAAGAAAACAAAATGGAAATCATGATATAGCCACAGACATTGAAATAAAAAACAAATTGACAGTAAATAGAAAGGAGAAGGGAGGGAAATAATGCGGAAATAAGGGGAAAGGTATGTAAATGAATGTGTATGAGGGACAACTAGAGTGCAGGGTAGGTGGCATTGAGGGTGGAGGTGGACTTTGGTGGGGTGGGGTAAAATGATGGTGGGAAGTTGTAGACAAGCGTGTTCTAACATCATTTAAAAAAGTAAGAAAAAAAAAAGGTGAAAGAAAGAATCCCACCCCGTGCCACAAAAAAGACACAGACTGAATATAAGGTTATGGAAAAAAAGATGTTTTGAGCAAATATAAAAGTGCATAGCAATACTCAATGCAGATAAATAGACTTTTTTAATTTTTTAAATTTATTTTAATTTATTTTATTTTTAAGTACAGTTGTAAAAGAGGAACAACTCTATTTGAAGATAAAATAGATTTTAAAACAAAGACTATAACAAGAGACAAAGAAAGAAGTATCATGATGACAAAGGGATATATACAAAAAAGAGAATATAACTTGGTTAAATATCTGTTTAGCCAATGTATGTGCCCCTAAATATAAAAAACAAATAATGACAAACATAAAGAGAGAGATAGGACTTTTACGATAATAGTAGGGAACTTTAAGACCCCATTGACATCAATGAATAGAACATCCAAACAGAAAAATAAACAAGAAAACATTGTCTTCAAATGATATATTATATTAAATCTGTAAATTGCTTTCAGTAATATGGATATTTTGATTATGTTAATTCTTCCAATGAATGACCACAGTATATGTTTCCACTTGTTTGCATCTTACTTGATTTCTTTCTTCACTGTCGTGTACTTTTCTGCATACAGGTCTTTTACTTCCTTGGTTAGGTTTCTTCCTAGGTATTTCGTTTTTCTTTTTGCTATATTGAATGGGATTTTTTTTAAATTTCTGCTTCTAGTGTTTAATTGTTGGTATACAAAAATGCCTCTGATTTCTGGACATTTGCTTTGTATCCTGCTGTTTTGCCAAGTTCATTTATTAGTTTGAGCAGATTTTTGGTAGAGGCTATAGGATTTTCCATGTACACTATCATGTCATCTGCAAACAATGACAGCTTTGTTTCCTCCTTTCTGATTTGGATGACTTTAATTTCCCTTTCTTATCTGATTGCTGTGGATAAAACTTCCAATACTATATTGAATAGAATTGGTGAAAGTGGACAATCTTGTCTTGTTCCTGATCTTAGTCAAAAAGCTTTTAGTTTTTTCCCATTGAATATGATGTTGGCTGTAGGTCTTTCATATATGGCCTTTATTATGTTGAGGAATGCTCCCTCTATTCCCACTTTGCTGAGTGTTTTTATCATAAATGGGTGCTGTACCTTATCAAATGCTTTTTCCAAATCTATTGATATGATTATGTGATATTTGTCTTTGCTTTTATTTATGTGATGTATTACATTTACTGATTTACAAACATTGAACCATCCTTGCATCCCTGGGTTGAATCCCACTTGGTCACAGTGAGGCAGCAATTCCTCTGTTAGGATTATATCCTAAGAACCCTGAAACACCAATCTAAAAGAACTTAAGCACCTCAATGTTCATAGCAGCACAATTTACAATAGCCAAGTGCTGGAAGCAACCTAGGTGCCCAGCAGTAAATGAATGGATCCAAAAACTATGGGACATCTACACAATGGAATTCTATGCAGCAGAGAGAAAGAAGGAGCTCCTACCCTCTGCAACAGCATAGATGGAACTGGAAAGCATTGTGCTGAGTGAAATAAGCCATACAGTGAAAGACAAATACCATATGATCTCACCTCTAACAGGAACTTAAACAACAAAACAAAGAAGGAAGCAAAATATAACTAAAGACACTGAAATAGAGAACAGGCTGACAGGATCAGAGGGGAGGGGATTTCAGGAGGAAAGGGGAAGAAGAGTTTACAGGAACTAGTATAAAGGACAAATGGACAAAAGCTAAGGGGGGTGGAAATGGGAGGGATGTGGGAGCACTGGGGATGGTGAGCTGTGATGGGAGTAAAAGACAGAAAACTGTACTTGAACAACAATTTAAATAAATAAATAAATAAATAAATAAATAAATAAATAAATAAAATTATATATTAGATCAGTTTGATTTAATAGATATTCTTAGGACATTGTACCAAAAAGCAACAGAATATACATTCTTTTCAAGTGCACATAAAACATTTTCTAGGTTAGACCACATATTAGGGCACTAAACAAGTTTCAGTAATTTAGAGATGATTGAAACCACACAAACAATTTTCTCATGTCACCATGGCATGAAATTAGAAATAAACTACATGAAGAAAAATGGAAGCAACAGATAAATGTGGAGATTAAAAAAATTGTTTCTAGACAACCAATGTATGAAATTAGAAATCAAGCATGAAATAAAAATTCTTGAGACAATTGAGAACAAAAGCATAACCTTACAAAATGTATGGGATATAGCAAAAGCAATTATAAGAGTACAATTTATGGATACTTGAAGAAGCAGGACAAGCCCTAAATAGGCAATCTAAATTTATACTGTAAGAAACTAGAAAAAAAAGTGAGTAGAGAAAAAAACTAATAAAGATCAGAGTACAAATCAAGAAAACAGAAAATATTAAAACAATAGGAAATATTAATTAAACTAAAAGCTGGTTCCTTGACAGGATAAAATGGACAAACTTCCAAAAAAACTCATTAAGCCAAAGTGAGAGAGTGACTAAACACATAAAATCACAAATAAAAAGAAGTGATAACTGACACCTAAAAATGGAAAGGATCATCAGCAAATACTACAAATAATTATATACTGACAAAATAGGCAACCTATAAGCAATGGATATATTCCCCAAAATATAGAATCTTCCACAACTGAGTCAGGAAAGAACAGAAAATCTGTACAGACCAATAACTACCAGCAAAATTAAATCAGTAATCAAAAACTCCAAACATACAAAAGTCAGAATAAGATGCTCCACAGGTAAATTTTATCAAACACTTAAGAAATAATCAGTTACTATCCTCAAACTAGTCAAAATCAAAGTAGAGGAGATACTTTTAAACTCATTTTTTAAAGTGAACATTACAGTGTTGCCAAAACCAGAAAAAGACAGTACAAAAGAGAGAGAAATGAATCATAGGTCAATATTCCTGATAAAATTACATGCAAAAATTCACAATAATATATAAACAAATTCAGCAATACATTACGAAGACATTACACCATGTTCAAGTGGTGTTTCTTCCTAAGATAAAAGTTTGGTTCAATATCTTCAAATCAATTAATACGATTCACCACATAATCAAAGTGAAGGATAAAATTCACATGATCATATCAATAGATGCAGAAAAATCACTTGACAGAATTCAACTTCCAATTGTGACACAAACTTGTGGCAGTGGAGACAGAGGGAACTTACATCAACATAATAAAAACCACATATGACAAACCTGCAGCTAACTTAATACTCAACGGTAAGAAGCTGAAAGCTCTTTCCTTAAGATTCGGAACAGTACAAGGAGGACCATTTTTAGCATTTTCATTTAACATAGTATTGGGATTCCTGACCATAGCAATCAGAAAAGAAAAAGGGATAAAGGGAATTGGAAAGGAAAAAGTAAAACTATCATTCTTTACAGAGGACATGATACAGTAGAGGACCCTAAAGATTTCACCCCCCCAAAAAACAAAAAATCTCTACTAGAACTGATAAAAGAATTGAGTAAAGTAGCAATATACAAAATAAATATTCAAATATCAGTTGCATTTTTATACACCAATAACAAACTATCAGAAAGAGAAATTAAGAACACAGTCTTCTATAATTGTATCAAAAAAGAGTAAAAAACCTCGAAATAAATTTAACCAAAGAAATAAGAGGCATGTACACAGAAAACTATAAGACATTTCAAAATATCAAAGACATAAATAAAGGAAAAGATATGCTATTCTAATGTGCAGGAAGAGTTAGTAGCATCAAAATGTCCATATTCCACAAGACAATCTACAGAATCATGCAATTTATATTAAATACCAATGACACTTCTCCTGGAACTAACACAAATAACCTAAAATTTACATGGAACCACAAGAGACGAATAGCTAACACAATATTGAGAAAGTGCAAAATTGGAGGTATAACATGATCTAATATCAAACTATACTACAAAAATGTAGTAATTAAAACAGCATAGTACTGTATCAAAAACTGATGCATAGATCAATGGAACAAAATAGAAAGCCCAGAAATAAACCCACACTTGAATGGCCAATTATCCTAGGACAAAAAAGGCAAATATATACAAGAAAAAAAAGACAGTCATTTTTTAATAAATGGTGTTGGGAAAGCTAGACAAATACATGCAAAAAAGTCAGTCTAGACCACTCTATTACACCATATATTATAATGAACTCAAAATGAATTAAAAGCTTAAATATAAAACTCAAAACCATAAAACTCCTAGAAGAAAACATAGGCAGTAAACTCCATGACATTGCTCTTAGACAAATTTTTTGACATGTCTTCTCAGGCAAGGGCAACAAACAAATGGAAACAACTGAGTGCATCAACCTAAAAGGTTGTTGCACAGTGAAGAAAAACATTAACAAAACAAATCACTAACCAACTGGTATGAAGAAGATACTTGTGAAGAAGATAGAATGAAGAAGATAATTCACAAATTATCACTATCATCAGATGAAGGTTTAATAATTAAATATGTAGGAAATTCATACAATGTAACATACAAAAAAGAAAACAATCAAATTTAAAAAGTCAGTGGATCCAAACAGACATTTCTCCAAATAAGACACCCAGATAGCCAACAGACATATGAAAAGAAGTTCAACATCATTAATCATCAGGGAAATGCAAATGAAAACCAAAATAAGATATTACCTCGCATATGTCATAATGCCTATAATTAGTACTTAACAAATATTTTGTGTGAGAATGCAGAGAAAAAAGAACACATGCACTGTACATGGGATTGTAAACTGGTGCAGGCACTATGGAAAACAGTATGGAAATTCCTCAAAAAAATAAAAATAGAATTACCATATGAATAAGCAATTCCATGTCTAGGTGTTTATCAACAGAAATCCAAAACACTGATTTGAAAAGATACATGCACCCAATGTTTATTGAATCATTATTTACAATAGCTGAGATATGGAAGCTACCTAAATGTCTACAAATACCTGAGTGGATAAAGTGTTACATACACACATAATGGACTACAGTCAAATCTCAGTTCTTGAACATCTCCCATTTGAAACAATTCAGTTCTCAATTTAGTTGTTTATGGAAAAAATGTCTCAACTGTTAAACAAAACTTCAGTTCTTGACCCAACAACACTTTTATGCCGATACCTGTGTGATCAGTCATGTGTCTCTCAGGCAACCAACAAAGGGGAAATTGTGCATTGTTAACATCTCATGGAATTGTACTGTAAATAATTTTCTGTTTTTTTTTATTTTGGTGCTGTTTACTATTAATAACTACATACCATAAGTCACCAGGGGTCCTAAGAAGGTTGTGATAGCAGCAAAGTGAAGATGAAAGTTGTGAAAATAACCATAGAGCTTAAAAAAGAAATAATTGCAAAGTATGATAGAGGTATTTGCCCATTTGATCTGGCTACTGAGTACACCATTGACAATTAGCACAATTTTAAAACATAAAGAGTGATGATGTTTCTGAAGTGTAAAAGTGCTCACAAAACAATCACAGACAATTGAAAAGGTAGGAAAATGTTGTTTATTTAACTTTAAGAAGGAGATAGCCAGTGATAGCATTTTGGAGGCAATGACATGTGAAAAAGTGAAGATGCTGCATGCTGACTGAAAGACAATCCTGGAATGAGGGCTGAGAGTGATTCATTTAAGGATAGTAGGGCATGGCTCCATAAATTTAGGAAGAAAAGTGGCACTCATAGAATAGTGAGGCATGGGGAGGCTGTCAGTTCTAACAAAGTAGCTGCTGATAATTCCCCCCAGAATCTTAAGAATACATAGAGGCCAAGGAACTTGTTCCTCAACAAGTATTCAGTTGTGATGAGACAGAAGTCTTCTAGAGGAAAATGCCAAAGAGAACATACATAAAGGAGTAGAAGTCATTTCTAGGACACAAGCCAGTGAAGGCTGATGTTACTGTGGTGTGGGAATGTGAGTGCGGACTTTACATGGAAGCCCCAAATCATCTCTCATTTTGAAAACACCTAAGTTTTAAAAAATGCCACGAAAAACCAGTTGATTGTGATTATAGAGGGGTAATACCAAAGCTTGGATAACCAGGCAATTTTTTTTTATTTAGTAGATTTATGAACTGTTTGCCCCAAGTGTGACGAAAGACCTCCAGGAAAAACAGTTGCCACTCAGGGCACTTCATGTAATGGACAATGTTACTGCTCATCCTCTAGGCTTGGAGGCCAAGTTGTGGAGGAGTACAGCTTCATCATTGTTAGATTCTTGCCACCTAACATAACCCCTTTCATCAGTACATGGACCATTAGATCATTTCTACTTTTAAGAAACTCGACATAAAGCCCTGTTTCAAAGATATTTTGGGATGTCCTGTGAAACTAATTTAATAACAGGGAATTCTACAAGGAACATTTTACTAGTAATAGGCTCACTTGCCTGAGGCTCATAGACAAAGTATGTGGGGCCGTGATTTCCAGGACTATGCAATCAGCCTGGAAGAAATTAAAACCTCAGTGTATTTCTGAAAGAGACTTTGAGGGTTTTGAGGATGAGCCTATGTCTATTGTGGAGGACATTGTGTTTCTAGGCTTGGAGGTGTATGGTGATGATGATGTAGAGGAACCGGTGCAGGATCATCGCACTGAGCTGATCACCAAGGAACTCCCAGACCTTCAGAGGGAGCAGCACTGAAGAACTTTCTTCAGAAAAGAAGGGAAGGAAGGATATTCCTACTTCCCTAATCACCCTGACAAAGAAGTTGCAAATCGTGACATAATTTTTTTCAATAACAATGCAGTGTTTCACTTCATGTGAGTGTTAAAATGCAGGTAAAAACAAACATCACTGGATAGGTTTTCAGTGAGATATAGGCCCAGTGACCCTGAAGCAAGTTCTAGTGGAGCAAAGAGACCAACGGGATGAAAGAAAAAACCCAGAACAGTTATTTGATGTTTTTATGGAAGGGGACTCCCCTTCTAAACAATAACATCTGTCCATCACTCTGCTCTAGATTCAGTCATCAATAGCTCTCACAATTAAAGGTAAGTTTTAGTGTGTATATAAATTTTCATTTTTTACTGTATATTTCATTTTCTTTTTGTCAGATTTTCATTTATATTTCATCTCTTTTTATTTTTAAAATGTTTATTTATCAATTAAACATTACATTAAACATGTAGTGTATATAAGAAAGGCTAAAACAAGGAATCATTTGGGGGTCTGAAATGGATTGATTAAATTTAAATTATTTTCAATGGGAAAAAAATGATTCAGTCTTTAAGCATATTGTTTCTCAAACAGCTTTTCAGAGCAAATTAAGTTTGAGAATCAAGGTTCTGTTGTATTCAGTCATAAAAAGAATACATTTTTACTGTTTTCAGAAACATCATAGCAACTTTTATTATGACTTTATATTTATTAACTAAAATTTCATGATACTAAAATGGACTAATGGGGAAGAAGAATGAAAATGTCACAATTATCTCATTAGTGCTTAATCAGAGAAATTGTACATATTTAAAGAAAACATTTTAAATGATTACATTTCAAAATTCTAAAAAAGAATCTTCATTATACCATTTATTTTCTTTTTAAAATTTGTTTTTATTTTTAATTACAGTGGACATTTAATATTATATTAATTTCATGTGTACAGCATAGTGGTTAGACATTTATATAACTTATAAAATGATTCTTCACTAAGCTTAGAACCCATCTGATGCCATACATAGTTATTACAATATATTCATTATATTACCTATGCTTTACTTTACCTCCCTATTACTATTTTGTAATTGCCAATTTGTACTTCTTAATTCTTTCCCCTTTTACCCCACCCCCAAACCCTTTCCCATTTGGTGACCATCGGATTTTTTTCTTTATATCTGTGAGTCTATTTCTATTTTGTTTGATTATTTTCTTTTTTAGTTTTTACATATAAGTAAAATCATATGGTATTCTTCTTTCTCTGTATGACTTACATCATTTAGCATGATACTCTCTAGGTCCATCCATGTTGTCACAAATGGAAGTATTTTATGACCAAGTAAAATTACATTATACCACTTATTTATCCATTAATTTTTTTATTGGAGCATTTAATCCATTTAAATTTAAAGTAATTTGCAGTTATTACTATTTAATTAATTATTTTATGATTCTTCTTGTAGTTCTTCTGTGTGCCTTTCTTCTTCTCTTGCTCTCTTGTATGTTGATGACTTTGTAATGTTTAAGTTTCTTTTTCTTTATTTTCATTTATCTCAGAGTTTTGGTTTGTGGTTTTTATGAGATTTTTTATGATATACCATGTTAACAGCAGTCTCTTCAGTTGATTTTCACTTAAACTCTAACTCATTCTAAATCACTATAATTACTCATCTTTGCTTATCTATATTTTCTTGTTATTTTTATTAGTTTATATATTTTTTGCTATTCAAGTACAGTTATTTCCATTTCCCCTCTCCTCACTCTCCCCAGTACCAGCCATCTCCACTTCCCACCCTCAATCCTACCCTCTTCTGGCTTTGTCCATGTCTCTTTTATACGTGTTCCTTGACAACGCTTCCCTCTTTCCCCCATTATCCCTTCCCACCTCCCCTCTGGTTATTGTCAGTTTGTTCTTAATTTCAATGTCTCTGGTGATATTTTGCTGGCTTGTTTATTTTGGTTATTAGGTTCCACTAACAGGTGAGATCACATGGTACTTGTCTTTCGCCACCTGGCTTATTTCACTAAGCATTAATGCTCTCCAGATCCATCCATGCTGACATGAAGAATAGGAGTTTCTTCTTTCTGCTGCATAATATTCCATTGTGTAAATGTCCCATAGCTTTTTGATCCACTCATTTACCAATGAGTACTTACATTGCTTCCAGCACCTGGCTGTTGTAAATAACACTGCGATGAACTTTGGGGTGTAGAGGGTACTTTTGAATTTGGTGTTTCAAGATTCTTAGGGTATAATCCCGGCAATTCAATTGCTGGATCAAAAAGCCATTCCATACAGGGAACCCATCTGAATGGCATTGACAAATGTAGCCCAGCACCTGATTCAGAAAACCGGTGGGGAGTGAGTCAGCACACAAGAACCGAGCCCATGGCTGGGTTTTCCCATAGGGAATCAGGACTGCATTGTACCTAGGCTGCTTTGAGGCTTGTTTTTTGCTAAAACTCACTCATCCTGAATTGAGGCAGAAAATGTTTACTGCATATGTTTAAAGTAACTTCCCAAAATCCATGCTTAACCTCTCAAGTATGGAGTATAACTAGTTCAACAACCTT
Source organism: Sturnira hondurensis (assembly GCF_014824575.4). Classification (NCBI taxonomy): domain Eukaryota; kingdom Metazoa; phylum Chordata; class Mammalia; order Chiroptera; family Phyllostomidae; genus Sturnira; species Sturnira hondurensis. The sequence continues at coordinate 1,044,024 of NW_028079095.1, forward strand.
TCCCCTTGTATTTGTAAATATCCTTTTTCTCTGAAGTAATTAGCCACATCCTCTCCTTTGTTATCTGTAAAAAGTAGCCACCTAAGGCAAACTTGTGCATAGTAAATGAGTACCATCCTTGATGTAATGTGCCCAGAAAAGCAATAAAAGCCTGTCCAGGCAGGGGTCAGGGTGCTTTCTCAAGTAGAGAGTGGCCATGCCATCCCTTTTTCTCTACAGGACTTCCGTAGTCCATGTTAATTTGTTCATCACAGCCACAACACATGGACTCCACTGGCCAGAGTCCCCATCAATTCAATTTTTAGTTTCTTGAGGACATTCTATACTTTTTCCACAGTGGCTATACCAGTCTGTATTCCCAGCAACAGTATACTAGAATTCTGTTTTCTGCCCAACTTCGCCAGCAATTGTTGTTTGTTGATTTATAATGGCCATTCTGACTGTTATGAAGTGATATCTCACTTTGATTTTAATATTCATCTCTCTGATGGCTATTGATGCTCAGCATCCTTTCATATGTTACTGGGCCCTCTGTAAGCCCTCCTTGGAGAAGTGTCTGTTCAGGTCCTTTGCCCATGTTTTTATTGGATTGTTTGTCTTCCTGGAGTGGAGTTGTGTGAATTTTTCATATATTTTGAAGATCAAACCCTTGTCAGAGGTATCCTTTGGAAATATATATTCCCATTCAGTTTGTTCCATTTTCATTTAGCTTTTGTTTTCTTTAGCCCTACAGTGGCTTTTTATTTTGATGAAGTCCCATTTGTTTATTCTTTCCTTTATATCCCCCGTTCTAGGAGACATATTGGCGAAAATGCTGCGTGCAGTATCTGAGGTTTTCCTACCCATGTCCCCCTCTAGGGTTTTTATATTATCATGACTTGTAGTTAAGTTTTTATCCATGTTGAGCTTATTTTTATGTATGGTATAAGTTAGTGGTTGAGTTTCATGTTTTCACACGTAGCTGCCTAGATCTCACAAGACCATTTGTTGAAGAGGCTACATCTATTCCATTTTATGTTTTTGCCCACTTTGTCTAATACCAACTGACCATAGTGACATGCATGTATTCCTGGGCCCCCTTTTCCATTCCATTGATTTATGTGTCTGTTATTGTGCTAGTACTAAACTGCTTTGATTAAAGTGGCCTTTTAATATAGTTTGATATCAGTTATCAAACTATATCCCTCCTCCTTTGTTCTTCTTCTTCAAGATTGCTGCAGCTATTTGGGGTCACTTATGGTTCCATATAAACTCCTAAAATGATTGTTCTATATCTGAGAAATGTCATTGGTGCTTTAATAGGGATTGCCTTGAATCTATGCATTGCTTTTGTTAGAATGGACATTTTAATGATGTTAATTCTTCCAGTCCATGAACTTAGTATATGCTTGCATTTATTTGTATCTTTTTAAATTTATTTCTTCAGTGTTTTGTAAATTTCTGAATACAGGTCTTCTACCTCCTTGGTTAGGTTTAGTTGTAGGTGTTTTATTTTTTCTTGCTATAGCAAATGGGATTTTTTTCCTGATTTGTGTTTCTGATATTTAATTGTTGGTGTACAAAATGCCTTCCATTTTTGAATATTGACTTTGTATCCTGCTGTTCTACTCAATTTACTTATTAGGTCAAATAGTGCTTTGGTGATGTCTATAGGGTTTTCTATGTACATTATCCTGTCATCTCTAACAATGACAGTTTTGCTTCCTCCTTTTCAATTTGGATGCCTATTATTTTCTTTATTTCTCTGATTGCTGTGACTAGGACTTCCAGTACTATATTGTCTAGAACTGGTGAAAGCAAACACCCTTGTGTTGTTCTTGACCTTATTAGGAAAACTTTAAGTTTTTCCCATTGAGTATCATGTTGGCTATAGGTTTCTCATATATGGCATTTATTTTGTTGATGTATGCTCCCTCTACTCTCACTTTGCTGTGTGTTTATATCTTGCTTGGGTGCTGTACCTCATCAAATGCTTTTTCTGCATCTATTGATATGACCCTGTGGTTTTTTTTGCCATTCCCTCTGTTTGATTGCAAATATTGTAGCATGCCTGCATCTCTGGGATGATTCTAAATTGTTCATGGTGTATGATCTTTTTAACGTATTGCTGATTGTGGTTTGCCAGTATTTTGTTGAGGATATTAGCACCTATATTCATCAGAGATATTGGCCTGTAGTTTTCTTTCTTTGTTCTGTCATTATCCATTTTTGAGATTAGGATGATGATGGCTTCATAAATAGAATTTGGGTATCTTCTATCATCTGGAATTGTTTTGGGAATAGTTTGAGAAGGATGGGGGTTAGCCCTTCCTTAAAAGTTTTTTAAGTTCCCTGTGAATCTGTCCACTCCAAGGCTTTTGTGTGTTGAGAGTTTTTTTGTTACTGCTTCAATTTCACTAGATATTATCAGTCTTTTCGTTCTTCTCCTCTGCTTCTTCATTCAGTTTTGGAAGATTATATTTTTCTAGAAGTTTGTCCTTTTTCACCCAGGTTTTCAATTTTTTTGGCATATAGTTGTTCATAGTAATTTCTTAGAATCCTTTGTATTTCTGTGATATCAGTTGTAATCTCTCCTCTTTCATGTCTGATTTTACTTATTTAGATCCTGTTTTTTTCTTAATGTGTCTTATTAAAGGCGTATTGATTTTGTTTATCTTTTCAAGGAACCAGCACCTGTATTTATTGATCCTTTGAATTGTTCTTTTAGTGTCTATATCATTTAATTCTGCCCTGATGCTGGTTATTTTTATTTTCTTTCTTACACTTTCTCTGGACTTTTTTTCTTGGTGTTTCTCCAGTTCTCCTAGATGTAGGGTTAGGTCATTTACTTGAAATGTTTTTATCTTTTTTTAGGTAAGTCTGTATTGCTATGAACTGTTCTCTCAGAATTGCCTTCTTTGTGTCTCATGGGATTTGGACATTGTGTGTTTATTTTCATTTGTTTCCAGAATTTTTTTTATTTCTTCCTTTAACTCATTTCTAACCCATTCATTGTTTAATAACATACTATTCAATCTCCACAAATTTGAGTATTTTTGAGTTTTTTTCCCTTCAGATTGGTTTGTAGTTTCAGTCTCCTGTTGTCTGAGAATATGTTTGATATGATTTCAGTTTTCTCGAATTTTTGGCAAGTTGTTTTGTGTTCTATCATGTGGTCTATCTTTGAAAATGTTCCATGTGCATTTGAAAAGAATGTGTGTTTTACTTCTTTGGGATGGAAGGTTCAATGTATATTAGTAAAAAACCATTTGATCTGTGGTGTTGTTCAACACCTCAATATCGTTGTTGATATTTTGTTTGGAAGATCTATCTATTGTTGACAGTGGGATGTTAAAATCTTCTAATATAATGATGTTGCTGTCTATCTCTTTCTTGAAGTCCTCTAAGATTTTCCTTATTTATTTGGATTCTCCTACGTTGGATGCTCCTGTGCTTATAAAGTTTATGTGTTTTTGATGGATTCTTCTGTTGAGTATTATGAAACATCTTCTGTACCTCTTTTTGTGGCCTTTGTTTTGAAGTCTATGCTGTCTTACATAAGTATTGCTACCATGGATCTTTTTTTCCCTCTCCACTTGCTTTGAACATTTTTTCCAATCCTTCACTTTCAATCTGTGTAGGAATTTTGTTTTGAGATGGATCTCTTGTTAGCAGTGTCTGTGTAAATCGTGTTTTCTTATCCTTCAGGTACCCTATATCTTTTGATTGGAGTATTTAATCCATTTATATTTAAGGTTTATTTAAGGTTATTATTGATAGGTACTTATTGATTTTCCTCCTTTGTACCTATGTTCCTCTCGCTCACTCTTTTTCTTCCTCTTCTTAAAGCAGTCCCCTTAGCATATTTAGAAGTGCTGTTTTGGTGGAGGTGTATTCTTTTAACATTTTTTTTTTGTCTGGGAAACTTATTTCACCTTTGATTTTAATTGACAACCTCACTGTGTATAATAGACTTGGTTGCAGGCCTTTGCTTTTTATTACTTGGAATATTTCTTGCCATTCCCTTCAGGCTTGTAGTTTCTGATACCCTTATGAGAGCTCAGTTGTATGTTACTTTCTGTTTCTCCCTTCCTGCCTTTAAAATTCTCTCTTTGTTGACATGTGTTTATATAATTATGATGCATCTTAGAGTAGGTTCTTTGGGTTCATCTCAATTGAGACCCTCTGCTTCCAGAACTTGCATAGATTTCCCCCTCTGCAGGTTAGGGAAGTAGTCTGTTATTATTATTTTCAAATAGGTTTTTTTCTCTCTTGCTCCTTTTTCTCTCCTTCTGTCATTTCTGATTTGACAGTTGTTGTGTTTCATGTTGTCCTATAGTTCCCTGAAGCTAAGTTTAATTTTTTTTAGTCTTTTTTCATGCAGCTCCTCTGCCTGAATATTTCCTTCTACCTTGTCTTCCAACTCATTTACTTGGTCCTCTGGTTCATCCAACCTGCTTGTTATTCCTTCAACTGTGTTTTTTTAGATATTCAATTTTTCATCTCTTCCTGATTCTTGTTTGTAGTTTCTGTTTCCCTGTTCATACTGTTGTAGTTCCCAATCAGTTCCTTGTAGCCGCCAGTGAGTTTCTTGAGCATGCTTATAACCATTCTTTTGAATTCTATTTCTGATATTTTGCTTACCTCCATTTCATCTAGCTCTTTTATTGTGGAATCTTCCATTTCTTTTGATCATGTGAATAATTTTGTTTGTTTCTGTTGTTCCAAATGCTCTGCTTTGACAGCTGTCTTCATAAGGTGAACTTTTGTGTTCGGAGTTCTGTGGGACCCAGGTGTGTAGTCTCTTTGATTTCCTTGTCTGGATACTCTAAAGTTGACTTTTCTTCCATTTGTGTGGGCTCTCTTGTTCTACTTGGGTTTTACATGTTGGTGACTCCCTGGTTGTTGTGTTCTCCCCGCAGAGGGCTTACTGGTTTTCACAACTCCCTACTTTGTGTTGCATGCTGTTGTGTTGGTTAACAAAACAGTATTACCAGGCAACCAAACCTACATCAGCAAAAATAACCCACCTACCACATTAGCAATGTACAATCTGAATAAAAAGAACAAAAAGTAAAAGACCAAGAGATAGTGTGTTATTTAGAATACAAGTTGAAGTGAAAGAAGAAAAATTAAAATGCAATACGAAAGGGAGAATAAAAACAACAAAGCAAACAGTTAAAACAAAAAAAAAAAAACACAAAAAACTAAGCAAATGGAGAAAAGAGAAATAATTTAAAAACGCAAGTTCTGAAGGATAGCAAGACAAAATGCAAGTTCTGAAAAAATGCAAGCTCTGAAAGTGAAATTTGTCTCAGCTGTTGGTGTTCACCTTCTGACTTCTTTCTGGATCTGTCTTCAGTTTTCTCATAGCTCCAGGTCTTATTGTCTACTCTTCAAAATTAAAAAAATGAGAGGAAAAGAAAGGAAAGGAGAGGGGAGGGGAGGGGAGGGGAGGGGAGGGGAGGGGAGAGGAGAGGAAATGGAAGACTTCTGCTGATTTTAAAGGTACCAATCCAGTTTTTCAGGTCTTCTGGGATCCTGAAGGTAGAGGGGATCTGGGCTCCATTTTTTTTTACCTTTCCTGTGGTTCCATAATGATGGGGACTCAGTCTGGGTTATGATAGCAGCAGGTGCCCAGTTTCCAGACCGTGCCATCAGATCACTGTGTGAACTGCACTGTCCACCCTGGGCATTTGCACCAGGCCATCACTGATAATCCACCTTGTTATGCAATTCTTTGATCAGTCCCTGAGGTATACAGAGTGGGAGCAAATGACTTACACCCTTTTCCCTCTCTGTTAGCTTGGCCACTGCATGAGCGAGGTCCCTCCCTGGTGGCTTAGGTTCACTTTTGTAAAACATCTCCTTGGGTGCTGCTGCCTCTCTGAGCCCCTACTTCCCCACTTTGATCAATCTGTGAGGCACCCTGAGTGGGAGCAAATCAGGCCTACACTCCTCCCTCTTCAATGTGCAAGTGAGGTCCTTGCACAGTGGACCAGTTCCCCTTTTGAAAAAAAGTCCCCTGGGTGCTACTGCTACTCCTAACCAGTGCCCAGCTTTCCACACACTCCAACTCTCTGACCAGTCCAGAGTCTATCGGTATAGTGGCCAGTTGTGGCCCATCTCTTTTCCCAGGTCCAGGTGTCACCTAGCTCCCCAATTTCTCTGGTACTGTCCCAGCCACTGTGGTACACCACTGGCTGTCACTTACTGCTTTTTTATCTCTCCAGCAACTTTTAGCATCCAGGTCTCTCCTGGCTCCAGTCTGGGACGTCCCCATTCTTGGAAGGGAGGAAGCCAGTAGGCTGCTATCACTGACCTGGCTCTCCTCCAATGCTCCCACAACAGTCTTGGTCTCCCCAGCAAACCTGGGGACTTTCCTGTAGGCCTACTGATCTCCTCACTGCCAGTTTTGAAGTGTCCTCTGCACCCTTTGGCTTCCAAACTTCATACAGCTGGGATTATGTTGGCTATTCACTCTGTTCTTTGGAAAATCAGCTAGGTGCCCCACTTGGCTGCATTGAGCAAGTGGGCTCAGCTCCACCTGCATTACCACCATCTTCCTTCCTCTCTCATGATACTGGTTTGATAGTGATAAACTGCCTCAGTTTTTCTTCTATGGAAAGGTCTTCATCTCTTCTTTGATTTTACATACTAGCCTTGCTGGGTAACAAAATCTTGTCTGTAGGTCTTTGCTTTAATCACCTTGAACATTTTGTGCCCATCCCTTCTGGACTATAAAGTTTCTGTGGAGAAATCAGCTGAAAACTCTTATGGGAGCTTCCTGGTAGGTAAATAACTGCTTCTGTGTTGCTGTTTTTAAGATTTTTCTTCTTGTAATTAACCTTTGGTATTTTAGTTACCATGTTTCTTGGTAAGGGCCTCTTTCAGTTCATTTTATTTGGGACTTACTGTACTTTCTGTATTTACATATCGATTTCCTTTATAAATTTATCAGTCATTACTTCTTCAAATATGTTTTCAATCCATTGTTCTCTCCCTTCTACTTCAGGTACCATTATGATGCAAATGTTACTCTTGGTATTACCACAGAGGTCCCTTAAAAATCCTTATTTTTATTTATTTTTCTTTGTTGTTCCAAATGGGTGTTTTATTTTCCTATCTCATCTTCCAAATCACTGATTCAAACTTTGGCTTCATCAAATCTTCATCTGATTTCATCCAATGTACTCTAATCAGTTAGTTATTGTATTATTTATTTCTGACTGGTTCTATGTTACGTTTTTATCTCATTCTTTATGTTTACTATCTCTTTGTTGAAGTTGCCTCTGAGATTATCTATTCTTCCCTTAAATTCAGTAAACATGTGTATAACCATTGTTTCGAACTCTGCATCTCATAGATTGCTTGCCTCCATAGTTTTTAGGGGTTTTTTCCCCTAAAGTTTCGCCTGGTTCTTGGGACATGTTCCTTTGTCTCATCATTTTGGCTGCCTCACTGTGTTTCTTTCTATGTATTATGTAGCCCAGGCTTTACAGAGTAACCCTATTTAGTAGGTGTCTTGTGGGGCCCAGTTGTGCAGTCTCCCAATTGACTAGATCACATCAGAACAGCCCTCAACTCCATAAGGTGGCACTCCCAAAGAGTGGACTGAGCACACACCAGAGATTTGCTAAAGCAAACCCTGCTCCTTAGAGTTAGTCCCGTCACAACAGTTTGTACATTGTATCATTACTGGCACTTCAGTCCTGGAAGAAACTGTTTCTGCCAGCCCATATCCTGAAGCTAGGTAATTCAGTTCCTCTTTATATTTATCTTAGATTTTTCAAGTCGTTGTTCCCTAGCTGAAGCTTATGGCTAGTGTTAGTGAGTGAATGTGTTTGTATTTAGACACTTTCAGAGACCACCTGGGCCTATAGCAGCTGTTCATCTCACCTAACCGTAGTCCTTGCCTATTTTCAGTCAGCTGTTGTGAGGATACCCATTCCCTGAACTGATGATCTGCAATGAAAAGTCTGATATGAGAATGAAAGTCCTTGCATTTCAGGAGGGACCTCTACAGCCACGATCACACTCTCAATTTTTAAATACCATGTGTGGGTGTTGGACCAAATGTTTTGAATCTCCATCACTCCTACCAACTTTAACATGGCTTTTTTTAAAAGATTTTATTTATTTATCTTTAGAGGGGAAGGGAAGGAGAGAGAGAGAGCAACATCAATGTATGGTTGCCTCTCATACATCCCTTGCTGGGAACTGGCCTGCAACCCAGGCATGTGCCCTGACTGGGAATCGAACCGCGATCCTTTGGTTCGCAGGCCCGCACTCAATCTACTGAGCTACACCAACCAGGGCTAACATGGCTTTTTTACATTCTTAGTTATAGGAGTTCAGTTAAGCTATAGGTAATTCTCAAGTGTAGTTTTCATATAATTTAGTTTAGGAAAATGTTTACCTAATCTGTCCTCTTGACCTGAGTCTCATATACTGCATATTTTAAACTTAAACTCAACTGCTCTTTATTTTTTCTTAATACACATTTTTTCCTATTTTATACTCAACACTGAATAAAGCTGAAATACACTCAAATGAAAAATTCAGGAAATGTTTAGATCTTTGTAATATTAAACTTAAATAAGTTTTTGACATATTTAAATAAATGTAAATTTGTGAAACATTTCATCAAAAGAAGCTACATATCTTTCTGCCTTTTAGTTATATAATTTTTGCTTCAACATTTTTAGATAGCTTACTAAAATTTTTTAAATTAATATATTTTGTTAGACTTGCAAATGATACAGATTTTAAAAAGTCCTATTCCTCATTGTTTTCTTTTCATATGTGATATCTCTCTGTGTTTTTGTGTATATCTTTATATTATGCAGAAACATACAAACACACACAAACGGCATATGTATTTGTATGGATAATATCCTATCTCTCAATACATGATTCCATAACAATTCCTTCATTTCTTATCCCATAGGCATACTTCTGTATGAGAATGGATAGATCAACTTTATTCTTTTCAATGGAGGTCAAATATTCCATTTTAGATTTGTACCATAATTTATTTAACAGAATCTATATTGATTAATCAATTTTAGTGCTAAACGAGAACATAGGCATGTCTAACAGTTTAAACCATGTGAAATGCTCTACAATAAATGTTTATGTCCTCCTCCTCAAACAGATGATCAATTTCATTTTACTTTATTTGACTACCCTGTTGTTTTTCTAAATCAACTGACATTCAATATTATTCTGTATTAATTTCAGGTGTGCAGCATAGGAACTAGACAATCCTATACTTACAAAGAGATGCTCCCAATATTTTCAGTACCCACCTGGTACCACCCATATTTTTTGCAATATTGTTGACTGTATCCCCTGTGCTGTAATTTACATCTTTGTGACTATACTGTAACTCCCAATTTGTACTTCTTAATTCCTTTCCTTGTTTACCTGGCCCCCACACACAACTCCCCTCCACAACCATCAGTCTGTTCTCTCTGTGAGTCTGTTTCTGTTTTGTTGGTATGTTTATTTTGCTTTTCAGATTCCAAATGTAAGGGAAATCATACAGTATTTGTACTTTTTTGTCTGACTTTTTTCACTTAACATAATACTCTCTATGTCTATCCATGCTATTACAGTGGGTAAGATTTTGTTCCTTCTTATGGCAGAGTGCCATTTCATTGTGTATATGTAACATACTTTTTAAAAATTTTTTATTTAATTCTTGTTCAAGTACAGTTTTCTGTCTTGTATTCCCAGCCCTGCCCCCCCCCCAGTGCTCCCCACCTCCCTCCCATCTCTGCCCCCCACCTCAGTTATTGTCCATGTGTCCTTTATACTTGTTCATGTGAGTCCTTCCCCTTTTCCCCTGTGATTCTCTCCTCGCTCCCCTCTGGTCCCTGTCAGCCTGTTCCGTATTTGAGTGTCTTTGGTCATATTTTGCTTGCTTGTTTATTTTGTTGTTTAGATTCCTGTTAAAGGTGAGATCATATGGTATTTGTCTTTTACCACCTGGCTTATTTTGCTCAGCATAATGCTTTCCAGTTCCATCCACGATGTTGCAAAGGGTAGGAGCGCCTTCTTCCTTTCTGAAGCATAAAATTCCATTGTGTAAATGTGCCATAGCTTTTTGATCCAGTCATCTACCGATGGGGATCTAGGTTGCTTCCAGCTCTTGGCTATTGTGAATTGTGCTGCTATGAACATCGGGGTGCATAGGTTCTTTTGGATTGGTGCTTCAGGGTTCTTAGGATATACTCCTAATAGTGGAATTGCTGGGTCAAAAGGCAGGTCCAATTTTAGTTTTCTGAGAAAATTCCATACTCTTTTCCATAATGGTTGTACCAGTCTGCAATCCCACTGTTGATAGCTCAACAATGAACTAGAGTCCCCTTTTCCCCACAACCTCTCCAGCACTAGTTGTTTATTTCTTTGTTTATTATAGCCATTCTGACTGGTGTAAAGTGGTATCTCATTGTGGTTTTAATTGCATCTATCTGATAGCTAGTGATATCAAGCATCTTTTCATGTGTCTCTGGATCCTCTGTATGTCCTCCTTGGAGAAGTGTCTGTTCAAGTCCTTTGCCCATTTTTTAATTGAGTTGCTTGTCTTCTTTGCGTGGAGTCATGTGAGTTCTTTGTATATTTTGGAGATTAAACCTTTGTCTGAGGTGTCATTGGCAAATATGTTTTCCCAAACAGTTTCGTCTCTTTGTATCTTGATACTGTTTTCCTTAGCCATGCAGCTCATCAATGGATGTTAGATTCTATCAAATGATGTTTTGTGAGTGAACACAGGTTTCATATGTTCCTTTGGATTAGTATTTTGGATTTTTTAAGATACACAGCCAAAAGTGGAATCACTCATAGGCAGTTCTGGTTTAAATTTTTTGAGAAACTCCAAGTTCAAAGGCTGCACTCTGCAGTCTCACTAACAATGCATGAGACTTTCTTTTTTCTCATACCCTTGGGAATATTTGACTTCTATTGATTTATTTTTCAAAGTCATCCTGACAGGTGTAAGATATCATCTCACTGTAATTTTAATTTGCATATCTCTCATGATTAATGAAGGTGAGCATTTTCTCTTACGTCTACTGGACATCTGCATGTCTTCTTTGGGGAAGTGTCAATTCCGGTGTTCTGCCCATTTTTTAAATCAGACTATTTGTTTTTTGGTCTTGATTAATGGTACATGAGGGTTTTTTAAGTAAATTGTGGGTATTAATTGCTTATTGGAAGTATCACTGATAAATATACTCTCCCATCCAGTAAGCTGCCTTTTGGTTTTGTTGATTGTTTCCTTTGCTGCATAAAAACTTTTTACAGTGAAGTAGTCTCATTTGTTTATTTTTTATTTTGTTTCCCTTGCTCAAGGAGATATACCAGAAAAAATATTACTAAGAAAAGTATAGTAAATATAATATCAGAAATTTTATTGCCTAGTTTTCTTTCAGGAGATTTAGAGTTTTATAGTTTCAAGTCTTACATTTAAGTTGTTAAATCATTTTGAGTTTATTTTTCTATGTGGTGTAAGCAGATGGTCTAGTTTCTTTTGTGTTTCTTTTTCTTTTCTTTTTTCTGGACAAATGTATCTGTCTAGTTTTCCTAACACCATTTAGTGAATAACCTCTCTTTAGTGAATAACACCATTTAGTGAATAACCTCTTATGATATATTCTTGCCTCTTTTGTCATGTATTAATTGACCACATAAATGTGGATGTATTTCCGTGCTTCCAATTCTATTTTATTAATCTGTGTGTCTGATTTTATGCCAGTGCTGTGTTGTTTTATGATTACTAAAGCCTTGTAGTTCAGCTTGATGTCTGGTAGCATATGTTCAACTTTGTTCTTCCTCCTCAAGATTGCTATATTTATTTGTGGTCTTTCTCATTCCATATAAATTTTGGGGTTTTTTTGTTCTAGTTCTTTGAAAAAGGCCATTGACATTTTGATAGGAATTATGCTGAATATATACATTTCTTGGGTTGTTATGGGCATTTTAACAATGTTAATTCTTTCTATCCATGAATATGGTATATTCTTGCATTTATATGTATCTTCTTCCATTTTTTTCTTTAACGGCTTATAATTTTCAGAGTACAGGTCTTTTACATCCTGTTAAATTTACATCCTTGGTTAACTTTATTTTACGTATTTTATTTTTTGATGTAATTGTAAATGAGATTGTTTTCTTAATTTCTCTTTCTGAGAGATCATTACTAGCATAAAAAAAGGCAACTAATTTCACAAAACTTATTTCGTATCCTGCTACTTTACAAAATTCACTTAGCAGGTCCTGTATTCTTTAGTGGAATTTTTAGGGTTCTCTCTGTATAGTATCATGTCATCTCCAGATTAAAAAAAATGGTTTCCATGTTTCTTTCTAATTTTGTTGCATTTTTATTTCTTCTTGTCTGATTGCTGTGGTTAGGTCTTCCAGTATTATATTAAATAAGACTGATTAGCCTTGGTGGATGTGGCTAGTGGATTGAGCACCAGTCTGTGAAACAAAGGGTCACAATTTTGATATCCAGTCTAGGGCACATGCCTGGGTTGAAGGCCAGGTCCCCAGTTTTGGGTTTAAAAAAGGCAACCACACTTTGATGTTTCTCTCCCTCTCTTTCTCCCTCCCTTGTCCTCTCTCTAAAATAAGTAAATAAAAATCTTTAAAAAATAAGAGTGATAAAAGTGGATATCTGTCTTGTTCCTAATTTTATAGAAAATGCTTTTATCTTTTCACTGTTAAGTAACATGTTAGCTGTGAGCTTGACATAAATGGCCTTTAATATGTCGAGGTATGTTTCTCTCTCTCTTTTTTTTTAAGAGAGAGAGAAATATTTATGTGTAGCTGCCTCTCATGCACCCCCGAATGAGAACCTGGCATGGAACTCAGGCATGTGCCCTGACTGGGAATCAAACTGGTGACCTTATGGTTTGCAGGCTGGTGCTCAATCCACTGAGACACACCAGCCAAGGCAAGGTATGTTTTCTCTATACCCACCTTGTTGAGAGTTTTTATCATAAATTGTTCTTAGATTTTATCAAATTCTTTTCTATATCCATTGATATAATCATATCATTACTATATTTTTTTATTGCAGTGTATCACACTAATTGTCTTGTGGATAGCGCATCAACCTTCCATCCAAGGAATACATCTCACTTGATCATGGTGTTTGATCATTTTAGTGCATTGCTAAACTTGATTACCTAATATTTTGTTGTACATTTTTGCATATTGATCATCAGAAATATTGTTCTATAATTTCCTTTTTATGTAATGTCTTTGTCAGGTTTTAGAATTGGAATAATGTTGGATTTCTAAAATGAGCTAGGAAACAGTTTCTCCTCTTGAATTTTTGGAATAATTTGAAAAGGACATGGGTTAATTCGTTTTTGAAGAGTTGGTAAAAATCACTTATGAAGTCATCATGTTTGTGACTTATGTCTTTTCCTATTTTTTTGATTAGTGAATCAATGTCTTTGGCTGTTAATAATCTGTTTAGATTTTATGTTTCTTGTTGATTCACACTTGGAAGATTGTATGTTTCTATACATTTGTCTATGTATTCCAGATTTTCCGATTTTTTGGCAAATTATATTTTCTTACAATCCTTTGTATTTCTGTGATTTCAGTTGTCACTTCTTCTTTTTTTATTTGTTATTGTTTATTGTGGTCTTCTTTCTTGATGAGTCAGGTTAAAGGTTTATCAATCTTGGTATATTTTTAAAACTGCTAATACTTTTATTAGTATTTTATATTTTTAGACTTTATTTTGTTTATTTCTGCTCTCATCTGTATTATTTTTCTCTTCTATTGACTTTGCACTTTGCTTATTCTTTTTCTACATCTGTTAGGTATAAGTTTAGATTATTTATTTGAGATTTTTCTTATTGTTTCCTGAGTTAGGCCTTTCATGTTATTAATTTCTCTCTTAAGACTGTTTTTGCTGTGTCCAGTAAACTTGTGGTTGTGTGTTTTAATTTTCATGTTTTAAGTTATCTTTTCACTCATTTAATCTCATTGTTAACCATTTATTATTTAATGACATGGTATATTTAAGGGCTTCACATGTACCCTGTACTTTAGGACGCTCAAGGAGTTCACTCATTGAGCTTTAAAAATTTTTTAAGGTCAGTGTTCTTCGTATGGTGGGGAGGGGAAACTCTTGTAATAAGCAAAGAAGGGGGAGATTATTGTTATGAGATATAAAGCAATGCATTACTTATTGGCGTTGTTAGAGACCCTGCCATTAACTCTGCCTACAGCCTGAACCTAGAGACAAACATCTAGAAATGTTCTTGAAATAAAATACATTTTCTTAGCATAACATATTGATGTTTGAAAATTATGTATTTCTGTCTGTAGTAGGGTTACATCTAAATAGGCACAAAGTCAAAGTAGGGAGTATATAGTGATTTAAATCTTAATAACATGTATATGAGGTCTGTCCAGAAAAAGTGTAGCTATTGTTGATGCAACCAAAATGGTTTGCATGACATCCATGTAACCTGGCAGCCAAGGAGAGTGGACTGGAATAAGCATTTGTGAACAGTATTGACTTCACTAGTCAGTGGGGGCAATAGATGCCATTGAGTGAGCGTGTGGCTGTCACATTCAAAATGACTGAGTGAGTACAGCAATGTATCAGCATCAAAGTTTGTATTAAGCTTGAACCTTTCTCCACTGAAACTATTCAGATGATTCAGAAGGCCACAGCTATGGGCAATTGGTGATTAGCCATATCATCATGACAAAGTGCCCACTCATGTATCACATCTCACGTGGAGATTTATGGAAAACATTAACTCACCCAGGTGACTCAACACCCCTACAGCCCAGATTTGGCACCCTGCAACTTCTGACTTTTCCTAAAACTAAAATCACCTTTGAAAGGGAAGGCATTTCAGAACACTGATGAGATTCAGGAAAATATGATTGGGCAGCTGATGGCAATTAGGAGAATTGTGAGGTCCAAAGGTGCCTACTTTGAAAGAGACTAAGGCATCATTGTCCTATGTACAATGTTCCATGTATTTTGTATTTTCTTCAATAAATGTCTCTATTTTAATGTCTGGATAACACTGGGCAGACCTCATATATGTTTGTTTGTGGGTTTTTGTTTTCTTTTTTACTGTGGTCAATTTTCAGAGAATATAGTTCTTTGGTATAGTTCTGATACACCAAAATTGCAGGTTCCATCCCCAGTTGATTGATTTCTAGTTTCATACAATTGTAATCAAAGAATATGCTTGACATGATTGCGGTCATGTTAAATTTATTGAGACTTGTTTTATAGCTGCTCTAACATGTGATCTAACCTTAGAAATGTTTCATATGCACTTTAAAAGAATGTACATTCTGTTGCTTGAGATAAAATGCCCTGAAAATATCATTTAAATTCAACTGGTCTAATATGTTATTTAAGGCTGCTCTTTTCTTGTTGATTTTCTGCCTCTAAGATACATACATTGATGTCAATGGGGTAATAAAGTCACCTACTATGACTGTATTACTGTCAATTCCTCCCTTTATGTCCATAAATATTAGTTTTATATATGCAGGTACATAAGTGTTTACATGGGTTACATTCTCTTGTTGGTTTGACCCCTTTATCAAAGGGTAATACCTTTTTTATTATTCTTATTAATGTCTTTGATTTACAGTCTATTTTGTCTAATATACGTATTGCTATTCTAGCTTTTTTGTTTTCATTTATAAAAAGCATTTTTTCAGTCGAGTTTGTTATTTCTTTAATTTAACTTAATCTTTATGATTTGTTTCCATTACCATTTAGTCCCCGCATACTCCTCCACACTATTACCACACTGTTGTCCATGTCCATGAGTCCTTTTTCCTTTTTGCTCAATCCCTCCGCCGCCCTATCTTCCCCCACAACTAGCTGTCATCTTTTATCCATCTATGAGTCTGTCTCTGTTTTGCTTGTTAGTTCAGTTTGTTCATTAGATTCCACATATGAATGGAAATCATATGGCATTTGTCTTTCTCTGACTGGCTTATTTAATTTAGCATAATGTTCTCCAGGTCCATCTATACTGTTGCAAAGGGTAAAAATTTCTTCTTTTTTATGGCCGAGTAGAACTCCATTGTATTAACTACCCATAGTTGTTATATTCACTTATCTATTGATGGCACTTGGGCTGCTTCCATATCTTGACAATTGTAAAAATGCTACAATGAACATAGGGGCAATTATGTTTTTCAAATTAGTGTTTGGGGTTACTTTAGATATATTCCCAGAAGTAGGACTGGTGGGTCAAAAGACATATCCATTTTTGATTTTTTGAGGTATCTCCATTGCTTTCCACAGTGAGTGCAGTAGGCTGCATTCCCACTAACAATGCAAAAGGGTTCCCTTTTCTCCACATCCTTGTCAGCACTTGTTGTTTGTTGATTTGTTGATAATATGCATTCTGATAGGCATGATATGGTATTTCACTGTGTTTTTATTTGCATTTCTCTAATGATTAGAGCATCTTTTTATATGTCTTTTGACTTTCATTGGAGAAGTGTCTATTGAGGTACTTTGCCCATTTTTATATTGGGTTGTTTGTTTTTTGGTGTTGGGTTTTGTAAACACTTTGTAAATTTTGGATATTAACTTCTTATCAGAAGTATTGGCAAGTATGTTCTCCCATTCTGTGAGTTTCTTCTTATTTTGTTGATTTCACTTGCTGTGCAAAAGGATTTTAGTTTGATAAATCTCATTAGTTTTCTCTTTTTGTTTCTTTTCTTCTTTTTATTTTTCCCTTTCCTAGTGAGATATATCTGATAAAAATTTTCTATGAGCAATGTCTGAGATTTTGCTTCTTACATATTCTTCTAGGATTTTTGTAGTTTCGGGTGGATCACATTTAAGTCTGCGATCCATTTTGAATTTATTCTTGTGTGTATGGTATAGGAAGGTGGTCTAGTTTAATTTTCCACATGTATCTGTTCAACATTCCCAATACTGTTTTTTTTGAATAAACTATCTTTAGTCCAATGTATGTGCTTGCTTCCTCTGTCAAATATTAATTGACTATAAAGATGTGAGCTTATTTCTGGATTCATTATTCTATTTGATTGATCTATGTGTCTGTTTTTATGCCAGTACCAGGCGGTTTTGATTACTATAAACTTAGAGTATAGTTTGATGTTCAATAGCATGATTCTTCCAAATTTGTTCTTTTTTCTCAGGATTTTTGTTGCAATGTGGGGTCTTTTGAAGTACAATGCAAATTTTTGAAATATTTTTTCTAGATTTGTGAGATATGTCTTTGGAATCTTGATAGGAAAAGCATTGAATGTACATATTGCCTTGGGTAGTATGGGCATTTTAATGATGTTAATTCTTCCTATCCACGAATAGAATATGTGCTTCCACTTATTTGTATATTCTTCAGTTTCTTTCTTCAGTGTCTTATAATTTTCTGAGTACTGGTCTTTTACACCGTTGGTTAGGTTTATTCCTACGTATTTTATTCTTTTAGAAGCAATTGTGAATGGGATTGTTTTCTTAATTTCCCTTTCTGTTAGATTCTTATTGGCATATAAAATGCAACTGGTTTCTGGCTACTAATTTTGTATCCTGCTACTTCACTGAATTCATTAATCTGTTCTATAGTTCCTTGATGGAATATTTGGAATTCTCTGTGTACAGTATCATGTCTTCTGCAAATAAAGACAATTTTACTTCTTTTTTTCCAGTTTGGGTGCCTTTTATTGCTTCTTGTATGATTGGCGTGGCCAGGACTTTGAGTAGTATGTTAAATAAGAGAGGTGAAAACAGACGAGCCTGTCTTTTCCCTATCTTAAGGGGAATGCTTGTAGTTTTTGCTCATTAAGCATGATACTGACAGTGGGGTAGCCATTATGGCCTTTATGATGTTTAGGTATGTTCTCTTTATTCCCACTTTGCTGAGAGTTTTTATCATAAATGGGTGCTAGATTTTATCAAAAACTTTTTCTGCATGTATTGATATAATCATGTAGTTTTTGTCCTTACTTTTGTTTGAGCAATGTCTGAGAATTTTGGGGTGAATCACATTTACTGATTTGTGAAACTTGTACCACCTTTGCATTCCTGAAATAAATCCCACTTGATCATGGTACATGATCTTTTTGATGGATTGCTGTATTTGGTTTGCTAATATTTTGTCGATTTTAGCATCTATGTTCATTAGCAATATTGGCCTGTAAGTTTCCTTCTTTGTAGTGTCTTTATCTGGCTTTGGAATTTGGATAGCGCTGGCCTCATAAAATTAGTTTGGGAGACTTCCTTCCTCTTGAATTTTATTAGGTAGTTTGAGAAGGAGGGGTGTTAGCTCTTCTTTGAATGTTTGGTAGTTATCTGATCTGGCCCAGGCTTTTGTTTATTTGGGAATTTTTTTCTTTTTTTTCTTTCTAATTGCTGCTTCAATTTCACTACATGTGTTTTTATATTCAGATTCTCTGATACTTTCTGGTGTATTTTTGGAAGATTGTTATTTCTAGGAATTTATACATGTTACCCAAGCTTTCTAGTTTGTTGGCATATAACTTCATATTTTCTTACAATCTTTTGTGTTTCTTTTGTGTCAATTCTTATTTCTCCTCTTTCATTCCTGAATTTATTTATTTGGGTCTTTTCTCTTTTTTTCTTGATGAGTGTGGTTAAAGGTTTGTTAATCTTGTTTATCTTTTCAAAGAAACAGCTTTTGTATTCAGTCATGTTTTCTATCAGTTTTTTAGACTCTATGTCATTTATTTATGCTGTGATCTTAATTATTTCCTTCCTCTTCTCACTTTGGGCTTTGTTTGTTGTTCTTTTTCGCATTCCTTTAAGTGTGAAGTAAGATTATTTCTTTGAGCTTTTCCTCGCTTTTTAAGATAGGTCTGCAATGCTAAAAGGATTTCCTTTTTAGGATTTCTTTTCCTGTTTCCCACAGATTCTAGACTGTTGTGTCTTCACTTACATTAGTTTCATAGTATCTTTTGATTTATTTCTTGTTCTCATGGTTGGTCTATTCATTGTTTAATAACATGTTATTTACAGACCGGCAGCAGCCATTAGCCGGCACGTAAAGACCTGGGAGCCGCAGCTGCCTCAGCAGTTGGAGCCCAGAAGCTTCCTTCTGCCTGCGCCCAGAGACAGGGGCGTCTGACACAGAGGACTCATTGGGACCCTGGCACCTATGAGTAAAGACAAAAGCGGCAGCGGCAGGGCTGGCTGCCCTCGGGAGCCAGGCACCCCAGAGTAAAGTCAAAAGCAGCAGTGGCAGGACCAGCAGCCATTGGCCAGCGCACAAAGACCACAGAGCTGCTACTGCTGCAGCTTCAAGGGCCCACAGGTTTCTGTCTATGGCCAGCTTCAGGGCATCAGCCACAGAGGACTCAGCGGGAGCCCAGCAACTGTGAGCAAAGACAAAAGCGGCACTGGCAGGATCCGCTGACCTCGGCCAGCTCAAAACGCCTCAGAGCCACACCTGCCTCTGTGTTAGGGGTGTAGAGGCTTCTGTCTGTGGCCAGTGCCACAGAGGACTCAGAGGGAGCCCAGCACCCAGTGGAAAATTGGGCCAGCTGCGGGGTCCCTGGAAGAGTTGTCTCCCTCCCTCACCATCTAGGCGGGGCTGGGTGGCAGAGACCTGTCTGCCTAGGTGTGCAGGGAGGGTGGCAAGGACAGGGGGCCCTGTTCACTTGCGATCTCTGTGGTCGCCAACCCACCAGTCTGTCAGCCCAGGAAATTGGAGAGGAGCATTGTCCTAACCAGTCAGGTTGGGGATTGGGCTGGGCTGAGAGGCACGCTTTCTGGAGAAGTTTTTACTGGAAAGTGGACTCAGGTGTTCTCCTGTGAAGGCAGCTTGACTTCCTTCTCACCCAGCCACAGGACTGGGAAGGACCAGTACCAGATCCCGTGGGACCAAGACAGCCTGTCAGGTGGGCGGGCGCAGGGACCCCAGTCTGGTAGCCTGGCTGGTGGGCGGGTGTGCGTCTAGGCCTACAACCCAGCCCACAAAGGGGTCCCGCCGAAACCAGAAAAACCGGATTGGACAATTTGAAACCAACAAGGAAGGAGTTTTTGTTGTTATTGTTTTGTTTTTGTTTTTTTCTTTTTGTTTTTTTTTACTTTTATTTTTAAACTTTTTTCAGTAATCGTATATATTTTTTAATTTTATTGTTGCTTTTATTTGCTGTACTGAATAATTTTATTATTCAGTACTCTGTTCCTCTCCTTTCTTTTTTCCTGTTTTAGTCCTTCTTCATTTCACCCCAAACTTATTGCTTTTTCCTCACTTCTCTTGCCCTCTTTTTGTGTGTTTGTTTGTTGCTTTCTATACCACTGTAAATACTTCACAACACATCTCTCAGGTCTTAGCCCACTTTACAGGTTCCTGAATTCTATTACTGTAGTGATTAACTCTACTTGCTCACATGCTACATCTATTTACTATTCTTTACTCTCACCTTACCTCAAAATCTGACCACCTGCAACCTCACTGCTTTATAGATACAACTCACAAACCTTCCCTCCCCAACAAGAGACTTATCTTTGGTCTATCCTTTCTTAAAAGTGGCAAATTGGGTTAAAGATTACAGTTAACACTATATAGAGCCTAAAGATCTTCTATCTCTTCTCTATCAGCTGTGACTGTAAATATCATAAAGTACTCTCCTGCTGTCATAAATCATTTTGTCTCCCCCTCCAGCTGATCACACATACACAAAGAAAGGAGTAGGTGGAAGCAGAGAACATCAAAATACCTGCAGGAGACTGCACCACTGAATTTCACAGGAGTTCTACCACAGAAGTTCAGACCATAAACCTAGGGAGTCAGAACAGATCAATTTAAGAAGCTGAAGCTAACAAGAAGAGTCTCATAAGCAATGGGAAGACAAACAAACAATGCCCAAATGAAAGAAAAGGTGGAAGCCTCAGAAATAATGTCAGATGAAAGAGAGGCAAGTCAGCTATCAGATATTGAATTCAAAGCACTAGTTATCAGGAAATTCAAAGAGCTCACAATGAGCTACCAGAAACTAGAGGGGAGCTACAATGAGCTTTCCACAAACTACATCAACATGAAAAGGGAAATAGAAACTATCACCAAAGGGCAAGAGGAAATGAAGAATACAATTTCTGAACTGAAGAACACAGTAGAAGAAATGAAAAGCAGGATCGATGAGGCAGAGGATCGGATCAGTGAGTTGGAGGACACAGTAGAAAGAATCTCCCAGAAAGAACAAGAAAGGGAAAAGAGGCTCAAAAAGAATGAAGATAGACTAAGAGAAATGCAAGAAAATATGAAATGTAATAATATCCAAATAATAGGAATACCAGAAGGAGAAGAAGAACAAGGGATACAAAGACTATTTGAAAGAGTAATGATGGAAAATTTTCCTAATTTGATGAGAGAAAGAGGTACACGAATCAAGGAATCACAGAGAGTTCCATTCAAGAGGAACCCAAAGAGGCTCACTTCAAGACATATCATAATTAAAATGGCAAAATTTCAAGATGAAGAGAGAATCCTAAAGGCAGCAAGGGAGAAAAAGGAAGTAACATACAAGGGAGCCCCAATAAGGTTAGCTACTGACTTCTCAATGGAAACACTCCAAGCAAGAAGAGAATGGCAAGAAATATTTCAAGTAATGAGAATCAGAGGCCTACAACCAAGGCTACTTTACCCAACAAGGCTCTCAATCAAGATACAAGGCCAAATAAAGAGCTTCCAAGACAAAAGAAGTCTAAAAGAATATGCCTCCACCAAACCAGCTCTACAAGAAATACTAAAAGGACTGCTTTAAAGAAAGGAAGGAAAAGAGAGAGACAGAGAGGAACCGTGGTACAAAAATGGCAATGAATATGTACCTATCAATAATAACCTTAAATGTAAATGGATTAAATGCTCCAATCAAAAGACATAGAATAGCTGAATGGATAAGAAAGCATGACCCACACATATGCTGCCTACAGGAGACCCACCTCAGGTCAAAACACCATCACAGACTAAAAGTGAAAGGCTGGAAACAAATTTTCCAAGCAAATGGACAAGAAAAAAAAAGCTGGGGTAGCAATTCTAATATCAGACAAAATAGACTTCAATAAAAGGTCCATAAAGAGAGACCCAGAAGTTCCTTCATAATACTCAAGGGAAGAATCCACCAAGAAGACATTAACATCATCAATATATATGTACCCAACATAGGAGCACCCAAATATATAAGAAAAATCCTAGAAGACTTCAAGAAAGATATTGACAGCAACACAATTATAGTAGGGGATTTTAACACCCCACTGTCAAAAATGGACAGATCTTCCAAACAAAATATCAACAAAGATATTGCTGCACTAAAAAGCACCCTAGATGAAATGGACTTGACTGATATATATAGAGCACTTCATCCCAAAGAAGCTAAGTACACATTCTTTTCAAATGCACATGGAACATTTTCAAAGATAGACCACATGATAGGACACAAAACGAGCCTCAACAAATTCAAGAAAATTGAAATCATACCAAGCATTTTCTCTGACCACAAGGGACTGAAATTAGAAACCAACCACAAAGGAAAAAACCCAAAACACCCAAAATCATGGAGACTGAATGGTATGCTATTAAACAACAAATGGGTCAAGATTGAAATTAGGGAAGATATCAAAAAGTTTCTGGAAACAAATGAAAATGAACTCACAAAACTTATGGGACACAGCCAAGGCAGTCCTGAGAGGGAAGGTCATAGCAATACAGGCCTACCTAAAGAAAATAGAAACATTTCAAACAAACAACCTAACCTGACGCCTGCAAGAACTCGAAAAACAACAAGAAATACAGCCCAGAGCAAGGAGAAGGAAGGAAATAACCAAGATCAGAGTAGAATTAAATGACATAGAGACTAAAAGCACAATTCTAAGGATCAATGAATCCAAGAGTTGTTTTTTTCAAAAGATAAACAAAATAGACAAGCCTTTAAGTAGGCTCATTAAGAAAAGAAGAGAGAGGACCCAAATAAACACAATCAGAAATGAAAGAGGAGAGATTACAACTGATACCACAGAAATAGAAGGGATTGTAAGGAATTACTATGAAAAACTGTATGGCAAGAAATTTGAAAACCTAGGTGAAATGGACAAATTTCTAGAAAAATATAATCTTCCAAAACTCAATGTAAAAGAAGTAGAAAGCCTGAACAGACCAATAACAGCAAATGAAATTGAAGCAGTAATCAAAAAAATCCGATCACACAGAAGCCCCGGACCAGATGGTTTCAAAGGAGAATTCTACAAAGCATTAAAGGAAGAGCTAACCCCTATTCTTCACAGACTATTCCAAAAAATCCAAAATGATGGGAAACCGCCAAACTCTTTTTATGAACCGAGTATTATCCTAATTCCAAAACCAGATAGAGACACAACAAAGAAAGAAAACTTTAGGCCAATATCTCTGATGAACATAGATGCTAAAATCCTCAACATAATATTGGCAAATTGCATCCAACAATACATCAAAAAGATCATACACGACGACCAAGTGGGATTCAGCCCAGGAATGCAAGGATGGTTCAATATCCTCAAATCAGTAAATGTAATACACCACATAAACAAAAGCAAAGACAAAAACCGCCTGGCCATATCAATAAATTCAGAAAAAGCTTTTGATAAGGTTCAACACCCATTTATGATAAAGGTACTCAGCAAAGTGGGAATAGAGGGAGCATTCCTCAATATAATAAAGGCCATATATGAAATACCTACAGCCAACATCATACTGAATGGGCAAAAACTAAAAGCTTTTCCACTAAGATCAGGAACAAGACAAGATTGTGCACTTTCACCACTTCTATTTAATATAGTATTGGCAGTTCCAGCCACAGCAATCAGAAAAGAAAAGGAAATAAAAGGTGTCCAAATCGGAAAGGAGGAAACAAAACTGTCATTGTTTGCAGATGACATGATAGTGTACATGGAAAATCCTATAGACTCTACCAAAAAACTTCTGGAACTAATAAATGAATTTTGCAAAACAGCGGGATACAAAGTCAATATCCAGACATTAAAGGCATTTCTGTATACTAAGAATGAATCAGCAGAAGCAGAAATCAAGAAAAAAGTCCCATTCGATATAGCAAAAACAAAAATAAAATATCTGGGAATAAACCTAACCAAGGAGGTTAAAGACCTTTATGCAGAAAACTACACAACACTGAAGAAAGAAATCAAGGAAGACACAAACAAATGGAGACGTATACCGTGTTCATGGATTGGAAGAATTAACATCATCAAAATGTCCATAGTACCCAAAGCAATTTAGAGATTCAATGCAATACCCATTAAAGTACCAATGGCATATTTCACAGACATAGAACAAACACTTCAAAAATTTATATGGAACCATAAAAGACCCTGAATAGCAGCTGCAATGTTAAGAAAGAAGAACAGAGTAAGAGGGATCACAATATCTGATATCAAACTATATTACAAGGCCACTGTAATCAAAACAGTCTGGTACTGGCATAAAAACAGGCACAAAGACCAATGGAACAGAATAGAGAACTCAGAAATAAACTCATGTCTCTACAGTCAATTAATATTCAACAAAGGGGGCAGTAACATAAAATGGGGTAAAGATAGCCTCTTCAATAAATGGTGTTGGGAGAACTGGACAGCTATATGCAAAAAAAATGAAACTCGAGCACCAACTTACATCATACACCAAAATAAATTCAAGGTGGATAAAAGACTTAAAAATAAGCCGTGACACCAATAAAGTCCTAGAGGAGAACACTGGCAGGAACATCTCAGATATTTCACGCAGCAACATTTTTATTGATATGTCCCCTAGAGCAAGGACTATAAAGGAAAGAATAAACAAATGGGATCTCATCAAAATTAAAAGCTTCTGTGCAGCTAAAGAAAACAGCATTAAAATAAAAAGACAACCAACTGTATGGGCAAACGTATTTGCCAATGATACCTCAGAAAAAGGTTTAATCTCCAAAATATACAAAGAACTCACATGACTTCACTCTAAGAAGACAACTAACCCAATTAAAAAATGGGGAAAGGACTTGAACAGACACTTCTCCAAGGAGGACATATAGAGGATCCAGAGACACATGAAGAGATGCTCAATATCGCTAGCTATCAGAGAGCTGCAAATTAAAACTACAATGAGATACCACTTTACACCGGTGAGAATGGCTATCATAAACAAAGCAATAAGCAACAAATGTTGGAGAGCGTGTGGGGAAAAGGGGACTCTGGTCCACTGTTGGTGGGATTGCAGACTGGTATAACCATTATGGAAAACAGTATGGAATTTTCTCAGAAAACTAAAATTGGACTTGCCTTTTGACCTAGCAATTCCACTGCTAGGATTGTATCCTAAGAACCCTAAAACACCGATCCCAAAGAACCTGTGCACCCCAATGTTCATAGCAGCACAATTTACAACAGCCAAGTGTTGGAAGCAACCTAGGTGCCCATCAGTAAATGAATGGATCAAAAAACTATGGTACATATACACAATGGAATTTTATGCTGCAGAAAGAAGAAGGAGCTCCTACCTTTTGCAACATCATGAAAGGAACTTGAAAGCATTATGCTGAGTGAAATAAGCCTGGTGTTGAAGGACAAATACCATATGATCTCACCTTTAACAGGAAGCTAAACAACAAAACATAGAAGCAAGGAAAATATAATGAAAGACACTGAGATAGAGAACAGGCTGACAGTGACCAGAGGGGAGAGGAGAGGGAATTTCAGGGGAAATAAGGGAGGGATTTAGAGGAACCTATATAAAGGATACATGGACAACAACTGAGAAGGGTGGAAATGGGAGGGAGGGGGGAGCATGGGGGTGGGATGGGATGGGAGTAATAAACAGAAAACTGTAGTTGAAAAATAATTAAATAAAAAAATTGGGGGGGAAATAACATGTTATTTAGCTTTCATGTCTTTGTTCGTTTTTCAGTGTTCTTGTTGTTATTGATTTGTATTTCATAGCATTATGAAATAGCATTATGGTCAGAGAAGATACTTGATATGACTTCAATGTTCTTAAATTTATTGAGACTTGTTTTGTATTCTAGCTTGTGGTCTGTTCTAGAAAATCGTCCATGTGCACTGGAAAATTATGTATATTCTGCTGCTTTGGGATGAAATGCTCTGAATATATCAATTAAATATATTTGGTCCAGTGTGTCATTTAAGGACATTATCTTGAAGTCAATGGGCTGTTAAAAATCCACAACTAAGACTCTATTTCTTCCATCTCCCCTTTTATGTCCATCAAGATTTGCTTTACATATTTAGGTGCTCCTGTGTTGGGTGTATAAATGTTTACTAAGGTTATACACTCTTGTTGCATTGTCCTCTTTATCATTACATAGTGTCCTTTTCTTGTGGTTTTACAATAGCTTTGGTTTTAAAGTCAATTTTGTCAGATATAAGCTGCTACCCCAGCTTTTTTACCACTTCCATTTGCATGAAATATCTTTTCCCAAACCTTTACTTTTGGTCTGCGTGTATCTTTCAATCTGAGATGGGTCTCTTGGAGACAGCATTTATATGGAACTTGTTTTCTTATCCATCCAGCTACCCCTGTCATTTGGTTGGAGCATTTAAGCCATTTACATTTAAGTTGATTATTGATAGATATGTATGTAGTGCCATTTTATTGTTAGACTGTTTCCCTCATTTTTCCTTTCTCTTTTTCTTCTTTTCTTAAAACAAACCCTTTAACATTTGTTGCAGTACCAGTTTGTGTTAACAAAGTTCTTTAGCTTTTTCTTGACTCCTTTGATTTTGAATGACAGCCATGCTGGGTAAAGTAGCCTTGATTGTAGATCCTTGCTTTTTCATCACCTTGAATATTTTATGCCACTCCCTTCTGACCTGAAATGTTTCTGATGAGTAATCAGATACCAGTCTAATTAGTGCTCCCTTGTAGTTACCAATGGGCTTTTCTCTTGTGACTTTTAGGATTCGTTCCTTATCTGTAAGCCTTGTCATTTTAATTATGATGTGACTAGGTGTGGCCTCTTTGGGTCCAAATTGTTTGGGACTCTCTGATCTTCCTGCACTTGTGTGACTTTTTCCTTCACCAAATTAGGGAAATTTCCAGTCATTATTTCTACAAATACGTTCTCAATCCCTTGCTCACTCTCTTCTCCTTCTGGTGTTCCAATGATGCAGATGTTGTTACACTTCATGTTGCTCAAGATGTTTCTTAAGCTCTCCTCATTTTTAAAAATTCTTTTTCCTTCTCTGCCTTACTGTTCTTTTCCACTTTGTCTTCCAAAACACTGGTTTGATCATTTGCATCATCTAACCTACTGTTTATTCCTTCCAGTGTATTATTTATCTCAGATATGGCATTCTTTATTTCTGAGTGATCCTTTTTATGGTTTCTATGTTTTTTCATGTTATTGAGTATCTTTATAATCATTACTCTAAACTCTGTATCTGATAAATTGCTTACCTCCATTTCATCTAGTTCTTCTGGAAAAAATGACTCCTTCTTTGTATTTTCCATGTTAGATGTTGAAAAATTAATTAATTTTGATTAAAATTATTCAAACTGATCAACTGTTAATCTAATCAATGTGTAATTACCAGTTGAGCTTAAGTACCACAGGACCAGGCAGAGTAATTTTTGTGGGCAAGACTATTGCTTCCCCTCAGGCTGATGCCATTCAAAGAGGAGTGCTCTGCCTGAAGAGATGGCTCTTGTTTTATGGGGAATGACTCAACACATGGATCCTGGCAGCCATTTCCTCAGTTCTCTCCTCAGAGCCACCGAATTCAGACTCTCCTCAAGCATCTCTAGTCTACTCTACTCTCCTTTTATTGGTTTCCAGGGTAAGTGGCTTAAAGTGAATTTTGTGCTTTAGCCCTCTAAGACTCTCTCTGTGTCTCCATCCATCTATCCCTGCCTGACATAACCCCTTCTACTTTTCACAGCTGGATGTTATCTGGGTTCCTTTCCAAATCTGGTGCTATAGGCCAGGGAGCCCAGATTGGGGTTTAGACCCCACTCTTCTCAGGGGAAATCCCCAGCTGCTGAAATACATTTCCAGCCCTTACACTGCTGCCAATGAGAACCCAGCCAGCCCTCTTGCTTCTTCTCTGCACTCCCTGCCAATGACATTGTGAAGAAGTGTTTTCTTCTGTCTGTCTGTGATTAAAAGGTCACCCAGTCCTGGTGAACACCTAAGGCTCCACCACTCAAACATAACAGGTGGGAACAGACTAAACATTATGACTCAAGAACAGCTCAAAGCTCCAGAGCCTATAATTCTAAGTGACCAAGAAACAGCCAGCCTTTCAGATGCACAGTTCAAAACACTGATGATCAGGATGCTCACAGAATTCATTGATTTTAGCCACAAATTAGAGAAATATATGAAGGCTAAACTGATTGAAATGAAGAGAAATGCACAGGAAACCAATAGCGATGGAAAGGAAACTGGGACTCAAATCAAGGGAGTGAACCAGCAGGAACAAAGAAACAAACAGAAAAGAAGGAAGAACCAAGAATTCAGAAAAAATGAGGAGAGGCTTAGGAACCTCCAGGACATCTTTAAATGTTCCATCATCCGAATTATAGGGGTACCAGAAGGGGAAGAGGAACAGCCACGAGTGGAAAACTTATTTGAACAAATAATAAAGGAGAACTTCCCCAGTCTGGCAAAGGATATAGACTTACAGGAAATCCAGGAAACTCAGAGAGTCCCAAAGAAGCTGGACCCAAGAAAGAACACACCAAGGCACATCATAATTACATTATCCAAGATTAAAATGAAGGATAGAATTCTAGAAGCAGCAGGGGATAAGGGCACAGTCACCTACAAAGGAGTGTCCATCAGATTGTCAGCAGATTTCTCAAA
Source organism: Sturnira hondurensis (assembly GCF_014824575.4). Classification (NCBI taxonomy): domain Eukaryota; kingdom Metazoa; phylum Chordata; class Mammalia; order Chiroptera; family Phyllostomidae; genus Sturnira; species Sturnira hondurensis. The sequence goes on from NW_028079095.1 coordinate 1,072,860, forward strand.
AGAAACCTTACGGGCAAGAAGGGGCTGGAAAGAAGTATTCCAAGTCATGAAATCCAAAGAACTACAGCCAAGATTGCTCTATTCAGCAAAGCTTTCATTTAGAATGTAAGGACAGATAAAGTGCTTCTCAGATAAGGTCAGATTCAAGAAATTCATCATAACCAAGCCCTTATTATATGAAATGTTAAAGGGACTTATCTAAGAAAAAGAAGATGAAAAATATGAACAGTGAAAGGACAGCAAACACACAGTTATTAACAACCACACCTAAAACAAAAGCAAACTAAGAGGACAGCTAGATAGGGAGCAGAACCACAGAAATGGAGATCACATGGAAGGTTAGCACGAGTGGAGTGGGAGGAGGAGAATGGGGGAGAAGGTACAGAGAATATGTAGCAGAGACAGTAGGTAGAAAATAGACAGGGGAGGGCAGGAATAGTATGGGAAATTGAGAATCTAAAGAACTTGTGACACGTGGACATGAACAAAATGAGGGGGGATGGTTGGGGAGGGGTGTACAGGGTGGAGGGGAGTGAAGGGGGGGAAATGGGACAACTGTAATGGCATAATCAATAAAATATATTAAAAAAATAAAACCCCAAAAGGTAAAAAAAGGTGTCCTTCCAACTAGTCTTAAAGTTGGTTATTTAAGATGATTTCTCTACACTTTAGATGTATTTCCAGATTGGCCCTGGGAGCAGTTTAGTGTCGCTTCCACTTACTCTTTCACCATCTTGGAGCCATCACATAAAATATTTTTAAGCCATTTACTTTTAGTCTGTATGTCTCTTTTGATCTGAAGAAGGTTTCTTATAGATAGCACATTTATGAATCTGTTTCTTATTCATTCAGTTACCCTATGTCTTTTGACTTCAGCTAAGCTATTTACATTTAAAGCTATTATTTTTTGTATGATGCGATTTAATTAACTACAGTCAGCAAGTTGTAAATTAAGTTCCCAGAACATTTTCATCTTATGAGTGAAAATTTATACACTTTGACTGACATGTGACCATATTTCCCAGACCCCCATCAACTACAATCCTATTTTCTGGTTTTATAAGTTTGACTTCTTTTTAAAATTTATTTAATTATTTTTCAAGTACAGTTTTTGGTCTATTACTCCCATCCCATCCCACCCCCCGTGCTCCCCTCTCCCATTTCCACCCTTCTTAGTTGTTGTCCCTGTATCCTTTATATTTGTTCCTCTAAATCCCTCTCCTATTTCTCCTGAAATTTCCTCCCATCTCCTCTTGGTCACTGTCCCCCTGTTCTCTATTTCAGTGTCTTTGGTTATATTTTGTTTGCTTATTTGTTTTGTTGTTTAGCTTCCTGTTAAAAGTGAGATCATATGGTATTTGTCCTTCAAAACCTGGCTTATTTCACTCAGCATAATGGTTTCCAGTTCCATCCATGCTGTTGCAAAAAGTAGGAGCTATTATTAATAGGTATTTTTCATTGGCATTCAGTTTTTAATATTTATTTATTTTTTCTTCATTTTCCTTTTTAAAAAGATTTTATTTATTTATTTATTCAGAGAGAGGAGAAGTGAAGGAGAAATAGAGGGAGAGAAACATCAATGTTTGGTTGCCCCTCAGGTGTCCCCAACTGGTGACCTGAAATGCAACCCATGTGCCCTGATTGGGAATCAAACCGGCAACCCTTTGGTTCATAGACCTATGATCAATCCACTGAGCTACAACAGCCAGGGCAATATCTTCATTTTCTTAAAGAAGTTTATTTAACCTATTTTATAATACTGATTTGGTGGTGATGGACTTCTTTAGCTTTTTCTTGTCTGAGTACTTTTTTATGTCTTCTCCAATTTCAAATGATAACCTGCCTGGGTAAAGTAGTTTTGGTTGCAGATTCTTGTTTTTCATCACTTTGAGTATATTATGCCAGTTCCTTCTGGCATGAAAAATTTCTTTTAGGAAATTAGATGACAGGCTTATGTTAACTCCCTTGCAGGAAACTATCTCTCTTTGTCTTTAACCTTTGCTTGCTTAATTTTGATGTGTTTTGCTCTGGGCCTCAATGAGTTCCTCTTTTGGAGGATTCTATGTATTGCCTGGACTTGTATGTCTTTTTTCTTCATCAGATTAAGAAAGACTTTACTCATTATTTCTTCAAATAGTTCTCAATATTTTGCTGTCTATTTTCTTCTGTGGTATCCTTATAATGTGAGTGTAGTTACACTTGTTGTTTCAGAAGTCTCTTAAATTGCTTTTAATTTTTAAATTCTTTTTTACATTTTGCTGTTCAGATTGTGTTTTTAGTGCTACATTGTCTTCTAAATCAATGAATTCTCTGCCTCATCTAATCTGATATTGACTCCTCCTAGTGAATTCTTCATTTCAGGTATTTTATTCTTCATGCATGGCTGGTTATTTTTAATGCCTTCCATCTCCTTTTTTATGTTGTTGAAGTTCTCACTAATTTCCTTGAGTATACTTATAATCATTGTTTTGAACCCTATACCTGGTTGATTGCTTGCCTCCATTTTATTCTTCTTCTGAATATTTATCCTGTTGTTTTATTTAAGGCATGTTTCTTTGTCTTCCAATTTTAACTACCTCTCTGTGTTTATTTCTTTATATTAGGTAGATAGGGTATTAGATGATATTAGATCTGATATTGGTAGCTTGGGTTTATGTAGTAGGTAATTTATTGGACTCAGTGGCACAGTTTCTCTGATCCCCTGAACTGGGTGCTCCAGCAGTGTCCCATTTGTAGGTATAAAAGCCTTCCTGTTGTGGTTGTCTTAGCTGTTGATGGCCTGTTCATGAATGTGATTGACCATTTGGCTTGTTGGCTTTCAGGATTGGTCAAGACCATGCTTTATGAGCTGCTATGTAGGTACTGACCCCAAGAACTGAAATTTGCTCCATCAGGATCTGATGTCTGCTGACATCTTTCTTATGGTTTGCTGCTCTGTTGTAATCTGAAGCTAGTCACCGAATGTGCTGTTTTTGATGCCTTTTTAAAGGGTCTCTGGTGAAGGTTAATGTCCGATGCTATCTATGAATGGACCTGGGCTACATGTTTGGAGTGACAAAATAATTCACATTGAGTAGCTCCCTGTGCTGGGCCTGGGTGCACATGAAAAAAATCAATACAAGCTGTGCATTGAGGTTGGCTGCCACCCATACTATATCTAGGACTGTCAGTAAAAAGCCAAAGGCATCCTGAGACCAGTCGTTGCCTGCTGGCTACCTGTTAGACTTAGACATTGGGGGATCTTCAGGTGGTATGTGACTTATATGAAGTAAATTCTCAGGAAGTTACCAGGTAAGGGTGAATAGTTTTTACCAGGCTAATGCAGGTTCTAACTTGGTACCAGTGTTGGGTCTGAGGTTACTCAGAAAACATCTCAGGGTACACTGAGACCAATTGTCACCTCCCTGAAGTCTGAAACATTTGGAGTGGGGTTAGGTGTCAGAGAGTTGTTAGGGTGGAGCCAGTAGCACCTATCATGCTATATTAGATTAACTATTGGTCTTTCGAACTTAGGGTTCAGCACATGAAATATGGCACCCATCAAGCACATGTGAAGTCAGCCCTTGACCTACAGGTACACAATTCAGCCTTTCCTGTGTATCTCCCGAAGCCCTTAAGCATGTTTCTGAGTATCCAAGAGTTTTTAAAGAAAACTACAACATAGGCCTGAGCTGGTTGCTGCTGGAAGAGCCTACAGCCATGCATGAGTTGGGTAACACCAGGACTTATGGAATTGTCAGTGTAGCGCTAATGCAGCATTCTAGTCTGATGCTAAGTAAGAGCCCAAGACAGGAACTGTAGTGCAGATAAGGCATATGGCAAGATAACCTTCAATCAAAATTAATAAAACTCAGTCTCTCCTTGTATGACTCTAGCAGCCCCTGAGCTTGCCAGGCATTCCTCAAGAGTTTTTCAAGACAGACTGAAATTCCACCACAGGTGGGCCATGGTTGATAGAGCCTAATATTGTGTACAAGCTGGGTAAGTCAAGTAATCTTGGAGTAATAGAGGTGGGGCTAGTGTAGTTCCCCAGGCTAATACCATATGGAGGGCATGGTTGACTCAGGAAAGACAGCATCAGTGAGTGGTGTAGAAGAGAAACTCAATACAGGTACATCAGCTACTCAGTACAGCTACTCAATACAGCTACTATCCTTCCATCCTTCTCTCCAAAGCCAGACAACTTAGTCTCTGTAATCTGGCACCCTCCCAGCTGCCAGCCCTTCACTGGAACCCTGGGTGAATGAATGCCAATGGGCAAGATATTGTGTAGTGTTCCTCTTTGAGTATGCTTTGGTCTCTAGAAGCTTTCTATCTTGTTTGGTTAAATGAAATCTCAGTTAATTTTCACTACCAGATGTATTAACATCTTGGTTAATACATCTCCTAGAACTCTTGTGGCTTTGAGACACCTCATTCTTCAGAAAGAGTGAGATATCACTCCATATTCTTAACTGCCACATGTGGGTGTGGGGCCAGCCCATTTCACATCTCTGCCCCTCATACAGTCTTGATGTGGCTTCTTCTGTTGGTCCTTAGTTGTAAGATTTCTGTTCAGCTAGTTTTCAGGTTGTAATCCAAGTTGATTGTTCTATAATTAAGTTTTAATTTTTATATGGTCACGGGATGAGTTTAGTGTGACTTCCACTTTCTCCACCATTTTGGATCTCCAAAACCCATCTTGGATCTTAAATAGTATTGTTTTTTAGGACATCTGATGGCTAATATTATACATTTTAAATAATAAACATGTTGCATGGTGTGTCACTTGATACAGTGTTTGTTCATTTCTTTCATTAAAATTAAGAATTTAGCATATTTACAACTACCTTTTGCTTTCCTTCCTCTTTATTTGCCTTCTTTTTTATGTTAAATCTTATAACTTTTACATTATGTTTTTATTATAATCATAGTGAAGTCTTTCTTCCCTGAATAGTACATAAAGTGTATTCAAGATAACAAAGGCAGGTAGATGGCATCAGTGGTAATATGACTGGGGATGGATCATTTGTTGCAGAGCTGTGCTATATTACCTGCTCTTGAGGAGATATTGTAATATTGGGTTCATACATAAAATTTCCCCAATACTTAGGTGCAAAAAATTCTTCTCAAGACTTATTTAAGCTTTCTAAGCTGAATTTAGTTTTAATGGAAGTATGACAAAGTGTTCTGACTTAAATGTAGACCTCGTTCAGCAGCCCTGAAGCTGTATGGCTCATAGTCAGCCCCTTCCATTTTCTGTGCCTCATACATCTCATTTGTAGACAAGGGAAAACTGCCAGTTTCAGTGTTTTAATATTCTAAATTATTGAACTTTACAAATACATGTGTTGCAGGTACAATAACATAGCCGCCGGCCCTAGAGCTGGAATTCTAACAATATTTTTAATTCCACTTTTCTAAGCAAACTTGAGAGATTGTCCAAGACTTATTCTCCTTGATGCCTTTATAATTATGGTACTTGAAGATATTAGACTGTCCAAAAATTCATTTATTTTTTTCTGTAAAATAAAAGACACATTTTTATTTTATCAATAACTTTATTGACTTGGATATATTTTGAGTATGACGTCTGTTTCCCACTGTGGGTAGAGGCTTCCAGTGAGTAGAGACCAGGGGTGCTGCTAAACATCTTCCAATGTATTAAATAGTCCCACAGCAAAGAATTATTTGGTCAAAAAATCAATAGTACCAAGAAACTTCACAAACTACTTTTGACACATTCTATCAGTCACAGCACCTTCTCCATACACTGCACAAATCTTTTTTCTTGCATTTCAATTGTGTTTTTAGCTTTCTTGCAACAATAAAGCAAAATATGCTAAAAATGCTGTGTTTATTCCTCCATCATTAATATTAAGATGGCTGTACATAAATTCACCAATTTTGATATTTTTCTTAAGCACACTAATATGACAGCTGTCACACTACAATCTAACAAAATTGTTACAAATGAAGTTAAAGGCAACTAAGCACTATTGGAGCTACAGTATAGAAGAAATGTAACCAAGTTTTGGGCTAACCCAATATTTTGAAAATGTGAGGCAACCACCCTTAATGGCTTTATTAGTAGTTTTTGTTTGCTTCAAAGAAGAGCACTCTTGCTAAATCCTAGCATATACATTTAAAAATGTAAAATTATCATTTACCCTTCTTCATGTTAATCATTCAGAGCTAATATTTAGTTAAAGTTTGATATAGAAATATATTGTACTAAATAAAGTGACCAGTATTTTATTATGCACTTTTCCATCCAGGGCCTAGATTTATTTTCATTTCCCACCCTCTTCTAATGGTTGTAAATAAGCATCAGAAATGGAAATTTTGATTCAAAATGCTGAATCAGGGCATACAAAATAAAAACTCCCATGTCACTCAATAAGGGCCTTTAAGCAGTATCTTCCAGCCTTTCCACAAATTGAAGAATCATTTCTGGTAGATCAATCTCAATCCTTCCCTCTTATTTTCCTTAGTGGAGGAGCCTGACCCAACGCTTGGCCTTATCAGCCCCAGCAGATGCTGCTCAGAGTCTCTTCCTGCCAAAATTGGCTAAGCATGGTGTCTCCTAGGCCCACTGACTGTCAGTTGCCGTAACAACATTAAGCAGAGGAGGGAGGCCTGGCAGAGCAGTGGTTGGGCCAGGTGGAGAGGAGGAGGTAGAACAGAGAGCTGAGCCACACCAAGTACCCAGGTCTGCTGAGGACAAACAGGAGGCAGGTGGCCATAGGAAATGAAGAAGTGCTGCAAGGATGAAGTGATACGAAACAAGCAGAATCAGATATTGCAAATTAAGCAGAGTATGTCTTTAGATGCTGCTTAACTTAGAGAGGAATAAAGAAGCTGATAAGGAAAAGTGAAAAAAGAAAATGAAAAGATTAAAAAACTTACAAAGAAGCATAGAGAAAAATGAAAAAACAAAAAGAGGCATTTTTTGCAACTGGAATAATATCAAAAACCAATATTTTGAATATGGTCAAAAAACATTCTTCTCCATTGCCCAGTCACTCTTAGACTAATGTTTTAGCATGAAATTAGAGGAAAGGGAGAGAAAACTTTAGGGTGGAAATGATACGCACCAATCTTGGTTAATATAGACTACTTGTTCAGGCCTTACTTAAATTTGCAATTTATGGTTGAAAATACCTAATTTGTCTTTCTTACTATTGTTAATGATTTCAATAAGTTTTTGGATATTCAAATGCTTAGTGAACTCTGAAACATTCTACCTGAATAAAAACTTATTATGTTCTAGGGCCATGGCTGGTGTAGTTCAGTGAATTGAGTGTGGGCCTGCGAACCAGACAATCACGGTTCAATTCCCAGTCAGGGCACATACCTGGGTTGCAGGCCGGTTCCCTGCAGGCCAACTCCCAGTAGGGGACGCACGAAAGGCAACCATACATTGATGTTTCTCTCCCTCTCTCCTTCCCCGCTAAAGATAAATAAATAAATAAAATCTTAAAAAAAAACTTATTATGTTCTCTTGGTTTTATCATTGCCAATATTGAATACTCCTTTCTTTCATTTTCTTATTCTATTTTGAACTATCTTTGGAAGATTATTTTAGTTTTTCATTAATTATAGGATATTTGGATTCATATATATTTCTCACAGAGCAGTTGAGATTTATAATTAAATAAGTCTCAGTAATTTTTTTCCTCCATAGTTACTATGACTAGAAATAAATAAAGTTGGATCCTAGTTTAATTCAGTTATCCCTATCTCTATTCAGTCAAAAGATTCTTTATGTTGTATATCTCTGATGGACATTTTTTTCTGAACCAAATTTCCCAGGAAAAAGAAAGCAAAATAAAGAAGATAAAATACATATTGTGTATATGTATAGAAAAACACAATAGCTAAAAGTGACTTTAGAGATCTACAAGTACAACATTCCTTAAACTTTAATTTGATATAGGTCATTTAGTGGTCTTGTTAAAATGCACCTTCTGATTTGTAAAGATCCAGGGTGGAAAAAGACTGCAGTTCCAACAAAGTTCCCAGATGTGCTGATGCTGGAGGTCCTTGAGAAGCAAAAGTGGATTACAGTGGTATTCAAAGATTTTGAGTTGAAGAACACTTCCTTTTCATAAAATCTGATAAAACAACTAAAAGTACACCTGCAAACTGAAATTATGGTGGGTGCATGGGCAGAGACCTACCTATCATCTCACAGTCCTTAGAGGTTTTTGTTTCACTTTCTAGGCACTTTCTATAGAAAATTTTGGAATCTGTGGAATACAATATGAAATATACAAGGTACTGTAAAAACTTATTTTGATCACAAGAAAATAAGAACTCAGGAGAGTTTAAATATCAGTAAATGAATTCATAATGTTCTATATCCATAAACATGTATACCCAATACGTACAAATTTAAAACATTCACATAAAGACATCTGAACATGCATCACAGGGAACACATGATGCTTATCAGCATCCGAGCTCTTTTTGGAAGGAAGTTAACCAGAAGGTTAAGGCTGACACAGTCCTTCTCTCTGTCTCCTGGCAGATAGCTAGAGAACAAGTGACCTGGGCTCACCCAATCATAAGCTCATTCCAATGTTCTTAGGATATAATTCTAGCAGTGGAATTGCTGGGTCAAAGGCAGATGCATTTTTAGTTTTCTTAGAAAATTCCATACTGTTTTCCATAGTGGTTGTACCAGTCTGCAATCCCACCAACAGTGAACTAGGGTCCCCTTTTCCCTACAACCTCTCCAACACTTGTTTGTTGCTTTGTTTATGATGGCCATTCTGACCAGTGTAAAGTGGTATCTCATTGTGGTTTTAATTTGCACCTCTCCGACAGCTAGTGATATTGAGCATCTTTTCATGTGTCTCTGGACACTTTGTATGTCCTCCTTGGGGAAGTGTCTGTTCAAGTCCTTTGCCCACTTTTTAATTGGGTTGCTTGTCTTCTTAGAGTAGATTCGTGTAAGTTCTTTGTGTATTTTGGAGATTAAACCCTTGTCTGAGGTATCACTAGCAAATATGTTTTCCCATATAGTTGGTCCTCTTTTTATTGTAATACTGTTTTCTTTAGCTGTGCAGAGCTTTTTATTTTGATGAGATCCCATTTGTTTATTCTTTCCTTTATGTCCCTTGCACTAGGGGACATATCAGTAAAAATGTTGCTAAGTGAAATATCTTAGATTTTCCTGCCAATGTTCTCCTCTAGGACTTTAATGGTGTCACAGCTTATATTTAATTCTTTTATCCACCTTGAATTTACTTTGGTGTATGGTGTAAGTTGGTGTTCGAGTCTCATTTTTTTTGCATGTAGCCATCCAGTTTTCCAAACACCATTTGTTGAAGAGGCTATTTTTATTCCATTTTATGATACTGTCCCCTTTGTTAAATATAGAACCCTGAAACACCAATCCAATAGAACCTATGCACCCCAATGTTCATAGCAGCACAGTTTACAACAGCCAAGAGTTGGAAGCAACCTGAGTGCCCAGCAGTAAATGAATGGATCAAAAAACTGTGGTACATTTGTACAATGAAATTCCATGCAGCAGAAAGAAAGAAGGAGTTCCTACCTTTTGCAATAGCATAGATGGTACTGGAAAGCATTTTGCTAAGTGAAATAAGCCAGGCGATGAAAGACAAATACCATATGATCTCAACTTTAACGGGAACATAAACAACAAATCAAAGAAGCAAGCAAAATATAACTAAAGACACTGAAATAGAGAACAGGCTGATAGGGACCAGAGAGGAGAGGGGAGGAAATTTCAGGGGAAAAGGGGAAGAAGGGTGTACAGGAACAAGTATAAAGGACACATGGACAAAAACTAAGGGGGGTGGAAATGGGAGGCAAGTGGGGAGCACTGGGTGGGTGGGCTGGGATGGGAATAAAAGACAGAAAGCTGTACTTGAACAATAACTAAATAAAAAAGAGATATTAAAATTTCTTTTTTTAAAAAAAGCTCATCCCAGAGACTTTAGATCTAGATGGAATGAAGTTAAAATTCTGAACAGCTAGATATATTTTATGGCGGTAGCTTTATAAGCAAAAGTTTAAGACTGGTGATTTGAGTAGTTAAGTAAAACAGAGTGACCAACCTGTTCAAAGTAAAGAAAGATACCAAATGGAGCAAATGGAATGTAAAAAAAAGTGGGAAAATATAGCTTAACACAAATGGAGAAAAGGTTTCATATGAATGCACAACAACCAAGTACACATTTGTATTGTGTGGACCATCAGGTATTTCTATGGACTTAAATGACAACTTGGCACATTTCTTTAGATAGTCTTTAAATTTCATGAGAGCATAATTTTATCTATAATCCCAAGCCACAATTAAACCTTCTAATATTTGCCGAATGGCTGACTGATAGATACATACTATTAAAACAAACACATCATTTTTTATATGTTGCCCTTTAGAAACAGGTAGGACAAGTAGAAGTTCATAAAGTGAGATTAGGACACTGGTTAAAAGATCATCATAAACTCCAAAAGGAACAAATGAACATTAAAAAGTCTTTCCTAAAATATCTATGACTGTTTGACTGCTGCTGTTAATATTAAATGTAATGGAACTAGAATTGTGGGAAACTAAGAAATGCAAATGTATTTCTGTTTCCTTCAAAAAGCTTTGCAAATGAAAGGATATATAAAGCTATCAAATTTGAAATAACTACAAATAGCTGTTCAGGTACTAATGGAACAAGATCATTGTGTTTTTATTTTGATAAAGGGTGTTAATTTGGGGTCACAAATAAAAATTCATCAAATTTTAGTTTATATACTTATGATGTATAGCTTTGCGTTAATGATTTGTCGCTTTCTAGCTTCCTCATTATCTGTGTATTTTTAGGTTTGTTTTTTATGTATCCTAGTTTTATTTCTTTCTCTTTTTATAATTTGGAAATCACTTTTTCTCACCAATGGTTATTTTACATTTTAAAATACCTTTATATACAATTATTTAATTCTATCTATGTATATCTTTACTACTTCAAAAATAAAATACATGCTATTGAGAACCCTCCCAACACACACACATAAAATGAAACATTTTGTAAATAATTACTCACACACACACACACTCTAAGATTTTGTTGGTGTAATCTAGAACTTCGTATCCTGAATATTATCACTTCTAAAATGTTTTAAATTACTTTTGAAATGATTCTTTATAATTTTTTTATATTTAACTTCTCACTAAATTAACACTGGAGATTTAAATATTGATTTTTTGCTTAGTTTTAATTACACACTATTCTTTTGTTTTTTACAACGCATTCTAATTGCTATTGATTTCAATTACTTTCTTTTACAAAATGCTTATCCTCACTATTTAGTGTTTTATTTTGACTCATTCCTCAGTCGGCTAAAATATTTTTTAATGTTTTTCTTTTGATCTTTTTCTTTCTCAGAAAAGGAATGTGGCCAAAAACATGTGTAGTCTTTTTAAGTCTATTAATTTCTCTCTATTGCTCTCAAATATGAATGATAGCCTGCCTGGCTATAACATTCTTTAGCTTCAATATATTTTTCTCAAGAGTGTAGTGTTTGTTTCACTTCCATATTTTTCAAATTTTAGAGAGTCTAAATTAAGCTAGAAATTCTTTTCCTTTTATAGACAAACTTTCCTCTGTCATCTGGATGCTTTATTTTTTTAATTCATTAATTTGATTGTCATATTTTTGGGTAAGTAATTATTCCTGAGTTTTAAGTCCCCACCACCGAGAAAATATTATTCCACTATTTCTTTGGGAATTGCTTTGCCTGTAACTGCTGTGTTTAATCCTGAATATATCATTGACTTCTTATGGTTGTCATTGATGCCTATTATATATACTTTTTTAAATTTTTTAATATTTATTTATTTATTTTTAGAGAGAGGGGAAAGGAAGGAGAAAGAGAGGGAGAGAAACATCAATGTGTGGTTGCCTCCCATGTGTCCCCCACTGGGGACCTGGCCAACAACCCAGACATGTGCCCTGACTGGGAATCAAACCAGCGACCCTTTGCTTCACAGGCCCGCACTCAATCCACTGAGCTAAAGCAGCCAGGGCTGAGGCCTATTATAGTTTTGATTAGCACATTTATCCTTTTAACTATTTTGCTCTAAATTCTTGGACTATATACCAACCCGGTATAATAATTCACAGATTTATTATTCTGTAGATCAATATATGAGGCCTGACCAGAAAGTATCCAGCCATGTACTATAAAAAATAGAAATATTTATTGAACAAGATAAAAGAAACATTACGCATAGGACAGTGATGCTTCAGTGCCCTCCAAAGCAGGCCCCTTGGGACCTCACACAGTTCTCCCAGTGTCTACTCCACTATTCAAAACAATTTGCAAGATCCTTTTTTGGAATTGCCATCAGTTGTCCTGTCGTAATTTCCTGGATCTCATCGATTATTTGAAATCTCTTCCCTTTCAAGGTGATTTTAGTTTTGGGAAAACCCAGAAATCGAAGGGCACCAAATCTTGGCTGTAGTGGGCACTAGCCACCTAGGTGATATGATGTTTTGCCAAAAAACTCTGGACAAGACATGATGTATGAGCAGGTGTGTTGTCATGATGAAGCTACCAATCACCAATTGCCCATTGCTGCAATCATTTTGTTGTACTGCATCTCTTAACCAATGAGAAACATTGAGGTAGAACTCCTTGTGAATCGTTTGGCCTGCAGGGGCATACTAGTGATAGATAACACCTTCCCAATAAAAAATCTCAGTTAACCTGGTCTTGATCTTGTGACTTTGCCTCTCCATCTTTGGGCATAGAGAACCAGGGGACTTCCATTGGGACAGCTAGACCTTCATTCCAGATCGCAGCCATAGACACCAGTCATCTCTGGTTATGACATTTCTGAGTAAACATTGTTCTTTGGTAGCAGTTTGGAATCAAGTCAGCAACTACAGCATGATGTTCCTTCTTTTCTGGTAGCAGAAACCACAAAACAAATTTTGCCATGACATTTCATGCCCAGATCCTACATCAAAATCCCAGACACAGTAGTTTTTGTAATTCCCAGATCAGCTTCTAGTTCTTGCACTGTCAGTCACCGATCTTTGTTGATTGTAGCCCATACACATTTCAGGTGTTCTGCTTGTTGCAGGCCTTCTAGAATGTACAACACTTTCAACAGATTCTTGACCATCTTTGAAACATTTATGCCACACTTTTATTTCCACTGTACTCATTGCATTGTCCCCCAAAAGCCTTCTGAATCATATGAATAGTTTTCATGGAGGAATATTCAAGCTTAATGAAAAATTTGATGCAGACTTTTTGCTCTACCCAGTCATTTTGAATGTAATGACCACACAGTACACATGCTCACTCAATGGCATGTACTGCCACCATGGAATAGTACAGAGTTTGTCATTGTTTATGCAATCATATTGCAGTCCACTCTCCTTGGCTTCTAGGTTACATCAATCTCTTGCAAACTGTTCTCATTATATTAACAATGACAAGATTTTTTTCCAGACAGACCTCATATTTTTGCCCTCATGCTATTTACCAACCTTTATTAAACATCCTTTTCACCCTGACACCTAGAAAGGTATCTTTTCTAATAGGTATACCTTGTTAAAAGACAAAATAGTTCCCTTAATCAGAGAAATTTAAAAGTTTTTTCTCAGTTCTTTCAGTAAAATTTGCTCCATGCATTTGCAGAAGCATCTATTCTGCACGTGAATTACTGACTCATTCATATGTCCAGTCACGTTTGAATTACTGGCTATTTCATACAGCTAGTCACATTTTTCTGTTTATCTTTACAGTTGACAAGTTTATATATTTTATGTTGCTTTGTTTTTAGTAGCACTAAAGAAATAGTAGTAATAGTACCATTTAGTATTACATAGCACTATTTAGTATTTAGTAGTACTAGTTAGTATTAGTATTTAGTAGTACTGAGAAAATAATATGATACCTATAAAATAGATAGTACTACTCTCTTACACCAAATTAATGGGAAAAGAAAAGTTTATATTTATAGTACACTTATTTTTTTCACTCTATACTTTTTCTTGACTGGGATAAAGGATGGTTCAACATGAGAATCCAAGTAAGGTCAACAGTATCAATTGGCACTAATACAGAAGATTTACTTACTGTGAGTCTTGCTGGACACCTTTCCTCTAAGTTGTAGGGCTACCTTCATTAGGCCCTGGAGGAAGCAGTATGTGTTACAAAGCATGATGTCAATACAATTATATATTTCTTTTTTTAAAACATTTTTTCTTTTTAAATTTTTTAAAAATATTTTACTTATTTGTCTTTAGAGGGGAAGGGGAAAGGGAGAGAAACATCAATGTATGGTTGCCTCTTGGGCGTCCCCTGCTAGGAGCTGGCCTGCAGCCCATGCCGGTGCCCTGACTGGGAATTGAACTGTAATCCTTTGATTCACAGGCCTGTGCTCAATCCACTGAGCTACACCAGCCAGGGTCCATTATATGTTTCTGATAACACTGTACACATCTATCAGTGAGTTGGTATCACTGAACTTTCTCAGGAATGTCAAAACTACCCATTGACTTTCAGTGGCTCACCTTTGTTCTGACAACTGCTACAAACTTCCTGAAGCCTGTGTTGTTTTCCCACCACCTCAAACTGTTATTCTTCTGCCAAATTTCTCTATTGTATTTGTTGATCAATTCTAACTAAATCCTATCTCCCCTACACTATGTTTTATGAAAATTCTTCCAAGCATCTGACATAAAAATATTTTCCTCCTCTCACTTTTAATACTTTATAAGTTTTGCTCTCTCTCTGTATATATATATATATGTGTGTGTGTGTGTGTGTGTGTATGTATATATATATATATATACATACATATATATATGTATATATATGCATATATGTATATATATATATGTATACATATATAGTCATTTTAGTGGCAAATAGATAAATTACATACTGGATGAAGATTTCCATATTTATTCTGAGTTTCTTGTCTCTCTTAACTTTTTTTTTACATTCCTGACAATATGAAAACAAACTAATACTATTTTTGGAGCTGATTAGAACTTTTGATATTAAATTAAGTATCTTCCAGGTTAGCTCTGTAAATAAAACTTTCTGCAATTTAACTGTGTAGCTGAAGAACTTAATTTTAAATTTAATTAAATTTAAATTTAAATAGCCACTTTCATCTAGCAGTTAGTGTATTGGACAGCACAGTTCTTAATAAACAATATCTGTGTTTCAACATCTTTGAAAATGATGCCTTCAACCTCACACTAAACTTATAATATTATATCTTGTTTGTGTTGGCATAGAGGCTGTACTTTTAAGAAAAGTATCTCCATGATTCTCAGTGTTCACTAAGCAGGTCTTAGATGACAACTTTGATATCATGAATAATGGAAATAAGGTTTGGAAGGGTAATGACCTTGCATTTTACTGAGCTTTAATGCAAACGCAGGATTATATACAAAAAGTTTAACTCAAAAATGCTGAACCAATGTGACTATCCCCCTGCCTTGTCTCAGAGAGATATAGCCCATCAAACACTCTGGAATTTTCTACCCAATCCATAAGCAGATCCTTCTAAAAAATGGCCTTAGTACCCCCTGTGAATCAATCCTAGAGAGGAAGTCTATTTGCCATCAAATGGTAGTAGATTAGAGATCTACTAACATTTTCCGTGAAAGGCCTGATACTAAATATTTTAGTTGTTTTGGTCCATATTCTCTTGGTCACAACCACTCAATCTGTCACTGGAACACGACAGTTGTCATAGACAATACATGAATAATGTGTATAACTTTTCTAATAAGATTATATGAACAGTAAAACTCAAATTTTATTTAATTTTCCCATACAATGAAATATTATTTTCATTTTTATCTTTTTGACCATTTAAAAAATATAAAAGTATTCTCAGCTCAGGCGTTGGGCTGAATTTGACCCTGGGTGGTAGTTTGCCAAACATCATCTAGAAGACAACTAGGGCCTCTTGTATTTCTAATATTTTATGAACCAAAGACTTTTTGCTATACATTTATTTGTGCTTTGGCTCTTTTTATCTACTTATACTATCAGCATTTGCACAATTCAATATATAAAATGCAGACATAATAACTTCCTAAGGTAAAAATCTCTACAACATTAAGAGATTTTTCAGTAAATTTTTATAAAATTTTATTTCAAAATTTAGATCAGATTTTTATTTCAACAAAACAGATCAATGAAAGTTTCATTTAAAAAAATGTCTAATTATATTATTGAAAAAACAAGATTCTGCTTATATCTAAATTGCAATTATTCAAATTAGAACGATATTTCTACAACTCAAGTGTTAATTTTACTTACCATTTAATTTCAATGCAAATTAAAGTGGATGAATAAGCAACAAAAGCAAGAGTGTCTTATAGACTTGCTGAGAAATCATTGTTGGAATACCCCCAAGTATTAGCTGCTATCACCTAATAACCCTCAGTATTCACATTACCTTCCCATGTCACTCACATTTATGGGTCTGAACATACTATCTATCGTGACTGAGGCTCTGAAGCTATGAAAAATATACAATTCACATTTCACAAATATTTAGAAACGTTATGCTTTGGTTATTTGCTTATCATTATTATTACAGCTTCCACCTACATTTTATAGTTTTTATTCAAATTTATGACAAAGTCAAAATAAGACAGTTAAATATTAATATATAATTTCATGTATTCAAACTTTTAAAATAAAGACATTACATTATTTTCAACTTTTAATATAGATTTAAAATTATTGTTTTGTTTTGACTTGTGTTTTAGCTGAAGATTTAAAGCACACCTCAAACATAGAATGTTTGAGACAACAGTCTTTTCTATAAAGTTTGTCTTCTTTTGTATACTCCTATTTTCTTAACTTCTAGGCTTAAATTTTAATTTTATTTCATCTATTTTAAATATATACTACTATGTTGAATGCAATCTAAAAAATCTTCTCTATCTAATACTCATTCCAACTTATTTAATAAAATCTACTTTCCAAATAAAGTTACAAGCAACCTGTGATTGGGTTGTTAATTACTGTCCTGGGGCTAAGTTGATGTAGCATCGTCAGCATAGCTGAAAAACAAAACCAAAAATACATTAAGCAAATGTACTTACAGATTTTAAAATAAATATATACCAAAGTTAATTTTTTCAAAAAAGCAAAATGTTTTACATATGCTTATTATTCAGTATTTTTCTTAAATAAAATGTTCTAAAGGACTGATAATGCTGAAGCAGAAAAATACTTTATTAAAAGAAAAATACAAAAGCAACACTTCTCCTTAAATTTCCAACACAAAAAAATACTTAAGCATTATATAAATTAAGAGGAAGAAACCATCATTATATTTTAAATAAAAATGCTTAGTGTTTTGCCTTATTCCTTTAATCTACAAGATATTTATGAGTCTAATATAAAAATTTTACAGCTAAAAGAAACTTTAAATCTTTTACTTCATAGACAATAAAAGAAACCTGGGAAAACTAGGCAATTGGTATTCATTTGTAGCAGAATCAGTACATGAACACTTACTAGGTAGTTCCTTAGCCTGTAGTGGTGAGTTATGTAAAGCACTTCAATTTCAGATAGCTCTTTGGGGGTAAATAATAAGGTTTATATAAAGATGGTATATCTGCTGTCCATATTACTTGTAGGTTCAGATAATCAATATGCTAATATTTCACCCTAAAGCCCAAGATATAAGCAATCACAGCAATCACACTAAAATGGAATTGCTTGACTATTTGACCCATTCAGTGGGTTGAGAGTACAAACAAATGAAAACCACTCAGCACATCATCACCATCATCATCATCATCATCTTCTTCTTCTTCTTCTTCAATTTTTTTAAAGAAAATACAGTTTTTTTCCAACCAGCATGCCTAATACATAAGTGAGAATGACTATGAGAATATTTTCACTGGGGTAATAGCTATGGTAAGTCAACATTAAGCAAAACAAAAAAAGAGCACAGACTTTAGAGTCCAAAATATCCAGATCTAAATAAATGCTTCCTGATGCAGCCTATGGTCTTATGAACCTATTTTCTTATATGTCAAACAAATTTATAATAAAAGATAGTATTCACACATTGCTGTTTGTCAATAAGGAATGCAATTGTATGTAAAATATCTGGTGAAATATCTGAAGTAATTTTCCCTCAGTGACAGTCTTATGTTTCCTGGTCTGTTACACTCTGTAGGAGTTCCTATAATAATTTGCTAAATATTACCATTTTTGTCTGACATAATTATTACAATTTTACATAACTAACTGCTACAGTTACTTAAACAAGGTTGATATATAATTGCTGAATTATAAAACCATTAGCCTAAGAGATTAAAAACCATAATGAAACTCAAACCTCATCTCTCCAGACCATTGAGTCAGAAGTGAAGTGAGTACGTTCCCTTCTGTATCTTATAAGAAGTACAGAAGAGAAGTTTGAAAGAGTCAGACTTCAGACTTCTGGGGAAATGAAACTAGTACACTATTTTTTTGTCCTTTTTAGAAAGAAGAGAGGTTGAGATTTGTGTTTTGACACCTCATTCAATGTCTCTCTGGAGAGTGGTAGCAAAGACTTGGAAAATCTGAAGTTCAAAGGGAAATAATATGAACATATCTCTATGCAACAAATAAGTAACCCTGACACTTCGCACACCAAACTGACAGGTAGTATTAGACCCCACCGGTTAATTACACAAATATTTTTGGCTTATTTCCTTTCAATTTAACATCAATGTCAACACATTTGGATAATCCTAAAAGGCTGGAAATTTACAAGTCATAAACATTTAACAAAATAGCTAAGCTTCTTAAAATACTTTCCCCCTCTGTGTTAAACCACAGTAAATCTAACCAGAACAGCATTATATACCCCAACTTACATAAGTTTTATTAGACAGAGTAGTAAGTCACTTAAAACTTTATGCTCTAAATATAGAGGGAGAAACAACACAATACCAAAAAAGCAGGTTTTGCTTATGTTAAAAACCTAAGATTAGTAGGAAAAAGTACTTATTAGCTTATAGCAAAGTGGCCATTTTTTTCACAGGGCAAAAACATATAGGAAGTATACCAAACCCTTAACAGCTCAGGTTCTGCTCAGTGACCAAATTGGGAATCGTGTCAAAAAGGCTCTCTACAGCCTGGCTCCGACTATCTTCCTCTACCACTGGGCTAAAGCCAGCCTTACCTCTTATAATTTCTTTAAATTCACCACCTCTTTCCCTCCATGAATACTTCCATATGCATGGAACATGCTTTGTCTAACTTCTCCTTCTTCAATCAGTTCTCTGCTTAGAAGCCACCAACTTAAAAAGGCCTTCTCTGATTAGCTTTTCCCCGTAGGTTCCTTCTCCCTGGGAATTGTGTCACCTCACCTTTTTAGCTCTTTTTCTGCAAGACTAATACTTCGTGATTGTACATTATTAATTTAATCTCCTTCAAGATCTCAGACATTCATTGTCATCTCTGAGCATGAATTAATTATATATTGGGTTGACCAAAAAGTCCCTTTAGTCTTTTTTTGTAAAATAAAAGACATATTTTTCATTTTCACCAATAATTTTATTGACTTAGATATTTTGAGTACATCAGCTATCTTCTGCATAATAGCATTAGCTGATTGTTCTTAATTAATGCCTAGATTTGATTACTATCAACTCCAACTTATCTATCCAACCATGGAACATCATCTAGTGAGAATTCTCCAGCATGAAACTTTATAAACCACTTTTGATACATTCATCAGTTACAGCACCTTCTCCATACACGAAAAAAA
This sequence comes from Sturnira hondurensis, assembly GCF_014824575.4. Classification (NCBI taxonomy): domain Eukaryota; kingdom Metazoa; phylum Chordata; class Mammalia; order Chiroptera; family Phyllostomidae; genus Sturnira; species Sturnira hondurensis. Next base: position 1,092,628 of record NW_028079095.1, read on the forward strand.
TCTTTTTTGTGTTTCAGTTGTATTTTTTCCTTTCTTGAAATAGTAAAACATGATATACCAAAAACATTGTTTCTTTTCTTCTATTTTCAATATTAAAAGGGCTGCACAAAAATTCACCAATTTTGATGTCTTTTTAAAATGCATGCTGATATGACAAAATTATTTCAAATGAAGCTAAACACAACTAAGCACTGCTGGAGCCATCTTATGGAAAAAAGAAAAACAAACTTTTTGGCCAATGCATAGATCACACAACTCTTTATAATAATTTTGTGACTTATCTTTTTCTTTTTGCTCTCAGTGAGTTTTCTGCTTACTCCTTTTCAATGTCCCCTACCAGCAATTCCACTTGTCCAACTAGGGGTCCCTGGTTAGTCACTTACTACTGACCTCAATAATATATCAATCATCATATTTCTTGTCCTCTTCTCACACTTACATTGTTTTCTCATTCTTTTATTCACCAGTGACAGAGCTCTCATCATCCCCCTCCCCACAAACTTACCTGCTACATATTCTCCTAGAGACTCCCGTCACACACAAGCAAACAACAAACACTTATACAACCTAAACAATACCTTATCAAGAATAATAACATAAGCCAGTTTTCCATCCCACACTTTCTACACAAAACACCTTTTATTTCTTTTAAAGAGTTTATTTATTTATTTTTAGAGAGATGGGAAGGGAAAGAGAAAGAGAGGGAGGGAAACATTTATTTGAGAGAGAAAAATCAATTGGTTACCTCTCATATGGGCACCAACCAGGGATCAAACCCTCAATCCAGAGAGGTGCCCTGACTAGGAATCAAACAGGTGACCTTTTCCTTTGTGCGGTGATACCCAACCAACTAAGCCACGCTGGTCAGAGCCCTACATAAAACATCTTCCCCACCTGAATCCCAGAAACCAATTTGCTCAATGGTTTTTGACATTGCATTTCTGTTTTTCTGTGGAACCATCTCCTTCCCCACAGACACATGCACACACAGCAAAAAAAAAAAAAAAAAAAAAAAAAACTGAATACTATGTGCCAATACTGATTTTAAATATCTGCTTGAGCTTCCCACTATACTGAATGCCAATCATTAAATTCAAACTAGTTGCTTTCTATAGCACTAATTAGTCAATTCTAAGTTCATAAGGATTCCATGAGTATATACAGATTCCTGGCTCTCAGTCATAGCAATTCTGATTTAGTAGGTCTTAGTGGGGCCTTTACTCCATAAGTGGCCTAGGTGCTTTTAATTCATAATTTTAGAATACTGTTTACTATACCCTGACTGCTGCTGCTTGGGGACTAGATTGAATCAGAACCATAATATTACGGCCCTGCTTTTTTGAACATCTGCACTACTTGCCAGCCATTCTCAAGATCTGTAACAGAAAAGCTTTCTAGAACAAAGATCAAACTCCTTACATAATATTGAATATTACGTTATGCCAACTAACTCTAGAAACTCATTGTTGAGTCAGGGCCATGCCTCTGTCAAGGTCCTCTTTCTTTGCTTTTTGTGGAACAGAGAACAAAGCGTGTTTAATAAGGCTGAACTTCCAAAATTGTCTTTGTGTGCTATAATGATATAATGATATATGACATTTTTATTTCTTATATTTATGCTTCTATTCACATTTCAAATATTATTACATTTATTAGAGCAGTAAAATTAACATAATGAACAACATATTTTGTTATTGACATTATTTTGCTTAAAATAGTTTCCTTCTAGTGCACTACAATGGTACTTATCAGAGTATGAACCCAATAGAACCACCTGCTTCAAAATATCATAGCAATTTACAGATTCAATGCAATACCTATTAAAGTATCAATGGCATATTTCACAGACATAGAACAAACACTTCAAAAATTTATATGGAACCATAAAAGACCCCGAATAGCAGCTGCAATTTTGAGAAAGAAGAACAAAGTAGGAAGGATCACAATACTTGATACCAAACTGTATTACAAAGACACTGTAATCAAAACAGCCTGGTACTGGCATAAAAAGAGGCACACAGACCAATGAAACAGAACAAAGAGCCCAGAAATAAACCCAACTCTCTACAGTCAATTAATATTTGACAAAGGGGGCAGTAACATAAAATGGGGTAAACATAGCCTCTTCAACAAATGGTGTTGGGAGAACTGGACAGCTCCATGCAAAAAAATGAAACTCGAGCACCAACTTACACCATACACCAAAATAAATTCAAGGTAGATAAAAGACTTAAATATAAGCTGTAACACCATTAAAGTCCTAGAGGAGAACATTGGCAGGAAAGTCTCAGATATCCCACACAGCAATATTTTTACTGATATGTCCCCAAGAGCAAGGACTATAAAGGAAAGAATAAACAAATGGGATCTCATCAAAATTAAAAGCTTCTGTGTGGCTAAAGAAAACAGCACTAAAATAAAGAGACAACCAAATGTATGGGAAAATATATTTGTCAATGATACCTCAGAAAAAGGTTTAATCTCCAAAATATACAAAGAACTCACATGACTTCACTCTAAGAAGACAACTAACCCAATTAAAAAATGGGGAAAGGACTTGAACAGACACTTCTCCAAGGAGGACATATAGAGGATCCAGAGACACATGAAAAGATGCTCAATATCGCTAGCTATCAGAGAGATGTGAATTAAAACCACAATGAGATACCACTTTACACCGGTGAGAATGGTTATCATAAACAAAGCAATAAACAACAAATGTTGGAGAGGGTGTGGGGATAAGGGGACTCTGGTCCACTGTTGGTGGGATTGCAGACTGGTACAACCATTATGGAAAACAGTATGGAATTTTCTCAGAAAACTAAAATTGGGCCTGCCTTTTGACCCAGCAATTCCACTGCTGAGATTATATCCTAAGAACCCTAAAACACCAATCCAAAAGATCCTATGCACCCTAATGTTCATAGCAGCACAATTTACAACAGCCAAGAGTTGGAAGCAACCTAGGTGCCCATCAGTAAATGAATGGATCAAAAACTGTGGTACATATACACAATGGAATTCTACACAGCAGAGAGAAAGAAGGAGTTCCTACCTTTTGCAACAGCATGGATGGAACTTGAAAGCATTATGCTGCGTGAAATAAGCCAGGTGTTGAAGGACAAGCACCATATGATCTCACCTTTAACAGGAAGCTAAATAACAAAACAAACAAGCAAGCAGAATATAGGGAATTTCAGGGAAAATGGGGGAGGGATTTAGAGGAACAATATAAAGGATACATGGGCAACAACTAAGAAGGGTGGAAATGGGAAGAAGTGGGGGAGCACAGGGGATGGGATGGGTGTAATAGACAGAACACTGTACTTGAAAAATAATTAAATAAATTTTTTAAATGGTATTTAATTATGTTTAATGGTAAAAATATATCATGGCATTCTAGTTAAATATCCAGAATCCGAGATCCAATTAAGAGTTATTAGATTCTCCAGAAATCTGCAAATCTACAATTTAACATGCATTCTTGGGATAAACTTCAACATGGCATTTTGCACAATATTTATATATAAATATATTAAATGTGTAATATATATCTATAAATATTCTATTACATAGAATATAATATATATTTAATAAGCTAATATGTAGAATTTTGCATATATTTTAATAATTATATTTTGCATGTATTATAATTTTACATTTTGTTTCCATATATTAATTTTGCCTGTTGGTATCAAAGTAATATAAGCTATGTAAACTGATTGAGAAATTTTTTCTATTATTTTTTTAAAATAGCTTGAATGAAAACATGTAAAGTACCATCTAAGCTTCTGCACTAGGAAAATAAAGGCTAAATTTTATTTCCATTTATTTAATGAGTTTTCTATGTTTTCTTATGTTGGTAATTTTATGATAGAGGGAATTATATATTTTAACAAGATTTCAAAACATATTGTCATATAATAGTTCATAGATTCGTCTTATTTTATTTTTTTAAATACTTGGTAGGTAATAGTATATTGTTATATTAGTTTGTGGTATGCAATTTGGTGATTTGACATTTTTTAACTTAACAATATCATTACTCCACTAGTTTTAGTTGTCATCTGTCACCATGCAAACTTATCACAATATTATTGGCTATAATCCCCTTCATCTTTTGCATCAATTTCATAATCCATCTCAAATCTGGTGACCACAAAATTGTTATCTGTATCTATGAGATTGTTTCCTTTTTGTTTGCTCATTTATTTTATTTTTTAGATTCTACATGTTAGTGAAATCATAAAGTTTTTGTCTTTCTTTGATTTATTTCACTTAACATAATACTCTCTAGGTCCATCCATGTCCACATAAATGTCAAGATTTTATTCTTTTATATCACTGCATAATATTCTAATGTGTGTGTATCACTTTTTATTTATTTATCTATTTATCAGTGGACACTTAGTTTGCTTCCAGATCTTGGCTGCTATAAATTATGCTGCAATGAACACAGGTGTTTATATCTTTTCAAATCAGTGTTTTTGTTTTCTTTACATAGATACCCATAAGTGAAATTGCTGGGTCATATGGTAAATTTATCTTTAATGTTTTGAGCAATCATCATATTGTTTTCCATAGTTGCTGTGCCAATTGACAGTACCAACAGTACACAAGGGTTCCCTTTTCTTCACATCCTTACGAACACATGAAATTTGTTGAAATTTTTATACTAGCCATTCTTATTTGAAGAAAGTGGAATCTCATTGTGCTTTCGATTTGCATTTCCCTGATGATTAGTAATGCTGAGCATTCTTTCATATGTATGGTGGTGACATGTATATCTTCTTAAAAGAACTGCTTATTCATGTCTTCTGCCCATTTTCAATGGGACTTATTTTTTTAAACTGAGTTTTAAACTGACCCTATATATATTGTTCTCAAGTATATATATATACTTATATATAGGGTCTAGTAGAACCAATGCCTGCTTCAGTGTGGTTGGTCGGGTAATAATATGAGTGTACTATTTATAGTTTTAATTTGAGCATTTCACCTAAAATTTCATATGGTATGCTTGAGTGTGATATTGTTATGTTATAGAATTACATGCTTACTATTTTGTAATAAAAAAGGTGTGTTATTTTTACCAAACCCTGTATATTGGCTATCCCCCTTATCTGATATACCATTTGTGACTATATTCTCCCATTCAGCAGGTTGTCTTTTCTCTCTCTCTCTTTATTTTATTTTATTTTATTTATTTATCTTTAGAGGGGAAGGGAAGGAGAAAGGAGAGAAATATCAATGCATGGTTGTCCCTCATGCGTCTCCTGCTAGGAACTAGCCTGTAACCCGGGCATGTGCACTAAGTGGGAATCCAACTGCAGTCATCTGGTTCACAGGCCCATGCTCAGTCCACTGAGCTACACCAGCCAGGGCTCTCTCTCTTTTTTAACATGATAGTTTTCTTCGCTATATGGGAGATTTTTAGTTTGATAAAGTCCTATTTGTTTATTTTAGCTTTTGTTTTTCTTGCTCAAGAAGACATGTCCAAAAAAACATTACTGAGATTGATATGAAATGGTTTATAGTCTATGTCTTCTTAGAGGACTTTTATGGGTTCAGGCCTTACAAATATGTGTGTGTGTGTGTGTGTGTGCGTGTGTGTGTGTAATTTCTCTCACATATATATGTGGTTATATACATATGGTTTGTGTGTGTGTGTGGACTTATTGATGATAGCCATTTTGACAAGTATGAGGTAATATCTCACTGTAGTTTTAATTTACATCTCTCTGATGACTTTTCATATGTTTATTGATCATCTGTACATTCTCGTTGGAAGAGTTTCTATTCAAATCTTCCATTTGCTCCTTTGAATTGTTTTTTGTTTGTTTTGTAAGTTCATTTTTTATGTTGAGGTGTATGAGTTATTTATAAATTTTGGATATTAAACTTTATCAGCTGTATCACTGGTGTATTTTTTGCAATTCAGTAGGTTGTTTTTTGGTTTTGTTGATGGTTTACTTTGCTATGCAAAAACGTTTTAGTTTGATGTAGTTTCATTTTTTTTCTTTTGATTCATTTGCTTGTGGAGATATAACAGAAAAAAATATTGCTAAGAAAAATGTCAGAAATTTTGCTACTTATTATTTTTTCTAGGACCCTTATGGTTTTGAGTATGTCATTTAGGTGTTTAAGCTATTTTTAGTTTATTCTTCATATGGTGTAGAGAGACAGTCTAATTCTATTGTTTGCATTTATCTATTTTTCCATCACCATTTATTGAGTAGACTGTCTTTATCCCATTGTATGTTATTGCTTCCTGTGTCAAATATTAATTGATCAGATAGGTATGGGTTTGTTTCTGATGTCTCTATTCTGTTTCATTGATCTATGTGTATGTTTCTATGCCAGTACCATTCTGTTTTAATTACTACAACCTTGTAGTACATCGATATTAAGTAGTATCACACCTCCGACTTCATTGTTCTCAAGATTGCTATATGTATTGGCAGTCTTTTTTAGTCCCACATAAATGTTTTGGATTGTATATTCTAGTTCTGTGTAATACATCATTGTTTTTTTATTAGAATTTCATTGAATCTATTGACTAATTTAGGTAGTATGAACATTTTAATGATGATAATTTTTTCTATCCATGAGTACAGCATATACTTCCATTTATTTCTATCTTTCAATTTTTTTCTTCAATGTCTTATTATTTTCTAGATACAGGTCTTTTTCCTCTTTGGCTCGATTTATTCCTAGGTGTTTTATCGTTTTTTGATGCCATTGTAAATGGGGTCGATTTCCTAATTCCCCTTCAGAAATTTTATTATTGGTATATAAAAATGCAACCAATTTCTGAATCTCTTTACATTTTGCTACTTTGTTGTATTTATTTTTTAGTTCTAGTAGTTTTTTTAGTAGAATCTCTAGGGTTCTCTATATAGAGTGTCATGTCATCTGCAAATGATGACAGTTTTACTTCTTCCTTTCCAATTTGGATGTCTTCTTATCTGATGTCTGTGGCTAGGACTTCCAGTGCAATGTTGAATAATGGTGAGAGTGGACATCTCTATCTTGATCTTAAGATAAATTATATAGTTTTTCTCTATTTTGTATAATGTTAGCTTTGGGTTTGTTATATATGACCTTTTTTTATAAGTTGATGTATGTTCTCTCTATTACCACTTAACTGAGAAGTTTCTATAATAAATGAGTGCTGGATTTGTTAAAAGCTTTTTCTTCATCTATTTCTCTTATCATTTGATTTTTTATCATTCATTTTGTCTATTTGCTTTATTACATTAATTGGCTTGTGGATATTGTACCAAACTTGCATGTCAGGAATAAATCTCACCTGATCACTGTGTATAATCTTTTGATTTCTGAATTTGGTTAGCTAATAATTTGTTGAGGATTTTTGCATCTGTGTCCATCAGGGATGGTACCCTATAATTTTATTTTTTTGTAGTTTCTTTATCTAATTTTGGAATTAGGATAATGCTGGCCTCATAAAATGAGTTTGGGAATTTTCTCTCCTTTTGAATTTTTGAGAATAGTTTGAGAAATGTATGTGTTATTCGAAGCTCTGTAAAGCCATCTTGTCTAAGACTTTTTGTTTGTTGGAAGTTTTTTTTTTAAATTACTTCCTTGATTTTGTTTGTTGTGATTGGCTTGTTCAGATTTTCTGTTTCTCTTGATTCAGTATCAGAAGACTGTAGATTTCTAGGAATTTATTTATTTCTTCCAGATTGTCCAATTTGTTGGCATATGGTTATTCATAATATTTTCTTACAATCTTTTGTATTTCTGCAGTATCAGTTGTTACTTCTTTTTCATTTCCAATTTTATTTATTTGGATCTTCTCTCTCTTTTTTTTCTTGATTAGGCTGTTTAAACATTTATAAATGTTGTTTATCTTTTTAAAGAATCTGCTTTTAGTTTCATTAATCTTTTGATCATTTTAGAATCTATTTCATTTATTTTTTTTTCTGATATCTGTAACAGTCATAACTTGCTACTCAGAACTTGGCTTCAGAACTTGTCAAAAACTATACTCACTGCATTTTCATGAGAAAAAACATGTTTCATCACTCAGCACTTTCTTGGGACTCATCCCACTTGCTAGAAATTGTATGAGTCATGACACTGTCCTGCAAGAGAAAATGCTTAATCACTCATGTTTGGTGCTTGTCAGTTTTAGCACTCATCACAACTTCTGGAACAAATTAATGACAAGTACTGAGGTACCACTGTATTTCCTTTGTTCTACTCACTTCAGTCTTTGTTTATTGTTCTTTTTCAAATTCTTTTAAGTGTTAGATTATTTACTTGAGTTTTTCTCGATGTATGCCTATAATGCTATGAATTTCCCTCTTTCACTGGGTTTCATAACTTGGGTTTGATATTTTCCCATTCTTATTTATCATAAGTATCTTTTGAATTTTTTTCTAATGTCATTTAAACAATGGCATCCATTATTTAGTAATGTGTTACTTAGCCTCCATGTGTTTGTGTGTATGTGCGATTAATTTGCAGTTTAATGCTATTCTAGTTAAAGAAGATGCTTGACATGATTTCATCCTTTTTAAATTTATTGAAAGTCTATTACTGAACATGTGGTTATCCTAGAAAATGTTTAATGTGTACTTGAAAAAAGTGCCTATATTTTGCTTTGGTGTGAAGTGCTCTGAAAATATCAATGAAACTCTCCTGGTTTACTGTGTAATCTAAGGCTGCTATCCCTTTGTTGATTTTCTTTCTGGAAGATATATCTGCTGATATCATTGAAGCATTAAAATTACATATTCTGACTATATTAGATGTCTATGTCTCTCTTTATGTCCATCAAAATTTGCTTTAATTTGCCTTATATATTTCCATGTGCCTATGTTGGTTACATAAATGTTTACAAAGATTATATCCACTTATTGGGTTGAACCTTTATCATTATGTAATGTCCTTCTTTATGTCTTATTGTAGTTTTGTTGTAAAGTCTATGTTTTTCCGATATAAGTATTGCTACTTCAGATTCTAATTTCCACTGGTTGTAATACCTTTTTCAACTCTTGAACTTTAGTCTGTGCTTGTCTTTCTTTTTGATTTGAGTCTCTTGATACAGTACATGTATGGGTCTTGTTTTCTTATCCATTCAACTAATAGTTATCACTATTATAGTTTTTATAATTGTGGTCCTGTTTTTTCTCTTTCATTTTCTTAAAGAAGTGCCTTAACATTCATTGTAATACTTGTTTGGTAGTAATGAATTTATTTTTTCTTGTTGAGAAGCTTTAATTTTGCCTTCCGTTTTATTTTTTTTTAATTTTAACTGTTGTTCAAGTACAGTTTTCTGTCTTTTACTCCCATCCCAGCCAACCCACTCAGCATACCCCTTCCAATTTCCAGCCACCCTTTGTTTTTGTCCATGTGTCTTTTATACTTGTTCCTGGAGACCCTTTCACTTTCTCTGTGAAATTCTCTCCCCTCTCCCCTCTGTACACTTGTCAACCTGCTCTCTATTTTAGTGTCTTTGGTTATATTTTGCTTGCTTATTTGTTTGTTGTTTAGGTTCCTGTTGAAGGTGAAATCATATGGTGTTTGTCTTTCACTGCCTGGCTTATTTCACTCAGCATAATGCTTTTCAGTTCCATCCATGCTGTTGCAAAGGGTAGGAGCTCCTTCTTTCTTTTTGCTGCATAGAATTCCATTGTGTAAATGGACCATAGGTTTTCGATCCATTCATTTACTGATGGGCACCTAGGTTGCTTCTGGCTCTTGGCTATTGCAAATTGTGCTGCTATGAACATGGGGGTGCATAGGATCTTTTGGATTAGTGTTTTATGGTTCTTAGAATATAATTCTACCAGTGGAACTACTGGGTCAAAAGGCAGGTCCATTTTTAGTTTTCTGAGAAAATTCCATACTGTTTTCCAGAGTGGTTGTACCAGTCTGCAATCCCACTAACAACAGATTAGGGTCCCCTTTTCTCCACAACCTCTCCAGCACTTGTTGTTTGTTGCTTTATTTATGATGACAGTTCTGACAAGTGTAAAGTTGTATCTCATGGTTGTTTTAATTTGCATGTCTGGAATAGCTAGCGATACTGAACATCTTTTCACATGTCTCTGGATCCTCTGTATGTCCTCCTTTGAGAAGTGCCTGTTCAAGTCCTTTGCCCAATTTTATGATTGGGTTGCTTGTCTTCTTAGAGTGGAATTGTGTAAATTATTTGTATATTTTGGAGATTACACCCTTATTTGAGGTATCATTGGCAAATATGTTTTACCACACAGTTGATTCTCTTTTTATTGAAATACTGTTTTCTTTAGCCATGAAGAAGCTTTTAATTTTGATGAGATCCCATTTGTTTATTCTTTCCTTTATGGCCCTTGCTCTAGGAGACATATCAGTAAAAATCTTGCTGTGTGAAATGTCTGAGACTTTCCTGCCAATGTTATCCTCTAGGACTTTAATGGTGTCATGGGTTATATATAAGTCTTTTATCCACCTTAAATTTATTTTAGTGTATGATGTAAGTTGGTACTCAAGTTTCATTATTTGCATGTAGCCATCCTATTCTCCCAACACCATTTGTTTAAGAGACTATGTTTACCTCATTTTATGTTACTGCCCCCTTTGTCAAATATTAATTGATTGTAGAAACTTGAGTTTATTTCTGGGCTCTCTGTTCTGTTCCACTGGTCCGTGTGTTTGTTTTTATGCCAGTACCAGGCCATTTTGACTACAGTGGCTTTGTAATACAATTTGGTATCAGGTGTTGTGATCCCTTCTACTTTGTTCTTCTTTCTTATAATCACAGCAGCTATTTGGGGTAGTTTATACTTCCCTATAAATTTTTGAAGTGTTTGTTTTATGTCTGTACAGTATGTCATTGGTACTTTAATAGGTATTGCATTGAATCTGTAAATTGCTTTGGGTAGTGTAGACATTTTGATAATGTTAATTCTTCCAATCCATGAACACGGTATTGTTTCCATTTGTTTGTGTCTTCCTTGATTTCTTTATTCAGTGTTGTGTAGTTTTCTGAATGCAGATCTTTTACGTCTTTGGTTAGGTTTATTACTGGACATTTTATTTTTCTTTTTGCTATATTGAATGGAATTTTTTTTCTTGATTTCAGTGTCTGCTGTTTCATTGTTGGTATACAACAATGCCTTTGGTTTCTGGATATTGAGTTTGTATCCCAGTTTTGCAAATTCATTTATTAGGTCGAGCAGTTTTTTGGTCGAGTCTATAGGATTTTCCATGTACACTATGATGTCATCTGCAAACAGTGACAGTTTTGTTTCCTCCTTTCCAATTTGAATATCTTTTCTTTTCTTTTCTTTTCTTTTCTTTTCTTTTCTGAATGCTGTGTATAAAACATCCAATACTATATTGAATAAAAGTAATGAAAATGGACAATCTTGTCTTGTTCCTTATCATAGTGGATAAAATTTTAGTTTTTTTCTTATTGAGTATGATGTTGGCTGTAGGTCTCTTATCTATGGCCTTTATTATGTTGAAGAATGCTCCCTCTATTCCCACTTTGCTGAGTGTTTTTATCATAAATGGGTGCTGTACCTTATATCGTTTTTCTGTATCTATTGGTATGATAATGAGATTTTTGTCTTTGCTTTTGTTTATGTGGTGTACTACATTTCCTGATTTGAGAATGTTGAACCATCTTTGTATCCCTGGGATGAATCTGACTTGCTCATGCTGTATTACCTTTTTAATGTATTGTTGGGTGTGGTTTGCCAATATTTTGTTGAAGATTTGAGCATCTATGCTCATCAGAAATATTGGTCTGAAGTTTTCTTTCTTTGTTGTGTCTTTATCTGGTTTTGGGATTAGGATGATGTTGGCTTCATTAAAAGAGTTTCAGAGTCCTCCATCATTTAAAAAAAAATTTGAATAGTCTGTGAGGTATAGCAGTTAGCTCTTCCTTAAATGCTGTGTGCAATTCTCCTGTGAAACCATCTGCTATAGGGCTTTCGTGTGTCGGGAGTTTATTGATTACTCTTCATTTTTTTGTTGTTGTTGTTATTGGTCTGTTCAGGCCTCCTGCTTCTTTTTAATTCAGCTTTGGAAGATTATATTTTTATAGAAATGTGTCCATTTCACCTAGGTTTTCAACTTTCTTAGCATACAGTTCTTCATAGTAATTTCTTACAATCTCTTCTATTTCTGTGGTTTCAGTTGTAATCTCTCCTCTTTCATTTCTGATTGTGTTTATTTGGGTTCTCTGTCTTCTTTTCTTGATGAGCCTACTTAAAGACTTGTCCGTTTTGTTTATCCTTTCAAAAGACCAGCTCTGGATCCATTGTCCTTAGAATTTTGCTTTTCGTCTCTATGTAATTTAATTCTTCCCTGATCTTGGTTATTTCCTTCCTTCTACTTGCTCTGGGTTGTCTTTGTTGTTGTTCTTCGAGTTCTTGCAGGTGTAGGGTTAGGTTGTTTGTTTGAAATGTTTCTATCTTCTTTAGGTAGGCCTGGATTGCTATGAATTTCCCTCTCAGGACTGCCTTCACTGTGTCCCATAGGCTTTGAGTTGTTGTGAGTTCATTTTCATTTGTTTCCAGAAGCTTTCTGATTTCTTCTTTAATTTCAATCTTGACCCATTCATTTTTTAATAGCATACCATTCAGTCTCCATGCTTTTGGGTGTTTTTTTTTTTCCCTGTGGGTTTTGTTTCCAATTTCAGTCCCTTGTGATCAGAGAAGATGCTTGGTATGATTTCTATTTTCCTGAAGTTGTTGAGACTTGTATTGTGTCCTATCATGTGATCTATCTTTGAAAATATTCCATGTGCCTTTGAAAAGAATGTGTATTTAGCTTCTTTGGGATGGAGGGCTCTCTATATATCAATTAGGTCCATTTCGTCTAGGACGTCATTTAATGCTGCAATATCTTTGTTGATATTTTGTTTGGAAGATTTGTCCATTTTAGACAGTGGGGTGTTAAAATCCCCTACTATAATTGTCTTGCTTTCAATATCTTTCTTGAGGTCCTCCAGAATTTTCTTTATATATTTGGGTGCTCCTATTTTGGGTGCATATATATTTACAATGTTAATGTCTTCTTGGTGGATTCTTCCCTTGAGTATTATGAAGTGACCTTCTGGGTCTTTCTTTATGGCCCTTTTTTTGAAGTCTATTTTGTCTGATATGAGAATTGCTACCGCAGCTTATTTTTCTTGTCCATTTGCTTGGAAAATTTGTTTCCATCCTTTCACTTTTAGTCTGTGGTGTTCTTTTGACCTGAGGTGGGTCTCTTGTAGGCAGAATATGTGTGGGTCATGCTTTTTTATCCATTCAGCTATTCTATGTCTTTTAATTGGAGCATTTAATCCATTTACATTTAAGGTTATTATTGAAATGTACTTATTCGTTGCCATTTGTGTACCTGTGTTCCTCTCTATCTCTCTCTTTTTCTTCCTTTCCTAAAGCAGCCCTTTCAGTAATTCTTGTAGAGCTGGTTTGGTGGAGGCATATTCTTTTAGACTTCTTTTCTCTTGGACGCTCTTTATTTGGCCTTCTATCTCGATTGAGAGCCTTGCTGAGTACAATAGCCTTGGTTGTAGGCCTGTGTTTCTCATTACTTGGAATATTTCTTGCCATTCTCTTCTTGCTTGGAATGTTTCCATTGAGAAGTCAGTAGCCAGCCTTATTGCGACCACCTTGTATGTTACTTCCTTTTTCTCCCTTGCTGCCTTTAGGATTCTTTCTTTGTCTTGGAGTTTTGCCATTTTAATGATGACGTGTCTTGCAGTTGGCCTTTTGGGTTCCACCTGCCTGGGACTCTCTGCAATTCCTGGATTTGTGTGACTTTATTTCTCCTCAACTTAGGAAAATTTTCCATTATTACTCTTTCAATTAGGTTTTCTATTCCTTATTCTTCTTCTTCTCTTTCTGGTATTCCTATTATTCGGATATTATAATGTTTCATATTGTCTTGCATTTCTCTTAACCTATGCTCAGTTTTTCTGATTCTCTTTCCCATTACTTGGTCCGTCTGGGAGATTCTTTCTACCCTGTCTTCGAGCTCTCTTATGCGGTCTTCCACCTCATCGATCCTACTCTTCTTACCTTCCACTGTATTCTTCAGTTCAGAAGTTGTATTCTTCATTTCCTCTTGGCCTTTACTGATGGTTTCTATCTCCTTTTTCATGTTGGTATAGTTTGCAGAGAGTTTATTGTAGCCTCCCTGTAGTTTCTGATAGTTTGTTGTAATTTCTTTGAAGTTCTTGATAACCAGTACTTTGAATTCAATATCTGATAGTTGACTTGCCTCTCTTTCATCTAACATTCTTTCTGAGACTTCCTCCTTTTCTTTCATTTGGGGATTGTTTCTTTGTTTTCTCATTGTTCTGTTGCTCTTATTTTTGGCCTCAGCTTCTTAAATTTATCTGTTATAGTTCCCTGGGTTTATGGTGTGGAGTTCTGTAGTAGGATGCCTGTGAGATTCAGTTGTGCAGTGTCCTTCAGGTATCTTGGTGTTCTCTGCTTCCACCTACTCCTCTTGTTGGTTTCCAGCTGGTCAAACCTTTTCTTGTGGTCTCAGTAGCTGCAGCAGCCTGAGGGGCTATTAGTGTGGCCTTTCTCACATCTTGGTGAACTCAACTGGTCTCGTCAGTGTCCTCCCAAGATCCAGTCCGGCTAAGCTATCCTGTGCCCCACTGAGAGCAGATTTTCCCCCAGGCTTCCCAGCCTTGTCCTGACGTGAGAGCCCGTGCTCCCAACCAGAATTTCCTGATCTCACAGGCTTGGGCATGGACCTTTCCCAGTGCTTTGGCTGAACACATAGGCCAACTCACAATTCTTCCAAGATGGCAGCCACAGCCTGACTCTTGGTGCTTCTCAGTCTGTGCCCCGCTGGGTAGGAATGGAGTTGGTGGCTGGCTCTCTTCCAGGGGCCCTGCCAGCAGCCTGAGGCTTCCTGAGACTGTGTTAGAGCCAGCTCAGACCCCGTGCCACAGGGATCGCATGGCGACTCTCAGTTCCCTAAGGACAGCCACAGCCTGACTCCAGGTGCTTCTCAGTCTGCGCCCCCTGGGTAGGGATGGAGTTGGTGGCTGGCTCTCTTCCAGGGGCCTTGATAGTAGCCTGAGACTCGCAGGGTCTGTGGCAGACCAGGCTCTGACCCTGAGTTACAGGGAACGCATGGGTGGCTCTCAGTTCTCCCAAGCCGGCAACCGCAGCCTGACTCCATGGGTTATCAGAGCTCTCTGGTTTGCTTCCCAATGCTGACTCCTCTCCCTGCCACTACAGGGAAAATGATCTCTCCTGGTGTTTTCCAATCTGCGCCCTGCCAGATAGGGAGGGTGCCGGTGACTAGTTCTCTCCCAGGGTTGTTCTTGCCTGCCCTTGCCCTCAGCTCTCAGAGACCAGGCCAGCCCAGCGAGGGCCTTGGTGCCGCCCAGTGGAGGGCCTGCAGCCTCTGCGCTATTCCCTCCTACCTTGTTGATCTGTGGTTGTCTCCTCAACCTCTGGTCATTCATTGTCTGCTACACTCTCTGGAGTCCTGCCTTCTTATATGCCGAGTCCCTGTTGGGTATCCACTGCACTCTTCCGAAGATCAGCCTGGTTTTTCTCCAGTGCGTAGAGGGAAGCAAGATCCTTTGTCCTACTCCACTGCCATCTTCTCTCCTATACTATGGTTATCCCTTTTTTGCTTACAAGAATATGTAACTATTCTTAAATAATAACATCTTATAAAAATATTTTGAGAAAATAGAAGTAGATTTCACTTGTAAAAGTAGATGAGAAAACCTTAAATGAAGTAAAATGAAAAATCACCCACCGTAACCAAATAGATTATATTCAATAACATAATGTTTACATTTGAGACTCTATCCTTATAACCTAGAGAAAGTTTCTGTAGATGCCTTGAAAATGTATATATACATTCATTTTTATAGGTGATAAACTAGCTTTTATTTTTTATTACAATGTGTTAAGATGAAGAGGAAGAAAGAAAAGAAGGAGAGAAAAGGAGTAACAGAAAAAATCCTAATGCTTCTCCAAAGTGTGCTTTAAAAAATATCTCGACTTTAAAAATGGATAGATAGTTACTTCCAGATCTTGTCAGGGAGAAGACACTTGGATTGGGAGCAAAAAACATTACTGAGATTGTTCTCTCATGTTAGTGACAATCTTAATTTACAAAATACCGGGAAATTCCATTTTTATCTCAGAAAATGTTCTCTTTTAGTATTTACATTCCCAAGTTCCAAGAATATGGTCACTAAAAACATTAAAAGTTTTGTTTTCTTTTTACAATTGTAATAATAAATGAGACCATGCTCTGATGCATGTGGTAGGGACTCATCAAACCAAGTCCAAGGCTAGATCTCTGCTATAGATTGGCAAGTTAGCTACTCTTTTTTCAAAGCATAGAAATTACAGTTCCTACTATTCCTGGTGGGGGATAAACAATCAAAAGTCACCATCTGTAGTCAGGTGAGAGAGGCTTTTTTTAGTTTTTTATAAATTTAATTTAGTGGGGTGACAGTAGTTAATAAAATTATACAGGTTACATATGTACAGTTCCACAGTATATCATCTGTATAATGTTTTGTGTGTTTACCACCCAGAATCAAGTCCTCTTTCATCTCCATTTATCTCAACCTTTACCCTCTTCTACCTCCCCAACCCCCCTTTTATTTCTTGTAATTACCATATGGTTGTCTATATCTATGAGGTATTGTTTTATTTTTTTGCTCAGATCCTTCAATTCTTTCATTATTTTACCCAGTCTCCAACAACTCTGCCCTGACAGCTGTCAGTCTGTTCTTTGCATATATTAATGTGTTTCTATTGTGTTTTTTCATTTATGTAGTTCATTAGATTCCACATACATGGTACTTGCTTTTTCTTGCTGGCTTACTTCACTTACCATAAAACTTTCCAGGTCTATTCATACTCTCACAAAAAGTAAGATTGCCTCCTTTATTTTTACAGCTGAGTAGTAAATGCATTCTCAAAAGCACTGATTTCAGGAATAATAAAAAACACTTTGACACATTTTTAAATAAAAAGCACTATCTTTAATAAAACAATAGCCAAAATTAATTGCAGTGAATAAATATTAGATTAAAGTTTTGAACATGGAGCAAAATGAACCTTTCAGAAATACCTAAGAATAGAATTTAGTCTCTAGCAATGTAGCAACCATAATCCTCTGATTCTCTTCTCAACCCAACTCTGTAGATGCTGCATGTGTCATAGAAACAAAAGTCATGTTGCTACATCTTGAGAAACTCCCAGGAAAGAGTAGGTGGGATTGTGTGAAGGGTAATGCAGCACTCCAGATGGAAGAAAGCCTAGGGGTCAAGAGTATGGCCAGATCTTTTAATTGTGGACCCCTATGAGTATTACTGCAAATCCACCCCCCACACACACCACTGGTAAACCACTGTCTTCTCCAATTCCACTGTAAGACAGAAAACAGGCCTCACTTGCCAAGAGCAATGGAGAATCGTTCACTATTGTATGGGTTTAGGGAGTGGATTTGTATGTGTGGTCTTATTTACTTGTGAGTATTCCAGTATTCTTATCTTTATTCTTCCCCATCTTTGAAGGTCTAAGTGATCAGAAACCAAGGACATAACTTTCCGGAAGAAGCAGTACTGGAGGGGAATATATAGAGATATTTTTCTATGGGGCTGCGTCATCTGTTGAGGATTTGGTGAACAAAGAACAATATAACCTAGACTGTTATGACATATTTTTTTGTGTTTTTTTTTTTCAGTGAGCTCTGACCTACCTCCAAAACTTATCAGAAGGTTACAAGTAGGGCACAGACTTTATGGGTACATACTATAAGGTTAGGAAATATGAGATGCTAAGGAATAGTAACTTCTCTGAAGAATGAAACTCTTTTAAGAAAAGACAAAAACTAAACAATCTATTCCCATGAAGCATAATTGTCTAGGGAGAATAACTTTTTAATATCAGCATAATACATTTTTCAAAGAGGTAGGAAAGTGTATTGATAAAAAAGGAGTAAACATCCCTTAATAACCAATAAGAAAAGTAAATGTGCAACAACATAGTAGAGTAAAACTCAATATAAGTTTATTGAATAGTAGAATAGATATATCCAAAAAATAAATGTGCTTTTGTAAAATCAAATCAATAAATCACTATAGGAGGCAACAAGAAGGAGAAACAATTAGAAATGCTTAAATAAAATATAAGAGGTATAAGAGATAAAGTTAGAGTTATCAGTATTTATATAGTAAGAGTCTTACAATGTTAAATAAGAATATGTAGAAGGAAAGATAGCATTGTCAAGTCAATTATAGAGTTTTTATCATAAATAAAATTAAAATGACTCAGATTAAAAAATATTATTTTTGATCTATTAAAAAGGAACATTTTTAGCCCTGGCTGGTGTAGCTCAGTGGTTTGAGCACGGACCTGAGAACCACACGATTGCGGTTCGATTCCCAGTCAGGGTACATGCCTGGGTTGCAGGCCAGTTCCCAGCAGGGGACTCATGAGAGGCAACCATACATTGATACTTCTCTCCTTCCCTTCCCCTCTAAAGATAAATAAATAAAACCTTTAAAAAAGGAACATTTTAATTCCCATTTCTGATGTATCAGAATGGAAATTTAGGAGCATTGAAAACAAAGATAAAAAATACAAGAAGTATGTAAAGTTATAGAATAGGGTAATAATATAATATTTTTTCACTGATATATTGAAATATGTATATACAACAAATAGAGATTTCATACTATTTTTAAAGACACATGTAATGCCTTTTTCCACATACACAAACTTTGTGCCAGAATACAGTCAGCAACACACAACCTATTTTCTAATCTTAAAGCAGGAAAATTTGATATAATAATAGCTTAAAAACTAAAAATTATACTATTTAATAGCAATCATGTTAATGAAGTCATGAAGAATGACAAAGTTCTTAAAACTTAATAAAAATGTCAAAACTTCTGACATAAAGCTAAAGAAGCAGATACAGAAAAATCAAAAACATTCAATACACTTACCAAGAAAGAAGCAAAGAAAGTAAACAGACAAAACTTTCAACTCAATTTAATAAAAAGTTTCACAAGAAACCCAAAGATATTAAAATATTTTAAAGATAATGGAAGAAATGAAGGACAGAAAATAAAAACAGGGAAGATTTACTTAAGATAAAACTGTTTTTTCCCCCAAGATTAGTAGAATGGAAAACTCTAGCATTTAGAAAAATGATAGGAAAAGGAAATACAAAAACAAGAATTGCCATTATTAGTAAAAAAATGAATAATAGGCAAAGCAGTTTTAAAACAAAAGAATTCTAGGGACTCCTCCCAAATGGCAGTGTAAGTGGAATGGGTCTCACCCTTTTAAGAACACATTGAATGTGCACATATATTTAGAGCAGTTTCTTCTGTGAGAGAGTTGAACAGCTTCTGCACAACAAGCAAAAGGGTGAGACTGCAAAGAGAAGGCTAGGGAACTGTAAAGGCTTTCCAGAACTTGAGGGAACAAACTGGGACCAGAGGAAATACAGAGCACCATTTTTTATGTTTCCCCTGCACATAGATAGCAGACATGTGCTCCATCCAGGTTCTCTGACTGACTTAAAGGGCAATATAGTGTATTCCCAGCCACCATTCTTGGAGCTAAATCCAGCAGAAACAGGAGGGCACCATAGCATGTATGACAAGTCCACCCAGAGATTGATCCAGTGGATATGGCAGTGTGCTGCTTTGTGAACCCATTGGGCTACATGGACATGCAGGGCTTCCCACCTGTAGAGAGTGTCAGACTAGCAAAATGTCAAGCTAGCAAAAATAAAGGAAATCAAGAAATCAAAAGAAAAAAGATCATAGAGAATGAACAACAGCAACAAAAAGTTAATTAAAAGGCTATAAGCACACATCTATCAATAATTACTTTAAATATAAATGGACTAATACTCCAATCAGAAGACATGAGGTAGCATTACGGATAAAAAAACATAACTCACCTATATACTGCTTACAAGAAGCTCACATTACATAGGAAGACATGAACTGAAAGTGAAGAGATGGGAAACATTCCACGCAAACAGAACTAAAAAGAAAAATGGGGCAGAAATACTCACGTCAAACAAAATAGACTTTAAAACAAAGAATGTAAAAAAAAAGCAAATAAGGCCATCACATAATTTTAAAGGTGTAAATCCAAGAAGAGAACATAACAATTGTAAATATCTACATACATAACATAGGAGCAACGGAGTATACAAAGATAAATTAATAGCCTTAATTGCAAAAAAATAGTTATACTATAATAGTTGGGGATTTTAGTACTCCTATTAACCCAAAGAATACACCATTCCAACAAAAAATTAATAAAGAAATAAGGGCCTTAATGCCACACTAGACCAATTTTATTTGACAGAATATTTTATTCAAAAACTTCAGATTACATATTTTTCTCAAGTGCATATGCAACATTTTCTAGGGTAGACCACATACTATGCCACAAAACAAGCCTCAGTAACTTTTTAAAAGTTTGAAATTATCAAGCACATATTCTACTCACAATCGTGTGAAATTAGAAATCAACTATAGACAGAAAACTGGAAAAATCCCAAATATGTCAAAAATAAACAACATGCTCCTAAACAACCAATGGCTCCAATAAGAAATCAAAAACTACCTTGACATAAATGACAATGAAAGCATATCCTCACAAAATTTATGAAATGGAGCTAAAACAGTTATAGGAGAAAAGCTTATACAAATCTACCTCAAGAAGCAGGAAAAACACCAAACAATGTAAACTTATACCTAAGAAAGTAGAAAAAGAGGAACAAACAAAACCCCAAATAAGTAGAAAGAAGGAAATAATAATGATCAGAGTGGAAATAAACAAACCAGAAAATTAAAAAAAAACAATACAAAAGATAAATGAAACTAAGAACTTGTTCTTTGAAAGGATAACTAAAATAGGTCATTACAGAATAGCCATGGGGATGTAGAGCACAGTATAAGAAAAAAACTAGCCAAATAATTTATATACATGACCCACGGACATGAACAATGGTGTGGGGATTGCCTGAGGGAGTGGGGGGATGGGTATGAGGGGGGAAAGGGAGAAAAATTGGGACAACTGTAATAGCATAACTGAAAAATATATAATTAAAAATCTATTAACCAAAAAAGATAAACCTATAGTAACACTCATCAAGCAGGTAAAAAAGAGATAGCCAAATTAATAAAATCATAAATGAAAGAGAAGATATAACAACCAACACCACAGAAATACAAGGTAGTATAAGAAAATACTACAAGCAATTATATACCAACATACTGAACAATCTAGAAAGAATAGAGAAAATTATAAAAACATAACACCTTTCAAGACTAAACCAGGAAGAAACGGAATCCAAACAGACAAATTACTAGCAATGAAGTTGAAGCAACAATTGAAAACTTCCAACAAAAGCCTAGGATCACATGGTTTCATGGATGAATTTTACTAATCATTTAAATAAGAATTAATACCTGTCCTTCTCATACTATTCAAAAAAATTAAAGATGAAAGAAATACTTCCAAACTCATTGTATGAGGCCAGTATTACCCTAACACCAAAACCAAAGATACTACAAAACTAATTAATTAATTAATTAATTGCAGGCAAATATTCCTGATAAATATAATGATATGCCAAATTTCTCAACAAAATACTAGCAAAACAGTTTTAATAGGACACCATGGTCAAGTGAGATTTATACCAGGGATGTAAGGGTGATTCAAAAGCCACAGAATAAATACAGTGAATTACTGCATAAACAAAACTAAGGATAAAAACCTTATGATCATATAAATTGGTGCAGAAAAATCATTTGGCAATATTTTACATACATTTAAGAAAAAAATGCTCAACAAAATGGTTACAGAAGGAACTTATCTCAACTTGATAAAGACTATAGTTGACAAGTCCACCACTAACATCATACTCAATGGTGAAAATCTGAAAGTTTTTTTTCTAAGATCAGGAATAAGACAAGGATGCTTACTTTCACTGTTATTATGCAATATAATATTGGGAATCCTAGCTATAGCAATCAGAAAAAAAACACAAATAAAGGCATCCAAACTGGAAAGGAGGAAGTAAAACAGTCACTCTTTGCAGATGATGTAATTCTATAAATACAAACTCCAAAGAATCCATCAGAAAAATTAATACAATAATAAGAAAAATCAATTCAATAAAGTAGCAGTATACATTATTAATACACAGAAATACATTTTGTTTTTATACACTAATAACAAACAATGACAATGAAAAATAAAGAAAACAATCTCATTTGTAATTGCATAAAAAGGAATAAAATAACAAGAAATAAATAGGCCAAGGAAGTGAAAGATCTTCAAAAGTATTAAAGAAAGAAACTGAAGAGAACACAAATAAATAGAATAATATACATATCATGAATTGGGAGAATTAATATTATTAAAATGATTATACTACACAAAGCAATCTAAAGACTAAATGCAATCCTTATTAAAATGCCAGTGACACACTTCTCAGTTAGAATAAATAATTCTAAAATTTACATGAACCACAAGAAACCACAATAGCCAAAACAACACTGAGAAAAAAAAAGCAAATTAGAAGTATCATGTTCCCTGATTTCAAATTATACTATAAACTATTACAAAGATTTATTTATTTATTTCCTTGTTTTTAGAGAAAGAGGAAGGGAGAAAGAAGGGAAAAAGAAAGATGGGGAGAGAAATATCCATGTGAGAAAGAATCATTGATTGGCTCCTTCTCACACACCCCCAACAGGGGACCTGTCCTACAACCTAGGCATGTGTCCTGACCAGGAATTGACCTTTTGGTTTGCATAACATTGCCCAATCCACTGAGCCAGACAAGTCAAGATTACAACTATTATAATTAAAACAGTATGGTAAAGGCACAAAAACAGACAGATTGATGGAACACACTAAAGAACCAGACATAAACCCACACTTATACAGTCAACTGATCTACAACAAAGGAAACAAGAATATACACTTGAGTAGCTACATTCTCTTTAATAAATCCTACTGGGAAAATAGGACAGGTACATGCAAAATAAATAAATAAATAAATCAAACTGAAGCATTCTCTTATACTATATGTAAAACTAAATTCCAGAGATCCAAAGCAGCAGTACAGTAGATGGAAGTTATACTCACTTCTTCCCAGGACCAAACTGGAATTAAAACTACAGCGTTTTTTGGACTATAAGAAGCACTTTTTCCACCTCCCAAATTTGGAAGAAATAATGGTTGTTAATACTGCTGTTGAGTTTCATTTATATTTACATTGGTGAAATACTATGCTACTTCTGTTATTAAATATTTTACCACATTTTTACTTCAATTTTTTTTCTATTTTCTTCTAAAACCTAGCTGCATCTTATGGTCAGAAAAATATGGTAAATTAAAAACAATCAACTTGAATAAACCAAATAATGACTAGCTAAACAGATGTCTTTTTTTAAAATTTATTTAACTCTTGTTCAAGTACAGTTTTCTTTCCTGTATTCCCAGCCCTGTCCCCCCAGTGCTCCCCACCTCCCTCCCATCTTCTGCCCCCCACCTTAGTTATTGTCCATGTGTCCTTTGTACTTGTTCATGTGAGTCCCTCTCCTTTTCCCCTGTGATTCTCTCCCCTCTCCCCTCTGGACCCCGTCAGCACGTCCTGCATTTCAGTGTCTTTGGTTACATTTTGCTTGCTTGTTCCTAAACAGATGTCTTATAACCAAAGATTTACAGAGGAAGACCCATGGAGACTGGTAGGAAGGGTAGAAAAATAAAGTTCTGGCCCTGCACCCACATGTGGAGTCTGAGATTCTAGAGGAATATATCAGCCACAAATATTTCCTAGCTAAGGAGCATGTGGTTTCAACTTTATGCAGGGCTCCCCAGCACAGAGAACCAGAGTGGAGAAGAGGAACCCAAATAACATTTGCCTTTGAAAACTGGAAGGATTCCAGCTGCTAGAGAGAGACTGGAGAGTACTAGAAACTTAGGCACACTCTTAAAGGGCTAGCACACAAAGTTCCATACACGGCCACTCATTTTGAACTCCAGTAGAGAGAAGGCACCTCACAGGGTTGTGTGGGTTCAGGAAGAATACTAAAGTAACAGCCTCCAAGATCCTTGCTCTGAGACCTTCACCCAAGCTACCCATAGACACCATCATTCCTAAGTAGAGCACCCTGCTGCATATAGCATTAGCCTAAGGGAATTCACTACTGCATGCTTCTGATCCCTTGTGGCCCTAACCTCCCAAGCAAGTGCTTTATGGAGAAGTCTGTTGGCTGCTGCCAGCCTGAGCCCACAGTACAGATTTTTTGGAAGACTATTAAGAAGATCCATGCAGACTAGAAGAATTAAAGAAAAACGAGGAAAAACTGAGTTGTTTGGCTCAATGTCAAGGAAGAGTGAAAAAATCTCAGATATTCCATGCAGCAATATTTTACCAATATATCTTTGGTAAAAATAAAGGGAAATAAAAGAAAACCATAAATAAATAAGATCTCATAAAAATAAAAAGCTTCTGCATGGCTAAAGAAAGCAGCATTAAAATGAAAAGAGAACCAACTATATGGGAAAACATACTTGCCGATAATATCTTGTACAAGGATTTGATCTCCAAAATATGTAAAGAACCCATATGACTGCACTCCAAGAATACACACAACCCAATTTAAAAAATGAGCAAAGGGCTTGAACAGACACTTCTCCAAGGAGGGCATGCACTGGGCCCAGAGATATATGAAAGGATGCACGGCATCATCAGCCATCAGAGAGATGCAGATTAAAACCTCAATGAGATACCACTTCATACCTGTCAGCATGGCAATCATAAACAAACTAACAAACAAGTGTTGGAGAGGATGTGGAGAAAAGGGAACCATGATGCACTACTGGTGGGAATGCAGAATGGTGCAGCCACTGTGGAAAATAGTGTAGAATTTACTCAGAAAACTAAAAATGGGAACACCTTCTGACCCAGCAATTTCACTGCTTGGATTATATTCTAAGAACCTTGAAACATCAATCCAAAAGAACCTGTGATCCTATGAAATTGTTCATAGCAGCACAAATTACAATAGCCAAGAGGTGGAAGCAACCTAAGTGCCCATCAATAAATGAATGGATCAAAAAGCTATGATACATTTACACAATGAAGTACTATACAGCATAAAGGAAAAAGGAGCTTGTACTCTTTGGGACAGCATGGATGGAAGTGGAGAACATTATGCTAAGTGAAATAAGCCAGGCAGTAAAAGAAAATGGCATATGATCTCACCTATAAGTGGAACTTAATCAACAAAACAAACAAGCAAACAAGATGTAACCAGAGATATTGAAATTAAGAAAAAACAGACAGTAACCAAAGGGGAGATTGGAGGGGATCATGGGGAGAAAAGGGAGAAAGGTTGATAGGAACAATTATATAGGATACAGCACAAAACTAAGGGGGGTAGGATCAGGGGAGGGAGGTGAGGATGGCTGTGGCACGGGGCAGTAGTGGGAGGAAAATGGAGACAACTGTACCTGAAGAACAATAAAAAAATTTTAAAAAGAAGAAATAAATGAAATGGAGGCAAGCAAACTACCAGGACAAAGTTCAAAACAATGATTATAAGGATGCTCAAAGAAATTAGGAGAGTAATGGGTGAGTCCAGTAAGAACTTAAACAAAAAGATAGTGAGCATAAAAAGCATATTGAAACCATAAAAATATTCAAAATGATAAGAAACAAGGACCTATAACCAAGACTATTCTACCCTGAACAGGCTTATGATTTAAAATGGAAGGAGAGAGGGAGGAGACGGCTGCTAGGTAAGAGGGAGCAAATTCCACTTCCCCATACACACTGGCCAATCTATGGAGGAATAGAGCAGACAGCCAACAGTATCACAGCACATATGAAAACAAGAGATCAAAAATTTTAGCAGACATTAAAAAAACAGATGGTAAGGAGAATGCTTCAGGACAATAAGGACCCAGGGATCAGCACGGGAACAAGGGGGGCTGCAGCTCCAGGCCTGGGGCTCTCTGGGCCAGCCACAGGGCTCTTGGGAGAAAGTTGGGTCAGTGCTCCCTTCCCAACCAAGCAGGGTTTGAGTTGCACTGGGAGAGACCTGGTTGCTTGAAGTCACAGAGAGGGGAGTAAGGACTGAGTGGCAGACACATGGGGGCTGTGAGCACCCATACATAGCCCTGTGAAGAGTGTGCACCTGAGCCTGAGCGACCTGAGGGGGCCTGGCCTGGTGTGCTTGCCTGCAACCTGGGGAGAGAGAGCTTTGTGGAACACCCAGGGACCACACCCGTGGATGCAGAGAGAGCATGTGCGCCTCAGCAGATCTGGAGCCCACATCTGTAAACCCGCCCCTCAGCCTGCTGCAGCAAGAACAGAAAAAAATGGTTTGGTCAGTTTGAAACCAACGGGGGGGGGGGGGGGTTTGGGGTGGTAGAAAAAAAAAAAANGCGTCGTGATTTTTTGTTTCATTTTTTAAGTAATTTTTGATTTTTTAATTTTTATTATCTCTCATTTTTTTTAATTCTCTTCCTTTTTTGTTTTATTCCTTCTTACTTTCTTTCCAATTTTATCTCTTCTACCTTACTTAGTCTGTTATTGTTTTTTTGAAATACCCACAAATGAGACAAAAAAAAAAAAAAAAAAACAATACGAAGTTNATATAAAAAAAAAAAAAAAAAAAAACAATCCGGAATTGTGAAAAGACCAGAGCTGCACCCAAAGAGGGGGCAATCCAACAGCTGAGACAGAGAAACAAATTTCATTTTGCTATTACATAAAACCTGCAAGATATTGCATATTATTATTTTATTATTTTTAAAATAATATTGTTATTTTAAATTTAATAATATTAATAGTATTGTTTATATTGTTTATTATATATTAATTATTATTAATAATATTATTAATAGTATTTAAATAAAATAATGATATTATTTTAATATTAATAATAGCATTGCTATTTTTCATTATTCTTACATCTTTTATTTGAATGATATTTTTGTATTCCTCTTCTTTCTGTTTAGTCTTCTTTGCTTGGTTGGTTATATTGTATCATTTGACAGGTTTCCCCTGTTCACCCATTCATAATGTATTGCTAAATTACTGTCCTTCACTTCACCTGTGTTCCATTAGCCCACTACTTAAGGTCCAATACTCTCTATTCTTGGTATCTAGATCTCATCGATTCTGTCATATGATTGCTGCTCTAATGTTACTGTAAGTAATAGCTATTCCATACTATTGTAAATACCACAATGCCCCTCCCAGATCGTAGCCCACTTTGATATTTCCAGAACTCTATTACTGTAGTGGTTAACCCTACACTCTCACACACTACACCTATTTATTATCCTTTATTCTCACTTTACCTCAGAATCTGACCTCCCAAAAACCTCACTGATTTCTAGGTTCAACTCACAATTCTTCCTTCCCCAGTAAGAGTCTTATCTTTTTCCACCCTTTCTAAAAAAGTGGCTAGTTGGGTGGAATATCACGGTTAATGCTATATATAGCCAAAGAATCTCCTATCTATTCTCTACTGGCTGTTCCTGTAAATAGCACGGAATACTCTATTGCTGTCATAAACCACTTTGCCTCTCCCTTCAACTGATCACACACACACACACACACACACACAAAGGAAGGAGCAGGTGGAAGTGAAGAACACAAGTATAACTGAAAGAGACTGCACCACTGAATTCCACCAGAGAAGTTCACACCATAAACGCAGGGAGTCAGAACAGATCAATTTAAGAAGCTGAGGCTAACAAGAAGGGTCTCACAAACAATGGGAAGACAAAGAAACAATCCCCAAATGAAAGGAAAGAAAGAAGCCTCAGAAAGAACGCTAGATGAAACAGAGGCAAGTCAACTATCAGATATTGAATTCAAAGCACTGGTTATCAGGAAGTTCAAAGAGATCACAATGAGCTACTGGAAATTACAGGGGAGTACAATGAACTCACTGCAAACTATATCAACATGAAAAAGAAAATAGAAACTATCACAAAGGGCCAAGATAAAATGAAGAATACAATTTCTGAATTGAAGAGCACAGGAGAAGGAATGAAAAGCAAAATTGATGAAGCAGAAGATCGGATCAGTGAGTTGGAGGACAAAGTAGAAAAAACTCACAGAAAGAGCAAGAAAAAGAAAAGAGGCTCAGAAAGAATGAAGAGAGACTAAGAAAAATGCAAGACAATATGACGTAATAATATCTGAAAATAGGGATACCAGAAGGAGAAAAACAAGGGATAGAAAATCTATTTGAAAAAGTAATGAGGTAAAACTTCCCTAATTTGATGAGAGAAAAAGTCACAGAAATCCAGGAGTCACAGAGAGTTCCAATGAAGAGGAACCCAAAGAGGCCCACTTCAAGACATATCATCATTAAAACAGCAAAATTCCAAGACTCAGACAGAATCTTAAAGGCAGCAAGGCAAACAAAAGAAGTAACATACAAGGGAGATCCAATAAGGTTAGCTACTGTATTCTCATTGGAAATGCTCCAAGCGAGAAGAGAATGGCAAGAAATATTCCAAATAATGAGAACCAGAGGCCTGTAACCAAGGCTACTTTACCCAGTAACACTCTCAATCAGGATAGAAGGCCAAATAAAGAGCTTCCAAGACAAAAGAAGTCTAAAAGAATACGCCTCCACCAAACCAGCTCTGCAATATAAGCTAAAAGGACTACTTTAAGGAAATGAAAGAAAAGAGAGAGACAGACAGGAACACCGGTACAAACAATGGCAATGAATATGTATCTGTCAATAATAAGCTTAAACGTAAGTGGATTAAATGCTCCAATCAAAAGACATAGAATAGCTGAATGGATAAGAAAGCATGACCCATACATATGCTGCCTACAAGAGACCCGCCTCAGGACTAAAGACCTACACAGACTAAAAGTGAAGAGCTATAAGCAAATTTTCCAAGCAAATGGCCAGGAAAAAAAGCTGGGGTAGCAATACTCATATCAGACAAAATAGACTTCAAGAAAAGGGCCATAAAGAGAGACCCAGAAGGTCACTTCATAATACTCAAGGGAAGAACCCACCAAGAAGAGACTGACATCATAAATACCTATGCACCCAATATAGAAGCACCAAAATATATAAAGAAAATCTAGGAGGAGGTCAAGAAACACATTGACAGCAACAAAATTATAATAGGGGATTTTAATAACCCACTGTCAAAAATGGACAGATCTTCCAAACAAAATATCAACAAAGATATTGTGTCATTGAACAATGCCCTAGATGAAAGGGGTTTAACTGATATATATAGAGAGAGCCCATCATCCCAAAGAAGCTAAACACACATTCTTTTCAAATGCACATGGAACATTTTCAAAGAGAGACCACATGATAGGACATAAAATGAGCCTCAACAAATTCAAGAAAATTGAAATCATACCAAGCATTTTCTCTGACCACAAGGGACTGAATCTAGAAACCAACCAGAAGGAAAAAAAAAAACAAAACAAACACTCAAAATCATGGAGATTGCATAGCATGCTATTAAACAACGAATGGTCAAGCAAGGAAATTAGAGAGGAAATCAGAAAGTTTCTGGAAGCAAATGAAAATGAACTCACAACAACTTAAAATTTATGGGACACAGTGAAGGCAGTCCAGAGAGAGAAGTTCATAGCAATACAGGCTTACCTAAAGAAGATAGAAACATTTCAAGCAAACAACCTAACTCTATGCCTGCAAGAACTCGAAGAACAACAACAAAGACAACCCAGAGCAAGTAGAAGGAAGGAAATAACCAAGATCAGGGAAGAATTAAATTACATAGAGACGAAAAGCAAAATTCTAAGGACAATGGATCCAGAGCTGGTCTTTTGAAAGGATAAACAAAACGGACAAGTCTTTAAGTAGGCTCATCAAGAAAAGAAGACAGAGAACCCAAATAAACACAATCAGAAATGAAAGAGGAGAGATTACAACTGAAACCACAGAAATAGAAGAGATTGTAAGAAATTACTATGAAGAACTGTATGCTAAGAAAGTTGAAAACCTAGGTGAAATGGACACATTTCTATAAAAATATAATCTTCCAAAGCTGAATTAAAAAGAAGCAGGAGGCCTGAACAGACCAATAACAACAACAACAAAAAAATGAAGAGTAATCAATAAACTCCCGACACACGAAAGCCCTATAGCAGATGGTTTCACAGGAGAATTGCACACAGCATTTAAGGAAGAGCTAACTGCTATACCTCACAGACTATTCAAATTTTTTTTTAAATGATGGAGGACTCTGAAACTCTTTTAATGAAGCCAACATCATCCTAATCCCAAAACCAGATAAAGACACAACAAAGAAAGAAAACTTCAGACCAATATTTCTGATGAGCATAGATGCTCAAATCTTCAACAAAATATTGGCAAACCACACCCAACAATACATTAAAAAGGTAATACAGCATGAGCAAGTCAGATTCATCCCAGGGATACAAAGATGGTTCAACATTCTCAAATCAGGAAATGTAGTACACCACATAAACAAAAGCAAAGACAAAAATCTCATTATCATACCAATAGATACAGAAAAACGATATAAGGTACAGCACCCATTTATGATAAAAACACTCAGCAAAGTGGGAATAGAGGGAGCATTCTTCAACATAATAAAGGCCATAGATAAGAGACCTACAGCCAACATCATACTCAATAAGAAAAAAACTAAAATTTTATCCACTATGATAAGGAACAAGACAAGATTGTCCATTTTCATTACTTTTATTCAATATAGTATTGGATGTTTTATACACAGCATTCAGAAAAGAAAAGAAAAGAAAAGAAAAGAAAAGAAAAGATATTCAAATTGGAAAGGAGGAAACAAAACTGTCACTGTTTGCAGATGACATCATAGTGTACATGGAAAATCCTATAGACTCGACCAAAAAACTGCTCGACCTAATAAATGAATTTGCAAAACTGGGATACAAACTCAATATCCAGAAACCAAAGGCATTGTTGTATACCAACAATGAAACAGCAGACACTGAAATCAAGAAAAAAAATTCCATTCAATATAGCAAAAAGAAAAATAAAATGTCCAGTAATAAACCTAACCAAAGACGTAAAAGATCTGCATTCAGAAAACTACACAACACTGAATAAAGAAATCAAGGAAGACACAAACAAATGGAAACAATACCGTGTTCATGGATTGGAAGAATTAACATTATCAAAATGTCTACACTACCCAAAGCAATTTACAGATTCAATGCAATACCTATTAAAGTACCAATGACATACTGTACAGACATAAAACAAACACTTCAAAAATTTATAGGGAAGTATAAACTACCCCAAATAGCTGCTGTGATTATAAGAAAGAAGAACAAAGTAGAAGGGATCACAACACCTGATACCAAATTGTATTACAAAGCCACTGTAGTCAAAATGGCCTGGTACTGGCATAAAAACAAACACACGGACCAGTGGAACAGAACAGAGAGCCCAGAAATAAACTCAAGTTTCTACAATCAATTAATATTTGACAAAGGGGGCAGTAACATAAAATGAGGTAAACATAGTCTCTTAAACAAATGGTGTTGGGAGAATAGGATGGCTACATGCAAATAATGAAACTTGAGTACCAACTTACATCATACACTAAAATAAATTTAAGGTGGATAAAAGACTTATATATAACCCATGACACCATTAAAGTCCTAGAGGATAACATTGGCAGGAAAGTCTCAGACATTTCACACAGCAAGATTTTTACTGATATGTCTCCTAGAGCAAGGGCCATAAAGGAAAGAATAAACAAATGGGATCTCATCAAAATTAAAAGCTTCTTCATGGCTAAAGAAAACAGTATTTCAATAAAAAGAGAATCAACTGTGTGGTAAAACATATTTGCCAATGATACCTCAAATAAGGGTGTAATCTCCAAAATATACAAATAATTTACACAATTCCACTCTAAGAAGACAAGCAACCCAATCATAAAATTGGGCAAAGGACTTGAACAGGCACTTCTCAAAGGAGGACATACAGAGGATCCAGAGACATGTGAAAAGATGTTCNAAAAAAAAAAACACCCAAAAGCATGGAGACTGAATGGTATGCTATTAAAAAATGAATGGGTCAAGATTGAAATTAAAGAAGAAATCAGAAAGCTTCTGGAAACAAATGAAAATGAACTCACAACAACTCAAAGCCTATGGGACACAGTGAAGGCAGTCCTGAGAGGGAAATTCATAGCAATCCAGGCCTACCTAAAGAAGATAGAAACATTTCAAACAAACAACCTAACCCTACACCTGCAAGAACTCGAAGAACAACAACAAAGACAACCCAGAGCAAGTAGAAGGAAGGAAATAACCAAGATCAGGGAAGAATTAAATTACATAGAGACGAAAAGCAAAATTCTAAGGACAATGGATCCAGAGCTGGTCTTTTGAAAGGATAAACAAAACGGACAAGTCTTTAAGTAGGCTCATCAAGAAAAGAAGACAGAGAACCCAAATAAACACAATCAGAAATGAAAGAGGAGAGATTACAACTGAAACCACAGAAATAGAAGAGATTGTAAGAAATTACTATGAAGAACTGTATGCTAAGAAAGTTGAAAACCTAGGTGAAATGGACACATTTCTATAAAAATATAATCTTCCAAAGCTGAATTAAAAAGAAGCAGGAGGCCTGAACAGACCAATAAAAACAACAACAAAAAAATGAAGAGTAATCAATAAACTCCCGACACACGAAAGCCCTATAGCAGATGGTTTCACAGGAGAATTGCACACAGCATTTAAGGAAGAGCTAACTGCTATACCTCACAGACTATTCAATTTTTTTTAAATGATGGAGGACTCTGAAACTCTTTTAATGAAGCCAACATCATCCTAATCCCAAAACCAGATAAAGACACAACAAAGAAAGAAAACTTCAGACCAATAATTCTGATGCGCATAGATGCTCAAATCTTCAACAAAATATTGGCAAACTACATCCAACAATGCATTAAAAAGGTCATACACCATGACCAAGGATGCAAAGATGGTTCAACATTCTCAAATCAGGAATTGTAGTACACCACATAAACAACAGCAAAGACAAAAATCTCACTATCATATCAATAGATGCAGAAAAACCATATGATAAGGTACAGCACCCATTTATAATAAAAGCACTCAGCAAAGTGGGAATAGAGAGAGCATCCCTCAACATAATAAAGGCCATATATGAGAGACCTGCAGCCAACATCATACTCAATGGGCAAAAACTAAAAGCTTTTCCACTAAGATAAGGAACAAAACAAATTAGTCCACTTTCATGACTTCTATTGAATACAGTTTTGGAAGTCCTAGCAAAAACAATCACACAAGAAAAGGAAATAAAAGGAATTCGAACTGAATAGGAGGAAACAAAACTGTCACTGTTTGCAGATGAGATGATAGTGTACATAGAAAATTCTATATACTCCCCCCCAAAACTGCTCAACCTAATAAATGAATTTGGCAAAACAGCGGGATACAAAGTCAATATCCAGAAACCAAAGGCATTGTTGTATACCAACAATGAAACAGCAGACGCAGAAATCAAGAAAAAAATCCCATTCGCTATAGGAAAAACAAAAATAAAATGCCTAGTAATAAACCTAACCAAAGAGATAAAAGACCTGCATTCAGAAAACTACAGAATACTGAAGAAAGAAATAAAGGAATACACAAACAAATGGATACATACACAGTGTTCATGGATTGCAAGAACTAACATCATCAAAATGTCCATACTGCCCAAGCAATTTATAGATACAGTGTGATACCTATTAAAGTACCAGTGGCACATTTCACAGACATAGAGTAAACACTTCAAAAATTTATCTGGAACCATAAAAGACCCCAAAGAGCAGCTGCAATTTTGAGAAAGAAGAACTAAGTAGGAGGGATCACAATATCCGATATCAAACTGTATTACAAGGCCACTGTAATCAAAACAAACTGGTACTGGCATAAAAACAGGCACATAGACCAATGGAACAGAACAGAGAGCCCAGAAATAAACCCAGTTGTCTAAGGACAATTAATATTGGACAAAGGGGGTGGTAACATAAAGTAGAGTAAGAATAGCCTGTTCAACAAATGGTGTTTGGAGAACTTGCAGATACATGCAAAAAATGAAACTGGAGCACCAACTTACACCATAAACCAAAATTAATTCAAGTTGGCTAAAAGACTTAAATATAAGCTGTGACACCATTAATGTCCTAGAGGAGAACATTCACAGGAAATTCTCAGATATTTCACACAGCAACATTTTACTGATATGTCCCCTAGAGCAAGGAATATAAAGGAAAGTATAAACAAATGGGATCTCATCAAAATTAAAAGCTTCTGCATGTCTAAGAAAACAGCATTAAAATAAAAAGAGAACCAACTGTATGGGAAAACATATTTGCCAGTGATACCTCAGACAAAGGTTTAATCTCCAAAATATACAAAAAAGTTACACGACTCCACTCTAAAAAGGCAAGCAATCCAATTTAAAAGTAGGAAAGGACTTGAACAGACATTTCTCCCAGGAGGACACACAGAGGATCCAGAGACGCATGAAAAGATGCTCCATATCGCCTGCTATCAGAGAGACGCAAATTAAAATCATAATGAGATACCACTTTACACCAGTCAGAATGGCTATCATAAACAAAGCAATGAACAACAAATGTTGGACAAGTATTGGGGAAAAGGGGACTCTAGTTCACTGTTGGTGGGATTGCAGACTGGTACAACCATTACAGAAAACAGTATGGAATTTTGTAAGAAAATTAAAAATGTATGTGCCTTTTGACTCAGTGCTTCCAGTGCTAAGATTATATCCTAAGAACCCTGAAAAACC
Organism: Sturnira hondurensis; assembly: GCF_014824575.4. Lineage (NCBI taxonomy): Eukaryota > Metazoa > Chordata > Mammalia > Chiroptera > Phyllostomidae > Sturnira > Sturnira hondurensis. The sequence goes on from NW_028079095.1 coordinate 1,127,513, forward strand.
AATCCAATAGATCCTACGGTCCCTAATGTTTATAGCAGCACAATTTACAATAGCCAAGAGTTGGAAGTAACCTAAGTGCCCAGAAGTAAATGAATGGATCCCAAAACTGTGGTACATTTACACAATGGAATTCTATGCAGCAGAGAGAAAGAAGGAGCTCCTACCCTTTTCAACAGCATGGATGGAACTTGAAAGCATTATTCTGAGTGAAATAAGCCAGGCCATGAAAGACAAATACCGTATGATCTTATCTTTAACAGGAATCTACAGAACAAAACAAACAAGCAAGGAAAATATAACCAAAGACACTGAAACGGAGAATAGTCATACAGGGACCAGAGGAGAGGGAGTGGAATTTCAGGAGAAGAGGGCAAGTTTTCACAGGAACAATTATGAAGGATACTTGGACAAAAACTAAGGAAGATGGAAATGAGAAGGAGGTGGGGAGCTCGGGGGGTGGGCTGGGACGGGAGTAAAAGACAGAAAACTGTACTTGAACAATAGTTAAATAAAATATTTTTTTAAATATTTAAGAAAAAAGAACTTTGTAAAGTTTTGGGCTGTGCTTTTAATGAATTTTTGAGAAACTGAAAAAGTTTACAATCATAATGGTAAATATTTTGATATATTATTTTTATTGAAATGTTTGATGAACTTTTTTATTAAAAACACTAAAGAAGGGGGAGGGATTTAGAGGAACATATATAAAGGATACATTGTCAACAACTGAGAAGTGTGGAAATGGGAGGGAGGGGGAGCACGGGGGGTGGGATGGGATGGGAGTAATAGACAGAAAACTGTACTTGAAATATAATTAAATAAATTAAAAAAATAAAACGTTAAAAAAAACATTAAATAGAAAACTGCTAGCTGGCATTGATATTTTAAATATTCACATATTAATATATTTATTTTGTGTTGTATCAGAAAGCAGAACCATTAAAAATTGGTGATTGCTATAAGGAAGATTAGAGATTTATACATTGGCAATATAGGTGTCAAATCTATCAAGCAAGGCTGATGCCTTCAGATAGTATGAATTCTCATTTTAGTCTTCAGTTCTATATCACTCATTAAAGCTATTATAAATGCCTTCAGAAGAGGCCAACAACTGCATTTAAAAAAAGACATTACTTATCTTCATTACCTTTTCTCTTAACTATCATTTTAATATTTGACTGTTTTTTTGTATTTCAGGCACAGTTTTAAGTGTTCATTTTTGTTGTTGCTTCTTTTTTTTCCTTACTGGCTGCAATTTTATATCTTCTTGGCAATGATTATTCTACTTTCATGATGTTCAAAGTTTGACCCAGCAACCCTAACCACCATTTCCCTCCCGGCAGCATTTGGTATTCAAACAGAAGAAAGAAAATTGCACATCAGAAATTATACAAAAAGAGCCTGAACTTAGCAGAAAACTTTACCACATAAAATTTGTAATCCCTTTCTTTTTTTATTGTTGTTCACTTGAACAAGGATAGTTGTCTCAATTTTCACCCCACCAAGCCCCTCTGCCCCACCCATATCTGCCTCCCAACCTTGAACCTACCCCCTTTGGCTTTTTCCATGTGTCCTTTATGTGTGTTCCTTGATGGTTCTTCTCCTATTATACCCCATTACCCCCTCCCCCCTCCCCTCTGGTTACTGTCAGTTTGTTCTGTCTTTCAATGTCTCTGGTTATATTTTGCTTGTTTTTTTGTTTTGTTGATTAGATTCCACTTACAGGTGAGATTATATGGTATTTTTCTTTCACCACCTAGTTTATTTCACTTAGCATAATGCTCTCAATGTTAAGCCATATTGCCATCAAAAAGTCATTAAAAATTGCCATCTCCAGAGATACATATTTTTAAGAGAATAATGAAAAAACCCTTAAATTTTTTTACTAGTTTTAACCCAAGTAAAACACATTCTTTTTGTAATAACTGAATTAGCAATTATTGAGGCAAAGATAAGAAAAAAATCAAGCAAGCATATTAGAGTTTTTCTTGATGGTACAGGCATTCTACAAAGGCTGGCCATTGTTGTGCAGGGGTTTTCAGTTTTGTTTTACATTCATTTTCAGATAAACCACAAACAATTTAAAAGTAATATTTAGAATAAAGGTTGTCAATAAAGAACAATATTGTCCACATACTCTTTTGCAATCTGTTCTACTTTCTTGAGTGGGGTAATGGGATGGAATTAGAATAAGTGTAGTGGCACTACATTCAGTCCTAGATCCAGGGAGGCTTTTTTCTCCTGTGTGTGGTGGTGGAAGAAAAGTCAAGGTTTTTTCCTTGTTGTTGTTCATATCATGAACTATCTGTGTCACCTTGAAATATTCAGTTATTCTCATTGGTACTAAATTAGGATTCTGTTCAAATCAGGGTAATTCAGCGTCCAACAAAAAACTGTAGAAACCATGAGGAGAGGTGAAGGAGGCAGAGCCAGAACTAGGTAGGGTGAAGAAAGACCAGCCTCTACTTTGTGGCTTCCACAGTGCTTCACTTCCAGAAATTTGGGCCCTCCTGCAGGACAGCTGGGAACACGTACTGAAGGCACAGGGCCCTGTGGTGACAGCTGTTTGGGAGAGATGGCGTGGGCATTGGGCCTGCTGGGATACAGGAGGAGTAGGCATGCCTGGGGAGGCCTGTGATTGGATGGTGTCTTCCTTGGTGACTAGATATGAAGGAAGACTTGTTTTTTTTCCAGGTTAGCTCTAGTGGCCTGGGTTTCACCTTGATGTGAATCAAGGCCTCATGTCTAAGCTGTGGTGCGAGGTCAAGTCCATTGGCCTTTCCAGCATGCCTCCCTAATTGGGGACCAGGGCTAGGCCAGCACTTTGGCTGACTGCTACTGGATGAGATCTCTCAGCCTAAGGGAGTAGCTGGGTCTGGGTTCTCCCACATCACAGAGAGTGTTTCAGTCCCTGGTGGAGTTGAATGCAGGAATCTGGAAATTGTCATCAATGATGTTGAAATCAAACTTCTTGGAATGTTGGAAGAGGTGATAATCTGGTCCATGAAACTGGAGAAATTATTTTATATATTTCTGATATTTTCTGGGAGCACTTGGATAACACCAAGTTCACATCTTGAGACAAATGTAGTCTAGCAGTGGTAGGACAGTGTTTGAACAGCAATCACAAAAGTACCATTCAGACTGTGGGATGGCTAAGCCATGGCTTGGGGCCATCACCTTCATACACACATTTATCCACTTCAAAAGTACTTTTAGAAGACACTAAATATTGATGTATCTTGAAAAGTACCTGGTATTTCTTGGTCATAAGCCACCAATCTACATGAGATATGCATATAAAAGTTGGAGAAGAAATGAAAACAGCTGAAAAGAGTATACTTCAAGTTTAAGGAAATTAATAAAACAATAAACAATAGAGTGAGTCTAAAAATTACCTCTATCTCTTCTGAAGCTCTTAAATACCAAAGAAAATAATAATCTTTCTGAAGTATATATCCAGGGTAATTTGAGTCTTTTTACAGCTATACATATGAATTTCGCCTACAGTGTTTACTAAGGATGGGTAGTTAAAGACCAACTATAGCAGGATTTTTTTGTTATACCCATCCTGCTTTATCTTTTTCATTTGACTTTTTTTGTTTTGTTTTGTTCTACATATGTGTAGCCAAGAGGGACATAGATGTGTGTGCATATATCTGAATGATTCACCTGCTAGAGTCACATTTTCTCTTTACTTTTATTGTTGACACTAATTCAGATGTCTCCATTTTCCCTTCTTTTGCTTCCCTTCACCCAGCTTCACTTCCCCCTTCTCTGACCATCCCTGCACTGTTGTGTGTGTCCATGGGTTATACATAATATGTTCTTTAACTAATCCCTTTAACTTCTTTCATCCAATGCCCCTTCCTCCCTCCTGTCTGATAGCTATCAGTCCATGGACACATAGCTCTTTCTATTTTGTTCTTAAATTTACTTTGTTCATTAGATTCCACACAGAAGTGAGATCATATGGTATTTGTCTGTCTCTGACTGGCTTGTTTCACTTAGCATAATTATCTTCAGGTCCATGTATGCTGTCACAAAAGGTAATATTTCCTTCTTTTTTATAGCTACATCATACTCCATTGTGTAAATGTACCACAGCATTTTAATCCACTCATCTGCTGATGGGCTGTGTCTAGACCTTGGCTAATGTAAATAATGCTGCTATGAACATAGGAGTGCATATATTCTTTCAAATTGTTGTTTCAGTAGAATCACATTGCTTAAAGGAACAATTATTTGTTGTGGTTAAGATTTACCTTTAATCAGATGATGATAAACTAGGTAAATATTCCAGAGCCTAGTATTTTAAAATCCTGCTCCTGTTCATATTGATACAAACCCCAAATGCAAAGAGGTTTGTGATATACCTGCCTCCATTTGTTTATTCACTATTCATGATTTTTCCTGTTCAAATGGTCTCCAACTAAGAGTTTCTTCATGCTGGCTTACTTGGCACTGATAAACAACTTGTGAGGTTAGGAGAAAACATTATATTGAATTGACTACAATGAAAAATAATTTAGGAAATAAGAGAGAAACAGGAACATAGATACATAGAAAAACTGACAGCTGTCAGAGAAGAGAGGGATTGAAGGGCTTGATGAAAAAAAGATGAAGGGATTAAGCAAAATATTGGGTTGCCCAAAAAGTCTGTTTAGTTTTTTTCAGTAATATAGAAGACTCATGTTTCACTTTTACCAATGACTTTATTGATGTGGACATTTTTAGTGTGTTGGCTATCTCCCATGTGGTATAACGTCTATCATTCTCAATTAATGTCCCAATCTGTCAGTGTCAAGTGACTTGATACCTGACTGTCCAGCATCATCCATCAAGAAACCACCAGCACAAAACTTCAAAAAACTGCTTTTGACACTTGATCAGTCATAGTATATTCTCCATATACAGCACAAATCTTTTCTTTTGCATTTCAGTTGTTTTTACCTTTCTTGAAATAATAAATCATAATATGTTGCTTATTTTCTTCCATCTTCAATGCTAAAATGACTACACCAAGATCCACAAATTTTGATATTTTTTAATGCATGCCAGTATGACAGCTGTCATAATATAACCTAACAAAATTGTTTCAAATGAAAGTAAAGACCAGTAAGCACTACTAGAGCCATCTTACAGAAAAAAAACAAAAAACAACAAAACCTTTTTGACCAACCTAAATGTATATTTATCACATAGAAACAGACAACAGTATGGTGATAGCCAGGTGGGGAAGGGTGGTAGGGGGAGATTAAAGAGGACAAAGAGGGGATAATTGGGTAGAAGGAGACTTTTATTCAGGTGATAGATGTACAATGCAGTATGCAATTTTTGTTGAGTTCTACACTTGAAATTTATATATTTTTAAAATTTAGTTAATTATTTTTTAAGTACAGTATTCTGTCTATTACTCCCGTCCCATCCCATCCCCATGCTCCCCCCTCCCTCCCATGTCCACCCTTCTCAGTTGTTGTCCATGTATCCTTTATATATGTTCCTCTAAATCCCTCCTCTATTTCCCCTGAAATTCCCTCCCCTCTCCCCTCTGGTAACTGTCACCCTGTTCTCTATTTCAGTGTCTTTGGTTATATTTTGCTTGTTTGTTTGTTTTGTTGTTTAGCTTCCTGTTAAAGGTGAGATCATATGGTATTTGTCCTTCAACACCTGGCTTATTTCACTCAGCATAATGCTTTCCAGTTCCATCCATGATATTGCAAAAGGTAGGAGCTCCTTCTTTCTTGCTGCTGCATAGAATTCCATTGTGTATATCTACCATAGTTTTTGATCCATTTGTTTACTGATGGGCACCTAGTTTGCTTCCAACTCTTGGCTATTGTAAATTGTGCTGCTATGAACATTGGGGTGCATATGTTCTTTGGGATTGGTGTTTTAGGGTCCTTAAAGGGCAGGTCCAATTTTAGTTTTCTGAGAAAATTCCATACTGTTTTCCATAATGGTTGTACCAGTCTGCAATCCCACCAACAGTGGACCAGAGTCCCCTTATCCCCACACCCTCTCCAACATTTGTTGTTTATTGCTTTGTTTATGATAGCCATTCTCACTGGTGTAAAGTGGTATCTCATTGTGGTTTTAATTTGCATCTCTCTGATAGCAAGCGATATTGAGCATCTCTTTGTGTGTCTCTGGATCCTCTGTATGTCCTCCTTGGAGAAGTGTCTGTTCAAGTCCTTTCCCCATTTTTTAATTGGGACAGCTACATGCAAAAAAAAAAAAAAATGAAACTTGAGCATCAACTTACGCCATACACCAAAATTAATTCAAGGTGGAGGAAAGACTTAAATATAAGCTGTGACACCATTAAAGTCCTGGAGTAGAACATTGGCAGGAAAATCTCAGATATTTCACACAGCAACATTTTTACTGATAAGTCCCCTAAAGCAAGGAATATATAAGAAAGAATAAACAAATGGGATCTCATCAAAATAAAAAAACTTCTGCACGGCTAAAGAAAGCAGCATTAAAATAAAAAGACAACCAACTGTATGGGAAAACATATTTGCCAGTGATACCTCAGACAAACGTTTAATCTACAAAATATACAAAGAACTCACACGACTTCACTCTATGAAATTTATATTTTTAACCAATGTAACCCCAATAAATTCAATAAAAAGCCCTGAGTACTGAATGTCAAATTTTATTGAGCAAAAATATTAATTATTTTGTTGGGATTTTTGTTGTGTCAATACTGAATGGTAGCCCTGGCTGGTGTGGTTGAGTGTCAGCCTGAAAACCAAAGGCTCACTGGTTTGACTCCCAGTCAGGGCACGTGCTTGGGTTGCAGGCCAGGTACCTGACAGGGAGCTCTCAAGAGGCAACCACATATTACTGATTCTCTGCTTCTCTTTCTCCCTCCCTTCCCCCTCTCTAAAAATAAATAAACAAAAATTTTAAAAATAACTAGAAGAAAACCAAAATAATAAATGATACTAAACAAGAAATAAGACCATGTATGAAAAAGAAAATGCATGAATTGTTTGATGATATCTAATATATGTGGTTCTGTTTAGATGTATTTGGAAGAAAATTTCTGGTTCTGTCCCTTTCTTCTTTTTAAGTTTCCTCAATGTCATTATTTACAATATTTGTGCCTTTACCCTCAAATATTTTAACTGATGTAGAAAATGAATAGCAGATTGGGTAAGTGGAAGTTCTCATAAAAAGTCCTGCATTTTCACAGATTAAAAAGGTGACTTTATGATCTATGGACATCTTCAATAATTTAAGAAGTGTACACCATTGGTTGCAAAATAATAATTTAAATGATGTTCCCAAACATGTTGAGACTTTGGAATATGAACCAAGTTTTAAGAAATTGCAAAATAGTTCTTAAATTTTACTTTTGTTTTTACAAAGTTTTTTTTTTAGTTAAATACTCCTTGTTCTGAACCCAATTCAACCTCCTTTTTTAAAAAAAGTATATTTTATTGGTTATGCCATTACAGTTGTCCCATTCGCCCCTTTACTCTCCTACACGCTGTACACCTGTCCCCGACCATTCTCCCCTTTTTGTTCATGTCCATGTGTCACAAGTTCTTTAGATTCTGTGTTTCCCATAGTATTCCTGCCCTCCCCCTTGTCTATTTTCTACCTACCATCTATGCTACTTATTCTCTGTACCTTCTATCCCCTTCTCCTCCTCCCACTGCCCTGTTGCTAACCTTCCATGTGATCTCCATTTCTATGGTTCTGCTCCCTATCTAGCTGTCCTCTTAGTTTGCTTTTGTTTTAGGTATGGTTTTTAATAACTGTGAGTTTGCTGTCCTTTCACTGTTAATATTTTTCATCTTCTTTTTCTTCGATAATCCCTTTAACATTTCATATAATAAGGGCTTGGTGATGATGAACTCCCTGAATTTGACTTTATCTGAGAAGCACTTTATCTTCCCTTCCATTCTAAATAAAAGCTTTGATGAATAGAGCAATCTTGGCTGTAGGTCTTTGGATTTCATGACTTGGAATACTTCTTTCCAGCCCCTTCTTGCCTATAAGGTCTCTTTTTAGAAATACGCTGACAGTCTGATGGGAACTCCTTTGTAGGTGACTGTCCCCTTATCCCTTGCTGCTTTTAGAATTCTCTCCTTCATTTTAATCTTGGCTAATGTAATTATGATGTGCCTTGATGTGTTCCTTCTTGGGTCCAACTTCCTTGGGACTCTCTGAGTTTCCTGAATTTCCTGAAAGTCTATATCCTTTGCCAGACTGGGGAAGTTCTCCTTTATTATTTGTTCAAATAAGTTTTCCACTCGTGGCTGTTCCTCTTCCCCTTTTGGTACCCCTATAATTCAAATGTTATAACATTTAAAGGTGTCCTGGAGGTTCCTAAGCCTCTCCTCATTTTTTTCTGAATTCTTGTTTCTTCCTTCTTTTCTGTTTGTTTGTTTCTTTGTTCCTGCTGGTCCACTCCCTTGATTTGAGTCCCAGTTTCCTTTTCATGACTATTAGTTTCATGTGCATTTCTCTTCATTTCAATCAGTTTAGCCTTCATATGTTTCTCTAATTTGTGGCTAAAATCAACGAATTCTGTGAGCATCCTGATCATCAGTGTTCTGAACTGTGCACCTGAAATGCTGGCTATTTCTTGGTCACTTAGAATTATAGGCTCTGGGGCTTTGAGCTGTCCTTGAGTCATAATGTTTGGTCTGTTCGCACCTGTTATGTTTGAGGGGTGGAGCCTTAGGCGTTCACCAGGGCCAGGTGACCCAGTGGCTGGGTTGTGACAGTGTATGTGGGGGTGGGGTCAGAGAGGGAAAAAATGGTGCTTTGCTCTGCTCTCTCTCAGATTTCTGTCCTCTCTGTGGCTTCCCACAAGCAAATTGGTCCCCTTCTGGTGCTGGTTCCTGTGTGTGGGCCCATGTACTCTCCAGGACCCTGTGGGTCTCTCCAATGAACTCTCTGTGAGCCTGGGAGCCTCTCCTGGCCCCTCAACCCCAAGAAAGTCTTTCCAGTTGGTGCTTTCCAGCTCTAATTTCTGTCGCTGGGGCCCTAGCCTGAGCAGTCTGTCTCACTGTTGTCTCCTTTGCTTGGTTTATCTGCACACAAATGTGTGACCGCAGTCAGTCAGCGCCCTGCACCCTCACTGGGTTTGCCAGTCAACACCCCATGCCTGGGATCCATCAACTGCCTCAGCCTTCGCTCCTAGGTTGGTCAGACCAAAGGATCTTTTCAACTAGACCCCACTCTGCCACTGTCTCCGCCCCTCTTACTGGTTTGGCTGAGTGGTTCATTTTTGTCGGACTTCCTTACAGTTCAATTTTCACTGTTTTGGCTGCGTTTTGGTTACTAAAACTTTGCTGTCTTTAAATTTAGTTGTGGGACGGGGCACAGTGTTTCCAACTATGCCTCCATCTTGGCCGGAAGTCTCACCCTCCTTTTTAGAATGTTCTCTTGTAGGGATAGCAGTGCAGTAAATATGGACAAGGGGCTAATAAAAATATTCCAATGGGGTTTTAGAAGCTTACTTTGTGGCATAAATCTATGTTTTTAGCCCTTTGCTCTCAGACCCCACAAGGCTGTCCAGTGGTGCTGGAGGGCAGGTGGCCTTACTCATATATTTTAACTTTTATAGCATTTCACATGACTCTAAGACAATTGTTTTCCTCTAGATTTCAAATAATTGAGATGAAGTTTTTAGTTTTTCAGAAGTCCCCCATCTGAGTTTCTGTTAATCTTGGTAATAGACTCAAATTCTTTCACACTCAGATGCTTTGTCTGCATCTGAAACAGGGTGGTGATAGTGAATGGAACATATTATTATCTTATGGTATTTTGTATCCTCACTATTACAAAAGTTCTCATAAAAGATGCTACATTCTGGGTTGGATTTGTAAAAAGAGCAAAACCAGTGATAACTTAAAGATATAAAAAGGTGAACATTCGTTTTTGTATTAAAATACAATTTTCTAAAAAGACCTTTGTGTGTGGGGGGGGTATGTATAGGAGTGGGTTAACATGGTTTATTGAAGTTAACTTGGATATAGAGAAACTTATCCTTTATAAGGGTGAGTATACATTTTAAAATAAGGTATAGCTCACATAAAGCAAAATCCATATTTTTTAGTGAATAAAGCAAGTTCAAGTTTTTATATACGTGAACAATCATGTACCCACCACTGAAATCAAGGTATGTAATATTTCTATCTCTCTAAAAATGTTCTTGTGCTCTGAAAGAAAAGAAAATCAATTCTTTTCTCTCACCTTAGCTGCTAGCAACCACTGATCTGATTTTGGCCCCCATAGTTTTTGTAAGGTATGAGCGTTCCAAGGTTTTGGTATTTTGTTTCATGTTTGTTTTTTTCTTTGTCTTTTTCTGTATGTGGTAATATCTTATTGTGGTTTTAATTAGAATTTGCCTAATGACTACTAATGTTTTATATATGTGTATGTGTCCCTATGTGTAATGGTGATACACATTTATTTAGGATGAGTGTTACAATCCCCATACTCTTATATCATAAAGGCATGTATAATAATGCCACCTTGGGGGATTGCATTTCACATAGTAGAAAAAGTAAGAACTTTGGATTTGGTTAGATAAGGGTTTGAATTAAAACTAGTTGTGTAGATCTCTGTACTCCTGTTTCCTCTTTCATTAAGTGGCAATACCAGTCTTATACATTTTTTAGGAGAATTACATAAAATAGTACATCTAACACAGCTAGAGAATACTTCAGTCCCTTTTCCCTCTACCAGGGATGTCCCCACTTTTGGTGTCTCTAGACCACACTGGAAAAAGAAGTGTTATCTTGGGCCACACATTAAACACACAAACACTAATGAAGACTGATAAACACACAAACACTAATGAAGACTGATGAGCAAAAAAACAAGGTTTTGAGTGAATTTACAGTTTTGTGTTGGGCTGCATTCACAGCCATCCCAGGCCACATGGGACCCACAACCATGGATTGGACACCCCTGTTAGACAATTCTGGCCTCAATATATGTGGATCTTCTGCAAAGGTATCCTGCATAGAGATCTGGTGTCTGAAATTTTAGGAGTCAAAGACTTTAGCTTTTGAATGCCCTGGTTGAAAAGAGGGGTATTGGGAGTGTAAAAGGAAATAAATAGTAATCCTCCAAAGGGTTGGTTAGTCCTATGCAGTGTTAAGCATCATTCACCTCATATCTCACTATTGTTCCACTTTTTAATTATAAGGGGAAATAGCTGGCCCTCTCACTAGACCATGTGCTTCACAGTGATAGGGACTATGTGTTATTTACCTCTATAGTCAGTCCTCTTGCTGAATGATATGTATGGGTTGGGCTCACTTGGTACCTTAGCCATATTGTACCTACAGCCTGAAGACTGGTAGAAGTAAGCAATGGTCTATAATAGGACGGACAGCTACCAGTCTTTGGGCATTTAAATTTATGTTTTGTCAGAGGTTTAAGGTTTAATATCAGGTTTTACATGCTCTCTAGTTGGTGTTTATGTACTCAGCATACCAGGCTTAGCTGGAGAGCACCATGAGACAATGGAGGAGTATATATATTTTGCTTTCTTCTTCCTTAAACCAAGAGCACACTTGGTTCCGCAGTTTCAAAGCTCAAATAGTCCAGGTATTATAAGGAATCATGTTCTTTCAGATGTAGGATGAAACTGACTCCAGCCCTAAACCATATATAGAGTGAACTTGTATTTGCTAATTCATTTTGATTTATGGATTATCATAGTCACACCATGTAAACTCCTCCAGTGTCAAACCCAGCCAATTTCTTTTATTTCCACAGAAAAGTAAACAAAATAAGCAACTACAAACTTAAAGTCCACCACATTAATATCATAGCAATACTAACCACTTAAAGGTATATTGGGCATCCCATGCTCATAAAAATCCCTATTTCTTCAAGTTCAGTTGAGTATCCTGATGTATTGCTTAGATTTTTTTATTCTGCATCTTTATTTAGAATAAACTAAATAAAACAGCAAAATTTGTCTTATGAAACCAAAAAGATTGTTTCTATTTTCTTAAAAATAAAAAAGAATATTCCATTCTATAATAAATGTATATTACTTTTATATTATTAAAAAGGTATTTCATTCCTGTCTTTGTTCTTCTTTCTCCTGTGCACCAAATTCCATTTCCATGACTCTGGTTCTAGACCTCATCATCTCTTTTCAGACACTTCTATAACCTCTGTTTTAGATCATTTTAATCCAACAAGATGTCTTTATGAAATATAGATATAGTCACAGATTCTTTGGGGGGTGAAAGGTGATGTTTCATGGCCCTAGTTCATCAAATAGTCATAAATTTATTTTTATGAAATTTATTACCCTTCACAATCTAGCTACAAATTAACTTTTTCCAATGACCATTTTCATTTGTGTATATGACAATGATTAAAATCTCTTTGAGTATATTTCTAACAGCCAAATGCTTTAAAACTAATTCTTTTGTTTTGTTTTAATTTTAATTTTTTTATTTAACTCTGGTTCAAGTACAGTTTTCTGTCTTGTATTCCCAGCCCTGCCCCCCCACCAGTGCTCCCCACCTCCCTCCCATTTCTGCCCCCCACCTTAGTTATTGTCCATGTGTCCTTTATACTTGTTCATGTGAGTCCTTAATGGATGTCTTCTGCAAACACTTGAAAATCAAAATGTACCTTATTAAATTAATTATTTTTGTTATTTATCCTCCTAAAACAATCCTCAAAAGGTTAGTAAATAATAGCCATGTTGTAAGAAGAGACACAGATAACTTAATAGTGAGCATATCATCAAAGTTTGTTTTCCAATGGCCCAGGAATATATGGTTGTATGAATTGAAGATAATTCTTATATTATTAAATAGAATATTTCTTATTGGATTTTGCATATTTTGTGGTGGGAAGAGTAATCTGGTTAAGCAGATTTTAAATTTTTATCATTGATTGGTAGATTATTTCAATGAGTGTGTGAGTGAGTGAAAGTGATATAATTTGCCAGTTAATGCTAAGTCTAAGTTGAAAGTATCTCTTGAGTGGCCTTTTTTAACTATGAGAATGACAAGCAAGTTGTTATGCATGGCTTTAACACATAGATGTACATAGATGTTGTAGTTTTTCAAATGGTATCCTTCTCAATAGTTATTTTATGTAGCACTGGTTGTTGGGAAGAGGCAGGTATGAATTTGCCTAGGAAGCAAAGGGACTTTAAGGGAAGAAATGGATTGAGTTCACAACCCATTCTATTTTAAGTTTTTGTATTATTAAGTAAGTCCTGAATGATTTCCACTTATGCAAATAAAAGCAATTGATAGGAAAAGAATGCTTTTGTGTGCCTTACTCTTCCTTTGTCCTTAAAAGGCCGACAAAAGAGTATCTTGTGATAAAAGGAAGAGACTATGCACTGGCTACTGGAATCAAAGCCAGAGCCTACTTTGTCTGTTGTGTAAACAGGTTGTTCTGCAGGCAGCATGTGAATCCTGACTTTTCCTATAACTCAGTGAGGCTAGTAAATGGGTGTTTGGCAAAAGTGACTTAGCCCCACATAACATGGGGATGTAAATTAATGAGGTAAAATATATTAGTGATTACGTGTATAGAGTCCACAGCCAGATTGCTGACTTCAAAACCCATCTGGGTTAAATTACTTGTGCATGGTTCAGTTGACCTACCTACATAATACGAGGATACTAATATATATTTCCCTGTATTATTATGAGGATTAAATGAGTTAATATTTATAAAGTGCTTAGAATAGTTTCTTTTACATATTGTGCTATATATGTGCTTGTTAAATAAAATGAAATCTTAGCAAGTAAGTGGTATAGCAATTTTATGCAAGTATGTCAGTGACCTAACTGTCATCTCCCTAGGAACTAGACTTATTCTGTAAAGATTAAAATATCTAATACTTTAGTTATCTAATAAATAATACACTGTTCTACTAAAATACACTTTTATTTTAATTTATTTCCTTGTGCATTCATGGATATTTAAAAATTATAATACATAATGGCTGATCACAGCCATTTTTATTTAAAAGTTCATAAGTGAGTATCTTCTAACAACACGAACAATTTTTCCCACTAATAACTTTTAAAACAATTATACAAATGTAAATGCAGATGTTTTTATACTGCTACATAAAGCTTTGTTTTTTGACTTATATATCCAAGTAGTCAGGAATATATATGTAAGTCTGACATATTACAATCACTTGTTTATAATCAACATCAAAACAGAAAAGTGGACTGTTTCCCAGAGTTTTACCCCATTAGAAATGGTGCATCACATTTATTATACTGTTTTGCTTTGTGGCCTGAAACTGGGCATCATCCCATCTCATTAACATTAGAGATTTGATCAGATATTTGGTCATCTCTTTTCACTAAAACTAAAAAGTTAATTTTCATTTAAAATAAATTAATTGTTGACCCCTCCCAGTAATGGTGATGAAATGGCAACTCCAAAGAAATAAACAGCATTAGCAAATAAAAACACAGCGTTTCCTTTCATTGCTTCAGGCATCTGAAAGACTGAGAGAGATTATATTCCTGGACTGGATCAGCTACTGTAAGAGAACCAGAGACTTTAAAATGTATATTTCTGCATTTGGTAATCATTCTCAGCAGATCATTGTGATGAAATAGAATGAAGTGTCTTTTATACCTGAAGCATAAATGAAAAAATATATTACCTTTGCAAAATATGAGTGCTTTATCTAAAATATAGGAAAAACTTCTTCGGTTATCTCATCTATCCATGTCACTTATTTAGCATTTCAGGTCTTTGGAGCATGACCACAAATCTGAAATAAACAAAAAGGTGGCCAATGACAATCACAAAGCATATATGCTTTTTTCAGGTCCCCACTTAGTATTTATGTAATCTTTTTTTACAGTTCTTTTCTGTCTTTATTTTTTTAATTTATTTAATTATTTTTCAAGTACAGTTTTCTGTCTATTACCCCCATCCCATCCCACCCCCCCGTGCTCCCACCTCTTCCCTCCCATTTCCACCCTTCTTAGTTGTCCATGTATCCTTTATATATGTTCCTCTAAATCCCTCCCCTATTTCCCCTGAAATTCCCTCCCCTCTCTCCTCTGGTCGCTGTCCCCCTGTTCTCTATTTCAGTGTCTTTGGTCACATTTTGCTTACTTGTTTGTTTTGTTGTTTAGCTTCCTGTTAAAGGTGAGATCATATGGTATTTGTCCTTCAACACCTGGCTTCTCAACCCATGCATATTACATGGGCATATTACAGTTTGGGTATTTTAGGAGGGTAGAGTCAGAAGACATAAATATAGACATGTCCTTACCTGATAGGATTAACAATAGAAACCATTAAAAAAAACCCTGATGTAGTATCTCACAAAAGAGTGTAAGTTTAAGGTCAATGTCAATTGTACTTCAGCAACACTGAATAATATTCTACAAAACACTCAACAACTATTTTTTCTGAGTCATCAAAATATATTAAATTATGCTTAGAATAATTTTAATACATTTTAGAAAGTTCCCAGTAGATGAGTGAATAAATCACTGATGGCACATTTACAAATGGAGTATTACCCGGCCATAAAAAAGAAAAGTTTACCCTTTATGACAGTATAGGTGGACCTAGAGAACATTATACTAAGTGAAATAAGCCAGGCAGAGAAAGACAAATATCAAATGAGTTCACTCACATGTAGAATGCAATGAGCAAATGCAACTAGCAAGGAAATGGGGACAGATTTATAGACAGAGGGCAGGACAACAGGTGGTGGGGGAGATTATGGGGTGGAAGGATTGAACAAAAAGAAAAAAGACTCATGGACATGGACAGTGCAGTGGTTGCTTGGGGAAGGAGGTAGAAGGCTTAAATAATAGCAGAAAAATATAATAAGCATTAAATAGAAAAATAAACACATAAACATACATAAAATAAATAAGTAAACAAACAAACATATAAATAAATAAATAAAATGGGAAAAATACATATATTTTGGAGGGGGGTATTTTACAGTGTCAAATCCATATAAGTTAACAGCTACTGATATTCAATAACTCATTTTCTGTAGCTATCTGGTACTTGTGCTTTTATCTAAAAAACAGTATGAAACATCTTTGTACGATATTTCTTAATGCTTAATCCTCTTTTTTAACTCAGAAATTTAGAATAATATCTGTAACATATTGATTATTTTGACAGAATAAGCTGAATTCTAGTCTAACAGTTAATGAATTTATTTTAGAAAAAAATGTATATATTTTCAGTGTCACAAAAAAAGCAAAATGGAAGATGATTCTTCTTCTTTATCACCTTCTTAATTTTGCAACTAACCCACATTTGAGAGGCTATGTGTAGTGCTTTATCCTTCCTCTAAATCCACCCTCACGTGATGGAACCAAAACACTTAAAAAGGCACTGCTTAAGTGAAGAGACAACTAGAATCATGGGAACTAAAAAGGAGGCTAGCTGTCCTTTCTAAAATGTATCAGGATGAAAGAGGTGAATGAAGTGATGGCATTTGCCAATTAAAACTAGATTTCAAAGGTTATATATAAATAGATGTTGGGATGTCCAATTTTGTATTGTTGGGGAAAACTCCAGAAATTCAGTTGCCAACCTATCACAAACTAATACAAATGATGTATTTTTCCTCATCTAGTGTACATTTTAGCAAATAGCCCTCCAAAAATCCAAGGGCAAGACAATGAAAACTAGTGATACATTCAGTTATGCCATTGGCCTTATCATTGCTCTGGCTTCTCACAGTGTCCTTATTACATATAGTTGGTATTTTCTTTACTAGGGTAAATTATGGCCTTTAGAAAACAAAGGAACATCAGTTGACAGACTATTTTGTTTTGTTAAATTTAAAATTGTCCTTCTCTTAAGATATGAGAATATATTGTACAAAGCACTTATTCCTCACTGATTTTATTTATAATTATTATAAATCCAAATTACTTGTTCCTTTACAAAAATCATTAAGCTAACCCTTTACACATGTACAAGCATGATAATCACATTTCTTTTCTCCATTGCCAATTTTAATGCACTTGGAGAAAACATAAAAGTGATTTGAATTGTGAGAACTGTGGAATAATACTCTCATATTCACTTCTGAAAGATAATTTTGCATTCTGAAAGATAATTTTGATTAGAATTCTTACTACTTTGTTAATATTTATTACTAATGGGACTTTTTTGGACTAAACTTAAGGATGTGTTTTTAGTAATTTACAACTAATTTGTTGCAGATGGTTTAAATTTAATTTCAGGGAGATTAAAAAAATTTCTTACTAGAAATCTTATGAAGTTTATATTTTATCATAATTTCAATTTCTTTCACCCTAAACAGCACAAGCTACTAGCACAAGAAGTATGTGTTTCATTTCCCATCACAGTATCATTGAGTAGATGCTAGAGTTTCATTAGCACAAGCCTTGGATAAAACTGGCACAGGTGACATTTGGCTTTGCTATTCATAAACTCATCTTTGTTGTTGTTGTTTGTTTATTTTCCTTCCTCTGAAATTTGCTACAGCTGGTATTCCTTTTGGCCTCAAGCACCCCTGTGTGCTCTTTCCTCCTATAGCCCACACTTGCTGCCTTAGGAAATGTCTGATCTCAGTTTTCATTTCTCTGTGTGAATTTAGATCTAGGTGTTACTCATATTGTGGAGGCAAAATTGATTGATTGGTCTCCTACTTAAAGTATTTCAGGCATCACTGAAGGTGGGAGAGGGGGCAGAGGGCCTTTCAAATGACCTGGGGGTAAAATCAGCCTTGATCATAGGAACTCAAGTAGTCCAAGGGGAAAAAAATAAAAGAGAAAGAAACCTGAATCAAACATCAAATATGAATGAGGTTGGTAGAATTGGATTTTTATCAAAAAATTTATTGCATTAAAATTGGCAAGCTAAAAGTCAAATACTGATGTGTCTCTATGCTGTTATAGACATTACTTTGATCCAGGAAAACTGCTTTGCAAATTCATCCAGAATTTCTGGGCTTTCAAAGTGAAGTTGATTTTTTCCACCTGCCCATCATAAGGCCTAAGAACACGTGTTGAATAAGGTGTGCTATTAAATCCCTGAGTCACATATGTGTGAAAGTAATAGAAGTTTTAGTGAGGAAAAATTAATGGTAGAAAGAGAAAAGATGGCATATTCATTAGGAAAATGTTGGTCAAATAATCTATCTGTTCTTTATATTATCAACTTTTTGCATGATTACATTGTATCTCAAAACACATTACATGAAAAGATTATTTTGATAAATTTATAAAAATATGTATCTGATCTCATTGCCTCATTGGTCAGAATTCTCCATAAACTAAGTCCAACTTTCATTTTCAACCTTATCTCTAGACATGATTTAACTATACATATTTATTTTTGAGTCCATGCTTGTCAAATGGAATAGAATGGCATACAGTGTATAAGTAGGTAGGGCATACACGAAGTTTATGAGGTAGCCAAGATACACACAAGGCCATAGGATGTACTTTCAAATACTTTCCTGGAATCCAACCACCAAGGAGTTAAAGAAACATTCATCCAGACTGGTAGAAGGGGCGGAGACCAGCAGCTGGGGTGAAGAGGACATGCAGCAATGTGTAGAGGCTGACTAAGAGGGTTATCCAGCCATATTTGTATGCAGGTAAGCTGGGAGGAACAACAGGTGAGTGAGACAGACTGAGAAACCCAGAGTTTCAGTGTGGGAAACTAAAGACTTGAAACCTCTACCTGTAAAAAAAAAAAAAAATCTGTGTGGGTGACAGTGGCAGGAGAAAATCTGAGCCTCACAGGAGATTTCATTAGAGAGGTCCACAGGGTCATAAAATACACACAAACCTACCCACCTGCAAATCAGCACCCTAAAGGGCACAATCCACTTGTGAGAAGAAAGAGAAGTGACAGAAAGTGGGACCAGAAAGGAGAAAGTGACGTTGTTCTCTTTCTGGCCCCACCCCCACAGACAGCACCACAACCCAGCAGAGACTTCCCACTCTGAAGAACACCTAATGCTTCATCCCTCACAACATAGCAAGCATGCTGAGACAAAGAAATATGGCCCAAATGAAAGAACAGATCAAAACTCCAGAAAAAGAACTAAGTAATGAGGAGAGAGACAACCTACCTGATATGGAGTTCAAAACATGAGTAATTAGAATGCTCACAGAATTGATTGAGCTGGTTCACAAAATAAAAGAAATGAAGGCTACAGAAAGTGAAATAAAGAAAAAATTACAGGGAACTAACAGCAAAGAGAAAGAAACCATGACTCGAATCAAAGATCTGAAACAAAAGGAAGAAGTAAGCTTCCATATGGAAAAAAATGAAGAAATAAAAATGCAAAAAATGAGGAGAGACTCAGAAATTTCTGGAATAACTTCAAGTGTTCCAACATCTGAATCATGGGGGTGCTGTAAGGAGAAAAGAAAGAGCAAGATATTGAAAACTTATTTGAACAAATAATAGAGGAAAACTTCCCCAATCTGACAAAGGAAATAGACTTCCAGGAAGTCCAGGAAGCTCAGAGAGTCCCAAAGAAGTTGGACCCAATGAAGTACATACCAAGGAACATCATAATTACCCAAGATTAAAGATAAGGAGATAATCTTAAAAGCAGCAAGACAAAAGGAGATAGTTACCTTCAAAGAAGTCCCTATGAGACTATCAGCTGATTTCTCAGAAGAAACCTTTCAGGCAAGGAGGGGCTGGGAAGAAACATTCCAAATCTTGAAAGGCAAGAACCTACATCCAAGATTATTCTACCCAGTAAAGCTATCATTTAGAATGGAAGGGGAAATAGAGCGCAGATAAGGTCTAGTTAAAAGAGTTTGTCATCACCAAGCCCTTATTATATGAAATGTTAAAGGAACTTATCCCTTGTCTCCTTTTCTCTTGCTGCTTTTAAGATGATCTTCTTATCTTTAAGCTTGGGTAATGTAATTATGATGTGCCTTCATGTGTGCCTCCTTGGGCCCAACTTCTTTGGGACTCTTTGGGCTTGCTGGACTTCCTGGAAGTCTATTTCCTTTGCCAGATTAGGGAAGTTCTTCTTCATTATATTTTCCAAATAAGTTTTAATATCTTGCTCTTCCTCTTCTTCTCCTGGCACCCCAGTGATTTGGATGTTGGAATGTTTAAAGTTGTCCCAGAAGTTTGTAAGCCTCTCTTCATTTTTTTTTGAATTCTTGTGACTTCATTCTGTTTTGCTTGAATGCTTATTTCTTCCTGCTGTTCCAAAACATTGGCTTGAGTCCTGGTTTCCTTGCTGTTACTGTTGGTTCCCTGTACATTTTTCTTTATTTCACTTTCTATAGCCTTCATTTCTTCTTTTATTTTGCGACTTAGCTCAATTAATTCTGTGAGCATCCTGAATACCAATAACTTGAACTGTGCACCTGATAGGTTGGCTATGTCTTTGTTGTTTAATTGTATATACTCTGGATCTTTGATCTGTTCTTTCATTTGGGCCATTTTTTTGTTGGTCTCAGCGAGCCTGTTATGTAGTGAAGAGTGGAGCCTTAAGTCTTCACCAGAGCAGGTCAACCCATGATGCTGCTTTGTGATACTTTATGTGGGATAGGGGTCCAAGAGGGAACAATGCTGCCTGCTCAGCTCTGGGCCAGCTTTCAGTCACTTCCTCCGCTATCCATGAGCAAATTTGGCCTTTCTGGTGCTGATTCCCCAGTGGGTGGTTTTGTGTACATTCTAGGACCCTGTGGGTGTCTCCAACAAACTCTCTTTTGAGGCTGGGTGTTTCTTTGCTGCCTCAACCCCCATAGGGTTTTTTCAGTCAGAGATTTTGAGGCTTTATTTTACCACATTGGAACCCTGTGTTGCACAGTCCGTCTAGCTCCCCAGTTGTTTCTCCCAGTTTATCTGCATGAAAATGTGGGACTGACCTCTCCACCAGCTGCTACCTTGTCAAGAGTCCTCTCTATCTGGCTGCCCATCTCCATCCATCCTACCAGTCTGTATGAATGTTTCTTCTTTATCTTCTTAGTTGTTGGACTTCTATACATTTCAGTTTTCTGTCAGTTCAGGTTGGTTTTTGTTTTTAAATTTGTCATTGTTATTCTTTTGATTGTCTGAGGAGGCACAGTGTATATATCTATGCCTCAATATTAGCCAGAAGTTCTCAGGGGTTTAACTTTCTCTGAAGCAGCTTTCACCCACCTCAGGAAAAGGAATGGGTATGTTATAGCTTTTGAGATATCTAGAGACATATCCAAAAATAAACCCCTAAACCTTTAAATCTTTGTGCATTATATTTCCTCTTTGGATGATTGTGGAGATGGTCATTTATTTGTCTACTTCTTTATTTGAATTAGTAAAATCTGTCTTAAAAAACATGGCATTTGATCAGAGATTGTATCAAATTTAACACATAATAGCAAAATGTATTCTCAATCCAGCAAAAGTGAGAGTCTCATGGAATAAGAAAAAGAACGTGTGAGTTTTGAAACAGAAGGGATTTGGGGACTTCTTTCCTCATATGATAGGTGGAAAAAGGGAGCCCTGAGCTTCAACAAATGCTTGGAGAAATTAAAAAGAGAAGAATGTGGTATCATGCAATAGAAAATAAATATTGAAAAAAAAACACATTTGCCGAGGCTCCTTCAGTTTATACAACCCATGGGGAGAATGGAAGTCTCTGCTTGGAACCCAATTCATTTGGTTGAAAATAATAAAAAAAAATAGTTCACCTACTCAACGGAAATACATTAAAAGGAAATTAAAATATAATTTTGAAGGATTGTTTCTACATGTTCTTTCTCTTGCACTTTTGAAGATAAGCCTAAATTGTAGCCAGTTTGGTATAATCTTGTATCTACACCATTCTTCTACGGCTTTCATTCTCATTCTCTTCTCTCCTTCCATCTCCCTCCTGCTTCACAACACTCACACATAGGCAATGCAGCAAGATGAAGTTGTGTTCTTTTCCAGCTATCAAGGCACAAAATGGAATGCAGACAAATAACTTCCCTTTTCTATCCACCCCTTCTCCTAACTCTACACTCTGAATTCCTATTCATTCTTTTCCTATCTCCACTAACTCCAGTGGTTTTTATAGTATGTCCACTAACACCTACTATTATGTAATATTTAAATATCCCTTCTTGAAAAATATACAAATTCAACTGATTAATATAAAATAATTAATATAAAGCTTATAGACTAGACAAGAACAGCACTAGATAAGAACATTATTCAACAGAATAAGGATACACTTGCTCATTAACCACCAATTCTTTTTTAAAAATGTTGCCACATGCCACACAGAATCTCTGCAAATGATGCTTTACTCTGGTTAGAGGTAGAGGTGCTCTAAGGTAACATGTTGTTCCACAAGTGACTAATTACCCATAAGAGTTAAGAAAAATATTCTATGTATTTGTTATTGTCATATAGGCTAAGTCAGAGAACTTTTAATAAAATTAAATAATAATGTTTTGATTTTACCTTCAAATGTAACTGGCATCACATATACTTCTTAGATAATGTAGTCATTCCACCCATGGAAAAATAAAATGAAGTACTTGTTAATTAAATAGCAAAGTCATTCTATAAGTGAGTAGTAATAAGTTCAATAAGTAATTCAAACACATTTGCTGAAAAATTCCATAATGTTAAATAGAATTTAGTGATAACTTGGTATAATTTTAAGCAATCGCTGATTTAATCAACTTCAAAAGACTTTGTAGGATCATCTAATTCAATTTCTTCTCATCAAATATAGAAAGCCCAAGATAAATTATTTTCTCATTCTGCTAAACATATTTGTGACCAGAGATTTTGCACCTTCCTTCAGTAAAACAGTATGAGGTAGCTGAGTCACTCCTTGACTTTAGTGAGTAACAGGGGATCAGCACTGCAGAGGCTGGAACTGGTCTGCTCCCTTTCTGCTACAGAAATTAGCAGGAAGGGGAAGAATAGGCTGCAAGAATGAAAAGGAGATGTATGGCTGTCCCCTGTGGAAAGGCTAAGTTTTGCCTGAATTGCTGAAGTTTATTACTTGGAGGAGTTAAGATCATGCTTGGCATTTATCAGAGATAACTTGATTTGATTTAAATATATGAGCACTGCCACCCACTGTTACTACTACCCACTGTCAGTGGGGGATGTGGTTGCACACCCAGGCAGCTCATGCTTCTTGTGTATAATTTCACGAAATTACTGTCACATGCAAAACTGCAATTTTGGATCAGTGGCACTTTACTGGTAGCTTGAAATTCTTCCTGCCAGGGGATCTTGGTTCAGTTTGTGTCACTGTGACCTCTGAGTGTCTTCTGACAGCCTTGATACTCTATGACAAGAGTTATTCCTCTTTTTTTTTTGGAGTTTAGTCCTTTTGAACATTATGAATGTATATACATAATGCACAGGAAACTATGCTGACAGTTACAGGAGGTGTGCAGACCCCTTGATGTTCATCAGTTAAGGCCTAAGTAACCTCTGCCCACTGACATTACAGAAAGTAGTGTAGCCTAGCTCGACTGAAGGCCTCACATTTTCGTTTTCTTTCCTTTTTACTTCTGTCTCTCATTTTAGAAACAGCACTAAAGGAGCAGGGGCTTTTGCATATACAGTAAAAATGTACAGTATCTTCAATGCATAACTGGATGGGTGCCAAACCCCTCTTTCCCCCCACTCAGAAGCATCTTCATTTGAATTTAAAGGGGTGGATGAGTGACAGCAAGACTGTTTTCCTTCTGACAGGGCTTTGGCAGATCATTGGTTGTCATCAAACCTATTCCATTTCTTGCTCCCTGCCAGGAATTCCACCTACATGCCTGATGGCAATTAGTCCCTTGTAGGTGCTAATGAATAAAACTGAACACTTAGACTTCACGAGGATGAAAAAGCCTATAATCCCGATCCAGAGAGTCACTCCCAGAATCAGCCCCCACTCCAGTCTCTCCTTAAAGGGGCAATTCTCACTGTGTCCAGCACTTTCTGGGGGCGACCAGGCCACCCACGCCCTATGTGTACTGAGGCATGGGAAATAAAAAAAGGTTACCTGATGAAGACACAACTCAACATAAATTATAATTTTAGATCCTGAAGTGTTACTGTTTTTTCTGTTACTGTAACATGTTGTTACCCAGCTTAGGACAGTCTGTGTTGGAGGTGAGCTGAACCTCCAAACCTAAACATGCTTTGGAAGAAATGTTTATGGACCTCATAAGAGAGCTTTTTGCACTGAGTGGAGAGTTTTCCTATCAGTGGTTCCCAGGTTTGCTGATAATTAGAGGCACCTAAGCAACCTCTAAAAGTATAGTTCCTTGGCCATATACCTAGAGATTCCCAATCAGGAGGCTTAGGATAGAACCTGAAATCTAAATTTTAAAAAATCTTCCCAAATAAATCTGATACTTATGCCAGGTTTCATACTGAAGGATCAGATGAGCTCCTGTATCACATTTAAACTTGAACACTCCAGGACTAGGTGTCAGTTCAAAGGTACTCAATGATTGTGTTCACTATTCATCTATCCATACCCTTATTAAGTTTTGAGCATTTAAAACAAGCAAGCAATTCTTTTTTTGTAATCTGACCACCTATGAGAGGTAACTCAATGGTCAAGGATTCTTTTGGAATAATGCAATAGGTGATTTAATTTAAGTATTATAATACTTTTATTATAATTTATAAATTTTATATTCTTATTGAATAATGAACATATATTTTATAACAAAGAGATCTTCTGCATCCCAAAAGAAAATAATTTGTTCACAGGAAAAAAAAACATATTTCAATGCGATTGCTGTTCTTTAAATCCTATGTTTTAACTTCTACACTTACAGATCTTAGACAAGAGGTACATAGACCTCACTTTGACAGGTTACAGGGGTAAAAAAATGTATAACTACCACTGACAAACTGGAGACCTGTTTATGATTCACATTTTGCATGTACACAAACATGGTCTTTCTAGGATCTCAAAACATGTTATAAAACAATTGAAACTAAAGCCTTGATGTGACACATACTTTCAGTTTCCTTGCCTCTGATGGTTGCAAACCAAAGAAAGTGGCAAAAAGAAATTTTTCTTTCAGTTTTCGTGAGCTACAAAAGTTAAAATAGTTTGAATACAATTCTGTGGAGCATTCAAACTTCATCATGTTTATCAGAAAGAGAATTTAATCCAAATTCTTTGAGGTTTGTTCTTCTCTAGTCTATATCTATTACGGCAAAACAATCATGGTTCTAAAGAATAACAATGAAGCAAGGAAGAAAAGAGAGATTTTTCTTTCTGATAGTGAAATGGGCAGGTGCAGTTGAGACTGAAAGGCCATAATTAAAACATTGTTCTGCCAAGGCACTGTAGAAGTTCATGCAAGACTGCACAAATCCTCCCCCTGCCCCACACTCCCAAATTCAATGTTTTGGAAGGAAAGGAAGCTGAAGGTGTACTGCCATTCAAGAAATAGAACCATGGAGCCTAAACTTTAGTACCCTTGAGGGACACATGGAAGAAATTCTACACTGCTGGACCAGTAAAACTGGCTTGTTTAAACCCATACATTTTAAACTACAGAAGAATAAAAGGAAAATGCCTTTTAATCAAACATATACATAGGTGGTAGTACTTACTTGTATATTGGATTTCTAAAGATCTAAAGAAATGAGTGTTATTATCTCTATTATATAGATGAAAAATAAAATCTAGAATATTATGTAACTTTTACAATGCCAGGCTGTAATGTATTTTATTTTAACTGGCTGAATTCTAAGATGGACAGTGATTGCATCTCTATATGATCATATTAGAACACACAGACTAGAAAAGTGATGAGAACAAGGTTGGAAAATACCTGGAGCCTATGGCAGACCTCATAAACTGAGGACTGTGTTTTTTCTTTTCCTTTCCAGCCCAGAAACTGAGCCAATGAAACTTTCAAGTAAATCACTGCAGATCAATGGGAGTTAGCACATAGGTGACACCTAGTGCCAGGGCAGGCAGCAGCAGTGGGCAGAAACTCCAGAGGCAGACAGGTGCTGGTTGATGGAGAACTCTGGTCTGTTCTCTCCCAGGCTCTGTAAAGTCACAACACTACAGGAAGTCCTTACAGCCTTTAATAGGTCACCTAAATAATTGATAAGATACTATCCTCTGATAAAAGTTCATTGTATTAACTGTCCCATAGTACCATTTGCAGGCTTTGGATTAAAAAGAAATAGATTGCTTTAATGCAAGGTATTTAATCTCTGTGGAAAAAATAACTTACTCCTTAACAAGAGGTTAAGACAGCTTTCTTTTCTTCTTTTCTTTTATTTATTTATTTTTAATTTGGTAGAGTTTTCCCACATCCCTTTGTGGGTAGCTGCCTCCTCTGCATATGTGTAAACCAGCTGTCCTTTAGAATGACACAGGCCCCCACAGTGTCATCGGGTAAGACTGGTAGGAGTTGACTGAGAACCTTGAACAGGGATGGTAGATGGGGTTACTAGCAGTTGTGAGCCAGGTAATGCTTTGCTAGGATTCAATGCCAGAAGGCCAAGAACTTTGACCTGAACCATTATCTTTCAGGCTGCAGGCCAAGGGTTGCTGAGGCATAATATACGCAGGGAGTCAATCAGGAGAACTTAAGAGGGGGAAAAAAGAGACTCTGCCTTTGCTTAGTTCTCCAGATTGGCTCTCCAGATGGCCTTCTTTTCTCTGGTAAATTATGCAACAAGCTGCTTCATCTGAGTTTTGCAGA
Source organism: Sturnira hondurensis (assembly GCF_014824575.4). NCBI lineage: Eukaryota > Metazoa > Chordata > Mammalia > Chiroptera > Phyllostomidae > Sturnira > Sturnira hondurensis. Next base: position 1,154,179 of record NW_028079095.1, read on the forward strand.
CCTAGATGATCTTGAACTGATTTCAACAAACAGGCGGACTTGTGGGGTTGCAGGGCTTTCTCCCAGTCCTCTCATTTGAGGAGGAACACTGGGGAAAGAAAAACAGATACTTTCTGGTACCAGTCAGAAATAGAGTAATACATATACAAAAAATACTGTTGTTTTATGTTCACCTTCTTAAATGATTTTGAAGAAGCCAAGAACGTGTCTTATTAGGAAAGGTTAGAGTTCATCATTATTACTCCTAAAGGAAGGAGTTTGACCTTTTATATTCTCACTAATGAAATGCCAGAGTCATTATCTAGTAATACTGCTGGAACTGAAACAGAAGAAGGGTTGCTCTTCAGCATAAAGATGTAGGAGGGTCTCACTCTCTGTTGCTATTAACATTTCCTGGAATAAAAATCAATACTGCATGCAACTCATGCATGCAGAGTCTCTTATTATTTCTTTGATTTGCAAAATGTATCCTCCCACTGTACCTTTGTGGTTGAGGGGGAATGGATTAGTTCATCAAGCCCTAGGACTTTGCCTAGTGCTAAGGAATACAAGGGAGGAGTCAGTGGGAGTCAGGGCCACTCTGTGCCTTCCCTCCCCCAGAAGCAGGATCACAGTCATGACACAGCTTCTTTCTGTCCTTAAAGAAAGTAGAGGCACTGGGGCATGATTTCTCACTGAGCAGGAAGAAAACAGAGTCGATAGGCCAGGTGGCAGAGGGAGCCCATGGGTAGGTGGTGGCTTATGGCAAATCTAAAAAAAATGAAGTTTTAGAAAAGGATACCAACACATTAAGATGTGTAGTTTGAGAACCAAAGTGGAAAAGAAAACAAATAGAAGTTTCTATGGCAAAATTGAAATGGTGAAAGTGTACAAAAAGAACTCAAATAATTCACCCAATCATTTGTTCAACAAAAGCATATTAAGCACATTTCAGACTGTGCACTGTTTATTAGACTGTGGATAGGAACAAGATATGGTTTCTGCTCATAGTCTAGTACATGGGTGAGACCTTTAAAAGAGAATTGAAATATGATCTGATAACATGCCTAAAGAAAAATGCTGGGTGTTAGTAGGACACAGAGGGGAAACTGACTCAGCAAGTAAAGTTTAGGAAAGCCCAAAAGAAGAGGAAGTACTTTTGTTAGATTGTGGAGTTGATCAGGGTTTCTCAGATAGTAAGAGAAAATTTCTGGTGATGGGAGAAGGAAAGCAATGGTATGAATGAAGGAGTGGAAGAGCCCACTTGTGTGTGTAACAGCAATACTCCTGAGACAGCAATGCTGTCTGATAACAGGCTGTGGGGACAGGATGTGGTCATTCAAGAACATAGAAAGAGGCTGGTACCTGTCTTATATGTCATGCTAACAACTTCAGATTTTCCTTTGGAAAATAGAGCTCACTTGAAAGTGCTAAAAAGGAAAAAAATATAAGATTAGTAGAGGGAGGAGAAGATAGGTTTGTAAAGGCTCAGTGACTTTAAATTCTGATTTAAGAAACCATAGTCGTTAGTTTTCCTTCAAGCATAAAGCCAGTAACTATCTAGTGGGGTGGGGCTGGATTCATTTGGTAACTCCAAATAAACTAACAGCTCACTTGGTTGTTAGTTATGCCTCTGGGAATGACCATTGCAATCTAACAATGAAAAAATGCTACTGTGAATTAATCACCATTCAGTTATTCAAACACTATCTCTAGTTGCACATTCTACAAGCCAAGCACTGTGAATGACACTGGTTAAATGATAAAGATCATTACAATTAAGTTTCCTGAACTGTTGAAGTTTTTGCTGAAAACGGAAAAAAGTAAACATATAAATATAACTCATGATACATCAAATGAAGGAAAAGACTAAAAAACAAAAGAACAACAGAGTAGAGGGAGGACAAATGTTATATGATTGGTGGGTAGGATTTTTATAAAAAGGGTAAGGTTGTAGTGTAATGGAGAGTGGGGTGGGGGGTCCTGAAAATATTCCCCAAGGCCCACAGATGGGGGAAGGGGTAAGTGAATGATTTAGTGCTTAAGATACATTACATTACTAAAAACAAGTTAATAGCTGTGCTACTGTCCTGGGAGAAATGAGGACATAAATCTGAGAGCATTCAGTAACTCAGAAGTTTTTTTTTTGGGGGGGGGAGGTACTTATACTGCACCTGCTCAAGAGGCAGGGAGTTGAGGGCTCCATGTCATGGGGCACTCTTGCCCTGACTAAAATGGAGCCAAAAGAAGGTAGAAGATACAGGGGAACTGGAAAAGGTGGCACATTTTTTTGGGGGGGGGCAGATGTGAGGTCATGCACTAAGCTCTGGGTAACCATTTAAAAAATAATGGGCAGCAGGGAGAGCAGGGGAGTCAGCTATGCAGAGTGTTAGTAAGGAAGAGGAGCAGCCATGAGGAAGGAGCCTTGAAGTAGGAATTCGGCCATGAGGTCTGAGAAAGAAAGCAGCAAGCAGCTATGCAGTCTGTAGTGAAGCTGTCAACCATGAGGGCTGGTGTAGAAGGTAGAAGCCATGCCAGACAGGAGTCAGGATCCCACCATGCTGCCTACAGTGAAAGAGAAGCTACTTCTGCTCCTCTGAGAATTCTGCCATGAGGGATATTTTTTCATGGGGTACTCAGGAAGCAACAATCAGCTCTTCCAGTCTGCAGTGAAAAGGGAAGCCACATGAGAGGAACTCTGACATGCTGCCTATAGTGAGGGAGGAGCTACCTCTGCTCCTCTGAGTATTTGGTCATGTGGCCTTGTATACTAAGGAAGCAGACATGCAGTCTCTAGTGCAGTAGTAGCTGTGCAGGAGAAAAGGATGTAAAGAGAGAGCTGATGAAGTTGTGAAGGGCTCTGGCAAAGCTGATGAAGCAGTGCAAGAACCTGCCAAACCAAGCATAAACTTGTGGGAGATGCCTGGCATGCTAAACTGATGGGGGAATGCTGATTTGGGCTACTCTGAAGGACCTAATGGAGATGCCATACTGTCTTGGGATGTGTGCCTTTCTGGACTTCACCATGATCCAGTGTAACATGGAACACGTTTTCCTGGCATATTATGGAGGCTAAGGAAAATATACCCCTGATCCTGAAGCAAAGAGCTGCTGCAAGAGGATGGCAACTTTGAAATCCATGAGTACACCTTCCAGAGGAGATGGAGAACTTAAGAACAGATGAATATATGGACACAGTTTTGGCTTATATCCTGGTGAGAAGCAAAAGAAGCACTGGGTCTCATGGGAGAACAAGACCTCGAGTCCCCCAAGGTTGGAAACCTGTGAATAAAAACCCGTTTTCCTCAGTACTAATTGTTGTGTCATACACCAACCCAGATGCATGAGCCCTGTTTTTTCTCAGTTACAGTATGATGTGAGAAGACAAGGGTATGGGATAGAAAGAGTGAGATAATGTTGGAGAAAGAATGAGAGGCCAAATTAGTATATGCACAGTATACTAATCAAAGGCTGGTGAAACGTTGTGTCATACAAGGGCATGAAAGCTAAAGTATTTGAACAGACAGCTGAGACAGCCTAGAGGAGATGAGACTGCCAAAAGATGCTCTGCTGCTTCAGTAGACCTTGCTCTAGCTGACTCTGAAGCCCTTGTAGACTCTGCCTTGCAAAATGCTGGCTGGCTGCCTCTCAGACTTGGACCTGATTTGGATTCTTAGGACTTGGGTTTGTTATCCCCCAATTCTTTTGTATAATGTTGTTGCTGATTGTTTCTGAGCGATTATTGTTATTTGGTTATTATATATATGAACTGAAACTTTATTAATAAAACCTGAGTGAATACCATAGTCACCTGTGTCAACTCATTGTGATTCCTTGATGCCTATGTTGCCTGTAGGGCTGGTGACTGTATAGAAGGCCCAGTGCCACAAGTTTGGGACAAAGGCTGGAGGCTGGTTTAAAGAAAAGATTATAGTGCACATTTTCATAGGGTTAGAATATTACTCATGGCATCAGGGAAGAGAATTTAGAATAAGAGAACTAGAACTTACCTCTGGATAAGCCCAACATTTAGAGAGAAAACAAAAGGAGAGAGATCAAAAAAGAAGATGTGGAAGCTCATCTTACTAAAACAAACCAAAAAAACCCTTCCACTCTGGACTCACAGAAGTTTGCCCTTCAGCTGTCACCTACTTTTATGTTCCCTTTAAAAAAAAAAACCTCTTGATTCACTATCTTATTGTGTCAATTTTCTTTCCTTATTCTACTCTGCATCCTGTCTGCTTAGGCTGTTATTCACATGTCCTCAAGCACAATTTACTACTTCAAAGTTATTAATAACTTTCACATTTAAAATGTAATAGTTCATTCTTAGTTGATATTATGTGACCTGTCATTTGGTTTACCTCTTCACTTATGCAAGTGAAAGGAGGTGTTATTAATAACTATCCCGACAAAAACATTGTAACTATGTGTGGTGATAGATGTTAACTAAACTTGTTGTGTTGATTATTCTGTGGTATCAAATTATTATGTTATACACCTGAAACTCTCTTAGTTTAGAAATGTAGACATCAACTATATCTCAATAAAATATATTTAAAATTGAAAAAATTATGCTAAAACTACAGGTGTAATTGAAAACTGTCCTGCTTAAACTAAGACCTGTAGGATCTTATCTAGTAACAGTAGACACAAGTTTTCACTCCTTTCTTTTGTATATATTTATATTATTTCAGTGTACCACATCTTGTTTTCTTCCTGCCTCACTTTCAGTTGTTCTCAGTCTTCTGTGATATTTCTCTCATCAACCAGATTATTTATTTTGAAGAACCCTAGGGTTCAGAATTTATCTCTCTATTGAAATTCACTTTCTTGGTGACATCATCCAATATCATTGCTTCAAATCCACACAAGTACTAGCTTCTCTCAAATGTATCTCTTCAGTTTGAAACCCTCTTCAAATTCAAGCATTCAATCACATAAGTACAGCATCTCTACACCTAAGACTCTGATTATCCTTTCCAAATCTGTTTTGTCATCTTTCCAATTTTAGTTAATATAACCGTATCTTAGTTTTCCTCAGGTCAAAAAACCTTGGGGTCATCCTTGACTCTCTCTCTCTCTCTCTCTCTATCTCTGTCTCTCTATTTTAATATCCACACATAACCCATCAAAAATACTAGCATCTCTATTTAAGATACTCTCCAGAATATAGATGCTTCTTACTATATCTAACGTTAAAACCCTGGTCTAATGACTGAACAACAGCAACTACCTCTTTTCATCTGTCCTTATCCCCAGGCTACTCATCTCAATTCCAAAGCAAGTGTGATTCTTTGAAATACGTTGGCTCTTTCCATTTATATAATAAAATTATCTAGATTTCCATCTCACTAAGAGAATAAAGTCAAAGCCTACCAAGCCTGTAAACAAGTTTTCTTTTCCTCAGCCAGACCATATTCCTTGACAATGCCATCTCAGCCATCTTCTTGTTGCTCATACTTAAACAAGCCAGAAATTCCCCTATACTTGGCATTTGCTTTGACTATTTCCTCTGCCTTAACAGATATTTCACCACTTACTCACATGGAGCCCTCCTTCATCTTTTTCCCTCAAATATCACCTCAGTGAGGATATCCCTACCTCCTTGCTTAAATTAAATTATTTAATACTTCTTCATAGCTTTATTTTCCTTCTATATCTTATGTGTTTATTTTATTGTTTTCCCACATTAGCATGCAAGCTCTGTGATACCAAAGTTATTTTAGGGTTGTTTACTTCTATGTCTTAGCTGTTAAAACTATGCCTAATATATAGTGTGAAATCAATAAATATTGTTGAATAAACAATGAATAATAAGGGTGGTCTATAGAAGAAGAAAGAAAACTATAAGAAAATTGTGTCACAAAAGCCAAGAGAAGAGAGTGTTGAGAAAGAGAGAGAGAGAGATAATGATCAGTGGTTTCTAGTGCTGTTGAGACATCTCCCGAGATTGGATTTGACATTGTAGAGGTCTCTGATTATTTCAGGCAGAGCAGTATCAAAAAAGGTGTAGAGGAAAAATACAGACAAGAAAGAGATGCAAAATGGAATTAGTGAAGATTGAATGGGAGATGATAAAGGGGCCTCAACATGCATAACTAAGCTTGGAAGTGACAGACAAAGCTGAGACAATAAATGTTCTCAGTACCCAATTAGCCAAGCTCAAAAACAAAATAAAACAAAACAAAACCTTTAATTTTTTTTGATTTATCCAACTATAAATTTATAACAATTAAATATCAATTCCAATTTTCCTATTGTTGCAATTCTAGCTCTTATTTTATCACTGATATTTCCATAGATTCCTTACCATGACTATAGTGGCTAGCTTCAGGTTTGCTACATTTTTAAAGTTCCTCTCAAAAGAATTAAACAAGACATATCCACAACATTAACAAAGGTAAAGGATGAAGATAATGACCAGAATAATCTAATAGCCCTTACTCCACCAACCCAACCATGGATTGAACATCCAAAACCATGTTTAAAGAGGCATATCAAATCTAGATTCAACACTTACAGGTGGGTACTCAGTGGACAGTGAGGGTAGGACAAAGATTGGTGTGGTGTTCAGATTTCCAGGTGGCAACTACTTTTAGCATGAAATGATTTTTCAAGCCACGGAAGGGTGTTCAGGGAAAGATGTGATAATACTGGCTGTCTGGTCTATTCCTGTATAAAAAAAAACAAAAAAACAAAAAAAAAACTGACAGTAGAAAATGGAGACCTATTGTTCTTAGCTGATAGGCTGGAGCAATGAAATGGGTACTAAGGAATAGAAATGAAAGAATAAATGGTTCTGATACTCAGAACTTGAATAGAGACTTCAGGTACAGGTGGGTCATAGGGGATTCTGACAGACAGGGAGACTATAAGTCCAGGCTTCGATGGGCACAGGACCCCAGGAGCAGGGCAACAGGACATTTTCAGATCTCATTCTCTGGAAGCAAGGAGACGATGAGTGCATCATGTGGTCTAGTTTTATTAAACCAGGCTTCTGAGGTATGAAACCTAACCACGGCTTTTAAGCTGAGGTTAGAGCAAGGTGTGGCTGACACAGGTCTTCACACCTATATTCTCCCCTTTAGTTCTATTCCATACTCTTCAGGGACACAAAACTTATCTTTCAAAAGCACATTCTGATCGTACCAATTTATGACTTGAATCACTGAATAGTTTTCCATTTCACAACCTGAGTCTTACTTAGTTTTCAAATCTTCATGGACCTTTGCATTCTTCATTCTCTAAGCATGCAAACAGGGCCAAGTTCTCTTCTTTATCTCACTGAGTTCTTGTAATACCATTGCTACTATAATTCCCACTGCTGCAATGCTTCACCTTTTTTCTTCTCTATTGAATGAATTCTTACTCATATTTCAAAGACCTTTTTACCATCAGTTTCCTTTCCAAATGTGGAATAACATTAACCATTTTCTCATGTTCTTTGTTTTATTGTTTATTACTATAATAAGAGTTATAAACAGTTATAAAATACATCATAATAATATAAACATTACCCCTAGCTTGTATGGCTCAGTGGATTGAGTGCCAGCCTGTGAAACAGAGGGTTGCTGGTTCAATTCTCAGTCAGGGCACATGTCTGGGTTGTAAGGCAGGTCGCCAGTTGGGGGCGGGGGGGAGGCATATGAGAGGCAACCACACATTGATATCTCTTTCCCTCTCTTTCTATTTTCTTTCCCCTCTCTCCAAAAATAAATGAATAATATTAAAAAATAAAAATAGTATAAACATTAGAATTGTGTTAAAAATAAAGAAAATAGCCCTGGGGACTGAAAATGGAGCTAAGGATAAGACTGGTATAAATATGCCTATTACAAAGTGCTATACAATTGCTAATGGTTGGGCCACAAATTTCACCTTAAGTTTTCCAGCAGCCAAAATGAGGAGACAAGTTTTCAGTTGCACAATTTTCTACCCATAAAATAAACACCAAACAATTGGATGCATAACTATTCTTCATACCCACACCAGAAGAGAATTTTTCCAAAAGATTCACTCATAAAGAGTAACCTGTAGAGCTCTGGCTGGTGTAGCTCAGTGGATTGAGCGTGGGCCTGCAAACCACACGATCGTGGTTCGATTCCCAGTCAGGGCACATACCTGGGTTTCAGGCCAGTTCCCAGCAGGGGACTCATGAGAGGCAACCATACATTGATATTTCTCTCCTTCCCTTCCTCTGTAAAGATAAAGAAATAAAATCTTAAAAACATATGAGTTCTGGGCAAGATGGAGGCATAGTTAGAAATGCTTTGCTTCTTCTCACAACCAAAAGAAAGATAACAACCAGTTTAAAGACAATAAAGAACCAGAACTGCCAGAATATCAAACTACATGGAAGTCTGACAACCAAGGAGTTAAAGAAACAGTCATCCAGACCAATAGATGGGGTAAGGATGGGCAGCCCAGCAGAAAGAACACACAGCAAAGCAGCAGACCACCCAGCAGAAGTGGGGACTGGCTGGCTGGGAAACTAAAGACTCAAAACCTTGGGCCATAAAACACTGTGGGGGGTATGAAGGTGGGAGAAACACCCAGTCTCACAGGAAAGTTCATTGTAGATGCCCATGGGGTCCTAGAATGTGCACAAACCCACCTATCTGGGAATCAGCACCTGAAAGAGCAAAACCTGACTTTGGAAAGCAAAGGAAGTGATAGAAATTTAAGCAAGAGCCCAGCAAGAGGCATTGCCCCCTCTTTGACCCCTCCTTACAGATACCACCACAATGCTGCAAAAAGGGTTGCCCCGCCCTGGTGAATATCTATGACTCTGTTCCTTACAATATAACAGATATGCCAAGATGAAGAAATATGGCCTAAATGAAAGAACATATCAAAACTTCATAAAAAGTACTAAGTGACAAGGAGATAGACAACCTGTCAGATGTAGTATTCAAAAACACTGGTAATCAGGACGCTTACAGAAATGGTTAAGTACAGTCACAAATCGAAGGATAAATGAAGGCTATACAACGTGAAATAAAGAAAAATATATAAGGAACCAACAATGAAGAAAAGGAAATGGACTCAAATCAATGACTTGGAACAGAAGGAAAAAATAATCATTCAACTGGAACAGAATGAAGAAAAATATTTTAAAAAAATGAGGAGAGGCTTAAGAACCTCTGGGACAATTCTAAATGTTCTAACATCCAAGTTATAGGGATGCCAGAAGGAGAAGAGTAAGAGCAAAAAAATGAAATCTTATTTGAAAAAAATAATGAAAGAAAACATCCTTAATCCAGCAGAGGAAATAGACTTTCAGGAATTCCAGGAAGTCCAAAGAATCCCAAAGAAATTGGATCCAAGGAGGAACACATGAAGACACATCATGATTAAATTGCCAAAAATTGAGGATTAGGAGAGGATCTTAAAAGCAGCTAGAGAAAAGGAGACAGTTACCTACAAAAGAGGTTCCATAAACCTATCAGCTGATTTCTCAAAAAAAAATATTGTAGGCAAGAAGGGGCTGGAAAGAAGTATTCCAAATCATGAAAGGCGGGACCTACATCCAAGATTACTCCAGCAAAGCTATCATTTAGAATGGAAGGGCAGATAAAGTGCTTCCCAGATAAGGTCAAGTTAAAGGACTTCATCATTACCAAGACCTTTTTTATATGAGATGTTAGAGGGACTTATTTAAGAAATAGAAGATCAAAAACTATGAACAGTAAAATGACAACAAACTCACAACTATCAACAACTGAATCTGAAAGACAAAAACAAAAACTAAACAAACAACTAGAACAGAATTGGAAATCACATGGGGGTTTATTAGTGGGGAGTGGGCAGGGAAGGAAAGGTACAGGAAATAAGAAGCATAATTCATAGGAATAAAATAGACAGGGAAAAGTTAAGAATAGGAGAGGAAATTGAGAAGGCAAAGATCTTATATATACAACCCATGAACACAAACTTAGAGCGGGGGAATCCTGGAATATGGGGGCTGTGCAGAGCAGACAGGGATAAATGTGAGAAAAATTGAGACAACTCTAATAGCATAATTAATAAAATATACTTAAAATAAGCTTTCAGTAAAATCTCTACAAGAGAAGTAACTATTAGTATCACAGAGTATGCCTTAAGGATTTATGGCATGTCAGCAAAAAAGAAGTTGTATAAAGTAATTTCATATGGGAGACTAGCCCAGGTTATACAATTCTAATTTCATCTGACGTGGTCTAGAAGGGCAATGTATGTATACAAAGACATCTGAAAAACTCTCCAGTTTCCTAACTTCTCCAAATTCAACACATGTTTTTGCATGCATTTTCCATTTCTTTGTGTTCATAAGCCTTTTAAAACATGTAGGCATCACGGCTTAAGAATCTATAAGGGAATGAATAATCTATCCTTAGAAGGACCTTTATATATGTTGTTTTTCCTCATATACTTGGGATGGAGATAATGTGGTCTCAGTGAAGGACAAAAACGTATGTCATAATATCCAGTCCAGTAGTCCAGTCATGGGTGGGAATAACATCATTTGATGAAAAACCGAGTCGCTTATCAAAAACACATAACTAAATGAAACATCATCCTACCTTAACTGAATAGGGGGAGAAAAAGAACTTTTTAATTACTCTTAAAACTATAAAAATTAACCACTGGGGTCTCAGATATCCTTTTTCACTTTATTTTCAATTTCAAAATAATTTGTCTTACAAAGCTTAAAGACAAATGAAAAGATTAATTGCCTTACCTATAAAATAATATTGATAAAGCAGCAATGAGGTGCCTAGCTTTGACCATGGCTAAATGATCTATGCCCCTGAGAATTTCTATAACATAAAACCATAAAACTCTTGACTAACTCAAATGATTGTAATTCTTTCAGAAAAATATACTGTTTCTGTAAGTATCTAACTGGAGGTTATTATGGTAAGAGATGAAAAATAAAACATTTAGTCAGATAAACTATATAGGTTACAAGTTAGTTGTTGAAATGAAAATCTTGATTAATTATTTAATTAATTAAACTTTTAGTTTCAGTCAGGAGACAGAAATCACTCTAGTTATTTTACCAGAGGATTCAATATAAATAATTGTTAGCTACTTGTGGAAGAACTAAAAGAGTAAAAGGAAAAAAGTCTAAGGTATTATGGAGGCAACAACTGCAGAAAACAGTCACCACCCATGGGACTGGGGGAACAGAGGAAAGCAGTTGGAATTATTAACACTTCTGAGTTTGAAAGAACAGCCTAGTGGGGCCAGACCCTAAGATTATTGGAGGGCATCAGTCAGTGAGTGCTGATACTGCTGAAGGACTTTATTAGCCTGACTGTCAGTGCAGGAAAAGCTGGTGCTATAAGAAGGAAGTGCAATGGTTTGGGTGAAGAAGCATTGCTTGAGCAATATTGTCAGAGAGAGAAAATCAAGTCCTTCTCCAGCCTTGCAGTGTCTCTCTAGCACTCACTATCAGCCAAAGCTAATGTAGAGCCTTCAATGGGCACAAGTAGAGTTTAGAGTCCAGGGCCTAGAATGCAAAGTTGATAGTAGAAAGTCGAAGGTGAGTTTGAAGCATAGAGACAAAAGCTTAATCATTGGCACAATCTATAAGGATAATGAAATATGCTTCAGCAGCATTTGGGGAATATAATTGACAGAAGTATAAGAAGAACCTTTGCTAAAAACAAGTAGTTTTTCACAAAAATTGTTACCCTTCTTCCAGGGAAACTTTTACCTAGTATGTTGCCTGAGACAGTGGTAGAGATGTTTAGGTCTTGCTGGTCTCTCAGGAAATCTTAGTTATTGGTTTCCATTTGGATCAATGTGATGCTCTATTAGATGACACCAAATCAAATTCCCAAGCCCAAGCTGTAATTATTTACTTCTAGGATGTTCCCTACAATTAAAATTTTCCTTTCTCTTTTATAATTTGTCTCCATAGAAAGTCATTTTCAGCCACTGTCCATCTTCAAAACCCATACTATTTTTCCTCTGGGAAAATTTTTCAGCATAACATGATTTTTCTGTATTCTTAGTTTCTGGTACATTTACTGTTTTTCCTTTCTTTTAGAAATACTGGTGATATGCTTTATAGTGTGGTTAGCGTCTCTATCTAGATTCATATGTCTCTGAACTAGTGAAAAAACTGAAAAGATATGGAAAGAAATGTGAAGGAACTGGTGGGAAAAACTTGTGGCTGGAGCAGAAGGGCTAGCCATGCAGCCTGGATCTTCTGGTGGAACTTGAAAGTGAAGATGCAGTAAGTAGTATGTGCTCCCTTGTACCAAGTATCCCATTCATCTCCAACCTCTTGGATCTTAGGGAAGCAGGACACTAATAAACTATCTCTAGTCCCTCACTGCTCGTGAAGAAGGGCTTATGACTATCCTGCTTATCTAACTTTGCTTTTAAGGTCGTGCTTGAATATTTTTATGGGTTTCTGGGGTTGGGCTAAATTTGATATTGCTCAGATTAGACAACACTTTGTATCCTCATGGGTTCTAACCTAGTCTTTTCATAAGCTACTACGCATAGAAGAATTATATTGATTCTTCCCTATGAAGATGGCCTTCTATGGAGTGAGAAGAATAATTTTTTATCTTTTATCAAATTTATCCCAGGATTAAACCTAAATTTTTCTCTGAATACAAATCTGAGTTATCTCATTGTATAGAATCTCCATAATTAACTATGGGCCATCATTAGCGAAGACGATTCTACTCATGGTAGAATCCAGATACTATATAGAAGGGCAACACATTTTTACAGAGGAACACTACATTCTTCCTGGAATAAACCCTACTCATGGAAAGATTTCTTGTGACAGGTGATATCAGTCTTCCCTAATCACTTGTAAAAGTAAGTTGATTGTACAAAATTTCTTTTGAAGTCTCTTTTATTAAGTACATTTTAACAAATGTTTACTGTCAAGCCAAGAATTTGTGCCAAAACTTTCTTTATGAACCTATTATTATTAGCATCAGGTAGACAACCAGATTGCAAAAAATATTCATTAATATTCACACATTACAAAAGTCAAATATTTTATATCCCAAAATGAAAAATGTGACTGCCATTTATCATGCTATATACCAGGCCCTGTGTTAAATGGTTTATGCAAATATTTGATACTGAGATCAAATATTTAAATGGTTTGAAATCCATGGCCCTTTATCATTTAAGAGCCATGTTCTGTGTGCCAAGTGTACTCATTACCTATTGGTTTTTCTAGAAATACTTATTGAATACAGTGATTTCTTTTTAGTGTCTTGATTTCTCCTTTCTAGGCAAGCAATGAGTAGTGAAATGAAGAAAGATGGTTTCAAAACACACAAAACCTGTTCCTTGCGTAGATACACTTAAAGAATATAAACAGATGGGTTTCTCCCACAAGGACAGGTCATCATACCATCAGGAGAAAATGAGTTGGCTGCTGAGTTAAGAAGCAATGAAGTCATTTCTATGCACATAATTAAAGTGTGATATTTTAAGAAAAGTGAATCCAAGGAAAAAAGAAGAAAAATTACAGATAATACATATTGTGGTTGTGGCCTTGGATTAGTATGTGCCCAGGTGCAGAAGTGATGCAAACAAATGCCAGCCATTAAAAACAGGTTAAATGGCAAAATGCTAACCTTCTCCACCAAACCCCACTTAACAGACACACTTATGGTTAGTGTTATTTACTTTTGCTAACTTCACTTAAAATGAGTTGTTAGTACAGTGGATTGAATTTGGAATGTGTACAATAGCTTGAAGCACACCATTTTGGTGACCAGTAGAAGCCCTAGTCAGTGTATAAGACAAACCAATCCAGAAAATGTAGGTCTGGTCATGCCTCTCTTGGTGTTGCAATAATAGATCTGGCTTCCATATCTGAATTACAAAGTGGACCAGTTCAGGAAAGAAGCCCTTCTTGTCATTACTGTTATTTGGCTTAAAAAGTATTCTTTTAAGCAGTCTCAGGACTAAATAAAGAAGGAAATATTTAAGGATTTTGAACAATGGATCCTGTGCCCTTCCTGTCCACAAAGTTGCCTAGTGAGGAGAAAAGAGCAGATGTACAAGCAACTGTTATCTCAAGTTAAAAGAGTTGCTTTTCTTGGGACCATATTAGTTTTGTATCTGTATGATGACAGGCTTTCTGGTAAAAGCTGAGAAATTTAGTTGCAAATCTGAATGCTACAAAATTTGTGGCTATTTGGCAAAGGGAGAATCAAACATCTGGATCTTTGACTCAGTTTTTCCATTTTCGTCCAATGTTTTCATACCAAGAAAAACACCTATTAATAAAAGCAGCCAATCTGGTGTTTTGGCTTTTTATACAGCCAATGTGTGTCTCAGAATGGTTGGTCCAATTGATTGTTCTGTTTTAGATGGCCAAAATGAACAGATCAAGGTAAAAATAGTTGGTTAGGTAGCTGCTCTGATTTGTTTCAGTTGGTATGATGGTAAACTAACAGAGTAGTACACATGCAATTGATTTCTCACACCTCAGAATTCAGTAATCTACCAGGAGGGAGACAACTGTCATTTTGCTCCAGTTTTTCTGATAAAGAAATGGCACTTAAAGTAACATAACTTGCTTTGAGAAAAACACTACAAACTGATGTTCATTCCCTGCTAGAACTTGTGGGTTACTCTCTTGGTGGGACCACAAACTCTAAAAATTAGACAAAGCTATCATTGAGCACTCACAAACAGCAATTACAATTTACTTTTGAGGCTCTTTGAAATAGAAATACTGCAAGACTGAGAAAGAAAATATAGACAGTAAGAAAATCTTATTAAAATCCTGTTTTACTGTGTGTTACATTGAAGTTTCCAGGTACTCTCATCCTGGAAAACAGTCTACTATCAGGCTATTAATCAGAGTTCATATATTAAATGTGTTTTATTTATAAAATTAAGGGCTGTTTAGATGAGGATAGAAAATACGGAGTTTAGATACAGCTTATGTGACTTGCGCTTAGTAATAGATCTAATATTAAAATGGTAGAAACCCTAGTCAAAGAATAGATTGATTTTTGGAAATATGTATTCAAGAATTGTTTTAAAAATGAAGTTATATACCTAAGTCACCTTTGCTCATATATATAATTATTTTCAAATAAAGTTGACCTAAATCTATAAATACAAGTGTAACTGTTTTTATAGGCCTGCATCTAGGTTTCCATATGATAATGATTCTATAGCTGCCTTCGAGATGGCATTTTTTCCCTCTGGCAATGAATTTGGTGTTATAAAAAGATTTAAAAAGAAAAAGAATACTAAGTCAAAGAACAAAATTGAAATAATATTTAAGGAAAATTATTTTTTTCCATGTATTTTTAAATTTTACAGCTTTCAAAATAACTCAGCATACAGTACCCCTCAGATTGACTGACTCATCTTCATGTCCACACACTTTCTTTAAAAACAGAAAAATCATTTTTGAAAATGATCAAAACATAACA
This sequence comes from Sturnira hondurensis, assembly GCF_014824575.4. Classification (NCBI taxonomy): domain Eukaryota; kingdom Metazoa; phylum Chordata; class Mammalia; order Chiroptera; family Phyllostomidae; genus Sturnira; species Sturnira hondurensis. The sequence continues at coordinate 1,169,583 of NW_028079095.1, forward strand.
TTTTGCTGGAACAGATGCCTTGCCTGCACTCTGTGCCACATTTTTGTAGTATTTAAAATGAACGTTTCAGTTTTAAACACCATGGCATGACTAATTGCCAATGAGGAGGAAAAGAAGGTCCTGGCAGAGTCCAAGACCTCTGCCTCATTTGTGAAAAGCACCACACAGCTTTTGATCTGGGCATAACTAGCACTTGTCATGGGCTGCCTTTTTCATGAATGCTTAACAAGAAGAGTTTTTTGAAAAATTGTCTTGAGTGCAAAGAAAGGAGGTAATTTTTTAAATATCTGAGGCAATATTCACTTTGAGGTAATTGGTTTGTTATTTTATTTTATATTTCATTATATTCCATGCATTCTCTAAATTATCATCTGAATGTTAACCTTTCACAATACATTCTAAATCCCAATTTAGTGCAGTATCATGTCCCAATTTATGTCAGTTGTTCCAGTGTAAGTATTAACAACAGTCCCTTTACCTATTAAACTTAATTTGGAAGAAAAATGATATAGTGACTCAGTGTACAAAGATCTTCACTTTAGGGGAAAATGTACATAATACTTTATTTTTCTTGTTATATTTTCTATATTTGAGATTTAGTGATAAATGAATAAAAGTAAGTGAGGTTTTAAATCAGGTAGTTTCAACAAGTTTGGAAAACTGGGCAGGTGATCTTTTGTATTTCACATGGGTAAGAGATTAATCTCGATTTGCCCTATAAATTTCTGCTGATTGTCATATTACAGATGGCTGTTGTGACTAGCCCAGTGACTGTCTTCTTCTTCCCTTACTATCATATTCATGTGTAAACCTCTGAAATGTAAAAGATCAGTTGAAGAAAATATTTCTCAAAATGGAGGTTTTATAGGTCATTGCAGCATACTAAGGTCAATGGACATATTAACAACAATAACAACCATAAATACTCTTCAATATTGAGCTATATGCAGTAGGATAAAAGTGTCTTTTTATTAATATATTTTTGTTCATTTCTAATCTTAACCCAAGTATGTTTGGCTTGCTATGAGCTCTAAAGATTTTCGGCGTGAAGATGTGCCTCAAACTCTCTAACTTCTGATCTTTGATATAAAATGTGGGATTCATGGACAAGTTTCAATTTTGAAGTGTTTCTAAATGTGCAAAGCAATTGGAAAGATCTTAGGATCTGCCATTATGATGTGCCAGTCCATTAAAATTTTATAATAATTGAGTCAATTTACTAAAAAGGAAACAATGGAAATATAGAATGTGGGCTCAAAAATTTCATTTCATTATCCACAGTGTTGGGATTAATGATGAACCACTGATACATCATCGCCCTTACATAGAGTGTTAGAGTAACTTTTAGTCTACAGTCTTTGTCAGGTACTCAATCACACATTACATAATGCTGAGTTTTCCAAAGAGGACTCATGGCTCACACCCTAACAGCAATATGGTGAATAGATAGAGGGATGTAGCCAGGAGTGGAAACAGACAGGGCTTAAGGGCTATGCATTTTTATTGCTTAGTATCATCCTGATTTATCATATTTGGGGGAAAGTACCACATAAGTAAATTCCTGAATTGCACAAGACACCCCGTGTCTCTCCTTGATTGAAAGCATTTAATAAGTGAGGGAAGGGATTGGTTGTAAGATAAAATGTGGAAATGAATAAATCAATAAAACAATAACTAAAGTAGAAACTGCCTATCTCAACTGTTCCCCCTGCAACTCTGAAATATAAACTGATCAATATATTTTTTAAAGTGTTTAAAATTTAATTTGCTTTGTACATTTTTTATACTAGAAAACATCTGAGAAGCTTACACATGTACAAGTGTAAGTCAGAAGGGCTAAAAATACAACTCTTTGGCATCTAATGACTTACAATGCTGTTGAGAGTCAGCAATTTAAACTTATATGGGAATAAATAATTTTTCCTGAATTATGTCACATGAGAATATATCACACATATCTAAAACCATTCCAGATATTCTGGAATAACTCAGAAATTTCAGAACTACAATAGGTTTTAATATTTTATATCATTCTTTTATAAGTCCCTTTTCATTAAATGAAAGATTCGTGTTTTGGATTGGAAAATATAACCAGCATTGATAAAACTTGGAAATCTCTGAGGTCTCTAGAGAGAAATTACATTAATAAATATGTGCATATTCAGTAAACACTTCAAGAAAGATAAGAAAAAATGTTATTTTTAAGAATTATAGATTTGTTCAAGGAGAAAACTTGAATATTTCAGGCAATCAAAACAGGATAGGAAAAGCCTGGGAAATTATGAGATGGAAAGAACCCTAGCTTGCAATTTCAGGAATTAGGAAAACAGAGGAAAATAAAGTAGGATACATAGAAATTCTGCAACATCTTTAAAACCAGACTTAGGGGCTGCTCAATGCTTTGATCAAGTAGAATGATTGTTTATTCACTGAATTTAGAAAGGCTGGTCAGGGGGTGATGTGGACTAAAGCAGAGAAAGAACAGAACTAGAGGATCCAGGCCACAAGTTGGTATAATGATCACATTATGGGATGATAAAGACCTTAAAACCTTTTTTTTCCAGTTATTGAAGGTACTTTGCTGTTGACTTGTAATGGCATGGCTTAATCAGTCACTTCATTTAACAGACATAGGCCTGACTAAAGGCAATTCATAAAAAACAAACCATTTCAAGGAATAAAGTTTTACAATATTTTATTATGTTCCAAAGAACATCACATAGTATCTTAAAGCAACATGAGCACAGTAAAATATGAGTGTCAAAAATGTTTTAAGCATTGGCATCATCAAAGCCAAGAACATTTTGTCCTGCTCCATGACTTAACTGTCACATTAGAGTGTATCAGCATTTCTCAAGGTGTATATTATATGGAGCATTGATTCCTTGGAGTATTAGTAGGTGTTGGGGTGGAAAAGATGATTTCATGTTCAAACATATTTGGAATGCTGGAGTCAGTAAAATTAAGCAAAATCCTTACTGTGGGAATTCTCAGATCATGTAATATGCCAATGTCCTTTGTGCATAGCAATGAAGGGGTTCTAGCATATGGCATTTATAAGCAGATTTGACCATTGCACTTTTCTTTTATGTATCCTCCTCTGAGACTGGTGGGTCACTGAACACACATTAGAAAATGTTCATGTTTGTAAATAAAAATGTAATATAATCCAATGTGTGGTACAGATTTATATATATATATATATATATATATATATATATATATATATATATATAATTTCATTAGGATGGAATGATCTCATAACTGCAAGGAATTCAAGTAATTTAGCCTTTGCTAATTGCCTTTGGCTTTAAGACTTGTCAGAATTCCTCTGCTCATTAAATTCGTAATCTCTCTTTATGAGGAAGCATTGAGGATGACTTCACTGGAGTGTCTCACCCACTCACAGCCCCCAAATCAGTCTGTTCATCATCTGAGTTTTTTTCTTCAAGATCACAAAGAAACTATTTTTTTTCTGGGTAGGGGCTTCCCCTGACCTCCCACCCACCCCTGTTAGGTAGAGAGTCATCTCAAAAGCAATGTGTCATTCTTGGAACAAAACATCCCTTGCCAAAGAGTCACTGAGTAATCATTCAGCTAGAAGCATAAATCTACCCTGAGGGTTGGAAAAACCCATAGTGATAGAGACTAATGGGCAAAGGGAATAGCATTCCAGGTTATTAAAACATACACAGGCTCTGAAATGAATGTGTTGAGATGAAACAAAGGAAATTCTCCAAAATTAAAACATAAAACTCTGTGTAAAAAACTCTCACCCAGTCATGATTAACTCTTCAGTCACTCAGGAAGATATTGTCCTGCCCTTTTACTCAGGATAATGAAGTGGTTGATCTACACTGAGCCATTTCCTGTTGACTTCACTGGGCTGATAAGAAACACCAACTTTTTTCCTTTTTCTTTTTGCTTTCTTCCCTGCTCTCCTTCCATTTGTGGTTATTATGTTGACCCTGCAAAAGATATTAGACAAAGAATTAGTCAGAACTCAGGATTCTCCCATGACTCAGAGCAGCCTACCTACAGCCAGACAGGCCTAGGGCAGGGAGCAGAGTTGGCACATGCCTTGCTCTGTAGGTTGGAACAGGAGCTGAGAGAGCTGTCCTTGCTGTAGAAGCTGGCAAAGAAGTTACTGCTGTGTGCGCTAGGCATGAGTCCAATAGGGATCAACATGTTCCCGTCACGATTCAAGCAGACGCCTGGCACCAGGGGGTATCCAAGCTGGAGCTGCCCAACAGGTGGGCAGAGCATTGCTCAGAAGTTCAGACCAGCATGGGACTTGATTATCAAAAGGGCAAGATATGAAAAGGTTAGAATATGGGTTCCTGGTCTCATTTACCTCCTTCTAACTGCATAATCATGGACAAATTACTCAATCTTTCTGAACCTCAGTTTCAGATAATGTGACTAGGTTTTTATTTTTTTAAGGATGATGTAAAATAATATCTAACATTTATTTAGCACTAACTATGTATTAGGTACTGTGCAAAGAGCTTGGTATACATACGTACATTTAATCCTTAAGACAACCTGGTAGGATCAATGTCATTATTTCTATTTCATTTGTGAGTAAACTAATACTCTGGTCACTGGTTGTTAAATGATAAATTCAAGCCTGACATCAAGGCTTGACTTCAAGATTTCAGCCAAATGCTTATTACCTCTCAAAAACCTCTCCTTTGGTGGTAGAATAATGCCACTACTGCTGCTGCTTATTGAGGATTGGAATGATGTTCTTGGCCCAAGTTACTAGTCTACAACTCTAGTCCCTGGGGTAGAAGAGAAGGTAAAGTGATAGCAAGGCTGTGATCATCTTCTTAGTCAAAAGAGTGAGCTGGGGACCTTATCAATTTATTAGAATGGTCATCTAAAGCAAAGCTCAGCCCTGTAAATGCCATGAACAGAAGGCACTTGAGCACAGGGAGTCATCTATATGATTCAGTCTTCAAAATGGGGTACCATGAAGGTAGGAAGATGACAATGGAAAATCCAAGAGAACATTTTTGGAACAATGACACTGGGTGATCATCTAACAAGATTCAGAAATTAGGAAAGAGTAAGGGTGTGTGCTATATGGAAGCTCACTGCAGGAATCTCAAGATAAAGATAGGATCACTATCATCTGAAGAATTAGAGCTGGACTGAGGTTGGAGATATTAGTGGACTGCTGTGTAATGCATCTAGAAGATTGGAGGTTAAAACTATTGCAGGTCATTTCTTTAATAACAGTTTTTGTAGTTTAGGGTAGTATACTGTAGTATAGTATATTATACCACAAAATAGTACAGAGTAGTATAGTAGCATGTGGGATGGTATAGTGCAGTGTAGTATTGTGCTGTGTGGTATAGTTTTTTGTAGTGTAGTATAGTACAAAGTAATGAGATTTCATACAGTGTGATGTATTGTAACATAGTGTTGGGTAGCACATTGTAGTATAGAACAGTGTTTTCTAGCATCATATGGTGCAGTGCAGTTTGGTGTAGTATACTGTAGTGTAATGTAGTAAAACAATCACTAAACTGGAAGTCGGGAAATCTGAATCCTCCTCTTTTCTGTGCCATTAATTGCTGTATTGTCTTAAATAAATCAGTTAGCTGTTGAGAACTGCTCTGCCTGGTTTCAGGAGTTGTAACTGCCCCCCATGGATAAGGTTGAGTGAGTGACCTCTGGACTATGAGCCACTGAGACAAAGCTTATGTCCCTGGCAGTAGCACTGCTTCTGCTTCATCCATCTCTGCCCCCAATGCTCAGTCAGTTAGTCAGTGACAGGTAAGACTCCTCAGAGGAGGAGCAACCTAAGCCAGACACGATCACTTGGGAGGCCCTCAAGGAAGGACTGGGGGTGGGGGTGGCAGCAAAATGGGAGTGATTGACACTCACCCCGCCTCCAGCTATTCTGACATAGTCTGAGTCCCTATTTCCATCTGGGAGAAGCGCTTCCTGGCTCTAATCCACTTAAGCCTAAAAACATGACTGGGAAAGTGGGTGCAGCCCTGTGCTGGAAATGGCAGTTCCCCGGGTGATCAGGCCTAAGAAAGAATATGTAAAATCCTGTGAAACCTGATTTGTTTATAATGCTCTCATTTAAATGATAAGGGTCCAAGCAAGAAGTTTGTTCCTCAAAGTTTTATGGCTCTTTAGCTATCTGACCCTGACTGAGAATAAGCCCTCATAGTTCTTTGCATGCTATCTATTGTTTGATCCTTACCTGTATTCTTGTGCAAAATGAACCCAATAAAAGCCCATTGAGGAAAAGTCTCTTGGTCCTTCTCCTGTGAGAGATTGAGAGATTGACCACCTTTCCTCCCCAAGCAGATCATGTCATGGCAGTATTATTTTCATCCATGGCAGATGGGGGAACTTGTGGGCAAAGTTTCCCCACACTTAGCCTTTTTTGGCTATAACTTTTTATAACATGAAAAATAAGGGTGTTGACAAAGATAACCTTGAAGGTCAATTCTAAAACATCTTACACTTTGGTCTCACTCATAAGACCTCTAAAAACTTATATTTTCTGCCAAGATTTAGAGGTTCCTTATACAGAATTTTCCCAAGTTTAGAATGTCAGATAATATTCCTGGTAGAAAGTTACAAGAGAGAAAAGCCTATAAATAGGGTTTAGTATTAATCTAAAATAAGAAATTAAATTAAAACAAAGGTTAAATTATTGCAATCCAACTCTTGTTGCAATTCTTTGTCAAGTAAAAGACATTCTTAGCCAAAATACTGTGGAGTCTGGATAGCTGAAATCCAGCTCCAGAAATTTTCCTTTATCACATACCCTTGGTGTAGGAACAACTGCAATATTTGGAGGGTAAGCAATCGATTTTGTTAAAATTGAAGATTAGATGATTCTATCAATCCAGACATTCATGATAACTGTTATTAGCAATAATTTTAAATTATCTCTCTGCTGGAGGAAGTATAAATTCACTACAGATTTGAACTAAATTATTAATTAATCTAAAAATAAATGTATAAGGTATAAAGTTAAATCTTACTAAAAGGCTTATTGAAAAACCTACAGGTTCATTGACCTAGTCCTTTTATTTTCTCTAGTCCTGATGTCACAAGGCAACCACTTTGACTCTTTTACCTGTTACTTCTGGTGCATTTTTTTAATCCCCACCTAAGGACATTGCTTTCCATTGCTTTGACAGAGAGAAAAAGAGAAAGGGAGAGAGAGAGAACATCAATGCAAGAAAGATACATTGATTGATTGCTTTCTTGTATGCACCCTGACAGAGGATCTAACCCACAGCCTAGGTAGGTGCCCTGATCAGGAATCAGACCCACAATCTTTTGGTCTATGGAACAGCACTCCAACTAACTGAGCCATACCAGCCAAGCCTGCTTCTGGTATTTATACATTTTCATATTTCTTAAATAATGTTATGCCACTGACTTTTGATTCATCAGTCTTAGACATTATCTATTGACTTCCTGTATGGATAGATTAGGCTCTAGCTCTCTAGCTCCCTATTCAGTTTTACCACTATTATACCTCTGAAAATATTATCCACACCTGAGCATTATAGTGTACTCTTATTCTATTTTCTTTCTTTCTTTTGTTTTTCCTGAAGTTAATAGATGCCTTAGTTTTTTACTTATTTAGTTTTCTTTGTGCGTATTATCAATTGTCTAAACACCTTCCAAAAACTAACCACATTAGTTTTTCACAGTATAAATCATATGGCTAACCCTTCAGTTCCTTGTTTTTGTTTTGTTTTGATACATCTCTAGGCCTGTTTCATAACTGTAATTCTGGGGCTTGCTTTTGTCCATTATTAGAATTCCCTTTGCCTTTATCCTTGTTTGGATTTTCTATGTTCTGTGACTCACAACTCCCTCTATAATGGCATACTTCCTTGATTTGAGAGAGCAAATTCTTTAGCCATTCTGTCAGATTAAAATATATACATAATACTAGTGAAGAAATCATGATGAAAACAGCCCTCAGCATGCCTGTCTTTTGAGTCACAATGTTCCAATTTGGATTGATTTCCTTAACTGTGGGGGCACTACTGTCATTCTGGAATTTCCCTCCTTTAGTATCCTGAACATTTTCTTGCTTCTCTGCTGTGTTGACTCTTATTTTCTGAATTCAGAGTCTTCCTCTTTATAGATTATTACCTTCTCTGTTAGATAACATCTGCTAATTGACTTCCTGAAAACGAGTACTAGGAAAACAAATGTTTGAGACCTTGCATGTTTGAAAATGTCTTACTGTTTACCCTTACAATTGATTGATAGTTTGGTGAGGTATAGAATCCTAGCAGAGAATTATTTTTTCTTCACAGTTTTAAAGGAATCTCTCAATCACTTTCTTGCCTCTAGAACAATGTAGAAAAGTCAGATTTCATTTTGATTCTTGATCCTTTGCATACATGTTCTTTTTTCTCTCAGGAGGTTTCTGAAATTGCTTTTTTCTCTAGCACTCTGAAATCTACAATGACATTTCTTGGTTTGGATTTATTTTCATCTATTTTATTGGAAACTGTAGATCTTTCAATCTGGAAACTCATGTGATTTAATTCTGAAAAATGTTAACTATTTATTTAATAAATTTCTTCAACTGATTTGGTATGTGGTCTCTTTCAAGAGAAAAGTTATTCATATGTTGAGTCTTCAGTGTCTTGTCTTTTACTTTCTTAAACCTCTTATCCTGGTTTCCATTCTTTCTGCTTTTTTGTCCCTTTTCCTGGAAGAGTTCCTAAGCTTTATTTTGTAAACTATTATTGAGTTTTCCATTAGTACTATTTATGACTTTTTTAATTTCCAAGAGTTATCTTTTTTTGTTCTGTGAATGCACACACACACAGAACTGATCTTATTACTCACAGATTTCTTTAGTAGTACTTTCACAATTATTCATAGACATGTAGAACTCTGAAAAATTTGAGTCAAGTGGTGCACATTTTCAGTTTTGGTGAAACGAGTGGATGCTCTGCCTTTTTATTGAAGCTCTCACACTATAAACAAGTATCTTTTGGCAGTATGTGCAGAGCCATATTTTTGGTGCTTTTTATTGGTCATGTGTTGTTGCTCAGTTGACAAAAATTTCACCAAAGGTTCATGGGAACCTAACTCTGTACTTTCCCCAAGGAGCAATGGTTCAATATTATCTAATTCAATATTGTAGAAATTTTATAGAACATAACAACTATAAGTAGAGAATCAAATATATATATATATTTGTATATATCCTCAAGTAATGAGAATCAACTATAAGTAGAGAATCAACTATATATAAACATAAATAATGTAATATAAATTAATATATAAATAATATATATAGTTGATTCTCATTATTTGTAGTTGTTACGTTCTATAAAATTTCTACAATATTGCATGTGTATGTGTGTGTGTGTGTGTGTGTGTGTGTGTGTGTTTTGATTATTCAAGCTCAGGCAGGTCCATGGTATTCTGATATTTGAGCAGATGGAAAAATATCCATGGAGCTGTTGGGATGTCTGGCATGCCTTTATTCATGGGTGGGTGAGCCATGCACACTGAAAGCTGTGTGTCTTCCTGCATGTCTCTGAATTGCATGTTATGACCCTTGATCCCCAGCTTGGCACCCCTTGTGGCACCTGTACCTTGTGTGTGTCTCTCCATCATCACCCCCAGCAGGAAGTCCCTACTTGTTTAAATATTAGAGGGGAACAAAGCCAGAAAACTGCCAGAATGTTACATAACATAACATAATTCTGCATATGTGAGCCCACTTCATGTTATTGGAACAGTTTATTGGACCCAGTCTCAAGGCTATGAAAACACTGGTTATCAGGCCGTTCCAAGGCTATGGGAATACTACCCCCCTTAGTTACCCAGACACCTGGGTGAGGAATCCAGAGTGGCTCCACTTACCCTACCATCCACCCGTTCTGGGTTCCTTACCTTACGATCTACACAAGGATGTCTTCTGCAATGTTCCCTTGGTGAGGAAGGCAAAGCCCTGCACCCATAACCCACAGCAGCAGTACAGGCTATAGCAACAAACAAGCAAAACAGAAGCACTGCCACAGCATCAGTACTTCAATAACACATAGGCAAAATACAGGTAATCAGGCCACTCCTAGGTACAATGGCCAGTCTAATTTTCATACAAGTAAGGTCACTCATGTGGGCTACCCACCTGGAAGGTCCCAGTGGAAAGTGCAGGCCACACACCATTCTGTGCCTCCTCGCAATGTCCAAGAATATGGGTCTGACACAGACTGGTTGGATGCCAGCCCATCTGAGAATATCCTTCATAGTTCTCAGCACAAACAGGAGCTGGTCCAGCAAGATCCATAGACTAAGCTGTGAGCCACTCCAAACCATCCCATACAGAGTACTGCTTAACGGCTTGGGCTGGACCACTCCTTTTCCCCAGCATAGATGTCAGTCCAGATAGCATTCCGTAAGGGGTGTTCACTATTCCACTGGTTCTAAGGCCAAGTCCAATTTGAGACAGAAGCAAGAGAGATGCACCATGGGAGGCTGGCCGAGGTGCTCAGGCGAAGCTCAGTACAGAACCAGAATGTTGATTGGTCATCCACTGAGGCATAGGTATGAACCCAGTCCCCTAAGGTGTTACCTTGCACTCTAAAGGTGAAAAGACAGAGCAGTTATAGGCACCAGTAAAGGCAAGTTACAACCCATAGGCAATATACAAGCAAACTTCTGGTCAGCTGATAAGACAGTGGCTGGAAGAGGGGGTCTCCCTGGGTATGAATACCAGACCTCTCATGTCTTGCTTGGGGATTCAGAATCTCCTTGCAATGAGAGGGGAGGACTCATAATGGGCCATACAGAAATCACAAAGGTGCCACAAAGAAGCATTTTGTGTTTTGCTGGCCCTGGATATATCACCTTTAAGACTGGGGGCCATGTCCCAATTACCCAGGGCATTGCTTATAAGTTTTTCTCTACCCATTGGCCCCAAGGGGCAACAATAGCAACCCAATACATGTGGGGGCTTTTATTTCCCAAGGCCATGCCCAAGTGGCTATTCTCCCATGCTCCGGGCCCTGGGGAGCTGGCAAGAGAACAGTCCACTGTTACCCCATGCTGGTTTCAGCAAAGCATCCTTAGTGTGTACCTGCAGCTGAATTGAAACTATAGTCTGGTGCAGCAAGGCTTCCACCAGAGCTGCCCCCTCACCTCTGACTCCTCTCATTTAGAGTCAGGATGATAGTCTATAAGCATTTTGTCCAACCCTTCAGCTTAGGGGTGGTAGCTGTAGCTTGCAAGCCCTGCTTTAAGAGACCATTGTACTATTCAGTCATTCCAGCAGCTTGGGGATGATAAGCTATATGAAATTTCCAGTCAATCTGCACTTCCTGAGCTCACTGTTATACTAAGGCCCTAGTAAAGTGTGTTCCCCAATCACTGTCAATAATTCAATGTCACCCATAAGCAACACACAACCACTCCAGCGCAGGAATCACAGCTTTCTGATCTGGGTGCCATGCAGAATAAGCAGCTAAAAGTCCTGTGGCCATGTCCACAACTGTAATAGCATATTTATACCCCTATGAATTAGGTGGGGCCCAATTACACCCACCTGCCACTGAGTTAGCAGCATCTGTCCCAGCACTACCTCCAGAAGCTACCACAGGCCTTTGGAGATGTTCTCAATAGCAGACAACACAGGTCTCACAAGCTTCTTGTGCCTCTGCCATTGTAACAGGTAACCCTCAGGTTTCGATAGTGGACCAAATGTTTTTTTGCCCAGCATGTAAGATGTGATGGGCTACTTTCCTTTCTGAGGGGTTAGCAGATACTGTTTCTAGCCACCATACTTTGGCTAGAGTTTCAGCCCCATCATTCCCAAGGGAAGCAAGAGGTACATGTCCAGTAACATGATACACAGTGATTTGTTTCTGGTGGCCTAAATGCCATAAGTCTTGCCACAAAGCCTGTCTCCACAGTGGTCTACACATAACCATTCATTTATTTGTACACCATGTGGAGATGTATAATGTCAGCCACTAGTACACCATCCAACTATCAGTGAAAATAGTTGGGAGAGGGTCTCCACTTAGCCTACAGTGTATATTTGTATCAATATAAATATAGTTTTCTTCTTCCTGCATGGTCTTTATTTCTCCCAAGTTGCTACTTTTTCTACCATATTAGGTGCTTTTATCAGGTTTTTTATAGCTTTTGGGTCTTTTGTTAATGATCAAGTTGAAAAGTAAAAGCTGATTATATTTTTTTGTGTGTTTGTTGGTATCATGTGAACTCTGAGCTTCACTTTGCTATAAAATCCAAGTGTGTCAATATTCATTCCTAGAGTTATATTTTGGTTAGTCGGTTACCCAGATCATTTCTCTCAAACAAAACACTCTTATTTTTATGTATAAGTTAAATATTTTCATCTAATAGTTTTTCTTTTGAAAATAAATGTTTAGAAAGAACAAAAAGATGCAAAAATTTCAGCGATGGAAAAGTATTGATTGCAGTATAACTGTTTTTTTTAAATTATCAAAATATATATATTTTAATGGTCAATTAATTAAGAAGAATATTCACTTCTGGCAAAGATAGAGGTATATGTAGATGTGCTTTGCTTCCTTGCATAACCAAAAGAAAGACGACAACAAATCTGAAAAAAAAAGAACCAGAACTGCTAGAAAATTGAACTGTATGGAAGTCTGAAAGGCAAGGAGTTAAAGATGAAACATTCATCCAGACTGGTAGGAAAGGTGAAGATGAGTATAAAACAAGGAGAAAGAATAAGCAGGCAAAGCAGCAGCTAAGAGACTAGGTGGTCCCACATTTGAGTGCAGATAGGCTGGAAGGAGTACCTGCAGAGAGAGACAGACCATGCAACACAAGGTTCCAGCTGGGAGACTAGAGCTTCAAAACATCTGGCAATAAAATCCTGTCAGGGTTACAGCAGCAGGAGAAATACCCAGCCTCAGAGGAGAGTTTATTGGAGAGACCCACAATATCCTGGAATGTACACAAACCTCCCCACACTGGAATTAGCACCAGAAGAGACCAATTTACTTTCAGGTAGCATGGGAAATGGCTGAAAGTGGACAAGAGATAAGCAAGTGGCATTGTTCCCTCTTTGACCCCTCCCCCACATAAAGACCCACATGAAGCAAAGACAAATACCTAAGGCTTCACCCTTTACAATCTAACAGGTGTGCTGAGACAGAAATATGGCCTAAGTGAAAGAACAGATCAAAACTCCAGGAAAAAACTAAGCAACAAAAAGATAGACAACCTACCAGATGCAGAGTTCAAAAAAATGGTAGTCAGGATGCTCACAGAAATTATTGAGTACAGCTGTAAAACAGAGGAAGCAATGAAGGCTGTGCAAAGTAAAATAAAGAAATATATACAGGGAACCAACAGTAAAGGAAAGGAGACTGGGATGCGAGTCAATTATTTGGAACAGAAAAAAAGAAATGGACATTCAACTGGAACTGAATGAAGAAAAAGAATTTAAAAAAAGCAAATGAGGAGAGGTTCAGGAAACTCTGGAACGACTTTAAATATTTTAATATCCAAATCATAGGGGTGTCAAAAGGATAGGAGGAAGAGCAAGAAATTGAAATTTTATTTGAAAAAAATTATTTAATCTGGTAAAAGAAATAGACTCCCAGAAAGTCCAGGAAGTCCAGATAGTCCCAAAGAAATTGAACCCAAGGAAGAACACACCAAGACACATCATAATTAAATTAAAGATTTAATTATGAGTCCCAAAGATTAGAGATACGGAGAGAATCTTAAAAGCAGCAAGAGAAAAAGAGTTACCTACAAAGGATTTCCAATAAGACTATCAGATGATTTCTTGAAAGAAATCTTATAGCAAGAAGGGGTTGGTAAGATGTATTCAAAGTCATGAAAGGCAAGGACCTATATCCAAAATTATTCTCTCCAGCAAACCTATCATTTAGAATGGAAGGGCAGATAAAGTGCTTCCCAGATAAGGTCAAGTTAAAGGACTTCATCATCACCAAGCCCTTATTATATGAAATGTTAAAGAGACTGATCTAAGAGATTGAACAAAGTAAAAGAAATATGAGTAGAGCCCTGGCTGGTATAACTCAGTGGATTGAGCGTGGGCCTGTGAATCCAAGGATCTCGGTTCAATTCCCAATTAGGGCACATGCCTGGGTTGCAGGCTAGTTCCCAGCAGGGGACACATGAAAGGGAACCATACATTGATATTTCTCTCCCTCTCTCCTTTTACCCTCTAAATATAAGTAAATAAAATCTTTAAAAATATGAATATTAAAGTGACAACAAACTCACAACTATCAACAAATAGACAAAAATAGCAAACACAAAAACAAACTAAGCAAACAACTAGAGCAGGAACAGAATCACAGACACGAGGATTACATGGAGGGTTAACAATGGGAAGGAGGAGAATGGGAGAAAAGGTACAGGGAATAAGAAGCATAAATTGTAGGTACAAAATAGACAGGGGGAAGTTAAGAATAGTGTGGAAAATGGAGAAGCCAAAGAGCTTGTATGTACAATTCATGGACATGAACTAAGTGTGAGAAATGCTGCTGGGAGGGTGGGTAGAGGGTGGAGGTTGATAAGGGGAGGAAGGAACAACTGTAATAGCAGAACCATTAAAATAAATTTGAAAATAAAAAATTGAGTTCCTTGTTAAAAAAGAATATTAAAAAATAGTATAGTGGAATATTATAGAATATTATGGAATCCAATAGAATATTATGCAATCATCAACTTTTACATTTACAAACAAACATTAACATACAAACAAGTGTTTACATTATAAAAATATAAAGAGAACAATATAAGATATGGTCAGGTTTAAGTGTCATAAAATGTGCACACATTAGATGTCCCCAAAGAATAAAAAGTCTTTTGTCTAACTAGTAGGATATGAGTGACTTTTCTGCTTTTATCTGTTTTATCATTTAGCAAGTTTTCTACAATAAACATGCTTTAAAAACAAGAAACAATTATATCTAAGAAGTAAGTACTAATAATATCTCTATTCCTTTTCTTCCAAGTTTCTTTAGGTCATATTAGTATCAAAAACTGGGATTACCAACCATCTTGGTTTGCCCAGGACCAAAGGATTTCTCAGTATGTATTTCATTGCTAAAACTGGGACAGTGCTGGAGAAACTTGTTGTTGGTCACCCTATAACCAGAATTCTTTCTTTATTTAATCTATTGAAGTAACACTGGGTAAGAAATATATAGGTTCCATGGGTACAATTCTATAATACATTATTTGCATATTTTATTGTATATTCACCACTTGAATTCAAATCTCATTCTATCACCATTTATTCTCTTTTACCCTCTTCCACTTATCCTGAACTTCCCTCTGGTAATCACCATACTGTTATATTGCCTATAATGGTTTTTGTTTGTTTATTTGTTTTTTTTTTAATTTTTCTTAATCCCTACACTTTTTTACTTATAAATCTTAACAAAAGGATACAAAAATATGTGAAATTAAATATACAGCTGGGCTATATACATATATATACAAATAAAACAACAAAAATATATTAACTATCTGCACAGAAAACTTGCTTTGTTGAATTATACATACAAACACAATCAATAGTTGCTAAAATTATAGCATTAAATATTTATGTAAAGGTTTATTTGTATTTTATATTTTACTTTCTATTTAATTGTATTTTATGGTTAACATGACACAGAGAGATTATGTAGTTCTGTTTTGTAATGCTAAAAGAAGTAGGGAGCTTTCTTCCATCTTCTCATCATTTCATCTCAAATTCCTTCTCTTGCTTTGTGCTTCAGCACTCAATTCCAAGGTTCTTTCCTTGAAATCTCTTCCTCTGGACTCTTTTCAGTGACCTAAAGCAGTAACTTCAGGTCTCACCTTTACACTGGGACTATTAAATTTATTCTTGTTTCTGACTCTCCAGGATTTAATTTGTAACTCTCTATTTCCTGTCATTCACCATATTCCAAACCACATTCCTCTTCTCAAGTAGCCAAGCTCCTGCAATTCCCCTCTCATATTACTCACTCTACCGATATTCAGATTACCATTCATTTTCATTTGTTCTGCTCTCTTACCTTTCTCAAGGCAATCAGTTGCTCTTATCAATTTTAACTTTATAATGTCTCTCTTCTTTGTCTCTCTTTTTTATCCTTCCTTTTTCATTGTTGGTGTCTTCCTTGATTTCTTTCTTCAGTGTTGTGTAGTTTTCTGCATACAGGTATTTTACCTTCTTGGTTAGGATTATTCCTAGGTATTTTATTTTTGCTATACCAAATGGGATTTTATTCTTGATTTCTGCTTCTGATGATTCATTGTTAGTATACAAAAAAGCCTTTGATTTCTGGATATTGACTTTGTAACCAGCTGTTTTGCCAAATTCATTAATTAGGTCAAGCAGTTTTTTGATAGAGTCTATAGAATTTTCCATGTACACTATCATGTCATCTGCAAACAATGACAGTTTTGTTTCCTCCTTTCTGATTTGGATGCCTTTTATTTCCTTTTCTTGCCTGGTCGCTGAGGCTAAAACTTCCAATACTATATTAAATAGAAGTGGTGAAAGTGGACAACCTTGTCTTGTTCCTGATCTTAGTGGAAAAGCTTTTAGTTTTTGCCCATTGAGTATGATGTTGGCTGTAGGTTTTCCGTATATGGCCTTTATTATATTGAGGAATGCTCCCTCTGTTACCACTTTGCTGAGTACCTTTATCATAAATGGATGTTGTACCTTATGAAAAGTTTTTTCCGCATCTATTGATATGACCATGCGGTTTTCATCTTTGCTTTTGTTTATGTGATGTATTACATTTACTGATTTGCAGATATTGAACCATCCTTGCATCCCTGGGATGAATCCCGCTTGGTCATGGTGTATGATCTTTTTGATGTATTGTTGGATGTGATTTGCCAATACTTTATTGAGGATTTTAGCGTCTATGTCCATTAGTGATATTGGCCTGTAATTTTCTTTCTTTGTTGTGTCTCTATCTGGTTTTGGAAATAGGATGATGCTGGCTTCACAAAATGGTTTGGGAGTTTCCCATCATTTTGGATTTTTTGGAATAGTCTGTGAAGAATAGGGTTTAGCTCTTCCTTAAATGCTTTGTAGAATTCTCCTCTGAAACCATCAGGTCCGGAGCTTTTGTGTGATGGGAGTTTTTTCATTACTACCTCAATTTCATCTGCTGTAATTGGTCTGTTCAGGCTTTCTATATCTTCTTCATTGAGTTTTGGAAGATTATATTTTTCAAGAAATCTGTTCATTTCACCTAGGTTTTCAAATTTATTGGCATACAGTTCTTCATAGCAATTCCTTACAATCCCTTCTATTTCTGTGGTATCAGTTGTAATCTCTTCTCTTTCATTTCTGATTGTGTTTATTTGGGTCCTCTCTCTTCTTTTCTTAATGAGCCTACTTAAAGGCTTGTCTATTTTGATTATCTTTTCAAAAAAACAACTCTTGGATTCATTGATCCTTAGAATTGTGCTTTTAGTCTCTATGTCATTTAATTCTGCCCTGATCTTGGTTATTTCCTTCCTTCTACTTGCTCCAGGCTGTCTTTGTTGTTGTTCTTTGAATTCTTGCAGGCGTAGGGTTAGGTTGTTTGTTTGAAATGTTTTTATTTTCTTTAGGTAAGCCTGTATTGCTATGAACTTCCCTCTCAGGACTGCCTTGGCCGTGTCCCATAAGTTTTGGGTTGTTGTGAGTTCATTTTCATTTGTTTCCAGAAACTTTTTGATTTCTTCCCTAATTTCAATCCTGATCCATTCGTTGTTTAATAGCATACCAGTCAGTCTCCATGATTTTGGGTGTTTTGGGGTTTTTTCCTTTGTGGTTGGTTTCTAATTTCAGTCCCTTGTGGTCAGAGAAAATGCTTGGTATGATTTCAATTTTCTTGAATTTGTTGAGGCTCGTTTTGTGTCCTATCATGTGGTCTATCTTTGAAAATGTTCCAAGTGCATTTGAAAAGAATGTGTATTTAGCTTCTTTGGGATGAAGCGCTCTATATATATCAGTCAAGTCCATTTTATCTAGGGTGTTGTTTAATGCAGCTATATCTTTGTTGATATTTTGTTTGGAAGATCTGTCCATTTTTGACAGTGGGGTGTTAAAATCCCCTACTATAATTGTGTTGCTGTCAATATCTTTCTTGAATTCCTCTAGGATTTTCCTTATATATTTGGGTGCTCCTATGTTGCGTGCATATATATATTTATGATGTTAATATCTTCTTGGTGGATTCTTCCCTTGAGTATTATGAAGTGACCTCTGGGTCTCTCTTTATGGCCCTTTTTTTGAAGTCTATTTTGTCTGATATTAGAATTGCTACCCTGGAATTTTTTTCTTGACCATTTGTTTGGAAAATTTGTTTCCATCCTTTCACTTTCACTCTGTGATAGTCTTTTGTCCAGAGGTGGGTCTCTTGTAGGCAGCATATGTGTGGGTTATGCTTTCTTATCCATTCAGCTACTCTATGTCTTTTGATTGGAGCATTTAATCCATTTACATTTAAGGTTATTATTGATAGGTTCTTATTCATTGCCATTTTTGTTCCACAGTTCCTCTATGTCTCTCTCTTTTCCTTCCTTTCCTTAAAGCAGTCCTTTTAGTATTTCTTGTAGAGCTGGTTTGGTGGAGGCATATTCTTTTAGACCTCTTTTGTCTTGGAAGCTCTTTATTTGGCCTTGTATCTTGATTGAGAGCCTTGATGGGTAAAGTAGCCTTGGTTGTAGGCCTCTGGTTATCACTACTTGAAATATTTCTTGCCATTCTCTTCTTGCTTGGAGTGTTTCCATTGAGAAGTCAGTATCTAGCCTTATTGGGGCTCCCTTGTATGTTACTTCCTTTTTCTCCCTTGCTGCCTTTAAGATTCTCTCTTCATCTTGGAATTTTGCCATTTTAATGATGGTTTGTCTTGAAGTGGCCCTTTTTGTGTTCCTCTTGAATGGGACTATTTGTGATTTCTGGATTTATGTAACTTTTTCTCTCATCAAATTAGGAAAATTTTCCATCATTACTCTTTCAAATAGGTTCTCTAGTCCTTGTTTTTCTTCTTCTCCTTCTGGTATTCCTATTATTTGGATATTATTGCATTTCATATTGTCTTACATTCATCTTGATCCCTCTTCATTCTTTTTGAGCCTCTTTTCCCTTTCTTGCTCTTTCTGGGACATTCTTTCTCCTGTGTCATCCAACTCGCTGATCTGATCTTCTGCCATATCGATCCTGCTTTTCATTCCTTCTACTGTGTTCTTCAGTTCCGAAATTGCATTCTTTGTTTCCTCTTGCCCTTTGCTGATAGATTCTATTTCCCTTTTCATGTTGATATAGTTTGCGGAGAGCTCATTGTAGCTCCCCTCTAGTTTCTGGTAGCCCCCCTCTAGTTTCTGGTAGCTCATTGTGAGCTCTTTGAATTTCCTGATAACTAGTGCTTTGAATTCAGTATGATAGCTGACTTGCCTGTTTCATTTGACATTATTTCTGAGACTTCCACCTTTTCTTTCATTTGGGCATTGTTTCTTTATCTTCCCATAGTTTATGAGACTCTTCTTGTTAGCCTCAGCTTATTAAATTGATCTGTCCTCACTCCCTCGGTTTATAGTGTGAACTTCTGTGGTAGAATCCCTGTGAAATTCAGTGGTGCAGTCTCCTGCAGGTATTTTGATGTTCTCCACTTCCACCTACTCCTTTATTTGTGTGTGTGTGATCAGTTGGAGGGGGAGGCAAAATCGTTTATGACAGCATGAGCGTATTTTATGATATTTACAGTCACAGCTGGTGGAGAAGAGATAGAAGATCTTTAAGCTCTATATAGTGTTAACTGTAATCTTCAACCCAATTTTCCACTTTTAAAAAAGGATAGACCAAAGATAACTGGGGAGGGAAGGCTTGTGAGTTGTATCTAGAAAGCAGTGAGGTTGTGGGCGGTCAGATTTTGAGGTAAGGTGAGAGTAAAGAATAGTAAATAGGCATAGCGTGTGACCAAGTAGAGTTATTTACTACAGTAATAGAATTCAGAAACCTGTAAAGTGGGCTAAGACCCGAGAAATGTGTTGTGAAGTATTTACAATGGTATAGAAAGCAACATACAAACACACAAAAAAAGGGGCGAGAGAAGTGGGTAAAAAGCAATAAGTTTGGGGTGAAAGGAAGAAGGACTAAAACAGGAAAAAAGAAAGGAGAGGATCAGAGTACTGAAAGATACAGCAACAATAAAATTAAAAAATATATACGATTACTGAAAAAAAAGTGAAAAAAAATTTTAAAAAAAGTTAGGAAAAAAAACACCCTTGTTAGTTTCAAACTGTCCAATCTGGTTTTTCTGGTTTCATCAGGACCCCTCTATGGGCTGGGTTGTAGGCCCAGGCGCACTCCCGCGTGCCAGCCCGGCTACCAGACTGGGATGAGGGCCCCTGCCCACCTGACAGGCTGCTTGGGTCCCACGGGATCTGGTACTGGTCCTTCCCAATCCTCTGGCTGGGTGAGAAGCAAGTCAAGCTGCCTTCACAGGAGAACACCTCAGTCCACTTTCCAGTAAAACTTCTCCAGAAAGCCTGACTCTCAGCCTAGCCCAGCCCAATCCCCAACCTGACCGGTTAGGACAATGCTCCTCTTAAATTTCTTGGTCTGAAGAGCTGGTGTGCTGGCGACCACAGAGATCACAACTGAACACAGCCCCTGTCCTTGCCACCCTCCCTGCAAACCTAGGCAGACAGGTCTCTGCTACTCAGTCCCGCCTAGATGGGGAGGGATGGAGCCAGCCCTTTTCCAAGGACCTCACAGCCAGCCCAAGGCTCCACTGGGTGCCGGGCTCCTGATGAGTCCTCCGTGTCACTGTCCGCAGGCGGAAGCCTCTATACCCCTAACTCAGTGGCAGCGGGGGCTCTGCAGTGTTATGGGCTGGCTGAGGTCAGCCAGCCCTGCCGTTGCTGCTTTTGTCTTTACTCATAGGTGCTTGGCTCCGGATGAGTTCTCTGTGGCAGACGCCCCTGTCTCTGGGCGCAGACGGAAGCCTCTGGGCCCCTACCACTGTGGCAGCCATGGCTCAGGGCCATCATGCGGGGGCCCAGGGCTGCCGCCAACCCGGCTGCCTCCATCCTTACTCATATTCCTGAGACTCCACCAACCTGTAGCTGTCTGGTCCGTCACTATCTCTGGTCTCTTATTTTCATAATTGCTGGGGAATTGTTGGTTGGGGAATTGATTGTGCTGTTCCTCAGTAGATCTGCCAGGATTTTCTCCCAGGGGTATGAGAACTGGAGTCACTCCGTCCTACTCCACCGCCATTTTTTCCGACCAGTTGATGGACAGTCTTGATTCCAGATCTGCTCCTCCTGCAGACGGGCTGGGTATCATCACAAAACCAGACAGCCCCACCTACCAGTCCCGCCTCTTCCTCTGAATTTTGTGCAATCCCAATTCAGGCTCAGCAACTGCTTCCCAAAGAACTCAACCCGTATGCAGTCCAAGAGCAGCTGCCTCCTCTTTAATCGCCGCTGGTCCCCACCCTCCCCATGTGATTTTGAATTACCTACACATGAAAATCAGGATATCCTTTTCTTATTCTTTCCACTGGATGTTAGAGTAGGAGAAATGTTAATGGCTTCTACCAGAGTAGTACAGTTTCTTCTTAAAAGAGTTCCAAATGTATGTGAAAACATTTCTAAGTGGTAAATTTTCAACTAAGCCAGCTTCATCAAAGGTAATTCACAAACAAAAAGAGTACTATTATTGTTCCCTCTTTTCCTAGCACCTGAAGCAGAAAATTTCCTCTCAATTAGCCATATCAGAAGAGTCAAGTGGATCAATCCATACAACGAAATAACAGCCCATGAAACTTTACAAGTTCGAAAGGAGTCACAGCACTTCATATGGTCTCTTACTTACAAATTTAGCACCTATGATTAGACTACTTGGTCTTCCTAGATAGAAACAAGTATTGAGATCTCAGGATTAAATTATGAGTTTTATTCTTCAGCACACATACAGAAAAATCTTGCATTCTTAGCAAATAGAGAAACTGTTTTTGATCTTCTTTTTCTTAGATTAGTCCCTTTAAATTTTACATAATAAGGGCTTGGTGATTATGAACTCCTTTAACTTGACCTTATCTAGGCAGCACTATATTTGTCCTTCCATTCTAAATGATAGCTTTGCTGGATAGAGTCATCTTGGATGTAGGTCCTTCCTTGCCTTTAATGACTTTGAATACTTCCCTCTATCCCCTTCTTGCCTCCAAGGTTTCTTTTGAGAAAATAGCTCATAGTCTTATGGGAACTCCTTTGTAGGAAACTGTCTCCTTTTCTCTTGCTGCTTTTCAGATTTGCTCCTTAGCTTTAATCTTGGGCAATACAATTATGATGTGCCTTTGTTTGCATTTCCTTGGGTCCAACTTCTTTGGGATTCTCTGGACTTCCTGGAAGCCTATTTCCTTTGCCAGATTAGGAAGTTCTACTTTATTATCTTTTCAAATATTTTTTTCAAATATCATATGATCTCACCTTTAATAGGAACCTGAATGACAAAACAAACAAGCAAGCAAAATATAACCAAAGACACTGAAATAAAGAACAGGTCAACAGTGACCAGAGGGAAGAGGGGAAGAAATTTTAGAGGAAAGGGGGAAGGATTTACAGGAACAAGTATAAAGGGCACATGAACAAAAACTAGGGGGTGTGGAAATGGGAGGAAAGTGGGAAGGGCTGTGAGGGTGGGCTGGGGTGGGAGTAAAAGACATAAAACTGTACTTGAACAAAAATGGAAATAAAATTTTAAAAAATGTAAAAAGTTTGATTACAGTGGCCTTGTAATACAGTTTGATATCAGGTATTGTGATCCTTCCTACTTTGTTCTTCTTTCTCAAAATTGCAGCTGCTCTTCAGGGTCTTTTATGGTTCCATATAAATTTTTGAAGTGTTTGTTCTATGTCTGTGAAATATGCCATTGGCACTTTAATAGGTATTGCATTGAATCTGTAAATTGCTTTGGGTAGCATGGATATTTTGATGATGTTAATTCTTCCAAACCATGAACATGGTATATGTTTCCATTTGTTTGTGTCTTTCTTGATAAATGAATGGATCAAAAAACTGTGGTACATTTACACAATGGAATTCTATGCAGCAGAGAGAAAGAAGGAGCTCCTACCCTTTGCAACAGCATGGATGGAACTTGAAAGCATTATGCTGAGTGAAATAAGCCAGGTGTTGAAGGACAAATACCATATGATCTCACCTTTAACAGGAAGCTAAACAAGAAAACAAACAAGCAAGCAAAATATAACCAAAGACACTGAAATAGAGAACAGGGGGACAGTGACAAGAGGGGAGAGGGGAGAGAATTTCGGGGGAAATAGGGGAGGGATTTAGAGGAACAAATATAAAGGATACATGGACAACCACTAAGAAGGGTGGAAATGGGAGGGGGGGAGCACCGGGGAGGTGGGATGGGATGAGAGTAATAGACAGAAAACTGTACTTGAAAAATAATTAAATAAATTTAAAAGAAATAAAAAGTTTGTCAAATAGTTTTTTGTTCAAATTTCTTGCTCTTCCTCTTCTCCTTCTGGCACCACAATAATTTAGATATTAAAACATTTAAAGTAGTTGTCCCAGATGTTCCTAAGTCTCTGTTTATTTTTTTTAATTCTTGTTTTTCTATTTTGTTCTGGTTAAATTTTTTTTCTTTTTTACTCCTATTCCAAATCATTGATTTGAGTCCATGTGTCCTTCCCTTCACTGTTGAAAATATTTTTTTAAATTTCGCTTTGCATAGCCTTCACGACTTTCTTTATTGTGTGGTTGTACTCAACCACTTCTGTGAGCATCCTGATAACAAGTGTTTTGAAATGTACATTTCATAGGTTGACTATCTCCTTGTCATTTAGGGTTTTTTTTTAATTTTTTTACTTCTGGGGTTTTTATCTGGTCTTTCATTTGGGACATTTTTCTTTGTCTTGGCATACCTGTTACATTGTAAGGAGCAAAGCCTTGAGTATTTGTCAGGGTGGGGCAACACACTTCACATAATTGTGGTTTTATATGTGGGGAGAGGTGTCAGAAAGGGACCAATGTCACTTGCTTGGCTCTTGCCCTACTTTCCTTCATTTTCCTCACTTCCCACAAGCAGATTGTATCCTTTCAGGTGGTAATTCCCAGGTGGGTGGGTTTGTGTACATTCTAGGACTCCATAGGCCTCTCCAAAAGACTTTCCCATGAGACTGGGAGTTTCTCCCACCGTTGCAACTCTCACAGAATTTTACTGGCAGGGATTTTTAGTCTCTAGTTTCCTGAAACCCTTGCAAGGTCTGACTGGCTCCTCAGTTGCTCCTCCCAGTTTATCCACACACAAATGTAGGACCATCAGGTCTTCCAGCCATCCCCTTGCCATGGGGTCTACACACCCCTGCTGCTTGTCTCTGCCTCTCCTACCTGTCTGGATGAATGTTTCTTCTTCAACCCCTTGGATTTTCTACTTCCATGCAGTTCAATTTTCTGGCAGTTCTGGTTGCTTTTTCTTAGTAAATTGGTTGTTTCATTCTGATTATGTGAAGAGGCAAAATGTATCCACCAATGCCTCCATCTTGGTGATAGCTTCCTTATTGGAGGTTCTTAATGCACGTAAGTATATTAAGAACTGGAAGAAATTATGTAATAAAAATTTAACTTTTCTTGATCTAATTGTTTTTTCCAAACTAACTTGATCATGAAAACCATTTTTCTTCTGTTTTTATTTTTCTAGAATATCTATCACCACCTTATTATCTGTGTAGTGATGTTTGAGATATGCTTGCTGAGTTATTTAATGGTATAGGAATTACTTGTCAATCATCTGTCTGAGGACTCACCACCTCCACCAGACTACAAACACCTCTTGAGAAGTGGTTTTTTATAGAACTTTTTTGAAAGAATGGAACTCTCTCTTTTTAAAGTTACTTGAAATCAAGATGTAAAACAAATAAGACTGAGAGTATTTTGCTTAAAGCTGGCTAGGTGTTTCCATATAAATTCCATTATAACCTTTAGAGAACTTTAGTGAGTTTTCTGGAAAATAATTTGAATTGTCATAATAAAGATAATGTATATCTGCATTTTCATATAGGAAATATATATGTAGGTGTTTCCAAAATTAACTTTGTCCTCTTTCCCCAAATATCTTAATGACAAATTTATGATGATTTAGATTTAGCATACATAAGCTGATTGGATTGGTGGCTTATGGCATCTTTCAAACCTCCAAAATCTAAGTTAATGGGTCTACATTGACCTACAAATTGACATCTGGTCTCAGGGTCTGTGTGACCTCTAGTTATTGTGAATTCTAGCTATTTCAATTTAGCGCCATGCATGTGCAACATTCAAACAAGTTATTTTTAATAAGAAAAGACTACCTTGTTATTTCATAGATATTGATATTTATTTTATGTCATAACATTAAACCAGAAAGTACCTATGCTACTAAAAAATATTTATGATCAAAGAAATGTCCAAACTTTTATTTCCTTAAAATTGATGTCAGCCAAAAAACATATAGTGCAATTATATCCAAGGTTTAGACCATTAGGACTCACATGAACAAGTATAAAGGACACATGGACAATAACTAAGAGTGGGGGGTGGAAAGGGGAGGGAGGCAGGAAGCATGGGGTGGGGGGTGGGCAGGGTTGGGAATATAAGACAGAAACCTGTACTTGAACAAGAATTAAATAAAAAAAATTTAAAATTTTTTAAAAAGTACATTCTTCTAGAAATTGTATTTCTTTTCCTCCTTCAAGTTTACTTTGCCAGAGCAATAAATGGCATATGGGATGGGAGTAATAGACAGAAAACTGTACTTGAAAAATAATTAAATAAATTTAAAAAAGAAAATGTAAACATGCAAAAGTTTCTCTTCAGAAAATTTATTCTAAAAGCACAGTGATATAATTTATCAACTCAACCAAATCACCTCTGTTTGTACCTACAAATTCTGGTACTATATCAAAAGTTAGTGTGTAGATTTTGGATGAGTGACCTAATAAAATGTGAATTCAAGTCCCCTTTCAATTCAGTTGGCCTCAATTCTTAGAGCTGATGATACCAATAAGCGTTATTATTAATTCATGAATTTAATTCTACTTAATATCAAAAAGTCAACAGCCCTTTCTTATTAATATATTTAATTCCTGCCCTGGCTGTTGTAGCTAAGTGGATTGAGTGTGGGCCTGAAAATCAGAGGATTGCGGTTCAATTCCCAGTCAGCGCACAAGCCTGGGTTGCGGGCTAGTTCCCAGCAGGGGACACAGGAGAGGCAACCATACATTGATGCTTCTCTCCCTCTCTCCTTCTCTTCCCCTCTAAAAATAAATAAATTATATGTATATATGTATGTATGTATGTGTGTGTGTGTGTGTGTATATATATATATAATTCCAGAATAAAATATAAACATTCTTTGCAGAGGATGATGTTAAAGGAAAGTTTCTACTCACGTAGCAAAATAGAGTTTTGAATCTCTCAATGAAGGTGCACATCAGAACACATAATTCTCAAAAGAAATGGTGGAAATCCAGCTTCCTAAAGTCTTCATCAAACTAAGGTCAGAAAAGGAGATCAGAGTATGCAGGGAAGAAGTTGTGAGGTATTGTCTTTCAACAGAATTGCTAAGTAGATGAGCCAATCCCAACCTCATGGGGATTTGTTGGAGTAGGGGCATCTGGTGTGGGTTGTTGCTATCTACTCAGCCTCAAGATATTTCTGGAATATGGCCTCACGATAGATGGTGGCCTTATTTATGACTGAGAAGCTTGAACGTGATCTGATGCAGGACAGAGAGATAAGAAATCTTGTGAATAATTAATCTCTCATCCATAGCAAGGCAGAGGATGTGCGAGTTTTTCACATTAACCACAAACCAAAGAGAATGCCTAGAGCTATATAAGTCTCACCTGAGAGGATACTTGGAAGGCAGGATATTCATCAAAAGAGAATTACCATGGAAAGGACCACCTGAGAGCAAGTGGGGTGGGACCAGCAACACTGAATAAAAATTTAGAGAGAGAGAAAGAGTAAACTATGCATACTCTTTCTCAGATGGCGTGTGGCTACTTAAAATAGGCATTAACTGAAGGAATAGATGGAGGTGTCTTATCTTGAAATGAAAACTGAGATTATAATAATTATCTTAACCTGGACACAGTAATTTCTTAATTGACTGGTTTTTAATTTAATGTGATTTTAGTCTGTGACCTAGGACTGACTGGCAAGCCTTGGTGGTGGGAAAAATAAGTGTCTACCCCACATACACTTTAAAAAAACAAAAGAAGACAAAGCAAAGTTGTATTTGGTTACATTTTAGTTGCATTTTGGTCATGACTTTCACATATTCATTGCATTTGGATTGTTGAATTCAATTCAGTATTTATTAACTCCTTACTATAAATAAAATTAATGTTTGGTAAAGAGTATGTGGTTTGGGATCAGAAAACCTGCCTTTGAACACCAGATATTCATATAACTCACAGCATTATCCTGAGAACCTTAACCTTTCTCTTAGCCTCAGTTTCCTAATATGTTAACTAGGGTCAATAAATTTATATTATTTTTAGAATTGAATGGAATAGTGGAAACACAAGCAACTCTGGTTAATGATACTTGGAAAGCAAAATGGTCACTATATAGCTCATAGTCACACACAAGCATTCTCTTTTTCGTTTTTTTTCTTTTTTTAAAATTTATTTAATTATTTTTCAAGTACAGTTTTCTGTCTATTACTCCCATCCCATTCCAACCCCCCGTGCTCCCCCTCCCCCCATTTCCACCCTTCTTAGTTGTTGTCCGTGTATCCTTTATATTTGTTCCTCTAAATCACCCTCATATTTCCCCTGAAATTCCCTCCCCTCTCCCTTCTGGTCACTGTCCCCTGTTCTCACAAGCATTCTTTTAGTGAGCTTAAAGATAAAATGTGGATATTTGTATTAGGAGATCATTTCTTTGTAACTTTGAACAAATTCTTTCTTCTTTTTGGAGGAATTACTTTTCAAATGCATGAATTAGGTAGTCTGTGGACTTCTCTCCATAGTCATATTCAGAACACATGTACACAGAATAACAGTAATTATCAGTCATACTGATACTGGTTAGCCACAATGACATGAACCTTTAAAATAGATATTTAAAAAAAAACCTTAGAAAATATCTTTTTAAATGCATGTCTCATAATAATGACTTCATCTTGAGTAGTACATAAAGTAGACTGACCTTGTGTTTTTTTAGTATCCAAAAAATATACATTCAGCACATCCAAAACCTCAAATGACTCCTTCCAGGCTGTTGAAACCCTCATCAGTGAGAAACATTCACCTTTTGGTGAAGGATGAACCTACAAAATCTGCTGACTTTCTTTTACATTTAAGAACCTGAGCTATAACTGGGTGGACATTAACATAGCTAATACAAACTCTGCAGTCCTCAAGGAACTTAACAACAGAGTTGAGTAAACACAGCCTGGATAAACACAGTAACAAAGACATTTTATGCCAAATTCCAAAGTGGGCTGGAGTGTTAGAAAGGCAGGTAAGATAGTACACAAAAGTTCTAAAAGAGGCAATTATTATCCAAGCAAATCACTCCTCTCCACCCAAGGCTTTATACTAATATGGTCCTCCCAAGCTAGAAATTTCTAAAATATCATGGAAATACTCTACTGTGGACAAGGTCATCATTTGGCATTTCTCACAGTATTATAGTCTTCCCTAAACAAGGAATTGGAGGCCTGGAATGTAATTTAGGCCTGTCTGGAGAATGCTGTTCTTTCTCTGATCTGACTGAGCACTTCATAATCCTCAGTCCCCTTTTTCTTCCCTAGGTATCTCCAGATACAAGAAATGCTAACCATAATTTACATGTAGTCTTATTAAGCCCTTATAGAGACCTGAAAAAATTTTCTCTCATTTGCCTTCATTCAGACTCTCTTTTTTGGTACCAAGTCTTCTCTTAATATTATTTATTCTCAATCTGTGCTGAAGACTTGAACATATATTTTCAGTCCCTCCGAATTCTCTCCCTGCTAATGCTGCTAGGCTTTGTGGAGATACTTTGTCTAGAACTTTGACCCTGTCTTTATTATTTGACATTTCTTCACGTGGAATTTTACTAGCCAGTTACCATGAGATGCCTTGGTCTTTTCACAACATGCTAAATTTTTTTTCACTGGTCTTCTTTTCTGTAGGACCCAATTCTTTCTACTTTCATTACCTTATTGCATATACCTTTTGTAGGGCAAAGTATTCGCAGGAAACACATTAAACATACCCTTTTTCCTCTTTCCAATCACCTTCCATTTTTCCTCTGTATTTAGAAAAAGTCAAGAGAAAATTATTTTTCCAAAAGCAAAAGCATGCCCTATATTTTCATTTTTAAATGTAAAGATGTCTCCTTAAATGTTCCTGGTATCCTCAGGCATCATTCTTCCAGATTAAACAAAATAATAATAAAGGAGTGTCTATATGAAATACCATTTTTAGAAATTTCATCAAAATCCATATGTCTTTTTCTCTTAAATATTTTACTATGACCATTTTCAGTAATTTATTCATGCTTTGCAGCTGTCCCTAATATGCAAAAGTACTTTTTTAAAATCAGTAAAGATCAAATATTTTGTGTCCTTTTGAAAAGTATATTTTATTGATTATGTTATTATGGTTGTCCCCATTTTTTTCTCCCCTTTGTAACCCCTCCACCCCGCATATCCTCCAACCTACAAAATTCCCCTTTCCTTAGTTAATGTCCATGGGTTGTACATATAAGTTATTGGACTTCTCTATTTCTTATACTATTCTTAATCTCTTGTTTATTTTGAACCTACGAATTATGCTTCTTATCCCCTCTACCTTTTCTCTTTTCCCTCTCCTCATTGAAAATCCTCCATGTGATCCCCATTTCTGTGATTCTGTTCCTGTTCTAGTTGTTTGTTTAGTTTTATTTTTGTTTTTAGATTCATTTGTTGATAGTTGTAAATTTGTTGTCATTTTACTGTTCATATTTTTTATCTTCTTTTCTTATATAAGTCTCTTCTTCTTCTTAGATAAATCCCTTAGGTATTTTACATAACGACATGGTGATAATGAACTCCTTTACCCTGACCTTATCTGGGAAGCACATTATATGCCCTTCCATTCTAAATTATAGCTTTGCTGAATAGAGTAATTTTGGATGTAGGTCCTTGCCTTTCAGGACTGGTAGTATGTCTTTCCAGCCCTTTCTTGCCTACAGTATTTCTTCTGAGAAAGCATCTCATAGGCTTATGGGAACTCCTTTGTAGGTAACTCTCTCCTTTTGCTGCTTTTAAGGTTCTCTCCTTATCTTTAATCTCAGATAACTTAATTACAATGTGTTTTGCAGTGTTCCTCCTTGGGTCCAATCTCTTTGGGACTCTCTGAGCTTCCTCAACTTCCAGGAAGTCTATTTCCTTCTCCAGATTGGGAAAGTTTTTCTTTATGATTTGCTCAAATAAGTTTTCAATCTCTTGATCTTGCTCCTCTCCTTCAGGCACCTCTATGATTTGGATGTTGGAGTGCTCTAAATTGCTCCAGAGGTTCCTAAGCCTTTCCTCATTTTTGAATTCCTGTTTCTTTATTCTGTTCTGGTTTAATGCTCATTTCTTTCTTCTGCTCCCAATTGCTGATTTGAGTCCAGGTATCCTTCTCTTCACTGTTGGTTCCCTGTACATCTTGCTTTATTTCACTCTGTATAGTCTTCATTTCTTCCTTCATTTTGTAACTGAGCTCAGTCAATTCTGTGAGCATCCTAATTACTGGTATTTTTAACTCTGCATCTGATAGGTTGTCTATCTTGTCATCACTTAGCTCTTTTTCTAGACTTTTGACATGTTCCTTCATTTCAGACACATTTTTTCATCTTGGCACACCAGTTATGTTGTAAAGGGTGGAGCCTTGGCTACTGGCCAAGGTGGGGCAACCTTTTTTTCTGCATTGTGGCACTGTCTGTGGGGGAATGGTCAGAGAGATTACAATGATTCTCACTCACTCTGCTTTAGCCCTCCTTTCCAACAAATTCCTGTGATACTGTGAGTTCCTCTTGCCCTTGAAATGCCCTCAGTATTTTATAGCTAGTTTTTATTTAGATGTTTTATTGTTGTTCAATTACAGTTGTCTGCATCTACCCTCACCACTTACCCCCAACACCAGACATCCCCACTCTCCTCCCTTGATTCCACCTCTCCTTTGTTTTATCCATGTGTCCTTTATAATTGTTCCTGAAAACCCTGCTCTCCCCATCCCCCCATTATCCTCTTCTACCTCCCCTCTAGTTATATTCTCAGGTTGTTCTTAATTTCAATGTCTCTGGTTATATTTTTGCTTGTTTTTGTTATGTTGATTAAGTTCCACTTAAAGGTGATATAATATGGTATTTGTCCCTCACTGCCTGGCTTATTTCACTCAGCATAATGTTCTCCAGTTCTATTCGTGCTGTCACAAAGGGTAGAAGCTTCTTTCTTTCTGCTGCATAGTATTCCATTGTGTAAATGTACCATCGTTGTTTGTAACACTCATTTACTAATGGGACCATAGGTTGCTTTCAGCACTAGGGATTGTAAATTGTGCTGCTATGAACATTGGGGTGCACAGGTTCTTTTGGACTGGTGTTCCAGGGTTCTTAGGATATAATCTCAACAGTGGAATTGCAATGTCAAAATACATTTCCATTTTTAGTTTTCTGAGAAAATTCCATACTGTTTTACACAATGGCTGCACCACTCTACAATCCTAGCAACCATGCACTAGAGTTTTGTTTTCTGCACATATTCTCCAACAGTTTTGTTTATTAATTGTTTATGTTGGCCATTCTCACTGGTGTAAGTAGTATCTCATTGTGGTTTTAATTTGCATCTCTATGATGGCTAGTGATGCTGAGCATCTTTTCATATGTCTCTGGGCCCTCTGTATGTCCTCCTTGGAGAAATATTTGTTAAAGTACTTTGCCCAGTTTTTAATTGCGTTGTTTGTCTTCTTAGAGTGGAGTCCTGTGAGTTCATTATATATTTTGGAGATCAAAACTGTGTCCAAGGTATCATTGGCAAATATGTTTTCACATATATTTGGCTTTCTTTTCATTTTCATGCTGTTTCCTTTGGTCATGCAGAAAGTTTTTAATTTGATAATGTTCAATTTATTTATTATTTCCTTAATGTCTTCTGCTCTATATTAATGAAAATATTGCTCTCTGGAATATCTGAGATTTTACAGCTGATATTTTTCTCCAGGACTTTTATGGTGTTACAACTTATATTTAAAATTTTTATCCACTTTGAATCTATTTTTATGAATGATGTAAGTTGATGATCGAGTTTTATTATTTTTTTGCATGTAGCTGCTTGTGTCTCCTAACACCATTTGTTGAAGAGGCTATTTTTACTCCATTTTATGCTTCTGCCCCCTTTGTCAACTATTAATTGACTATAGAGACTTGGATTTATTTCTGGGCTCTCTATTCTGTTCCATTGGTCTGTGTGTGTATTCTTATGACAGTATCAGGCTGTTTTGACTACAGTAGTCTTGTAATGCAGTTTGACATCAAGTATTGTGATCCTTCCTACTTTTTTCTTCTTCCTCAAAATTGCTACAGCTATTGAGGTTCTTTTATGGTTCCATATGAATTTTTGAAATGTTTGTTCTATATCTATACAATATGTCATTGGTGCTTTAATAGGGATTGTGTTGAATCCCTAAGTTGCTTTGGGTAGTATGGACATATTGATGATTTTAATTTTTCCAGTTCGTGAGAACTTACATGTTTCCATTTGTTTGTATCTCTTAATTTCTTTCTTCAGTGTCATTTAGTTTTCTGAGTGCAGGTGTTTTACCTTGGTGGTTAGGTTTATTCCTAGGTACTTTATTTTTCTTGTTGTTCTATTAAATGGGATTTTTTCTTAATTTCCATTTCTGATATTTCATTTTTGGTGTACAAAAATGTCTTCGATTTCTAAATATTGACTTTGTACCATGCTGTTTTGCCAAATTCACTTGTAGGTAGATTAATTTTTTTCATGGAGTCTGTAGAATTTTCTATGTACACGATCATGTTATCTGCAAGCAATGACAGTTTTTCTTCTTCCATTCCAGTTTGGTTGCTTTTTATTTCTTTTTCTTCTTGTACTGCTCTGGTTGGGACTTCCAATACTATGTTGAATAGGAATGGTGAAAGCAGACATCTTTGTTTTGTTTCTGATCTTAGTGGGAAAGCTCTGTTTTTGCCCATTGAGTATGATGTTAGCTGTAAGTCTCTTGTACATGGCCTTTATTAAGTTGAGGAATACACCCTCTTTTTTCACCTTTCTGAGTGTTCATATTTTAAATGGGTGTTGTGCCTTATCAAATGTTTTTTCTGAATCTATTGCTATCATCATGTGTTTTTTGTATTTACTTTTGTTTATGTAATGTATTATGTTTATTGATTTGCAATTATTTTACTACCTTTGCACCACTGGGATGAATCTCACTTGATTATGGTGCATGATCTTTTTAAGATAGTGCTGGATGCAGTTTGCCAATTTTTTGTTGAGGATTTTAGCATGTATGTCCATCAGCAATATTGGCCTGAAGTTTTCTTTCATTGTTATGTCCTTATATGGTTTTGAGTTTAGGATGATGCTGGCTTCATAAAAAGAGTTTGGGAGTTTTCCATCTTCTTGAATTTTTTGGAATAGTCTGTGAAGATTATGAGTTAGCTCTTTCTTAAATGCTTTGTAAAATTCTCCTGTGAAACCATCCAGTCCAGAGCTTTATTGTGCCAGGAGTTTTTTGATTACTGCTTTGATTGTGTCAGCTGTTATTGGTCTGTCCAGGCTTTCTGCTGCTTCTTCATTGAGTTTTGAAAGACTATATTATTCTAGAAATTTGTCCATTTCACCTAGGCTTTCAAATTTCGTGGCATGCAGTTCTTCATAATAATTTGTTACAATCTCTTCTATTTGTATGGTGTCAGTTGTAATCTCTCCTCTTTCATTTCTGATTGTGTTTATTTGGTTCCATATGAATTTTTGAAATATTTGTTCTATATCTGTACAATATGGCATTGGTGCTTTAATAGGGATTGTGTTGAATCCCTAAGTTGCTTTGGGTAGTATGGACATATTGATGATTTTAATTTTTTTAAGAGAGAGAGTTGGGTCCTCTCTCTTCTTTTCTTAATGAACCTACTTAAAGGCTTGTCAATTTTGCTTATCTTTTCAAAAAACCAACTCCTCTATTTATTGACCTATAGAATTGTGCTTTTAGTCTCTGTGTCGTTTAATTGTGCTCTGATCATGATCATTTTCTATCTTCTATTTGCTCTGGGCTGTCTTTGTTTTGTTCCTTGAGGTTCTTTAGATGTAAGGTTATGTTGTATATTTGGCATGTTTCTATCTTTTTTAGGTAGGCCTGTATTGCCATGAACTTTCCCCTCAGGTCTGCTTTAACTGTGTCTCGTAAGTTTTGGAATGTTGTAAGTTCATGTTTACTTGTTTCCAGAAATGTTCGATTTCTTCCTTGATCTCATTCTTGACCCCTTCATTGTTTAACAGCATACTATTCAATCTCCATGAGTTTGAATGTTTTTGAGTTTTTTCCTTGACGTTGTTTTTTAGTTTCAGTCCCTTGTAGTCAGAAAAAGTGCTTTACATGATTTCCACTTTCTTGAATTTTTTGAGGATTTTTTTGTGTCCTATCATGTTAAAATGTTCTATGTGCATTTGAAAAAAATGTGTATTTTGCTTCTTTGGGATATAGGCTCTCTATATATCAGTTAAGTCCATGTGGTCTAGGACATTGTTCAATGCTGCAATATCTTTGTTGACATTTTGTTTGGAAGATCTACCCATTTTTGACAATTATGTGTTTAAGTCCCCTAGTATAATAGTGTTACTGTCTCTATCTTTCTTGAAGTCCTCTAAGATTTTCTTTATGCACTTGGTTGCTCCTATGTTCAGTGCATATATGTTTATAATGTTTATTATGTCTTCTTGGTGGATTCTTCTTTGAGTATTATGAAGCATCCTTCTGGGGCTCTTTTTATGGCCCTTGTTTTGAAGTATATTTTATCTGATACAATTATTGCTACCTTTATTTCCTGTTCATTTGGTTGGAATATTTGGTTCTAGTCCTTCACTTTTAGTCTGTGCAGGTCTTTTGTTCTGAGGTGGGTCTCTTGTAGGCAGCATATGTGTGGGTCATGCTTTCTTACCCATTCAGCTATTCTATGTATTTTGATTGGAGCTTTTAATCCATTTAAGTTTGATGTTATTATTGATAGGTACTAATTCATTGCCATTTTTCATACTCGTGTCCCCCTCTCTCTCACTCTTTTTTTTTCCTTTTCTTAAAGCAGACATTTTCACATGTCTTGCAGAGCTTGTTTGGTGGAGGAATATTCTTTGAGACTTCTTTTCACCAGGAAGCTTCTTATTTGGCCTTCCATTTTAATTGAGGGCCGTACTGGGTTGAGTAGTCTTGGTTGTAGGCCTTTGTTTTTCATTTCTTGGAATATTTATTGCCATTCACTTTTACCTTGGAGTGTTTCCATTGAGAAGTCAACTGCAAGTCTTATTGGGGCTCCCTTGCATGTTACTTCCTGTTTCTTTTTTGTTACCTTTAAGATTTTTTCTTTATCTTTGAATTTTGCAATTTTAATTAGGATGTGTTTCAAAGTGGGCCTCCCTGGGTTCCTCTCAATTGGGAATCTTTGTGTTTCCTGTATTTGTGTGACTTTTTTCTCTCATCACATTAGGGAAGTTTTCCATCATTCCTTTTTTAAACAGGTTTTCTATCCTTTGCTCTTCTTCTTCTCCTTCTGGTATCCTTATTATATGAATATTATTATGTTTCATATTGCCCTGCCATTCCCTTAGCACCTTTTGATTTTCTCTGAGTCTCTTCCTTTTCTCAGTCTTTCTGTGTGTTTTGTTTACCTTGCCCTCCTGTTCGCTGATCTGATCCTCTCCTTCATCTAGCCTGCTTTTGATTTCTCTGACTATATTCCTCAATTAAGAAATTGTATCCTTCATTTCCTCTTGTTTCTTATTGATAGTTTCTATTTCCTTTTTCATGTTGATATAGTTTGCAGTGAGTTCATTGTAGTTTCTTGGTAATTTTTGATGGTACCATGTGAGCACTTAAGATTCCTTATTACTATTGCTTTGAAATCAATATCTCTTAATCGACTTGCTTCTATTTCTTTTAGCATTCTTTCTGAGGCTTCCTCCTTTTCTTTCACTTGGGTTTTGTTTCTTTGTCTTCCCATTATTTGTGAGAATCTTTTTTTTTAGCCTCTGCTTCTTAAATTGATCTGTTCTGATTTCCTTGGTTTATGGTGTGAACTTTTATGGTAGAAGACTTATGAAATTCAGTGATGCAGTCTCCTTGATTTCCTGAGCTTACTGTTCTCGGGCTGTCGTTCATGTTGGCTATCAGTATGTCCTTAGGTTTTGATTGTTGTTGGGTCTTTCTTCAGT
The DNA here is from genome assembly GCF_014824575.4 of Sturnira hondurensis. Taxonomy (NCBI): domain Eukaryota; kingdom Metazoa; phylum Chordata; class Mammalia; order Chiroptera; family Phyllostomidae; genus Sturnira; species Sturnira hondurensis. The sequence continues at coordinate 1,206,058 of NW_028079095.1, forward strand.
GGGTCCTTCCTACCAGCTGGTTAACTGAGCCTTACTCTGCCCACCACATCTTGTATTCTGTTGTGCAAGTGCATACAGATTTTGTTGAGGCTGGTTCTTCTGTCTGTCTGAGGTTTTGAAGTTTCTCTCTCACTATTCTTCCGTTGTTTGTTTAGGGTATTTATCCCCTGTTTATTTGTGATTACACATTGTCCCTTAGTGAAGGTTATTGTGGTTCTCACTCACTTCTTATCCTTCTTCCATTATTTTCTCTTGGAGGTTCTTTTGCTGGTAGGTTCTCTCTTCCAGCAGGTATACTGGTGTTCATAGCTTCAACCTATGCTTTTACGTGATCTGTTAAAGGGGGAAGGCAAAAGTGATTAAGACAGTGAGCTTGTATCCTATGGGACTTAAAGTATCCACCCATAGAGAAGAGTTTGGGGATCCTTTGGATAAAGATAGTGTTAACTGTGATTTTTCACCTAACTAGTCACTTTTGTGACAGGGTGGAAAAAAGATAAGATTCTTATTGAGGAGGGAGAGAATTATGGTTTGGATCCAGAAACCAATGAGCTTGTGGGTATTCAGATTATGAGATGTAGTGAGAGTAAAGGATAGAAAATAGATGTAGTGTGTGAGAGAATAGAGTTCACCATGGCAGTAATAAAATTCTGGAAACAGTGAAATAAGCTAAGATCCTGGACAGGTGTGGTGTAGTATTTATAACTGTATGGAACAACAATTATTTACAGTAGTAATCCATTACTACTGTAAACAATCACTTGACAGAATCTGTGTGATCTGAATAACAAGAATAGGAAGTATATGACCTAAAGTAATGTGTTACTAGAAAACAAGTGAAGAGAAAGAAGGCAAATTAAAAATACACTATGAAATAAAGAACATGGAAAACCAGTCAAACAATGCAATTAAACAAACAACACAGAAAACTAAACAGAAAACAGAAAATAAAAAGAATAGTAACAAAATAAAAGAAGTAAAAATAATGAAAAATAATATGAATAAACAATAGCCTGAAGTTTCTCTGGAAAAAACCCTGTTTGGGTCTGACTCTGGTCCCTTCATAGCTCCAGGTATTATTGTCTCACTTGTAGAAAAAAAAAAAAAAAAAACAGAGAGAAAAAAAGAAGGAGGGGGAAAAAGCTCTCTGCTAGCTTTAAACTGGCCAAGCAAGTTCTGCTGGTAATCCTGGCTGCTGTAAACTGAGGGGGAATGTGTTTCACTTTTATCCTTTCCTGTGGCTTTGTGCGAATGGGGGCCAGGTCTGAGGCACACTCTTCACAGTTTCCCAGCCCTCAGCCCAGTTCCTGAGTTCTCTGCCAGGCCCCCAGTGCCATTCTGTACCAGGCCTATGCCTTCAGCCCACCAGTTGTGCTGTCCTTGAGGTACACCAATTAAGGGCAATGTACACACCACCTTCTTGCTCTTTGCTGTCCTAGGTGCTAGGGACTCTCAGATTATCTTCAGGGTAGTTCAGCTCCCCCACTGATTTATGTCTTTCTGGGGACTGCTGACTCCCTGAGCCCTCCTGGGGTGGGGGGGTCTCCACCTTACTCTTAAAGAACCAGTCAGTACCACAGGGCAGGGTTGCCACTAGTGCAGCAGTGGATGCAGGTACGTACCTCTGGGCTGGTGGTTGTGTGTGCATGGTCTCTTCCGCCACTGCTGCTAGGGCAGTGTGGTAGGGTATGCACCACCCCCAGAGCTGCGGGCATGAGCATGCAGCCTCCAATGCTGCAGCAGCAGGTGCAGGGTGGGGGTAGTTGTGCAGCCTTGGAGGCAGGTCAGTCATGCACACACCACTGGGGCACAGGTGTGGGAGGGCACCCTCTGCAGGTGTGGCTGGGGGTAGTCCAGGTCCTGGCAGCAGGAGCAGGCCTGTGGCTGAGGCTGCACAGGCTGTACTTGGCATGACTGTAGGAGGCAGGGGTGGTTGCTGAGGGAGAATTCTCTAAACAGCCACCAAGTGCCTTTTTTTTTTTTTAATTTGTCTTGCACAAGCCTGCCAGTCTGAACAAGTGACCGGCCTCTCACAAAGCCCAGCTTTACAACCAGACCAGAGACTATCTGTGCCAGGATCTGTCATGGCCCAACTCTTCTCCCTTCTCCAGGCATCACCCAGCTCCCCAGTTTCCTGGTAATGACCCAGCTGGTATCCACAGTCTCTGTGGGTGCACACTGCCCTTGTGAGTTACCAGTTCATCCTTATTCCCCCCACTGACTTCAGGCATCCAGGACCATCCTGGTGCTGCTCAAACCTCCCTGTTTGGCAGGGGAGGGAGCCACTGACCTGGCTTTCTTCCAAGAACCCTGGGTCTGCAATTGCTCTGGTCCCTGTGTTGGTCCCAGGGAACTTATTGTCCCAAAGAAATCTCCTTACTGCCTGATTTTTCAGTGTCCCCTACAATTTTGGCCTCCAACCTTCATATATGCTGGGATACCACTGGTTGTTCACTCTTTTCCTCAGATGATCAGGTAGGTGTTCCACCTGTGCACAGTGGGAAGTGGACTTCAACCCACCTATATTTCTACCATCTGTCTCTTCAGGAACATTTTTCACAGAACTGGATGGCTCCGAAATTTGGGTTGGGCTGTGACCAGACTGCCCAGTCTGTGGCCAGGTCTGTTTGCTTTTTCTTCTTCCACAGCAGCTGCAGGGCACTGCCAGCAGATGAAGGTAGCTGCAATCCTTTTAAAGCTAGGCTGGATCATGAGAGAATATCTCCAAAATGTTTTGGGAATTTGTATACCTAGTCCTGTTGGGATAGTTTGAGTAGTATTAGGATGGAACCAGATCTCTCTCACTTTGCATAAATCAAGTTCTGCTGATCCTGAAGTTCCCATGTATAGAGCCTGAGCATTCCAGTTAAAGTTTTTGAGTCTTTAGTTTCCCAGTCGGCTAGCCCCACCTGGCTCACCTGGTCCTCCAGATGCTGCCTTGCATGACATCCTCTCCTCCTGTCTGCCTGTCTCCACCCCTCATACTGGTTTGGGTGAATATTTCTTTAACATCTTGGTTGTCAGAGTTTCGTACAATTTGATTTTCTGGCAGTTCTGGTTTTTAAATATTTTTAAATTTGTTGTAATCTTTCTTTTGGTCATGCAAGGAAGTGAAGCATTTCTACCTACACCTCCAACTTGGCTGGGACTCCCTTTCTGTCCTCTTTTGATTCAGTAAAATTCTGATAACTCTTCAAACCTCTTAGCAGCATTCCATACAGTTGAATATTGGTCTTGCTTCTTTATCACGACACTTACCTATTTGTCCTTCTAATTCCCAACCACTCTTATATTAATCTCTTCCTGGTTTCTTCTTATCTAACTGATTTAAATGATGGAGTCCTTGGTGCTTAGGTCTAAACCTCATTTTCCATGCACATTTTCTTCTTTGATGCACTCACTTTGACATAACTTTAAATACTATTTATATGCTTATGTCTGTCCAATTAGTGTGTAAATCTCTCCCACTGATGCAATATGAGAGCTTTTCTTATTATTAAAAGAAGCAGAAATCAAGAAAAAAATTCCATTCAATATAGCAAAAAGAAAAATAAAATATTTGGGAATAAACCTAACCAAGGAGGTTAAAGACCTGTATGCAGAAAACTACACAACACTGAAGAAAGACATCAAGGAAGACACAAACAAATGGAAACATATACCATGTTCATGGATTGGAAGAATTAGCATCATCAAAATGTCCATAGTACCCAGAGCAATTTACAGATTCAATGCAATACCTATTAAAGTACCAATGGCATATTTCACAGGCATAGAACAAAGACTTCAAAAATTAATACGGAACTATAAACAACCCCGAATAGCAGCTGCAATTTTGATAAAGAAAAACAAAGTAGGAGGGATCACAATACCTGATATCAAACTGTATTACAAGGTCACTGTAATCAAAACAGCCTGGTACTGGCATAAAAGCAGTCACATAGATCAATGGAACAGAACAGAGGGTCCAAAAATAAATCAAAATTTCTATGGGCAATTAATATTCGACAAAGGGGGCAGTAACATAAAAGGGGTAAAAATATGCTCTTCAACAAATGGTGTTGGGAGAACTGGTCAGCTACATGCAAAGAAATGAAACTCGAGCACCAACTTACACCATACACCAAATAAATTCATGGTGGATAAAAGACTTAAATATAAGCCATGACACCATTAAAGTCCTAGAGGAGAACATTGGCAGGAAAATCTCAGATATTTCACGCAGCAACATTTTTACTGATATGTTCCCTAGAGCAAGGAATATCAAGGAAAGAATAAACAAATGGGATCTCATCAAAATAAAAAGCTTCTGCACGGCCAAAGAAAACAGCATTAAAATAAAAAGACAACCAACTGTATGAAAAAACATATTGCCAATGATACCTCAGGCAAAAGTTTAATCTCCAAAATATACAAAGAACTTACACAACTCCACTCTAATAAGACAAGCAACCCAATTAAAAATTGGGCAAAGGACTTGAACAGATACTTCTCCAAGGAGGATATACAGAGAAACCAGAAACACATGAAATGATGCTCAATATCACTAGCTATCAGAGAGATACAAATTAAAACTACAATGAGATATCACCTTACACTGTTCAGAAGGGCCATCATAAACAAAGCAACAAACAACAAGTGTTGGAGAGGTTGTGGAGAAAAAGGGAACCCTGGTACACTGTTGGTGGGATTGCAGACTGGTACAACCACTGTGGAAAACAGTATGAAATTTTCTAAGAAAACTAAAAATGAATATGCCTTTTGACCCAGCAATTGCACTCTTAGGAGTATATCCTAAGAACCCTGAAACACCAATCCAGAACTTATGCATCCAAATGTTCATAGCAACACAATTTCCTATAGCCAAGAGATTGAAGCAACCTAGGTGCCCGGCAGTAAATGAATGGACCCAAAAACTATGGTACATTTACACAATGGAATTCTATGCTGCAGAAAGAAAGAAGGAGCTCCTAGCCTTTGCAACAGCATGGATGGAACTGGAAAACTGTATGCTGAGTGAAATAAGTCAGGCAGTGAGAGACAAATACATATGATCTCACCTTTAACAGGAACCTAAACAACAAAACAAACAAGCAAGCAAAATATAACCAAAGACACTGAAATAGAGAACAGGCTGACAGGGACCAGAGGGACGAGGGGAGATAATTCCAGGGGGAAAGGGGAAGGATTTACAGAAACTAGTATAAAGAACACATGGACAAAAATTAAGGGGGGTGGAAATGGGAGGGAGGTGGGGAGCACTGGGGGGTAGGCTGGGATGGTAGTAAAAAACAGAAAGGTGGACTTGAACAACAATTAAATAAATAAATTTTAAAAAGTTACTTGTAAGATAATTGATTATTTTAAAAATACGGAAAATAAATTGTGATGTTTATAACATACTAGAACTAAAATATATTCAACACTAGCACAAAGACAAGGAGTGATGAAATGGAAGTATATTATTAAGTAAGCTACTTATATTGTTTTCAAAGAGCTGTAATATTACTTGAATACTGTGCTAATTTGAAAATGTATGTTATAACCCCTAAAGCAACCACTAATAATAAAGTTATAGTTGATAAGCCTACAGAGAAAATAAAATAGAATCAGAAAATTTCTCAATTAATCCAAGGGAAAGAACCAAGAGAGGAAATGCGATGAATATATCAAAGCAATATCAAGATTGTCTATTTACCCCCAACTATCTCATTAATCACATTAGATGAAATTGGTCTATACACTCCAGTAAAAAGGTTATCAGATTGTATCAAAAAAAGAAGACTTTGAACATCATTAGTTGTTATAAAAATATAAACTGAAACCATAATGAAATTCTGTATATCTATTGGAATGGCTAAAATTAAAAAGCTTGATCTTACCAAGTACTTCTGAGGATGTGGAGTAATTAGAACCCTTATGTACTGCTGATGCAAGCATAAAATGGTGCACACACTTTGGAAAAACTTGGTAGTGTCTTAAAAATTCAAATGTACACTTACTTATTGATAGTAATGAACATAAAAGAATGAGACCAATACTTTAGGAACTTAATTATTTGAAGTTGTTTTCCCCTAGGCAGGAGACTTCCTCTAGGCAGAGAGATACTGCAACTATTTCCTCATAATCTTTGCTGCTGTCTTTTATTGAATGCCACCTCTGTTAATCAATAATTGTTAACAATAATTTATTAAGCACTCACTCTCTGGCACTGTGCTAGATATTTAAGATATAAAAGTAAGTAAAAATCTCAGTCTCTAGAAGTTCTATGTGAAGGAATGTAGATGTACACATAAACAAATTAAATCAAGGTTGTTGATTTTTTATCATAAAAGAATATGCTAAATTCATGAAAAATAAAGTGATTAACTTTATTTTAAGAGTCTTTAGAGAAACATTTGCATAATATTTTTAAAAAGGAGTTGAGAGGTCTTCACAGAGAAGATACAGAAAATAGGTAGCATTAAGCAAAAGCCTCACAGAAGACTGAAATGCCTAAACAAAAGGATAAGGAGTGCAATAAAACTGGACACATGCAATATGTACAGAGGATGGAATGTGAAGTGTACTGGTTCTGTGCCTATAGGACAGCATTACTTAGATAATTTGCCCATATCCCACATTTTGGATCACCTCTTAGTGGGTCATGTCTATTACTCAAAAATTGAAACAGAACACAAAATTTTATAATAAGAATATTAGAGTGAAGTACATGTAATAGAGTTATTATTATTTTATAAAATTTTCTGTGCTACATTGGTGTGTGTGTTTATGAGAGTATGCTTATGCATGCACCCACTAAGTGACTTTTAAGATCTACTAATGAATCATAACCAGCAGTTTATAAAACATTGCTATACAATATCACAGCTATTAAATACTTAAACACAGTCATATCATCTGGAAACAGGACATAAGGAGAAGGTCTCAAAATACCTATTGTAATAGTCTAAGCAAGATGTTGAAAGCTTAGATTAAGCCTGTGGAAGTGAGAGCAAATATGGATATCAGGAATCAAGAGACACATTAGGCATAATTAATGAGACTTGTTTACTAATTAGATTTAGAGTGTTAGGGGCTGCGGGAGTAAAAGATAACACCCATTTTACCAATGTAGTTTATATACAAATAGGTGGGAGAACTAGGAGAGCACAGGATAAAAAGGCTTAGAGGATTAAGAGTCTGCTCAACCTATGACATACTGAACATGAGATACTTGTATAACCCAAAGCAAAGCTATTTAACACAAGTGGAAGCTCTAGAGAGCAGGCATACCAGAGATACATATTATTGATCTGACTCATGAGAAATTGCATATATTATTAAATTTATACAAAATATATAAATGTAAATATGCCTATAAAATATGCAACCATATATAATATTAGTGGTTATTATTAAGTCAATATACACTACTAAACACACATAACTAAAAGCATGAAAAAGCATGCCACAAAGCATACCCCAGGAAAGTCCTACAGAAGACAAGAGTCTTCATTACTCACAATCATATGTTTGCATATGTATTGACTTTTTTGTGCTATTTTTCACTAATTATAAGTTGTTTGTTTAATAAAGTAAAATGTCTGGTTTTATATGCACAATGGATGGATATTTTCATGGATTTTATATAATACTAATGCATTAGTCAGAGTCCTGGCAGGAAAGAAAAGTTACTTGATAAGACTGTTTTTAGAGTTGTCAGTAGGGTAAGGAAAACAAGACATGGTGAGGCACACACAGACTACAATCAAGGAAAAGCCAAAAACACCCCTAGGTCTGAATGGTGCAAAAGAAAGAAATATTTGTACATGCGGTACAGCTGGAAGTGAGGGTCTGGGACTGCCTAAAAGGAGCTCTGTACACAATTGAAGCATCAAGATCAGAGAAAGTTGGGAAGACCTCTCCCACACTGATTCTTCTCTGTTTCTAAAGCTATGGTGCTAACTTCCATTAGCCAAACCCAACAGAAACCAGATACATGTCTAATAGCCTATAAGCCTGATTAATAAACTAGTTTAATATCTAGATTTTGTAATTATTTTAATCAAACAATCAGTTGTTTCTATTAGAGTTTAAAGTTAATGTCTTCCTCTTGCAAGATTTAATTTCAAAAGTTACGTATGAGATTTCTGGTTCCCAATACAGCACATAAGGAATTTGGAAGTTGTCATTTAATCCAAGAACAATTAAAAAGCCAAACAAACTGAAAAAAACAGCAACAACTTTTCTCATGTCAATCCAAAAAGTGAGGTCACAAGGAAAATGATCTTCTCCCAAATTTGGAGAGTTAGGAGAATACACAGAATCACAACTGAGCATAAAGCTATGACTAGAAACTGAAGGGAACAAAATTTATGGCATCCTGAAGTTGCTTTTTGGGGTGTCTATTTTACAATAGATTTGAGGGAGAGAAAGAGTGACAGAGAGAGAGAGAGAGAGAAATGAACATTGCTTTGTAGTTTCACTTATTTGTGCATTCATCGGTTGATTCATGTATGTTCCCTGACCAAAGATAGAACTTAAAATCTTGGCATATAGGGATAATGATGTAACCAACTGAGGTACCAGGCTAGGGCCTGGGATACTAATTTTAAGCTTTTTATTAAGGAAATAAGAGTCAAAACTAACATTTAACCATCCCCCTTTTCTTCTCTCTTTTTCTGCCCAAGAGATTCAGAAAGACAAACCTGCTTCTGGAGGGAGATTTTAGATGTTGTAATAGCCTAATTTGAATTAAGTATGGTAAATAGGAAGGCTGCAAACTAGGTGATGAAGAGATACACAACCTATGAGAGGCAGAGTTCAAAACACTGGTAATCAGGATGCCCATAAAAATGATGAAGTATGGTCTCGAAATAGAGGAAAAAGTGAAGGCTATGAAAAGTGAAATAAAGGAAAATGTACAGGGAACCAACAGTGACAGAAAGGAAACCAGGGTTCAGAACAACAGTTTGGAGGAAAAGAAAGATAAGCATTCAACCAGAACAGGATAAAGAAACAAGAATTCAAAAAATGAGGAGAGGCTTATGAACCTCTGGGAAAACTTTAAACATTCCAACATCTGAATCATAGCGATGCCAAGAGGGGAAAATGAAGAACAAGATATTAAAACTTATTTTTAAATAATTAAGGAGAACTTCCCCAATCTGGCAAAGGAAATAGACTTCTAGGAAGTCCAAGAATCCCAGAGAGTCCCAAAGAATTTGGACCCAAGGCAGCACACACCAAAGCACATCATAATTACACTACCCAAAATTAAAGATAAGGAGTGAATCTTAAAAGCAGCAAGAGAAAAGGAGACAGTTACCTGCAAATGAGTTCCCATAAGGCTATCAGCTTATTTCTCAAAAGAATCCTCACAGGCAACAAGGGGCTGGAAAGAAGTATTCCAAGTCAGAAAAGGCAAGGACCTACACCCAAGATTACTCTATCCAGCAAAGCTATCATTTAGAATGGAAGGGCAGATAAAGTGCTCCCCAGATGAGGTCTAGTTAAAAGAGTTCATCATCACCAAGTCCTTATTATAGGAAATGTTAAAGGGACTTATCTAAGAAAAAAGGAAGACCAAAAATAGGCACAGTAAAATGACAACAAAATCACAACTGTCAACAACCAAACCTAAAAACAAAAACAAAAATAAAAATGAACTTAGCAAACAGAAACAGAATCACAGAAATGGAGATCACATGGACAATTATTAGTGGGGAAGGGGAGGTGAGGAATGGAGGGAAATGTCCATGGAATAAAGCGCATAAATTGTAGCTACAAAATAGACAAGGGGAGGTTAAGAATAGTATAGCAAATGTAGAAGCCAAAGAACTTAGATGTATGAGACATGGACATGAACTAAGGGGAAGGAATGCTGGTAAGAAGGGGGATGCAAGGCAGACAGGAATAAAGGGGAGAAAAAAATGGGACAACTGTAATAGCATAATCAATAAAATGTACTTTAGAAATTAGGAAGGCTTCAAGCAGGTGCCTATTAGCTAGATACTCCTCTAAGTCCCACTGTTTCTAAGTTGTCAAACATGTTCTGTTGCCTCACTGTCTTGGACATTTTCATACTCATGTGAATTTCCTATGTTCATGTATTAAAACTTTGATTTTCTCCTGTTAATCTGCCTCTGTTGATTTGATTATTAGAAGAAATTAGAAGGTGTGAAAAATATTAATACCTTGTGTTTTTTCTCGCCTCCAACAGATACCTAGAAGAACCAGTGCTGAGCTGGGAAAAACCTGAACTGTACATAAATGACAAATTGCTAGATTTAGACAAGCATGAGAGGTAACAACTCCAGGGGAAACAATCACAGAGGGGCCTTCACACTCTTGTTAGTTTATTTTTTGAGCATTATAGATTCACACAGTGAAGATCAGAGAAAAATCATGTGAGTCTTCCAGCAGGCTGAAGTAGAAAAAATATTTTGTAATACAAACATAGCGCTCTTTCTTCTTAACACGGTTTACCCTCAATTAAAAAAAAATAAGTGTTTTACGAAAATCTGAACTATGAGAAATTTATGGAGTCTAAGTGATCTGGGGGAAGGGATAAAAAAGAAAGAAAGTAAAAAACGTCAGTCTACTCTAGTTTTCTTTTTTTAAAATATATTTTATTGATTATGTTATTACAGTTGTCCCATTTTCCCCCTTCATTCCCCTCCACCTTGAACATCCTCTCCCTCCCACATCCCCCCTTTAGTTCATGTCCATGTGTCTTAAGTTCTTTAGCTTTTACATTCCCCATACTATTCTTGCCCCACCCTATTTTCTGCCTGCTATCTATAATTATTCTCTGTACCTTTCCCCCTCCCCCACTGCTAACCCTGCATATGAACTCCATTTCTGTGGTTCTGTTCCTGTTCTAGTTGTTTCCTTTGTTTGTTTTTATTTTAGGTGTGGTTGTTAGTAATTGTGAGTTTGCTGTCATTCTAGTTTTCTGTGCAGGAAAAGGGAAATACCTAAGTCCAGCTCCTTCTAGCCTTCCAACTAGAGGAAAGAAAGTGCAGACAACTCCACCTATCCTGTGGCAGCTGAGGGAGAGGAAACTGATAATTACTAAAGAAACTTGCAGTTCAGTGTCACAGGCTGATTAAAATACTGTTAATCTTAAAAGTTTAAAATATGTCCCTTCACCAACACCTTACCACTACATTATTAAATGCCTATTTATAGTTCTTTTACCCAGTACTTCTTATATGGTTATGAAGAAAAAGAGTATAAGACATTAAAATAAAAAACAGTTTGAAAAGACTCATCAAGCATCTGAATCAGACTCATATATGGCAGGATTATTGGAATTATCAGACCAAAATATTTTTAAATGTCAACAGAAAAAAATCCAAATCTCTAAAATATTAATGAGTTTATTTGACCAAACTAATGACAATTTCTGTGAAGAAAATCTCGACTGATTGAGAAAATGCTCCAGAGAATGGGAGTTTTGTGCCTTACTTTATGTATTACAACCAAAGGAGGGAGCTTACAGGGGTTACAGTAGCTATTATGTATAAATACAACTTTAAAAGACAAAAATTGTCAGAATGGATCAAAAAACAATAAACTGTATATGTTCTCTACAAAAAATCTACTTTCAATATGACATATAAGTGAATAGTAAATGAATAGAGAAAGATATACTATGCTAAACTAATTAAAAGAAAGAAAGCCATTTCTGCCCCTACTACCCATATGAATGAGTATTTCTTCTTGAAAGAAGGAGCTCCTACACTTTGTAACAGTGTGGATGGATGTGGAGAGCATTATGATAAGTGAAATAAGCCAGGTGGCTAAAGACAAATACCACATGATCTCACCTATAGGTGGAACTGAATCAACAAAACAAACAAGCAAGCAAAATATAACCAGAGACATTGAAATAAAGAGCAAACTGACAATAATCAGAGAGGAAAGGGGACAGAGATAATGGGGGAAAATAGGGTACAAGTCATCAAGGAACATATATATGTAAAGGACACATGGACATAGCCAAAGAGGGTAGGATCAAGGGTGGGAGGTGGGGAAGGATGTGGCCGGGGTTACTGCTGGGGGGAAAATGGAGACAACTGTATTTAAACAACAACAATAAATTAAAAAAATAAAAATAAAAGGAAGAAAGCTAAAATGGCTATGTTAATTTCAGGAGAACAGCTTTCAGACTAAGCAAAGTTATCAAAGAAAAATACTGGCTTCATACAATGATAAATGAGTCCAGTCTTATAAAAGACAACAATGCTTAAAATGGGGTCTTGCATGGAGTTGCAAGAAAAGCATTTTGGGGACCCATGAGTGGGGGGATGAGATGTAGTGGTCAGATTTATTGGAATAGAAATAAAAGACTGCCCTTGGGTTTAGGGGGTCTCATCTCCATCTATTCACACTGTGGAAGAAGTTCAGCCTCGTCTTCACCAAACCCAGGAGAAGGGCCAGGGGCTAGGGACTCTGTGCCATCAGTTCAGTCCATGCCAAAGCTCAGTCCAGTTCAGTCTCTGTCCACATCCAGCTAATTCAGTATCTGCTCCTGGCTGAGCTCCGGCAAACATTGCATTGCTGTACCCAGGCTTAAACTTGGAGCTGGTGCTTGGAGCTTACATTTTGTCCGGTGTTGCTGCTAGGCCCTCATTGTGGCTATGGAGAGAAAACATGTGAATGAACACATGAAAAAATGCATTTTGCTAAGTGAGAGGCTTTTGTTAAGCTTAGATTACATTACCTCAGGCTTTCAAATCGATTAATCTCCTTCCCAGTCTTTCACAGGCATGTGCTGGGCCCTCACCCTAAGGAACTGTGTTTCCCAAATTAGACACCTCCCTTTATAGTTGCCCTCATGGCTTCTATTGCACACATTCAAAGTAGAAGGACCTCTCCCTGCACCATCTTGGTTTCTATTGCACACATGCTCGCAGAGAAAGTTTTCCTACTGTTTTAATTCCAGCCTTGATAATCCCAGCTAGTGCCTGGTAATGATCTTTCCTGCCTGCTTCTGGGATTAAGTCCTGGTGGGTAGAGGATGCAGCAATCTGCCAGGGAGACTATGAATGCTGCAACTGTCTAGATTAGTAGGCTTTATGTCTTATTTTCTTTGCTTCCTTCTTTTATTAATACTAACTAGCTACCTATGCTAACATGTAATAGTAGATCATTAAAATACATAAAGCAAATACTAATAGAACTGCAAGGAAAGCTAGTTGAAATGATTATTATAGTTGGTGGCCTCAATACTCCATCAAAGATAGACAAAAAGCAGAAAATTGCTAAAGACAGTTCAACTCAATGGTACCAGTGATCAGCTAACTAAAATTGATAGGTCAACTACCTTACCTAAGGAGACCATAATAAACATTCTTTTCAAACTCATATGAAACATTCATCATCATAGACCACATTCTGACCATGAAACACACCTCAGTGAATATAAAAGAAAAGAAATTATATAATACTTCCTTCCAAGCTACAGCAAATTAAACTAGAAATCAGTAACAGAAAGATATCTGGAAAATCCCAAAATTCTTGGAGATTAAAAACACACTTTTAAATAATACATAGCACCACCCCCCAAGAAAAATCTCAATAGAATTTTTTAATATTCTCAAATAAATAAAAATGAAAACATAACTATCAAATATTAAGTGATGCAACAAAAGTAGTGCTTAGAGAAAAATTTATAAAACTGGATCACACATTAGAAAAAAGAAAGATCTCAAATCAACAATCTAAGCTTCCATTTTGGGAAAATGGAAAAACAGGAGCAAACTAAATCCAAAGTAAACAGAAGAAAATAAATAATAATAAAAAAAAGAGCATAAATGAATGAAATAAGAAATCAATAGAGAAAATTAACAAAACAAAAATTTAATCATTTCAGAAGATCAATATAAGTAATAAATATTTATCCAGGCTAAGAATAAAAAAGAGAGGATACTCAAAATACTAATATTAGAAATAAAGAGGAGATAACACTATGGATCCCATAGACATTAAAATAATAATAAAAATATTATGAACAACTCAATGCCCATAAATATAATAGATAATGCAGATGAAATGAACAAACTACTTGAAATACTCAAGCTGCCAAAACTCACACAAGAAGTAGAAAATTCAAGTGAGTTTTTATCTATTAAAGAAATTGAATTAAAAATTATTGGAGGGATTGAACAAAAAAGAAAAAGGACTCATGGACATGAATTGCTGTGAGACAGAGGTATAAGGGGACAAAATGGTAATGGATAAAAATACAATAAAAAGTTGTTTTTTAATTAATTACCTTCAGAAAAAGAAAGCACCAGTCTCAGGTCAGTTCACTGGTGAATTCTATCAAATATTGAAGGAAAAAAATTATACCAACTCTCTACTTTCTCTAACTCACTTTTTGAAGCCAGCATTACCCTAAAACCAAAATCAGACAAAGACATTATATTACCTACAGACAAATATCTTTCATGAACACAAATGCAAAAATCCTCAACAGAATATTAGCTAATAAAAAACAACAATGTAGAAAAATAATTAATACAACATAATCAAATGGCATTTATCCTAGCTTTGTTAGCCTAGCTCAACATTAAAAAATCAGTTAATGTAACCCATCATATCAATATGGGCTGAGAAAGAAAAAACATATGACAATTAAATAAATGTAGAAAAAGTATTTGACAAAATCAAACATCCATGAATAATAAAAAACTCTCTACAAAGTAATAATAGACTGGAACTTCTTCAACTGTATGAAGAATATCTACAAAAAAATTTTGGGTAACATCACATTCAATAGTAAGAATCTAGAAATTTTCCCATTAAGATCAAGAACAAAGCAAGATTTACCTTCTCACTACTCCTTTTCCACATTGTTACTATGCATACTCTATGCATAGTAAATGCATAATATTTACTATGAGAGTCAAGAAAAGGAAGTAAAAGGTATACAGATTGGGAAGAAATAAAAAGGTCTCTGTTTACAGATGAGATGATCATCCATGTAGGAATTTTAAAATAATTTTAAAAACATTAAAATAGTAAGACATTATAGTACAGCAAGCTTGTTGTATATAAGGTTAATGTATGTAACAATCCATTGCTTTTCAATATATAGTAATGAACAAATGGAATTTGGAATTAAAATACAATACCATTTACATTGGCACTCTGAGAAATGAACTACTCAGGTATAAATCTGACAGAGTGTATAAAAGATTATATGAGGAAAATTACAAAACTCTGACGAAAGAAATCAAGAACAAATTAAATAAGGAAGAGATATGCCATGCTGATGGATAGAATACCCAGTGGTTTTAAGATGTCAATTCTTCCCAACATAACCTATATATTCAAAGACATCCCAATCAAAATGTCAGCAAATTATCTTGTAGACATCAACAAACTGATTCTGAAGTTTACAAAAAGGAGAAAAAATTCAACATGGAAGGAGAAGAACAAAATTGGAGGACTTGTACTACCTAACTTCAATACTTAATAAAAAGCTAAAATCATCAAGACAGTCTTGTATTGGCAAAAGAATGGACAAATGGAAGGAGAAGAACAAAATTGGAGGACTTGTACTACTTAACTTCAATACTTAATAAAAAGCTAAAATCATCAAGACAGTCTTGTATTGGCAAAAAAAAAAAAAAAAAAAGGACAAATGGGTCAATAAACAGAATAAGGAGTCCAAAAATAGATTCGAATGAATATAGTCAACGACCTTTGACAAAGGATCAAAGGCAATGAAATAAAGATAGTTTTCCAGTAAATCATGCTGGCATAAGTAGGCATCCACATTGGGGAAGGGAAAGGAAGGGAAGAAGGGAAGGGAAGGGAAGGGAAGGGAAGGGAAGGGAAGGGAAGGGAAGGGAAGGGAAGGGAAGGGAAGGGAAGGGAAGGGAAGGGAGAAAATAATTCAGACACAGTCTTAGCCCTCACAAAATTTTACTAAAAATGGATCATAAACCTAAATGTAAAGGGCGCAGCTAAAAACTTCTGGACCGTAAACTTGGGAAAATCTAGATGACCACCACCATGGTGATGACATTTTAGATACATCACTGAAGGCACAACCCATTAAGGAAATGAATAAGCTGGACTTCATTTAAATTAAGCACATACTCTGTGAAATACACTGTAAAGAGAATGAGAAAAAAAGCCATGAACTGGGAGAAAATATTTGCCAAAGACACATCTGATAAAAAGCTGCTTTCCAAATATATACCAAAACTTTTATAGCTTGACAATAAAAAAATGAACAATTTGATTAAAATGGGCAAAATATCTGAACAGACACTTCATCAAAGAAAATAAACAGATGGAAAATAAGCATATGATTGGATGCTAAACATCATATCTCACTAGGTAATTGCAAATTGAAACAATAAGAATCTGTTACACACCTATTACAATGGCCAAAATCCAAACCACTGAAAATGCGAAATGCTGGCAAGGAACAAAAGGAGGCCTCATTCATTGCTAGTGAGAGTTCAAAACAACACCATCACTTTTGAAGACAGTTTGTCAATTTCTTACAAGACTAAACATATTCTGACCATATGGTTTAGCAAACACTCCTTACTATTTATGCAAATGAGCTGACAATTTATATCCACACAAAACCTCAATGTTTATAGCAGCATTACTCATAATTGCCAAAATTTGGAAGTAACCAAGTTTCCCCTCAGCTGGTGTCTAGGTAAATCAAGTGTAGCACATCCAAATAATGGAATATCATTTAGCAATAAAAAATGTGCTATCAAACCAAGGACATGAAGGAAACTTAAGTGTATATTGCTAAGTGAAAAAAACAATCTGAAAAGGCTACATACTGCATAATTTCAACTAAATGACATCCTGGAAAAGGAAAAAACCATGGAGACAGTGAAAGGAGCTGTGGTTTCCATGGCTTAGAGAGAGAGAAGTGGAAAGGTGGAGCATAAGGGAAATTTAGCACAGTGAAAATACTCTGTAGGACATTGCAATGGCTTATACATGTGTATCATATACATGTATTTGTTAAAACCCATTGAAGGTGCGCCATGGAGAATGAACCCACAAAGTGTGAATGCAAACTATGGACTTCAGGGTAGTACAAATGTACCACTTTGGCATGGGATGTTGTTAGTGGGGAAAGCTGTGCATATCTGCGGTGTGTAAAGTAGGTCGCAAGTATGTTTCTTTTGTTCAGTTTAGCTGAGAACCTAAAACTGCTCTAAATATAAACTTCATTTTTTACAAAGTTATATTTGATTTACATTGTCAGGAGACATATGATTTACACATCCTCACCTTAGCCCTTGAAACATGAAAAATGTTTATTTGCCCTAATTGTGAAGTTTAGAATTAAGCTTGCTGGAGAAAGATGCCATGGAAAAAAGTAATAACAGAGCAGTTAACAAGCTGTTATTGGACCATGCACAATTATAAATGACAAAGGAAGTCAAACTATAGGGCTTATTGGAATCAATAATCTGATTCATAAACCCTTAACTCAAGTAAAACTTATAATCAAACATTTTTAAATACTATTTAGAAGTAGTGTTTTCCCGTTTGGAAGTAGTATGATCTAAATTATAATTGGTAACAGTAATAACAATAATAGCCCCTGGCAGCTCTTCAGAAGTTAACTACTCAGACCTCACTAACTTAATCAATCATTTTTAAAACCCTGCTTAACTTTTACATTGTGTATATTTTAATGTATAATTCACCTTTTGAATTGTAAAAGTAAATAATTTTAATAAAAATTAATTAAAGAAATATAAAAGTTGCCCTGGATGGTGTAGCTCAGTGGATTGAGTGCCGGCCTGTGAACCACACAATCATGGTTCGACTCCCAGTCAGGGCACATGCCTGGGTTGTAGGCCAGTTCTCAGCAGGGGACTCACGAGAGGCAACTATACATTGATATTTCTCTCCTTCCCTTCCCCTCTAAAGATAAATAAATAAAATATTTTAAAAAGAAATATGAAAGGTAAATAACCTTTCAACAATTTTTGAGGAAAGAAAAAGTTGCATTAATTTAAATAACAATTTTATTTAAAAATAACTCTGTTGTAACTAATACCAGTCAATTAACTGAATCTAACTATGAATTGAGTCAGAGAACAGATAAGGACCATGAAGAGACATTTAAGTAATGCCAATGATTTCACATTATAAGCTTAAAATGTGAATTAAACAATAACTTTTTTACAAAAAATTAAATGCTTGACAATTCTTTGACTTAACTCTGGATTCAGCTTGACGTCTTGTGTGGTCTGAATTTGTGTGGTCATTTATCAATATGATGATTCATCAGTGGTTATAGCTTCCAACACACTGAATATTTTAAGTTGAGCACTGCTATAAGTTATTCATAAAGCAATATTCTTTACTCTGCAGAGGAAAGGAAACTGGGAATAAAACCATTATTTTGTTGTGCAGCTACATGTTTTTAGATAAAGATATTAATATTTTCATTTAGAAAACATAACTAATCAGTTTTCTCTGTTATGTCTGTTAGGATTTAATTTAAGCAAAGAATTTGTGAAAGAAGAGATGAATCTTTTAAAAAGCCAGAAAGTAGCTTGAAGGTCATATCAAGGAGCTTTGACAATAGTTGAAACAAACTTATCCTGAACTTCCCAGACGGTGTTTCCCCTACATATTTTAACATAGATTTATTAATGGTCATTTTTAAAAATTTTACTAGCTTCTAATTAAGTTGATGCACCACAAGGCTGAGATTCACTGATAAATTAATAAATCTGTAAATGATTGCTTTTATTTTTTATTATTATACACCCAGGATATATTTGCTCATTTGATTTTTTAAGAGTTTATATATTAATTTTTACAGAGAGGGCAAAAGAGGAGAGAGGGAGAAACAATGATGTATGAGAGAAATATTGATCAGATGCTTCTCACAGCCCCACAACTGGGAACCTGCCCTGGAACCCATGCACAAGCCCTGACCAGAAATCACACCAGCAACCTTTCAATCTGTGGTACAACATCCAACACACTGAGCCACACCAGTCAGGGCTAATTTCTGATATAATTAAAAAAATATGTTCACTCAAAGTTGGCTTCAAACTTACAGGTCATGTACATAGTAAAGAAAAAATCAACATTCTATTAGTGCTTCAAGTCTGATTACATAATCCAATGCCTTTTAAGAATGATCAATAAGTAATCCGTTTTTAGTTCACTGTAATGTATTGGACAAAGGAGAGGGACATAATAATGTAGCTCAACTTCCTTTGGGCTTGCAAGTTCTCCTCTTAAAACATCAGTAGCCATATGACAACATATGAATACATAAACCTTCTTTGTGGAAACTACCCTGGCAACTTCTGACAAATAAATCCTTTTTTTCCCTTTTGTATCTGGAAGGTGCTAGTGGTATGTGTCAGTCTGACCTCTTCTACTATCCTACATAGTTAGGCTTGGATCAAACCACTGTCTGTGTTATATCTGTAGTATTTTTGATAGTTTGGTTTGTGAGGACTTTTTAAAGTAGTCAACAAGCCTCTTTCCAGAAAGAATATTACAGTCTCAGAAGAATCTCAGAGCACCCCACACTTCATGCTTCCTTACCAAAGCCCACTTCCTTCAGAGATTTTTTAATCAGAGCTCTCGTGGATATCTAGTAGAGGTTCCTCAGAGATGGGGGACCAGTATGGCTAGGTCAAATAGAGATTTTAAAAATAACGATGCATCAGATTACCCAGACTTGAGTATGAGATTGGAAACTTTTGTCCATTAACGTCCTGTGTGTATATGTGTGAGCAGGCATGTGTGCATGCATGTGCATGCACATGCATCCATTTATGTAAATTTAAAAGTTATTAACATGTTATTAGGAACTTATTGTTCTCCAGGATAAACTGGTAACCCACGATGAGATATTAAATAGTAGTTATTATAATCAAAATTATATCTAGGATTGTTGTTGGAGTGTTATTCACTAAAACAATAGTAAATAAAGAGATTTTATTAGATCACCAAATGGGATAACATGGAGGCCATCTAAAGAAGGGTACTCAGAAGGATTGCAGAAGGCTTCTTTCAGGAAATGCCGTATGCACTGAGTCTTAAAATACAGTAACATGTCAGTAGGTAGAAGTGCCTAAAAGGAAATTTCTATCAGCATATTGAAATGTGTGAATATGTGGTGTGTGTTCAAGAACCAGAAAACTGAAATTTGAGAAGTCTACAGGCTATATAGTGTCTGTATTCAAACACAGTGGTGTAAAGGCAGATTGAAGAAAGATGCCAAGTTTGCCATATTGATAGACCTGTTTTAAATACTTGTTTATGCTATGATCAGTTGATACAAATTACTAAAGGAGATAAAGAGAGAGAAGAAAAATGAGGAAAAATGAAAAAACATGATATAAAAAGAACTGGATAGTAATAATAACAAGAGAGATGTTAGAGGAAAAGAGAAAACTAACCAGGGAGAAATACAAGGCTGAAATAAAGGAGAAGTTCTGGAAATTTAAGATAGTGTTAGCCCTGTCTGGGTTGTTCAGTTAGTTGAAATGTCATCTCATACATGAAAAGGTGGCAGGTTTCATTCTGGTCAGGACACATACCTAGGTTACAGGTTTCATCCCCAGTCAAGGCATATGTGGGACACAACTGATCAAAGCTTCTCTCTTATATCAGTCTCTCTCTCTCTCTCTCCCCCTCTCTCTTCCCACCCCCTCTCTTCCCACCCTCTCTCTCTCTCTCTCTCTCTCTCTCTCTCTCTCAAATTAGTAGAAAAACATATTCTTGGGTGAGAATTTTAAAAAAAAGATTAGTGTTGGAGGCTCCTCCCTGTGCTGCTCTGAATATGGACCTCATAATATTCTCATGTGACATCTTTGGCCACATGAAGCATCTATTAATGGCTAGTGGCTGTTGGACTGTTCTCCTTAAATTCAGGCTCTTCTCTGACTCGTAAACCAGTGTGGATACAGCAGCTTCTAGGATGGTTGTCCCTGTCTGTATTGAAACAGAAGTAACTATGGCTTCTCATGCAATGGTTCCCATCCCATTATTAACAGACACAAAAGTTAGCAGTTTTATCCAAACAGCAGTCAGTCCTTCCCTTGTGTATAAAATCTCAAAGTAAAAAAAAAATAATTCCTTTGTGTATTATACATCTTTACTCTGATAATCAACAGTCATAAATATTGTCTATATTTTAATTAATTTGTGACACACAAAGACAAAATTCACCAAGAAATTATATGTGTATTTTCCTTTGTCCCTAGTAGGGTCTTTATTTCTGGATTTCAAGTTCAAGTGCAGCAATGTCATTTCCATGCACTGTGCTGAGCCATGGGAAACACAGTTTTCAAACTGTGGACTGCCTGGCCCAAGCCCTGCTGTGTACAGCTTGCTGGCTCCCCAACTTCCATCCTGGAGCTGGGGTTCTTATCTGTTAATTTGTGTAAATCAGAAGACTATTCACCTGATTCAATTGTGTACTTATGTTTTCCAAACTTACTTCTATTTGCACATTAAGACTCAGAAAAGCAAGTTTTTGCTTTACCAAATATACTGAATAATTAACTTAATCTAGTTTGCTTTTGCATAGTTTACCTTACATTTCATACCACTTGCAAATGTTTATGTAATGGTTGCAGCATTCCTCCCCTCTCTAAACTACACAACAATTTCGCGTTTCTCCTGAAAAGTCATTTCTTTATCAGGCCAAAATACAAAGTTCAAAGGTTGCTAAGATTATGGAGTTCCCTGTCCTTTTGAACTATATACTCATGTGATGGGGTAGAGTGAATTCTCTGAGTATTTTCTAAGTACCAAGCTCTAGAACTAAGCTCTGGACACATTGTATTTTATTGAAACCTTGTAACTATGCAAAGAATATATTGTTACACCTATTTATTTTATGATAAGATGGACCCATTATAGGTAAATTAACTTGCAAAAGGTTTTACAACTACTTTAAAGCATGCTTATCAGTGAAGATCAAAAATATTTAAGTTTATTGTGGTAACAGTGGTTAACATAATTATATAAATTTCTGGCATATAACATTATAACTTGATACTTGCATGCTCTATCAGGTACTCACCACCTGAATAGTAATGGAAGATTAGAAATTTTTATGGTATTTTCTCAGGATTATGAATACAGAAGCAGATCTGGAGTTAAACAAATTCACAATAGGAATGCCTAAACTCAGAATACTTTCATGTGGATGTGGATGTGTTTCCATGTGTGTGTCCATGTGTTTTCTTTGCTTTGGGATTCTTATCCTGCACAGTTCTCTTCAGATGTAATAGTATCTCTAGCTACTGGAGCAAGAAATTTCTTCTTCAAATAATCCAATGTTTCAGAAAGTTTATTTGAGTCTATTTGCCACAGGTCAATTTGTGTTTTCAGGATTCATGACCTCATGAGTAATTATTATTAAATTTGAATGTATTAAATTTATTACTGTGTATTAATATTTTTAACAGTCTGAAGATAAGATTTCTGTGTGGTCCACATATTCCCTAAAGGTCAGGTTTTGGATATTAACATAGAATCTATCCCACACAGACCCTCCAAAACTCGAATGAGCTAGAAACAAAAAGATATGTATTATATTTTGTTGCACTAACTTGTCAGTGGACTTTTTAATCTATATCATCTCCTTACAAATCCTTGAGAGGTAAATAGAAAACCCAACCAAAAGACAAAGACCTGCCCTGTGCATTTTAAACCATATTTGAGTTAAAGTTTGGGTGTTATTTATGCCAAATGACATAGACACAGAGCTCCAAATACAATTTTAATTTTAAACAGCACCAGGTTTATACTTTCTTGAAGTTCTCAAACTCTCAATTATTGAATCAATCAGAAGCCTTGAATTGCCCAGCCATGAAACTGTGGCATTGGACATGAGGGTAACTAGGTTGTTATTATTGTTGTTTAACTAGACATGTGTTTTTCCTACATGATTTTTCACAAAACACAATCTCACATGGCTTGATTTTCAAAATCATAGTAGGTTTTCCTAAAACCCAGAGCACTCATCTTACAATGTGTAGCTTGTAAACAGTATATATATTAGTGCTAGTAGTACTTTATTTAATCCAACAACCCTATTGACTTTAGCATACATCACTTAAATTTCCAGTCCCCACTGATTCATAGTCTCCCTTTCTGCAGTTTCAGTTACCTGCAGTCAACTTTGGTCCAAAAGTATTAAATGGAAAATTCCAAAAATAAGCAATTCATAAATTTTAAATTGCATTCCATTCTGAGTAGTGTGATGAAATCTTGCGTGAACCTTCTCTGTCCCACTGGGGACATGAGTTATCCCTTTGTCCAGCATATTCAGGATGCGTGTGCTTCACACCTGTTAGTCTCTTAGCCTCCTGATTATTAGATCAATTATCATGGTATCACAGTGCTTATGTTCAGGTAACTTTTATTTTACTTAATAAAGTAAAGTATACTCCATATGGGAGCTGATACTATCCATGTTTTTCAAGCATCGACTGGGGATCTCAACACATGCCCCCACTGACAAGATGGGGATTACTGTACTTATTTGCCTTCTTGTTAATCAGACTGGGGTCCCTGAAACTCTTTGAAAGGTTTTTGCAAGTGAAAATATTTTCATAATAAGAAACATTATTGTCTCTTTAAAATTCTTATTCTCATAAGAGTGTAAAGTTTCCTACAGGCCATAATAGAACCAAAGCACAACAGATCAAATGCAAAAGCAAATATGAGAATTCAGCTGTCTCCTAGTAAGGGAAATATTAAAGAGATTTGGAAAAATGTGAAACAATAACACTCCTTGATAATTTTCTTTTTATTCTAGAAAGTATGGTTATTTTAATAAAATATGTTATTTCTATGATGTTAATTTTTATTTTAATAAAATATTAAATAATCAAAATTGTCCATTTGTAATTTTAATATATTCAATATAGATAGATATAATTTATATAAATAAAAGCTCTTTGGGGTACTCAATAATTTTAAAGAGTACAAAGTGGTCTGGAGACCAATGAGTTTTATAATCACCGATCTAGCTCAACTTAAATAATTCTTTATAAAGGAAGAACAAAATCTAATATGTCTAGTTAACTTCATTTTTTAGAAGAACAATAATATCTGGATAAACAGCTCCCGTCTACCCAACTCCTTTCCCAAAGTTCTTGAATCCACGTGAACTGCCTTTGTACTTTCTTTTCTAAACCTCTTTCTTATAAATATAGCTTCACTCCCTGATTCCTCACTGTTGGGGGGAAAATATAGTAACTTCTTTGTACACACACACACACACCCTTATAAACATAATTTTATATTCTCTACTTGTAACTTTTCAGGCCAGTCAGCTCTGTGAATAAGGGTTAGGATTTAATTTGCACCCATTCATTATCTCACTGGAGAAAATAAGGCAAGACTTAGAGAAACCATTATTGAATAGTGCACAGGGGAAGACAGATTTGGAACACACAAAGTCCTTTTATTTTTGCCATTTGCACTGGATATTTTATCAGTTCACACTAACTGTGGATTTGCAAAAGGGCTGATTTTATTTCTCTGCAGCCAAACAATAATGGCCTGGTCGCCTCTTTTAACCTCTATCTCAGAACCTGGAAAAAACAATACAGTGTTCTGGAGGTTTCAGGTAGCAGCCAGGAGCTTGCCAGCATGCCTGATACCTGAGTCCTCTAGTGATGGATACTATAACTCCTCCTTTGGAGGTGGCCAACTAACTGGTGCCTGGAGACATATGGCTACTTCTTCCCTGCCAAAGAAACCAAGCCCCTGTGCCAGAGACTTAGCTGACCAGTGCTGGCTCTCAGGCCTTCCTTCCCAAGGGATGGTAAGTGAGCACCCCTTGCCCGGCATTGTTGTTTGTTTGGAAACCAGCATTACTCTCTAAGCTCCTGGGTATCATGGTGTCAAGCATACAGAAAGGGAGAGAATTCGATGGATTGATAGGAGAGACATGATAGAGAGGGCAGCATCCTTCTCTGATCTCTTTGCTGATAGGAAATGCAACACAGTGGCGCCCATGTTCTGCTCCAGCAAGTCAGTCTCATACAGCAGTTCAGGAAAGGGGATGAAAAAGCAAAGAACCTGCTTCTCTCAAGGTCAGCGATTTCAAGTTTCATTGCACTGTGTTGTAGAGAGATTTGTGCCAACTGGGATCAGTTTTTCCCTAAAGTTCCTGAGGACACTTGGGAATCCCTTCTTTTTTTTCTTCTTTCTTTTGTTTTCTTAATTTTTCAATCAGGAAAATTTTAAATCCGCATATGGTTTTAAAAAATCAAACAGGTACAGAAAGTGAGGAAATGACTGTAAGTGTTCCTTTTTCCTGTACCCAACTTTCATTTTTCTACTTCTCATAGCTACAACTAATAATTTTTTGTCTAGGATATAAGTATGTGTGTGTGTACACAGCACAGTGACTCACAGTCCAAAATTTGGAATTGCATTGCCTGGTTCCAATTCCTGGCTCCATCATTTACTAAGACCACGGGCTATTTACTTTGGCTTTCTGACTCACAAAAGACCTATTAATAATAGTTATCTTTTAGAGTTGCTCAAACATTTAAGTGCCTATAAGAGTGTGTAGCACCTGAACATAATTACATAAGTGCTGGGTATTATTGTTTTATTATTAATATTAACATAATTATTATTTATGTGCAATTCATTTTTAAAACTTATATAAAATAAAAATTTATACCTACCTACTGAAAATATTTTTAAAATAATTTCTCTACTATTTTCATTAAATAAAAACAGTTACAAGATCGTCACATGTACACACAGATGTGCCTCATTTTTTAAGTGCTTGTATATCATTTTATAGTATGGATGTATATTTTAAAAATTGCACTAGTTATGTATTGATTAATATTTGGATATCTAGTTTTTTAAATTACAAACAACATTTAAAACAATTTGTTAATGCATTTCAGCAGTAAATTTCTAGCAATGGGATCATTATATAGTCAACAAGTAAACTACTTTTTTAAAAAGACTTTATTTATTTATCTTTAGAGGGGAGGGAAGAAGAGAGGGAAAGAAATATCAATGTATGATGGCCTCTCATGTGTCCCATGCTGGGAACTGGCCTGCAACCTAGGCATGTGCCCTGACTGGGAATCAAACTGCGATCCTTTGGTTCACAGGCCCGTGCTTAATCCACTGAGCTACACACCAGCCAGGTCCAAGTAAATTATTTTTTAAATCATCTTTTTATTATAGGTATTTGAAATTGTAATGCACTTGTAGTTTATTTATTTATTTTGTTTATTTTGTTTTTTTAAATTTTTTGGTAAACTCTAAGGTAGGGGTCTAATCTAGTTTTCTTCTAGATTAATGGACAATTAGTTTTTTATTAAAGGTTTTTTATTTTTATTTATATTTAGAGAGAGAGGAAGAGAAGGAGAGAAACATCAATGTGTAATTACCTCTTGTGTGCCCCCCAGTGGGGACTTGGCCTGCAACCCAGGCATGTACCCTGACTGGGAATTGAACCGGCAACACTTTGATTCACAGCCTGTGCTCAATCCACTGAGCTATACCAGAGAGGGCTTTATGAACAATTATTCAAATATTAATTATTAAATAAAACATTATTTTCTCACTGAATTGAAAGTCTGCTTGTTGTACATTAAATTCTGGATTTGTATTTTATCTTTCTGTCTCAGTGATCTATGTGGTTCTTGTACACAATTTTTGTCAAATGGCAAATGCAGTTAAAATTTGTATATATTATACCAATGCATCATGGAAATGCCTGACCACTGGATAACTCCCATTTCTCACATCCTCCTAGCCCTGGATATCATCAATTATTTTAAATAATTTTTGTCAGCATACTATCTAGACACTTTTTATTTGAATATTTTAATTCAAAAGTAGAGTTGAACCAATTATTCAATATCAATTTGCCATTTATTCATTGGCTACTGTTAGATTAATATTTTTCTTATTTACTGATATTGTTCTATTTCAAATAAATTAGCCTCTAATCTATAATGCCTGTTTTAATATATTTTTAATTTTATATTTTAATTTTATTTTTATATTCTTGCTATACATTAGTAAACTATAACTAGTACTAGAAAATATGTAATACTTTCTTGATAGTGTGGTAGTTTGGATTCCTACTTATAAAGATTGCTTGCACTCTAATACACACATACACCCATAAGGACACATAGATCTTATAGATCTTCTGTAAATTTATTTTTAAGTACACATATTTTAAAGAATTGAAATTTATTTTAATGTGAGACTTCACAGGTCTTCTTCAAAGTACTTTTCTTTATGTTTTTAATGTCTAGCCTTTTTATGACATTATATATTAACATTTTATCTTTCCAGCACTAATTTAGAATTTCTTCTTTTTCCTTTTTAAAATTTATTTATTTTAATTTTTGTTCAAGTATAGTTTTCAATATTATCAAATACTAAAAGCCACATGACCTACTCCAGTATCAAAGTACATTAATTACTAGAGCTTCATGATATGGTTAAGGTCTGATTTGACTGATATTAACTTTTTTTCTCTTTATCTGCATAGGTTTTTTTAAAGATTTTATTTATTTATCTTTAGAGAGGAAGGGAAGGAGAGAAGGAGAGAGATATCAATGTATGGTTGCCTCTTGTGAGTCCCCTGCTGGAAACTGGCCTGCAACCCAGGCATATGCCCTGACTGGGAATCAAACCAAGATCATGTGGTTTGCAGGCCCGCGCTCAATCCACTGAGCTACACCAGCCAGGGCTTTTACCTGCATAGTTTTGGTGGCTAGTCTTGTACATTGAATTTTTAAGGATAGAATTTAGAATCGTTTTCTAAATTTCTAAATCAAATTGCATGGGTTGAGTATTAACATCATTAAAATAAGTGATCCCTATAATGTATACTTATAGTATATCTCTTTTCTGCTCGAAACCTTTCATAAGCTCCCATCTCACTCACAGTGTAAGCCAGAATCCTACAATACACAATAGACCTGATTTGTTCAGTTCTCGCTTTTTCTCTCAACCCACCTCTTATTCTCTCTCTTACTTCAGATGGACCACATAGACCTAGATGCTATTTTTAAATACCTGAATCCTTTCCCATATTAAAAACTTGATTTGTGGCTTACATCCTTACTTTTTTTGGTCACAGATTAAATACAGCCTATCAGCGAAGCCCTCCTTGATCATCACTGATGCCATACTTTGTAAAATAATACACTTTTATCTAACTCTTCAGCAGCTTCTATCTACATTTCTTCATGGTGCTCATAATCATCACAATGTTATATGGTCTGTCTTCCCTAGTTAGATTCCCCCGACCTTGAGGTCAACTACTTTAGCCTATTTTGTTCATGGCCATCTTCCCAAAGCCTAGAGCAGTGCTTGATATATAATATGCCATGAACAAATATTTTTGAGTGAATGAATAAATGAACAAATCTTTTCAAAATTCACCATCTCTATACAAGACATGATATGATTTAACATTTACATTTTCTTCTAATCCTTTATAAATAGGTAATTTACATTTAAAATATATCATTATTTTACACTGAAAAAGAAAATTGTTCCTCCAACCTAATTTTTGATTGAATGTTGCTTGCACATAGGAAGGATACAATTTTATATGATTTTGCAACTAGCTCCTTATTAAATAATATTTTCTAATATATTTCAATTGATTTCTTTTGTTATTTGGGGTATTTAATAGTATATTATGCAAATAATTATAATTTTGTATCTACCTTCCATTTAGTATGTCTGCTTCATGTAAGTTTCTTTTAAAATTTTATCATAAAATTATAGTTTAAATTTAATATTATTCTATGTTAGTTTCAGGTATACAGCATAGAGTTGAAACAACCATATATTTTACAAAGTGTTCCCCGTCACCATTTTCATTACTAATCTGGCACCATACATATCTTTTTCTCATTTTTTATTGTTGTTCAAGCACAGTTGTCTACATTTTCCTCCCCACCATTCCCCCCACCCCAGCCATCCCCATCTCCCACCCCTGATCTCACTCTTCTTGGTTTTGTCCATGTGTACTTTATACATGTTCCTGAAAACCCTTCACCTTTTCCCCAACATCATCCCCTCCCACCTCCACTCTGGTTACTGTCCTTTTGTTTTTAATTTCAATGTCTTTCATTGTATTTTGCTTGTTTCTTTGTTTTATTGATTAGGTTCCTCTTATGGGTGAGATCATATGGTATTTGTCTTTCACCACATGGCTTATTTCACTTAATATAATGCTCCCTAATTCCATCCATGCTGTCTCAAAAGGTAGGAGCTCCTTTCTTTCTGTTGCATAGTATTTCATCATGTAAATGTGCCATGGTTTTTTGATCCATTCATTTACTGATGGGCATTTAAGTTGCTTCCAGCACTTGGCTATTATGAAAAGATATTCAGCATCACTAGTCATCAGATAAATGCAAATTAAAACCACAATGATATACCACTTTACACCAGTGAGAATGGCCATTATGAACAAATCAACAAACAACAACTGTTGGAAAGGATGTGGAGAAAAGAGAGCCCTAGTGCACTGTTCTTGGGAATGCAGACTGGTGCACCCACTGTGGAAGACAATATGGAATTTCCTCAGACACTAAAAATGAAACTGCCTTTTGACCCAGAAATACTACTGCTGGAATGATACCCTAAGGATCCTGAAACACCAATTCAAAAGAACCTATGCACCCCAATGTTCATAGCAGCACAATTTACAATAGCACCATACATAATTATTACAATAATATTGATTATTATCCCTATACTGTAGTATGCATCTTTTTTACTACTTTGTAAATACCAACCTGTACTTCATAATCTATTTACTTTTTTCAGTCAGTCTTCTAATATACCTCATCCCCTTTGGTAATCTCCAGTCTTTTCTTTGTATCTATGAGTCTGTTTCTATTTTGTTGTATTTATTTTTTTGTTCTTTAGATTTCACATATAAGTGAAATCATATGGTTTATTGTCTTTCATTGACTGGCACATTTCACTTAGCATAACGCCCTCTGGACTCATCTGTGCTGTCACAAAAGATGATATTTCATTCTTTCTTATGGCTGAGTGATATTCCATTATATATATGTACTGCAACTTTTTCATCCACTTGTCTATTGAGGGGCACTAGGGTTGCTTCCATATTTTGGCTATTGTAAAGAACACTGTAATAAACACAGAGTGCACATATTCTTTAAAAAAATTTTGCATTTCTTTGTATAGATGATCAAAAATTAAATTACTGGGTTATAAGGTGGTTTCATTTTTAGTTTTTTCAGGAAACTCCAAACTGTTTTCCACAGTGGCTACACCAGCTTCTAATATCACCAACAGTGGACAAGAATGTCTTTTCCCA
The DNA here is from genome assembly GCF_014824575.4 of Sturnira hondurensis. Classification (NCBI taxonomy): domain Eukaryota; kingdom Metazoa; phylum Chordata; class Mammalia; order Chiroptera; family Phyllostomidae; genus Sturnira; species Sturnira hondurensis. The sequence continues at coordinate 1,236,407 of NW_028079095.1, forward strand.
GCATGCTCACCAACACTTATTGTTTATTGACTTATTGATGATACTCATTCTGAATGGTATGAGGTGATATCTATGATTATTTTGATTTCTGTTTCTCTGATGATTAATGATATTGAACATCTATTCATCTGTCTGTTGGATGTCTGTTTGCCCTCTTTAGAGAAATGTCTGTTCAGCTCCTCTGCTCATTTTATAATTGAATTGTTTCCTTTTCTGGTGTTAAGTTGTATGAGTTATTTCTAAATTTTTAAAATAATAACCCCTTATCAGGTGTATCATTGACAAATATCTTCCTTCATTTAGTAGGGTGTTTTTTGTTCTATTGATAGTTTCTTTTGCTGTGCAAAAAGTTTTTAGTTTGATCTAGTCCCACTCATTTATTTTTTCTTTGCCTCAGAGATATGTCTGAAAAAAATATTGCTAAGGAAAATGTCAGAAAGTTTACTGCCAATGTTTTCTACCAAAATTTTTATGTGTTTGAGTCTTACATTTAAGTCTTCAATTTGAGTTTTTTCTTGCCCTTGAAGTAAGAAAATAATATAGCTTTTTTTTTTCATGTATCTATCTAACTTTCCACACACCATTTGTTAAATAGTCTGTCTTCATCCAACTGTATGTTCTTGCCTCCTTTGTAATATATTAATTGAGCATATATGTGTGGGCTTATTTGGGGGTTATCTATTTGGTTTCATTTATATATGTGCTTCTTTTTATTTGAATATCATGCTGTTTTATTTCTATGGCTTTGTAATACAGATTGATATTATATATAGTGATACCTTCAACTTTGTTCTTCTTTTTCAAAATTGCTGTGGCTTTTGGGGGTCTTTCGAAGTTTTTTTTTTATTTTTTTACAAATTTGGGGACTATTTGTTATAGTTCTGTGAAATACATCATTGGTATTTTGATAAAGATTATATTGAATCTATAGATTGCTTTAAATAGTATGGACATTGTTTTTATGTTTTTGGTTTTTATTTATTTATTTTTAGAGAGATGGGAATGGAGGGATTTCCTTTTTGATAGGTTATGGTTGATGTATAAATGCAACTGATTTCTGAATATTTATTTTGTATCCTACAACTTACTGATTTTATTAATCTGTTTTTGTAGGTTTTTTTGGTAGAATCCTTACTGTTCTCTGTGTAGAGTTTAAGAATACCTGTGGATAATGACAGTTTCACTTATTTCTCTCTAATTTGTATGCCTTTTATTTCCTCTTCTTGTCTGAGTACTGTGGCGACAATCCTAGTACAATGTTGAATAAGACCGTTGAAAAGACATCAGGACAAGACATCCCTGTCTTGTTCCTGATTTTAAGAAAAATGTTTTTAGTTTGTCTTTGTTGAATATGATGTCGGCTGTGGGGTTGTCTAATATGGTGTTTATCATGCTGAGGTGTTTTCTCCTTATTCTTGCTTGTTGAGAGTTCTTATTGTAAATGTGTGCTCAATTTTGTTAAATGTTTTTCTGCATCTCTTGGCATTATCATATGATAATGCCACTTAGTTTACATAGTGTGTTATTTTAATTTACTTGCAAATATTGTACCAAACTTGCATCTAAAAAATAAATCCCACTTGACTATAAAGTATGATATTTTAAATATACCGGTGTAATTGGCTTGCTAATATTTCATTGATGTTTTTAAATGTGTATTCACACCAATATTGGCCTGTAATAGTCTTTTATTTCCATTATTTTATTTTATAGTTGTTCAAATACAGTTGTCTGCATTTACCCTGTAAATCTACCCCACAACATAGGCATCCTCACCTTCTCTCCTGATTCCAATTTCATCTTGGTTTTGTCCATGTGTACTTTATAGTTTTTCCTGAAAACAAAACACCATTTTCCCCACATTATCCCCTTGGCATCTCTGCTCTGGTTACTGTACATTTGTTCTTAATCTCAGTGTCTATGGTTATATTTTGCTTGCTTGCTTGTTTTGTATCAACAAAGGTTAATAGGTTTCACTTATAGGTGAGATCATATGGTATTTGTCCCTCACTACCAGGCTTATTTCACCTAACATAATGCTCTCCAGTTCCATTTGTGACACAGCAAAGGGTAGGAGCTCCTTCTTTCTTTCTGCTGCATAATGTTCTATCATATAAATGTACCATAGTTTTTTGATCTATTCATTTACTGATGGGCACTTAGGTTGCTTCCAGCACTTGGCTGTTGTAAACTGTGCTGCTATGAACATTGGGATGCATAAGTTCTTTTGGATTGGTGTTTTAGGGTTCTTAGGATATAATCCTAACAGTGGAATTGCCAGGTCAAAAGGCAGCTCTATTTTTAGTTTTCTGAGGATATTCCACACTGTTTTCCATAGCGGCTGCACCACTCTGCATTCCCACCAAAAATGGGCTAGGGATCCCTTTTCTCCACATCCTCTCTAGCACTTGTTGTTTGTTGCTTTGTTTATGATGGCCATTCTGACCAGTCTGAAGTGGTATCTCATGGTGGTTTTAAGTTGCAACTCTCTGATAGCTGGTGATTCTGAGCATCTTTTCATATGTCTCTGGACACTTTGTATGTCCTCCTTGGAGCAGTGTCAGTAGAAGTCCTTTTCCCACTTTTTAATTGTTTTTTTGTCTTTCTAGAGTGGAATTATGTGAGTTCTGTATACATTTTAGAGATCAAACCCTTGTCTGAGGTATCATTGGCGAGTATATTTTCCAATTTAATTGGTTTTCTTTCCATTTTAATGAAGTTTTCTTTGGCCAGGCAGAAGCTCTTTATTTTTATGAGGTCCCATTTGTTTATTCTTTCCTTTATGTTCCTTGCTTTAAGGGATGACATATCAGTGAAGATGTTGCTGCACGGAATATCTGAGATTTTCTTGCCTGTGTTCTCCTGGAGGACTTTTATGGTGTCACAACTTACATTTAAGTCTTTTATCCACCTTGAATTTATTTTTGTGTATGGTGTAAGTTGGTGATCAAGTTTCATTTTTTTTTTTTTTTGCATGTAGCTGTCCAGCTTTCCCATATCATTCCTTGAAGAGGCTATTTTTACTCTGCTTCTTCCCACTTTGTCAAATATTAATTTACCATAGAGACTTGAGTTTATTTCTATTCTGTTCTAGTCCATTGACTTATGTGTCTGTTTTTATGCTAGTACCATGCTTTTTTAATTAGCATGGCCTAGGAATATAGTTTGATATTAGGTATTGTAGTCCTTCCTATTTGGTTCTTCTTTCTCAAAATTACTGCAGCTACTCAGGGTTATTTATAATTACATATAAATTTTGAAATGTTTATTTTATATCTGTGAAATATACAATCGGTATTTTAATAAAGATTGCATTGTATCTTTACATTGTTTTGGGTAGTATGGACATTTGATGATGTTAATTCTTCAAATCTATGAACATGGTATGTTTTTCATTTGTTTGTGTCTTCCTTAATTTCTTCCTTCAGTGTCTTATAGTTTTCTGAGTACAGGACTTTTACCTCTGTGATTAGGTTTACTCCTAAGTACTGTATTTTTCTTGTTTCTATACAGAATGAGATATTTTTCCTAATTTCTGTTTCTGATATTTACTTATTGGTATACATAACTCTCTTTGATTTCTGAATATTGATTTGTATCCTGCTGGTTTGCCAAATTCACTTATAGGCTGAATAGTTTTTTGGTGGAGTCTATTGGATTTCTATGTACACTATCATGCCATCTCCAAACAATGACATTTTTGTTTATTCTTATCCAATTTGGATGCTTTTTATTTCTTTTTCTTGTCTGATTGCTGTGCTTAGGACTTCAAATACTATGTTGAATAAAAGTAGTGAAATTGGACAACCTTCTCTTGGTCCTGATCTTAGTGGGAAATCACTTAGTTTTTGCCCATTGAGTATGATGTTGTCTGTAGGTCTTTCATATATGGCCTTTTTTTTTCTTATTTTTAAATTTATTTAATTATTTTTCAAGTACAGTTTTCTGTCTATTACTCCCATCCCATCCCACCCCCTGTGCTCCCCCTTCCCTCCCATTTCCACCCTTCATAATTGTTGTCCATGTATCCTTTATATTTGTTCCTCTATTATGTTGAGGAATGCTCCCTCTATTCCCACTTTGCTGAGTGTTTTTATTATAAATGAGTGCTGTACCTTATCAAATGCTTTTTCCACATCTATTGATGTGATTGTGTGATTTTTGTCTTTGCTTTTTTTTATGTGATGTATTATGTTTATTGATATGTGAATATCATATCATCCATGGATCCCTGAAATGAATCAGACTTGGTCATGTTGTATGATCATTTTAATGTGTTGCTGGATGTGAATAGCCAATATTTTGTGAGAGATTTTAGCATCTATGTTCATCACTGTTATTGCCTGAAGTTTTCTTTCTTGCTGTATCTTTATCTGGTTTTGGATTAGGATTATGCTGGGTTCATTAAAAAATTTGGAGTTTTCTGTCTTCTTGGATTTTTGTAATAGTCTGTGAAGGATGCAGGTTAGCACTTTCTTAAATGCTTTGTAGAATTCTCCTGTGAAACTGTCCAGTCTAGGGATTTTGTGTTCTGAGATGTTTTTGATTAATGCTTTCATTTCATCAGCTATTATTGGTTTCTTCAGGCTTTCTGCTTCTTCTTCATTCAATTTTGGAAGATTATACTTCTCTAGAAATTTGTCCATTTCACCTGGGTTTTCAAATGTCTTGGCATATAGTTTTTGGTAGTGAATTCTTGCAATCCTTTGTATTTCTGTGGTATCAGTTGTAATCTCTCCTTTTTTATTCCTGATTATGTTTATTTGGGTCCTCTCTCTTTTTTTTCCTGGTGAGTCCATTTAAAGGCTTGCTGATTCTGTTTATTTTTTCAAAGAACCAGCTCCTGGATTTATTCATTTTTAGAATTGTGCTTTTAGTCCCTATGTTGTTTGATTCTGCTCTGGTCATGATTATTTCCCTCCTTCTACTTGTAAAGGTCTGTCTTTGTTGTTGTTCCTCCAGTTCTTGTAGATATAGGGCTAGATTGTTTATTTGACACATGTCTATCTTTTTAGGTAGGGCTGTATTGATATGAACTCCCCTCTCAGGACTGCCTTCACTGTGTCCCATAAGTTTTGGAATGTTGTGAATTCATGTTAGTTTGTTTTCAGAAACTTTTTGATTTCTTTCTTGACTTCATTCTTGACCTCATTGTTTAATAGCATGCTATTCAATCTTTATGAGTTTGAGTGTTTTGTTTTGTTTTTTTTCCCCTTGAGATTTGCTTCTAGTTTCAATGCTTGATACGATTTCAATTATCCTGAATTTGTTGAAGCTTGTTTTGTGTCCTATCATATGGTCTTCTTTGAAAATATTACATGTGCATTTGAAAAGAATGTGTGTTTTGATTCTTTGGAATGAAAGGCTCTATATATAAGTTAAGTCCATTTGTTCTAGGACATTGTTTATTGTTTCAATACCTTTGTCATTATTTTGTTTGGGAGATCTATCCATTTTTGACAGTGGGGAGTTAAAGTCCCCTACTAAAATACTTTTGCTGTCTCTATTTTTCTTGAGGTCCTTGAATATCTTTATGTATTTGGGTGCTTCAGTGTCAGGTGAGTATATGTTTATAATGTCTATGTCTTCTTGATGTATTTTTCTCTTCAATATTATGAAGTGTTCTTCTGGGTCTCTTTTTATGGCCCTTGTTTTGAAGTCCATTTTGTCTGATATGAGTATTGCTACCCCAGCTTTTCTTTACTGTTCATTTTCTTGAAATATTTTTCTCAAGTCTTCACTTTCAGTCTGTGCGGATCTTTTGTTCTGAGGTGGGTCTCTTTTAGGCAACATATTTGTGGGTCATGTTTTCTTATCCATTCAGCTACTCTAAGTATTTTGATTGGAGCATTTAAACCATTATCACTTAAGGTTATTATTGGCAGGTATTTGTTCATTTTCCCTCTTTTTACTTGTGTTCCTCTCTCTTTTATTATTTTCCTTTATCTTCTTATAGTACTCCATTTAATAAATCTTACAGAAGTGGTTTGATGGAGATGCATTCTTTCATCCTTCTTTTGTCTGGGAAACTTCTTATTTTATCCTCCATTCTAATTCAGAGCCTCCCTGTGTAGAGTAATCTTGATTGCAGGCCTTTGTTTTGTTTTGTTTTGTTTTACTTGGAATATCCATTGCCTTTCTCTCCTGGATTAGAGTGTTTCAGCTGAGAATCAATTGCTAACCTCAACAGTCCCATGTTATTTCTTGTTTCTCCCTTGATGCTTTTAAGTTTCTCTCTTCATCTTTAATACTTGGCATTTGAATTATGATATGTCTATAATATCTCTTGGAGTTGGCTTCTTTAGGTTAACCATGATTGGGATTCTTTCTTCTTCATGAACTTGCATGGATTTTCCCTTCAGAAACTTCCAGTTTCTGAAAGTTTTCTGTCATTATTTTTTAAAACAGGGTATCTATCTCTCGTTCCTTTTCTTCTCTCGCTGGTACTCTTATGATTCAAATGTTGTAGTGTTTCATGGTATCTTGGAGTTCCCTTAAGCTATATTCATTTTTTTAAGTCTTTTTTCATGCAGCGGCTCTTCCTGGGTGTTTATTCCTACCTTGTCTTCCAGCTCACTGATTCAGTCCTCTACTTAATCCAGCCTGCTTGTAATTCCTTCTAGTGTGTTTTTTAATTTCCAAAATTTGATTGTTCATTTCTTTCTGTTTTTTATAGTTTCTATTTCTTTTTTCATGCTGTTGTAGCTCTCACTCAGTTCCTTGTAGTTGTCTGTGAGTTCCTTGAGCATTCATCCTTGTAACATTCTTTGGAATTCTATATCTGATAGTGTGCTTACCTCCATTTCATTTAGTTCTTATACCGGGGAGTCTTCCATTGCTTTTGATTACAGGTTCTTTTTTGTCTCCCCGTTTTAGGTGATTCTTTTTGTTTGTTTTTGTGCTTCCTGATGTTTCACTTCGCTAACTGTCTTTGTAGGGTGAACTTCTATGTTAGGAATTCTGTGGGATTCAGTGGTGTGGTCTGTTTGCTCTCCTTGTCTGGATGTTCTAGGCTTGTCCTTTCTTCAGTTTGTGTGGGTTCTCTTATTTTTCTTGGGTTTTTACCTTTTGGAGTTTCCTCTGTTGGTGGGTTCTCTCCTCCAATGGGTATACTGATGGTCACAATTCCCAAATATTCTTGTATGTGATCAGTGGCAGGAGGTAGGCAAAATGGATTAAGACAGGGGAGAGTATTCTATTGGGTTTAAAGTACCAACAAGTACAGAAGAGATAGGAAATCCTTTGGATAAGTATAGCATTAACCATCATATTTTACCCAGTCAGCCACTTTTTATGAAAGGTGACAGACAGATAAGACTCTTGTTAGAGGGGAGGAGGATTGTGAGCTGAATCCAGAAAACAGAGTGCTTTTGGGGGGTTAGAAGATGAGATATAGCGAGAGTAAAGGATAGAAAGTAGGCACAGTATGACAGAGAACAGAGTTAACTGCAACCTTAATATGCTGAGGAATATAGTGAAATGGGGTAAGATCAGGGAGGTGTTCTATGTAGCACAATTTACAGTTGTATGGAAGGACAATGATTTACAATAGTACTGGAACAACAATAATATGACAAGAAATATAGGATTTGCATAACAAGAATGGAAAGCATTATGCTGAGCAAAATAAGCCAGGTGGTGAAAGACGAATACCATATGATATCACCTTTAACAGGAATCTAAACAACAAAACAAACAAGCAAGCAAAATGTAACCAAAGACACTGAAATACAGAACGTGATGACAGGGTCCAGAGGGGAGAGGGGAGAGAATCACAGGGGAAAAGGGGAAGGACCCACATGAACAAGTATAAAGGACACATGGGCAATAACTAAGGTGGGGGCGGAGATGGGAGGGAGGTGGGGAGCACTGGGGTGGGGGGCAGGACTGGGAATACAAGACAGAAAACTGTACTTGAACAAGAGTTAAATAAAAATTTTAAAAAAGAATAGAAAGTACACGATCAAGAGCAGTGTGTTATTGGAACAGGAGTGAAGTGAAAGAAGGAAATTTAAAATACAATATGAAAGAGAGAATCAGGAAAACCAGTCAAACAATGCAATTAAACAAAAATAAAGTGAAGAAAACTAAACAGAAAGAAGTAAAATTTTAAAAAAATACTAATGAAATGAGAAGTAAAATAATGAAAAAAAATAATAATACAAACAAACAATAAAATGCCAGTTCTATGGGATAACAAAGTGAAATTTGTCTCATTTCCTCAGTTTTGGGGGTTAACCTTGTGCTCCCCCTTTGGATCTGTCTCTCAACCTTTCACAACTCCAGGTCTTATTGTCTCACTTGGGGGAGGGGAAAAAAGAGAGAGGGGAAAGGAAAAAAAATAAGCCTCTTGCTGACTTTAATCCCACTAAGCAAGTTTTGCTGGTCTTCCTGGATGCCACAGGAAGGGAGGGGCTGGGCTTCACTTTTCTCCCTTTGTATGGTTTTGTGAGGATGGGGGACAGGTCTGGGCCGCAGCATTCACAGTTGCTCAGCCTCCAGCCTAGGTCCTCCATGAGCAGCTGTTCTCCCACTGTCCATCTGTCTGTACCAGGCCTTCACCTTTAATCCACTGGTTGTGCTGAGGTCTGTGCAGCGTGCCTCCCCCTTGCTCTTTTAAGCCCACTGTGGCCAGAGCCCACTGCCAGGAAGTGGTGCCCATCAGCCTCTGAGTGAGCAGCTTGAATCAGCTGCTGGGTGAGTGCCCAAGTCAAGTGAAGGTGGGTGGCTCAAATCAGCTTCAGGGCAAGTGGTGTGAATCAGCCACAGGGTGAGTGGCACCAGTCAGCCTCCTTCCTGGTGAGATGTTCTCCTGGCTGGGTGAGTGGTGCAAGTCAGCTACTGTGTAAGAGTTCCTTAAAAAGTGTCTGAGAGCTTTTTTTTTTTTTGAGTAAAAGCCTCTTGTTTAAGCCCACCATTCTTAACAAGCACCTGGCTTTTCACACAGCCTAACTTTCTAACCAGACTAGATACTATCCGGGTCAGGATCTGAGATGGCCCAACTCTTCTTCCTTTTCCAGGTGTTGTCTGGCTCCCAAGTTTCTCTGGTAATGATGTAACTGTTGACCACAGTCCCAGTGGGTGTACACTGCTTCTGTGTGTATCCCACTTAGTCTCTCTTCCCCACAGTGACTTCAAGCATCCACATCCCTCCTGGTACGGGGCTGCCCTCCCTGCTTTGGTAGGGGAGGGAGCTGGTGATCTAACTCTCCTCCAAGTATTCTGAGAAAGGACCCAGGCCTGGGGCCACAATAGTTTTGGTTCCTGCATAGATCCTAGGGACCTTAGAGTTGCAACACTATCTCCTCACTGTCTTCTTTTCAATGTCCTCTACAATTCTTGGCCTCCAGACTTCATATAAGCTGTGATTCTGTTGGCTCTTCACCTGTTCCTAAGTAGATTGTCCAGGTGTTCCAGCTGGGTGCAGGGAGAATTGAGCTCTGCTCCCACTTACATTGCTGCTGTCTTATAATTTTATTTTTATTTTTTAATATCTTTATCTGGTTTTAGGATTAGGTAATGCTAGTCTTGTAAATTGACCTTGGAAATTTTTCCTTCTTTTAAACTTTTAGGAAAAGTGTTGAGAGGAATAAGTGATAGTTCTTTGAATGCTTGGTTCAAATTACATGTGAAGTTATTCAGTCCAGGATTTTGTTTGTTGGGGGTTTATTGTTTCAATTTTGTTCTTTTTTAGTAGTCTGTTCAGATTTTCTGTTTTTTCTTGATTTAGTCTTGGATGATTGTAGGTTTCTAGGAATTTATTCATTTTTTCCACACTGTCTAATTTCTTGGTATATAGTTATTCATAATATTCTATTACAATCCTTTACATTTCTGTGGTCTCAGTTACTTCTCATCTTTCATTTGTAATTTCATTTTTTTAGCCTTTGTCCTTTTTTATTATTGAGTTTTGTTAAAATCTTACCAATCTTGCTTCTTTTCACACCAGCAGAACTTGTTTTCATTTATTTTTTTGTATATTTCAGAGTCCATTTTATTTACTTCTGCCCTGTTCTTTATTATTTTCTTCTCTTTACTCACTTTGGGCTTTGTTGTTTTTTTTTTTTTCTAGTTCTTTGAGTTTAGATTGTTTATCTTAGGTTTTTGTTTCTTGATGTAGGCCTATATTGCTATGAATCTCCTTCTCTGGATTGTTTTTGCTGTATGTCATAGAAGCTGGTTTGCTGTGTCTTCATTTTCATTTATTTGACATTATCTTCTGATTTCTACCTTGGTCTCATTGTTAACTCATTCTTTGGTAACATGTTTTTTAACCTCCATGTCTTTGCATATTTTTCAGTTTTTTCTTGATTCCTGATTTCATACCATGTGGTCACAGAGGATCCTTGATATGATTTTAATTTTCTTAAATTAACTGAGACTTGTTTTATGTCTAACATGTGGTACATCCCAGAAGATATTCCATGTGCACTTGAAAGAAAAAGTATATTCTGCTGCTTGAGGTTGAAATATTCTGAAAATATCAATTAAATCCATCTGGTCCTAGTGTGTCATTTAAGGCCACTGTTTCTTCATTGATCTGTCTGAATGACCTAACCATTGCTGTCAATGGGGTGTTAAAAGTACCCTGCTATTACTGTATTACTATCACTCTCTCCCTTTATGTTAATCAATATTTGCTTTCTATATTTAGGTGCCCTTATTTGGGTGCATAAGTGCTTACAAGGATTATATCCTTCTGTTGGTTTGATCTGTTTATCATTAAGTAACATTATTTTCTTTTTTAAAAGATTTTATTTATTTATCTTTAGAGAGGAAGGGAAGGAGAGAAGGATCAATGTATGGTTGCCTCTCGTGAGTCCCCTGCTGGGAACTGGCCTACAACCCAGGCATGTGCCCTGACTGGGAATCGAACCACGATCATGTGGTTTGCAGGCCTGCGCTCAATCCACTGAGCTGCACCAGCCAGGGCAAGTAACATTCTTTTCTTTTATAATAGCTTTCGTTTTAAAGTCTCTTTTGTTTGATATAAGTAGTGCTACCTCAGCTTTTTGTTTGTTTGTTTATTTCTGTTTTCATAAAATATCTTTTTTCCATTCCTTTTCCATTCCTTCAGTCTGTATGTGTCTTTCTTTCTGAGGTGGGTCTCTTGTGGACAGCATATATATGGGTCTTGTTTCCTTATTCATTTAGGTCCTCTATATGTTTTGATTGGACCATTTAATCCACTTACATTTAACACAATTATTGATAGGTACATATTAATTTCCATTTTATTCTTTCTTTATAATCACTTCCCAGTTTTTAAAACTATTTTTCTTCTTAAATAATCCCTCTTAACATTATTTGTAATAATGGTTTGGTAGTGATGCAATCCTTCAGCGTTTTCTTGGTTGGGAAGGTCTTTATTTCTCCTTCAATGTTAAGTGATAGCTTTGCTGGGTAGAGAAGTCTTCATTGTACGTCTATTGCTTTTCAACACTGAATATTTTGTGCCAATCCCATCTGACCTGAAATGTTTTTGTTGAGAAATCGGCTTACAGTCCTATGAGAGTTCTTTTGTAAATAACTGTTTTTCTTTGCCTTTTTCTTTTTCTAATATTATCACTTTGTCTTTAATGTTTGCCATTTTAATTATCAGGCCTCTTTGGGTTCATCTTTGGGTTCAGCCCCTGTTTGGGGCTCTTTGGATTTCCTAGAATTGTATATCTTTTTCCTTCACCATACTAGAGAATTTTTCAGACATTATGTTTTCAAATAGGTTCCCAATCCCACACTCTCTCTCTGTTCCTTCTGGGGCCCTTAAGATATGGATTTGTGGTGCTTGGCATTGTCCCAGGGATCCATCAACAGCTTTACTTTTTTTTCCTGTTCTGATTTTTTTCTGTTACTTTGTCTTTTAAATTGCTAATTTGATCTGCTGGTTCATCTAATCTGCTATTAAATTATTTTAGTGCATTCCTCATTTCAGATATTGTATTATTCATTTCGACTGTTTCCTTTTTTATGACTCCTATGTCCTTTCCTATACCTACTACCTTTATGTTGACACTCTGAGTTCATTTATTCTTCTTCTAAGTTCCTTGAATACCTTTATAACTACCATTTTGAACTCTGTTTCTGGTAGATTAGCTAGCTTGAATTTTATTTAGTTCTTTTTCTATAGATTTCTCTTGTTTCTTCACTTGTAGAATGTTTCTCTGTCTCCCCATTTTAGATGCCTCTCTGTAATTTTTCTGTGTATTAGGTTGATCTGCTCTGATTCCTAGTTTTAGTAGGGTGACCTTATATAGTACGTTTTTACTGGGCTCAGTGGCTCTGTCTTTGAGATGACCTGTGTTAGGTAGTCCAGTAATGTTCTTTGTGTGCTTTATGTGAGTATTCCTGTTGTAGATGAGTCTTGATTGTTGTTGGCCAACTGCGGATGGATTTGACCTTCAGGTTGGCTGAATACAAGGACTGACTTCAACTACAATGTATGAGCTACTATTCAGGGGATGACCCAACGAATCAAAATTTACCTGGGCAGGTTCTAGTTCTTCCCTTTATTTTGCTGTTTGTGGAGCTAATTGGATTATGCTATGATTTAGTCTGAAGCCTGACACTGGGTGTGATGGTCCTGGGTCCTCTTGAAAGGGACTCTGGTCAATGTCAGACATTGCTTCTGACTGTTCCTGGGCTACCTGTTAGGAGCTACAAAGTGATCCACTGTTTGTTGCTTCATTTGCTGAGCATGGGTGCACACAGCATGAGCTAAGTTGCACACTAAAGCCAACTTCCATCAACACCAAGCTGAGAGGACAGTCAGCAAAAGCATTAGGTACCTAAAGTTCTGCCTCTATATACCAGATGCCTGTTAGGTTCAGACACTGGAAGGGCCTCTGGTGGCATGTGACTTGTGTGAGATAGCTTATCAGTGAGTTACTGGATATGGGCAAGTGATATTCACCAAATTGATACAGATTCAAACTCAGTGCCAGTGCTTTGTCTGAGGCCACTCTACAAAAGTCCCAGGTATACCAAGTCCAGCCACCACCTGCCTGGGACCTGAAGATCTTTGTGGTGGGGCAGTGTCTCAAGAAGTCAGGGTGAGTCCTGCAGAGTATATCATGCTAAAACTGACCAGGATTTGGCCATAGGGAATGAAGTCTCTGCATAGAAATGTTGGCACTGATTGGGCATGTGAGAGAAACAGCCCCAAACCTAAAGCCACACAACTCATTTTCTCCTAGTACATATCTGCCACCCCTGAGTCTGCCTGGACTTCTGTTAGAGCCTTCCAAGGAATTCTGTTGTAAAGGCTCAGGCTGGCTGCAGCCAGCTAATTCCTCCACAGGATGCAAGTTCAGCAGAGCAGAGCCAAATGGAGTTGGGAGAGTGAGATTCGTGCATTTCCCATGTCAGGAAGGTATTGGCTGGGCATGAGGATAGGAAAAATATCCCTTGCCCTAAAGTCACACAACTCAGTCTTTTCTTATGCATCTGTGATACAAGCTGAGTGTGCTCAGACCTCATCAAGAGCCCTCTAAGAAAGTCTGCACTGTGAGCCCAGATTAGCCACAGCTATCAGATTCTTCCACAGGGAATGAGTTTGACAGGGCAGGACCACAGGAAGTCAGGATTGTGGATTAGTGCATTCCCCCAGGTTGATGCTTTATGGAGGGGGGTGCTCAACCAAGGAAAAATTGTGTCAGTGGACAGTGTGGGAGAGGGACTCAGCACAGGGACCCTAGTGGATTTCCTTTCAGGTTCTCTTCTTGCAACTATGCCACAAAGTCTCTTTCAATGTGACTCCAGATTTTTCTGATCGGCCTTCCCTCCACTAGAACACAGTGTGAGTGGCTGTGAACAAGATTTTATGTGCAGACCCTTTAAGAGGATGCTGTGGTTTCTACCAGACTCTTGCCTTTCTGTGCAGACAGAATCCCTACTTCTTTGCATAACCAGATACTATGTGGGCTCCTCTTTCCAACTTTGGTGCCCTGGGTTGGAGAGCCTACATGTGACCTACATACCTCATTCCTCAGGGATAACCCCTGAAGCCAAGATATTCCCAGGTACACCAAGGTTTTCAACTGCCACAGGTGGGGCATAGCCAGCCCTTTTTGCATCTATGCCCTTCCTACCAGTCTTGATATGACCTCTTTTGTAAATCCTTGGTTATAAGACTTCAGTTGAGCTAGCCTTCAGTTGGTCATTTAGGTAGCTTATTCTATAATTTAGTAGTAATTCCAGTTTGTTCCTGAGAGAAGGTGAGTGTAACTTCTACCTACCTCACCACCATTTTGCTTTTATGTGCATTTCTTTATAGATTGTCTAGTCTTTACAGATCAATTTAAAATATAGTAATTAAAAAGGCATCTTTGTTTTCATATTTTATAAACATACTTCTAGGGTTTCCTTATTAACATAGTGGTGGCATCTCTTTGTATGTATTTACACACACACATATATACACACAAATACATGCACATATATATGCCTAAAATGTTGCAGATGTATTGAGTTTTATGTCAATGCTTCTTTTTTAAAGATTAGCAATGGGTGCAGAATTTCATTAAATTATGTTGTGATATACATGCTTTTACCTTTTAATCTATGTATGTAATGAATTATGTGATTTATTAGTAATGGATCATAATTGTATTACTGAGAAAACCTGTCAGCTTGTGCTCCATTTTTCTTTCAAAGTGCTGCTGAATTTTATTTACTAATGTTTTTAAGGACCTTGAGTTCATATTTATAAATGAAATTGATGCAGAATATACTTTCTCTACCATTTTGTGGTTTCCTATTTCAAATATACTAGTTATATTTAAATTAAACAGTTATTGATTTCTAAAATTTATTTAAATTTTATTTTCCTATATTTTCTTCTTTGGTTACTAATTTTCTGCTCTATCACTTTCTTTCTTGATGTTTCTAGTTTAGTTAGTTATTATATAATTGTTTCTATTTTAATTTTAAATTTGTCTTCTCAGATTTGAATTGTGTTCCATGTGTCAGTGTTTTGCTCCTGATGTCTTTATTTTTAAGAATGTTTGTTCTGTTTAAGTTCTAGAAAAAAATACTCATTTCAAGGAATTCCTTCCCATTTACTAGCTTATATCATGTTATAGAATGGAAGCATTATCTGTTTAATGCATGCTCTTTCTTCCCTCCACACTTATTGCAGTGGAATTCTTACATAGTTACCATCAGTGATGTGCTGGGGCTCACTCATACGAGTCAAATATTTACATCTCTTTTCAACTTTCGATGATGTCATTTTGGCAGAATGAATTTATTATGGCAGAACTATTTACACTGTGGTTAATTATCAAATTCTACAAATTGCTTTTTTCCCCCAAGAGATCTTGCTGTTATACAATTACTGCCCAGACTGAGTTACCACCACACACACACACACACACACACACATACACGCACACACACACACACACACACCATGAGTTACCATCATATATATGTGATGGTGTGTGTGTATATATATATATATATATATATATATAGAGAGAGAGAGAGAGAGAGAGAGAGAGAGAGAGAGAGAGATACCATGATACCCTACATATTGATATTGTGTATGTATGTATGTATGTATGTATATATTGATACCGTGTAACCAATTACTATAATATTGCTTTTTGTCACACGTGTGTTGTGAGCAAGTCTATTAGATCTTTGTTCTGATAACGTGCAGCTGAATTCACCTGGACATTCTGTCATCTTTACTCGACTTCCTCCTTAGAGCTTTACTTTGGAGTCAGAATAGTATTTTTCTTCTGTGGAACTTTTTTCCTTTCCCCAAAAGCTTGAAGGGTGTAAGGGAAGGTAGCCCTTCTCTGTCTTAATAAGCTAATTCACTTGGACCATCTGAACTTTGCTCTGCCTTCAACAATTTGATTAAGGGGTGTGTGCTTGAGTTTACTCCTTCTGGCTTAGGGCCTTTCTATATCTTATTTGGATTACCTTCAGGTATAGAAATTTCTCCTCCCATGTGCATTTAGGAGGACCCTCAGATCATTACAGAATCTGATCCCAGAGTTCCCTTCCCTTGCTTCACCCATTGCTCTCAAACAGCTGTCCCCTCCCTTCCAAACAAATCAGCAGCAATATGAATAAAACCTATGCCTGTGGGCCCTGCAACTTCTACTTTAGAAGTAAGAAAAGGAGTTCTTCAACTGAGCTGCTCTGTTTACCTTATCTAATTAGGGCATCTTGCTACCTCAGAACCCACTTTCTGAGTGTTTATTTTTTGTTCTGTCCTGTAGCTAAATACTTATTTATGTATGGAGATTAAAACTTGAAATAGTTCTCATTTTCTGGGTAGGTTCTTGCCAAATTTTTTATTTTTGAGCTTAGGTGAAACTCTGGGGTGTTAAAAAAGGGCTTCTAAGTTTTAGAGTTTTTCTTATTCCTCCTCATCTTCTGTCTAAGTACCTACATACTCCTTTCTGTCTAAGTCTCCCTCAGTTGTGGGATATTAATGAAGTTTTATTATGAATTTTTCCATTTTGTTTTCCCAGAATGATTTTGAAGATCATGGTTAAGAGGCACAACAATTTCCAAGACTGATTTATCTTTCTTTTTCCTCATTCAGACTTTGCAAAGATGATGGACTAAAGTTGTGGGCTTTTTTCCCTGCACAGTTTTGTGTGCATGTGTGTATGTAATGTGTTTGATACTGCATACTCATGTTAAATTTATTTTGTTAGATTTTAGCAAATAGATATTATAGTATCTTATTTCTTTTTACCATTTTCCTGACATCTTCTTCTTCTAGTACTGTGTTTTAATAACATTGGTCAAAGAAAAATTAATATATATCAATAATGTTACTGTGTGTATAACATGGAATTGGATCAGTATTTTTATTACCTTTCCCTATTTACTTAAATAAGGCTGATTCAAGTGGAAGAAGAAATGTAGCTTCAGGTTAAATTCATTCTTACTGGTTTTATTTCATACTAGCCTTTTAAGTGTCTATGAAACTCAATTTGGATTGGAATTGTTTTGTGGAAAAAACAATAGTGTATTGAATGTGCATGATAAGATATTAAGAATTGCTATAGTTCTATTATACAACATGAAAATCTCCCAATCAGTTATCTACTACCATACCTTGACATGAACATATTTAGATCAAGTAATTTTTATCTACTGAAAACATACTTATGTATTTACAAAATGTAGCTAAACATATTTGACAGTTATGCCCATTCTAATTCTGTTGGGCAAGTTTTTATATTTTGTGAGGAATTGGAAAATATAAAAATGCCAGTTCCTGTTGCTATTAAAGCAGGCAAGACCTGTAAGCATTTTCCTAAATAACCTTTTGTACCTGGTGAAATTGGGCAGATTAAATAAATTTGACAACAACAGAAATTGTGTGCCTTTCCCTGAGTCCTCTGCCTCACACTGGAAGAGAATAAAATGCTAAGCAGAGAATTTTGAAATTAGTCCTCCAGTTCTGATAAGTTTGGTCAATATATGTTGTGACCTACTTGGGTCACGCTTTTTACACACCTTGTATCATTCAATCATAAATGATGGCTTGAAATGCAGGTATTATGATATAATTTGACAGGTATGGAAATGGAGGCTCAGAAAAGTGGTAGAATTTACTGAAGCTCACAGGATAATAAGGATAGAGGCAGACTTTTAATTTCTGTTTTTCTGAATCCTTTTTGTTATTCTAGAATACCTCCACAAAGAGTTAAGAACTTTTTGTCCTTGGAAACTGCAATTATTGTCAAGAATGAATTACTTAGAAGCCACAGTGAGTCAGACTTAAGGCCACCATAGTTGAAGAAACTTGTTCATTAGGTACTGTCTGGTGAGTATAAGGAGGCTAAAAACTGGTCTACAATAGTTAATTTTAATGACAATAGACAAGACAAATTGACTCTAGCACACTGTTTTTCATAAACTTATTGAATCTTCACAGAAGCAAACAAACCTGTCAAGACTATTTTTGTACCTTTGTCAATATCTGAAGCATGCATACCTGCTCCACCTGGAGCATCAAATGTCATGAAAGTTCACACTAGAATCACATGCAACTATTTAGTTTGTAGTACCATTCTTAAGAAGTAGCTTTAAAAATCAAAGAGACAAAATTCAAAAACTTTATATATTACTGTTTCATGTATGTACTTTTTCCTATTTGATATAGCCAGTTTTATTTACAAAATTCAGTGCTTTAAATAAAGTGAATTATTCAAATGTTTAAAAATTAAGGTAATTTTAATCTATTAGTGCTAAAAAATAAGTTGTATCCATAACTTGCATATATGCACACACCACGTACTTGGAACAAAGGGCATGAGGTGAAAATGAAGGCTTTACTTTTCTCCAGGCTCATCTCTACATATAAAAATACAGGGGATTAGTCTTTTTATTTTAAGATAATTAATTTTTATTTTGTCTCCTCTCTGTAAGAATGCAGTATCTGTGAATAGAGGAAACAGAGAACTATTTCTCTGAATATCCTAAGTGTGTTGACACTCAAAGTTGGCTTCCAATAATTTCATTAACAAAACATGGAGAAAAAGCCAGATGTCAAGTATTGAATACATAATAAAGAATCCCTCTTCTCTCTCAAGTTAGAGTGCAAGACTGAGCCAGATTATTTAACGTTTGTGGGAGAGAAGGGGTCAAGGCCAGGGAGGTCTCGCCCAAAGAGCCTAGAAGATGATTACAGGATAGAAGAAGTATATGCACAGAACAGATACACACTAAAACATCCATTACACATTTAGCATCTCTATTTGAGGTGACTTCTTCTTATCAAAATACTCAGGATGTTTGGGTACACTCATAGACTAAGGAGATGTACACCTTTGTTCTAGAACTGTTACTTGAGGATTGTTGAGAATACATTACAACATGTCATCTGTTCCACTGTTTTCACAGTTTCATCCTAGTCAACGTTGGCTAGAAAAAATCTAGACAGAAAGGTAATGATTTACCAAAGAAGGGAGCAGGTAACCATATATTGCTCATTTGATGCATACAAATAATAATACCAAATATTTCTGGTTACAAGCATGCCTTCCAATAAAAATTCTCCAAATTTATTTTTCCTAAAATGTCAACTCTTTAAAAATCCACTTCACTTCTACAATAAATTGAGTGTTAAAATTAGACACAAAATTTTGAAAAATGATAAAACAATGACAACTTTATAATGTCTGACAAGTGAAACTTATTTGGCATAGGTTTATTTGATGAGGGTATTTATTTGTGATGAGTGCTAATTATAAAAGTCTAAAATTCAAACTCATGTGTAATGG
The DNA here is from genome assembly GCF_014824575.4 of Sturnira hondurensis. Taxonomy (NCBI): domain Eukaryota; kingdom Metazoa; phylum Chordata; class Mammalia; order Chiroptera; family Phyllostomidae; genus Sturnira; species Sturnira hondurensis. The sequence goes on from NW_028079095.1 coordinate 1,255,663, forward strand.
ATCCAAAAATGTCACTAAGTACAGGCATTTTCTCTTCTTTTCTTTAGGTGCATTTCTTTAAGTGCATTTTCTCTTTCTTTTTTTTAAAGATTTTATTTATTTATCTTTAGAGGGGAAGGGAAGGAGAGAAGGAGAGAAATATCAATGTATGGTTGCCTCTCATGAGTCCTCTGCTGGGAACTGGTCTGCAACCCAAGCATGTGCCCTGACTGGGAATCCAACCGCAATCATCTGGTTCACAGGCCTGCGCTCAATCCACTGAGCTATACTAGCCAGGTTCTCTTTCTTTTCTTAAGGGGGAAAATGAATTTCCTTTAGATGTGGTAAATTATATTCAGTTGTCTTGAGTCAGTTGCAATCTCACGGGTCATGCACTGACCAAAAAGAGCATTTTTGGTGCCCCAAATGCTTCATTCTACTTGATTCCAAAGAGCACTTTTAGAACCTTGGATTCTGACAAATGTGCACATGGTCAGATTTTTAAATCCACTCGCCTCATTCAAGGGAGCATTAACCTGAAGATAATCAGATTCTTTTCATTGAAAACATAATAAGTTCTTTTGCTTGGTCATTGATAAAGCACATTACCAGATATCAATCAATTTCCAAATTTTAACTTGTTTTTAGATGGATCTAAACTTCATTATAATATTCTGTTGAGGTCAAGGAAGAAGGAAAATCATTTTAATCTCCTACAAACCAACTGACTGGCTATTATGGTAATAAGAAAATACACATAAAGCATTTTCTTTCAAGCTAACACAACAGATATGTAGAAAAGATATGACAATTTTAGCAGTAACCTTATTTAGATTTATAATGGTTTGGGATTCTTGGGTGAATCTTAGTATGTAGAAAGCAAAGAAATAAAAATAAAAGAGGGAGGAGTACAAAACTTCAAGAGCTAGTGGGAACACCTTTATTTTAAGTTCTTCTTCTTGTAATTCAAGATGTCTGATGTAAAAAAAAACATAAATACGACATCATGGAATAAAGATCAGCTACCTTATAATTGTTCCAAAAGTTAAGTGAGGTTGACTTATCTGCAAATGAAAAAAAACATGTTGACTAGATAGCAATTTTTGTTTTGCTTAATTTTTCTTTTAAAAACTACTGACTACACTGACTACCACTGTGGCTTATGAAAGGGAGAGCCAGTGCGATTTTTGTTCTGCCTCAAAATGCTTTTTTGGATGTCTTCCTAATGTTCTCTTCATTCCTACACATTTGTCATTAGTTGTGCCTAAGGTTTTGGATGAGGCCGGAATGCAGAAGAGACAATAAACTGTATCACTTAATAAAGCATTCCCTTTTCAGCCGGATTCATGGATGCATGGCCCTCTGGATTTGGTCCATCTATCTGCCCTGAGAGAGTGGTAGCCATGGAAGAGCTGAGATGGAAACCTTCACATGCAGGGCCACATGAGCAAACTTGGAGTTCTTTAGATTGGGAAAAAGAGCTCAAATTTTAAAATTAGCCTGAGGAACAGTGGATCCCCAAGCATTTTTTGAATCGCTTTCCACCTTTAGGTTAGATATTTCAAGGGAAATTTAATCCTTATGCTTTGGGGGCTTATGGATTTAACTCATAAATACTCTTCATTATGGACTGCCAAGCTCTGCACTCACTAAAATCAAGTAGTTTCATTGGATAAGAGGGCAGAAAGAGGAAATGTGATACCCAAAGTTCCATCACTAAAACAAGCAAAACAAATCCTCAAGTTCAAACCACTGTCTATAAATAATCATAGAGTAGTAATTTATCCTACAATTCTATAATGATAAAATCCACCACTTATGATTGTATGGAGCACATAAAGGCATGCATACAATAAATATATGTCCTTCTCAGAGAAATATTACAATGTGTGGTCATTCTTGTCATCAGCTTAAAAATACATACATACATACATACATACTCCAAGAAGGAAATAGTGGCTTCTACTTATTTTAGCAGCTTTTGGAATCTGTACAGGCTCTTGTCTCTCTGTCTCTTGCTCTCTGTCTTTGTCTCTGTTTCTCTCTTTAATCACTACTGGGACTCTGGTTCTCAGGCCACAGGCTGAGAACCTCTTTACCCTCTGTGTATCTATACTTAGCCAAATAACTTTGACTAACATTATTAAGTTGCTATTCTAAAACAATATTTTCCAATATAAAATATTACATTATGGTTGTGTTTTTTTCCAAACTAAATCTCCCTTCCACTGAGATTACTTTATGCCTTCCTGGGGGGGGGGGGTGTCTGTGCACTCCCTATAGAAGAAGAATCCCTGTTGTGCTCACTGCTTGGAATAGTTCAAAAGAGAGCAGCTCAATGAGAACAGTAGTATAGTTTCCACTATTCATTTATTTTTTCTGTAATGTTATACATTCAAAATGGCCAGCTTCTGTATACTTTAAAACAAACTCTGCCTTTTCAGGTCAACATATGATTTTAATATTTGCTGTTATAACAGATGTCATAACATCTGTATTAGAAATTTTCAAAATAAAAAAAAAACAGAGAAATCGTGGTCCATTTCCAAATCAGTTTAAATTTTTTGTGCCAATAGCACCTAATACCTGGAAGGATCTGAGGGCACCTATTATAATAACCAAAGACACTTCCACTAACAGATGCCTTTAGCATAGTAATTATATTCACGTTCTCATATTATGAAAAGTGAGAGGTAGAGAGTAGTGCAGGGTGATATATCAGATGAGGTTTAGGGATTCACATACAACCAAATTCTCACTCTTAGTGAGGACAGACAGTAGTGCCATGATGGACAAAGCCAGCAGTGCACAGTGAAGATAGCTCGAGCTAATATTATCATTTGGATTTAGTCCCTTAGCATTTCTCACCTGAAAAATGCATTAAAATTATGATGTCTGTTTGTTTGAAAGTATAATTAAAATATGAATAATAATCAAATTGAGCATCTGGAAAATAATATAAAATATTATATAACTATGTTTTAAAATACATAGCATCTTAAACCAAATGTCCAAAGATTTTTGAGCTATACAAAAGAACAACATTGCATTTTCTCTCCTTCACAGGAAATGATTATACATCTATTTGTAAGATAGAGTAAGACAAGTAGGTGCCAAAAGACATAGAATCAACTCAGATTGTTCCTTTATTTCTGAAGTACAGGTGGTGCTTGGTATCAGGTGGTGCTCATTTGCCTCCACTGTTCTCTTTTACAATTAAAAACACCACCAAAGAATCTGCTTGGGGCCAACATGGGTACTGCACTTTGCCTGTAACCCTCAATTTATTCTGATAGGTATGGTGACTTATTATGGTTTAATAAACCCTCAGCAAAAGAACAGCAGAGGTAAATGAGGAAAGGGATAAAGAGAAACCAAGTAAGTAAAGAATATTCACTGGTTCCTAAGCTGCCAAGAGCCACAAAATCCCTCTACTGGTTTTAAGACAAACAGATTCACAAGGAAGGAATTTTGCTTCATAGTACCAGGCTCAGACAGTTTTAGCTTGAGCAGCCAAGCCCTACTCAGAACTTTGGCAAAGTTCCTTAGATTACTCCACCAACTGTTCCTACCCCTTCCCCCCCTCACCCACAGCCCCTAGGTATCTAACTGCTTTTGTGCAGCTGACTTCAGCCCTACCCTAGCCACACAAAGTACCCTTCTTCACATTGCCATTTCACTGGTAAACCCTTCATGATGTTGGTGTCATCATCTCTAACAACTGCACCCTTATTTTTTCAAAGGGCAGTTTGAACTTTAATATACTCCCCTGTCTGTCAGATTCATTAACTGATTGATTGATTGATTGATTGATCGATTAAAGGGTATTTGGCTTTGATATGTTCATTTATATTTTTTGTAATACTTCTATGAGGTAGGGAGATCCAATATATCTATTTCTAGTTGACTTTTTTTCGCATTTTAAAGCTGATTGGAAATGGCTTTCATTGAGTCTTGTGTAGGCTTCCCTTTTTATTCTCAGAAATGCTTTAAATGATTGAATGGAGTTAGAGCCCCAAGAGGTGCATGTTCCTGTGTAATATGTAGAAATTGCATTCCTTTAATATGAGCTTTTCTCCTTTCTTTCCTTTTGATTCAAACTCTCCTAATCTAGCACCCTGAGCCACCTGCCTTCTTCTTGTTCCTATAACCACTCCCTTAATCATTAAGCTCTTAGGACAATGAGGTTCTGGGAGGTATCAAGTAATCTTTGGAACAAAGGTGCTTGTCTGTTGAGCCCACAGACAGTTTTCGTCAAACTAGATAGAGATAACAACTAGGCCTCAGTTGTGTTTCAGCTCCCAGCTAGAAAATCCTTGAAAACAGAGGATGTGATGCCATGGCTGACATCAGGATCAGATGCAACAACTAATGACCCCTTATCATTGCACTGACCAATCATTAAAGACCACAACTCTGACTAAGATTCTAAACTCCCTTAATCATCATGATTAATGATTTCTCCCCTGTATACCCCCATATATAACACATCAGGGAGCCAGATCTTTGAGCATTAATTCAGCTGTATCTCTGGGTATTGACGACTTTCAAAAATACACCCTTACTTTATTGCCACAAAATCTTGTTCCTGTCTTATTGGGCTTTAATGCATGCAGGCAACTAGACTCATACAATCTGGTAACACCTGGAGAGAGGCTCTTAGTACTGCAAAGTAGCCTTCTAGGCTGGGAGGGACTGCATTTATTGACAATTCTAGTATCATTCTGGGGTTTACCAAATAAGAGAGGCCTTGTGAAAAATGGATGTGGGGAAAGTAGTGACACAGGAAAAAAGCCTTGGGAACTCTTAGCTCAGAAAAAAATAGGAGGCTGCTGTAGCTGCACTTGAAGGAGAGTTAGATCACCAGCTCCCTCCCCTACCAAAGCAGGGAGGGCAGCCCCGTACCAGGAGGGATGTGGATGCTTGAAGTCACTGTGGGGAAGAGAGACTAAGTGGGATACACACAGAAGCAGTGTACACCCACTGGGACTGTGGTCAACAGTTACATCATTACCAGAGAAACTTGGGAGCCAGACAACACCTGGAAAAGGAAGAAGAGTTGGGCCATCTCAGATCCTGACCCGGATAGTATCTAGTCTGGTTAGAAAGTTAGGCTGTGTGAAAAGCCAGGTGCTTGTTAAGAATGGTGGGCTTAAACAAGAGGCTTTTACTCAAAAAAAAAAAAAAGGCTCTCAGACACTTTTTAAGGAACTCTTACACAGTAGCTGACTTGCACCACTCACCCAGCCAGGAGAACATCTCACCAGGAAGGAGGCTGACTGGTGCCACTCACCCTGTGGCTGATTCACACCACTTGCCCTGAAGCTGATTTGAGCCACCCACCTTCACTTGACTTGGGCACTCACCCAGCAGCTGATTCAAGCTGCTCACTCAGAGGCTGATGGGCACCACTTCCTGGCAGTGGGCTCTGGCCACAGTGGGCTTAAAAGAGCAAGGGGGAGGCACGCTGCACAGACCTCAGCACAACCAGTGGATTAAAGGTGAAGGCCTGGTACAGACAGATGGACAGTGGGAGAACAGCTGCTCATGGAGGACCTAGGCTGGAGGCTGAGCAACTGTGAATGCTGCGGCCCAGACCTGTCCCCCATCCTCACAAAACCATACAAAGGGAGAAAAGTGAAGCCCAGCCCCTCCCTTCCTGTGGCATCCAGGAAGACCAGCAAAACTTGCTTAGTGGGATTAAAGTCAGCAAGAGGCTTATTTTTTTTCCTTTCCCCTCTCTCTTTTTTCCCCTCCCCCAAGTGAGACAATAAGACCTGGAGTTGTGAAAGGTTGAGAGACAGATCCAAAGGGGGAGCACAAGGTTAACCCCCAAAACTGAGGAAATGAGACAAATTTCACTTTGTTATCCCATAGAACTGGCATTTTATTGTTTGTTTGTATTATTATTTTTTTTCATTATTTTACTTCTCATTTCATTAGTATTTTTTTAAAATTTTACTTCTTTCTGTTTAGTTTTCTTCACTTTATTTTTGTTTAATTGCATTGTTTGACTGGTTTTCCTGATTCTCTCTTTCATATTGTATTTTAAATTTCCTTCTTTCACTTCACTCCTGTTCCAATAACACACTGCTCTTGATCGTGTACTTTCTATTCTTTTTTAAAATTTTTATTTAACTCTTGTTCAAGTACAGTTTTCTGTCTTGTATTCCCAGTCCTGCCCCCCACCCCAGTGCTCCCCACCTCCCTCCCATCTCCGCCCCCACCTTAGTTATTGCCCATGTGTCCTTTATACTTGTTCATGTGGGTCCTTCCCCTTTTCCCCTGTGATTCTCTCCCCTCTCCCCTCTGGACCCTGTCATCACGTTCTGTATTTCAGTGTCTTTGGTTACATTTTGCTTGCTTGTTTGTTTTGTTGTTTAGATTCCTGTTAAAGGTGATATCATATGGTATTCGTCTTTCACCACCTGGCTTATTTTGCTCAGCATAATGCTTTCCATTCTTGTTATGCAAATCCTATATTTCTTGTCATATTATTGTTGTTCCAGTACTATTGTAAATCATTGTCCTTCCATACAACTGTAAATTGTGCTACATAGAACACCTCCCTGATCTTACCCCATTTCACTATATTCCTCAGCATATTAAGGTTGCAGTTAACTCTGTTCTCTGTCATACTGTGCCTACTTTCTATCCTTTACTCTCACTATATCTCATCTTCTAACCCCCCAAAAGCACTCTGTTTTCTGGATTCAGCTCACAATCCTCCTCCCCTCTAACAAGAGTCTTATCTATCTGTCACCTTTCATAAAAAGTGGCTGACTGGGTAAAATATGATGGTTAATGCTATACTTATCCAAAGGATTTCCTATCTCTTCTGTACTTGTTGGTACTTTAAACCCAATAGAATACTCTCCCCTGTCTTAATCCATTTTGCCTACCTCCTGCCACTGATCACATACAAGAATATTTGGGAATTGTGACCATCAGTATACCCATTGGAGGAGAGAACCCACCAACAGAGGAAACTCCAAAAGGTAAAAACCCAAGAAAAATAAGAGAACCCACACAAACTGAAGAAAGGACAAACCTAGAACATCCAGACAAGGAGAGCAAACAGACCACACCACTGAATCCCACAGAATTCCTAACATAGAAGTTCACCCTACAAAGACAGTTAGCGAAGTGAAACATCAGGAAGCACAAAAACAAACAAAAAGAATCACCTAAAACGGGGAGACAAAAAAGAACCTGTAATCAAAAGCAATGGAAGACTCCCCGGTATAAGAACTAAATGAAATGGAGGTAAGCACACTATCAGATATAGAATTCCAAAGAATGTTACAAGGATGAATGCTCAAGGAACTCACAGACAACTACAAGGAACTGAGTGAGAGCTACAACAGCATGAAAAAAGAAATAGAAACTATAAAAAACAGAAAGAAATGAACAATCAAATTTTGGAAATTAAAAAACACACTAGAAGGAATTACAAGCAGGCTGGATTAAGTAGAGGACTGAATCAGTGAGCTGGAAGACAAGGTAGGAATAAACACCCAGGAAGAGCCGCTGTATGAAAAAAGACTTAAAAAAATGAATATAGCTTAAGGGAACTCCAAGATACCATGAAACACTACAACATTTGAATCATAAGAGTACCAGCGAGAGAAGAAAAGGAACGAGAGATAGATACCCTGTTTTAAAAAATAATGACAGAAAACTTTCAGAAACTGGAAGTTTCTGAAGGGAAAATTCATGCAAGTTCATGAAGAAGAAAGAATCCCAATCATGGTTAACCTAAAGAAGCCAACTCCAAGACATATTACAGACATATCATAATTAAAAAGCCAAATATTGACTACAAAGGAAGAAGGAAGATGTAACATACAAATTGGCTACAATAAGGCTAGCAGCTCATTTCTCAACAGAAACACTCCAATCCGGGAGACAATGGCAAACGATATTGCCAAGTATAGAGAATGCCAAGTAAAGAGAAACATAGGCCTGTAACCAAGATTACTGTACCCAGGGAGGCTCTAAATTAAAATGGAAAATGGAATAAGGAGTTTCCCAGACAAAAGAAGGATGAAAGAACACTTCTGCATCGAACCACCCCTGCAAGATTTTTTAACTGGACAACTGTAGGAAGGGAAAGGAAAAGAGTGAAAGAGAGAGGAACACAGGTACAAAGAGAGAAAAGTGAATAAATACCTATCAATAAGAAACTTACATGTTGATGGATTAAATGTTACAGTCAAAAGACATGAATCAATATAAAAGCATGACCCACAAATATGTTGCCTACAAGAGTCCCACCTCAAAACTAAAGACCTACACAGACTGGAAGTCAAGGGTTGGAAACAAATCAACTGAATGTACAAGAAATAAAGGACAGGGTAGCAATAATTGTATCAGAAAAAATAGACTTCAAAACAAGGGCCATAAAAAGACACCTAAAAAGACACTTCATAATATTCCAGGGAAAAATTCATCAAGAAGACATAAACATTATAAATATATATACACCTGACATAGGGGTATCCAAACACATAAAGAAAATATTAGAGGACTTCAAGAAAAATAGAGATAGCAGAAGTATTTTAGTAGGGGACTGTAACACCGCACTGTCAAAAATGGATAGATCTTCCAAACAAAATAATGACAAAGACATTGCAGCACTGAACGATGTTTTAGATTAAATGCACTTTACTAATATATATGGAGTCTTATATCCCAAAGAAGCAAAATATGCATTCTTTCAAATGCACATAGAATATATTCAAAGATAGGCCACATGATAGGACACAAACAAGCCTCAAAAAAATCAAGAAAGTTGAAATTGTATCAATCATTTTTTTCTGACCACAAGGGACTGAAACTAGAAAGCACTGTCATGGAAAAACTCAAAAATATTCAAATTAATTAAGATTTAATAGCATGCTATTACACAATGAGTGGGTCAAGAATGAGATCAAGGAAAAAAATCAAAAAAGTTTTTGGAAACTAATTAACATGAACTCACAACATTCGCAGTTATGGGACACAGTGAAGGCAGTCCTGAGAGGGAATTTCATAGCAGTAAAGGCCCACCTAAAAAAGATAGAAACATGTCAAATAAACAATCTAACCCTATATCTACAAGAACTGGAGGAACAGCAGCAAAGACAGCCCTTAACAATAGAAGGAAGGGAATTGACAAGATCAGAATCTATTAAATGACATTAAAAGCACAATTCTAAAGATCCATAAATCCAGGAGCTGGTTCTTTGAAAAGACAAACAAAATTGACAAGCCTTTAAACATACTAATTAAGAAAAAAGAGAGGACCCAAATAAACACAATCAGTAATGAAAGAGGAGAGATTACAACTGATACCACAGAAATACAAAGGATTGTAAGAAATTACTACAAAGAACTATATATCAAAAAATTTGAAAACCAGGGTAAAATGGACAAATTTCTAGAAATATATAATGCCCCAAAATTGAATGAAGAAGAAGCAGAAAGCCTGAACAAAACAATAATAGCAGAAGAAATCAAAGCAGTAATCAGAAAGCTGCCAACACACAAAATCCCTAGATTGAACAGTTTCACAGGAGATTTTTACAACACTTTTAAGGAAGAGCTAACCCACATACTATTCCAAAAAAATCTAAGACAGAAATCTTCCAAATTATTTGTATGAAGTCAGCATCATCTTAACCCCAAAACCAGACAATGAAAGAAAACTTCAGACCAATTATCACTGATGAACAAAGATGCTAAAATCCTCAAAAAAAAAAAATGTTGGAAAACCACATGCAGCATTATGTTAAAAAGGTCATACATCATGATCAAGTGGAATTCGTCCCAGGGTTGCAGGGATGGTACAATATTCAGAAATCAGTAAATGTAATACACCACATAAACAAAAGCAAACACGAAAATCACATGATCATATCAATAGATGGAGAAAAAGCATTTGATAAGGTACAGCACCCATTTATAATAAAAAACACTTAGTAAAGTGGGAATAGAGGAATCATTCCTCAACATAATAAAGACCATATATAAGATATCTACAGCCAACATCATACCCCATAAGAAAAAACTTAGAGCTTTCCCACTAAGATCAGGAACAAGACAAGGATGCCTGCTTTTACTGCTCCTATTCATCATAGTACTATAAGTCCTAGACACAGTAATCAGACAAGAAAAAGAAACAAAAGACATCCAAATGGAAAAGGAGGAAGCAAAACTGTCATTGTTTGCAAATGACATGCTAGTGTACATGGGAAATCCTATAAACTCCACCAAAAACTGCTAGACATAATAAATGAATTTGGCAAAACAGCAGGATACAAATCAATATTAAGAAAACAAAGGCATTTTTGTATACCAACAATGAAATATCAGAAACAAAAATCAGGAAAATATTCCATTTGATATAGCCACAAGAAAAATATGGTACCTTAGGAATAAAGATAATACCCAGTGGTATATCACATGTATTCAGAAAACTACACAACACTGAAGAAACAAATTGAAGAAGACACAAACAAATGGAAGCATATACCATGTTCATGGATTGGAAGAATTAACATAATCAAAATGTCGACATTACCCAAAGCAATTTATACATTCAATGCAATATCTATTAAAGTACCAATGGTATATTTCACAGATATAGAGCAAACACTTCAAAATTTTATAAGGAACCACAAATAACCCTAAATAGCATCAGCAATTTTGAGAAAGAACAAAGTAGGAGGGATCACAATAACTGATATCATACCATATTACAAAGCCACTGTAATCAAAACTGCCTGGTACTGGCATGAGAATAGACATATAGACCAACAGAAAAAAATAGAGAGCCCAGAAATGAACCCAAGTCTCTATGGTCAATTAATATTTGACAAAGTGGGAAGAAGCATTAAATGGAGTGAAAAATAGCCACTTCAAGAAATGGTATGGGACTGGGAAGATGGCCACGGAGTAGGACAGATCGGATTCCATTTTCCCCCATACACGTGGGAAAAAATTCTGGCCAATCTACAGAGGAACAGCACAAATAGGCAACAGTTCCTCAGTATATATGAAAATAAGAGACCAGAAATTGTAATGAACACTGAAAAACCAGATGGTAAGTGGACGGCTGCAGGACAGTAGGGTCTCAGGAGCCTGAGCAAAGAAAGGAGCAGCGGCAGCCTCCACTGGTGCCCAGTGCCCAGACCCCGGTGTGTCTACCACAGACTCTTTGGAAACCCACGGCCTGCCCAAGGGTTCTTGGGAGAGAGCTGGGTCATCACCTCCCTTCCTCCCCAGCCAAGCATGGTTGACCAACACCAGTAGAGACCTGTTTTCTTGAGTTTGCAGAGAGGGTACTAAGGACAATGGGCTGTGATCAACCATAGAGTCTGTGGTTGCCAGCTTGGGAGAATTGAGAGGTGCGGTGTTTGGCTTTGACTCCAATAGTCACTGGTCTGGCTGGGGGATTAGGCTGTGCTGAGAGGCAAGCTTTCTTAAGGAGGAATTTTGGGGAAAGTAAACTGAAGGATTCTCCTGTGACAGCTGCTTGGCATGCTCCCCACCCAGCCTGGCAGTGATCCAGAGGTTGGGCAGAAGCCTTTGTGTCATCCCATAGAACTGGGAAGGTTCTGTGCCAGATCCCACAGGACCCAGGCAGTGTGGCTAATGCACGCGCACTACCCCACACACCAGCTCACAGCAAGAATCCCTGGTGAAAGTGCTCTGATGAGGACCTAGATCCCCTTTGTGGGGCGCTGGAGAGAGGCGCCAGGTTAGCTCTTGGGAGAGCTCTCACAGAAAGACCACACGAATCGCTCCTCAGCCTGCTGCAGCCAGTGAGTCCAGAAAAAACAGTTTGGCCGGTTTGAAACCAACACAAGATGTTGTTGTTTTTGTTGTTTTATTTTTCTTTTGTTTTTTAAGTAATCTTTTATCTTTTTAATTTTATTATTGTTTTATCTTTCAATACTTTTTTCTCCTTTCTTTTCTTCTGTTTTATTTCTTCTTCCTTTCTTTCCAAACTTATTGCTTCTTCCTCCCTTCTCCTGCCTTTTTTTCTCTTTTACCCACAAGTGACAAAAACAACTTGGAACTGTGAAAAGACCAAAATTGGACCGAAAGAGGGGGCATCCCAACAGTAGAGACAGAGAGACAAATTTCATTTTGCTACAGCAGAGAAGCCACAAGTTGCTGCATATGTGTATTATTATTTTTATTACTCTCACTTCTTTCATATTTAACAGTATTTTTGTATTCTTCCTCTTTCTGTATAGGCATCTTTGCCTTGACTGGTTATATTGTACCATTTAACAGGTTTCCCCTGTTCTCTCTTCCACAGTGTATTGCTAGTTTTCTATACATCAGGCCACTTGTTTTCATTTAGCACACTACCCAAAATTCTATATGCCCTATTCATATTATCCATATCACACTGAGTCTGTCATATGATTGTTCCTTTAATATTATTGTAAATAATAGCTGTTCTATACAATTATAAATACTTCACAACACATCTCCCAGATCTTAGCCTACTTCATAGTTTCCTGAACTATACTACTGTAGTGGTTAACTCTCTTTGCTCACACACTACATCCATTTCTACCCTTTACTCTCACCCAGCTCACAATCTGACCTCCTGCTACCTCATTGCTGTCTAGATCCAACTCACAAGCCTTTCCTCCCCAAAAAGACACATTCTTTCTCAAAAGTGGCTAGTTGGGTTGAAGATTATGGTTATCACTATACATAGCCTAAAGCTCTTCTATCTCTTCTCTACCAGCCGTGGCTGTAAATACCATAAAATACTCTCCTACTGTCATCAACCATTTTGCCTCTCCCTCCAACTGATCACAAAATAAAAAGGAGTAGGTGGAAGTGGAGAAAAACAGTATACCTATTGGAAGACGAAACTCAACAAAAAGGGAACCACCAACAGATAACAACAGAAGAAGGTGAAGGAGAGACTGGAAATCACAAAAACCTCAACCCAAGACCTATCTGGAAATACAATTAAATAGTGGAGAAACCTACCCAGTACAAACAACTCAACAAGAGAAAAAGAGAATCCTCAAAACCTTATACAAAGGGAAGAACTAGCTTCAACACAACCTGCCCTCACCAGTACAAAAAATTAAAACATGTAGCAGACAGAGAGACCATCAATTAACCAGCTTTTGGGGAGGACCCACAAAAGAAAGACCCCAACACAACAAAACCCCAAACACAAACACAGAGCCAACTTAAAGTCAGCCCAAGACAAGTGAGCTTGGGAGATCAAGGAGACTACACCACCAAAGCTCACAGGTATTATACCACAAAAGTTCATGCCATAAACCTAAGAAACTAGAACAAATCAACTTAAGAAGATGAAGCTAAGAAGAAGAGTCTAACAAAAAATAAGAAGACAAAGAAACAATCCCCAAATGAAAGGAAAGGAGGAAGCCTCAGAAAGAATGTTAGATGAAATAGACGCATGTCAACTATCGGATATTGAATTGAAAGCAGGAAGCTAAAAGAGCTCACAATGAGCTACCAGAAACTACAGGGAAGCTACAATGAACTCACTGAAAACTATATCAACATGAAAAAGAAAATAGAACTATCAACAATGGCCAAGATGAAATGAAGTATACGATTTCTGAACTAAAGGACACAGTAAAAGGAATCAAAAGCAGGATCAGTGAGGAAGAAATTGGATCAGTGAGTTGGAGGATAAAGTAGATAAACACCCTAGAAGAGCAAGAAAAGGAAAAGAGGCTCAGAAAGAATAAAGAGGGATTAAGAGGAATTCAAGACAATATGAAACGTAATAATATCTTAATAATAGGGATACCAGAAGGAGAAGGAGAAGAAGAAGAACAAAAGATAGAAAACCTATTTGAAAAAGTAATGAGGGGAAAGTTCCTTAATTTGATGAAAGAAAAAGTCACACAAATCCAGGAAACACAGAGAGTCCCAATCAAGAGGAACCCAAAGAGGCCCACTTCAAGACACATCATCATTAAAATGTCAAAATTCCAAAATAAAGAGAGAATCTTAAAGGCAGCAAGGGAGAAAAAGGAAGTAACATACAAGGGAGACCCAATAAGGTTAGCTACTGTCTTCTCAATGGAAACGCTCCAAGAAGGAAGAGAGTGGCAAGAAATATTCCAAGTAATGAGAACCAGAGGCCTGCAACCAAGGCCACCTTACCCAGCAAGCCTCTCAATCAAGATAGAAAGCCAAATAAAGAGCTTCCAAGACAAAGGTGATCCAAAAGAATACATCTCCACCAAGCCAGATCTGCAAGAGATGCTAAAAGAACTGCTTTAAGCAAGGTAAGAAGACAGACAAAGAGGAACACTGGTGCAAAAATGTCAATGAATAAGTACCTGTCAATAATAACCTTAAATGTAAATGGATTAAATGCTCCAATCAAAAGACATAGAATAGCTGCATGGATAAGAAAGCATGAGACACACATATGCTGCCTACAGAAGACTCACCTCAGGACAAAGGACCAACACAGACTAAAAGGGAAGGGCTGGAAACAAATTTTCCAAGCAACTGAACAAGAAAAAAAAGGCCAGGGAAGCAATACCCATATCAGACAGAAGAAACTACAAAAAAAATGCCCATGAAGAGAGACTCAGAATGTCACTTCACAATACTCAAGGGAAGAATCCACCAAGAGGACACGAACATCATAAATACATATGCATGTAACATAGGAGTACCCCAAAATATAAAGAAAATCTTAGAGGACTTCGAGAAATATATTGACAGCAGCACAATTATCATAGGAAATTTTAACACTCCAGTGTCAAAAATGGACAGATCTTCCAAACAACATATAAACAAAGACATTGTGTCATGGAACAACACCCTAGTGAAATGGACTTAACTGATATATATATATAGAGAGAGAGCACTTCAGCCCAAAGAAGCTAAATACACATTCTTTTCAAAGGCACATGGAATATTTTCAAAGATAGACCACATGATAGAACACAAAACGAGCCTCAACAAATTCAAGAAAATTGAAATCATACCAAGCATTTTCTCTGACCACAAGAAACTGAAACCGGAAACCAACTCCAAAGGAAAAAAAAAAAAACACATAAAGTCATGGACAATGAATAACATCCTATTAAACAATGAATGGGACAAGAATAAAATTAGGAAGGAAATCAAAAATTTTCTGGAAATAAATGAAAATGAACTCACAACAACCCAAAACTTATGGGACACAGTGAAGTCTGTCCTGAGAGGGAAGTTCATAGCAATACAGGTGACCTAAAATGAGATAGAAACATTTCAAACAAACAACCTAACCTACACCTAAAAACACTCAAGGAACAAAGGAAAGACAGCCCAGAGCAAGTAGAAGAAAGGAAATAACCAAGATAAGAGCAGAATTAAATGACATAGAGACTAAAAGCACAATTCTAAAGATCAATGAATCCAGGAGCTGTTTTCTGAAAAGATACACAAAATTGACAAGCTTTTACGTAGGCTCATCAAGAAAATAAGAGAGAGGACACAAATAAACACAATTAGAAATGAAAGAGGAGAGATTACAACTGACACCACAGAAATAGAAAGGATTGTAAGAAATTACTACGAAGAAGTGTATGCCAAGAAATTTGAAAACCTAGGTGAAATGGACAAAGTACTAGAAAAATATAATCTTCCAGAACTCAATGAAGAAGAAGCAGAAAACCTGAATAGGCCAATAACAGCATATGAAATTGAAGCAGTAATAAAAAACTTCCATCACACAAAAGTCCTGGACCAGATGGTTTCATAGGACAATTCTACAAAGCATTTAAGGAAGAGCTAACCCCTATTCTTCACAAACTATTCAAAAAAATCCAAAATGATGGAAGACTCCCAAACTCTTTTTATGAAGCCAACATCATCCTAATTCGAAAACCAGATAGAGACACAATGAAGAAAGAAAACTCCAGGCCAATATCGCTGATGAACATAGACCCTAAAATCCTCAAGAAAATATTGGCAAACCACATCCAACAGTACATTAAAAAGATCATACACCATGACCAAGTGGGATTCATCCCAGAGATGCAAGGATCGTTCAATATTGGCAAGTCAGTAAATGTAATACATCACATAAACAAAAGCAAACACTAAAATCACATGATCATATTGATAGAGGTGTAAAAAGCTTTTGATTAGGTACAATGCCCATTTATGATAAAAACACACAGCAAAGTAGGAATGGAGGGAGCATTCCTCAATATAATGAAGGCCATATAGGTGAGACCTCCAGCCAACATCATACTCAATGGGCAAAAACTAAAAGCTTTTCCACTAAGATCAGGAACAAGACAAGGTTGCCCACTTTCACTGCTTCTATTCAATATAGTATTAGAAGTTCTAGCTGCAGCGATCAGACAAGAAAAGGAAATAAAAGGCATCCAAATTGGAAAGGAGGAAACAAAACTGGCATTGTTTGCAGATGACATGATAGTGTACATGGAAAACCCTATACCCTCGCCCAAAAAACTGCTGGAACTAATAAATGAATTTGGCATAACAGCGGGATACACAGGCAATATCCAGAAATCAAAGGCATTTCTGTATACCAACAATGAAGCAGCAGAAGCAGAAATCAGGAAAAAATACCATTTGATATAGCAAAAACAAAAATAAAATATCTGGGAATAAACCTAACCATGAAGGTAAAAGACCTGTATACAGAAAACTACACAACACTGAAGAAAGAAATCAAGGAAGATACAAACAAATAGAAACATATACCATGTTCATGGATTGGAAGAATTAACATCATCAAAATGTCCATACTACCCAGAGCAATTTACAAATTCAATGAAGTACCTATTAAAGTACCAATGGCATATTTCACAGACATAGAACAAACACTTCAAAAATTTATATGGAACCATAAAAGACCCTGAATAGCTGCTGTAATTTTGAGAAAGAAGAACAAAGTAGGAGGGATCACAATACCTGATATCAAACTGTATTACAAGGCCACTGTAATCAAAACAGCCTGGTACTGGCACAAAAACAGTCACATAGACCAATGGAACAGAACTGAGAGCCTAGAAATTAACCCAAGTCTCTATGGGCAATTAATATTCCACAAGGGTGCAGTAACATAAAATGGAGTAAAAGTAGCCTCTTCAACAAATGGTGTTGGGAGAACTGGACAGCCTCATACAAAAAAATGAAACTTGAACACCAACTTACACCATACACCAAAATAAATTCAAGGTGGATAAAAGATTTCTATATAAGCCATGACACCATTAAAGTCCTAGAGGGAAATGTTGGCAGGAAAATATCAGATATTTTATGAAGCAACATTTTTAGTGATATGCCCCCTACAGCAAGGGATATAAAGAAAAGAATAAACAAATGGGATCTCATCAAAATTAAAAGCTTCGGCATGGCTGAAGAAAACAGTATTTTTAAAAATAAGTTTTTAAATTTATTTAATTATTTTTCAAGTACAGTTTTCTGTCTTTTACCCCCATCCCGTTCCACCCCCCCGTCAACCCCCCTCCCTCCCATTTCCACCCTTCTCAGTTGTTGTTCATGTATACTTTATATATGTTCCTCTAAATCCCTCCCCTATTTCCCCTGAAATTCCCGCCCCTCTTCCCTCTGGTCATTGTCAGCAAGCAAGCAAAATATAACCAAACACACTGAAATGGAGAACGGGCTGAAGAAAACTGTATTAAAATAAAAAGAAAACCAACTTTCTGGGAAAACATATTTGCCAATGATATCTCATACAAGGGTTTAATCTCCAAAATATGCAAAGAACTTACACGACTTCACTCTAAGAAGACACAAAACCCAATTAAAAAGTGGGCAAAGGACTTGAACAGACACTTCTCCAAGTAGGACATACAGAGGATCCAAAGACACTTGAAAAGTTGCTCCATATCACTAGCTATCAGAGAGATGCAAATTGAAGCCACAGTTAAATACCACTTTACACTGGTTAGAATGGCCATCATAAACAAAGCAACAAAAAACTAGTGTTGGAGAGGTTGTGGGGAAAAGGGGACCCTAGTTCACTGTTGGTGGGATTGCAGACTGGTACAAACACTATGGAAAACAGTATGGAATTTTCCAAGAAAACTAAAATTGGACTTGCCTTTTGACCCAGCAATTCCACTACTAGGATTATATCCTAAGAACCCCGAAACACCAATCCAAAATAACTTATGCACCCCAATGTTCATAGCAATCTACAATCATCAGGAGATTGAAGCAGCCTAGGTGTCCAGCGGTAAATTAATGGATCAAAAAACTATGGTAAATAAACAAATGGGACCTCATAAAAATAAAAAGCTTCTGCCTGGCCAAAGAAAACTTCATTAAAATGGAAAGAAAACCAATTAAATTGGAAAACATACTTGCCAATGATACCTCAAACAAGGGTTTGATCTCTCAAATGTATACAGAACTCACATAACTCCACTCTAGAAGGACAAAAAAAAAGCAATTAAAAAGTGGGTAAAGGACTTCTACAGACACTGCTCCAAGGAGGACATACAAAATGTCCAGAGACATATGAAAAGATGCTCAGCATCACCAGCTATCAGAGAGTTGCAACTTAAAGCCACCACAAGATACCACTTCAAACTGGCCAGAATGGCCATCATAAACAAAGCAACAAACAACAAGTGCTAGAGAGGATGTGGAGAAAAGGGAACCCTATCCCATTTTCGGTGGTGCAGCCACTTTGAAAAAACAGTGTAGAATATCCTCAGAAAACTAAAAATAGAGCTGCCTTTTGACCTGGCAATTCCACTGTTAGAATTATATCCTAAGAACCCTAAAACACCAATCCAAAAGAACTTATGCATCCCAATGTTCATAGCAGCACAATTTGCAATAGCCAAGTGCTGGAAGCAACCTTAGTGCCCATCAGTAAATGAATAGATCAAAAAACTATGGTACATTTATATGATGGAATACTATGCAGCAGAAAGAAAGAAGGAGCTTCCACCCATTGCTACATCATGGACGGAACTGAACAACATTATATTAGGTGAAATAAGCCTGGTATTGAGGGACAGATACCGTATGATCTCACCTATAAGTGGAATTTAATCAACAAAGTAAATGAGCAGGCAAAGTATAAGTAGGGACTTTGAAATTATTAGCAAACAGACAGTAACCAGAGGGCAGGTGGGAGAGAATATTGGGGCGGGGGGATGTTTGAAGGGTTTTCATGAAATGCTGTAAAGGACATATGGATAAAACCAAGAGAGGGTGGAATCAGAGGAGGGTGGTGGAGATGACTGGGGTGGGGGTAGTAGTGGGGGGGAAAGGCAGACAACTGTACTTGAACAGCAATAACGAGAAAATAAAGAAAAGAAAAAAAGAAAAATAGGAAAGCTGCAATATACTGTGTCAACAAGGAAATGAGCAACATGGATCCCGGAGCACTATGGGAATGTTTTCATGAAAGTTGAGAACCAGTGTAACCTATTTCTCCTTTTATGCCCCTTGTACTTGTATCAAGATCAATAATTGATTCTTTATCCTGGAGGTAAAACTAGAACTGTCTATGGAAGAAGCAGTACATGGAGGAAGCCAGGAGACTGCCCCAGTCCACAGTGTCTGTAGTGTGTAGTAGCGAACATTTGTAAGATGAATGCTATGCAAGCTGTGAGCCAGAGAAACATCTAGAGCTAAAGGCAGACTGAGCTGTAGGGTGTTAGGAACCTTAGTTTTTTTAAAATATTTTTTAATTTAATTCTTATTCAAGTAAAGCTTTCTCTCTTGTATTCCCAACCCTGCCCGCCCCCCGCCCCATGCTCCCCGCCTCCCTCCCATTTCCAGCCCCCACCCTTAGTTATTGTCCATGTGTCTTTTATACTTGTTCACGTGAGTCCATCCCCTTTCCCCCTATGATTCTCTCCCCTCTCCCTTAGTTTTATAGAGTGACATGTGGAGAGCTGCCCCCACACTAAAAGAAAATGAAAGCGCAATGGGTTGGGGATCATGGAGAAACAACATGCTCAGAAAACAAGAAAAATATATACTTCAGCAATTCAGTCCTGGAAGGTTCCAATCTACTAAGGGTATACAATGTGTATACTTAATGTGTACGTCCATCTTTGTTCTCTTAAAATATTTTTCTATGGAAACTCTTTCCTACTCTTTGTCCACTCTTCTCTCACCCTAAGTGAAGATAAGTATGCTAAGCCTCAGTCAGCTTTTCTTGGCTACAGTCATTTGTACAGACTTGAGCATGTGAGCAACTAGGGATCAAAGAGAGAATTGCTTAGAGTTGTGTCACAGCTATTGGCATAGAAAAGCTCTGTTTCCTGTGGACTTGCTTCTGTGAGAATGAAAGTCTGAAGTTTCAGGGACTAAGCAAGTCAAAACTGAATCCTCATGACATCTTCTGGATTCCTTTTTTTAAAATTTTATTGTATTTTTCTGTTTCTATTTAGCCACATTATACCCCAATAATCATGACATTGTTGTCCATGTCCACAAATCCTTTTTCCTTTTGGGTCAATCCTTCCACCCCCTAACCTACCCCACAATAGCTGTCATCCTGCTCTCTCTATATAAGTCTGTCTCTATTTTTCTTGTTAGTTAAGTTTGTTCATTAAATTCTACATATGAGTGAAATCATATATTTTTCTTTCTCTGACTGGCTTATTTTACTCAGCATAATATTCACCAGGTCCATGTATGCTGTTGCAAAGGGTGAAATTTTTTTCACGGCCAACTAGTATTCAATTGTGTAAATGTACCACAGCTTTTTTATTCCCTAATCTGCTGATGGACACTTGGGCTGCTGTCATATCTTAGCGATTTGTAAATAATACTGCAATGAACATGGGGGTGCTTATACTCTTTTGAATTAGTTACCCGCTAATATATAAGAAAATTATTCTTCTGAATATATTACCCACTTTGGGGTAATATATTCTCAGAAGTAGGATCACTAAATAAAAAGGCAGATTTGTTTTTTAATTTTTGAGATATTTCCATATGTTTTCCATAGTGGCTGCAGCAATCCACATTCCCACCAACAGTGTAGAAGGCTTCCCCTTTCTCCACAATGTAGCCAGCACTTGTTTTTTTATTTATTGATGATAGGCATTCAGACAGGTGTGAGGTTATATATCATCATGATTTTAATTTGAATTTCTCTGATAATTAGTGAGATTGAGCATCTTTTCATGTTATTAGTCATCTTCATGCCCTCTTTGGAGAAGTGTTTATTCAGGTCCTTTGTCCATTTTTTAACTAGATTTTTTTGATGTTGAATTTTGTTAAGTTCTTTATAAATTTTGGATGTTAAATTCTTATCACACATATCAGCAAATATGTTCTCCCATTATTTGGATTGTCTTTTTATTTTGTTGAGACTTTCCTTTGCAGTGCAAAAACATTTTACTTTGGTGTAGTCTGATTCATTTATTTTTTCATATTTGGGGAGATATATAAGATGCAATACTGCCATGAGCAATGTACATGATTTTACTGCATAGGTTTTCTCCTAGGATTTTTATGGTTTGGGGTCTAACACTTAAGTCTTTAATCCATTTTAAATTTATTTTTTTTTGTGGTAGTCTAGTTGCATTTTTCTGCACACATCTGTCCTATTTTCCTAACACCATGTATTGAATAAACTTTTTTAGCCCATTGTATGTGTTGCTTCTTCTGTCAAATATTAATTGACTCTAGAGATGTGAGTTATTTCTCTGCTCTCTATTCTGTTCCATTGATCTATGTGTCTGCCTTTGTGCCAGTACCATGCTGTTTTGATTACTATAGACTTACAGTATAATTTGATGTTAGATAGTATGATTCCTCCAGCTTTGGTTTGCTTTTTTTTTCTTCCAGGATTGCTTTTACAATGTGAGATCTTTTGTGGTTCGATATAAATTTTTGAATATTTGTTCTAGTTCTGTGAAACACATCATTGGAAACTTCATAGGAATTGTGTTGATTCTATAGATTTCTTTTTTAGAGTGGATATTTTAATGATGCTAAATCTTCCTATCAGTGAACAGTGTCTGTACTTCTACTTATTTGTAACTTCTGAAACTTCTTTCTTCAATGTCTTAAATTTTCCAAGTACAGGTCTTTTGCATCCGTGGTTAGATTTATTCTTAGGTATTTTATTCTTTTGAAGCAATTGTGAATGGGATAATTTTCTTAATTTCCCTTTCTGTTAGTTCTGTATTGACATATAGAGATGCAACTGATTTATTGATATTAATGCTGTATCCTGCTACTTTGCTGAATTCATTTATCAGTTCTAGTAGTTTTTTGGTGAAATATTTGGGCTTCCTTTTTTAAAATATATTTTATTAATTATGCTATTACAGTTGTCTCATTTCCCCCTTCACTCTTTTCCATCCTGCACACATCCCCCACCCCCACCCACACTCCCCTCCTTTAGTTCATGCCCATGTGTCATACTTATAAGTTCTTTGGCTTCTACATTTCCCATACTATTCTTACTCTTTCTTCCCTTGTCTATGTTCTACCTACCATTTATGCTGCTTATTCTCTCTACCTTTTCCCCCTTCCACTCTACTGTTGATAACTCCATGCGATCTCCATTGTATGGTTCTGCTCCTGTTCTAGTTTTTTGCTTAGTTTTTGTCTTTGTTTTAGATCTAGCTGTTAATAATTGTAAATTTTCTGTCATTTTACATACAGTACTCATTTTTATCTTCTTTTTCTTAGGTAAGTCCCTTTAATATTTTATATAATAAGGGCTTGGTAATGCTGAACTCCTTTAATTTGACCTTATCTGGGAAGCACTTTATCTGCCCTTCCATTCTAAATGATAGCTTGGCTGGATAGAGTAACCTTTGATGTAGGTCCTTGTCTTTCATGAATTTGAATACTTCTTTCCAGTCCCTTCTTGCCTGCAAGATTTCTTTTAAGAAATCAGCTGATAGTCTAATGGGAACTCCTTTATAGGTAACTCTCTGCTTTTCTCTTGCTGCTTTTAAGATTCTCTCCTTATCTTTCATCTTGGGTAATGTAATTATAAGGTGTCTTTATGTGTTCCTCCTTGGGTCCAACTTCTTTGGGGTTCTCTGAGCTTCCTGGACTTCCTGGAAGCCTATTTCCTTTGCCAAAATGGCAAAGTTCTCCTTTATTATTTGTTCAAACAACTTTTCCACTTGCTGCTCTTCCTCTTCTCCTTCTGGTACCCTTATAATTTGGATGTTGGGACATTTAAAGTTGTCCTAGAGGTTCCTAAGCCTCTCCTCTGTTTTCAAATTCCTATTTATTCATTCTTTTCTGATTGAATGTTTCTTTCTTCCTTCTGGGCCACTCCATCAATTTGAGTCCCAGTTTCCTTCCCATGACTACTGGTTCCATATACATTTTCTTTTATTTCACTTAGTATAGCCTTCCTTTTTCATTCAACTTGTGACCAAATTCAACCATTTCTGTGAGCATCCCGATTACCAGCTTTTGGAACGGTGCACCTGCTGGGTTGACTATCTCTTTGTCACTTAGTTGTATTTGTTCTGGAGCTTTGATCTGTTCTTTTGTTTGGGCCGTTTTTTATTTGTTTTGATGCACCTGTTATATAGTGAGAGGCAGAGCCTTAGATGTTCACCAGGGTAGGGCAGACCACATTGCTGCATTGTGATGCTGTATGTGGGTCAGGGGTCAGAGAGGGAACAGTGGTGCTTGCTCTGCTCTCTGCCCGATTTCAGCCACTTTCCCTACTTCCCACAAGCAAATTGAGCCCTTCTGATACAGATTCCCAGGTGGGTTGGCTTGTGTACATTCTAGGACCCTGTGGGTCTCTCCAACAAACTCTCCTGTGAGGCTTGGAGTTTCTCTCAGTGCCTCAACCCCACAGGTGTTTTCAATTGGTTTTTCAATTGGTGTTTATTTCCTCACTTCAGGACCCTGGGTTGTGTGGTTCATCTCACTTCCCAATTTTGCCTGGTTTATCTGCATGAGAATGTGGGACCGCCCAGTTTTCCAGCTGTCTTACACACCACACAAAGCCCCACTCCACAATCTGCTGCCTCGTTGATTCCACCAGCCTCCACTTTGCTGTGAGCCCTCTCTGCCCCAGCTGCCTGACTCCTCCCCTCCTACCAGTATGGATGAATGTGTCTTCATTAACTCCTTGGTTGTCTGACTTCCATACAGTTCAGTTTTCTGTCAGTACTCATTTTTTTTATTTTCAAATTGTTGTCCTTCTTTTGGTTGTGCAAGGATGCACAATGTGTCTACCTATACCTCCATATTGGCTGGCAGTTATATTTATATCATCTGCAAATAAAGAGAGTTTTACTTCTTACTTTCCAATTTGAATGCCCTTTACATCTTTTTCTTGTCTGATCGCTATACCTTGGACTTCTAGTACTATGTTTAATAAGAGAAGTGAAAGTGGATATCCCTGTATTGTTACTCATATTAAGAAAAACACTTGTAGGTGTTGCTAATTGAATATGATGCTGGCAGTGGATTTATCTTATATGGCCTTTAATCTGTTTAGTTATGTTCCCTCTCTCCCCACCTTGCTAAGAGTTTTTATCATAAATGAGTAATGAACTTTATCAAATGCTTTTTCTGTATCTATTGAAATATCATGTTGTTTTTGTCCTTCATTTTGTTTATGTGGTGAATCACATTTATTGATCTGTGAATATTGTACCAACCTTGAATTCCCAGAATAAATCCCATTTGATCAAGGTGTATGATCTTTCTGATATATTGATGTATTTGGTTTGCTAATATTTTGTTGAGGATTGTAGCACCTATGTTCATCAAAAATGTTAGTCTATAATTTTCTCTTTTTGTAGTGTCCTATCTGGTTTTAGAATTAGAATAATGTTGTTCTCATAAAATGAACTTGGGAGACTTTCTTCCTCTTGATCTTTTTGAAATAGTTTCAGATAACTCTACTCCTAGATTTTTCAGTGAAGTAACCAGATATGTTTCTTTTTCAGCTGGTTGCATTTTGGTCTTTCATTACTTTCATGTAGAGATCCTGACTAAAACAGAATAGCATCTTTTTTAAAAAGATGGAGGATATACTTAAACAAAAGTATAAAACTGAAAAATGAGTTAGTAGATTAATTTAGCTAGAGTAAGGATCCATATAGGATAGCAATGAGGAAACCATATGCTCATCTCATTATATGTTGAAAATGCATTGGAAGGACTCCAACATCATATGTGATTTTTTTAAACAAAAGACAAGTGGAAATACATGGCCACTTCCTTATTATATTCAAGAACAACTATTTTAAACATCATACTTACTAATAAAACAGTACAGGCATTTTAATTAAAATTAGTCACAAAATAGGTAGGTACACACATAGATAGATCAACAATTTATGGATTTGGTAATTACACAAATTCTTGAAAGAAATATTTTTCTTCTTGAGAGCTGACCAAATGGTTCTAAAATTCATTTGAGAAAAAGCAAAAGAAAAGAGTTAAGACTTACTCTAAAAAAATAGTAAAATATATTTTAGTATGATAACAATACAAATACTATAATACTGGTACAAAAATTGACCAATTGATCAATGGAATTGTTCAACAAACATGGTTTATTGAAATAATTTATCAAGAAATGAGTTTAATTTTTATTTAGTAAATATTTAATATATCCATGATGTTCAAATTGGTACACACTTTTTAAGACTAAAAGCAACAGAAAAAGAAAAATGAAGAGAGAGTAGAGGGAGATATTACACAGGAAATGATTGCCCGGGTTATACATGACACAACCTAGGAAAATATAAACATCAAACTGGGGGAAAGAATTATAACAAATATCTGAAGCTTATGTATAATACTCATGTGTAAACCATTTTTCCAATTCAATAATGAAAATGATTATTTACTATTAAAATTCTAACTAAAGGAGATGATTTGACCATTCTTGGAACAAGAAATAAATTACAAATAGTCAACACAGGAAACAGGCACTCTTGCAATCTGATAAGGGAAAAGAAAACTGTTTAAACCTTTCTGGAAAACAATTAATCAAAAATGTCAAGAAACTGGACTTCTGCCAAGATGGAGGCATAGGTGGAGACACTGTGCCTTCTCCCACAGCCAAGTTTGAATACAACGAAGGTTTGGAGAACAAGGACGAAGCCACAAAACAGAAAATTGAATTATACGGAGGTCCAACAACCACTAGCCATTCAACCGGACGGTAGGAGGGGTGGAGCCAGCGGCGGAACTGGGTCGGCAGGAAGGATCCCAGACCGAGGTGCGCAGGTAGCCTGGACCCGGTCAGGGTGTGGGGCAGACTGACCTTGGTCACACATTCGAGCACAGGGAGATGGACTGCGCAGGCCCCAGGGGGCGAGGGCTGGCGACGGTGGCATGCTCGAGTGCAGTGGGACAAAATGCGTGGGCCCGATCACGGTGGCAGCTGCCGCACCTGTGGGGGCCGCAGCAGGAGATGGCAGATGGACGCCATTGCTCCTCATTGACCCCGCCCCCACATACAGCGTCACAACCCAGCGACTGAGTTGCTCTGCTCTGAAGACCTAGGGCTCCGATCCTGCTATGTAACAGGCACTAACAACCCGAAAGATGGCGCAAGAAGAACTCGAAGTCCCAGAGCCAATAACTATAAGCGACCAACAGTTGCCAGCCTCTCAGAAGCACAGTTCAGGACACTGTTTATCAGGATGCTCACAGAACTGGTTGGTTATAGTCACAAATTAGAGGAACATATGAAGGCTAAACTAATTGAAATGAAGGGAGATGTCCAGGAAACCAATAGCGATGGAAAGGAAACTGGGACTCAAATCAATGGAATTGACCAGAAGGAAGAACAAAACATCCCACCAGAAAGGAAGGAAGAAATGAGAATTCAAAACAATGAGGAGAGGCTTAGGAACCTCCAGGACATCTTTAAACATTCCAACATCCGAATTATAGG
Organism: Sturnira hondurensis; assembly: GCF_014824575.4. Classification (NCBI taxonomy): domain Eukaryota; kingdom Metazoa; phylum Chordata; class Mammalia; order Chiroptera; family Phyllostomidae; genus Sturnira; species Sturnira hondurensis. Next base: position 1,282,526 of record NW_028079095.1, read on the forward strand.
GGTACTAGAAGGGGGAAAGAAACAGCCAAGAGTGGAAAACTTATTTGAACAAATAATAAAGGAGAACTTCCCCAGTCTGGCAAAGGAAATAGACTTCCAGGAAATCCAGGAAGCTCGGAGAGTCCCAAAGAAGCTGGACCCAAGAAGGAACACACCAAGGCACATCATAATTACATTAGCCAAAATTAAAATGAAGGAGAGAATCCTAGAAGCATCAAGAGATAAGGGGACAGTCACCTACAAAGGACTTCCCATCAGACTGTCATCTGATTTCTCAAAAGAGACCTTACAGGCAAGAAGGGGCTGGAAAGAAGTATTCCAAGTCATGAAATCCAAAGACCTACAGCCAAGATTGCTTTATCCAGCAAAACTTTCATTTAGAATGGAAGGACAGATAAAGTGCTTCTCAGATAAGGTCAAGTTCAAGGAGTTCATCATCACCAAGCCCTTATTATATGAAATGCTAAAGGGACTTATATAAGAAAAAGAAGATGAAAAATATGAACAGTGAAAGGACAGCAAACTCACAGTTATTAACAACCACACCTAAAACAAAAGCAAACCTAGAGGGCAGCTAGATCAGGAGTGAAACCATAGAAATGAAGAACACATGGAGGGTTAGCAACATCGGAGTGGGAGGAGAAGGGAGGGGGAGGTACAGAGAATAGCATAGACAGTAGGTAGAAAATAGATAGGGAGGAGGGCAAGAATAGTAGGGGAAATATAGAATATAAAGAACTCGAGACATGTGGTTATAAACTAAGTGAGGGAGAATGGTGGGGGAGGGAGTGTGCGGGTGGAAGGGAATGAAGGGGGGAATAGAACAACTGTAATGGTATAATCAATAAAATATATTTTAAAAAAATGTCAAGAAACTTAAAGAGCTTTGACTTTTTTGACTAAATGATTCTGCTCTAGTATGCATTCTGAGGTTATAATCAGAAATATAATCACAACAGTGAGAACAAGATTGTTTAGAGTAGCTTCATGTAAAACAATATTAGTTAATCTAATTGAAAAATAATTTTCATTATTGTTCAAGTACAGTTGTCTCCATTTTCCTGCTACCATTGTCCCCTGTCCCACTCAACCCACCTCCCATCTTCCATCAAAAATTCTAATATACCCATTTAATTTTTAAAAATATCACAAGGATATTTTCCACCAAATTTTGAAAATTATAAATTTTGAGCATTATAAAGAATATTATTTATGAAATATATGTTATGTAGTTAATGGTAATTTTAATCACTAACAAGAGTATTTTTAGTTTTTTAAAGAAATTCCAGAAAGGAAAACACAATGCAAAATTGTCATTTTAGGTGGTCTCTCATTAACATAACAACCTAAATGTATCAAGAATTTTTATTTCCTTAATTATATTATACGTTGAATATACACAAATGTGAGATTTTTTGTGTTCATTTTTACTTCTAATGAATGGAATGTATTAAACATACAGTTACTTGTAACTTTATATATTTTATTTAAAGTTAATCTCAAATTTAAACAGTCCTTTCTAGAGACATATTTTGAAATGGGCTATACATGAATTATTTATGTGGATTGCTCTGTAACTAGGATGGGGAGTGGGAGGAATGACTTTTCTTCCATAGGTCTCTTGTTAATGATGCTTACAAAATATCTATGAAAAAAATTAAGATTTGTAACTTTGAAATCAGGTGCTAGTCTTTATGCTTTTAATTCTCTCATAATTCCTGATACCCTATTGGCATTCTTTCAGATCATATGTGTAGGTGTATAGCTAAGCAAATACTTTAACCTTTCTAAGCCTCATTTTCATCATTTGTAAGATAGGGGTTATGTGACTTCATTGACATAAAACCCCTAAAGGGTACCCATACACAATAAGCATTATGGACATGTGCTCTGTTGACTCTCATTGGCATTCCTGCTCCATAGCAAAGCCACACCACAGTCACAGAAATAGAGGGACAGAGTGCCAATTCTGGCTGGGAACACTTCCCAGATCATCTTTTCCCTCTACGGACTGTGTTTCACTTCAGAAGAGCATGACCTGGACATGCCCAGGGCAGAGGCATTTGTCCAAGTCATTTTGATGGTTGGCCACATGGTTAGAAATGTATTCCTTTGTAGGCCTTTTGAATCATTCACTGATAGCAATAGTAGGTAAGGAATTCCCACACTGAATATGCAGGTATTGTCTGTCGCTCAAACACAAGGCCAGTGTGTTTGAAGGCAATTCATACTCTGATTGCCGTTGTCAGTCATGCTTATAATGGCCTAAAGTTTACAATAATTTAAGTTTAGAATGTACTAAATTGCTAGCATGCTGCCTACCCGAACCTACAGGCAGGCATACTGTCAGGGGCCCTTTCCTGCATGTGAGTGGGGAAAGAACTGGTGGACAGAGGGAAGGCCTTTATTTTTTTAATCAATTATATTTTTTTAAAGCTTTTACTAAAAACTTTTTACCCCAGAATGGAAGTGCCTATATAAAATTAATCTTGAGGCAGGCACCATTGCATATGGCATGTTTACTTTTTGAGACCTTAGACTGAGGCACTGGTTTCAATGATTTTAAAACCATTCCCTCTGTTAAGATGCAGATACCCAAGTGGTGGTCAAATGACATACTGTACCCTATCTATTATCCGTACCTTCTCTCAGATGATTTGTGAGAGCAAGCTTAAGGACTAGAGAGGAGCTGGTCTCTGTACAGGAGAAAATTATGAGGATGAGGTTCCCACTGAGGAGTGGATTAGAGAGAGGACTGAGAACCTTCCTCTCATTCCTCATGTTTGCCCCAGGCTGCTTCTTGAAACATAGGGCAGAAGCTTATAGCTCTTTCTGCCTGCATCCCCTTTCCTGGGGCTCTACCTCTTTCATCGATGTCCGTTTGTGACCCAAGGCAAGCCCTACTGACTTTTGTTTGACCAAAACTCATGGTCAAATACTGATTTTTTTGTTTCCTTCATAGGAGCTGATGCTTAGACATTTTGCCTAGGTTAGACTTAAGGAAAAAAATTCCCCTGATGCTTTAATCATACTTATGTCAGGGGCAAAGTACAAAAAGTTTTAAGTGTTCTAGATGTTAGCAAGTTCCAGTGACTTGTAAAGTACTATAGGAATCCCACACTTTGTATTTTCTCTAAAATTTATTTAGTTTTTTTTTATTTATCTGCATAGGCAATCACCTCACAGCCTGACCTGTTCCAGCCACACATGAAACTGGGAAAGGGGAGTGATGTTCCAGTGAGGAGACTGCCCTTAAAACAAAAATAGATGGTGTTGCTAAGTTGTCTCAGAAAAAAAAGGCCATTGCAATAGTTGCTTTTTGTAGATAACTGAACTTTCTCATGTCTGTCAGCACCGACACAATTGGGGGCTTTTATACATACCCTGTGGACAGGTAACTTATTCCCTTTTTCTACCTAGGAAACTCTTGGCTACCCATTGTAAACTAAATACCTCTCTCCTTGGAAATCTCAGAAAAGGTCTGTGTGATATCAAACACCTATGCTGGGAAAAACAGGAGCAAACAAAGCCAAAAAGGACTGCCTTTGAAATTGAGCCTGGGAACCCTGCAAATACATAGAGTATTTTGTTTGCTTTCCTTGTTTCCCCAAAACTGTGCTTACCTGAAGGCCACAGCCTGCACTTTGTCATTTGCTGGGATGAGGAGGAGCAAAGGAAAGAAGGAACTTTGGTTGGTTTGTCAAAGGATCCCCAATGAGAGAGAGTTTAAAGAGGTCTTAACGTAAGTAACTACAAGCCACAATTCCTTCACTTGGTAATACACCAAGGGCTGTGAATGACTCAGCTTGGGCCCAATTTTGGTGTCATTACTGAAACCCAAAGTTCCTGGTCCCTGGCTTTGGTAAAGAATTTATCCAAATAGAGAGAGAAGGTAGGGACAAAACCTTGGCTGGGACTAGTTTTGCATTAGGTGCATTTAAGGCTCCTATTTTTCTTTATAAGCTCTAATTTCTAGTATCAAACAATTAGAAAACAAGGAGCTTTCTTTTTCCGGAGTAGCCCAGTTGAGGACACATTAATCTTATGTTCTCCAAGCAGGAGAATGGGGGAGGAGTACTGAGTTACTTTCTTTGATAAAGGAACAAGAGTCATGTCTTAGCACTGACTGGATGGCTCAGTTGATTGGAATAATGTCCTGTGCACCAAGAAAGTTTCAGGTTTGACCCCCAGTCAGGGAACATACCTAGGTTGCAGGTTCACTTTCACTCAGGGCATGTATGGGTGGCCACCAACAGTGTGGCCATCTCATTCAAACTGACTAAATGAGTAGAGCAATGAATCTGCATAAAATTTTGTGTTAAGCTTGAACGTTCCTCTGCTATGAAACTATTCAAATGACTCAGAAGGCTGCAGCTATGGGAAACAAGTGATTGGCTGCTTCACCATGACAATGTGCTGCTTCATGCATCATGTCTTATGTAGCTTTTGTTGAAACTTCAAATCACCCAAGTGACTCAGTCACCCTACAACCCAGATTTGTTGTCCTGCAACTTCTGGCTTATTGCAAAACTAAAATAACCTTTGAAAGGGAATAAACTTCAGACCATCAATGAGATTCAGGAATATGCAGTGGGGCAGCTGATGGCTACTGGAGAAAATGTATGAGGTCCCAAGGTGCCTACTTTAAAGGAGACTGAGGAGTCATTATCCTATGTACAATGTTTTTATACATTATATCTTCTTCAATAAATTTTTCTATTTAAAAAAAATTCTCTATTTTTCTTGTTACATGGTTTATTCTTCAATACATTTCTCTAATTTTTATTATCTTCCTCCAGATGACTATGAGAACATAGCTGGAAACCTTCTGGACAGACTTTGTGAATATATATATATTAAAATTATATATTATTATATATAAATAATATTATATAAATAATAATAATTTATATAATAAATAATATTATATAAATAATATTATTACTTCTATATTATTGTATATAAATTATTATATATATTATGTATTATATATATAAATTATATATATATAATTTTTTAAGTACAGTTTTCTGTCTATTACTCCCATCCCATCCTACCTTCCCCATGCTCCGCCCTCCCTCCCATTTCCACCCTTCTTAGTTGTTGTCCATGTATCCTTTATATTTGTTCCTCTAAATCCCTCCCCTATTTCCCCTGAAATTCCCTCCTCTCTGCCCTCTGGTCACTGTCAGCCTGTTCTCTATTTCAGTGTCTTTGGTTATATTTTGCTTGCTTATTTGTTCTTTTGTTTATCTTCCTGTTAAAGATGAGATCATATTTTTTTAAAGTCAGGTCTTAGAATATTTCATATCAAAATAAATGTACTCTAGTTACTTTAGTTGGGAGCTGCTTCTTATTAGGATGTAAAAGGGAACGGCCCAATTTGTGCCCAGACTGAAATGCTACATAGGACAAAACACAGATCTTTTTAAAAATATTTTTATTTAAATATTGTTCAAGTACAGTTTTCTGTCTTTTACTCCCTTCCCAGCCAACTCCCCCCAGTGCTCCCCACCTCCCTCCCATTTCCACCCCCCTTAGTTTTTGTCCATATGTCCTTTATATTTCTTCCTGCAAACCCTTCCTCTTTTCCCCTGAAATCCCTCCCCTCTCCCCTCTTGTCCCTGTCTACTTGTTCTCTATTTCAGTGTCTTTGATTATATTTTCCTTCCTTCTTTGTTTTGTTATTTATGTTCCTGTTAAAGGTGAGATCATATGGTATTTGTCTTTCACTGCCTGTCTTATTTCACTCAGTATAATGCATTCAAGTTCCATCCATGCTGTTGCAAAGGGTAGGAGCTCCTTCTTTCTTTCTGCTGCATAGAATTCCACTGTATATATGTACCATTGTTTTTGGATCCATTCATTTACTGATGGGCACCTAGGTTGCTTCCAACACGTGGCTATTTATAAATTATGCTGCTATGAACATTGGGATGCATAGATTCTTTTGGATGGTGTTTCAAGGTTCTTAGGATAAAATCCTAGCAGTGGAATTGCTGGATCAAAAGACATATTCATTTTCAGTTTTCTGAGAATATTCCATACTGTTTTCCATAATGGTTGTACCAGCCTTCAATCCCACCAAGAGTGAACTAGGGTCCCCTTTTCCCCACAACCTCTCCAATATTTGTTGTTTGATGCTTTGTTTATGATAGCCATTCTGACTGGTGTAAAGTGGTATCTGATTGTGGTTTTAATTTGCATCTTTCTGATAGCTAGTGATATTGAGCATCTTTTCATGTGTCTCTGGATCCTCTGTGTGTCCTCCTTGGAAAAATGTCTGTTCAAGTCCTTTGCCCATTTTTAATTGGGTTGCTTGTCTTCTTAAAGTTAAGTCATGTAAGTTCTTTGTACATTTTGGAGATTAAACTCTTGTTTGAGGTATCATTGGCAAATACGTTTTCCCAAACACTTGGTTCTCTTTTTATTTTAATGTTGTTTTCTTTAGCCATGTAGAAGATTTTAATTTTGATGAAATCCCATTTGTTTATTCTTTCCTTTATATTCCTTGCTCTAGGGGACATATCAGTAAAAATGTTGCTGCATGAAATATCTGATATTTTCCTGCCAATGTTCTCCTCTAGGACTTTAATGCTGTCACAGATTATATTTAAGTCTTTTATCCACCTTGAATTTATTTTGGTGTATGGTGTAAGTTGGTGCTCAAGTTTTATTTTTTTGCACGTAGCTGTCCAGTTCTCCCAACGCCATTTGTTGAAGAGGATATTTTTATTCCATTTTATGTTACTGCCCCCTTGTGAAATATTAATTGCCCATAGAGACTTGGGTTAATTTCTAGGCTCTCAGTTCTGTTCCATTGGTCTATGTGACTGTTTTTATGCCAGTACCAGGCTGTTTTGATTACAGTGGCCTTGTAATACAGTTTGGTGTGAGGTATTGTGATCCCTCCTACTTTGTTCTTCTTTCTCAAAAGTGCAGCTGCTATTTGGGGTCGTTTATGGTTCCATATAAATTTTTGAAGTGTTTGTTCTATGTCTGTGAAATGCGCCATTGGTACTTTAATAAGTATTGAATTGACTCTGTAAACTGCTTTGGGTAGTATGGACATTTTGATGATGTTAATTTTTCCAGTTCATGAATATGGCATTTGTTTGTGTCTTCCTTGATTTATTTCTTTAGTGTTATGTAGCTTCCTGTATACAGGTCTTCTAACTCCTTGGTTAGGTTTATTCCCAGATATTTTATTTTATTTTTTTTTGCTGTATTGAATGGGATTTTTTTCTTGATTTCTGCTTCTACTGACTCATTGCTGGTATATAAAAATTCCTTTGATTTCTGAGTATTGACTTTCTATCCCGCTGTTTTGCCAAATTAATTTATTATGATGAGCAGTTTTGGGGTACAGTCTCTAGGATTTTTCATGTACACCCTTATGTCATCTGCAAACACAGTTTTGTTTACTCTTTCTGATTTGGATGCTGTTTATTTACTTTTCTTGTCTGATCATTGTGGCTAAAACTTTCAATACTACATGGAATAGAAGTGGTGAACATGGACAACCTTGTCTTGTTCCTGATCTTAGTGGAAAAGATTTCAGTTTTTGCCCATTGAGCACGATGTTGGCTGGAGGTCTCACCTATATGGCCTTCATTATATTGAGGAATGCTCCTTCTATTCCCACTTTGCTGAGTGTTTTTATTATAAATGGGCATTGTACCTTATCAAAAGCTTTTTACGCCTCTATCGATATGATCCATTGATGTTTGTCTTTGCTTTTGTTTTTGTGATATATTACATTTACTGATTTGCAAATATTGAACCATCTTTGAATCCCTGGGATGAATCCCACTTGGTCATGGTGTATGATCTTTTTAATGTATTTTTAGATGTGATTTGCCAATATTTTGATGACAATTTTAGCATCTATGCTCATCAGCGATATTGTCCTGAAGTTTTCTTTTTTTTAATTCTGATAAACTTTATTGGTTTCCAATCTATGGTAGATTAGATCTGCTGGAGGCAGATGCAAAGGTACATGATTTACTATTCTAACTCTACTGTTGACATAAAATCAAGATGGCTTTAAAAATCAAATGGTATTTGTAACATAACACTAATTTTCTACTCTGGAATACATTTCTTTTAATTTATTTAATTATTTTTTAAGTACAGTATTCTGTCTATTACTCCCATAAATGAAGTTGTCTTTCTTTTTTGTCTCTCCATCTGGTTTGGAATTAGGATGATGCTGGCTTCATAAATAGAGTTTGGAAGTCTTCCATTATTTTGAATTTTTTGAAACATCTGTGAAGAATAGAGGTTTAGCTCTTCCTTAAATGCTTTGTAGAATTGTCCTATGAAACCATTTGGTTGAGGGCTTTCATGTGATGGAAGTTTTTTTGTTCCTGCTTCAATTTCATCTGCTGTTATTGGTCTGTTCAGGCTTTCGGCTTCTTCATTGAGTTTTGGAAGATTATATTTTTTCTAGAAATTTGTCCATTTCATCTAGGTTTACAAATTTCTTGGCATACTGTTCTTCATAGTAATATCTTACAATCCCTTCTATTTCTGTGGTATCAGTTGTAATCTCTCCTTTTTCATTTCTGACTGTGTTTATTTGCATCCTCTCTCTTCTTCTCTTGGTCAGCTTATTTAAAGGCTTGTCTATTTTGTGTATCTTTTTAAAAAACCAACTCCTGGATTCATTGATCCTTAGAATTTTGCTTTTCATCTGTATATCATTTAATTCTTCTTTGATCTTGGTTATTTCCTTCCTTCTACTTGCTCTGGACTGTCTTTGTTATTGTTCCTCCAGTTCTTGCAGGCATAGGGTTAGCTTGTTTATTTGAAATGTTTCTATCTTTTTTAGGTAGGCCTGTATTGCTATGAATTCCCTCTCAGGACTGCCTTCCCTGTGTCCAATAAGTTTTGGATTGTTGTGAGTTCATTTTCATTTGTTTCCAGAAACTTTTTGATTTATTCCCAATTTCATTCTTTACCCATTCGTTGTTTAATATCATGCCGTTCAATCTCCATGATTTTGAGTGTTTTGGGTTGTTTTCTTTGGGGTTGGTTTCCAGTTTCAGTTTCTTTTGGTTGGGGAAATGCTTGGTATGATTTCAATTTTCTTTAATTTGTTGAGGCTCTTTTTGTGTCCTATCATGTGGTGTACTTTTGAAAATGTTCCATGTGCATTTTAAAAATGTATATTTAGCATCTTTGGGATGAAGGGATGTGTATATATATATATGTGTGTGTGTGTGTGTGTGTGTATGTATGTATGTGTATATATATTAACTGAATATATATATATTCAGTTAAGTCTACTTCATCTAGGGCATTGTTCAATGCCACAATATCTTTGTTGATATTTTGTTTGGAAGGTCTGTCCATTTTTGACAGTGGAGCATTAAAATCTCCTACTATAATTGTGTTGCTGTCAATATCTTTCTTGAAGTCCTGTTACATTTTCTTTATATATTTGGGTTCTCCTATGTTGCGTGCATATATATTTATGATGTTAATGTCTTCTTGGTGGATTCTTCCCTTGAGTATCATGAAGTAACCTTCTGGGTCTCTCTTTATGGCCCTTTTTTTGACTTCTATTTTGTCTGATATGAGAATTGCTACCCCAGCTTTTTCTTTCTTGTCCATTTTCTTGGAAAATTTGTTTCCATCCTTTCACTTTTAGTCTGTGGTGGTCTTTTGACCTGAGTTGGGTCTCTTGCAGGCAGCCTATGTGTGGGTCATGCTTTCTTATCCATGCAGCTATTCTATGTCTTTTGATTGGAGCATTTAATCCATTTACATCTAAGGTTATTATTGACAGGTACTTATTCATTGGCATTTTTGTACCTGTGTTCCTCTTTGTCTCTCTCTTTACCTTCCTTAAAGCGGTTCTTTTAGCATCTCTTTCACAGCTGGTTTGGTGGACGCATATTCTTTTGGACCACTTTTGTTTTGGAAGCTCTTTATTTGCTCTTCTATCTTGATTGAGAGCCTTGCTGGGTAAAGTAGCCTTGGTTGTAGGACTCTGGTTCTCATTACTTGGAATATTTCTTGCCATTGTCTTCTTGCTTGGAGCGTTTCCATTGAGAAGTCAGTAGCTAACCTTATTGGGTCTCCCTTGTATGTTACTTCCTTTTTCTCCCTTGCTGCCTTTCAGATTCTCTCTTTATCTTGGAATTTGACACTTTAATGATGATGTGTGTTGAAGTAGTCCTCTTTGTGTTCCTCTTGATTGGTACTGTCTGTGACTCCTGGATTTTCCTGAATTCTTCTTTCATCAAATTAGGTAAGTTTTCCCTCATTACTTTTTCAAATAGGTTTTCTATCCTTGTTCTTCTTCTTCTTCTTGTATCCCAATTATTTGGATATTATTATAGTTCATATTGTCTTGCATTTCTCTGTATCCCTCTTCATTCTTTCTAAGCCTCTGTTCCTTTTCTTGCCTTTTTTATGATTTTTTTCTACTTTGTCCTCCAACTCACTGATCCAATCTTCTGCTTCATCGATTCTGTTTTGATTCCTTCTACTGTGTTCTTCAGTTCAGAAATTGTATTATTCATTTCCTCTTGTTCCTTGGCGATAGTTTCTATTTTCTTTTTCATGTTGATGTAATTTGCAGTGAGTTCATTGTAGCTCCCTTGTAGTTTCTGGTGGCTCATTGTGAACTCTTTGAACTTCCTGATAACCAGTGCTTTGAATTCAATGTCTGATAGTTGACTTGCCTCTATTCCATCTACCATTCTTTCTGAGGCCTCCTCCTTTTCTTTCATTTGGGGATTGTTTCTTTGTCTTTCTATTGTTTGTGAGATTCTTCTTGTTAGCCTCGGCTTCTTAAATTGATCTCTTCTTACTCTCTGAGTGTTTGATGTGAACTTCTGTGGTGGCATTCCTGTGAAATTCAGTGGTGCATTCTCCTTCAGTTATCCCGGTGTTCTCTGCTTCCACCTTCTCCTATTTTGTGTTTGTGTGATTATTTGGAGGGGGAGGCAAAATAGTTTATGACGGTGGGAGAGTATGTTATGATTTTTACAGTCACAGCCTGTAAAAAAGAGATAGAAAATCTTTAGACTATATATAGTGTTAACCATAATCTTCAACCCAACTTGCCACTTTTAAGAGAGGGTGGGCACAAGATAAGTCTCTTGTTGGAGAGGGAAGGCTTGTGTGTTGAATCAGATTCTCAGGAGAACACACATGTGCGCTCCAGGATTTGGGAGGTGAGAGCCAAAAGACAGATCTTGATTCCTGATGTGTTTGATGTTTCCTGAGCTGTTCTTTTGCCTACTGCAGGGCTCTTCCATTTTGGCGCTGTGCCCCCTGCCACCATCTTTGCACTCAGGTAATCAAGTTACTTTGAAGTACTATGCAACGTGAATTCAAAATCCCCCCAGAATGTTCTAGTTAGCCATTATTTGGTATAGAGTACTCTTGGACCAGTTTTCTCATCGCCTGATCTTTATCTAGATTACTGCCTTTAATCCCACTGCTCATCCCTGGCCCACAGGTGTGACAAGCTAGTGGCATCTCATTGTGTGATGCATTTTGAGTTGTGCTTGAAGAACTGTCATTGCCTTGGATGGGGTCCATGGATGCGGCGAGCATACACATAATGCTTTGCCCAATTCTTGAGAAAGAGTGATGGGGTGTCTATTTTGGTGGCAGTTGCTCAATACTGTAAATTATTTGAGGTATCAAAAGTTTGGCTTTGGTTTTTTTTCTAAGAGTCCCTCAAGAGTAAGATATGAAACATTTATTTTTTTAATTCTTTGAAGGGACCCTTAGCGGCTCTGGCATATGGAAAACTCACCACAGAACTAAGTATCCTCAAGGATGTCAGCTCCTGAGGGGTGGCTGTGGCTCAAGTGAGGGATCAGAGGGAGTAAAAGAAGTGATGCTGGTGGGGCTCAATCAGAAGAGGAATGATACTGGGTGGTTAAAGCTTGAAAATAATTGACTATGAGAACATCAGGAAGCCCTCTGATTAAGACTTGACTGTGGGACCTTTGGAAAAGGCTAGAGCACTAAATTCACTGGTACAAGAAGAGCCACTAAAACATGAGCTACAATATGGGAAAGGAGAAGAAATATCTTAAGGAAAAGAGTAAAGAAAGAAAATAATAAATTAGAAGATAAGAAACCTCTCCCTGTAATGTGTAGAAATCATTAGATGCTTGTGAGATTGCATTCACTGAGGAGTAAAAAACATATCCAAAATAAAGCCCAACCCAAGAGCTATCACCGTCACTCTCAGTGCAGGTAAGAGATCCAAGTGAACATATTATATATCATGCCAGATGGGGAACCAACGGGGATGAAGTTATAATGAAAGTGCTATCATGTGATGATTTGAGGTAAAATGGTGAGAATTATAGAGCTGAAATTGGCAGAGAACTCCATTTATAAGCTTCTATATTATGGAGCAAACCAAGTTGCCAGCCCATTTGGAGCAATATTGTATTACATATTCTATTCAATGGCCACAGATGCTGGCCAGCAATTATGTACTCTAGACATAAACATTTTGCTTAGAATGGTCAAGCCAACTCTCCAGGGCCCATGCTTACCTGTAAAAACACCTGCAAGTGTTTTTTAACTTGAGCTCTCATAAAGATAAGAGATGGGTTAAAAATTGAAAGAAACTAATATTTTAATATCCAAGTCAAAGTAAGTTAATATATACTATAAGATACCAATATGTTTTTAATGGCTCTGCTATAAATTTTCACTTCTTCCTCATTTTGGAGCTGATGGGCCTTCATGCTGTGCTATCTTGCATCACATTTTACTCATTCTCCTCCTCCTGTACAGTGCTCTTCCTAACAAGGAGATCTTTCCCTATGACCTCATTTTATTTATTTGGGCTTTTCCTCATTGTTACTGCTGATAAAGTTGTTCCAAGTTAATTTTAAGGATAGTCTTTATCATTTTTGCTTCACACCAATCCCATATGGAAATATTGACTATTTTTCTCAGGACCCTAGTAGGGACTGGCATTCTCTCCCATTTCTTCTCCAGCTCTGCTTCTCTCTGTGTGGTTCCAAATTATCCCTGAGACTACTGCTTTGTATTCTCTAACTTTGGTGGCCTTTAATGAGTTAAATTCTATTCCTTAAGAAAAGTCAGAGCATCCTGATATTAAACAGAACTACAAGCTCAATGCCCCTGTCTGTGCAATGCTGGTTGTAATTCCCTCCATAACTGCACCTAAGGAGCTGTTCTATTTAATTATTTTATGCCTCTTTTAGTAAAGGCTTTGGTCACTTGAGATGTAAAAAGTTTCCAAGTTCTTGTACTGTCTCTTAATGTTATACATAGTTATTGAAAAGCGCCATGCTTCCCATTGTGAGAACTACTGCTACCCAGACTACACTCTAATCTTTATCACTACCTTCTATTTGCATTTTACTTCACAATTTTCAAGATGTTTTTACAATCTTTGCCTTCTTTGATCTTTACAACCTCCTATGCCTTATTCATAGTACCTGTTATTACTTTAACTTTTTTCAAATTAAGATCCTAAAGATTGAATGACTTGGCCCAAGACCATATGGCTAGTAAGTGGCAGAGCAGAGAAAACTAGATGCTAAAAACATTTACAGTGCTCAGAGCCCCCCATCAAGTTTAATCTCTTCCTCATGATTTGTCCATTTTTGAGACCTGGGAGTGATTAAGTTCAGCAAACTAACTTACATATGGGAATAGTAAATGCTAAGTTTCAATGTCACCCCTATCAAGGACAGTGCATTTTAATGAGCCTTATTCAGTTATATAGCATGAAAGAAGACTTTTCTGAATATAAAATTTCAGGTATTAGTGAGAAATTAGTTGGGAATATGTCCGTGTTATTCAGATCCCACCTTTCAGATCCCATCATTTCCAAAATGCCCATTCAATGAACTCCCTGTCCTCAAGAGGCAACCCCTTCCCTGAGGTGTTTATTTATGCACCTGCTGAGGCTTGAATATGGGCAGAGCGGGTTCATTCCCAGTCATTTATGGTATGGTCTGTGTTGTGTTTTGACCTTGCACTTATTCATCAAACATGCTCTTCTTGTGCACTTTTCCAGCAAAATTTTCCTTCAGTGTTTTGTCATATCCAGTGGTGTTAAACCTATGGTCATAAAAAGAAGCAGCCCAGCAACCCAAACCTAGGCCCACTGGCAAGAAACAAGGTTAACTGTTGTGCACAAAGCAAGCCTGGCTCAAGCCTGTGTCACTCTTTTTCACATTTATTGCTTATTCATAACCCAAGTCCATCTGCTGCACAAGTAATAATCAACCAATCCTGTTCAGATGTCAACCAACCCAGCTGTTTCTCTCTTTCTGTAAACACAAAGGAGGAAAGCAATTACCAAAATATTAATATTCTGGCTTTATTATTTTGTTGCAATAAAATGAAAACTGATGAATTTCCCACTGTGTGCCCCATCAACTCAGCCCCACACAGTGCACACACCTACACCATACAGCCCAGGTTATAACACATCAGGAAACACAGAGATTCTGCTGTGACCCAGGCCACCTGGAATTGCAGGCTGAAAGTGGTATATGTGGGAATATTGAGGACTTGCCTGGGTCCTGCAGGACCTTGAGAGTGAAGTCTATGTTAAGATTAAGGAATGAGACTTAAAGATGCCGTGGAGCTAAGCCTAATTCTTTTATCTGCTTTGATAGAGACTCAAGATTCAAGATAATTTCTTCCATCATCATTCTTTTATTTAAAGTAAATATCAGACAAAATTTATCATCAAGAAAATGTTTCCCTCTCTGTTTTTTTCTCTACCATCCCAAGGTGGCAGGAACTGGAATGATCTACCTCATTAAAAAAACTTCCTTAAATTATTTCTTAAATTTGTATTAAGCATCAGTACATCTTCCTTCAGTCATAAGCATGCACTGAAGGACCTCATATGAGGGGCTACAATACTCAATATGAAACATTTTCTGCCCTCCTCAGACTTCATGCTTGGTGACACTGGAGTAAGAAAGGAGATGAGGCATAATCAGTCTGTCTGGCTCCAGTTCTTGGCTCTGCCACTTACCATGCATGTGATCTTGAGCAAGGTTCATGGCTTGTCTGTACCTCATTTATAAAATGATAATAAGATTTTTGAGAGGATTAAAAGAGTTAATAAGTGGAAAGTGTTTAGAATAGGTTCTGACACACACTAAGTGTAATGTAAGTGTAGCTATTGTACTGCTCCTCTGTTTAAAGGGCTTCCATGTCCATGTGAAAACATTTGGGTGGAGTACCAACAATAGCCTCAGAGAAAAAGCACATGTAAATCATGCCTTGGATAAATTAATTCAAAAACTGAAGATAAGCTGGAGCTGAAAGGAATAGCAAAGTCAAAGTGATGAAGGAACAAAAGTTTTTGGCATGTCTAAGTCACTTAGGTCCTCCAGAAGACAAGAGTGCAGGATACATGGTAGCAACAAAGGGCAATAGGGTTAGCAGGAGAGTTAACTTTGGGAGTTTAGAAAGAGCTTACAGTGGTAAACCAAGAAATCGTGATGTTTATTCATAAGAAATGAGATGCCTTGGTAAGTTTCTAAGTAAAAATATAGCCTAAGTAAATTCATATTAAAAATAATTCTAGGAGTAAGCAGTTAAGGGTATTTCAGTGGCTTTTGCATGGGAAAACTCCTGCTATGTAATTCAAGATGTAGGTCTGACCCAGGAAGCAGAGTGCAGATGGTTGTAGAGAGGGAGTAGATGATGGCTGTGTGTGCAAGCAAGAAGTTCAAATTAAAGATGACAAATTATGCTCAGCTTCCAGGTGTATGGGAAAGAAAAGAGCCCCTTTCCTGCAAAGAGAACATAAGAGGATGTGAAGAAGCAGCAATATTTCCTTGGAAATTGACTTGGTTCTTTTTTCCTTTAGGGTGTTCCTCAAGGGCCAGCAAGCCTCGGAGACAGGAAGCAGAAAGCACATCATCCAGGCAGAATTTGCTTCCTCTATGCTTTAACAGCTTACTTTTCCTCTGGCAACAGGTATGAGCTCTGAGACTTCACTTACCTTATAACCAAGCCAGTATGGCACTGCCTCCCAATGGGAAAGGATCCTAACAAGGTCTTTTTTTCCCTTAAAGATTTTTATTTACTTATTTATAGAGAGAGGGGAAGAGGGAGAGTAAGAGAGGGAACCATCAATGTGTGGGTGCCTCTCACATGCCCCCTACTGGTGGTCTGGCCTGCAACCAAGGCAGGTGCCATGACTGGGTCTTGAACCAGTGACCCTTTCATTTCCAGACTGGCCTCAATTCACTGAGCCACTCCAGCCAAGACCTAACAAGGTCTTTTTGGACATGAATTTTGTTCATTTTATTCTTACTTGCTCTAAGAGATCTGTGTTATATAATGCAAAGTCCTATTTAATGAAACCACCTTTTTTGGCATGTGTGCATGTGAGAGAGAGACAGACAGATAGACAGAGGGAAGAGGGATAGATGGTGGGGAATTTAAAAAGAGTCAAATTTGCACAATAAAGTTTCAGGGCCTCCTAACTCTGTCCTGAAAACTTCTTATCTATCTCAGCACTCTGCAATTTCTTTAATAGAGGCTGAATTATTTCTTTCTGTTCAGCTGAACTATGCACACCACAGTTAATAAAGTATGTGGATAAACTTCCTCCTTCCTAATCAGATAGCTCAGTGACCTTGTATAAGTTACTAACCAAATTTCCTCACTTGTAAATGGTGATAATAGCAAGTATTTTAAGGACTAAATAAAACAAGGCAGCAAAGTCTCATATCAACTGAGTAAACATATATCATTGTTATGCAAGAACACTACCATGCTGACACTGATCACAATCAAAGTGCCCCTTCCTACCCTAGGCCATAATAGAGAGTGAACTGCTTAAGTCTAGGATACCAGCTCTGCCACTGTGTGGCCTACACTTCTCAGCCTGAGTTTCCCTTGGTGCAAAATGAAGATGCTGATCATCTATCTACTATGTTTTATTTCATCAACCTACTGTGTAGATAAAGTGAGTTGATATATGTAAATTGATGAGAATGGTACATGGTACACAGTAGGTATTATTTAAATTTAGCTGCTGTTATTTCTCAAGTACGGGAAAGGTATAGAGACAAGTGGACTTCTAAGAAAGAGGATATCATTGGTACAGAAGACCAGATTTCCTGATGACCAGGACCTGTGCACACAGCAAGACTACATCTGTTCCTTGAACTGGCATACTATGACTACTGATTTGGTAGCCTGTCTTTCCAGTGTCATTTCTAAACTGGACCCAAAAAATAACTTTCAAAGTTTAGTATCAAAATGTAGGTTATCTCAACATGAGAAGTCAAAGGGGATGGTAGTTTTTTAATATATGAATTCAAATATCTTTATTAAATATTATATTCTTACATAGTAACCACTTTTTAAAGAGTAAGAAAAAGCTGGAAAAATAAAGAGAGAAACATTATCTAGTCCAAGGTTTAAGAGTAACTGCTTTCCTGGAAAAAAGTGGGTGTCCCAGTTTGAAATACCTCAATCCATATCAGTCAAAAAACAAATCAACAAACAACAAGCATTGGAGATGTTGTGCAGAAAAGGGAACCCTAGTGCATTGTTGGTGGGAATGCAGACTAGTGAAGCCACTGTGGAAAACAGTATGAGATTTCCTCAGACAACTAAAAATGGAACTGCCTTTTGATCCAGCAATCCTACTGCTGGGATTATATCCTAAGAACCCTCAAACACCAATCCAAAAGAACATATGCACCCTAATGTACATAGCAGCACAATTTCTAATAGCCAAGTGCTGGAAGCAACTTAAGTGCCCATCAATAAATGAGTGGCTAAAAAACCTGTGTTGTATTTAAACAATAGAATACTATGCAGTAGAAAGAAAGAAGGAATTCCTACCCTTTGCAACAGCATGGATGTAACTGGAGAGCATTATGCTAAGTGAAAATAAGCCAAGTGGTGAAAGACAAATACCATATGATCTCTCCTAAAAGTGGAACCTAATCAACAAGCAAGCAAAATACAACCAGAGACATTAAAATAAAGAACAAACTGACAGTAACCAGATAGGAGGGAAAGAAGGATAATAGAGGAGAGTAGGGGAAGGGCCATTAAGAAACATGTATACCAAACATGCAAGCAAAATACGACCAATGACACTCAAATATGGAACAAGCTGACAGGGTCCAGAGGGGAGAGGGGAGAGAATTATAGGGGAAAAGGGAATGGACTCACATGAACAAGTATAAAGGACACGTGGACAATAACTAAGGGTGGGGGGTGGAAAGGGGAGGGAGGCAGGGAGCATGGGGTGGGGGGCGGGCAGGGTTGGGAATATAAGACAGAAACCTGTACGTGAACAAGAATTAAATAAAAATTATATTTTAAAAATAAATAAATAAATAAATAAATAAATAAATAAACATGTATAAAGGACATAAGGACAAAGCCAAAGGTGGTAGGTTCGAGGGTGGGAGATGGGGATGGCTGGGGAAGGGGGCTGTGGTGGAGTGAAAATGGAGATAACTGTACTTGAACAACAACAAATAAATAAAACAAAGGATTGAAAATAAAAATAAATCTACCAAGCTTGTAAAAATGGAGTGTAGTTTTCTGGAAAAAGACTGAAGAAAATCAGTCATTTGCATTATCAAAGAATTCTTTGCTTCAGAAGATAAACAGATAGATAGATAGATAGATAGATAGATAGATAGATAGATGAAAGATTCCCCACATTGTCTCTTTAAATGATGTCCCTTCCTGGTGACTTTCAATCTTGATTCAATTTGCAAATATTGGGTATATGTTGCGGCGCATAAACCACATGTTCTTGAGGAGAGTTAACATGTGTAAAGTGAGGTACTCCTGTAGGAATGATATTTAGAAGAAATTAAAACAGACCAGAGAAAAGTAGCTCTTTTCTTTAGAAGAAATCAAGTAATTTAGCTTGGAGTGTATGAGCTTAAACATCAGCTGAAAAGCAGCTGCTCCTCAAAGAGGAATGAGCCAAAAGAGCAAGGTTGGAAGGAAGCTGAAATGAGAGCTACTTAGTTCTTTCATGCTCCTGTGTGTGGAGAAAAGGTTGAGAAGGAGGGGATCTTTTTGGCACAAGCAGCAGTTCCAAGCAGTTCTAGAAGTTTCTGTCTCACTGAATATGATCTTCCCTCATGGAGGCTGGAGTGGAGGGCCAGAGCCAAACACATGACACAGTGATGCAGCAGGACCAGCGGGTCAGGCACCTGTGAAGCTGCAGCCACAGTACGTTCTTCAGAAACTGCTTTTTGACTTAACTGAGTACAATTTTCCATTCCATATGTTCAAAGCATTTTATCCATTAGCATTTTCTTGGCTTTGGGGGACTTTTTTCCCATTCAAAATAAAAATAAATATATAAATAAGAATTCCCTACACTCCAAATCATTACATACAAATATTTTGCTTTACTCCATTCTCCCCTCAAAGACTGGGATATTTTAACCTGTAGAGGCTTAACTGCCCCCAATCTGCTTTTCATTAACGTAAGTTCCCTCTTTTCAGGGTCTGAACCCAATCACATTAAACAAAATACTTTGTTGAGTGCCATGAGGTGTAACAAGGAATCATGAGCAGTTGTCTTAAAGGAGCTTACATTTTAATTTAATGTAATTTAATTTTAATTTAATTTAATTTCCATGTAACTGCCTGTCTGATTTCCTCAAATCTACTCTAGAGTACCCGCTCAAAAATGCTTTTAGTGACTTGCAAACTAACACTTTTCATCCTATGTATTCCAGGTGGGGAATATATGTGTCTATGTGCACACAGAGATGCATAGACATACAAATAATGACCTTAATTTTGATCTTGTGACCAAGAGGTATACACAAAACTGTATACCAAAAACTTACACATAATTTTGCTAACAAATGTCACCAATAAATAAATAAATAAATAAATAAATAAATTTTAACTAGAAAATGCTGAGCAAGACTCTATTTGAAATAATAGTTTGCAGTTAACTGAATGAATGGCATTTTATAGCTTGTGTCTTTTTTTACCCCTTTTACCCACTGCTCCCATATTCATCCCTTCTCTCTAGCAACTAAATCTGTTCTTTGTAACTGTGTTAGGTTTTTCTTTGTTTTTTAGATTACACATATGAGTGGTCATATAGTATTTGTCTTTCTCTGACTTATTTAATGCACTTAGCATAATGTACTCCAGTTTTGTCCATGTTGTTGCACATGGCAAGATTTCAATTTTTTATGGATGAGTAATGATAATATATATATATATATATATATATATCACAATTTTTATTCACTCATCCATCGATGGACCCTTAAGTTATTTTCACATATTGGCTACTGTAAATAATATTACAACAAACATAGAGCTGCATATGTCTTTTATGTTAGTGTTTTCATTTTCCTTGGATAAATCCCCAAAAGTGAAATGTCTGGGTCATATAGTAGTTATATTTTGAATTTTTTGAGGGGCCTCTATACTATTTTTCATACTGACTACACCAATTTATATCCCTACCAATAGTAAAGAAGATTTTTCTCTTTTTCTCATCCTTGCCAACACTTGTTATTTCTGTGGAAAGCCATTTTAATAGGTGTGAGGTGGTATCTCATAGTGGTTCTGAATGGCCTCTTCCTGATGATTAATAATGTTGAGCAACTTTTTATGCACTTGTTGGCCATTTGTATGTCTTGCTTAGAAAAATGTCTATGTAGATCTTCTGCCAATTTTTTAAGTCTGATTATTTTTGCTTCTTCTTCTATGTAGAGGCAGCTCATCCTAATGGTTAATTCTGTGGCCTCTGGTACTGCACTGCTGAAGTTACCTTCTTATCTCTGCTGCCATCTTTGAGCTCAGGGCAAATATATTGCTTAGTCTCTCTGTGCCTTGATTTCCCCATATTTAAAACAAGGATATAAGTAGAATCTCTCATCTAGTTATTATGAAGATTAATTAATTCATGTTATGTGGCTAATGCAGTGCCAAGCACATGGCAAACATTCATTAATGCAGTATAGTTTTGATTTGTGGTCACTACATATTTGCCCAAGCATCATGGCCAATAGCTTCTCATACTCTGACACAGTGAAATGGCAATGAAGTGGCCCTGAGGAACTTGGAACCAGCTATCAGTTGGCCTTGCTGACAGCCACCTACAGAACAATGCACATTTTAGCCACAGGTTGTCAGGCAGCTCTTAGCAATGATGGATATTCATTCACTTGGAGCTCGAAATTGCTGTCCCAACTTGAAGGAGGTACCAAGAAAAGTCAAGTCACTGTTCTCCCAAAATTACCTTTTGTACAGTGTTTGCTGATCTTTCAAATCTTTACTTTTCTTTACTGTCTCCTGATCCATTCAACTTTCATGGAAGAAGAGAATTCTGGAGATATTGTAGAATCAAGTAGAAGTTAGACATACCACAGGAAGCCATAAACTTTCTTTATTTATGAGTCTTCATTTATAAAACTTTCTTCATTAATGAAATGAAGGGTCAGTTTCCTAACCCTTGAGCAATTGGACAATTGACATTACCAATTGTTGGATACACCTGCTCGTAGGGGTGTCTAACCTTTTTGCATCTCTAGACCACACTGGAAGAAGAATTGCCTTGGGACACACATTAAATACACAAACACTAATGAAAACTAATGAGCACACAAAAAAGGTCTCAAGTAAATTAATGATTTTGTGTTGGGCCATATTCATAGCTATTCTGGGCTGCATATGGCCTGCGGGCCATGAGTTGGACATCCCTGCAGGAGAACCAAGCCCAGCTGACAGTCACCTCTCGAACAAAAGTGATTTTAATAAGAAGCATTGCTGACGGTCACCTCTCCAACAAAGCTACAGGGCTACAGGTCCCAAGTAAAGCAATGCATATATCCTTATGGAGAGGACTGAGCAAAAAAGGTATTCTAGTGGGGGAAAAATAGCAAGTACTAGGAAGAAAAAATTAATCTGCATTTTCTTGCTGTACCTCACAAGGTCTTCTGGAGAAGGGAAATAAGACTGAAGTCCAGGTAACTTTCAAGACATTGTTAATAATGGAGAAAAGAAATTAGGAATGAAAAACTTAGTAGCAGGAGCTAATGGAAGCTTTAAGTTATTGCGCACTTACTATGATACGGCGTTGTGTTCAGAGCTTTATGTGCATTCCACATTGTATGCTCCCAAATCTCTCCTAGTAGATATCATCTACTGAGTTAGTGTGGTAGCTAAGAAGACAGACTCTCGGGCAGCGTTCTCATCCTCAGCACTAGTAACATTAGGGGCTGCAAAATTCTTGGTTGTGTAGGCCATCCTGTACATAACATTGGATGTTATGCAGCATCCCTGTCCTCAACACTGTAAATATCAGTAGCATCTACCCCTTGACCCAATTGTGACAACCCACAACATCCCCAGACATTTCCAAATGCCCCCAGGAGACATTACTCTGGTAGAGAATCACTGTTCTAAAGTCTCAGAAAAAGCACAAGGATTCTAGCTCAAACACTTGCTGCTAATGTGGCTATGTGCCAGTTTCTTCACTGGCAAATGTACCAAACATGTCATCTTTTAAACATTTTAACCGAAATAATGCCTGTATCATACTTAGAAAAGCCAGTGGTCAATTTCAATAAATGTTAGATATTTTGATTACTTTGTTTTACTTTTTTTAACAGATAAAGAACTGAAACTCAGAGAAGTTAAATAACTTGCCACATTTTCAGCTGATGTGTATGTAGCTCAGCAGGCTTCCAAATCCAGACCACCCACCATTGCACGTGGCTAGCTACCTGGGTCAAAAAGCCTTAGAGCCTAGCAGATTCTCCCTGACAGCAGCAGGGACGGCAGTGTCCTGAGCTGCTCAGCCAAGGTGTCCACAGCAGTTTCCTGACATTTGACATTGTTTGCCAGCAATCGCAAGTGGTCACTATCAAGGATTATTATTTGTGTATCTATGAGTCACAATATGCCAGATTCATAAGAGCCAGATGTCACAGCTGACCCAGATGAGGCACTCAGATCCCACGAGTTTTGTGTGTCAGACTTTATCCATTCATAAAACAACTCCTTCCAAAAATATGTCTTGAGAAAAAAATCTAAAGTTAGTTGTGCAATTCCAAGCCTCGTTGAATGGATTTCCAAGCTCTCCACCCCCACCCCCACTCTGCCTCTCATAATTTTAATTCTGGGTTAATTCTTCCAAGGTTCAAAGCTGAAACAGGGGCATGGTATCCATCATTCAAACCCAGTAAAGGAAATAGGAATTGGCAGACATAAGTAGGTGAGCATAGGATAACATTAGTTTTGCTGTTGTAAATGTTAAAGCTACAGAAATATTTTGTGGTCAGAATCAGGCAGTTGTGTCATTAAGCCCCTCTCCTCTTTTCTCCTTTTCTCTTTTTAAACTTTGGAAGGAGTCACTTTCTCAGGAGCAGAGCAGAAAAACCCTTTGAAAATGCATGCATGCATACACACCAGTCTCAGAAACTCAAAGTGTCTGGGGGTAAGGATTAGAGAGGTTCGAGTCCGGTTCTCCTGTTAAAATTCCAGCTGCCCTTAAGATGGTACAGAATATAGGCTCAGCAAACTCATCTAGTTCTCAGGAATGAGAAAATGCAGCTGTGCTGGAACAGATAGAATGTAGAGGGTCAGGTTTCACTCTTCCCTTTACCACTCTGTCCAGAAAGAAAGGTAAGAGAGATGCCCCAGTAGACCCAGTGGCAACTAGGCAGCATGGTCAAAAAGCAAGCATCTGTCATTCTGCAAGTATTCAAAAGACAGATAAGTGTATCAAAAAGCAAAATAAGTGCAAAAAATAAGCCTGGGGTTTAGAGTTTTTCAAATTTTATTTTCACTTTTTGTTTTCCTCCAGGGGTTGAAATTTAATCTTTTTAGCAAACTGGAGCTGGCTCCCTCCCTTGTCTGGCTTTTGCTCCCCAGTGTACTCTCAGTGCCTATCCCACAGATACACTCAGCTGATTAGGAAACCTGTGCATTGTCATCCAGGCCTGTTGTCGCCAAGAAAATGCATTCAGGTGTAGATGTTTCTCATCACCCCCAACACACAAAAACCCTTAATCATGCTGACTCTGCTAATCTTCAGGTTCAACGCTTGTCAGGTACCTTACAAAATGCACCCAAACCTGGGGTGTCCATGAGCATGAGTGAATGTCAGACTTGCCTTTGGTTTCTGAATTTACATGGGTCCCACTCATGCAAAAATCAGAGTGACATAGCCTGCTCTAAGAAGCTTTGGCTGAGGGCTCAGCTTGCTCCTCTTCTTAGGCTGACCTCCCTGACATTTCTCCCCTCCCAGGAAACACTTTTGGTGAGACAATACAAACGTCATTCACCAGCTGCACCTCACCCATAGCTTGATGATCTATACTACTGGCTAGCACAGTCAGTTTTCAGTTTAACTCACATCCGGCTAGGCACAAAGATATTTTTAAGGCTACTTTGTGGCTGGGCAAGAACACATCAGGGGGTCACTCCAAATTTATTTCAAATCAGAGTCTAGCAAGCCAACTCTGCAGAGAGCCAGAAGGAGGAAATGACTCACTGTCTGGGCCCATTGCTCTTTTATCATTCCTTAAACCCTCTCCCAACACAGAAAGCCAGGGGATATTGTAGAGGTTCGACAGCTATCTGAAATCAAGTCCTGCTTCCAACAGCACCATCTTCCGGAGGAAAGCCATGCTATATAATGACTTGTGTCTATGCACTGGGCCATTCTTGGATTGTATACAAGAGTTGATAGAAATAACTTTTTCATCCTCTCACTTTTCTATAATAACTTGTGGAATGTCCATTGTTCAAATAAGATAGATTTAGTAAAATTTTAGTTAATACTAATAACACATTTTCTCCAATTTACAATTCTTAAAGTCTACTGCTTTTAAGACAACTGGTAGATTAAGGTGGAATGTATAAAATTGATATATTACCCATCATTGGCCAAAACAATTTTATTCACCAATTTATCTATTCAACAATCTATCCATTCATTTGAAAATAGTAAGGGGCCCAATCTGCCAGACACAGTGAGAATCACAGGACAAACATAAATAAGACAGTTTCTGTCACTGATAGGCTGGCCAGGTAAGACAGAAACTGATGAGTAAACATTTATAGGACATCATCATCTAGGTCTTATGAAGCATGGTGCAGTGACATAGTGTAGGTGGTCAGTGCCACCTGCAGGCATCAGGAAGACTTCTGAGACTGGATGAGCAGACATTTCTGGGTACATAAGTGAGCTAAAGGCATGAGAAGGAATAGGATCCCTTTGAGCTGTTTCATGCCTCTCCCTTTACTCGGGGCTTTTTCTGCCTAGAATCCCCTAACACAGCATTAAGGAAACTCCCACATACAGTAGATTCCTACTATGTGTTCACTGAGGGATGTTTTTAATAAATCACTGATGTTGAGTAGTTAATAGAAGGAAATGAAAAGGCAATAAATCAGAGAAAGTGGAGGTAACTGCAGACAAGGACCAATGAATATGTGGCATGGAAATGACTACTCTAGATTACTTGTTTACTGAGGATACCAGGAAGGACCACAGAAATCTTTCCAGTTGGGTTTACATGGCAAAGTACTTAAAGGTCTCCACAACAAAGTGCTTGCCTGGAATACCATGAAGAACCTATTTTCCATTTGCATTTGCAAACTATTCTTATAAGGAACTTGACAATGAGGAGAAAAATAAATACCTACAAAATATTAGAAAAGAGAATATCTCTCTCTAAAGAGTCTCTGAATGTACCCAGAAAAAATATGAGATGTAATGTCTGTTTATTGCTCACATGTTACATAGTGACAATGCAAGGAAAAACTGATGGTCCATAGAATGTCCAACATTTTTAATATGCTGTTTATTTCTATATTTATCACCCTTGGTTGTCTGTGATGTGCTGGACTCTCTGAGGGTATTTTAAGGTTTATGGAATTGTGAATAGTAAGGGCCATGGAAATGCCAAGGGAAAAGTGAGAATCGTCCAGAGTGAGAATTTAAGAAAACTCCAGAGGATATAGAAACAAGATAGACTTCAAAACACAAATAATATTTATATATTAAACTATTTAAATAAAAATGGCATTTTAGAGAGAAAAAAGTAGCATGAAATAAAATTCTTGGTAATAAAAATTTGGAGGAGAGAGGAATTATAGGAAAAACTTTAATGTATCTATAATATGCACTATAAGTACATCTGGTCATTAACTGAATCTTATTTAATCACACGGGGTGGCAATTAGTACAAGGGTCAAGCAGGCACTATGCTTATTTTCCTACTTTGAGACCTAAAGAAAAATAAATGACGTCTTTAGGAAACAGGTTGTGAGATCATGTCTAATAAAAGCTCCTTCATTATAACTCTTTGGTCCTGGGATATAATTCCAAACCACTGACTCAACATGGGGCTGTCCTTCCATCTCAGAGCAGGCAGGTTATATAACCAGACTTCCCAATCTCAATGGATTACTATAAGTATTAGATAAAAATATATAAGAATCTAGCCCAAAGCCCAGAGTACAGTATGAATTCAGCATAAAGGAATTATGGATTTTGAATAGGAAAGAAGTGTTTCCAACCCTGCTAATATATCAGAAACACCTGGAGTCTTCTTAAAACAGATTGTTGCCCCCACTCCACCCCAGAGTGTCCAATTCTGTACATTTGGTGAGGGCCTGAGCATTGGCAACCTCTGGTAATTCAGCTAGTTCAAGGACAACTCTGTGGGGAATCCCTCATGGGGCCACTGCCTTTCTCTGCTATTTTATTTGACATACCCACTCTGAGAATTTACTTCCTCCCACCACAGACCCTTCACTAACTGTGGACTCTGAGAGAGGGTGATTAATTCATCCTGGGAAAATTTTTAGACAACCCATCAATTTGCTACCTATTGCTTAATATAAATAAGAAAAATCTAATAGCATAAATTATTTCAGGCACTTTTCATTGTGAAGATAAAAAAGATTTAGTGGAAGGAAGGGTTCATCATTCTTTTGAAGTCACATTTCTTATCGTTGAGTTGTCTTTGGAAATCTGAGAATTTCCTGAATAGTAAATGTACTCAACATTCCTACATAGCTAAAAGTTTATTGTCTTCACTTTGCCCAGGAATGCCAGAGAATTCAAGTTTATCTGTTCTTTCTCTTCCCTCCACTCAACCTTCCTCACCTCATTTCCTGAGAGGGCACCCCAAGATAGCTTTGACCAATCTTTCTATGATAGGCAAAATTTCATTTAAAATGACGTACAACCAAGCATAGAGATGTTAGCATTGGGAACAGGTCAAATAACATTCCTCAAACTTTGAAGTTTCCACTTGAATGTCTAAATGTTAAGGTTCAAGGACAGAATACCCCAACCCAAGTCTGTCACTCAGGTTTCTGAGATTATTGAAAGGAAATTTAGAAAAGAAGCTAAAATTTTCTGGGAAACCACAAGTATTTCAATAAAATCCATAGAAGAGTAAGAACCTCTGGGAAGAATTGAGAACTACAACCATAGAAAGAAATGGCAGTTTGTTGGCCATACATGTACATAAATTTCTTCCCTCTACTCAACTTTCATCCAATCTGTGTGGGAGAATGTCTGTCTCCCTGTCAGCAGAGGTCAAGAGCCAACTCATTAGGAGAGCCTTGTGGAAGCACTAGAAACACAACTTCAAAACATCACTGGTCTAAGGTCTAGAGTGAACAGTGCACTAATACCTTCTCTCCTTTAGGGTAACAGGGAAGGATTGTTAACAAAGCTCACATTGCTGCTTCTTTACAAGAAACCTTCTACATAACCCTCATTACTTCTACAATCCAAATAGCCCTCACTGATGTGTTGTTCATGAGTCTGTCAAAATTTATGACAGAGATCATAACCACGAGAAGAATTGTGAGAGCCTCTAGTAGAGCTCGCACATATTTTGTCAGTTGTAAAAGCCCTACAATAACAGAAACTGTTATTGTAACAGCCCCTCACCTTAACTTTCTCTTCCCCTCTATAAAGAACTTCCTCCTTTTTTGGCTTAGGAATTTTCACATGGCTCATCATAGCTTTGCCTACTGGATTGCAATCCTTTCTTTTTACCCAATATGTATTTTCTTCTGAAAGAATACCAAGTCAACTTTTTGTTTGCAGTAGATAAACCATAGGTAAAGGGAACCACCATTTACTGAGTACCTTCTACATACTAAACTTTGAGTTAAGTATTTTACAGATAATTATATCTTATTTAATCCTTAACCTTGTGAGAAAATGTATGCTTTACATTAACAGATGAGGAAAGAGTCTTAACCAAGTTGAAGCCATCAGGTTAACATTAATGATAGAATAGGACTCAATCCTTGAGGCAGAACAGAAACCAGTGTTTTCACCAAAAGACCTGTTTTGTTGTTGTTGATTTTTTAAATTGTGGTAAAATACACAGAATCTGCCATCTTAACCATTTCTAAGTGTACAATTCAGCAGTGTTAAGTATACTCACATTGTTGGGCAACCAGTCTCCAGAACATTTTCATCTTGCAAAACTGAAACATTATACCCATTCAATAATAACTCTCTATTCTCCTTCCCCACATTTCCAGCTTCCCCCAACCACCACTCTACTTCCTGTCTCTATGATTTTGACTGCTCTAGCTATCTCATATAAGTGAAATCATACAGTAATTGTCTTTTTGAAACTGGCTTATTTCACTTAACATAATGCCCTCACGGTTAATCCACATTGCAGCATGTGTCAGGAATTCCGTCTTTTTAAGGTGGGATAATATTCCATTGCATGTGTATATATCATATTTTATTTATCCACTCACCTATTGATGAACATTTGGGGTTCTTCCTTTCTTTTGGCTAATGTGAATAATGTGAATATGGATGTGCAAATATTTCTTTCACACCCTGCTCTAAATTTTTCTGGAGGTATACAAAAGTGAAATTGCTGGATTGTATAGTTATCTTTTTAATTTTTTAAGGAACCATATTACCATTTTCCACAGAGGCTGCATCATTTCACATTTTCACCAAGAGTGCACAAAGATTCTGATTTCTCATATATTTGCTAATTCTTCTATTTTCTCTTTTTGTGATAGTAACCATCTTAATGGGCATGAGATGTAATTGTTGTTTTGATTTGTATTTCTCTAATGATTAGTGGTGGCAAGCATGTTTTAATATGCTGTTGTATAGTTTATTGGAGAAATGTCTATTCAAATCCATTGCTGACTTTTAAAGGTTATTATTTTGTTGTAGGAGTTCTATATACATATTCTGGATATTAATTCATTACCAGTCTATGATTTATAAATATTTCTTTTAATTCTATAGGTTACCTTTTCACATTATTAATGGTGTCCTTTGATGTACAGAAGTATCTAATTTTGTTATAGTACAATTTGTCTATATTTTTGTTACTTGTGCTTCTAGTGTCATATCCAAGAAATCATTGTTAAATCCAAAATTATGAAGATTTTACCTATGTTTTCCTCTAAGAGTTTTATAGTTTGTTCTATGTCTTATGTTTAGATATTTGATACATTTTTACTTAATTATTGTATATAGCATAAAGTGAGGGTCAATCTTTACTCTTCTCCATGTGCCTATTCAGTTTTCCAAGCACCATTGGTTGAAAAAAACAGTTATTTACCTATTGGATGGCATTGGCACTCTTGTTGAATATTGTTTGACCATATATTCAAGATTTTATTACTGGGATCTCTATTCTATTCTATTGGTTTAGATGTCTGTCTTTAGGCCAGTACCACAGTATCTTGATCCTTGTTGCCTTGTAATAAGTTTTAAAGTAAGAAAGTGAGACCTTTACTTTTATTTTTTGTTAATATTCCTTTGCCTATCAAAATATTTATTTGAAAGATAAAAATTTTTAAAAATGAAGGTGATTTTTAAAGTCCAGAAATGCAATGAAGCTTTAAAACATATAAACAATTTGGCTTACCTAGGGACAATGAGTGTAGGTGCCACAACAGTCCTCAGTTTGAGAAAATCAGTTTTAAAAGAATTTGAAAATTTTGTCTCCTTCATACATTAAATCAACTGATTTTAAATTAGGCCTGCATTTTCCCCTCTCTTTTTCTACTTTCTTAGCCACTTGAGGTCCTGGCCAGTATAAGTTGCTCTAGATGGGAAGTTGTGCTATATTCTCTACTTCAAAGTTGAAAGTCCAAGAGCAGTAGGGCAGAGAAGATAAGTGGTAAACAGCATGACAGTCCTGGAAGTGCCATAGAGGATTGGGATCATTCAGAATAAGGAATTTCCTCTCCAGTTTTTAATTTGCGACAAAGGGTTAGACCCTGGCAGAGCAACAATACCAAATTCTATACCAAATACCTTTTTTTATCCAAAGCACTGTGACTGGATATTTGCAGTAAATACAGAAACTTTTTTTTCCTTCTTTGAAAGGAAAATATAATCAACAAAAATATAAGAAAATACAACATTGTTAGCACATTGGAAAAGAGAGGAAAGAGGCCTATGGGGGCTTGGGCACTATCACAATGCTAGAACCAAGGAATCATGAGCAAAAATGCCAAGAATATGAGATATGAGAGTATTTGTCATTGAAAGACAATCTCACATCATCCCTTGTATGGAGGAAACCAAGTGATAGAAAGCTGGCTCTTGTGACACCAAACTCAAGGCAGGAAGAGGAGAAACCTGTGTGTGTGTATTTATGTGTGTGTGTGTGTTTGGTATATGTGCGTGCATACATGTACACAAACCCAGTTGGTGACCACAGAGATTTTGTCAGGGCTACATCACATACCCTAAGGATTTCCTTGAGTCCCAAACAGGCTCCCCAATGTAGTCTGAAGCAAACAGTGGGGAGCAAGGAAGAGAGTCCTCTGGATCACTCTCCTTCTCAAGTATTCCTGATCATCACCCCTTCCAAGAAATCCTTGGATTCTAAATTAACCTTCTTTATCCAAACTCATAACTCAACCTTTAACAAACCCTATACATGTATGCATGCACATATCCAAACACACAGACACACAAATACACACACACACAGGTTTCTCCTCTTCCTGCCTTGAATTTGGCGTCACAAGAGCCAGCTTTCTAGCACTTGGTTTTCTCCATACAAGGGATAATGTGAGATTGTCTTTCAATGACAAATACTTGCTAGAGAGGTAGGCTCATTAGAACTTCACCTCACTTCAAGAAAACAGAGAATCATAGGGGACTTTGAATTAGAAAAGAAGTATCAACAGAGAAAGAGTTGCCAACAGAGAATGATGTTCTTTTAGTGAAACGATAGAGGTAAAATGGAATAAAACATATGCAAAAATAAAGCAATAATTATGATTTACAGAGCATTTTCTATTCACCAGGCATTACTTTGCATATGTCACATGTGCTATTTCAATTAATTCTGGTAACTACATCTTCAGTTTGCTGATGATGAAACTGAAGAGAAGAGAGATGAGGTTGCATATACTCTCCTTTATGCTTTTATGGAAACTATGAGGTCAGGTCTGGGAGGCAGAAATATGGCCTCCTTAATCTGTTCTTCTGTGAATAGATCCAGCTGTTGTGCAGTCATTCTGGGTTTGTAAGGCACAGTCACACAGCAGGAACTTCTCCACTGATAGGAGAGGCAACTTACCTCCCATACCTCTCTGAAACTTTTATTGGTCACAGATGAGCTGGGTACATTACTAGGAAGTAAAATATGGCACTTGTTTTGTTCACAGCACATGCAATGTACAAATAGTCTTGTATAACATACTCTAAATAGTCAGGGATGAGATGCCTCACCTGGGCCTTCAGCCAAATGCCTTTTTTGAGGGTTAACTTCTCAGGACCTCAACTAACTGCCTACAGAATGCCATGAATGAGGAAATAATAAGGAAAAAGTCCACACAAAGAAGGCATCAGCAGGAATGCTCACGAGAGTCCTCATATAACACGCCAGCAACCCTTTACTTGCACCAAAGACCAACAGAAGCGGGGAAGGAAGGGAAGAGGGTACTCTCCTTTCCACCTACCCAGCAACAATCATGTATCCTGGTGATCTGGGCTTTTCAAGGTCTTCTCACAACTCACCCAACTCCTCAACTCAAGGCTTTCTATATAAGAAAGATAAGAACACATATATTCTGTAAAGGATAATACATTCTTTACAAGATGTGTATGTGTTATAATTATCTTCCTCTCCTGTGTTCTGAGTGACCCAACAATATTCCCTAAGAGCAACTGCACTTTTATATGGATTAAGAATCAAATGTTGAAAACACAAAAGCATAACAACAAAAGAAATCTTATTACAGTTTCCAGTAAGTGGGCTGCCAAGATTCAAGAGCATCAGAGAAGCTAAATCAATTACTTCAGAAGTTTTCATTTTTTCTCAAAAAAGTTGGAAGGAGACTTCAACCTACCTTTGAGAGAGAGAGAGAGAAGAAAAATGCACACACACCAGTGAATTGATAACTGAGGCTTTTCCACAGTATATGTTGGGTGAAGGGTCTGCCTAGAGGCTTGCCAAGAATGCTGAAGGTGACTCCAGAAATCTTCATGGGATTGTAGTTAAGATAGCCACTTTAATTAGTGAACTTCCCAAGGTTATTTAAGAAATTTGCACACCTATCAATAAACTCAATTTTTGGAACTCAGCACTTTGAAGCAAAAAATGTTTGAGGAGTGGACATCACTATCTTGTTTCTAGAAATTTGAGTAGTTTTACTATATAATTTTTAAAAAGCTCCATTCAACTTAATATAATTCACCTTCTGCTTTCTGAATTCTTTAAAATGCCTGTTTTATGAGTGCCTAGTGTGAGAATTCAGAGATTCAGCATGAACTCAGGAGCTCATAATATAGAGGCAAAGAGAGCATGCAAATGAGATCTATGGAAGTTTGTAATCTAAGCTTCAAGGAAAGAAGTGTTTGTGAAAGAAAAAAATGATTCTGTTTTATAGAGTCAGGGAAGACTAGAAAAGAATGATGAAAATAAATACCCTTGGAAGGCAATATAAAGAGACAATGTAGAGTGAAAGAGCTTCAATAGTGTTCCAGATTTTACATACTTTACTGTAATTCATCATTACACATACAATCTTACATAATTAGTCTTTCAGTTTTACAAGTGAGGAAACCGAGACAAGGAAAGATGATGTTACTTGTGCAAAGTTACAAAACAGTAAACCATTGTTTGGTCAGGCATGTAATTCATTCTGTGAATTTGACTCAAGGTCAAATTGATTGAGGTAGGCAGGCTTTGGTCAGGGTCACCTGGTGAATTCTGCTCTCAGTATGTCAAGCTTGACATACATATGGGAGTGGGTTTGCTAGAAATATGGGTCTGGAATAAGAAGACAATTTGGAGAGAGATTTGGGGGCATGTGCAGATTGGTGATAGTTCTGATGCATGTGAGAAAGAGTGAGATTATCTGGGACAGATATGTGGTGAAAAAGCATCTGTACAAAGAATCTTGGGATAATGGAAAAAGTCAGAAGATGGACAGAGGAAATGTAGAGAATAGCTGAAACAATAAAAACAAAGAGAGATAAAAACAAGGAAACCAAGGAAGAAAAAAGTTCTAACAGATTAATAGGGTAGGTAAATGCTGTCAGAAGTTTACACAGATGACAAAAGCCACTGGATTAGGCATTTAGAAGTCTGTCAGAGACCTTAGAGACAGGACTTTCAGTGAAATACTGAGGTAAAAAAAATGGATGAGAGCTTGGCAAGAAGGAAAGTGGGAATAAATGGGAATAAAAAAGCAAAAAGGGTCAGGAAGGTCGTCAATGAAGAGAGGAAAAGAGTTAAGCCTTGAGCTTTTAAGGTTCAAGTTAAGATTGTTCTTGGTTTATTCATTGATCCATTTCAGAATGGACGATTTTTAAGAAAGTTTGTTTGCAAAAGGTAGGATGTCAGTGGAAAAGATAAGGTTCTGGGATAAAGTAGAGGCAAAAGTTTTGAGAAGGAACAGCACCCCAAAGGGAAGGGTATAGACGTCAGCCTTTGGGAGACAAGAGATGATGCAGACAAATCTGAAGGATGCTCAGGAGACCAGGAACAACCAATAGTCTTCCATTATCTCTGTGAAACTAGTGTCACAAGTCTATGTTGAGAGTGAAGCACCTTATATGGCAAATGAGATATGGAGCTGCTCAGGAAGATAGGGAACTAGCAGAGAGGTATTTTCAGGAATTAAGAAATGTACTGGGAGGCTGTCATGTATGATCACAGGAAAAATAACATTACAGTGTTGGCAGTGAAACAACATTTCACTGTCTCCTGTATTGATATCAGGAGAAAAATACCATTTCCTCATATCAGTACAGGAGGCAGTGAAATGCCAACACAAGGAAGTAGGTTACTATGCAGATCAATATGTGGAACTCCCACCAGACTAGTAAGTAGTTACTACATGTTACATTAGATCAAACATAGGTATTTCCTGTGGTTGAAAACAGGAATGTCCACGCTAGGAAAAATATATGTGGATAATTTTTTGAAGCACTTTCTATATAAAGTGGGCTTTAGTTCTGGGCTTTCACTTAGCCCAGTCTATACTGATAGTTTTATGTTCATGGGCTTTTTATGTTTTCCCAGTATAACTTGCTAGATTTACTTTACAGATAAGGGAACTGAGCATTAGGTAAGCAACTTTTTGAAAGTCACCAAATAGTTTTTGTAAAAACCGTAGTTTGAACCCAATTCTATCGTGTAATAGAATTATCCTAAATATTATATTTCCCTGACAGAAACTTTTCTAACATAAAATTAACAAAAGTCTTGCTATACACAAATATTTTCTAGAAATAAACCCTAATTTGATTACTTTCTTGATGAAATGGATGTATGAGCTGTTCAATCAACACTTAATCATTCATTTCCACACAGTCATCCCTTCATTCATTCCACAGACATTTCTTTTTGAGCATCGGCAATGAGCCCAGCCCTAGGCAAGTTAACAAGGAGCCACATGTAAAGGAAACTGAATTCCTTCTTGAAAGTGCTTCCACCTAGAAGAAATAGGCACCCAAACAAAGATGCTCATTTTCTACTGAAGACTGTGTGAGAACAGACTGTGAAGTATGAGAGGCACCAGGGGTAAGGGGCTACTCTTCTGGAAAGTCAGAAAGGTTTCCAAGAAAAAAATGTGTAGATCTGAGGCTAGGAGACAAGTCAGTGTTAGTGGGGCTCCCTGTGGGATGAGACAGCACAGTAGAGTGTGTAGTATCACAAAGAAACACGAGTGGCTAGAATGAATTCCCAAATATCAAGAAGTTGCCTTCTTCCTGATTTTTTTATATATGAACATGCCACCTGCATAATTAGTAGTAATACATTTAAATCAACTATAAAAATAATGTGTTCACACTTTAAAATATGCAAAATTGCTGTTTTGATCAATTTATTTTTTCTGAAATGTTAAAATAAAAATATTAATCTGTATATCATAAATCATCTGTCATTCATTCATGTGAACACCCTGGGTCAGAGCATAGATGTGAGTCTATATTGGAGACAAATTTGAGAGAATAATGGAAACAATAGAACATCTGAGGTACTCACGTGTATTAAACACATGCACTCACATGTGGCATTTGCATGTTATTTCAGAATGGGAGAACACAAAGATTCCTGGATGAGTGCTCAAATCATCCTGCTACAGGAATAGATGAGTTGCATTGTGAGTGGTCATTTTAAAGCATTAAAGAACAAGTGTAAACCCAGTTGCTATTCATCTTACTTGGATCTCAGGAGGTCACCTGGTTGTACTAGATAGATTATCTCAGGAAACCTTGTCATCTTAGGAATAGGAAGATGACAGCTATAAGAGGATCATACAAAATGTAACCCAGACTCAATCAGTGTGAATTAGGTCCTTCAGTCCTCTATTGGCTGAAGGAATAGATTGAGTTAGCCCAGCAGGCAGCTGGTAGCAAGAAAGAAAGCCACTGAGGTGCAGAGTCAGAACCACTGACCATATCACAGCCTATAAGCTATCCTATTGGGCAGAGAGGGAGGGGGTCCAGCCACCCAGTGCTGAGAGAGTTTGGAGGGGGAAGTTAGAGATACCAACCAGGAGCAAGCCATGTGGTTTGAATTCTCAGCTCTGTTGCTGAGGCTGAGGCTTCATTAAGTGATGCCTCTCACTGCCTCCAGACAGAGGGCCAGACAACAAGTAATGTTTGTCTTCTATTGGCAGAACAACTCTACTTGAGGCCACTCTCTCTTCCTCAGAAGGCCAGAAGAAGGGCAGACAGATGGAAGAAAAAAAGAAAAGAGCCAAAGATGGATAAACATGTGGAAGTATGTGGCTACTGTTTTAGATGCACTGCTGTTTAAGCACCATATATAGTAACCAAGAGCTTATGTTAGATGGTGAGTATAGGAAAAGGTCAGCATGTCCAGAGACCCAATTACCCTCAGCCTAGTACATAGGAAGCACTGATTAATCCTCATTAGCTCAGCTTCTGTGGGGTTATATGAGAACAACTGGTTGCTCTAGCTGCATCTCAGTTGTGCTTTTGGTCTAAACACTTTGTTTTCTCCAGGTTCAGACTCAGCCTTAAACACTTGCAGCTTTGAACTGGGAAAATAGAGGCTGTCTCCCAGAGGTAATGAAATCTTCTTTTTAAATCTATCTTAATTTTTGTAAAATTAGAATTATCTTGACCATACAGATATTACATGAATATGACACACCACACATGATTTCTTTCATATGCTTATTACATACACAATCTCCTGAATTCAAATGATCTAATTGTGAGTAAGAACATGACCATGTCAATATAGCCCAATTAAAATGCTTTAAACATGTAAGTATTATAATTAAATTGCTTATGCCCCTTGTGTTCTATTGGTTTAACAACCTATTATGATAAGTATGCAAGTGTTAAGCTAAGCAGACAACTTAATACTAACATTCTGTCACTGTAAGATTCAAGGAGAGTATTGACAGTACCAGTCTTCCATGGAGATGAAAACTTTGTATTTTGATAATTTCATCCTTCTATTTTAATATTATCCCCCCTCCCTCATCTTGAATTTTTTTTCCCATGATCCTTATCCATTTAACCTACTTCCAAGGCACAATTCTAGTTTCATCTTTGTCAAAACTTTATTCTCAGGTGGGGAAAGCTCATTCACATAGATCCACCTCAGGCCTATCATAGGTTGGTATTTCTCTAAGTCTGATACAGAAACCACCTTCAGCTGATGCATTTGGGTGCTTGTTAACTATTCAGATTCCTGGGCTCCACCAGCTGAATCACAATTTACTAATGAGAAATTGAAATAAAGTTTTAAGTACATTTCCCGGTTAATTCTTAGAGCACACACACCTCACTAAGATGAGGAATTTGGCCTCCCAGGACCATAAAAGAAGTTTATAACCCATAAAGATTTTGAGATTTCAAGAAAACACTCTAAGAGTTGGTGTTAGGTGGGAGATGTACAAACATGCTGTGATAATACAGTTTCTGCTGTATATGTGAACTTCTCAGATCCAGTTATCCACAAAAGACCAACATAGAAATGAAGAAGTTCAAACAGTGATACCTCATCATACTAAGGCCAAAAAAAGGAGCTCATTTGATGAAAGAGTAAAAAGTAGAAGGGACACTTGAAGGGAGATGCAATAGAAATGAAGGGATGGGTGTAAGTTTATACTTATTAATGTGATTTTTGGTAACTTCTGAACGTGTATTAATCAGATGTCCCTGCAGTAGCAGGACTAATGGTGACTGAGCCATCTATAAGTTGTATATTGAATGACCAAATGTTTAGGCCCTGCTAGTTTCCTGTGTCCCATACACATTAGGCCAAATAAAATAGGAACTCAAATCTGGAGCTTCCTTCAGCCCCAAATTCAAATGAATTCACCTCAGGAGCATAGAAAAGAAGCCCTCTGTCATTTAGAAATAGGATTCTTCACAGAACACAAATAAGTCTACTGTGATTTAAGCAATTTATTTGTCCTATTCAGTAATGTATCTAAAGGTGGATGCTACCAAATTTTTAAGTCAAAAGCTCCTTCTATCATTCTGTTCTACCTTCTTTAGAATATAGCCTCATCCTTATGGTGATTGTACCTCACCTTGCCTTTGCATCCAAGACAAAAAGAGAAAAAGGAAAGCAATGAGGAAGAAAGGTGTCCTTCCATCAGAAAACCAAACTTTCCCTGTGTTCCTAGAAATCTTTTGCTATGTGCTAGTGAGACCTGTCTGAAATTGTACCTCCAACTGCAAAGGAATATCATAAATGGAGTTTTTATTTTTAAAATACGAAAAACTGTCTCCTTGAACAAAATTTGGATGCTATTAGGAAGGAAAAAGAGACATCTGGATGCTG
Organism: Sturnira hondurensis; assembly: GCF_014824575.4. Classification (NCBI taxonomy): domain Eukaryota; kingdom Metazoa; phylum Chordata; class Mammalia; order Chiroptera; family Phyllostomidae; genus Sturnira; species Sturnira hondurensis. Next base: position 1,320,808 of record NW_028079095.1, read on the forward strand.
AGTAGGTAACAATTCATGTGTGCTCCATATTTATCCAGGGAAGATGATTCTTTTGTTATATATATTTGCTTGTCCTTACAATTGTGGCTTGAGTAGCAGTGATACCAATCTCCTTTTCTCTTCACGTAGTCCCCCATATTTTTACATGTTTTTCAAGCTTCTTGAGTCTAAGTTTTGGTTCATTTATTAATTTATTCACTCATTTGTTGAGACCAGTGTCAGGCATAAGTCACTACCTATAGTCATAATAAAATGAGGATGACACTTCTACTCTCATGAGGCTTACATTCCAGCAGAGGGATGTATGATGCATTAATAAATCCTCAATTATGAGTGAATATGATAGAACTCCTTCACTACTATCTTCCCTTTTTCCTCACCAGCCATTCCCAAGTTCACACCAACCACTCCCACCAGTCAGTAGACAACTGACTACTTCTAGCCAATGAAGACTCACCTTGAATTAAACTCAGTTTCTGTTTCATTGAAAGTGTAGAACCCAAAAAGAAATGTCAGCATACATTCAGAATTTATAATATGTCACTGATCAAGGATATAAATAAGGGTGGTATTGAAAATTCTCAGAAAGTATGTGAAAATTAAAGCAGAGGACCATATAAATTCTACTTTTATGAATTTCTCAGCAACTGCAGATGAAAGGAGAGATGGAAATAAGGAGTAAAGAGTGCAGGGAAACAAAGATATTTATTAGTCACTTCCTATTTTCTAACTATTATCTTCACACATATTTCTTAGCTTTTATGTTACCGCTCCTCCAGTAGATAAGTAAGCCAAAGTTTAAAGAGGTTAAATGAACTCCTAAAGGATGAAAGCCCACACCTCCCACTTTACCAGCCCGCTTTCGAATGAGAAGTATTTGCAATGAAAAGCACATGTGTAAATGTACCATATTTTTTCTGATTCATTCATTTACTGATGGGCACCTAGGTTGCTTCCAACACTTGGCTATCGTAAATTGTGCTGCTATGAACATTGGGGTGCATAGGTTCTTTGGGATTGGTGTTTTAGGGTTCTTAGTATATAATCCTAGAAGTGGAATTGCTGGGTCAAAAGGCAGATCCGTTTTTACTTTTCTTAGAAAATGCCATACTGTTTTCCATAGTGCTTGTACCACTCTTCAATCCCACCAACAATGGATTAGGGTCTCCTTTTCTCCACAACCTCTCCAACACCTGTTGTTTGTTGCTTTATGATGGACATTATGACCGGTGTAAAGTGGTATCTAACTATGGTTTTAATTTGTATCTCTCTGATAGCTAGCAGTATTGAGGCATCTTTTCATGTGACTCTGGATTCTCTCCATCCTCCTTAGAGAAGTGTCTGTTCAAGTCCTTTGCCCACTTTTTAATTGGGTTGCTTGTCTTCTTAGAGTGGAGTCGTGTGTTTTTTTGTGTATTTTGGAGATTAAACCCTTGTCTGAGGTATCATTGGCAAGTATATTTTCCCATACAGTTGGTTCTTTTTGATTTTAATACTGTTTTCTTTAGCTGTGCAGAAGCTTTTTATTTTGATGAGCTCTCATTTGTTTATTCTATTCAGCAGAAGAAAAAAAGGAGCTCCTACCCTTTTCAGCAACATGGATAGAACTGCAAAGCATTATGCTAAGCAAAATAAGCCAAATGGTGAAAGACAAATACCATATGATCTCACCTTTAACAGGAACCTAAACAACACAACAAACAAGCAAGCAAAATCAACCAAAGACACAGAAATAGAGAACAGACTGGCAATGACCAGAAGGGAGAGGGGAGGGAATTTCAGGGGAAAAGGGTAAGTGTTTACAGGAACAAGTATAAAGAACACATGGTCAAAAACTTGGAGGGGGGTGAAAATAGGAGGGAGGTGGGGAGGGCTGAAGAGGTGGGCTGGGATGGGAATAAATGACAGAAAAACGTATTTGAACAACAATTAAAATTTAAAAAAAGAAAAGCAGGTGTTGCATACTCTCTAGGAATGAGAAACAAGTTGAAGCAGAAGACCCAGAATTGATATGAAGACATTAATAATGGTACAACAGCCCATAGATAACTTTTGTCCACACAAAACTTGCACATGAATGTTTATAGCAGCTATATTCATAATTGCCAGAAAGTGGTAGCAACTAAGATGTCCCTTTAGTCATGGAACAATATTAAATATCTATCACTGAGTGAAAGAAGACAATCTGAAAAATTACATTGTATATGATTCTAATTATATGGCATTCTGAAATGGGCAAAACTATGGAGACAGCAAAAAAGATGGGTGATAGGGATTGGAAAGAGGGTTGAGTAGGTGGAGCTCAAGGGATTTTTAATGCAGTGAAACTATTCTGTCTGATATTGTAGTGGTGGATATATGACATTAAGAAATGTAACAGGCAGAAAACTGTACTTGAACAACAGTAAAAATAAAATAAAATAACTCCTTAAAACAAAGAATTTGTCAAGACCCATAATATCACAACACCAAGAGTGAACCCTAATGTAATCTAGACTTTACTTAATAAATAGCCTATCAACATTAGTTCATTAATTATCACAAACATACCACACTAACACAGCATGTTAATAATAGGAGAGACAGAGCAGGAGAGAGAATATATAGAAGCTATGTGATTTTGGTGTACTTTTTCTGAAGACCTTAAACTGCTCAAACTGCTATGAAAAAAAAAGTCTATTTTTAAAAAGTCTCTGGCATGAGTTTTTCTTTGAAAGAAAACCCAGAAGTTTCAGATGCTCACAGTAGACCTGGTAGAGGTGGGGGGTTCATAGGATAGAGAGGAATGTTTCATGGAGACCCACCTATTCATGGGACCCTGGCCATACATGTTTAGGAGTGTGGCCTATTACTATTTATTCAAGAGGTTCCATAAGTTACATGCAAAATCTGGAGTCAGGCTCTCCTCTCTGCTCTGGGAGTGATCTGACTAACACATGACTGGAAATTTTCAAGTAAATGTGATTCCGTAGAGCTGAGGCCCCATAGTCTGTGAAAACAAGAACTGGCCTCATAGACTGTAACATTTAGAGTGAGGTGACTCATGCTCATGTTCTAGAGTCTTCGGATGACTAGAGTTTCAGGTCATAATGTGGTAAATTGGCTAAGAAGCCCTCGTGAGAGCTCCCATACTACTGAGGACTCTGGGGGAGGAGGGCAAGAGGAAAGGCTGACTGAGTTGGTCTGCAAACGTTCATAAATGCTAAACCTTTGATCTGTTGTCTAAAAGCCATGCCAAAAATGTGATTTATGGTACTACTTTAACCTCTAAATATAGATCTTCTCTGGAGACATTCAAAAGAATCCTAGCTAATACACTAGAGGCTGAACACATAACACTTCAACAAACTCACAAGGGAAGCATGACTGATCGCCCAGTCTTACCAGTGAGAGATCTGAGCTTCTAAAGGTGAAGGGACAGGCCTAAAGTACCCAGCCAGAACATGCTGGGTTTGCCCATTTCAAAGCTGGAGGGACGAATCATTAGGTAATTTGCTTTCCACATTAGTAACTCAGGATGACCAGTGATTCCTTTAGTCTACTCTGGGCATATTTAATGGTCAACAGAAACCATCTCAATGATTTTATATCTTGAGGCAACAGTTAGACCTCCTCTGCCCTCTTCCATACTAGTTTTCTGGTCTCAGTCTTAGAACAGAAACATCCATTCTTTCTCTTGGCTTTTAGGTCTGTTGCCATAAGACAGGTTCCCTCTGCACATAATTTAGGGATAGGAGATTGGGTCCAGAAACCAGAAGTCCTACCTGACTAGCTGCTAGCCAATGTTAATAAACATTTTTATTATTCACCAAGGGCTTCCTGAGTGCCAGATTCCATACAAAACATTTTTATTTGACCCCATCCTTATGAAGAAGATGACAATATCACCCTCAGTTTATGGATGAGGACAGTGTGGCTTGGAGAGTTTAATTGACTTCCAGAGAAGCAGAAAGCAAGGCATCACTGAGATACCAGCTGCACTCTTCAAGCCCTAGCATGTTGTGATAATGTGGTGACTACTCAGCATAAGTAGACTAAAGAGGAATGTGGGTCTTTCGTATTACAGACTCTTTGTGGTCTTTAGATGACATTTAAAAACCAAATATGTTTCTGTTATGTCTATTTTCTCCTAATGTTTCCCCAATGGAAACTTGATACTTTTCCAATAGAAATGACTGGTTTATAGTTCCCAGGATCCAAAGTAGAATGTTGTGAATGAGAATGTTACTGTGATGAATACCTTTGGACTTCTCACAACCACAGGTAATAGTATGTTCAAAACAGATAAACAAACTTTCTGTGTATCTGTTCCTTCATTCCAGGCATGCTTCTTATACCACAGAAGGTTATGTATATCTAGGAATTAATGAGGCTACTAAAAGGGGAGTTCACCCTTACCCCAATAGAATATAAACTTCCAACTTAGTCCACAATATGGCAAGCTTATCATTTTTCTGCTCAAGGACACCACAAAGCCCTGGTGAATAGGAGCAGCCCTTAAGGTTCTAAGAAGAAGGCCTTAAGTTCTTGTTCCAGAATTGTTTCAGGTTTTAAAAGCAAAAGAATGAATTAACAATCTCTGTCTGGGTTCTAGAAATAATATTGATTTTTAAAAACATTTTTAAGCATGAAAATCTAGAAATCTTATAATCAACATCTGTGAAAGCCTACGTGAGGCAAGTGTCTTTGTGAGATCCCTGGTGAAGATGGCAGTGTAGGTAAATGCTGTGCCTGTATCCCCCCACAACCACAGTAAAATTACAACTAAACTGAAGAACAACTATCACTGAGAACTGCCTGAAGACTAGGTGAACATCAGTCCTATAACTAAGGATAAATAAAAGAAGTCAAGTTGAGACTGGTAGGAGGGGCAGAGATGAAGGCCCCATACATATCTGTGGCAGTTAAGAAATGGAAGGGATATTTTAGCTGTCCAGGATTCCAGTTCTAGGAAGAGAAGTCCCCATTACTTCTGACTGTGAAAACCAAAACCAGCAGGGATTGTGGATGAGAAAGTTAGATGGCTCATGAAGACTCAGGCAGTTTCTTTAAAAGGGTCCTCACATGGACTTATTCACTGATGGACTCATTGCCTCTGAGTTCCAGCACTGGGGTAGCAGCTTGAAAAGCACCAGGGACATATGGAGAGGAACCCAATTGTCCAGCTTCAGCGTGAAGGTTGGAGGGGTAGCATTCTCTCAAACACAAGTGCTGGTGGGTGCCATTTTTTGTTTGTTGAGCCCGCCTCCAACCCAGGGTGCAGGCACTGGCAGGAGTCGAGTCTAAATCTCCATCAACCTGGTTAACACACTTTTTCCTTCCCACATATCCCCCCTCACCTAGCTTGCAGGCCCACTCAAGCCATGTCCAGGGGCTTTTCCACACAAACAGCTTACTTCAGCTCTCACTGTAGACTTCTGTAAAATCTCTCAAAAGTTGACAAAACCCAAGCAAGGAGTTTTGGGCCTCTGCATGCCCTGTACCTCTTACTAAGTGGCCCCAAGCCCAGAACTAGGAACCTGACCCCAGGTTTCAATTTACCCTCTCCCAGATGCCTCTAAGCTCAGCACAAGTGGTAACTGTGGGGTAAACAGAGTCAGTCTGGCTGCGTCACCCAGATGTCTGGGGCACTAGGACAAGCTGTGTTCTCATAGCATTGAGACTGGGCCTAATAAACAGTTACCATATCCTTGAGTGGGTCCACATGCATAGCATGAAGTTCTGTTGTATGACACTTTGGCACCCTGCCAGCTTTGTGTGCGTGTAGTATACATGCACACAAAGGGAGTTGAAATTTCTTGCTGGGGGGCAGGTAATATGCAGTGCCATGTAGGGACATGCAGTGAGAAATGCAGTGCCACATGAGCACATGTGACTTGCAGTGTGCATGGATCTCCCACCCTTGAATAAAGGCATGTCAGACATCTCCATGGCTCCATATATTTTCTTCAATCTGCAGGAATCCAGAGTGGACATATCTGGCTTTGAACAGTCCCAACACATTGGCGTGGTCAGCAGGATTTGTCGCAGAATGAAATGGAGCCGGAGCCCCCAGAGCACGGCTTGGTGGAGTTCCCAGTCACTGGCAGGTAGTATTTGGTGGTCAGGCTCCTGGTGGCTTGGCCTTTCCCCCAGGACTGGCCCAATGCTGGTGGTGCACCAGACACGATAAGGAAGGTTTTGAGGGTGGTTGGGGAGACCCTAGGAAAGCCCAGCACCCATGAGGCTGTTGGGGGCCATGGACTAGGTGTTTCTTTCAGCTTTGTGAGCTGTGATGAAGACTACACTCCATGATACAGCAAAGTTAAGTGAACTCCCAGAAAGAAAAGAGGCCTGGAAGGCTGCGGAAGAGGAGACTGTGCTTTGCAACAGAGCAAAGTTCCAGGAGCCCTGAGAGGAAGTGGTTTGTAACCTGGCAAAAAACCCCTCAGAACAGTGGAGATGTGGCAACCCACCTTCCCAATTGCAATGAGTGATTCAGGTGAAAGGTGGGAGGAAACAGAACTGAGTTCCTGGTAGGACTGTCCTGTAATGGTGCAGAAAATGAAATCGCATCAACCTATGGCTTCTGGGGGGAGTCTCAAGCTGGGTGGCCTGAGGATCCCTTCCCCTCTTCTACCCCGCACTTTATTTTTGGAATAAAGTTGTTTGATGCTGCTGCTGCTAGCCAGCCTGGTGCAGGCAGTGCTGGCTATGCTGCTGTACAATGCAGCAGGCCAGCTTGCTGTGCCCACCATGTTGGACAGCATCAGGCTCACGTTCCTAATGTCTGAAGTTCTGCCAGTCACTGTGAGCAGATGCAAGGCTCTGGCTCTGACCCTGTGCACTCTGGCACCCACCTGCCTGGCTATGCTGCTCACTCTGCCCATGGCCTTGCTGGTGGGGCAGATGTTGGAGCTGGCAGTGTGATCCAGGTGGCTGCAAAAGAGCGTGCTGGAGCTGGCACAAGGCAGAGAAGCAGGTGCTGGAAAGCATGATGATAGTGAGGAATGAGATGGTGTAGCAGACGGCAGCCACAAAAGAGGTAACAGCAGCAGAGTGGCCCAAGGGGATGAAGCAGCGAAAGTGAGGGACAATGTCATAAGTTCCCCCTATTTCATTGTTAAAAAGCAAACCCATGTAGTTGCAAGCTAAACATATCCTGTGGCCTCAGAAAAATAAGGTGATGGAAAAAAACAGGAATATGCCCCCCAAAAGGCCTACCCAGTGTGTCTAAAGGACCATATGGTTGTGCCAACCTCCTGAGAAGAGACAGAAAATATCTTTTGAAAATTTAAATAGGGGAAAGGGCCAAGAAACCAATCTACAGAGATGGGCGGGGACCAGAAGACTCCCCATGAGTATACTGTTTAAGTGTGCCATGTTCCTGATAAACTCTGGGCCACATGCAGGGGCCTGTTGGGGCTCTTTGCTGGGATAGGCTGAACACCACCCCCGTATTCAGATGCCATCTGCACGAAGGGAGATGACAGTTAAACAGACACAATCTGGCTTAATACTAGAGGATGTCAGAGTAGCCAGTGGGCAGAACTGCACACTGTGTGGCTCGTGGCTGCCAATGAAACACCTCCAGACTATTTGCACAAATAGTTGGACGGTGTACCCGGGACTATTATGGATCTCTATATGGCATGCAAATAAATGGATGGCTATACACATGCCTTTATAGGGACAGGCCTTGTGGCAAGACCCTGAGAGCTACAGCTGCTGCCCCTGTGCTGAGGGACTGGATAAAATGCTTATGGACTGTCCTCTGCACTCTAAATGAGAGGAGCTGGAGAGGAGGGCCCATCTCCGGTGGGAGTGCTATTCCACCAGACTGCTGCTCCACTTCAGCTGCAGGAACAGGCTAAGGATGATCTGCTGGAACTAGGCATGGGAAAACGGGGAAATACTCTCCTGCCTTTACCTAAGGGCCTGGGGTAAGGCCACTTTGATGTGGCCTTGGGAAATAAAAGCCCCTCACATGTGTTGGGTGGCTTTTGTTGCCCCTTGGGAACAGGGGTGGAGAGAAACGTGCAAACAGTGCTCTGGATGATTGGGGCATGGCCCGCACTCTTAAAGGTGACATACCGCAGACCAGCAGACAACAAAATGCTTCTTTGTGCCATCTTTGTGATATCACTATGGTCCATTATGAGTTCTCAACTGTTGTTGCAAGTAAATGCTGAACCCCTAGTTAAGGCGTGCAATGTTGGTATTTGCACCCATAAAGGCTTCTTCTGACAGCCACCATCTTGTCAACATACCAGAAACTTGCTTGTATATTGCCTGAGGGCAGTGATTGGCCACTGCTGGTGCCTATAACTGTTTTGTCACTTTGGCCTTAGGATGCAAAGTAACACCTGTGAAACAGTGTACATTCCTTTAGGAGTGCAACCTGAGCCAACATGTTAACTGGGGTGAGCAGTAGTGTGATTGGCCCCAGCCCTTGGCCAGCTGCTCCATGTGGGTGGCTTGGGGTTGGCTCATGCCTGGGACCATGGGGTTGGCTGTGCCAGCACCCCTCTTTCTTAAAAGCCTCAGGGACAAACCCAGGTGGGCTGGACTCCTATAGGTCTGTGGCAGTCTCAGACTCTAAAGCATTTCTGGGAGGCACAGAATAATGCATGGGCTACAATTCCAACTGGAGCCCTCTGGTTGTGTGGCACACATGGGTGACCTTACCTGCCTAGGAATTGAACTGGCCATGTACTTAGGGGTTGCCTTATTGCCTGTGTGCTGTTGCAAATTATACTGCTGCTGTGGCAGCTGGGTGCAGGGCTTTGCCCTCCTCCCAAGGGACCTTTGCCTTCTGCCAAGGGACCTCCACAGAAGACACCGTCACCTAGATTATATGGTGAGGAACCCAGAAGAGGTGGATTGTAGGGCAAATGGAGTCAGTCTGGCTGCCTCATGCAGATGTCTGGGGAACTAAGATAAGCTGTGTCCTCATAGCCTTGATATTGGGCCCAATAAACAGTTACCATATCCTTGATTGGGTCCACATGCATAGAATAAAACTCTGTTGTATAATATTTTGGCACCCTGCCAGCTTTGTGTGCATGTAGTACATAAAGAAGTTAAGATTTCCCACTGAGGGACAGGTGACATGCAGTGCCATGCATAGACAAGCAGTGAGACATGTAGTACCATGTGGGAACATGCAACATGCAGTGTACATGAATCACCCACCCTTGAATAAAGACTTGTCAGATATCTCCACAGCTCCATTTATTTTCTTCAGTCTGTCAGAATCCAGACTGGACCTGTCTGACCTTGAACAGTCATGACAGAGTAACCACCATACAGATAACTTTGTAACTTATACCAGTTGTCCCTGGGCCAGACACACATAGACACCGACATTGGCCAGATCCAGAGCCCCCCCAGTCCTCACCCCCACCAAGAGGTCTCAGAAACAATACATATGTTGGCCAGGTTCAGATAACACTAAAGCGCCACCCAACTGTCTCCATAAACAGATACAAAAAGGATAGACACGGCAGGAACAAGAGCCCTGCTGAAGCAAATTTTGCTCTGTGGGACCAGTTCCTGCATAATAGCTCCTCTGCTGTAGTCACAGCCGTTCTTCACAGCCAGTCAGCCTGAGGGTCAGTTCCTGTCACTGATGTGTCAATAGCAATCAAGGCTCACTTATAAGAAGACAAACATACCCCACATAAGAGACACAACTGAAGGGCCGGCTCAGGTGACCAGGGAGACTACATCACCATTTCCTATGGGTCCCATAGGAAACCTACTATGTACAGCCACTCTACCAACACTGGGAGACATAGCAGATCTATCATATAGAAACAAACACAAATTCAACCAAAATGAGAAGACAACCAAACACGTTTCAAATAATAATTTTTGAAAAAGGACAAAACTCCAGAAAAGAAGAACTAAACAAAATGAAGAAAATCAGTCTACCAGACCCAGAGATGCAAACACTGGATATAAAAATGATCAACGAAGTGAAGGGAATAGTAAATGAACTCAGTAAAAACTTCAACAAAGAGATAGAAAGCATAAAAATGGAGATAGAAAACAAAAGAAAGAATCAGTCAGAAATAAAGAATGTAATAATTGAAGAATAGAAGGAATGAATAGTACATTAGATGAGGTAGAGATTGAAGCAACAGTTTGGAATACAAGGTCATAGGATATATCCAATCAGAACCATAAAAAGAAAAAAGCTTAAATAATGAGGATGGTTTAAGGAGTTTCTGAGGCAACATCAAGAGTAACATTCGCACCGTAGTGTACCAGAAGAAGAAATGAGAGAGAAAGGAACTGAAACCTATGTGAAGGGTCAAGATGGTAACATAGGCAGACATGGCTCACCTCTTTGCACAACCACATCGAAATTACAACTAAAATATAGGACAACCATCACTCAGGAACATCAGAATTTGAGTTGAATGGAAGTCTGACAACTATGAAACTGAAGAAACCACATCCATTCAGACTGGTAGGAGAGGCATGGATGTGGAACAGGCTGGCCCTACACCCATGTGGATAAGTACTTGGGAGGGATATCTTGGGAGCTAGGAGTCCCAGATTCACACCAAACCCCCTAGCCCAGATTTCAGTGTCAGGAAGATAAATCCCCACAACTTCTAGCTGTGAAAACCAGCAGGGACTGAGTTAGTGGAGGATGCTGCTGGAGCCCTAAGCATTCCTCTTAAGAAACCCGTGCATGGACTCATCTACTAAGACTTGCTCACTCTGAGCTATAGCACCAGGGTGGCAACTTGAAGGGAACCAGTGGTATACATGGAGAGAATGAAGTATCTGGCATCGGGACAAGCAACGACCATTGTCCATTTGCTGAGCCCTCCTCCCATAGAGCCGGTAGGCTGGTGTCATATGTGAGACTCCATCAACCTAACACTGTGTGACTCACCTTGGAGATCCACAGAGGCTCTACCCCATCCAATTTATGGGCCCACCCAAGCTGATTTTCCATAAGAATAGCTGGTCTTGGTTCCTAAATCGTGTCAGATAAGCAACAGCTGGCTTCAGTGAGTCCTAGTGGCAGCCAGATTAGAATCACAGCTCAGCTTCACCTGGGAACCTCCAAGGCCAGCACATGTAGCAGGGATCTCAAATTGCTTTATAGCTCAGGCAGAGTACCCCAGGCAAAACACGGCGGGGGGGGGGGGTGCTGATGTTGGCCTGCACCACTCACGAAGCCCCAAGGGCAACATATCCAGTGAACAGCTACAGGCTATGTTGGAGAACCTCTACCCTATCCCTGCACAGTTGATCCTCCATGAAGGACGGAGGTTGGTGGTCAGTGGTCACAGCCAGTCCTTGCAGCTGGTCTGTGTTAATCCATCCCATTGATCTGCCAACAGCAACTAAAGCTCAACTGTAGGAGGAGGGTGTACTTAGCCCCCATGAAGGACACACGTCCAGTGCCCAGCTTGGTTGATGGGGAGAGGCTTTGCCACTGGAGCCTATCCACATTAGGCAACACTACCAAGACATGGAGTCAACACAACTCTAATACATAGAAACAAACACAGGGAGCCTGCCAAAACAAGTAGATAGAGAAACATAGCCCAAATGAAAGAACAGACCAAAACTTCAGGAAAGAGCTAAAAAAAATGGAGATACACACTCTATCAGATGCATAATTCAAAACACTGTTCATAAGGATGTTTAAGGAATTTAGGGAGGGCATCAGTGGTATAAAAAAACCCAGTTGGAAATGAAGTATATACTAATTGAAATAATGAACAATTTATAGGGAAACAAGAGTGGAGTGGATGAAGCCAAGAATCAAATAAATGACTTGAAACATAAGGAAACAAAAAAAAAGTCCGACAACAACAGAAAAAAACAAAAAAACAACCACACAGAACAAGAAAAAAGAATCCAAAAAATGAGAGTAGTGTAAACAGCCTCTGGGACAACTTTAAAAGGTCCATCATTTACCTTATACAGGTGCCAGAAGGGGAACAGAAGGAATAAACTGGAAATCTATCTGAAAAAATAGTGAAAAAAAACCTCCCTAATTTGGTGAAGGGAATAGACATACAAGTCTAGGAAGCATAGAGAGCCCCAATTATGATGGATGCAGAGGCCCACTCCAAGACACATCATTATTAAAAGGCCAAAGGTTAAAGATAAAGAGAGACTCTTAAAAGCGAGAGAAAAGTGTTAGTTACCAGAAGGTTGTCAGATAAGAGCAGGGAGGGGAAGAATGGGTGAAGAGGTGAGAGGATCAAGAAGCACAAATAAGTAGTTATAGAATAGCCATTGGTATATAAAGTACACTATAGGAAATAGAGTAGCCAAAGAACTTATACTCATGCTCCATGGACATTAACAATGGTGGGGGAATTGTCTGAGGGATTAGGGGGACCTGGGTGGAGGGAGAAAAGAGGGAAAATGAGGACAACTCTTCTTGAAGACAACTATAATCAAGAAAATATAATTTAAAAAATAAATAAAATAAAAATAAATAAAATCTAAAAAAAAAACAACAAGAAAACCTATGTGAAAAATTACAACAAAAATTTTTCCTAACCTGGTGAAGGAAATAGACACACAAAACAGAAAGAACAGAGTTCCAAAGGACATGAGTCCAGTGAGGCCCACACCATGGCACACTCTAGTTAAAATGCCAAGAATTTAAAGTAAAAAGAGAATCTTAAAGGCAGCAATAAAAAATAAATTATTTACAAGGGAGCTCCTATAGACTATCAGCTGATTCCCCAACAGAAACTTTTCAGGCCACGTGGAATTAGCACAAAATATTCAAAGTGATGAAAAGCCAGGAACTACAACCAAAATTACTCTATTACTCAAAATTACTCAGTCAAGTTGTCATTTAGAATAAAAGCACATATAAAGAACTTCCCAGACCCAAAATATAAATAAATAGCAAAAAGAGTTCATTGTTACCAAACCAGTATTACAAAAATACTAGTCTTCTTGAAGAAGAAGAAGAAGAAGAAGAAGAAGGAGGAGGAGGAGGAGGAGGAGGAGGAGGAGAGTAATTAAAAATATGAATCATAAAATGGCAGAAACTACATACCTATCAATAATTACTTGAAATGTAAATGGATTAAATGCTGAAATCAAAAGACATAGTATGGCTGACTGGATAACAAAACAAGATCCACAAATATGCTGCCTACTAGAGAACCATTTAGATCAAAATACACTTACAGACTGAAATAAATGGATAGAAATAAATGTTACATGCAAATAGAAATAAAAAAATCTGAGGTAGCAATATTTATATTAGACAAAATAAACTTTAAAACAAAGACTATCAAGAGACCAAGAAGCACCCAGGCATCCCAGTTCTTGGTATTTGTCCAAAGAAACCAAAAATACTAATTTTTTAAAAAATGCATTCTTGTGTTCACTACAATATTATTTCCAGTAGCCAAGACATGTAAACAACCTAAGTGCTCATCAATCGGTAAATGGATTAAAAATGTAGCACCTATATACAATGGAATAATAAACATAAAAAAGAATGAAATCTTGCCATTGTGACAATATGGATGGAACTAGAGGGTTTTATCCTAAGTGAAATAAATTAGATAGAGAAAGGCAAATATAGTCCAATTTCACTTATATGTGGAATCTAGAAAAAAAACAAAATAAACAAATAAAAACAAGTCCATAGATACAGGGAATACTTTGATGCTTGCCAGATGGGAGAGGGTTCAGTGTGGGAGTGGGTAAAAAAGGGGAAGTGATTGTAGATGTGTGAATTGCCATTTATAAAAACAGTTATGGGAATGTGAAGTACAGCACGGGGAGTATAGTCAATAATACTGTAACAACCAGTATGGGTCAGATAGGTACTAGACTTATTAGGGTGATCACTTTGTAAGTTACTAAATGTATAATCACTGAAACTGATATAATATTTTGTGTCAACAGTAATTGAAAAACATTTTAATTATTTTAAAATTGTCTAAAAATAATTGTATTCCACAAATGTATGTTAATGCTATGTGAATAAAATCAGATTGCGTTTATATACAACCTAAATAATCATTTCTGAGATAGCACAACTGCATTTTTTTATTGTTGACACTATTACAGATGTCCCTAATTTCCCCCCACCTTTTCCCCCTCCACCCAGCTTTGTTCCCCACATTGTTGTCTCTGTCCACAGGCTATGTACATATGCACATATGAACTTTTGCTAATCTCTTTCAGTCATCTCCAGACCTTACCCCCGAGATCTGTCAATCTGTTTCATGTATCCATGCCTCTAGTCCTATTTTGTTTGTCATTTTATTTTGTTTGTTTTATTTCACATATGAGTGAGATCATATGATATTTGTCTTTCTCTGACTTGCTTATTTAGCCTAGCATAATAATTTCCAGATCCATCCATGCTATCACAAAGGTTAAGAGTTCTTTCTTTTTCATAGCTGCATAGTATTCCATTGTATAAATATACCACAGACTTTTTATTCACTCATCTACTGATGGACACTTGGACTGCACTGCTGATGGGAATACAGACTGATGTAGCCATTGTGGAAATCAATATGGTTTTACCCAAAAATCTAAAAATGAAAATGCTATCTTACCCAGTGATCCTACTCCAGGGAATACATCTTAAGAATCTGAAACATCAATCAGAAAGCAGAATTATTTAAAAACACCAAGATCTGGTAACCACAACTGAATTTCTTGCTGCATGTTTATTTTCAGTTTTTGCTGCTAGCTTTATTGAATATAAATAGAACTAGTATGAAGATGTCAATGTGTCCTTCTGCCCTAAACATCCAGTTCCCCAGAGTTTCATGGAATAAGCATCAGACATCAATACAAGCACAGGGTCCTTCTGGATGCGAGGCAGTATATGACCATGCAAGGCAGGGGCCCATGAAGCTGAGCTGGACAGGAGGAGACATTGGACTATGTTGACAACAGCAGCACAAGAGACTTCAGCTTGCTCACCTCTTGAGGCCTTTAAATCCAAAACAAGGCCTGACATGGATGTTGTAGGAGGTGGCATGGCCTGCTGAGGAGTCAACTCTCAATGACTCCACCCTCTCCTGCCCCTTCTGAAGTCTGCCTCTCCGTGTTTTCCACCTGCTTCCAGAAGTACAAATGCACACCTGTTCAGAGCACCTAAAGTCAGCTGTACCGAAGTCTGATAACCTGGCAAAAATTTCTTCCATATCTGTGGCACATAGCTGGAGTTGGGGCAGAAATCTAATATATCTTCCTTTCTTTTCTTTTCACTCTAAAACAGAATGGGTGTCTTCCTTCCAACCTTAATATTTACAAAATGTTTCACCTTCATTCACAGCCCATTTTACTTAACTTTTTTGTTTATTTTATAATATTATTTATGTTTTACTTAAAAATATTTATACATTGATTTTATTTCACACATATAAAATAAGTAATTCTATTTCAAGCATAATATACAGATATTCAAGGTTATTTAGCTGTAGATTTAATAAAGATTGAAATTTATTTCTTTTAAATCAATTTCTTTGCTTGAATTACCGATAGAATAAAATTTTCCATGTACTCTTCCACTGTTTAGACCAGAATTAACTACAGCCTTGAAACTTTTATAATTTCCCAACCAGTGGTTTTATATTTTGACACTTAAGGAAACACAAAGTATGATTTTCTTTTTTTATTTATTCAAATTACATAATATATTTGCAACTTGTTTTTTCACTCAACACTCAACACTTTCATAGTAAATGTACACTGACAGTAGATTACAGATACTCACTTTAACTGCTCTGTAGTCACATAGGATAATTGATCCATGTCTTGTGCATAAGTCCTGTTTCTTTCTGTTTTTTTTTTATATTAGAAAGAGTATGCAGTGAAAATCCTGATTCACAGCACCTTGTACACGTGTATAGATTTCTCATGATATCCATTAAGGGACATACTAATTTATATCTTGCAATCAGTATCTGTATCCCCTAAGTGCACACTTAAATGAGACATTATTTTATGCCAAACTGATGAAGACATTTCATTGCTGATATAATCTTCCTTTCCCTATCACTGATGGAATTTCCACTTGTTTATTGGACATTAGGGTTTTCTCTTGTGCTAAGCATTTATTTATACCCTTTGACATTAAAAAATAGATTGTTTTTGTTTTATTTCTATGAGGGAGCTCTTTTAAATTTTATTTTATTGTTCAAGTATAGTTGTCTGCAAAAATATTGCTGCTTGGAATATCTGCGATTTTCTTGCCAATGCTCTCCTCTAGGGCTTTAATGGTTTCACGGCTTATATTTAAGTCCTTTATCCACCTTGAATTTATTTTGGTGTATGGTGTAAGTTGGTGCTCAAATTTCATTTTTTTGCATGTAGCTGTCCAGTTCCCCCAACACCATTTGTTGAAAAGGCTGTCTTTACTCCAAGCAGCAATATTTTTACTGACACGTCCCCTAGAGCAAGGGATATAAAGGAAAGAATAAACAAATGGTATCTCATCAAAATTAAAAGCTTCTGCATGGCTAAGGAAAACAGTATCAAGATAAAAAGAGAAGCAACTGTTTGGGAAAACATATTTGCCAATGATACCTCAGACAAAGGTTTAATCTCCAAAATATACAAAGAACTCACACAACTCCACTCAAAGAAGACGAGCAACACAATTAAAAAATGGGCAAAAGACTTGAACAGACACTTNGGTGAAAGACAAATGTCATATGATCTCACCGTTAACAGGATTCTAAACAAAACAAACAAGCAAGCAAAATACGACCAATGACACTCAAATATGGAACAGGCTGACACGGTCCAGAGGGGAGAGGGGAGAGAATCATAGGGGAAAAGGGAATGGACTCACATGAACAAGTATAAAGGACACATGGACAATAACTAAGGGTGGGGGGTGGAAAGGGGAGGGAGGCGGGGAGCATGGGGTGGGGGGCAGGCAGGGTTGGGAATATAAGACAGAAACCTGTACTTGAACAAGAATTAAATAAAAATTATATTAAAAAGAAGTATAGTTGTCTGCATTTTCCCCCCATCACTCCACCCCACCCCAGCCATCCCCACTTCCCTCCCCTGATTCTATTCACCCTTGGATTTATTTATGTTTCCTTTATAGTTGTTCTTTAAAACCCTTCCTCCCTTCCCCATTATCCCCTCCAACCTCCCCTCTGGTTACTGTCAGATTGTTCTTAATTTCAATATCTCTGGTTATATATTTTTTGAATGTTATGTAGTCTGGGTAGAGAGTCTTTGTCAAATATAAATGTAGCAAGTATCTTCCTGGTCTGCGGTTTGCTATTTCACTTTGGATTGCCTTTTTTTTACATAGGATATTTTAATTTTAATGAGTCAATTTTAATATTCTTTGTTGCTACAGTTTGTTCTTTGTGTCTCTTGTTAAGGGGATCCTTCTGTAATCCAAGTTTAAAAAGAAACTTTCTAATACATTCTTTTTAAAACTTAACTTTATATTTTGTGTCAATTTTTGTCCATAGGCATTCTTAATATAATTGTGATAAAATGTACATGACCTAAAATTAAAAATCTCTCAATATACTCTTCTAAATATTCCAGGCTTTTCTTGTTGCTGCAGCAGCATAGTTATGCCTTCATTCTGCCTGGATGTAATTTTTTATATTACAAAATAGGTAATATTTCTGTACAATAGAATTCTAATATTTCTAGGCAGGAGGCTTGGTGTTTTTTTGCCAAATGGAGTTTTCTTAGAGTCATTTATTTAACAGCACTTACTTGTAATGCCACTTCTGTTATATATCAAGTTCACATATCTGTGTTATCTTCCATTAGCCAATTTGTCTGCTTCATCACTAATACCATGCTGTTTTAATTGCCATAGCTTGGCCATACTTGTTTTTTTTTTTTTTGAATTTTTAAAAAAAATATATTTTATTGATTATAACATTACAGTTGTTCTATTTCCCCCCTTCATTCCCCTCCACCCACAAACTCCCTCCCCCACCATTCTCCTCCCCTTAGTTTATAACCACGTGTCTCAAGTTATTTGGATTCTATATTTCCCCCACTATTCTCGCCCTCCCCCCTATCTGTTTTCTACCTACCATCTATGCTATTTTCTGTGCCTTCTCCCACCTTCTCCCTCTCCCACCCCCCTATTTCTAACCCTCCATGTGTTCTTCATTTCTATGGTTCCACTCCTGATCTAGCTGTCCTCTTGGTTTGCTTTTGTTTTAGGTGTGGTTGTTAATAACTGTGTGTTTGCTGTCCTTTCACTGTTCATCTTTTTCATCTTCTTTTTCTTATATAAGTCCCTTTAGCATTTCATATAATAAGGGCTTGGTGATGATGAACTCCTTGAACTTGACCTTATCTGAGAAGCACTTTATCTGTCCTTCCATTCTAAATGAAAGCTTTGCTGGATAAAGCAATCTTGGCTGTAGGTCTTTGGATTTCATGACTTGGAATACTTCTTTCCAGCCCCTTCTTGCCTGGAAGGTCTCTTTTGAGAAATCAGCTGACAGTCTGATGGGTACTCCTTTGTAGGTGACTGTCCCCTTATCCCTGCTGCTTCTAGGATTCTCTCCTTGATTTTGGTCTTGGCTAATGTAATTATGATGTGCCTTGGTGTGTTCCTTCTTGGATCCAACTTCTTTGGGGTTCTCTGAGCTTCCTGGATTTCCTGGAAGTCTATTTCCTTTGCCAGACTGGGGAAGTTCTCCTTTATTATTTGTTCAAATAAGTTTTCCACTCTTGGTTGTTTCTTTCCCCCTTCTGGTACCCCTATAATCCGGATGTTGGAACGTTTAAAGATGTCCTGGAGGTTCGTAAGCCTCTCCTCATTTTTTTTGAATTCTCATTTCTTCATTCCTTTCTGGTGGGATGTTTTGTTCTTCCTTCTGGTCCATTCCATTGATTTGAGTCCCAGTTTCCTTTCCATCACTATTGGTTTCCTGTGCATTTCCCTTCATTTCAATTAGTTTAGCCTTCATATGTTCCTCTAATTTATGACTATAATCTACCAGTTCTGTGAGCATCCTGATAAATAGTGTCTTGAATTGTGCTTCTGAGAGGCTGGCAATTTCTCGGTCGCTTAGAGTTATTGGCTCTGGGACTTCGAGTTCTTCTTGCGCCATCTTTCGGGTTGTTAGTGCCTGTTTCATAGCAGGATCAGAGCCCTAAAGTGTTCACTAGAACAGGGCAACTAAGTCGCTGGGTTGTGACTTTGTATGTGGGGGTGGGGTCAAAGAGGGACAATGGCTCTCACTGGTATTGCAGGGCAACTAAGTCGCTGGGTTGTGACGCTATATGTGGGGGCGGGGTCAAAGAGTGACTATGGTGTCCTGTCCACCGCCTGCCGCCACGGCCCTCACTGGTGCCGCAGTTGCTGCCATCACTGGGCCCACGTGTTTCATCCCACTTCACACGAGTGTGCCACCGCCGTCAGCCCTCGCCCCCTGGGGCCTGCGTGGTCTGTCTCACTGTGCGCGAATATGCTCCCTCCGTCTGCCCTGCACCCCAACTAGTTCCTATCTGCCTGCGCGCCTTGGTCGGGGGCCCTGTCCTGCCCTACCCTGCTCGCTGCTGGCTATGCCCCTCTTACCGTCCCCGTTGAATGGTTAGATGTAGTCAGACTTCCGTATAATTCAATTTTCTGTCCTTTGGTTGTGTCTTTGTTTCTCTAAACCTTTGTTGTATTCAAACTTGGTTGTGGGAGAAGGCACAGTGTTTCCACCTATGCCTCCATCTTGGCGGAAGTCCTGGCCATAATTGTTAATACTTAATAAGGCAAGTTCACCTTTGTGTCTTTAGGTTGCTTTGAGCTGCAGTCAACACTAGGATAAAAAATAGGGATTTATAAAATACCATATAATAAAAATTCTAAACGAAATGGCTATTGCTAATTCAAACATCACTTTCTCACTAAATCTTATTCAAAAAAAAAAAAGAAAGAAAGGTGGAAGACATTCCATTCATTTTTTTAGGAAAAAATTCTCTGCCAGGAGGCCTGCTAGAGATTTTACGTCACATACCACTGCCCAGTCATAGGGGACATGGACAGCCATTCACCAGTGGCTGGCAAAGGGAAATGGGATGGCAGGAATTAGTTCATTATTGTGACTTTGTTCACCTTGTTTTGTAATTCTGTTGCTCATTTTCCCTTTGTATGTTTTAATGTTATATGTATAAAGATTTAGATTATCTTCCTGGTAAATTGGTTCTTTTATTCTTATGTATTTTTTAAACTCATTTCTGGAGGAAGATGGCTGTGAGAGCGGAGGAAGATGGTAGTGAGATGGGGGGAGTGGAGCCCACTCTCTGCCCACCCCCCACACAGCTGAAACACCTGGCCGAACTTCTGAGGAACAGAATGGAAAGCCAACACTATCCCAGCATATATGAAGATTGGAGACCAGAAATCGTAGAGGACAGTGAAATATCAGACTGTAAGGAGAGTGCTTCAGGACAATAAGGTCCATGGGTCTAGCATGGGGACCAGGGTGGCTGCAGCCCCAGGTCCAGCACTGGTGAGATCCGCCATGGATTTCTTGAGACAGAGCCAAGTCATCTGCTCCCTTCCCTGCCAAACAAGGTTTGAGCAGTACCTGGAGAGACCTGGTTGCTTAAAGTGGCAGGAGGGGAATAAGGACTGTCAGGTTGCTCAAGAAACCAGATGACACAGCCAACTAAGGAACAGGGTTTATTGGCGGGGAAATATGAAGCCAACCAAGGGAGGTTGGGGAACCAACCAAGGTTGGTTAGGACTACTTGGTTGTTCTTAGGTCAGGGTTTTTAAGTGTGAAAACCCACGAAGGATAACTGTTTGGGATATCAGAGTCTGATTAACTAAAGCTGGTTGCTGGGTAAGATGTCTGCCAGCCGTTGTTCTCAATACATCTTGTCAGGCTCAGGTTAAAGCTGCATCTTGTTATGCCAGCTAGGCCGACCCAAGACCCCAATCAGCCCAGCATCTGTTTGTCCTGGGTAGGGTCAGCAAGCAGTTTCCCAGGCAAACATTTTCCTAGGCTACAGTTTCCCAAGGTACAGTTTTCCCACCTGGTGATTTTCCATTCCTCCTAGGCCCAACTACGTCTGAAAAGGATGAAGTGGCAAACACACAGGGGCTGTGTGCATCCACTGAGGCCGTAGATGCTGGCTGGGAGAGTTGCGTTATGTCAGACCCTGACCCAGATAGTCCCCAGTCTGGTTGGAGAGTTGGGCTGTATGAGAGGCCAGGCCCTTGTGTGGATTGGCAGGCTTAAGTAGGAATTTTTCAAAAAGAAAAAATGAAAAAAGAGGCACTTGGCAGCTGTTTGGGGAATTCTCCTGCAGTAGACTCCCTGGCCTTCTGCGCCCCTACTTCTGCCCAGCCTCAAGGTGCTCCTGCACTGGCTGGAAAGGCCCTGCTCTCACACCCAAAGCCCCAGGGAATGTGCACACCCAAAACTGTGGTACTGGTGACTGACATTCCTGCCCCAGTAGCAGAGGCCCAATGCTCATACCTGTAGCACTGGGAGAGAGTGCACCTAACCCCGATGCCCAGAGGCATCATGCACCCAACCCCTGCACCCTGGGGGGAGCAGCAGAGGAGGCCTGCACCTGCATCATCGGTGGCAGCAACGGCAGAACTCATACTCTGCAGGGCCAACTGGCTCTCTAAAAGAAAGGCAGAGATGCCCCAACAGAGGATAACTGCAGAGCTCAAGGAGTTAGCAATCCCCAGAAAAATATAACTCTGTGGGGGGAGGGGACTGAAATAGCATGAAGGGACTCTGAGAATCTCTAGCATCTAGGACAGCAAAGAGCAAGAAGGTAGTATGTGAATTGCCCTAACTGGTGCACCTTAAGGACAGATCAACTGGTGGGCTGAAGGCCTAGGCTAGGCTCAGAAGGAGAGTGAGGACCTGGCATTGAACTGAGAAACTAGGCTGGAGGCTGACCAGTACAGCTCAGGAAGGGAGAACAGCGAAACCAATTCTCCCTCAGCTTGCTGCAGCCAGGAAGACTAGCAGAAATGGCTTGGCTGGTTTGAAGCCAGCAGGAGGCCTTTTTTAAAGTAATTTTTTTTTTCTTTTAACTACTTCTTCCATTCTTTTTTTATTCCTTCATCCTTTCTTCCTTTCTTTCCTGTTTTCTCTCTTCTCCATTCTTTCTTCTTCTTCTTCTTTTTTAATTCCCACAAGTGAGACAATAAAACCTGGAGCACAGAGTTGGACCTAAAGAGAGGCCATCCCAACAGCTGAGACAGTGTGACAAATTTTACTTTGCTACTCCAGAGAACTTGCAAGTCATTGTATATTCATATTATTTTTTCATTATTCTTACATTTTATTTTATTCATATTTTTGTATTTCTCTTCTTTCTATTTAGTCTTCACTTAGCTTGTTAAACTGCATTGTCTGACTGGTTCTCCTTGTTCTCTCTTTCATAGTGTATTTTTATTTACTGTCTTTCACTTCACTTGTGTTCCATTAACACACTAATTTCAGCCCCATACTTCCTATTCTTGTTACCCAGACCATATAGATTCTATCATATTATTGTTGATCCATTACTATTGTAAATAATTTCCATTGCATATAATTGTGAATACTACACAGGACACCTCCCAGATCTTAGCTCACTTCACAGTTTCCTGAACTTGATTACTATTGTGGTTAACTCTATTCTCTCACACACTATGGCTAGCTATTTTCTATCATTTACTCTCACTTTACCACATAATCTGAACTCCCACAAGCTCACTGCTTTCTCAATCCAACTCACAATCCTCACCCCCTCAACCAGAGTCTTATCTTCTTTCCACCCTTTGTAAAAAGTGGCTAGTGGGGTGAAATATTATGGTTAACACTATATGTATCCAAAGAATCTCCTGTAACTTTTCTATGGGTTGACATTTTAAATACCATAGAATGCACTCCTGCTGTCTTAAAACATTTTGCCTTCACCCTCCAACTGATCACAAAAAGGAGTAAGTGGAAGCTGTGAACACCAGGATACCTGCTGGAAAAGGAGACCCACCAACAAAGGATCCACCAACACATAGCAACATAAAAAGGTGACAGAGGGAGTGGAAGCCACACCAACTCAACCCAATACTGATCTGTAAATAAAACTAAATTATGGAGAACTTACTGAGAACAAACAAGTGAACAAGAACAAGAAAGAATCCTCAAAACCCTGTAAACATGAAAGAACCATTTTCAAAACAACCTACCCACAACTCCATGACAGAATACAAGACAAGGTGGATGGAGTGACCCTCAGTTAACCAGCTAGAGGGAAGGATCCACCAAAAAAAGACCCAACAACAGTCAAAACCCAAAGACATGTAGAGAGACAACCTAAATGACAGTCCAAGACCAGTGAGCTGGGGAGATCAAAGAGACTGCATCACTGATTCTCACAGGTCTTCTACCACAGAAGTTGATACCATAAACCCAGGGAGTCAGAACATATCAATTAAAGAAGCAGAGGCTAACAAGAAGAGTCTCAAAAACAATGGGAAGACAAACAATCTCTAAATGTAAGAAAAGGAGGAAGCCTCCGAAAGAATGCTAAATGAAATAGAAACAAGTAAACTACAAGATATTGAGTTCAAAGCAATGGTTATCATAAAGCTCAATGAGATTACAGAGAATTACCAAAAGCTACAATAAAACTACAATGAACTCACAAAATTATATCAACATGAAAAGGGAAATAGAAACTATCAACAAGGGCCAAGAAGAAATGAAGAATACAATTTCTGAGCTAAAGAACACAGTGGAAGAAATTAAAAGCAGGATCAATGAAGCAGAAGATCCGATCAGAAAGTTGGAGGATAAAGTAGGAAAAAACTCCAAGAGAGAGCAATAAAAGGAAAAGAGGCTCAGAAAGAATGAAGAGTGATTAAGAGAAAGGCAAGACAATATGAAACATAATAATAGCCGAATAATAAGGATACCAGAAGGAGAAGAAGAAGAGCAAGGGATAGAAAACCTATTTGAAAAAGTAATGAGGGAAAACTTCTCTAATTTGATGAGAGGGAAAGCCACACAAATCCAGGAAACACAGAGAGTCCCAATCAAGAGGAACCCAAAGAGGCCCACTTCAAGACACATCATAACTAAAATGACAAAATTCCAAGACAAAGAGAGAATCTTAAAGACCACAAAGTAAAAACAAGAAGTAAAATACAAGGAAGCCCAAATAATACTAACAGCTGACTTCTCAATGGAAATGCTCCAAACAAGAAGGGAATAGCAAGAAATATTCCAAGTAATAAAAACCAGAGGCAAGAAACCAAGATTGCGTTATCCAACAAGGCTCTCAATTAAAATGGAAGGCCAGATAAGGAGCTTCCCAGAAAAAAAAAAAAAGCCTCAAAGAATAATGAAACCCCAAAAAAGTCCTGTAAGAGATGATAAAGGGTTTTCTTTAAGGAAGCAATCAAAGAGAGAGAAACACAGGTAGAAAAAAATGGCAGTGAATAAGTACCTACCAATAATGACCTTAAAAGTAAATGGATTAAATGCTACAATCAAAAGATACAGAATTGCTGAGTGGGTAAGAAAACATGACGCACATATATGCTGCCTACAGCAGACCAGGAGAAAAGACCTAGGCAGACAGAAAGTGAAGAGCTAGAAATATATATTCCAACCAAATGGACAGAAAAAAAAAGCCAGGTAGCAATACTTATATCAGACAAAATAGACTTCAAAAAAGAGCCATAAAAAAAAACCCTGAAGGTCACTTCATAATTTTAAAGGGAAAAATCCATCAAGAAAACATACATATTGTAAATATATACGCACCCAACATAGGAGCACCCAAATACATAAGGACAATCTTGGAATACTTCAAGAAAGATATCGACAGCAACAATATTGTAGTAGGGGATTTTAACACCCTCATAAAAAATGGACAGACCTTCCAAACAAAAGATCAACGAAGCTATTGTGTCATTGAACAATGCCCTAGATCAAATGGACTTAACTGATATATAGAGAGAGCCTTTATCCCAAAGAAGCAAAATACACATTCTTTTCAAATGCACATGGATCATTATCAAAGATAGACCACATGATAGGACATAAAACGAGGCTCAACAAATTAAAGAAAATTGAAATCATACCAAGCATTTTCCCTGGCCACAAGGAACTAAAACTAGAAATCAACCAAAGGTAAAAACCCAAAACACTCAAAATCATGGAGATTGAATAGCATGCTATTAAACAATGAATGAGTCAAGAATGAGAACAAGGAAGAAATCAAAACGTTTCTGTAGACAAATGAACATGAACTGACAAAAATTCAAAACTTATGTGATATAGCAAAAGCAGTCTTGAGAGGGAAATTGATAGTGATACAGGCCTACCTAAAAAAGATAAAAACATATGGAATAAACAACCTAACCCTATCTAAAAGAACTGGAGGAACAACAACAAAAACAGCCCAGAGCAAGTAGAATGAAGAAAATAACCAAGATGAGAGTAGAATTAAATGACATAGACAATAAAAGCACAATTCTAAAGATCCATAAATCCAGGAGCCGGTTCTTTGAAAAGATAAACAAAATCAACAAGCCTTTAAGCAGACTTATCAAGAAAAAAAAAAAAACTAGAGAGGACAGAAATAAATGCAATCAGGAACGAAAGAGGAGAGATTACAACTTATACCACAGAAATACAAAGGATTGTAAGAAAGTACTACAAAGAATTATATGCCAAGAAATTTGAAAACCAAGGTGACATGGACAAATATCTAGAAAAAATAATATTCCAAAACTGAAGGAAGAAGCAGAAAGCCTAAACAGACCAATAACAGCTGAAGAAATTTAAAAAGTAAGCAAAAGCCTTCCAACGCACAAAAGTCTTGGACCAGATTGTTTCACAGGAGAATTTTACAAAACATTTAAGGTAGTACTAACACTCAACCTTCACAGATTATTCCAAAAATTTAAGAAAATGGAAAATCCCCAAATTCTTTTTATGAAAACAGCATTATCCTAATCCCCAAACCAGATACGGACATGGCAAAAAAGAAAACTTTAGGCCAATATCGCTGACAAAAATAGGTGCTAAAATCCTCAACAAAATATTGGCAAACCACATGCAACAATACTTAAAAAAGATCATACATCACGTAAAGTGGGATTCATCTCAGGGATGCTAGAATGGTACAATATTCATAACTCAATAAACATAATATACCACATAAACTAAATGAAACACAAAAATCACATGATCATATCAATAGATGGAGGGAAAGCATTTGATAAAGCACAGCACCCATTTATAATAAAAACACTTAGCAAAATGGGAATTGAAGGAGCAACCCTCAATATAATAAAGACCATACATGAGACACATACAGTCAACATCATACTCAGTGGGCAAAAACTTGCAGATTTTCCATTAAGATCAGGAATAAGAGAAGGTTACCTGCTTTCACCACTCCTATTCAATATAGTACTGGAAGTCATAGCCACAGCAATCAGACAAGAAAAACAAATAAAAGGCATCCAAATTGGAAAAGAGGGAACAAAACTGTCATTTTTTGTAGATGACATGATACTGTACCTAGAAAATCTTATAAACTTCACCAAAACATTATTCAACCTACTAAATTCATTTGGAAAAACAGCAGGAAACAAAGTCAATACTCAGAAATCAAAGGCATTTTTGTATACCAACAAAGAAATATCAGAAACAGAAATCAGAAAAAAATACCATTTGATATAGCAAAAAGAAAAAATAAAGTACCTAGGAATAAACCTAACCAAGGAGGTAAAAGACTTGTTACTCAGAGATCTATACAACATATGCTCTCACCTTTAACAGGAACCTACTCAGCAAAACAAACAAACAAGCAATTATATGGAACCATTAAGTAACCCCAAAGAACTGAAACAATTTTGAGAAAGAAGGACAAAGCAGGAGGGATCACAATATCTGATATCAAATAGTATTAGGAAGATGGCAACAGAGTAGGAGGGAGCAGATTCTACTTACCCCTACACACAGGACAAAAAACTTGGTGATCTATGAAGAAACAGGCAACAGCCAACAGTACCTCAGCATATATGAAAAAAAACCCCAGAAATTGTAGTAGACACTGAAAAATCAGAAGATAAGGAGACTACTGCAGGACAATAAGGTCCCAGGGACCAGCACAGGGACTCACCTGTATCCCCAGGCCCAGCGCCCTGCGCCTGGTGCTGGGTCTACCATAGACTCTTTGAGAGCTGCAGGCCTGCCAGAGTCCCTGGGAGAGAGCCGGGTCAACTGCTCCCTCCCTCCCTGGCCAAGCAGGGTTTGAGCAGCACCAGGAGAGACCTTGTTGCTTAAAGTTGCAGAGAGGGGAATAAGGACAAAGCAGCAAACACACAAGGGCCGTGATCAACCATGGAGTCTGTTGTGGCTGTCTTGGAAGAGTTGAAAGCCCCACAGTGACCGGCACTGACCCTGATAGTCACCAATCTGATAGGAGAATTGGGCTGTAATGAGCAGCAGCCTTGAGTAGGAGGAATTTCTCAAAAAGTAAAACTGCTTGGGGGATTCTTCTGTGACAGTTGCTGAACATACTCCCCACCCAGTCAGGCAGCAATCCTGAGGTTCCACAGAAGTCCCTGCGTTTCCCTTTAACACTGTGAAGTGTTGTCAGCCAAGCTTGCAGGACCCAGGCAGCCTGACCTGGCAAGTGTCTGCACTCACATTCCAGCCCACAGTGATAACCCCCCAAGAAACAGTGCTCTGAAAAAGACCTGGGTACCCAATGTAAGGCGCCCAGGAGAGGCACCAGACTAACTCTTGGGAGAGTGCATACAAGACTGGCTGAGCACACATCAGGAAGGGAAAATGGCCACACCAATTTTTCCTCAGCTTGCGGCAGCCAGCAAAACCACAAAAAACAGTTTGGCCAGTTTGAAAGCAACAAGAAGTGTTTTCTTTTTAAGTAATCTTTTAATTTAATTTCTATTATTCTTTTATCTTTCAATACATTTTTCCTCTCTTTTCCTCTTTCTTATTTTATTCCTCTTTCATTTATTTCCAATTTTATCTTTTCTTCCTCCCTTCTCTTGCCTTTTTTTAAATACCCACAAGTGAGACAAAAAACTTGTAACTGTGAAAGGACCAGACTTGGACCCTAAGAGGGGGCATCCTAACAGTTAAGAAAGCCAGACAAATTTCACTTGGCTATTGCAGAGAAACTATAAGCTATTGCATATTTGTATTATTATTTTTTCATTATTCTCACATCTTTTATTTTAATAGTATTTTTGTATTCCTCTTCTTTCTATATAGTCTTCTATGCTTGACTGGTTATATTGTATCATTTGACAGGTTTCCCCTGTTCTCTCTTCCACAGTGTATTGCTAATTTACTATACTTCATATCACTTGTGTTCCTTTAGCATACTGCTCAAGTTCCTGTACCCCCTATTCTTGTTATCCAAATCACATAGATTCTGTCATATGATTGTATATCCAATATTATTGTAAATAATAGCTGTTCCATACAATTGTAAATACTTCACATCACCCCTCCCAGGTCTTAGCTCACTTCACAGTTTCCTGAACTCTATTACTATAGTGGTTAACTCTATTCTCACACACACTAGACCAATTTACTATCCTTTACTCTCACCTTGCCTCACAATATGACCTCCGAAAGCCTCACTGCTTTCTATATCCAACTCACAGTACTTCCCTCCCCAACAAGAGTTTTATCTTCTTTTCATTCTTCCTTAAAAGTGGCTAGTTGGGTTGAAGATCACGGTTAACACTATATGTAGCCAAAGGATTTCCTGTCTTTTCTCTACTGGCTGCTACTGAAAATATCATAGAATACTCTCTTGCTGTCTTAAACCATTTTGCCTCCCCCTCCAACTGATCACAAAAGAAAAAAGAGTAAGCGAAAGCAGTCAACACCAGGATACCCACTGGAAGAGAAAGCCCAACAACAAAGGAACCACCAATGGATAACAACAGAAGAAGGTGAAGGAGGGAGTGGAAACCATAAAAACCTCAATCCAGGACCTATCTAGAAACACAACTAAATAGTGGAGAAACCTACCCAGCACAAACAACTAAACAAGAGCAAGAGCAAATCCTTCAAACCTTGTGCACACAGAAGAACTAACTCCAACACAGCCTGTCCTCACCAGCACAACAAATTACAAGAGATGGTGGAAAGAGTGACCATCAGTTAACCAAATGATGGAAAGAACCCACAAAAGAAAGGCCCCACAATGATCAAAGCCCAAAGACAAAACACAGAGCCAACTTAAAGAACAGGCCAAGACCGGTGAACTTGGGAGATCAAGGAGACCACAGCACTAAATCTCCAACATATTATACCACAGAAGTTCACACCATTAACCAAGGAAGCCAGAATAAATCAATTTAAGAAGCTGAAGTTAAGAAGAAGAGTCTCACAAACAATGGGAAAACAAGAACCAATCGCCAAATGAAAGGAAAGAAGGAAGCCTCAGAAAGAATGCTAGATGAAATAGAGGCAGCAAATTATCAGATATTGAATTCAAAGCATTGGTTACCAGGAATTTCAAAGAGCTCACAATGAGGTACCACAAACTACAAGGGAACTACAATGAACTCACTGCAAATTATATCAACATGAGAAAGGAAATAGAAACTATCAGCAAGGGCCAAAAAGAAATGAAGAATACAATTTCTGAATTGAAGAACACAATAGAAAGAATCAAAAACAGGATCAATGAAGCAAAAGATCAGATGAGCGAGTTGGAAAAAAACACACCCAGAAAACTAAGAAAAGGAAAAGAGGATCAGAAAGAATGAAAAGGGATTAAGAGAAATGCAAGACAATATGAAACGTAATACTATCCGAATAATAGGAATACCAGAGAAGAGAAAGAACAAGGGATAGAAAACCTATTTGAAAGAGTAATGATGGAAAATTTTCCTAATTTGATGAGAGAAAAAGTTACATGAGTCCAGGAATCACAGAGAGCCCTATTCAAGAGGAACCCAAAGAGGCCCACTTCAAGACACATCATCATTAAAATGGCAAAATTTCAAGGCAAAGAGAGAATCTTAAAGGCAGCAAGGGAGAAAAAGGAAGTAAGAAACAAGGGATCCCCAATGAGGTTAGCTGCTGACTTCTCAATGTAAATGCTCCAAACAAGAAGAGAATGGCAATAAATATTCCAAGTAATGAGAATCAGAGGCCTGAAACCAAGTCTACTTTAACCAGCAAGGCCTTCAGTCAAGATACAAGGCCAAATAAAGAGCTTCTAAGACAAAAGCAGTCCAAAAGAATACACTGCCAGCAAACCAGCTCTGCGAGAAATGCTAAAGGGTCTGAACTAAGAAAAGGAGAAAAAGAGAGAGACCGACAGGAGCACAGGTACACAAATGACAATGAATAAGTACCTATCAACAATAAACTTAAAAGTAAATAAATTAAATGCTCCAATCAAAAGACATAGAATAGCTTAATGCATATGAAAGCATGACCCACACATATGCTGCCTACAAAAGACCCACCTCAGAACAAAATACCTACACAGATTAAAAGTGAAGGGCTGGAAACAAATTTTCCAAGAAAATGGACAGGGAAAAAAAGCCAGGGTATCAATTCTAATATCAGACAAAATAGACTTCAAAAAAGGGCCATAAAGAGAGACCCAGAAGGTCACTTCATAATACTCAAGGGAAGAATCCACCAAGAATACATTAACATTGTGAATATATATGCACACAACATAGGAGCACCCAAATATATAAAGAAAATCCTAGAGGACCTCAAGAAAGATACTGACAGCAACACAATTACAGTGGAAAATTTTAACAACACACTGTCAAAAATGGACAGATCTTCCAAACAAAATAACAACAAAGATATTGTGGCATTGAACAACACCCTAGATTTAGTGGACTTAGCTGATATATATAGAGCCTTTCATCCCAAAGAAGCTAAATACACATTCTTTTCAAATGCTCATGGAACATTTTCAAATATAGACTACAGGTTGGAAACAAAATGAGCCTCAACAAATTCAAGAAAATTGAAATTATACCAAACATTTTCTCTGACCATAAGAGACTGAAACTAGAAACCAACCCCAAGGGAAAAAACCCTAAACACCCCAAATTATGGAGACTGAACGGTATGCTATTAAACAGTGAATGTGTCTATAATGAAATTGGGGAAGAAATTAAAACATTTCTGGAAACAAAAGAAAATGAACTCACACAACTCAAAACTCATGGGACACAGTGAAGACAGTCCTGAGAGGAAAGTTCATAGCTATACAGGCCTACCTAAAAAAGATAGGAATGTTTCAAACAAACAGCCTAACCCTACGAATACAAGAACTCAAGGAACAACAACGAGGGCAGCCCAAGGCAAGTAGAAGGAAGGCAATGACCAACATCAGAGCAGAATTAAATGACATAGACACTAAAAGCACAATTCTAAAGATCAATGAATCCAGGAGTTGTTTTTTTGAAAAGATAAACAAAATCAACAAGCCTTTAAGCAGACTCATCAAGAAAAAAAAGAGAGAGGACTCAAATAAACACAATCAGAAATGAAAGAGGAGAGATTACAACTCACACCACAGAAATACAAATGATTGTAAGAAATTGCTATGAAGAACTGAATGTCAAGAAATTTGAAAACCTAGGTGAAATGGACAAATTTCTAAAAAAATATAATCTTTCAAAACTCAGTGAAGAAGAAGCAGAAAGCCTGAACAGACCAATAACAGCAGATTAAATTGAAGCAATAATAAAAAAAAACTCCCTTGCTCCTGGCTGGTGTAGCTCAGTGGATTGAGCGTGGGCCTGCCAACCACACGATCACGGTTCGATTCCCAGTCAGGGTACATGCCTGGGTTGCAGGCCATTTCCCAGCAGGGGACTCAGGAGAGGCGACCATACATTGATATCTCTCTCTTTCTCTCCTTCCCTTCCCCTCTAAAGATAAATAAATAAAATCTATAAAAAAACACAAAAACAAAACTCCCATCACACAAAAGCCCTGGACCAGATGGTTTCACAGGACAATTCTACAGAGGACTTAAGGAAGAGTGAACCCCTGTTCTTCACAGACTATTCCAAAAAATCCAAAATGATGGAAGACTCCCAAATTCTTTTTATGAAGCCAGCATCATCCTAATTCCAAAACCAGATAGAGACTAAACAAAGTAAAAAAACTTCAGGCCAATATCACTGATGAAAGTAGACCCTAAAATCCTCAACCAAATATTGGCAAATCACATCCAACAGTACATCAAAAAGATCATACAATATGACCAAGTGGGATTCATCCCAGGGATGGTCCAGTTTTGGCAAGTCAGTAAATGTAATACATCACATAAAAAAAGCAAACAAAAAAATCACATGATTATATCAATAGATGCAGAAATAGCTTTTGATAAGGTACACCACCAATTTATAATAAAAACGCTCAGCAAAGTGGGAATAGAGAGAGCATTCCTCATCAAAATAAAGGCCATATATGAGAAACCTACAGCCAACATACTCAATGGGCAAAAACTAAAAGCTTTTCCACTAAAATCAGGAACAAGACAAGATTGTACACTTTCACCACTTCTGTTCAATATAGTATTGGAAGTTTTAGCCACAGTGAACAGACTAGAAAAAGAAATAAAAGGCATCCAACTGAAAAGGAGGAAGCAAAACTATCACTGTTTGCAGGTGACGTGATAGGTACCTGGAAAATCCTATAGACTTTACCCAAAAACTTCTCGACCTAATAAATGAATTTGGCAAAACAGTGGGATACAAAGTCAATATCCAGAAATTAAAGGTGTTTTGGTACACCATCAATGAAATATCATAATCAGAAATTAGGGAAAAATTCTATTTGATATAGTAACAAGGAAAATAAAATACCTAGCAACAAACCTAACCAAGAAGGTAAAACACCTGTATGCAGAAAATTACACAACACTGAAGAAAAAAATTAAGGAAGACAGAAACAAATGGAAACCTATACCATGTTCATGGATGGGGAGAATTAACATCATCAAGATGTCCATACTAACCAAAGAAATTTACAGATTCAATGCAATACCTATTAAAGTACCATCGACATGTTTCACATACATAGAACAAACACTTCAAAAATTAATATGGAACCATAAATGACCCTGAATAGCAGCTGTAATTTTGAGAAAGAAGAACAAAGTAGGAAAGATCCCAATACTTGATACCAAACTGTATTACAAGGCCACTGTAATCAAAACAGCTTGGTACTGGCATAAAAACAGGCACATAGACTAATGGAACAGAAGCATATGCTATGCTTACATGCTCATCTTGACTTTTGATTAAGAATATTTTATGAAACCTATCAATATTTCTATTTCTTTTTTAAATTTTTATTTTATCTATTATTAATATTCAAATACAGTTGTCTCCATATTCCCACTAGTACTTTTGCCTTTTTACCCACCCATACCTGCTACCCTCAATCCTACACACCTTTGGCTTTGTCCAAAGGTCTTTCATACATGACCATTTATGACCCTCTTCCTTCTATCCCACATTATTTCCCTTCCACCTCCCATCTACTTACTGTCACTTTATTCTTAATTTCTAAGTCTCTGCTTGCTTGTTTGTTTTGTTAATTAAGTCCAGCTTATACGTGAGATCATATGGTATTTATCTTTCACTGCCTGGCTTATATCAGTTAGCACAATGCTTTCCAATTTCTTCCATGCTTTTGAGAAGGGTGGGAGCTCCTTCTTTCCTTCCACTGTGTAGTATTCCATTGTATAAATGTACTATACTATTTTGATCCACTCATTTACTGACAGGCAGCTAGGCTGCTTCCAGCATTTGGCTATTGTAAATTGTGCTTCTATGACCCCTGAGATGAATAGGTTCTTTTGAATTAGTGTTTCAAGACACTTATGGTATAATCCCAGCAGTGAAATTGCTGGGTCAAAAGACAGTTCCATTTTTAGTTTTCTTAGAAAATTTTACACTTTTTTTCCACAGGGGCTGCACCAGTCTGCATTCCCATCAACAATATATTAGTGTTCTCTGTTCTCCACAACCTCACCAGAACTTATTGTTTGTTAATTTGCTTATGATGGCCATTCTGACCGGTGTGAAGTGGTGTCTCATTGTAATTTTAATTTGCATATCTCTTATGGCTAGTGATGCTTATATACCCCTTTCATATATCTCTGGGTCCTCTGTATGTCCTTCTTGGAGAAGTGTCTGTTCAAGTCCTTTGCCCATTTTTTAACGGGATTTTTATCTTCCTGGAATGGAGTCATGTGAGTTCTTTATATATTTTGTAGATCAAATCCTTGTCTGAGATTTTTTTAATATGGTATGAGATTTTCTTTTCTTTTTTTCTTTAATTCTTATTCAAGTACAGTTTTCTGTTTTATATTCCCTGCCCTGCCCCCCCAGTGCTCCCCACCTCCCTCCCATTTCCGCCCCCCACCTTAATTAGTGTCATGTGTTCTTTATACTTATTCATGTGAGTCCCTCCCCTTTTCCCCTATGATTCTCTCTCCTCTGGATGCTGTCAGCCTGTTCCGTGTTTGAGTGCCATTGGTCATATTTTGCTTTCTTGTTTATTTTGTTGTTTAGATTCTTGTTAAAGGTGAGATCATATGGTATTTGTCTTTCACCTCCTGGCTTATTTCACTTAGCATAATGCTCTCCAGTTCCATCTATGATGTTGCAAAAGGTAGGAGCTCCTTCTTCCTTGTCTGAGATTTCATTGGCAAATATATTTTCTCATATGGTTGACTCTCTTTTCTTTTTGCTCATGTTTTCTTTATCCATGCAGAAACCTTTTAATTTTATGAGGTCCCATTTGTTTATTCTTTCCTTTATGTTCCTTGCTTTATGGGACATATCTGTGAAAATATTGCTGTGTGGAGTATCTGAGATTTTCTTGCCTATGTTCTCCTCTAGGACTTTTATGGTGTCACCAATTATATTTGTCTTTTATCCCTCTTGAATTTATTTTTGTGTATGGTGCATGTTGGTGATTGAGGGTTTTTTTTTTTTTTTTGCATGTAGCTGTCCAGATCTCCCAATAGCATTTGTCGAAGAGGGTAATTTTACTCCATTTTATGCTTCTTCCCTCTTTGTCAAATATTAACAATAGAAATTTTATATATTTCTGTACTATCTATTCTGTTCCATTAATCTATGTGTCTGTTCTTATGACAGTATCAGACTGTTTTGATAACCATGGCCTTGTGATTAGTATAGTTTGATATCAGGTATTGTGATTCCTCCTACTTTGTTCTTTTTTGTCAAAATTGCAGTTGCTACTCAGGGTCGTTTATGGTTCCCTATAAATTTGTGAAGTGTTTGTTCTATATCTGTGAAATATGTCATTAGTATTTTAATAGGAATTGTGTTGAATATATAAATTGCTTTGGGCAGTATGGACATTTTGATGACATTAATTTATCCATTCATGAACATAGTATACACTTTCACAAATATGCTTTTACTTGTGGCTTTTTATTTTCTTTCTTCAGTGTTGTGTAGTTTTCTGAGTACAGGTCTTTTACCTCCTTGGTTAGGTTTATTCCTAGGTACTTTATTTTTCTATTGTTTTATATTACATGGGATTTTTTTCCTGATTTTTGTTTCTGATATTTCATTATTGGTGTACGAGAACACCTTTGATTTCTGAATATTGACTTTGTATCCCATTGTTTTTCCAAATTAACTTATTAGGTCAAATCATGTTTTTTTGGGGGGGGAGTGTTTTTGTTTTTGGAGTTTGTAGGTTTTTCTATGCACACTATTATGTCATCTTCAACAACGACAGTTTAACTTCCTACTTTTTAAATTTATATGCCTTTTATTTCTTCTTTTTGTATGATTACTGTGAGTAGAACTTCCAGTGGTATCATGTACAGAAGTGGTGAAAGCAGACATCCGGGCCTTCTTCCTGATCTTAGTGAGAAAACTTTTAGTTTTTGTCCATTGAATATAATTTTGCCTGCAGGTTTTTCACATATGGATTTTATTATCTTGGGACATGCTCCCTCCACCCCACTTGTTGAGCAATTTTATCATAAATGTGTAATGTACCTTGTCAAATGTTTTTTTATCTGTTAATGTGTTCATGTGAATTTTTGTCTTTTGTTTATATGGTGTATTACATTTATTGATTTGCCAATATTGTATCATCCATGCATCCCTGGGGTGAATTCCACTTGATCTTGGTGTATGATCTTTTTGATATGTTGCTAGATGTGATTTGTCAGCACTTTGTTGAGGATTTTAGTAACTATGTTCATCAACAATAGCAGTCTGTACTTTTCTTTCTTTTATGTGTCTTTGTCTGGTGTGGGGATTAGGATATGATGGCTTCATCAAAAGAGTTTGGGAGTCTTTCTTCTTGAATTTTTTGGAATAGTCTTAGAAGTATAAGGCTTAGCTGTTTCTTAAATGTTTTGTAAAATTATCCAATGAAACCATCCAGTCCATGGCTTTTGTGTGCCTGGAAATTTTTGATTACTGCTTTAATTGCACCAGCTATTATTAGTTTGTTCAGGCTTTCTGCTGCTTCTTTATTCAGTTTTGGAAGATTATACTTTTCTAAAAATTTGCCTATTTCACCCAAATTTTCAATTTTCTTGCCATGTAGTTCTTCATAGTAATTTCTTACAAATTTTGTATTTATGTGGAATCAGTTGTATTCTCTCCTCTTCAATTTATGACTTTGTTTTATGGCTCCTCTTTCTTTTTTTTCTCGATGAGTCTATTCAAAGGATTCTAGATTTTGTTTATTTTTTCCAAAAACCAGCTCCCAGGTTTATTAATCCTTAGATTTGTACTTCTAGTCTCTATGTCATTTAACTGTGCTGTGATCTTGGTTACTTTCTTCCTTCTACTCACTCTGGGCCTTGTGTTTTGTTGTTCCTCAAGTTCTTGTAGGCATAGTGTTAGGTTGTTTCTTTCACATGTTTCTAACTTTTTTAGGTAGGCCTGTATTGCTATGAGCTTCCCTCCCAGGACTGCCTTCACTGTGCTCCATAAATTTTGGGCTGTTTTAAGTTCATTTTTCATTTGTTTCTGGAAACTTTTTTATTTCTTTCTTAATCCCATTCTTGACCCATTCATCGTTTATGAGTATGCTATTCAGTCTCCATAAGTTTGAATGTTTTTGAGGTTTTTTTCTTGAGTTTGGTTTCTAGTTTCAGGCCCATGTGGACTGATAGGATGCTTGAAATAATTTCAATTTTCTTGAATTTGTTGAGGCTTGTTTTGTGTCCTATCATGTGGCCTGTCTTTGAAAATATCCCATATGCATTTGAAAAGAATGTACTTTGCTTCTTTGGGATGAAAGGTTATATATATAGTATGTCTATAGTATAATGTGTATAATATTATACATATTATATCCTATATATATATATATATGTATGTATATATATAAAATATGTATGATATATATATAAAATATGTATGATATATACATACTATATATAATATGTATTAAGTCCCTTTATATAATGGACTTATTATATATATAATATGTATATAGACATATAGTATGTGTATATATATAATATGTATATAGATATATACAGTTAAATACATTTGATCTTGGGCATTGTTCAATCATGCAATATCCTTGTTGATATTTTGTTACGAAGATGTATTCATTTTTTCTTTGACAGTGGTATGTTATAATTCTCTATTATAATAGTGTCACTGTCTCTCTTTCTTGAAGTCCTTCAAGATTTTATGTATTTGTGTGCTCCTATGTTGGGTGCATGTATGTTTACAATGCTTATGTCTTCTTAACTTGAGGATTCATAAAATGACCTCTTTACTCTCTTTTTATTGCCTTTGTTTTGAAGGCTATTTTGTCTGATATAAGTATTTGTATCCCAGATTTTTTCCTGTCTATTTGCTTGGAATATTTTTTTAACCCTTCACTTTTAGTCTGTGTAAGTCTTTCATTCTGAGGTTGGTTTCTTGTAGGCAGCATATGTGTGGGACATGTTTTCTTATTCATTCAGCTACCTTATGTCTTTTGATTGCAGCATTTGATCCATTTACATTTAAGGTTATTATTGATAGGTACCTATTTACTGCCATTTTATTACCTTCTTACCTGTGTTCTTCTCTCTCTCACTCTTTTTTCTCCTTTTCTTAAAGCAGTCCCTTTAAAATATCTTGCAATACTGATTTGGTGCAGGTATATTCTTTTAACCTTCTTTTGTCGGTGAAGCTCCTTATTTGGCCTTCCATTTTAATTGAGAGTCTTGCTGGATAAAGTAGTTTTAGATGCAGACCTTAGCTTTCCTTTACTTGGAAAATTTCTTTCCATTCTCTTTTGGCTTTTAATGTTTCTGTTGAGAAGTCATATGCTAGCCTTATCAGGGCTCCCTTATATGTTACTTCCTATTTGTTCCTTGCTGTCTTTAAGATTATCTCTTTGAGTTTAAATATTGCCATTTTAATTAGGATGTGTCTTGCCATGGGCCTCTTTTGGTTCCTCTTGATCAGGAACCTCTCCGCTTCCTGCACTTGTGTGTCGTTTTCTCTTTAAATTGGGGACGTTTTCCACTATAACTTTTTTTAAGAATGGTTAAATTTATTATTTTTATTTTTAAGTATTTTTATTGATTGTACTATCAAAGTTTTCCCAACTTTCCCCCCTTTACCCCACCCTGCCCTGTAATCCTCCAGGATTCCCTTCTGCCTTAGTTCATGTCCTTTGATTGTACATATAACTTCATTGAGTCCTCTGTTTCCTATACCCTTTTTTATCTCTCCACATCTATTTTCAGCCTACTAATTATGCTTCTTCTTCCCGGTACCTTTTCCACCCTATTCTTCCCTTCCCCAACACTATTACTTTTTCAAACATGTTTACTATTCTTTGTTCCTCTTATTCTCCTTCTGGTATTCCTATTTTATGGATATAATTCCATTTCATGTTGTTCTGCATTTCCCTTAACCCCTCTTAATTCTTTTTGAATCTTTTTTTTTTCCTCTTCTTGCTCTTTCTGGGAATTTTATCTACTTTGTCCTCCAGCTCACTAATTTGATCCTCTGCTTCATCAAGCCTGATTTTGATTCCTTCTACTGTGTTCTTCAATTCAGAAATTGAAAACTTCATTTCCTCTTAGCCTTTGTTGATTGTTTCTTTGTCCTTTTTTATGCTGATATAGTTTGAAGTAAGTTCCTCATATTTTCCCTGTAGTTTTTGGTAATTCACGCTGAGCTCATTTAGCTTCCTTATAACCATTGGTTATTTCAATATATCAATATCTGCTAGTTGACTTGCCTCTATTTCATTTAGCATTTTTTCTGAGGATTCCTCCTCTCCTTTTGTTTGGGGGTTGTTTCTTTGTCTTCTCATTATTTGTGTGACTGATGTTTTCTTTTGCTTCTGCTTCTTAAATTAATGTATTTTGAATTTCTCACTTTGTGGTGTCAACTTCTATGGTAGAAGGCCTGTGAGATTCAGTGGTGCAGTCTCCTTGATCACCTGAACTATATACCTTTCGGGGGTCCTTTATGCTTTTTATGTTGGTTCTCTGGATGTAATTAGGTTTTG
This sequence comes from Sturnira hondurensis, assembly GCF_014824575.4. Lineage (NCBI taxonomy): Eukaryota > Metazoa > Chordata > Mammalia > Chiroptera > Phyllostomidae > Sturnira > Sturnira hondurensis. The sequence continues at coordinate 1,360,302 of NW_028079095.1, forward strand.
ATTACTGTTGGGTTTTTCTTTGGTGGGTCCTTCCCTCCAGATGTTTGACTTTGGGTCACTCTACCCACCACATCTTGTGTGCTGTTGTGCAGGTGCTGGCAGAGCAGAACCACAAATCCTGTAAAACCCCACCAACAAATATTATCCCCACAATAGCGGTATCAACAGCAAATGAACCAGTATTAATAAGGGTGTAAGCAGACTAAGACTGTTATAAGAGGGCTTTTCTTCCTCGGGCATGCCTTGATGATCTTGCTGCAGCTGTGCATACCCTAACAGAAGGGCTCCTCCTTGGCCCCCATGACTGAAAAAGACCCCAGGTGAACATGCTGATGCCAAGTCCATGGCATAGTCTAGTGGCTGTGGGTCAGGAGCATACCTGAATGAGCTGGGCCTTGTGTCAAAGACAACAGAAAGCTGAAGCCTAGATCTGATTCCCCATAGTGTTCTCACTGGTTCTGAAGCTGCTAGCCCTCTTTGGGGCCAAGTCAGCTTTTCAGCAGCAGCCCCACAGCAGGTGGGGCTCAGGCACACTGATGAAGCTTCTTGTCTGGCCGGTGCTGGGCTGATGCTTCCAGAGAGATGCCCTTTAATGTTGCAGCCATGGGTCCTTATGGCATCTTCAACAGTAAGAGTTCCAATGACCTGGGCCATTTCACTTGATGGAACAATCAAGAGCCCACAGATTGCTCCTGAGTGTACCTTGCTGAAGGCAAACTCTTTTAAAACTGGCCACCTGCTTTGTCCAGGAGAATAAAACAAAAAATAGGTATATATTTTTCTTTACTAGTTTGGTGGAGAAGTTGCAATCATCTGGAAATGATTTGGAGATTGTCAAAACACCTGAGACCCCAAGACACAGACTCCTGAGCATCATATCCACCTTTGAAGGCCAAGGATTCCTCTTCACGCTTCTGGTGCCAGTACAGGGCCTAGCATGAAGAAGAGCTTAAAAGCAAAGTATGTCTGTCAACCACCCAGGTGAGATCAGATGGCCGCTGGGCCCACTGGTCTGTCAGACGTCTCGCAAGATGAGTGTTACTGTTTCCATATAGAATGTTAGCCAAACATTCTTGCCAGAATCTCTGGAGAGGTGGGCTCTGCCCAGGCCATCACATGGAGGGGGACTTGTAGTGTCTGCTTTCCATCATCAGGATGTCAGAGTTGATCCTTTGGTCAAGGTGGGGACCACCAGATTTCTCTGTTGTAAAGCATCCTTCTTCCCTTCACAATTGCTGCATAACATGTGGGCGTGATACTATGAGATCCTGTGGATGTTATATTCCCCAAAATCTTTCTCCCAGTGACTTTGGCATCCACACCTGGGTCAATTATTACTTTACCAAAGTTTATCATTAAAAAAGACTATTATACAAAATGAGAGTGGATATGAGATGATCTACTGAAAGAGAAATAATTCTGAGAGGCTAGAGGAAGAAGGAGTAATAAGAGTTGGGAGTTGGAGCAATGGAAAAAGAGAAGGTAAAAATTACCTCACAAATAAAAAAAGGAATAAAGAATGTGGAATGGAGTATGAGAAGAAAACATATTATATTAAATTTAAACAGAAATTAAAACAATATTAAATAAAATAAAGTAGGGAAAAGAAAAAATAGTTAATAATTAATAAAAGTATAGGAGCCAAATTGGAGAGAAAGATCAATCACAGTACTATGAACAATAAATGAGCTAAAAGTAATATAGGTGGTATGAGAATAAGAGGGCAAAATGAAACACAGAAAAGGCTAAGAGATGTTTAGGGAAATGGGAAGTCATTTTGAAATGATTAGAGGGAGAGGGAACACTAAGAGTGAGGAATAAAAACCAGGCTAAGAGTGGGAAAAATTTAAATTGGGGATGTAAGGGAAATTTTTAAAAGAGGATAACAAAGAAAAATAAAAGGGAAGCATGAAAGAGAAATAGAAGAAAGACAAAAAGGAAAAAGAAATAAAACAGGATCAAATGGCAAAATTAAAATTTGAGACAAAAAAGGAGTAGAAGAGGGGTTCAGTAAAAATTGACATTTGAAATGCAGAATTAGTGAAGCTCTAGAGATAAAATTGAAAAAAAAATGCAACAACAACTACCCTACCCACAACCAACTAGCAAAGTTTATTAAAGGTAGAGAGAGAATATGTCTATTTTATTTTATTAATTTATTTTTAAAGATTTTATATATATATTTTTTATTTTTAGAGAGAAGGGAAGGTATAAGAGGGAGAAAAACATCAATGTGTGGTTACCTTGCATGTGGCTCCTACTGGAGTCCTGGCCCACAACCCAGGCATGTACCCTGACTGGGAATTGAACAGGCAATCCTTTGGTTTGCAGCATGTGCTCAACCCTCTGAGCTACACAAGCCAGGGGAAAGTATATTTTAAGAGCAAGGCAAAAGGTTATGAAATGGCCCTTGACAAGAAATTTGGTTTTGTGTGTTTTTTAATATTTTATTTATTTATCTTTAGATGGGAAGGGAAGGAGAGGAGGAGAGAAATATCAATGTATGGCTGCCTCTCGTGAGTCCCCTGCTGGGAACTGTCCTGCAACCCAGGCATGAGCCCTGACTGGAAATCGAACAGCGATCGTGCGGTTCGCAGGCCCGCGTTCAATCCACTGAGCTACACCAGCCAGGGCGGTTTCTTGTTTCTGGATCAGGGAGAAATAGTAGAAATGTGGAATGGAAACAAGTTGTAGCTAGAGAGAAAACAAAATTTGAAATAAAAATGTAAGGAAAGAAGAAGGTAAAATGGGCTAAGAGGAGGGAGAGGCAAAATATGTGAATTGAAATACACTATAGTATCAACTCCAGTGACTTAATACATATAAACTTCCTGGACAAGAAATGAATGTTATAAAGCTATGCAGGAAAGAAAATATCACAAATCTTCACAAAGACCACAGTGGTTTTCATCTGGGTAGCCTCTAGTATTTACCACTATTTTTTTTCCTTTCTGGGTCTGCCTCTGGTGATGTCAGATATTGACTGTGTCTGACCTTACGCCGCTTGTTCCATAGTTGCAGTGATCTATCCCAGGCTGTTTCCTTCGATTGTTCATCTGAACACTGCACTCTGCAGTCAGGTTTAAGCACCATAGGGTTGGGTCGAATCCCTCTAGGGGTGGAGGCTATTGTTTCCCCTCAGGATGCAGCTGCTTGGAGGGAAGTGGTCTACGGATGCCTGCTTTCTATGGGGGTTAGCTCAGCGCTGGGATCCCAGAGGATACTCTTTTAGTTATCTCCCTAAGGCCTCTGTCCACAGTCTCTCCAGTCCACTCTTGGCCCTCTTTGCCAGGGATTTAGTGTCTCTGGTTATCTTCTACATTGTTTATCTGGTCACTCTGCACTCAGCAGTCAGGCTTAAGTACCAAAGGGCCAGGGCAGAAACCCTCTGGGTGTTGGGGCTATTATTTCCCCTCAAATTACTACTGCTTGGAAGGGAGTGGTCTGCCTAAGAACAAAGGCTGCTGACATATGGGGGATGACTCAGCACCAGGACCCCTCATCTACTCTCTCAGTTTTCCCCCAAGGTTTCTGTCCCCAGTCTCTCATCAGGCGTCTCCAGCCTACTCTGCCTCCACCTTTGCCAGAGTCCAAGGTAAGTGGCTGCAAATGAAAATTTGTGTGTTGGCCCTCTAAATGACTCTTGCATCTCTAGCCATCTGTCTTTGCAGCCCTGCTGATTTTTGCTGTTCTTTGTTATTTATGTACTTTTTGGGCTCTGGTGCTGTAGGCTGGGAATCCTAGCTTAGGGCTTAGACCCTATTCTTTTCTGGGGGATCCAACAACTGCTGAATTATCTCTTGGGTGCTGCCACCTGTGGGCACCCAGTCTACTCTCTCCAGTCTCTATCACACTCCTTACCAGACAGGTTGTGCCAAAGCTGGTTCTTCTGTCTGTCTGAAGTTATATGACTTCTCTCTATTACTCAGTTGTTTATTATGGGTGGTTTCTTCACAATTGAGTTGTAATTCCAGATTGGCCCTGGGAGGAGGTCAGTGTGACTTTCATCTTCCTCCCAATATTTGTATTTCTGTCCTAAACATTAGAAGGAACTCAAAATACAAGGTCTGGCAGAAGTAATGTCTGCTTGAGTGTGGTTGGTGTGGTAATTAAATGGGTATAATAATTCATCGTTTTAATTTTAATATTTTACCTAAAATGTCATATGTTGTGCTTGAGTATGATATTGCTATGTTTTAGAACTCCATGTTTATGCTTTTGTAATAAAACATTTTGTCATAAAAAGGGGTATTATATGTGCCAGACCCTGTATATTAGTTCTTTGGAACATCTTCCATATTGCATGTTCTTATATCATAACATTTTAGTTCCACCTTGCTTTTTTAATATAAATTTTTAGTTTAATTATTGCTCAAGTACAGTTTTCTATCTTTTACTCCCATCCCAGCCCACCTCCCCAGCGCTCCCCACCTCCCTCCCATTTCCACCCCCCTTAGTTTTTGTCCATGTGTCCTTTATACTTGTTCCTACAAATCCTTCCCCTCTCCCCTCTGGTTACTGTCCCCCCTGTTCTCTATTTAAGTGTCTTTGGTTATATTTTGCTTGCTTATTTGTTTTGTTGTTCAGCTTCCTGTTAATGGTGAGATCATATGGCATTTGTCTTTCAACAGCTGGATTATTTTACTCAGCATAATGCTTTCTAGTTCCATCCATGCTATGCAAAGGGTAGGAGCTCTTTCTTTCTTTCTGCTGCATAGAATTCCATTGTGTATATGTACCATAATTTTTTGATCCATTCATTTACTGATGGGCTAGTAAATGCTTTCAGCTCTTGGCTATTGTAAATTGTGCTGCTATGAACATTGGGGTGCATTGATTCTTTTGGGTTGGTGTTTTAGGCCACCTTGCTTTTAAGTCTGTCTTAAAAAGTTTTTAAAAATATTTTTAAGTCAATGGTCTTTAGAGTTATCTCCCATTTTAACAATCATTTGCTCATCACTGCTTTTTTAATCCTACTCATCACTCCAGGATTAATTTTCTTCTAATTTTATTATACTTTCAAGTAGTTCTTTTATCAAACGTCTTTAAAGAAATAAGTCCTACTTATTGTTTTCCTGAAAATATCTTTATTTTACTTTTTTCTTGTGTAGAAGTTTAGATACTTATAGAATTCTACAATGACTATTATCAGTATAAAGTTATTCAGCACCATGAAGATATTATTCCATTGTCTCAACTCCTCTGTTTTTTGGCGATAAGAAGTTCATTATCAGTCCAGTTATTATTCTTTTATTTAAAATGTTGTCCCCTACCCTAGTTCACTGTTGGTGGGATTGCAGACTGGTACAACCACTATGGAAAATAGTATGGAATTTTCTAAGAAAACTAAAAATGAACGTGCCTTTTGACCCAGCAATTCCACTCTTGGGAGTATATCCTAAGAACCCTGAAACACCAATCCAAAAGAACCTATGCACCCCAATGTTCATAGCAGCACAATTCACGATAGCCAAGAGTTGGAAGCAACCTAGATGCCCATTGGTCAATGACTGGATCAAAAAACTATGGTACATTTACACAATGGAATTCTATGCTGCAGAAAGGAAGAAGGAGCTCCTACCCTTTGCAACATCATGGATGGAACTGGAAAGCATTATTCTGAGCGAAATAAGCCAGGCAGTAGAAGACAAATACCATATGATCTCACCGTTAACAGGATTCTAAACAACAAAACAAACAAGCAAGCAAAATATGACCAATGACACTCAAATATGGAACAGGCTGACAGGGTCCAGAGGGGAAAGGGGAGAGAATCATAGGGGAAAAGGGAATGGACTCACATGAACAAGTACAAAGGACACATGGACAATAACTAAGGGTGAGGGGCAGAAAGGGGAGGGAGGCGGGGAGCATGGGGTGGGGTCGGGCAGGGTTGGGAATATAAGACAGAAACCTGTACTTGAACAGGAATTAAATAAAAAAATTATGTTTCTATAAAAAAAAGAAAGAAAGAAAATCTTTTTTAAATAAATAAACAAACAAACAAACAAATAAATAAATAAATAAAATGTTGTCCCTATCTGTTCTCAGGACCTTCTCCATGTCTTTGCCATTCCAGTTTTACTATAATGTGCCTAAGTGAAGATTTTGTTTTCATCTATCTTGCTAGGATAATTATTTTGTTTAATTAGATTGTTCTTTACAATGTAATGCTTTTCACTGTTTTTGTTTCTTTAAAATAAAATATTTAATAATTTAAAATAATCTTGTTCTCTTTTTTCTATCAGATTATTCTATTATTCAAGTTCTTGCAGAGGTACATTAATCCTCTTGACTGTATCTGTTGATGTTCCTTCACAGTGAATAATTCTTTATATTATTTGCAATGTTTTTCTTGTAAACACATCTTGACATTTTTCAGATTGACATTTATTTTACTTAAATGGTGGTATCTTACACAAAATGTAACTCATTGTCTGCTTATAGCAACATGTGAAACTGAACTACTGTAGGCTCACCCCCAACAACAAACATACAAAAAAGTTGCATATACTATACCAACAGAGTCATTTTAAAAGTACATCTGAGGAGAAAAAAAAGGAAATATTTTTTTCATTTGCATGTAGGATATTTTGGATTTTTTAAAAAGATACCCAAGGATTTCCTGTCTAACAGAAGATTTATGTCAGTTTCTGAGTTGCGATTCTATACTATTTGGGGTGTAACTTCAATTGTCACTCAATGTGTATGGCTGGCTAGAGACACATTGTTTATCTTTTCACTTTTCCCCAAGCTATGCTCCTTGCTAGGTTGGTCACAGTGGTTTCTCTTTGGGGGTATTTTTACAATGTGGAGAACCCTCCTGGAGTGCAATTCCAGTCTCAGTTTTAGCACCCATGTGTGTCCCATTATGGCCAAAGTCCACATTTCTTGTAAATGTGTGAGCATTAATACTTCCGCCCGTCAATTGTAGAACATTTATCTAAATCTAAATTACCCCACAACCATATCAAGCTGCTGTTATCTCTGTGCTGGCAAGGAGTTCACTATTTCTGGAAACTGGGGATTCCCTTTATTTATTTTTTCCCTCAGATGTTTTATAAACTGCTGTGTCATAATAACTTATCCAGAATTTTTATGTTGTGTAAAAAGGTTCAATGCTCCAAGGTGCTAGAGGTACTCAATGTTTTATTTTATATGTAAGACATCATTATTATGTAGACAATCACCAGTCTATAATTACTTTCATGGAATTCAACATTTTATAGAAAATATTAAATTCCTTAATTAATACAACCTGGAAATACATACATGAGTGTGTTAGAATGACATCTCTACTCCAAGTGAAAAAAAATATTCTCCATTACATCACTCATTGTTTATTTTTTGTGTCTTAGTTTGTGCCCACATTGTTTTAAATCTCTGTTTCAGTAATGAAACTTTTAAAAATTGTCATGTGGAACTGTATTTTTGCTAGACTATTTACTTCTCATTTCTTGTTTTCAGGATTAGTTTAATAGTATTCTTCACTTCAGCTACCATACTTCATGGAAAATATGTTATTTCGCAGAGCCAAAAAAATGTAAAACAAAAGACATAACACATATCCCAAAAGTATCCATCTGTTCATCCACCCTTCTGGAATTAAGAATTTTTTCATAGATTACTATGGAGATTTTCTCTTTTAAGATCATATATTTGATATTTAGGACCTGGTAAATTCATAATATAGCCTGAGATAAGTTTTAGGGAGTAAAATAACATTCGCTATTTATAATTCATTCAATCCCCTTGACAATTGAGTGTTATTTTCACTCGAAGAAATAGTAAAATGAAAATTGAATGAAGGAAGTTGGCACAACAGGACCTTTATTTTGGTGAATAATGAGTACAGGGAATATGGCAAGTGATAGCTAGCTAAAAATTATATTTCATAAGAAGGTACTTCATAGCCAAATATAGACAGAGGATATCACTGCTCATTAAAATCCAGTTTTTTAATATTTCTTAAGATTTTTTAAAGTGATTCCCCTATAGCCCAAACCCCAGAAAATCTATAACAGTCTCACTCCATTCAGGAGCAGAGCTGCTATCCATAACACACCTTCAAGAAGAAGTTGTACTTACTAAATCAATCCTAATTACAGCTTTAGCTATGGCTATGAGTTTAAGAGAAGCAGTCACAGCTTTCTTAAAAGGAGAACCTGGTGTTTGATTGGACCTGATGAAAAAAATTGGATCTGGTGATTTTGTTTTCACAAAACAAGCGTAGGTAATTTATCCAAGAAATACAAACAGTGCATTTTTTGTTCATTCTTGTATTCATAAAAACTATGCACACAATATAAAAGCAGCTGCTAACATATGTACCAGTTACATTTTCAAAATGCATTTGTGAGTATAGGAACAGGAATGAGGTGAAATATCACCTCAAGAACTGGGAAATAAGTAGGTCCTTTGAGAGTTACACTATAAATAAACCGCAAGGGATCAAGGTCAGGAGAGCAATGTCTCCTGAAGATGGTAGAACTTTAAGGTTCTAATGTATCTCTGGCAAGCTCATGCATAGGTGACATGTAGATTGGTGTGAATTTGGCAATTCATTGCTAAAGTTTTAATCATGAATCTAAACTTTTATCCAGCAGCCTTATAGTTTTCCTACAGAAGTAGTTAAATATATATGAAATAATAATATCAGTGTTTTTACAGAGAAAAATTAAAAAAAACAAAGTTCAGTGATGTTGGTTAAAGAATTAATAATTAATTATTTTTAATTGTCAGTAGTTAACAATTATTTTTAATTGTTAATAATTCAAAAAATAATGTTACAGAACAGTAAATACAACACAGGAAAATTGATCAGTTGGGATCTGTATTTTTGTCTTTCACTGTTTATTCAGACTTGGTAAGAATTATTCCTCTAGATAAAAGCTTGCAGAACCCTATGTTTTGTTTTGTTTCATTTTCTAAAATAATTCTTAGCATGTAATTCTTAAAAACTTAAAACGTGGATTTAAGATAAAACTATCTTTACCTTAATTGGGCACTTTTTTGTCCAAAAGTATGAAAGTTCTGGTTGTCCATTCTTCATTTCCTACTTTGCTTCTTTATCTTTCCCCCACTTTCTTACTTTGTGAACTGTGACCTCTGACCATTTTAGGATTCCAGTGGAGCAAGGAAGAGGTAAGGGAGCAAAAAAGTTTTTAACTGGTTCTATAATGAGAGGTACCATGTTCTTGGGGACTGTTTAGAAGTCAAAACCCTCCTTTGTAGGTCCTCTGCTGGCCTTTCTGGACACCCAATGGCCTCATTTGATTGCATTTCCCATAACTTTGTCATGTTTTCTTTCCAATATTCACTCTCTTCACAGCAGCCCATCAGACAAAGGATCTCTAAGTCCCAAGACCCCTCAGGAAACTGCCCTGTGCTGCATTGAAGACTGTCTGACAAGTTTCTCCTGACAGTGGGTCTGCATTTCTTCCATGAGAGACACACATCTTCCTTGTCCCTAAGGACAGGAAGGCCTAGTTTGGTGCATCAAACCCATCTTGGCTTTTAAATTTTCCAAGCAGAAGTCAGAAATCAATCTACTGTGTCTCCCCCACTGAGGAGAACACATATCAAGTCAATTCTGAGGGATCCTTGAAACTTTCCTCTTTTAACCAAGAACTTGATGTGAAATGAAAAAGCATCTTACTTCCCATCTCTTTCTATTTAAAACGGGTATTATGTTCCACTAAGTGTTCTATTCAGTGAAATATCTGTAAAACTTTTTCTGATCTTCATTCTTATCCCTTTATATCTTTGATTGAGGGAGGAACCTAGGCACTATGAAACTAATTTTTAACATATCCTTTGAGATTCCTAGCATGTGAAATGTCTTGTTTTCACCTTCCTTTGTCTTTGCCCTGTACTGCATATCTATATCTCAGTGGAAACTTTATAACACTTAACCGAACTTCATGCAGTGACTCCAACCCCTTTGGTAAAGACAAAATCAGTGAGGAGGGAATGAGGGGAAATGGGGGGAAAGGTACAGTGAATGAGAAGCATGATTGGTAGGTACAAAATAAATAGGGGGAGGTTAAGAATAACATAAGAAATGGAGAACCCAAAGAATTTATATGTATGACCCATGGACATGAACTAAGAGGGAGGGACGCTAGAGGGAAGGAGATGCAAGGTGGAGGAGAATAAAGGAGATAAAAAAATGGGACAACTGTAATAACATAATCAGTAAAATATACCTAAGAAAATACAATTTTAAAGCTTTAGGAGAGACTTTGTGTATAGAAAGGAAAAATATTCAATTTAAATTTGTGGGCAAGGCCATTAGACAACTAAATTGCCTCATTAGAAAAAAATGTAAGGAATATTATTTCTGCTTGTGAGAGGGTAAAAACAAAAACAGAATGGCATGAAGAGAGACAGTACATGGTTGAATAGCATGGCTTAAAGACCAAAGAATTCTCAGAAAAAAAGATACTAACATTTAAGTGTATCAGTCTTCATATCCTGAAGTGAATTGTGCTATGCATCAAAAATATTTTTATGGGTGATTTGCTGTTACTATCAAATCGAGGAAAGAGCTTTATTTCTACATATGAGTGTCTGGCCAAGGCAAAATTAAAGAACAGCTGTGGGAGGAAGAGTGGAGAATGGAATTCAGAAGGATCAGGAAGTCAACATCACACGTGATCATTAGAATGTGAGATCCTTGGAAGTTGCCAAAATCTTGAGAAAAGCAATGAGATGAAGGTCCAAACCATGTTAACTCAATAATAAGGTGCAGATAGACCCAGTTGACACCTGGTTTGTACATATTAAAATGCCTGGAAGATGTTAACCATGGTTATTTCTAGATTGTGGAATTATAAGTTACCACTATGTTGTTTTTCATTTATTTTAAGAAATATATGTATATATACAAGAAAGAAAACTGTACTTGAACAAGAGTTAAACAAAAATTAAAAAAATAAATATATGTTTTATGTATTTTCTATCATGTTTTCATAATTATAAAAAGAAATTTGAGTTTAAAGAAAAATATGAAGAATCAGATGAGTCAGGTAGACAAGAATTCATGGGTAATTGAATTGGCAAGTTCACCTTAGATAAAAGTTATCCAGTTTTCTGTTACATTTTTAAACATAAAACAATGTATTTTTACTTTTAAAAATATGCACATGAGTCTGTAAGACTAGTTAGCATGTATACACCCTATATGCACTTATCAAACAAAATAAATAATAAATTTCAAAATTTTATTTCCCTGAATAAGAAAACTAAAGGGCAAAAATTAAACTGTAATGATTTCAATAAGGGAAATGTTCCCTCATGAGGCCTTTGGATGGCCCACCTTTTCCAAAATACAACTTTGTGGATATTTGGACTGTGAGATCATTCTGCCCCCTTGAAACAACAGTAGACATAGGGTCAGGACTTATCCACCTGTTCTAGCCTGGAAACTGCCCTATGATTTTCACAGAATCTTCTTCCATGTTACGGTGTCTAGTGTTTCTCCAATGAGGTGGTGACAGTGATACAGGGTGGCTGCATAGGAGGCAGGTTTTCCCGTGATAGATGGCAGTTAGTTGCAGAGGCTGTAAGTGTGAATTGTCTAAGTCATCTGCAAAGCAAACTGCTTGTAAATGAGAGTGACTCCCAGATAACCACACCTGGAGAGATGAGGAGATGTTGTCTTGTGTATGTAACTCATTATCCTCTTCCTTGATCAGAAATACAAGCTTAGGAGGGGGAAAGAGTTGCCTCATGACAATGACTTTTAAAAAAATCAGGACAGCCTAGCAAATGGGAGGAAAAAGCAGGGTGTGGTGTGGAAACAATAGAGAGCTGTCACCATTTCAGTCTAATAAAAAATAGCTTCAAAAAGATGACATCCAAATGATGTAGTAGTAAGAAGATGGGTTCTAGAGGCTGATTGCCTGAATTTGAGTCATAGCATGGCCACTTAGTAAGCAAGAACAAGTTTGACTACTCTCATTTGTAAAAGGGGGATTGTCAAAGAGCCTGTCTCATGATTTATTGTTAATATGAGATAATCTAATGCATATTAAGTGCTCAGCACTTAGTATATGACCAATAAATGCCAGTGCTAAGGACTGGTATTAAGGCATATGCCTGTGCTGTCATAAATCCCTATCTATAGCCATACCCCTAATCCCATGTCCTAATTTGCTTTGCTTCCTGAGCCCTCACTTGCTGACCACCAGGAACTAATCTCACTGCTTATTGTCCAAGATTGGAGTTCTTAATTTAATGGAAGTCATGGCATTTTGTGGACACAACTTTGCCCACAAAGTCACCCCATCTGCCGCGGATGATAATGAAACTACCAAGACATGATCTGCTTGGGTAGGAGAGGTGGCCAATCTCTCAGAGGAGGAAAGTCAAGCGCCCCTTCCTCAGTGTCTTTTATTGGATTGTAATACACAGGAATACAGGTAAAGTTCATCAATCAATGTCAGGCAGCAGGGATCAAACAGTAGATAACATTTCAAGGAAATCTGAGGGCTTAGTCTGAGTCAGTGTCTGTCAGGTAAGGAGGTTGCAAAAACTTTGGGAGACATACTAATTTCCTGCTTGGACCCTTATCATATGAATGAAAACACTCTATCAGCAAAGCAGGCTTCACAGGACTTTAGGTATTCTTTCTTATGCCCAATCACCCCAGATCCCACTCTAGCTGGCAAGGGGCTGCACCACCTTTCCCATCATAGGTTTTCAGGCTTAAGTGGATTAAACCCAGGAAGTGCTTCTCCCAGATGGAAATGGGGGCTCAGGGTATGTCAGAATAGCCAGGGGGCAAGGGTCCATCACTCCCTATTTGTTCCATCCCCTTGAGTCCTTCCATGATGGCCTCCCAAGTAATTATGTCTGGTTTAGGTTGCCCTTCCTCTGAGGGGTCTTACCCATCATACACTAACCGACCAAGTATTGGAGGCAGGGGATGAAGCAGAAGCAGTGTTGCTGCCAGAGACAAGTTTTGACTCCTTAGTGGCTCGAATTATGGAGGTCACTCAATCAGCCTTAGCCATGGGGGGCAGTTACAACTCCTGAAACTAGGCAGAGTGGTTCCCAACAGCATTTAGTTTGTTTAGTCAATACTGAGCTTCCAGGTCACCCATATATTTTGCATTTCCTTCAAACAGCCAGGAGCAGGGATAGTTATACAGGCTAAGTTCTTCATTAAATTCACCAAAAAACTCCCCAAACAAGATTTTTGTTAACCTCTTTTTTTAAAGGTGAAAATGGTATTCATGTTTATTATTTAGGAAGTACAAGAAATTTATATTTACTTTGAAAACAACTTCAAATTTTAGAAGATTCATCTTGAAAAGAATGTTATATATATATATATCAATAATGATTTTGTTCTCGGTCTAAAGATTGATAACTAATTGGAAAATTATTTTACTAACATTAATTATACCTGAAAACTAAAAACTTAATTACAGTTATATCTTTTTTTCAAATAGGTTTTTTTAATTTAATTATTGTTCAGGTACAGTTTTCTGTCTTTTACTCCCATCCCAGCCCACCCACCCCCGTGCTCCCCACCTCCCTCCCATTTCCACCCCCCTTATTTGTTGTCCATGTGTCCTTTATACTAGTTCCTGTAAATCCTTCCCCTCTTTCCCCTGAAATTCCCTCCCCTCTCCCCTCTAGTCACTGCCCCAGTGTTCTCTATTTCAGTTAACCTCTTTTTACAGAATGTGTAAACCAAGGCTCAGAAAGAATTACTTACCCAAACACATCTATGAAAGAGGACACAAACATTTTTTTTCTAATTTCAAGATGAATATCTACTTTTCAAAAATAAGACCAGAATTTTTTTTCTTCTACTCTCTCCTCTATGGATGTGTGAAAAGAACCAAAACTTATTTAACTTGAAATGCATTTAAAGAATTTAGCCCTGGCTGGTGTAGTTCAGTGGTTGAGCGTGGGCCTGCAAACCAGAGGATCACAATTTGATCCCAGTCAGGGCACATGGCTGGATTGCAGGCCAGTTCCCAGCAGGGGACACACAAGAAGCAACCATACATTGATGTTTCTCTCCCTCTCTCCTTCCCCTCTAAAGATAAATAAAAAAATCTAAAAAAAAAAAAAGAGTTCCTAGTCCTGCAACAAGTTAATGGATAATGGACAAGAAAGGGAAAGGAAAAAAAAAGTGAAAACAATACAAAGCAAACCTCCAAGCTACAGAAGTTTGGATAATATTGGTTTAAAACAAATAAGATTGGTGTTTTTTTTTTTGTGGGAACTCTTCTCCATGCCTATGCAGATCTCCAGAATTATGGAGTACTATATTTTACAAAGTAATTGGAGAAAGTTTTTAAATGGGATTTTTTTAAAATGGGATAGCTTTCTGGGTATAAATTTCTCTAAAAATATACTCTATTACTATTCAGTGAAGTTTTCAAATGTATTTCGTAGATTGTACAAAATATGTCAGGATGGCATGGAAAAGAAAGAAAATGCAATAAAACAAGTTTTGTGTAAGCTATTGATGTTAATAATAAAGTATATAATATGAAAAGTCTAAAAGTAGAGATCCCAATGAAAACTGGACCATAAGTTTTTTAGATTGTGTGTATAAGTTCATATCTATGGACACGTTTGTATGTTTCAACACAGGGGCATAAAGGTTTTTAACTTTTGCATTGTTACCATCTTGTTTTGGTTTTTGTTCTTAGAAGAGCATGAAACATGCTATTTAAGAGGTGATAAAAGAATTGTGCTTGAGAAGTAATCAGTTTGAGAGGAAGAAAGTTAAAAGGAACAGACATAGGGTTAAAATGAGTGTAAGGAGACGATCAGTAGAGTGGTTTTTCATTGCTATAGTGAAAACAGAAGTTGTGGGGTTTCTTGGCACTCATCTGTGTTTTTTAAATTTTAAACAAACTTTCTATTTGAAAACACTTTTAGATGTATAGGGAAGTTATGAAGGTAGTAAAGATAGTTACCATGTGTCCCAGGCCCTGTTTCTACTATTACTTGCATCTCATACTAGTTTGGTACATTGTAATAATTAATAAACACAAACTGTTATATTATTATTAGTCAGAGTCCATACTATATTTAAATATCCTTAGTTTGTAATTAATGTCCTTTTTCTGTTCCAGGATCCCATCTAGGACACCATGTTACATTTACTTGTCATGCTACTTTGGGCTCCTCTTGGCTGTAGAAGTGCTGACTCTGTTTTTGATGACCTTGACAGCTAAGTACTGATGAAGCATTTTGTAGAATATTCCTCAATTTGGATTTTTGTCATGTTTTTTTCATTATTAGATCAAGGTTATTGGTTTGGAGGTGGAAAACTACAGATATAAAGTACCATTCTTAACATATCATATCTTTAAAGCTATTATACATTTAAAGAGATAGTAACAAAGACCAAAATCTGTTTCTATTTTACCTAAGCACATAGTTAAACTGCATTTATTAGCCTCCCTTACAATTAGGAAGGCCATGAAACTGGGTTCTAGCTAACAGAATTTCCAAGCTCTGTTCATAATAAACTTCCCCTAGATTTTCTATGTTATTATCTCACACCTCATCTGCTAGTCTAATGCAAAGACTTCAGTGGAGGACTCTGAGACCATGGAAAATAGCAGAAAAGCTAGAAGGAAGGATCCTGGGTCCCTGAATGATCCTGTGGACCTCAGCCCCAAGTGGCTTATAAAGCACTATGACATAAATTGGAAATTAATATTTTTATGTTAGCTATGTCCTTTTGAGGATTATGGAACAGAGGTTAATCTTCCTTGAGTAATACAGAGATGATCAGGGTGAAACTCTATGCTGGTCACAAGAGTTAATAATAGAATCCATTTTCTAAGTAAGAGTGCATTTTCCTTTGTCAATCGGGTCAGTCAGGGTGTTTTGAAAAAGAAAACCAATGTTAAAAGTACCCAAGTCCTTCCTGGCTGAAGGACCTTCCTGAAACAACAAACCCTGATTTGTGATCTAGTGTTCTAAAACTGAGTGCAGAAATCATGCTAAGGAGTCTTTTCTGAGTCTGTCCCTTTGGGCACACCTCCACTCCTACTTTCACACACACACACAGTGCCCAATCTAGGGACATCTGTGTGGTGAACTGTTGGCATTCAAAGAAGGAAGCAGAAAAGTTATTTTGGTGTTATGTGTAAATTGATTGTTGGGTTAAAAGGGACAAATCTAGAAATAAAGTCACTCTGAATGTGTTTCTCACATAATGTGGAGCTTACACAGGGTGTGCCATTTCTCTAAGAGTTTATTGCCTGAAAGACTCAAATAGGAACCTGCCATGGACAGTCCTGTTAGCTCAATGCAACTGAATAGAAATAGCCTTATGACAGTGTAACTTGAAGGATGGAAAACTGAAGCATCCGTTCATTCCTATCTAGTTCTTCAAGCCTGGGTAATATTAAGAATCACTTGGGAAGCACTTAAAAATACAGAATTTAAGGCTCTATTTTCAATGATTCTGACTCACAAAGTCTGAAATAGGGCCTGGAAATACACATATTTTTTAAATGTTACAGAAGGTAGTGATCAGCCAAATTTGAAAAATATCTGATCACAATCACTTTCAATAATAGTTTACACTATTTATTTTACTGAATCAATTGCTTAAAATTAACAGGTATATGCATACACACATCATCAAAACAATGTAAAGTAAAAAGTTTCTATCTACACCACTATTAATCAGTATTCTTTACTGAACAAGAGACTCTTACTTGAGCTCTACCTGTTTGGTTGTCCCTCTTTTCGCTTCTGACTCCTTCAAGGACTATCAAACTACTGGGCAGAAAAAGGGTGAATCATTCATATCACTATCTCCTACCTAAAATGATATTTATCTTTAAATTAAAGAAGTTCTGCCTGGAATAGTACTTGCCTTTTTGTTTTAAAAATATCACAATTCTCAGGTAATTTTGGTAAATGAGTGGATTTTCAACATACATGTTGATGCTACACATGAACACATATGCTCTACACTTCCCAATTTCTCCATCCTGTTCAAATAGGTGCTACAAATGCTGCATCATACCCCCAATGTATTATGTCCATCACATTTTTCTCTCTATCAGTAAAATAAATATAATAATAACAACAGAAAGTTAATTCAGAAAGTTTAGTAAAGATTTTCTTAAGGATCCTGTGTTGCTGTGCAATTCTCTTTTGTTTCATTTTCCCTTATTAAAAAAAAATGATCCTGTTAGTAATCATACCAAACTGATTAGTATTAACATCAAGCTTGGCAGCTTTCTCCTTCTGCGACTGTTATCTTAATCTGGCAATCACATCCCCATACCCTCTCAGTACCTGGGAGAACTGGAACTCACTGGAGAGGTGGGATATTTAGTTTTCAGATACCTTTTATCAATATTTATTATGGCTTTCCAGTATGAAAATTATGCTAACTGACTGTAAAGGTGAAAAGTAAAATGCCCCTCACCATTTGTATTTGACATGAAATTATGAAGGTTAAAGAATTAATAAAAATATCTGATTTCAACAGTTTTTAAAAGTAACTACTATGTCTGTGAACTATGCCATTGGTATTTTAATAGGTAGTGCATTAAATCTGTAAATTGCTTTGGGTAGTATGGACATTTTGATGATGTTAAATTCTTCCAATCCATGAACACAGTACATGTTTCCACTTGTTTGTGTCTTCCTTGATTTCTTTTTTCAGTGTTGTGTAGTTTTATACATACAGGCCTTTTACCTCCTTGGTTAGGTTTATTCCTGGGTATTTTATTTTTGTTTTTGCTATATCAAATGGGATTTTTTTCTTGATTTCTGCTTCTGCTGTTTCATTGTTGGTATACAAAAATGCCTTTGATTTCTGGATACTGACTTTGTATCCCACTGTTTTGCCAAATTAATTTATTACTTCGAGCAGTTTTTTTGTAGAAGCTATAGGATTTTCCATGTACACTATCATGTCATCTGCAAACAATGCCAGTTTTGTTTCCTTCTTTCCAATTTGGATGCCTTTTATTTCCTCCTTTCTGATTTGGATGCTTTTCATGCCTTTTCTTGTCTGATCGCTGTGGCTAGAACTTCCAATACTATATTGAGTAGATGTGGTGAAAGTGGACAACCTTGTCTTGTTCCTGATCTTAGTGGAGAAGCTTTTAGTTTTTTGCCCATTGAGTATGATGTTGACTGTAGGTCTTTCATATATAGCCTGTATTATATTGAGGAATGCTCCCTCTGCTCCCATTTTTCTGAGTGCCTTTATCATAAATGGGTGTTGTACTTTATCAAAAGCTTTTTCTGTGTCCATTGATATGATCATGCGGTTTTAATCTTTGCTTATGTGATGTATTACATACATAAACAAAGAAACAAACAACAAGTGCTGGAGAAGTTGTGGGGAAAAGGGGACCCTAGTTCACTGTTGGTGGGATTGCAGACTGGTATAAACATTATGGAAAACAGTATGGGATATTCTAAGAAAACTAAAAATGAATGTGCCTTTTGACCCAGCAATTCCAGTGTTAGGAGTATATCCTAAGAACCCTGAAACATCAATCCAAAAGAACCTATGTACCCCAATGTTCATAGCAGCACAATTTATGATACCCAAGAGTTGGAAGCAACCTAGATGCCCACTGGTCAATGACTGGATCAAAAAACTATGGTACATTTACACAATGGAATTCTATGCTGCAGAAAGGAAGAAGGAGTCCTACCTTTTGCAACAGCATGGATGGAACTGGAAAGCATTATTCTGAGTAAAATAAGCCAGGCGGTAAAAGACAAATACCATATGATATCATCGTTAACCGGAATGTAAACAACAAAATTATCAAGCAAGCAAAATATGACCAAAGACACTCAAATATGGAACAGACTGACAGGGACCAGAGGGGAGAGGGGAGAGAATCACAGAGGAAAAGGGGAAGGACTCACATGAACAAGTATAAAGTACACATAGATAGTAAGTAAGGAAATGGGAAGGAGGTAGGGAGCACTGGGGGTGGGGGAGCAGGGCTGGGAATATAAGGCAGAAAACTGTACTTGAACAAGAATTAAATAAAAAATAAATAAATAAATAAATAAATAAATAAAAGTAACTACTATATGCAATGATCAAATTTTTATTAAGGGGTCACTGGAAGTTCCACCAGAATAATTGCCATTACAAATCAGTCCATTCAACACACACACACAGCCACCTAAATTTTTTGAAAATAATTGTATTTGTGTGCAGTTGCAATGATAGTACAGAGAGATGCCCAAATCAGTTTGCACCAGTGGTTTTCTCTTATGTAACTCTAGCTCAATATTAAAACAAAAAATCAGCATTGGTAGATATTAAACAGTTACAAAAATAATATTTCCTGCTTCTCCAGGCAAAGTCTCCTTCTCAGAAGACAAAATAGCCTCACTGATTTTCCCTGAATCAATATCAAGCCATGACTGTCCCCAGGTGTGAATCCAGGTTGGTGGATTCAGTCAAATATTTTGATTTTTCCTTGAGTTAGGTTATGGTTCCCCCAGAAAAAAAAGTTCACCAAAGAAAAAAAATCAAGCTAATTTCACATGACGTATGTTTCAGTTATCTGCTGCTGTGTGATAAACCACCCAAAATGTAACATAAAATAGTCACACATTCATTTTGTTCATAAATCTTCAATTTGGCCAGGGTTTGGTACAGATAACTTCTCTTGCTCCACTTGATGACTCCATATCAGTTGGGGTGGCACAAAGACTGGATCTACTTGGCATGGATTACTAAAACCCACCTCAGATACATGTATGTTTACAGATTTAGTTGGAGCTACAAACAACTAGTGGCTAGTCCCCTGGGCTTCCTTGGCAGGCAGGTCTCTGTTTGAGATATGGTTTCTCCCCAGGATGTGTTTGGCATGGCTGCTTTAAGGATAGTGTACTTCTTACATGTCAGATCAGGGTTTCCAAAGCACATGTAGAGAGACAGAGAAAGAGGGGGAGGGATGGAGGAGGAGTAGACAGAAAGAGCAGGAGAGAGACACGGTGAGAAAGAAGCTATAAACTTGTAAACTCTTTTTTATAGCTGATTTTTATTGTAGTAAAATGTAACATAAAATTTACCACTTTTACCTATATAGTGTAATTTAAGGCCATATAGTTCAGTGGCCTTAAGTACATTCATACTGTCGTGCAACCATCATTACCATCTATCTCCACAGCTTTTTTCAGTTTTCTAAACTGAAGCTCTTTTATTATATATATATAATATATATATATATATATANATATATATATATATATATATATATATATATATATATATATTTACTTATTTTTATTGTTACTCAAGTACAGCTGCCTCCATTTTCTACCCACCACTTGCCCCACCCCAGCCATCCCCACCTCCCACCCTTAATCCTACTCTGCTTTGGTTTTGCCCATGTGCTTTTATAGTTGTTCCTGACAACCCTTCCCTCTCCGCCCCCTACTATTCCCAACCACCTCCCCTCTGATACCTGTCAATTTCTTCTTAATTTCAATGTGTCTGGTTATATTTTGCTTTCTTGTTTGTTTTGTTGGTTAGATTCTACTTATAGGTGACATCATATGGTATTTGTTTTTCACCACCTGGCTTATTTCACTTAGCATAATGCTCTCAAGTTCCAACCATGCTGTCACAAAGGGTAGGAGCTCCTTCTTTCTTTCTGTTGTGTAGCATTCCATTGTGTAATTTCTTTATGGCCTGATCTTGGAAGTCATACAGGCTTACATCCCAAATATTTTATTCATTGGGCCAGTAACAAAAGCTCAGGAGTTTCAAGAATAGGAGATTTAGATCTCATCTTTTGATAGAAGAATAATGAAGTTTTGAAAAGTTTATGGGACTGAAAATATTGTGAGAGATTAGGAAGATAAATAAATTAAAGTAAACATTTAAAGTTAATGTTCCTTTCTTACAAATAGCAATTAAAATATGTCACAATCAAATTTTATTAAATAGTACTTAAAGTTCTGCCAGAGTATTTGCCCTTTAAAATCAGCTCATCACTATAGTCACATGCACGTATATGCATGCACATACATATACACATTTATAAATCTATCTTAATCCTTAGCCAAAGCTTTCTTCTCAGAAGTCAAAACTGACTCACAGGATATCAGCGAATCCAATATCAGGACATAACTGCCCCCCCATCATATGGATCCAGGCTGATGCCATCAGCCAACTTGGTTTTGATTTGTCTATGAACTTGGTTATGGATCCCAAGAGAAGGAATTGAAATCATCAAACTAATTTCACATGATGGCCTAGGAAAATCACAATTCCACATGAGAGAGCTTAGTGATTAGTTTACCAAGCCATCCAGTTCTATGTAAATGACCTGTGATAAGTGACTGATCAGCCAAAGGAAAAAATATGCATTATTTCCACAGTTTAAAGAGAAATGCCATTTGTATTTGTTATTGACTAGAGGATTGCATGGGACAAAACTTTCTGCAGTCACATAAGTGACAGTTAAAAATAAAATAGCAGTATAAGATTTTATCAGAATTTCCTTATTTGGAATATCAATGGTAACTTACAGATAGTGTTAGTGTGCTGGCAAACATGTGATTCACTGACACAAATGTTTTTCTCTTTTTTTCTTATTTTTATTCTTGTTTATTCTATTTCAGTTGTCCCAATTTCCCCCCTTTGCCCAGCCCACCCCTCACTCCCACAATCAATCCTCACACTGTTGTCTAAGTCCATGGGTCATTCACAGATGTTCTTTAGCTAATCCTTTCCCCCTCTTTCCACAATATCCCCCTCCTCCTTTCTCTGGCAGCTGTCAGTCTGTTCCATCTTTCCATGTCTCTGGTTCTGTTTTGCTCATTAGTTTATTTTGTTCATTACATTCCTCTTATATGTGAGATCATATGGTATTTGTCTTTCACTGCCTGGCTTATTTCACTGAGCATAATATTCTCCACTTCCATCCATGCTGTCTCAAATGGTAAGAATTTCTTGATCCTTCTTTCTGCTGTGTACTATTCCATTGTGCAAATGTACCATAGTTTTTTAATCCTCTCATTTACTGATGAGCACTTAGGCTGTTTCCAACACTTGGCTATTGTATATAGTGCTGCTTTGAACATAGGGGTACATAAGTTCCTTTGTATTGGTATTTCAGGATTCAGGAAGTTCACTTCCTGCTGTGCCACCTGGTTGCTAACAGGCCCATACTAGTACTGGTCGGCTGCCCTGAGGTTGGGGATTTCTGCTTTACATATACTAAAAAACTACAAATAAAGGCAATAAGGAGATGGAAAGGAAACTGGAAGAAGCACAATGTAATCTGAGCTTTTCAAGTCTGGAATCCCATGAGAAGTAAAAGTGAGTACTTAAAATCGAGGGAATGTTTACTAGAACTAATGATGGAGGGTCCCCATACCTGGACAGAAGCTGATTCTGGGAAATTTTCACACTTGAGGAACTGGGTAACCATATTTTCCCAATGGGATGACAAATGATTAGTGACTTGACTTATTTGGTTTTTGATTGACCTGGGGCTATACTCAAGAAAGATACAAGAGTATAATGTAAAGAAAAACAGAAAAATGACATGAAATATAATTGATGAAAGGAACTAAGGAAAGAGATAGTAGCTCCAAAGACATCTCATAAAGAAAAAGACAAACTGATTTCGGATTCAGACAGAGGCAATTCTCCCACCAATGCATTCCCAGTAATTTTTATTTGTCTACACAAATGTGCATCTGTGAGTCTGAGTCTTCTCAGCTGTATATATGGGGGTGGGTATATAGCAATGCTTGTAATCTTATCCAGGTTGAATTGACAGGGGATAGGGGAGTGGTACTACTTACACTGTTTTCTCTCCCACAGGATTACAGTTTTCTCACTTTTCTCAGTTCTTATTTTATCTTATTGTGTTTGCTCTAAATCCTCTAACACACTACTTCTCAGTCTTTAACGTGCTTATGAATCATTGGGGAATATTATTAAAGTGCACATTCTTTTTTAGTAAGTCTGAGGTAAAGTCTAAATTTCTGTGTTTCTAACAAGCCCCCAAGGGTTGTAGTTGTCCCAGTGTTAGTCATGAGGTTCTAGAAAAATAAAATCATCCTAGCACAGGAGAATGAGGGTTATAACTGTCTCCCAAGAAAACAGCATTTGTCTGTTTTCCCACTTCTGTTTTGTCACTATACCCCATTTTCTATATATTCTAATTCACAGCTAAGTCTGAAGAAGGGATAGACAGTAGGTATCATGCTAAATCCCAGGTCTGTTGTCCTCCCTCTCTTCCCAGTGCCTGCTTTCTCTACTTGCCTCTTGTCTTGGTCTGATCCCAGCTGGATGCTGGATTTCCTTATTCTCCAGAGGGAACTCCACCGAAGCAGCTGCTTCCTCCTCATGAGTATCACCAGTGTTCTTATAGAACTGTTAGACTCTAGAGCTTGAAATTGAATATGAGAAATCAGCTGGCCTAACCTTCTACCCTCAGAAAGTGAATGTTTAAAGCATTCAAATGGAGGAAGGTGCCTAATTGTCCCACCCAGATTATCATAATTTCTCTTTTTTCCCCTTAACTATTCATATTTTCAAATATCAGAGTGGGCCTGATTCAGTTCAAGGTTCAGTCATGAAGATCATATTTGGATTACTTTGGTTCCAGGTCAAGCATTCCAATTTCACACTTTTTTCCCATGACTTGCTAATGCTATCAAATGACACATAGTTTTATTTTTTCCCTTTGTTTTTCTCTTTCAACAAACTTATTTAATGGGTCCAAAATGGGTGATTAAACCATAATAACATGTGGTATCCTAATTGGATTTTGAAAATGTGTAAACATGACCCTTCAATGGCTTTCTATTACCATCTGGACCAAATATAAACTTCTGACCACTGATTCCATCTCTCCTCCATCTACCCCACCCTTGTGCCCCTCTCTCTTGTGACTTCTCCAGGTCTCTAAACTGACTGTTTTTAAAAACGCTTTTCTAAATTTCTGCCTCAAGGCCTCTGCCTGAACTAGTCTACAGTTCAAAAGGAGAAACAGCCATGGCTGGTGTAGCTCAGTGGATTGAGCAAAGGCCTGTGAAGCAAAGGGTTGCTGGTTCAATTCCTAGTCAGGGCACATGCCTGGGTTGCAGGCAAGGTCCCCAGTAGGGGACACATGAGAGGCAATCACACACTGATGTTTCTCTTCCATTCTTTCTCCTTCCCTTCCCCTCTCTCTAGAAATAAATAAATAAAATATTTTTTAAAAAGGAGAAACAAGTTTCTACCCTCTCAAAAAGGTTTTTACACTTCAGTTCAAGATGGATACCTTAAGGAATATTTCCAAAGTTAAATTCATACATTCTTAAGTCCACTGTGATTTATAGTTTACTTCATGTTTCAATTATTTTGACACAATTTTTGTTTTACTCATGTATGCTTATGTGGCTTGTTGAGTCATTTATAGATAGTAACTGCATGATTCTTTCATGTTGAGTTAATCCAGGTGCTGGGGATCACAGTGAGCAAGTTGTCAAGGTTTACATTCAGATTTGGAAGGTGGATAATGAGCAATTTACAAGTAAATAAACAATAATTTCAGATACTGGAGAATGACTTACTATTTCTTGGTCTGAGGCTAGAGGGGAAATAGTCAGCTTACCTTTGATTTGAGCCCTTTCCCTCTGAATGCACTTTACAAAACCTTCTGTGTATTGAACAAACACTTGTAGACTCATTTTATTTAAATGTTCACATTAAAGTATACACATGAATAAAACATGTTGGACATGTTTCAAGAGAAGGTTTTTTCCCTGGCCAGTGAGAATCAGTTGGTAAGAACATCATCCTATAAACCAAAAGGTCACGGGTTCAATTCCCTTTCAGAGCACATGCCTAGACTATTGGTTCAGTCCTTGATTAGGTTGTGCTCAAGAGGCAACTGATTGATGTTTACCTCTTACATTGATATTTGTCTCCCTCTATTTTCCTCTCTATAAAATCAATAAGCATTTCCTCAGGTGAGGACTAAAAGAGAGAGAGAGACAGAGAAGTTTCTTCATGAGACCAGTCATACCCAGAAAAATATCACTGAAGTCACTGACCACTGATTTTATTGGTGGGAAAGTGCCCTTCTGTAGTATTTAGTACAGCCCAGAGTTTCACAACATTGAATTTCTCATTAATTTCTCTAATTTTAATCAAACTCATATGGGGCATTTTTTTAAAAATGTACCCTCACGATGATTCTGGTATGGTTGATCTCTAGACCCATAATGAAACACTGTGCTATAACACTGATGACAGTCAGAATGCTGAGATAAATCGATGGGTAAATAGATGGATGGATGGATGGATGGATAGATGGAAGGATGGATGATTGAAAGCATGGATTAAATGAAGGATAAATGCATAGATAGAATCAAAGAATTTTAGGCTTTAAGTTAGTAGCCAGATTCTAATCAAGTGAGTACATGATATAATATTTGTATCATGACTCTAACCTTATCTGTCCTGTGACCCTCTGCCTATGATTTGGGATGGTAAGCTCAGTTGAGACTCCTTCCTCTAATTGTCATCAAGAAAAGTTTATTCTTTGTCCTCAAAATATAAAAATTATCATGAAAATGAATAATTAAAATAGGCTGTATAAAATGTAACCTTTCATTCAATTGCCCATAACATTATATAAATTACATTTTTAGAACCACATTTCCTGCAAATAAGTCACTCTTTATCTAATTCAGTCTGTCTAGTATAAGAGGATATTTAATATCATGGGAAACAAAGAAACCTTTGCATTCTAACAAGGCCCATCAAGAATCCATCATGACCCAAAGCTATTTTTTATAAATAATGAAAAATAAGGAGAAGAGGAAGAGGGAGAGAAGGAGGAGGAGGAGGAGGAGGAATTATTTGTTAGGACTAGAAACTATTACTTTGAGTGACTGAGAGGCCTCAGGAAGGTTTCACTGCTGTCAAGCACCCTTCCCCAGTCTAGGGGATATGGTAGGAGAAGTGCTTAGCAAGGGCCCTGTGGCAGTTACAGTATATTAGTTCCAGTCAGTTTGTACACTAACTAAAAGGTAGAAAAAGTGTTTTCCCTGCCAAACAAAAGTGAGGGGGCTCCAAGAAAGTCATTCATAAAACTGGGGTCTTGGAAAAAAGGAAAACAGCATTTTATTCTCCAACTGGAAGCCTCCTGAGCTTCCAAAGCTGTCAGATCCTTTCTCAAGATGTCTCTATAACAGAGTAGATGCCAAAGTCCTTGGAAGAGCTTGAGGTGCAGCCCTTAGGGATGGTAAGACATATGTATGGCCTTATTTCAATCTAGAAATTTCTGAAGGCATAAGAACAGAACTTGGAGGGACTTTGGCAGAAAATACTTGAGAAGGACAGGGTAAACCTAGAACCCACCTAGTTATCTTTCATGCTTGGATCATGAAAATAAAACCACAGACTTTTATTGGCTCCACATGAAGGAGCCAAAGCATTAGTGGAGAAACTAGAGCCATGGGATTCCTCCAGGATAGTCACACAGGGCTAATGGCAAACAAAGCTACACTGGGGAGGGTAGATAAAGCTTAAAAACATGCATACACCACATATGTGGAAACCACCAGTAACAGGTGGAACCAGGAAGAAATCAGATAATGCCCTGAGCTACCTTCAACCCAAGAGCAAGGAGACACTTAAGGAAGACTTTTTCTGAGTCCCCCAGTCCTCTTTCAGGCTTCTGAGGATCTGGGTGTAGAGCAAGGGTGCCAAAGTCATTTTCACCAAGGGCCATACCAGCCTTGCAGTTGCCTTCAAAGGGCTGAATGTAATTTTAGGACTGTATAAATGTAACTACTCCTTAACTAGGGGCAAGAACATCAGTGCTGCCACTGGATAGAAACAAAGCGTTGGGCCAGATAAACCAAGGTGGAAGGTCATTGTGTTTGCCACCTGTGGTCTAGAGGAAGAGGGGATAGCATTGATTCGGAAGTCAGATCTTACCCCCACCCCTTTTCTCAGCAGCCAGAGTCACAGATCTAGCTGTAAATTTGCTATGCAATTAAGGGTTTAAATTAAACCACACTAAGTTTTAATTACCAAATGTGACCAGGAAGTTATGGAATATACCCAAGATTTTGTTTAGGGCAGAGAAAATAGTAGCTTCTACATAGCACTATTGAATACAGAGATAATTAAAAATGCATACAACTATTCCATTTTTCTTTGGAACTCACTTGTATTTCCTTCAAGATACCAATGTCACAAAGGCCTGTACTTAAAGTAATTTTTTTATGTTCTTATGGTCAAATAATCCAAGAATGTTAATTTCCTTTTTTTCTTACTTTTTGTATATTTCTGGGATTGCATAATAGTTTCACTCCTTGATCACCTCATATTAAATTTTTCACCAAAAGTTCAAAGTCAAGTATTTGGTCATTTGCAAGAGAATCTACCTGGCATTGAAGACTACATCTCTAGAGTGCCAGGATTTAATGACATGTGAAAGCACTGCATCCAGTTCCCTGGGTGATATTCTAAGGAGGGAATGCAGCAGGGACAACACTCCAGCCAGATACTTAGAAGAACGCAAAAGCTCCCATTCGGAGTATATGCTTATATCTACCCTTGTTTACATATAGCCACACTTCTATATACTTAATTTTACTCTGAATTAAGAAGGCATTGACTCACTGTAAAATGCTGTTTAAAAAGCCTGTTTGATGAGGGCAATATCAATTGAAAAAACAGGTTATGTAGACTAATCAGTAGGACAAGAATAAGTCATGTTTACTAGTGCACAACTCAAGAAAGGAGATCCACTCTTTATTTTCATATATTGATTCTCACACCAAATCTTTGTTTTATTGTTATCATAGTTAAAATGGGAAGAACATACATTTTAAAATAAAATACTATTTTTTCCTACTCTTTAGTTTTAAAAACAAATTATGAATCTTTAAGCCTAATATTCTTCTGTATTAATGAATAATCTTTTGCAGGAACTTCACTGAGGTCCCTCTTCTTTAAATTTATGTTAGCCATATAACAAACTAATAAATATGAGTGTTATATTAGATCCTTCACTTCAGTAGATAATGTAACTTTCATAAATCATTTCACAATCTTGAAATAGTCATTCCTCAATCGGCCAAGATATTCAATCAATAAATATCATTCCATATGATCATTACAATTGCTACCAAACCATATAATCTTATAATGTGGGGGGGGGGACAAGAAGTGCGAATTTTCAGGATGGGAGAAAATATTTTATGGCAGAAATACTTTCAGATAGACTAGCCAGATTGCATGTAAATCCATTCATATCTGCAACTCTTTATCATTGTCTTAATCCTGAAAATTAATGACCATCATTTTCTTGAGAGTCTGAAACCTGAAATAGGAGTTTTTTCTTTACTACCTTTGTAAAAGTGCTTAATTTTCCATAATAACTCACTATCTTGATCTGGCTCCTGGAATTCAAGGGAAAGATGGGAAGCTGATTCCAATAAATGAATAATGTTCAGGAACTTCAAACTTCATTATTTCTGATGCAAACCCAATGCTTTTTTCATTGTAAAAAGAAAAAAAGGTGAAGGTATTTTGCGTTCAAGTAGCTCTTTCAAAGAGGAGAATGAGAGGGTACACCCCCCTTTACCCTGGTGAAAGCCTCACATTCTATATCTTGCTGGCTCAGAGCGTCTTTGTTTTGAGTCCAGCCCCTGGTTGAAGGTCAGCTAATGAAAGAGAGAATGAGGTTCAAATTCTTTAATTAGTTTTGTCAGTGATTCTCTATGGTTGGCAATAAAAGTAATACTTTCTAGGAGATCAGGTTCTCATACTGGAACTTTTGATAGGATAAAGCCCTTGAAAGGCCAAGATCATTTTCAGCCCATTATTCTAGTTTGTCTCTGAACTGGGCTTTTTGCTAAAGAGCTTTGGAGCCAAAATTATTATGTCATCCCTACAATCATGACCCACAGGCACCAATAAGAATGTCTCTTTGATATTAATGCACAGAGACCTGCTGTCTTAGAAGGACTTCATAAAACAGTGTACTCCATAAGCCAATTGGGAAAAAAAAAAACATTGTTTGAGAATGTTGTGAATGAATGTTGCAGTCTGGGATCCAGATTTCTCAGAATGCTTTGAGGTCAAGTCCTCCAAAGTGAAAAGATAAAAGAATGAGGGCAACTCACCAAAGATGTTAAAACTTGGTGAGAAGCCAATATTGAAGGCGGGGAAGGTAAAACCCAAAAACGTTTCAGAGAAACACCTTTAGAATGACTATGCACTTTCCTATCAGCAAGTTGTAGTCTCTAATCTCTATATAGTCCCTTTAAGGTTGACCACATAGCTGGGTAAGAAGGCAATAATCTTAAAAATATGTAACTTCATGGATATGGCCATATAGCAAACAGGCCATTGCAAACTTAGGGGAAAAATCCCACAAAGAGAAATGACCATGTCTTTCCAGCTCATGGAGCAGCTGCTACATGTCTAAAAGGGACTGTACCTTCTATCTCCTCAGTGAGTCACTTCTGTTCTCCTTCTTTGGGGAATACCCATCTCCCTCCTGATGGAGAAGGTTTTACAGGGAGGCATGGGGCATAAGGCAAGGAGAAGGTGTCATATTGATATGTAATTGTATAACTATTGGACAGTTTGACTTTCCTCTGCAAGTCTATATCAACCTAAGTCATACATCCAGTTGAGGGGAAAACATTTGCTTTCTTTACCAAATCTCCTCCTTTAAACTTTATTGTCCTTGAAAAAAAGGGTCATTCCTTATGAGTATTACTTTTCTGATTTTAGGCACAAGGTGATTCTTAGAACCATTTTGAGTCTATATCATATTCATCAAAAGAGAAACTCAAACATCAAGATGGAAAACAAGACCAAAGAGAGAACATAGAAAGTAAATATTTGTTTACCACTTTTTCAGCAAATGTTCATCAATATCTGCTGCTTCAGTTGGAGATATGTATGCTATATTTTAGGGCCATGTTCACTGATGTCATCAGCAATAAGACATCTCTAATTGAACTTGCCTACCACATCTTGGGAGCTTTCTTCCCAATTGAAGAAATAAGGCACTTGTTTTAGTCAGAATATTAAGTACAGTAATTTCTTTTCACCAGGGTAATTTATTAAATGCATAATTTGTAGAAGGTTCAATTGTATGGTGACTTTTCCATGTTATCATCTGGTGCTCAATTTAACACCCTGGGAAAATGTTCCCAAAGGTCAGGAAGGACAGAAGTTGCAGGGTACATGAGCACCCTCACGTGTCCTGATAGCTGCCCCCTCCCATACCCTGCCTTCTGGGCATCTGATGATATCTGCTACGGTTGCTGCTAATGCAGTAGTATTTGTGATTTTTGCCCATGATGTTGGCTATTGCTGATGTCTGCACATCAGGCTGGCCTCTTAGCTGTAACAGTTATCTCCGAGTGCCCAAATTCTGCAGCAGGGTTTGAAGTTCTTGTGCTAGATTTTTTCAATTATTTCTTCTGCTCACCCTGCTTAGGATTGCTCAAACAATAGCAAATAACAAAAATAAGCCTGTCTTAACTTCGCCAAAAACATTGTCTGGGACTTTTCAGAAGCCATATTCAATTTATGAACAAATGAAATGGATCTTGTCGACCAACCATGACAATAAGCAATGGCCTGTGTATTCAGGGCCTGAAAGGAGTTGAGGCAATGAGCCTAATGAGAAGCAGTTAGCGAATCTAATGAGAATCAGACAGAAGGCCTAATGAGACATTTAACATGCCCTGCCTCTCCCTCCTCTTTTGTTCAGCTTTCATGGGAATTTTTGTTTGGGGAGCTTAGTTTTACTGCTACAAGCAGATGCATATGGCACAATCCAAGAAACAATAGAAAGACATGAAGATGGCCAGGGATGGGGAGAGTGGAACTTGAAAAATATACCCAAAAGTCGTGATAATATGGCAGGTAGGTTTTTATTTTACTTATATTTTAATTGTATTTATTTTTTTCTGAATACCATTTAGTTATACATAGAGCTATTTGTAATGATACAATAAGCAGACAGAGATTTTGATTGCATTACATCACTGTTCAGAGGGAAATACAGATAAGAAAAGCATGTTGTGCTATTTCTGTGGCTGACTGTTGCCATTCAGAGAGCAATGACTGGAATGTAGGCATTGCCGAAAGGAAGATACCTGGAATAGTCTCCTTATGAAGCAACATTCCTTGGAACACTAGGTGTTTTCATTTGTTGACCTTGGATGGAGTTTGCAGCTAGAAAGGTGGCTGTCAAGTGATAGATAGGTTTAGCTGGGCTGAAAGTAGGGGCAGGAACACAGACCTTACTGAGTTATAGCTCTGAATCTGCCTTATGTGTACTAGAGCCAGGCAAATGAACTATGTATATGTCTGTGCCACTGTTTGAAATTTTGTCTGACCCATGTATTTAACAGTTTATGAGTATAGCTTGATTGTGAGAAAAATAAGCAAAATTTCTGTCTTATTTGGCTTCAAAGCCCAAGAAATCTACATTGGCCCTTCTTGTCTGCCTATCATATAACATTCTCTCTTGCTATACATACTCTGTTTTATTTGCCCAAATATATGCTTTAAATGTAATTCTCTCCTATCAATTTATTTATTTATTTGTTTGTTTATTTTTTATATTTTATATTTATTTATATTTAGAGAGAGAGGAAGGGAAGGAGAGAAACACCAATGTGTGGTTGCCTCTCATGTGCCCCCAAGTGGGAACTCGGCCTGCAACCCAGGCATGTGCTCTGACTGAAAATCAAACCAGCAACACTTTGGTCCATAGCCTGCACTCTATCCACTGAGGTACGCCAGCCAGGGCCATCATTTGTTCGTTCGTTCGTTCGTTTGTTTGTTTAATATAACTCTTCTTTTGGTTGTCAATGTCCAGCTTCTGCTTGCCCACCTGTATCTGAGTTAGAGATCTGAAGGTGAATCATACAGGCTTGCTCTTTTGTGGCACTGCCTAGTGGCCTCACATGGCAACATAGTTGTCAGCAGTCAAATGATCAAAGCCTTAGATGTCAAATATTGCATAGGATAATAGGGAGAGGACAGGGACAAAGCAGTAGTATACCAACATTTATAAGTTTCAGGTACTAGGCTCAGAATTTATAAATCTCAGCTCTTTTAAACTCTACAAAAACTCTATGGATTAGATATCATTCTCTAAATTCTGCTATTCATATTAGCTAAAATTCATTGAATGTTTCTCTTGAGCACAGCCCTGTGCTAGATGCTTTATATATGACTAGCTTATTTTTCCTAGTAATAAAACTATGAAGTGGGACTTATGTGGTATTTTGACTTTAACTGTTAGGATCTCTAATTGATGCCAGCCTTTATCTGCTGTGTGACCTTGAACAAATTACTTAATTTCTCTATGACTGTTTTCTCACTTATAATAGTACATACATCATAAAGTGAACACTTCTAAATTGTTTTAAAAAGTATTTGACACGTAGTAAGCACTCAATATGCCAGGTAGTGTTATAATTAATACTAGTAGCTATACCTTCTGCCCCAGTATAGCTAAAGATTGCTAGACAAAAACAAACAAACAACCCACTGTATTGACCAGCCTCATACCTTTTATTTTCATAAATCTCAAATAGACACTTAATAATACCAAGCAGCTCTACATGTATTTCCCTTTCACGTTCAAGTTTAGATTTGCCCAAACAACTGTTTCCTACCCTGCTGTTCTCATTTCTTTTTTAACACAACCACTCTCACTCTCAGCTTTTGACTTCCCCTCATTATTGAGAAAATAAGCAATTAGCTAGGAGATTTTTCATACCACCCCATCATATTTGCTGACATACCTGTTCTCTGCCCTCTGCCTTTTGATAAGGGATAATGTTTCCATTATCATCAAATGGTAACTGTTTCAATGACACACCTGGATGTAATGATATCCAAGTCTTTTCAAAAACTTGGCTCCTGTCTTTGCTAAATAACCAAATTCTCCACTTCTACTGAGTCACTGCCATCCATATACAAACATAAACCCTTAAAATACTCTGCCTGAGGACGCACTCACCTCTAGCTGACATCCCATTCTCTACTCCCCTTTGTTCTAAGTAGAATGGGGAGAAAAAACATTTCAAAAAGAACTCTATTTCCACTATATCCTTGAGTCCTCCTTGGTCTGGGTCACTCATGATCACCATGAAACCAAATCCATTGGTGGCCTCTTTCTCCTCACTTTACTTCTTAGTAGGAATTAATGTTTCTTCTCTGAGATTCCAAGACACCATGCTCTCCTGATTCCATTCCCCCTTCACTTGCCTCATCTGACTCACCTTTAAATGTTGAAGTGCCAGCCCCAGAGCTCCATTCTAGCTCTTTTATGTTTTCTATCTGTATCTTTAACTTAAAAAATCTCATCAAGACCCATCACCTGAAATTCACCTACATAAAAGTTGAGAAAAGATATCCAAAACCTGACCTTTCCTTGAAAATCTTAATTTGCCACTTCCATGTGGATAGGTGACAGGTAGCTCCAAACGCCACAACTATAATTATTTTTAAGAATAAGGGAAATTGTACATAAATAATACTAATATAATGATCACATTTAAGAAAATTAATATTAAATGTATTAGCATTAATTGTATTAATATTAATAGGATGTGTTAATTGCATTTAATATACAGTACCTATTTGGATTTCTTTAGTTATTCCAAAAAATGCCTTATAGCTGGATTTTATGGGATTTTTAAAAAATCTGTGTTTCAACCAATATATTCAACCAATATGTACTTTGCATTCTGGTTGATATGTCCATAATTTTACATATCCCAAGTTTTTTCCTGTGGAGAACTGACATTAAATAGAAGTCTAGTCCTGGTTATATAATTATAGTTTTTTAACTATAAGCCACTAAGTTACATTTATTCTTCTTTAGTTATTTAAAAATATATAATTATTATCATTATTTTACTTTTTAATATATTTTAACTTTTAAAACTACAGTTTACATTCAATTTATTTTGTATTAGTTTCAGGTGTATAGCATAGTGGTCAGGTAATAACATACTTCACAAATTGTCCTCACCATATTTCCACAACCCACGTGGCATCTTACAAAGTTATTACAATATTGTTGACTATATCTTCTATTCTGTACTTTATATTCCCACTACTATTTTGTAACTAGCAGTCTGTACTTCTTTATCCCTTCACATTTCTCACCTAGTCCCCCATATCCTCTCCCTCTGGCCACCATCAGTTTGTTCTCTGTATCTATGAGTCTGATTATGTTTTGTTTATTCATTTATATTCTTCTTTAGATTTCACATGTAAGGATAGTATTTGTCTTTCTCTGACTGACTTACTTCATTTAGCATAATACCCTCTAGGTCCATCCTTGCTGTTACAAATGGTAAGATTTATTTCTTTTTTATGCCTGAGTAACATTCCATGCATCTATTAATGGGCACATGGGTTGTACCCAAAGCTTGGCTATTGTAAATACAACTTCACAAATATAGGGGTGCATATACCCTTTTGAATGAGTGTTCTGAGTTACCCAGAAGTGGAATTGCTGGATCATAAGGTAGTTGCATGCCACAATCATAATTTGGATACCATACTGAGGCATGTTTTCTGTCTAGTTTTTGTTTTTGTCAGTAAGTAGCATGACTATCCACTTAGCTGGTTGTATCAAAAGCCCCAGAGCCTCTGATAAGGAGATTTTGATACCTCTTTCTTTTCCTTAACCTTGAAAAGATGCTTTGTCTTTGTCTATTCCTCTCCAAATTGGCATTTTCCATTAGCAAAAGCCCCATCACTTTTTACCTTACTTCTGAAATGTATTATCAACTTAGTATCCTCATACCATACCAGACATCTACAACCTGTTTTCCAGGCAGCAGAGACATCAGAAAATATAAACAAATCACACCACTTCTCCTTTAAAACCAACCATTAGCTTCTTTTCATGTTGTAATTAAGTTCACATTTCTTATCTTGGCATAGAGAATGCAATATACTATCTTTGTAATAAATTACCTTAAAGATTTTTCATAATTTTGAGAGGTTTTCAGTAACTTTCTAGCAAGATATTTATTTTTTTTTAAAATCTAAGTTAGCCAGAGTCTAACTTAGTGGCTTATAGTTAAAAAACTATAATTATATAACCAGGACTAGACTTCTATTTAATGTCAGTTCTCCACAGGAAAAAACTTGGGATATGTAAAATTATGGACATATCAACCAGAATGCAAAGTACTCCCATCAGGGGCCAATTGGCTTCAGGTATGTAGAAGAATAATGAGAAATACATGTGCAAACACAAACATAGTGAGTGATATTTAATAAGAATTTGCTAAGTTGTTTTGAATTTGCCCACAATTTCTCTATAAACTCTGCCTTTTCCCAAATCTCAAAAACAAAGTAAAACTCTCCCATCTTGTTCTGGAGATAAAAATAACTGGCAAAGAAAATAACTGGACCAAATAACTTATCTATAATGCTTTTAGGGTCCCAAAAACTTTTTAAACTTCCTAAAATCAAACAAAATAATTCATATGACAATAATTAACATACAATAACAAATCCAACTTGTACTGTATTTATTATTATACTGAAATATTCATAAAATGTAATTTTAATAGATTTTTGGAGGAAAGGGTCAATAAAGGTGAGAAAGCGCTAGAAAGGCATCCATGAAAGTCGTTCCATGGTACTGCTGCTGGAAGCTTTGTTCTCTACAGAGAATTTGGGGGAAGGAGACTTTAAGATTTCTGGTCTACTAAAATTTAATTGATTGGGGAAACGGCTGTTATCCTCCCAAAAAAGTGGCATAGGGAAGCAAAAATAGAAGCTTTCCTCTACACTTGCTTGTTTTTGTTAAATAAACCTTATATAGGAATAACTGGATGCAAAGCACTATTCTAATTGTGTTCCAATCACACTAAATTATATAATCTACATTTTCCTAGATGAATATGAAGCAAGTATCAAACACCTTTATTAACCTTTGCTAATGTACCTCCTTCTAAAGTAGAAGTTGTTTAAGGACCAAAAGAAATGTGAGCACAGATTTTCTGAACATGTAACTTCAATGTAGCAGGCATGAAATAGCTGAAAAATAATATTTTATTAAAAGAAAATATCCAGTGACCGCTCTAGGAGTTGCTATACTATTTAATCTCAGTGATAGTGTATCTTGCTTCAGGAAAACAGGAAGAATGTTAAAAAAAGAAAAAACGTTGTGAGCAATGGGAGAGACTGTCAGGGAGCCCCATCCTTGGCCTATGTAAACTCAAGTGGGACAACATTAAGTCATCCTTCCACCTAGATTTCTGGAGTCTAATCTCCAGGCTTTCCCTAAATCTGAGATAAAGTTAAAAGTGTGTCACTTCAACAAGTCATAGCACAACAGTGCTTGGCATTCCACATTCTGTGGAGGAATACATGTAATATATTCCTTTCAGGTATATATTGAAATGTTTAAGTGTCCATTGGTGCTTAAATTAGATGTTACAAAGACATCAATGTGAT
Source organism: Sturnira hondurensis (assembly GCF_014824575.4). Classification (NCBI taxonomy): domain Eukaryota; kingdom Metazoa; phylum Chordata; class Mammalia; order Chiroptera; family Phyllostomidae; genus Sturnira; species Sturnira hondurensis. The sequence goes on from NW_028079095.1 coordinate 1,396,786, forward strand.
CCTTTTATAGTGCTTTTTTTCCAAAAGGTTTCAACAAAGTCCTCTCATAGTGAAGTTACCAGTCGAATAATCATTTGAAGCTAAACTAAAGAGAGATCACCTAAAAATTTATTAAGTCCACTGTCATTAGAGACACATGGACAAGACTTGCTCTGGCTAGAAAGAACCTCATGGGGCACTCTCTTTGTAAACCAACCGTTTTCAAGCTATTAGAGGTGGGGTATTTTCCAAAAGTCACCAATACTCAAGACTCTACCCTGACTAATTAAAACAAAATCTCTGAGGTGTACCTGAACATCAGCATTTCTAGAAGCTTCCTAGGTAATGTTTATATGCAGTCAGAATTCAGAAGAAAATGCTAATTTAGTACCAAATGGGTACTAGGGTTACTGATATTTCCAAATAAGATAATCAGCCTTTTGTAGCTACAGGCCGTGACCTCCTTCACTTAACCCTATATTTCTTTGTCTTTGTTATGGGGTAAATTTTTATTTTAATAGTGATTACATATACTCAACTCACCATACCTAGATTCAAAGTCATTCAGGAATTAAATTCTCATTGAGAAACCTTCTAAGAACTGCAGAGAGGTCACAGAAAGATCTCAGGGCTGGATTCCAGGAGCATATAATACTAATCAGCATTTGTTGGGTTGTTTGCCATGATAAGATAGGCAGCATCACTATAGTGAAAACCTACACTATTGTCAAGACAGAAAATAAAGCAAGTCAAGAGATCAATACCAAAAAAACTGGTTTGAAGAAAAAGTGAAGCTAATTATTTTGTTCAACAAAAAATGTATTTAGTACCTTCTGCATTCCAGGAATTGGACTAGGTATTTTAGGTGCAATCCCACTCTCAAAGAGCTGAGAGTTTATGGAGGAAACGCTACCAGATAATTTCAAAATAATATGAAAATTTATGAGCCAAGTAAGAAAAATATATATGACCCAAGGTAATGCACTTGAGCAGACTTTTATAAAATACAATCTTATTCAAGTCTGGAGAAGTGATTGTTAGTGAAAAAATTGAGAATGCCCAGGAAACATGCTGGCTCAGCATAGAGAGTAGGATTGAGAGTGGAGCTGAGGTAGAGAACAAAATTGTAAGAGGGTAAACAGAAGACTACCTTGATGGTCCAAGTGAAATATGGTAGGATTTACACAAGCACAATGGCAATAGAAGTGAATATGAATGGGCAGGAAGCAAAATCAGTAAGACTTGAGGACAGATTCAATGTGTTGGAGAAAGTAGTGGAAAAGAGTTGACTAAATAAGAAAAGTCAGTTTCTGGGAGAATGTTGCCCTCAGGATATAGAATGTAAAAAACCTACTGTGAGCAATAGGAGAATCTGTCTGGTGGGGACAGGCAGTTTAAGATAAAGTCCATGAACCACATGAAGGTTTGGGGTGCAAGATTTTAATGGGATGCCAGCTGTGTAGCTCAGGGATGACCCAGCCTTGAGTTGTTAAAAAGAATTAGGCATCTGCAGAAAGTGAGGCAGGGAGAAAGACTGTGCTGTCTTGTTCACTTTCATTCTGTGTTTTACTCAACACATTGACAGTTGGGAGTAGTCCTTTGCTAGTTCAATTGTTTTTTGTAAATCCCCATTCATCTGATGATTGATTACAGGTGGCTATAAACTGAGAAATGACAGAGAATAGCTTGGCCCCCACTTGCTTCTTCCCTCAGAAAACAGAGGCCTGGAAAACCTGGGGCTGCCTCAAGAAACATCACATACACTCTAAATGAGGAGCTAAAGGAAGGTGGAACATATAAATTAATCTCCAGTGGAAACTCCAACCCACTTGTTATGGTCATTCTTGGCACAAAACACCTCTCAGATTGGATAAAATCCCAAACACAGAATTGGTAAAATGCAGGACAGAAAGTTGGCATAGACCCTGTGGTGATCACCCTGTCCCACTGACTCCTTAGCCTTGGAATTCTGTCAAGACTTGGCTTCAAGGCACATTCCTTGAGCCTTTGGTAGGCAGAGGTGTCTGGCTCTTACACTGTGTACATGAATTAAAAAAGACTAACAGACTCTAAGCAACACACTGCTTTTTAAAGGTTAAATGTCACTGCTCCAAGAGTGACCAGAAAACACAAATATATTCTAGATCTCTCAGTCCACAGGTGCAGAAGTTGAGTGCTTCAAATTTCATGTGCAGACCAATGGGGCCTTTTCTTTGAGTCTACAGATGCAAAGGGAATGTTTTATGTACAGAAAGACACAGACTACACAGGGACAGCTGGACTTTGGAGAAATAAAGTATGAACATGTAGTTAACTCTACCATAAATCCCCTTATCAAGCCACCAACATAGGAAGAGTAAAGAAAGCATTCAGGGTAATTTCATCCATAATTATTCTTTCCAATAATTTTTAGTGCTTACTATATAACAGGCGTTTTCCAAAGATATTTTTCTGTCTGAGAAAAATTTCTCAAACTACAGAAATGTGTTTCTTGCCACTTAGAAATCACTGTACAACTTGGTGTGAGAACATTAATCATACTGTTTGTCTCTCATTTTTATTGCAAGTAAAGTGATTTTATGACTTACTGACCTAGTCCCTTTACATAGATGTCCTGAAGAGAAACATAGCTGAGAAGTGGATTTCACAAAGGAAGCAACCTGCATGAAGGAGGTTGAGAAAGCTTTAACTTGAAGTACAGTTGTTGGTTTCTTTCATGCCCAATGGTTGTTTCCAGGAGGCTGTTCCCATAAAGAGCTACAGATTTTTAAGCTCTCCATGAATAGGAGCACAAACTATTTTACTGGAAATTTTTAATGGTGATTATGAGAGGGGGAAGTAAGCTAAGGAAAATATTGAAAGAGGTAAAAAGAAAGAAAAAAGCACAAGAATAACCTTAGAACTGTAAAGTTAGGAAAGTGTTCAATGACATAGATGTCAGAGTACCATTCACTCAGAGATATTTATCTAGCCCTTATTATTTTCAGGCCATGCCTGGTAGTAGGAATAAAATAATAAGTAATAAATCATACTTTTATGAAACTTCTGCTATGATGATTGAAAAGAGAAAGCTGAAAAATAAGAAAAATGGCAAATGCTGAGTTACACAAGTAGTTTAAGGGGAATATGTGTACTTGTCTTGGAATAGGTGTTAACTTGGTTAACACCTGGAAGATAACATTTAGGCAGAATCCAATGGCTAAGTGAAAGAGTCATTCATTCTTTGAGCAAACAGCTGATTCTTTGATTTTCTAATAATTTCTGTTCCCAGCCCAAGGGATGAGCCGGTGTACCCTACATTATAGCCTCAATTTCATTACTCATCAGAATCACGCTGTTGACGAACTATAAGAGAACGTCTGATTTTGGAACTATGGAGACTAAGACACAAAAAGACTAATACCTACATTCCAAGCTCTCCTCTGGCCAAGTCCCAGATTACTTTGTTTGCCAGGTGGTTGTGAGTTATTCCTGATTCTTCCAAAAACATCAAGAAACCTATCTAGAGCATATGCCCCAATCTCTTCAGAACCAAGGGTATGAATTTGTTCATTTAGCTCATGGAGTTAGAAAAGAAAAATATTAGGAAATTGGCAGGCTTGCCTGAATGAGTACAACTCTTTGGGGGAGGAGAGAAGTGGATACTTTCTTTGTTTTTTTTTCCTTTTTACATTTAATTTTGTGGGTATTCTCATTCTAGTATCAACAATATGGAAGAAACTGGATTCCATCCTCTTAACAAATGTTCTTTATTAAAGCAAGGAGATCTGTTTACCGTCAAGCTAAATGGACACTGCACACCTCCAGGGGGCCATCTGGTCTACAATTTGGAGTCCACCTTTGGCTAGCTCTCACCTGACCAGTACCCCAAACTTGGAGGCAGGGGTGACTATAACATGTGAAACATCATGGTGCATGACATATTTTCTGGGCAGCTTATATATCTTTCTTTCTGTATTGCTCCTTCCTCAGGTATATTTAGTTCCTGTCAAATTGGGATTTGGGGTCTTAGATATAATTTTACAATTGGGAAATTGCTATGCTGCCTTAGGAATCTTGTCCCTACAATCCTTTACAATTCTACAATGTTCTCTTTTATTGTTTTTTCAAAGTTCTTTTGTATATTTTCTCATTTGTTTTCTATAATAGGGATGTTACAAAGCTTGTGCTATTTAATAGTCTTCATTTTACAGACAAAAAAAAATCTGAATTTCAGCCAGGTTTGGAAGCTTGTCCAAGGAACTGAGCAGGTAATTTCAGATCTCTGAATGACATCTAGTTCTTCTGCCTGAGAATCCATTGTTCTTCAATTACATCTCAAATGTACAGAACACTGTGATTGGATCCTAGCCACATCTAATATTCTTGCCAATGTAAAACAAGTTACTTAGCTTCTACCTAAGGAGTAATTTGATCTCCTGAGACTTATAAAAGTAAATGAAGATGGAGCTGTTTTCTGTGCAGTGAGATGTGAACATCTAACAATGGTGAGAATTGGTGACTCCCAGATCTTTTAATTTCCCACCTACCTTTCCCAGCAGCCCTCTACCCATGCCTTAACTCTACCTATGTTTTTTGATTTATGAGCTCAACTCCATTTATAAAGGAGTTTCCAGTTAAGCTACACAGTATAAGCATTCCCTTTGTCTGCCAGAATTAAGCTTTTTTCCTCTATGTAATGAGCAAACACAACATATGGAACATCAGACACAGCCAAACTTGCCATTTAATGGGTAATAGGAAGAACTTCTAGGGAATAAAAACAAGAGTTATGAGGTTCATTTTTATTTGTGATCAAGACCCTTTCTACACAAGTGGTGCACAAGTCAGAAGATCAGTAAAAGCAGAGGCAAGGGCTACTTAGAAACACAGGAACTCAAGTCTCATCCAATCCATCTGAAATCAGAATCTGCATTTTAACAATATCCTCAGGCCCTGACTTCTTCTAATTCTGTCTCTCTGTCACCTCACTCTCTTGCTCCTCATTCCTCTACATCTTTGTCTATCTCTCTCACAACACCTGAATCTTGCAACACTCTTGCTTTAAAAAAAATTATTACACACTGGGGTGGGGTGCACTGGGATGGGAGTAAAAGACAGAAAACTGTACTTGAACAACAATTAAATAAAAAAATATTTTACCTAAGTGCCCATCAGTAAATGAATGATTCAAAAACGATGGTACATTTACACAATGGAATACTATGCAGCAGAAAGGAGCTCCTACCCTTTGCAACAGCATGGGTGGAACTGGAGAGCATCATGCTAAGGGAAATAAGCCAGGCGCTGAGGGACAAATGCCATATGATCTCACCTTTAACTGGAGCATAATCAACAGAAGAAAAAAGCAAACAAAATACAACCAGAGTCATTGAAATTAAGAACAACCCCAAAAGAGCCATAAGAGAGCAGGGAGGGAACAGTGGGAAGAAGGATTTTTCAGAAACTACGTATTAAGGACGCAGGGACAAAACCAAGGGGGAGGGTGGAAGCAAGGGAGGGAGGTGGGTTTGGAAGCGGTGGCAGGGAGGGGTGGGAAGAAAATATGAACAACTGTAACTGAACAACAATAAAATAATTTAAATAAAAAAAATCTAGCTCTGGCTAATGTAGCTCAGTGGATTGAGCATGGGCCTGTGAACCAACAATCATGGTTCGATTCCCAGTCAGGGCACATGCCTGGGTTGCAGGCCAGTTCCCAGCAGGGGACGCAGGAGAGGCAACCATACATTAATTTTCTCCCCTTCCCTTCCCCTCTAAAAATAAATAAATAAAATTAAAAAAAAATTTAAAGCCCTGGCTGGCATAGCTCAGTGGGTTGAGCGTGGGCCTGCAAACCAGAGGATGGCGGTTCGATTCCCAGTCAGGGCACATGCCAGGGTTGCAGGCCAGTTCCTAGAAGGGGACACACGTGCAAGGGGCAACCATACATTGATATTTCTCTCCCTCTCTCCGTTCCTTCCCTTCTAAAGATAAATAAATAAAATATTTTTAAAAATTTTAAATATTTCATTTACAGTTTACATTCAATATTATTTTGTACTAGTTTCAGGTATACGGCATAATGATTAGAAAATCATATTTTACAAACTGCTCTCCCTAATATTTCAGTACACAAATAACACCTTATATCTTTGTTACAATATTATGGACTATATTCTCTATGCTGTGTTTTACATTCTCTTGATTACTTGTAACTACAATCCATTACTTCTCAATCCCTTCACTTTTCTACCAAGTTTTTTAAACCCCCTTCCTTCTGTCATCCATCAGTTTGTTCTCTCTATCTATGAGTCTGATTCTGTTTTGCTTGGTCATTTATATTATTCTTTAGATTCCAAATTTAAGTAAAATCATATGATATTTGTAATTTTCTTTTTAAGTATTTTTTATTGATTGTGCTATTACAGTTTTCCCAATTTCTCCCCTTTATCCCCTCTCCACCCTGCCCCCACAACTGACCAGGGCTGCCTGATGGGGAGGGGCCAGAGAGGGAACAGTGCAGCTCACCTGCTTGCCTGCTTCTCTCTAGCACACTTTCCAAGGGACTCTCATGTGAGACTGGGAGTTTCTCCCACTGCTGAAACTGCTGTAGTCCACAGCCATCTCTGAATTTCAGTTTTCCCCTTAAGTCAGCCCCTCCTATACAGCCCACAGAGCTTAGCAGCTGTCCCCAAACCCTCACCATGGTTTTTCTGAGTCAGCCTACATGGTTTGCTGCTTTATTGGTCTGGTTGTTTTAGCTGTTTTTTTCTTTAACTTCTTGGTTGTCGGACTTCCATGCAGTTTGATTTTCTGGTGCTTTTGGTTGTTCATCAGTTTTAGATTGGTTGTTATCCAACTTTTGGTTATACGAGGAAGCAAAAGGTTTCCACCTACGCCTCCATCTAGGCCAGAACTCAGAAACTTGTAATTTTCTGACCGACTTGTTTTGCTTAGCATAATACCTGACACAAATAGTGAGACACTGTTCTTTTTTATGGCTGAGTAATATTCCATTGTACATATGCACCCCAGCTTTTTGGTACTGGTGGGCAGTTGCATTACTTTCATAGCTTGGCTAGTGTAAATATTGCTGCAATATAGGGATGCACATTCTTTCAAATTAGTGTTTTGGATGTCTCAGATAACTCTCCAGAAGTGAAATTACTGGGTCATAAGGTAGTTCCAGTTTTATTTTATTTTTTTAAACATTTTATTTATTTATCTTTAGAGGGGAAGGGAAGGAGAGAAGTATCAATGTATGGTTGCCTCTCGTGAGTCCCCTGCCAGGAACTGGCCTGCAACCCAGGCCTGTGCCCTGACTGGGAATCGAACAGCGATCATGTGGTTTGCAGACCTGTGCTCAATCCACTGAGCTACACCAGCCAGGAACCAGTTTTATTTTTTTAAGAAACTCTCATACTATTTTTCACAGTGGCTCACCAATCTGTATTCTCACCAACAGTACATGAGGGTGCCCCTTTCTCTATATCTTCACCAATACTGTTGTTTGTTGATTTATTGATGATAGCCATTCTGGCAAGTGTGAAGTGATACCTCTATTTTAATTTGCATTTCTGTGATGACTAGCGGCATTATCTTTTCATATATGTGTTAGCCATCTGTATGCACTCTTTGGAGAAGTGTCTATTCATGTTCTCTGCTTATTTTATAATTGAAGTATTTGGTGTTTGTTTTTTGGTGTTTGGTTGTAGGTATTCTTTGTAAATTTTTGATATTAACATATTATCAGATGTATCACTGGCAAACACGCTCTCCCATTCAGTGGACTTTCTTTTCATTTTGTTGATGATTTGCTTTGCTGTGCATAAACTTTTTGGTTTGACATAATCCCACTTGTTAATTTCTTCTTTTGTTTCCCTTGCACAAGGAGATACATCAGAAAAAGACTTACTACAAGAGATGTCTGAGACTTTACTACCTATGTTTTCTTCTAGAACTTTTATGATATTGGCTCTTTTAAGTTTTTAATTCATTTTGAGTTTATTCTTGTATATTGAGTGAAAAGGTGACTTACTTTCAGTTTTTTTTTCAATGCCATTTATTAAATAGACTTTCCTTACTTATTGCACATTGTTGTCTCCTTTGTGAAATATTAATTGACCATACAGGCATAGATTTATTTCTGGGCTCTCTCTTCTGTTCCATTGATCTATACATGTTTGTTTCTATGCAAGTACCAGACTGTTTTGATTAATATGGCCTTTAGTATAGTTCAATTTTAGGTAGTATGATTCCTCCAACTTTGCTTTTCTTCCTTAACATTGCTGTGGCTATTCAGGGTCTTTTGTGTTCCCATGTAAATTTGTGCATTTGTTCCAGTTCTGTAAAATACACCATTGGTATTTTTTAACTTTCTTCTTATTGTTCACACTATTGTGGATGTACCCATTTTCTTCCCCTTTATCCACCATCTCAGAATCCTCAATGCCCTTTCTCTCTGGCCAACACCACCCTGTTGTCTCTGTCTATGGGTTATTCATATATGTTCTTTGGCTGATCCCTTCACCTTTTTTCTCCAGTACCCCTCATCCCACCCCTCTGACAGCTGTCAGTCTGGTACATGTATCCATGCCTCTGTTTCTATTTTGTTCATCAGGTAATTTTGATTATTAGATTCCAAATACAAGAGACCATACGGTAATTGTCTTTCTCTAACTGGCTTATTTCACTTGGCATAATGATCTCCAGGTTCAGTCATGCTGTCATAAAAGTAAGATTTCCTTCTTTTTTACAGCTGTGTAATAATCTGTTATGTAAATGTACTACATCTTTTTTACTCATTCATCTGCCGATGGGCAGTTGGGCTGTTTACAGATCTTGTTGGATATTGTAAATAATGGTGCTATGAATGTAGGTGTGCATATATTCTTTCTAATGGTATTTTGGGATTCTTAGGATATATATCTAGAAGTGGGATCACTAGGTCCAAAGGCAGGTTTATTTCAGTTTTTTTTTTAGGAAACTCCACTCTTTCCCAGAGTGGCTGCACCAGTCTGCATTCCCACCAATAGTGCACTAAGTTTTCCTTTTCTTCTGATCTTCACCAGCACTTGTTCTTTGTTAATTTGTTGATGGTAGCCATTCTGAGAGGTATGAGTTGATATCTCACTGTGGTTTTAATTTTCATCTCTCTGACAGTTAGCGATGTTGAACATTTTTTATATATTTGCCATATCATATGTTTTCTTTGGAGAAGTGTTTATTCCGGTACTTTGCTCATTTTTTGTTGGGCTCTTAGTATTCCCGGTGTTGGGTTTTATAAATTCTTTATATATTTTGGAAATTAACTCTTTATCAGATATATCATTGGCAAGTATGTTCTCCAATACTGTGGATTCCCATTTCGGTGATATGTGTGTATGTATTTTTTGGGGGGTGTGCAGAAGCCTTTTACCTTGGTATTTTGATAGGAATTATCTGAATCTACATATCACTTTAGGTAGTAGGGACATTTTAACAATGTTAGTTTTTCCTATCTACAAATATGGTATATGCTTACATTTATTTGTATCTTCTGGAATTTTTTCCTACAGTGTCATAAATTTCTGGGTATAGGTCTTTAACCTCCTTGGTTCCATTTATTCACCCTACCAACCCCCGCCAACAAAAGCCAAACCCACCACCCTCCCTTGCTTACATTTGACACCTTAGTTTTGTCCATGTGTCCTTTATAGCAGTTCCTGAGAATGCTTGATACCACTTTCCCCTACCCCCTTACCTTGGGCTATTGCTAGATTGTTCTTAACTTCAATGTCACTGGTTATATTTTGTTTGCTTTTTTTTCTTTTGTTGATTATGATCCAGTTAAAGGTGATATCATATGATATATGTCCCTCAGTGCCTGGCTTATTTCGTTTAGCATAATGCTCTCCAGTTCCATCCATGCTGTCCCAAAGGGTAGGAGCCCTTTTTTTTTCCTCTCTCTCTCCCTGCTGAGTAGAATTCCATTGTGTGAATGTACTATAGTTTTTGATCCATTCATTTACTGATGGGCATTTAGGTTACTTCCATCACTTGGCTATTTTAAATTGTGCTGCTATGAACATTGGTGTGCATATTTTTTTTTGGACTGGTGTTTCCGGGCTTTTAGGGTAAAATCCCAGCAGTAGAATTGCTGGGTCAAAAGATAATTCTATTTTCAGTTTTCTGAAGAAATTTCATACTGTTTTCTAGAGTGGCTGCACCAGTCTGCATTAATACCAACAATGCACTAGGTTTCCTTTTCTACTCATCCTCTGCAACCCTTGTTTGTTGATTTGTTTATGATGTCCATTCTGACCGGTGTGAAGTGAAATCACATTGTGGTTTTAATTTGCATTTCCCTGCTGGCTAGTGATGCTAAGCATTTTTTCATGTCTCTGAGCCTTCTGTATGTCCTCTTTGGAGAAGTGTTTGTCCAAGTCTTTTGCCCTTTTTTGTGGTTAAATGCCTTCTTTTTAATATATTTTATTCATTTATCTTTAGAAACTGGAAAGCATTATGCTGAGCGAAATAAGCCAGGCAGTGAAAGACAAATACCATATGATATCACCTTTAACAGGAATCTAAACAACAAAACAAACAAGCAAGCAAAATATGACCAAAGACACTCAAATATGGAACAGGCTGACAGGGACCAGAGGGGAGAGGGGAGAGAATCACAGGGGAAAAGGGGAAGGACTCACATGAACAAGTGTAAAGGACACATGGACAATAACTAAGGGTGGGGGGTGGAAATGGGAGGTAGGTGGGGAGCACTGGGCGGGGCAGGGCTGGGAATATAAGACAGAAAACTGTACTTGAACAAGAATTAAATTTAAAAAAGAAAGAAAGGGAAGGAGAGAGGGAGAGAAATATTAATGTATGGTTGTCTCTTGTGTGTCCCCCACTGGGAACTTGCCTGCAACCCAGGCATATGCCCTGACTGGGAATCGAACCACTATCCTTTAGTTCACAGGCCGAGAAATTACCTTCTGGGTATCTCTTTACGGCCCTTTTATTGAAATCTATTTTGTCCGACACAAATGTTGCTACCCCAGCTTTTTTTTCTCTGTCCATTTGCTTGGAAATTTTGTTTCCAGTCCTTCACTTTCAGTCCGTGTAGGTCTTTTGCCCTGATGTGGCTCTTGTAGGCAACATATGTGTGTGTCATGCTTTCTTATCCATTCAGCTACTCTATGTCTTCTGATTGGAGCATTTAATCCAATTACATTTAAGGTTATTATTAAGAGGTACTTATAATTGTGATTTTTTTATATGTGTTCCTTGCTCTCTAACTCACTTTTTCCCTGTTCTTAAAGCAGACCCTTTAGCATTTCTTGCAGAGCTGATTTGGAAGAGGTGTATGATTTATGGCTTCTTTTTCTGGGAAGCTTCTTATTTGGCCTTCCATTTTAACTGAGAGCCTGCTGAATAAAGTAGTCATGCTTGCAGGCCTTTGGTTTTCATTACTTGGAATATTTCTTACTATTACTTCTGGCTTGGAGCTTTTCCACTGAAAAGTCATCTGCTAGTCTTATTGGGGCTCCTTTGTATGTTACTTACTGTTTTCCCTTTGCTGCCTTTAGTATTCTCTCTTTGTCTTGGAATTTTGGCATTTTAATTACGTGTCTTCAAGTGGGCCTCTTTGGGTTCCTCTTGATTGGGACTCTCTGTGTTTCCTGAATTTGTGTGTCTTTTTCTCTCATCAAATTAGAGAAAGTTTCCATCATTACTTTTTCAAACAGGTTTTTTATCTTTTGCTCTTCTTCATCTCCTGATATCCCTATTTTATGGATACTCTTATGTTTCATGTTGTCTTTCAGTTCCCTTAACCCCTCTTCATTCTCTCTGAGCTTCTGTTCCTTTTCTTGCCTATTCTGGGTGTTTTTCTTCTGCCTTGTCCTCCACCTCAATGATCTGATCCTCTACTTCATTGATCATGCTTTTCATTCCTTGTAGTATGAATTTCAGTTCAGAAATTGTATTCTCCATTTCCTCTTGGCCTTTGTTGATAGTTCCTGTTTCCTTTTTCATATTGATATAGTTTGCAGTGAGTCATTGTAGTTTCCCTGTAGTCTTTGGTAATTCTGTGTGACCTCTTTGAGATTCTTGATAACGATTGGTTTGAACTCAGTACCTGATCATTGACTTGCCTTTATTTCATTTTGCATTCTTTTTAAAATGTATTTTATTGATAATGCCGTTACAGTTGTCCCATTGCCCCCTTAATTCCTCTCCATCCTGCACACCCCCTCTCCACCACACCCCCCCTTAGTTCATATCATATCCATTTGTCATAAGTTTTTAAGCTTCTACATTTTCCACACTACTCTTCCTACCCTCTGTCTATTTTTTCTTCAACATCTATGCTACTTATTCTCTTTACCTTCCCCCCCTTCTCTGCCCACTCCCCTGTTGCTAACCCTCCATGTGACCTCCATTTCTGTGGCACCACTGTAGATCTAGCTGTCTACTTACTTTGCTTTTGTTTTAGGCGTGGTTGTTAATAACTGTGAGACTGCTGTTCTTTCACTGTTCATATATTTTTATATTTTATTTATTTATTTATTTTAGAGAGAGGAGACAGGAAGGAGAAAGAGTGGGAGAGAAACATTAATGTGTGGTTGCCTCTCATGGGTACCCCACTGGGGACCTGGCCTGTAACCCAGGCATGTGCACTGACTGGGAATCGAACCAGCAACCCTTTGCTTCACAGGCCTGTGCTTAATCCACTGAGCTACACCAGCCAGGGCCACAGGCTGTGTTTCTTTTTCTCTTTAACATTTCTTTTTTTTTTTTCTTGCTTCTAATTTTTATTTTTTTAATATAATTTTTATTTAATTCTTGTTCAAGTACAGGTTTCTTTCTTATATTCCCGACCCTGCTTGCCCGCCACCCCATGCTCCCCGCCTCCCTCCCCTTTCCACCCCCCACCCATAGTTAATGTCCATGTGTCCTTTATACTTCTTCATGTGAGTCCATTCCCTTTTCCCCTATGATTCTCTCCCCTCTCCCCTCTGGACCCTGACAGCGTGTTCCATATTAGAGTGTCATTGGTCGTATTTTGCTTGCTTGTTTGGTTTATTTACATTCCTGTTAACGGTGAGATCATATGATATTTGTCTTTCACTGCCTGGCTTATTTGCCTCAGCATAATGCTTTCCAGTTCCATCCATGAGGTTGCAAAGGGTAGTAGTTCCTTCTTCCTTTCTGCAGCATAGAATTCCATTG